>NC_068912.1:52940566-54140566 GCF_023091745.1 Budorcas taxicolor | reverse complement strand
ATTGAAGGCCAAGAGGAGAAGGTGACGACGGAGGATGAGATGGTTGGATGGCGTCACGGACTCAATGGACATGAGTTTGAGTAAACTCTGGGAGTTGGTGTGTAAACTCAGGGAGGCCTGGTGTGTTGCTGTCCATGGGGTCACAAAGAGTCGAACATGACTAAGTGACTGAACTAACTGAAAATGGGAAATGTTGAGACTGTAGAACACTATCACCCACATATTTGTTTATTAAGACAACTCTTGAAAGGAAGAGGAACTTCTATTTGTGAAGGGGGATTATTAGAATTGTTGCAAGCAATAGATAAATATTGCTGCTGGTTCTCATCAATAGGAGCCTTGGATTTAAAAGTCTGGGAAAAGGTTGGAGCCAAGTTTAAAAAAGAACATGCAAAAGGAACTCCACTCCTTATTTCTATTTGGAGTATGTGGGCATTAATTAACTCAGTACTGGAACCTTTGCAGACTTCTGATTTTTTTGATGAAAATGATGATAATTCTCTTGAATAACCTCAAAGTTCAGAGTATGTGGAGTTGAGGGAAAGGGGAACCCATCTGCAAAATCTGCTCCTTCAGCTCCCGAAGAAGATGATGAGGGATTTTTTTCCTCCATCTCCTCCCCCTCGTCCTCCAAATCAATATAGCAAGGTCAGTCACCAAATTATGTTCAATCAAGGTTATATACCAGGATTGGGACTGGGCAAAAATCAACAAGGAAGAATTTATCCTTTGACTATTTAAGATTTCAAACCACCCTCTTTTCGCCAGTGGCCACTGCTCCTATTAATCTTCCCCCACCCACACCCATACCTCCTAATTGGAAAACAGATCATTTGTGTAGATAGAGCAGTGGCCCCTAAAACAAAACAAAACAAAACAAAAAAATGCACGCTTTACATGAATTAATGAACAACTTAACAAAGGACATATTATTGAATCCTTCAGCCCTTGGAATTTTCCAGTGTTCATTATACGAAAGAAATCTGGTTAATGGAGAATGCTTACTGATCTGAGAGCTGTTAATGCTGTTATTGTTTTAATGGGTGCTTTGCAGCCTGGTCTACCTAATCCTAGTATGATTCCAAGAAATTTGCATTTGTTTGCTATTGATCTTAGAGATTGTTTTTTAATTAGTCCTTTACATCCTGATGATAAACCTAGATTTGCTTTTTCAGTTCCTTCCATTAATTTAAAGGAGCTACACAAAAGATTTCAATGGACAGTATTACTTCAAGGTATTCTTAACAGTCCCACTATTTGTCAAAATTTTGTAGCCAAGGCTTTACATCCAATGCGACAGCAATTCCCTTATGCATATATCATTCATTATACGGATGATATACTATGTGCCTACCTGAAATTGATAGCCTATAGGAATGTTTTTAAAGCTAAAGGAATGTTTGGAATGTACTGGCTTGTATATAGCTCCTGATAAATTACAATACACTGAACCTTTTCAGTACTCAGAAAATAAAGTCACTCATACTACAATCAAACCAAAAGAGGCAGATACGCAGAGACTCAATTAAAACTTTGAATGACTTACAAAAATTACTAGGAGATGTTAACTGGATTCGGCCTAAATTAGGGATTCCACTTTATTCTCTATCCCATTTATTCTATTAAGAGAAAATCCAGAGCTTAATAGCTCCCAACAAAAATTTCCTGAGGCTGAGAAAAAACTAGCAATTATAGAACAAGCTGTATAAAACTGCCAAATAGACAGAATAGACCCTTAAGAGCCTCTTCAGTTGTTTGTCTTCCCCACCCCTCATTCCCCTACTGGGTTGATTATGCAAACTCCTTTAATAGTTTTATGGATATTCTTAGCTAATTTACAAACAAAATTTATTACCCTTTACTTAGATATGGTAGCCAATATAATTCTAAAAGGAAAAGAGTGTGTTCAACAGTTTACTGGACATGATCCCTGCCTTATTTGGAATACACCAACTTCCAAGGAATTAAAATACTCTCTTCAAAATTCATTATCCATAATCTTGGCAACAAGCTTTAGCTGTCCAATATGTTGGACATATTGGCAACCACTATCCTGATTTGCCTATATCTTGCAGTTTTTAAAACAAACAAGATGGATTTTGCCTAGAATGACTAGTGTCACCCCATTCCGTCTGTTTCTCTCAATTTTACAGATGGCACTAGCTGAGGGAAAGCAGGATATTTAGGCACGTTTATGCTAGTAATTGAAACACCTGGATATTCTGCACAACAAGCAAAAGTTCTAGCTATTATACACATATCACAAAATACTCCCCAAGCAATTAATATCTTATCTGATTCTTAATATTCTGTACATGTCACTAAACATATATAAACAGCAACTATTAAGGATACTATCCCATCCACATTGTATACACTTTTTACAAATTTACAACAGGTGATTAGACACTGACAGTTTCCATTCTACATTACTCATATTCAGGCTCATACTATTTTACCAGGGCCTTTAACAGAAGGAAATACTCAAGCCGACGCCCTTTTATTTCCAGCCTTCACAGAGGCATCAGCCTTTCATGACCTGACACATTGTAATTCAAAATATTTAAAAACCAAGTTTCACATCACTTGGGCTCAAGCTAAACAGATTGTGAGCACTTGTCTACATGTCAGATGGTTGCAATAACCATGTCTCCAACAGAAACTGGGGAAATTAATCCTCGTGGCCTGAGGCCAAGTCATATCTGGCAGATGGACGTAACTCGTCTTTTGGAAAACTTGCTTATGTACATGTCACAGTTGATATTAACTCTAAATTTATCTGGGCAACTGCTTGCTCTGGAGAATCTACAAGACATGTTATTTCACATTTGCGTAGCTGCTTTGCTACTATGGGCCTCCCATATAAAAACAGACAATGGCCCAGCTTACAATAGTTCTGCTTTTAGGGATTTTTTTAAGGCTTGGTCTATGAAAACATCATACAGAAATTCCCTATAATCCCCAACGATAAGCTATTGTGGAACAAGCTAACAGATTCTTAAGGAAATGTTATAAAAACAGAAAGGGGGAAATGGAATGTCACTTCCACCACAGCAAAAATTATATAAAGCACTATTTACTTTAAATTTTTTGCATCAAGATAATGA
Organism: Budorcas taxicolor; assembly: GCF_023091745.1. Classification (NCBI taxonomy): domain Eukaryota; kingdom Metazoa; phylum Chordata; class Mammalia; order Artiodactyla; family Bovidae; genus Budorcas; species Budorcas taxicolor. The sequence continues at coordinate 54,137,459 of NC_068912.1, read as the reverse complement.
TTTCACTGCAGCAGAATGGCATTTTATAAAGGAACAAAAAGAAATTCGCCCCAAACCACCTGTTTGGTGGTATGATCCAGAAACACATTCATGGCATAGGGGGAATCTGATAACCTGGGGAAGGGGTTTCGCTTGTGTTTCACTAGTGATTCAGAAACACGCGTTTGGATTCCCTTGCATCTTCTGAAACCATATCATGAGTGAACTCCCACAGAAGAGATGCTTCACATGGGATGTAGAGATCCCAGTAATGAGTTTCAAAAGCATGAGTTTGAAACGAAGATAACGATTCCCCTCCTGTCAACACATCAGAACAAGATCCCCACTTGGGGACAAATTAAAAGATGAACACAGAAATCTAGGAGATCTTAGAAAATGAAGAGAAAGCTGTCACTCCTAACAACCCGGGTGTTGCCATGTTTGCTCTTATCACCACCGCAGTGAGTATACATACCCCTAGCAACAGCTGAATCTAAAAATTATACTTATTGGGCATGTAAGACTCTTGAGAGTCCCTTGGACTGCAAGGAGATCCAACCAGTCCATTCTGAAGGAGATCAACCCTGGGATTTCTTTGGAAGAAATGATGCTAAAGCTGAAACTCCAGTACTTTGGCCACCTCATGCCAAGAGTTGACTCATTGGAAAAGACTCTGATGCTGGGAGGGATTGGGGGCAGGAGGAGAAGGGGACAACAGAGGATGAGATGGCTAGATGGCATCACGGACTCAATGGATGCAAGTCTGAGTGAACTCCAGGAGTTGGTGATGGACAGGGAGGCCTGGCATGCTGCGATTCATGGGGTTGCAAAGAGTCAGACACGACTGAGCGACTGAACTGAACTGAACTGATACCTAACCCCCCATTACAAAAACCTGTTGATTGGGGAGATTCTATGATCCTCATTTATGTTAATGATTTTTCCTGGATATCAGGACCTAAAGCTACACGCCTTCCTCTTTTTAAACAAGAGGAAGGGACTCCCTTCAGTGTTGCTTATGGGTATGAATCCTGGCCAATTTGTGTAGGACCAGCTACAGGATGTCTTAAATTATCTGTGCAAGCCTGGCTGTCCACCAATTCTTTAAATAGCAACTATACTAAGATTTAGCTACATCTTCTCTCTGGTCTGAGTTTTGCTTATAACAACTCAGAACCCGACAATGACACCAAATCAAACAGACCTTTATGCAAGCATCTCAAGCTATGCACTAAAAAACAAAATCATATTCAGTGGGATAATTGTTGTGGAACTGAGGGAGTAATTTTGATTAATGGTTCCTATGGAATTGTATGGGACTGGTCCCCTAAGGGGTAGGCAGTCTCTAATTGCTCTCATCACAATCAGTCCTGCAATTCTCACAAAAGGCTGTGTTGGAGACTGCAAAACGTCTTTCACCGTACTGACATTACCACTCATTTAGATCATCCAATTATATGGCATGGTAGTGGCATGTCTCCCCGCTTCTCACAATTCGATCAAGGAATAGGGCAAGGAGAGATTTGGAAATTGGCTTTAAGTCTTAAAAATTTCCAAATTTGGGATGCATGTTATTCCCTGACATTTAATACCAGTGCAAACTGGACATTTTATATTCAGGCTTGTGTGAGAGATCCTTATGTACTCTTGAAAAGAACAATTTCTATCAATGAAAGTGTGCAAGAAGTTTTTTGCCAGGATTGAAATTATATACTTGCTTAAATTCTTCACTTTATAATTCTAATTGCTCATTTGTTATATGAAGAAGGAGATGGGGAATATGGCTTCCAGTAAATCAAACCAGACCTTGGGAAGGCTCTTCTGAAACACATCCTTTTAAAAGTTATAAAGAAAGTACTACAACATTCCAAAATGTTTACTGGACTCCTTATGGCAGCTATTATGGGAATTATTACCATAGCCATGACAGCAGTAATAGCCGGGGTGGCACTGCATCGAACTATATAAATGACTACATTTGTCCAGCAGTGGCGCCAAAATGCAAGTTCTGCCTGGGGAAGTCAAACCCACACAGATCAAGAAATTAGTGAACAAGTGAATGATTTAGAAAATGCAGCTCTCCTACTAGGGGACGAAGTACAAAATTTTACGTTACAAACTCATCTTAAGTGTGATTGGAGTATCTCTTCATTTTGTGTCATACCTCATATGTATAATCAAAGTGCATATACTTGGGATCGATTATCTAAACATTTGAGAGGACACATTTATAATAATCTATCCTTAGATATTTCCCAGTTACAGGCTACTATTTCTAATATGCAGAATGCTCACTTACAATTACTCCCAGAAACTGATTTACTTGAAGAAATTGAGGAAAGCTTACATTAACTTAACCCCATGATGTGGATTAAAACTTTAGGAGGAGGATTGCTTGGTACTATAATATCAGGATGTAAAATTTTAACTGTTTTGTGTCTAGTCCTCAGATGCATGAGAAAAACCATCCGAGAACTGATGAAAAAAGAAGTTGCTCGGACGGCGTATCTACTCCTGCAAAAACAAAAAGTGGGAGATGTAGTGGGAATTCCTAATAATGTACTTTCACAGCCTTGAGAAATTCCGCAGAAATAGCACCTGGAAAAACAGCATATATTAAGAAACTGTGTTAACAACTATCTTTCATGTTTTTCTTAAGAATAATCGCCTTGTTACAAACCCCAAGGCCAGGCCCAGAAGGCAGTGTGACTGGGATCATGAAAGCATGGACCTTGGAACACCGGGTCCGCGTCAGGCATGAACCCTGCCTATGCACTTGCTGATTGTTGAGACAAGCCCAAAAGGAAACGGCCTGGGGTAAAAACAAGGAGATCTGGACTGTCAGTGTAGTGTCTTGGGAAATATAAGATCAAAAATAGTCTTGTAGTCTGCAATTAGGAATCAAAGCTGGACTCAGAGTGGACTCTGCACCTCAGTCCCATAGAGGCTGCATGTCCCCTGACCCATTGCACCAGATTTCATGTTCTGTCTTCATTCTTGTCGCTCGCTCCCGGACCATTAAGGCAACACAACCCCAGAGATGACAGACAGTGTTTAGTATATCCCACCCTCCATTAGACCATCCACTGCCCGGGTCATGCTCTAATACCTGGAATCAGCTTCAAGGCATTCTCCAGGTACTGATCTTCTGTGATAGGGTGACCGTTCAACTTCAGCTCCAGGGTGAAATCCCGAACAGCCCAGATAAAGTCTGGAAAGAAGCTCACAAATTCTGTGGAATCTTCTACTCCATCAGGTCTTGGAGAGGACTTGGCCTGGATGAGTTCTGTGAGCTCTGTTACATAACTAGGACTTGGTTAAAGAAAAGAAACAGCCTCTGCACAATTCCTACATTTCCCTAATTAAAAAGTATTATCATCACTCTCTTTGGCCCTGGGTCCCCTATGCTCCACCAAAGGCAACTAAATGATAGAGAAGGAGAAATGACTCTATCATTTTCACCACACTCGGTGAAACTTGGAGGTTCAGTTTCTAGAAGGATACTACAGCTGCTCCAGGGCCTGGTGGTTGATGGTGCTCGTGCTATTGTAGACAAAGGTGCTACATAGAAGCACAGCCAGGGCAAAGATCCACGAGTCATTCTTAGGGTCACCCTAGAAATCACATTTAAACAAAAGGTTTAGGATTTTAGTCCTAAATTAAAAATTCATTCATCCATTGATTCTATCATGCTTTCATGTATTATTTCAGTTAACATACTCACCATGGATAGACACTGTTTGAAGACAGATGCAAATACAGATATCAGCTTTGACAATTACAAAGACATTATTTATGTTTGTGACTTTTTCATATGTAAAGTGATTCTAATCTTCATAAGAATTTCTTTTCCCTCAATGGATGAAAGAAAATAACATATACATAAAATCTAGTACAGTACTTGATATGTAACTATGTATTCAATGATGAGTGTTAGTACTTCTTCATTCCACACGTATTTATTAATCATAGCTCATATAAAATAGACCAGAATTGGCATAACTGCACTTTTAAATTATATTCAATCAATCAGTTCAGTTCAGTTCAGTTCAGTTGCTCAGCCGTGTCTGACTCTTTGCGACCCCATGAATCGCAGCACGCCAGGCCTTCCTGTCCATCACCATCTCCCGGAGTTCACTCAGACTCACGTCCATCGAGTCCGTGATGCCATCAAGCCATCTCATCCTTGGTCATCCCCTTCTCCTCCTGCCCCCAATCCCTCCCAACATCTGAGTCTTTTCCAATGAGTCAACTCTTTGCATGAGGTGGCCGAAGTACTGGAGTTTCAGCTTTAGCATCATTCCTTCCAAAGAAATCCCAGGGTTGATCTCCTTCAGAATGGACTGGTTGGATCTCCTTGCAGTCCAAGGGACTCTCAAGAGTCTTCTCCAACACCACAGTTCAAAAGCATCAATTCTTCAGCGCTCAGCCTTCTTCACAGTCCAACACTCACATCCATATATGACCCCTGGAAAAACCATTGCCTTGACTAGACAGACTCTAGTCGGAAAAGTAATGTCTCTGCTTTTGAATATACTACCTAGGTTGGTCATAACTTTTCTTCCAAGGAGTAAGCTTCTTTTAATTTCATGGCTGTAGTCACCATCTGCAGTGATTTTGGAGCCCAAAAAAATAAAGTCTGACACTGTTTCTATTGTTTCCCCATCTATTTCCCATGAAGTGATAGGACCAGATGCCATGATCTTTGTTTTCTGAATGTTGAGCTTTAAGCCAACTTTTTTGCTCTCCTCTTTCACTTTCATCAAGAGGCTTTTTAGCTCCTCTTCACTTTCTGCCATAAGGGTGCTGTCATCTGCATATCTGAGGTTATTGATATTTCTCCCAGCAATCTTGATTCTAGCTGTGTTTCTTCCAGTCCAGCGTTTCTCATGATGTACTCTGCATAGAAGTTAAATAAGCATGGGGACAATATACAGCCTTGATGTACTCCTTTTCCTATTTGGTACCAGTCTGTTGTTCCATGTCCACTTCTAACTGTTGCTTCCTGATCTGCATACAGATTTCTCAAGAGGCAGGTTAGGTGGTCTGGTATTCCCATCTCTTTCAGAATTTTCCACAGTTTCTTGTGATCCACACAGTCAAAGGCTTTGGCATAACCAAGAAAGCAGAAATAGATGTTTTTCTGGAACTCTTGCTTTTTCCATCATCCAGCGGATGTTAGCAATTTGATCTCTGGTTCCTCTGCCTTTTCTAAAACCAGCTTGAACATCAGGGATTTCACAGTTCACGTATTGCTGAAGCCTGGCTTGGAGAATTTTGAGTATTACTTTACTAGTGTGTGAGATGAGTGCAATTGTGCAGTAGTTTGAGCATTCTTTGGCATTGCCTTTCTTTGGGATTGAAATGAAAACTGACCTTTTCCAGTCATGTGGCCACTGCTGAGTTTTCCAGATTTGCTGGCATATTGAGTGCAGCACTTTCACAGCATCATCTTTCAGGATTTGAAACAGCTCTACTGGAATTCCATCACCTCCACTAGCTTTGTTCGTATTGATGCTTCCTAAGGCCCACTTGACTTCACATTCCAAGATGTCTGGCTCTAGATTAGTGATCACATCACCATGATTATCTGGGTTGTGAAGATCTTTTTTGTACAGTTCTTCCATGTATTCTTGCCACCTCTTCTTAATATCTTCTGCTTCTGTTGAGTCCATACCATTTCTGTCCTTTATCAAGCCCATCTTTGCATGAAATGTTCCCTTGGTATCTCTAATTTTCTTGAAGAGATCTCTAGTCTTTCCCATTCTGTTCTTTTCCTCTATTTCTTTGCGTTGATTGCTGAAGAAGGCTTTCTTATCTCTTCTTGCTATTCTTTGGAACTCTGCATTCAGATGCTTATATCTTTCCTTTTCTCCTTTGCTTTTTGCTTCTCTTCTTTTCACAGCTATTTGTAAGGCCTCCCAAGACAGCCATTTTGCTTTTTTGCATTTCTTTTCCATGGGGACGGTCTTGATCCCTGTCTCCTGTACAATGTCACGAACCTCATTCCATAGTTCATCAGGCACTCTATCTATCAGATCTAGGCCCTTAAATCGATTTCTCACTTCCACTGTATAATCATAAGGGATATGATTTAGGTCATACCTGAATGGTCTAGCGGTTTTCCCTGCTTTCTTCAATTTGAGTCTGAGTTTGGTAATGAGTTCATGATTTGAGCCGCAGTCAGCTCCTAAATATCTATGAAAGTTATTCAATACTCTCCCACTGTTCTTAGATTTCGAAAAGCAATGTTAAAAATGACAAATTATTCCTTTCAGGACGCCTGTTTCAAATAAGTGACAAACATCCATAACAATAAATGCAGCAAAGATGGCAGTACCTATAGAAAGCTGACATCTTAGTAATGTATATAAGCAGAGAAACTTATAGCTATAACATTAAATTAAAATTTATGTCTGTAAAGGAAGAACCGAGCTATGAAAGTTGGAGAAAGAATGTGACATGAAAGCTTCCTCGAAGTCTTGAACTGAGTATTAAAGAATTAGTAAAACATGGACTTCAGGAAATGAAAGTGATCCCATAGACAGAAGCACTCACAGAGGCAAAATTAGAGATGGGAGAATACCAGGGTCTTATAATTAAAATAGAGTTATTTCATTTGACTGGAGCAGAGGGTGAGTGGAGAAGTGAATTTGAAGCTCTAGTGCAACCTGATGAAGGGCCTGAAAGGCCAGGCTAATTTGTTTATATAAATCATAGCATTTTCTAAATAGTAGCATAAATCTATATATTATTTCTACTGTAAAAGAATGTATTAAAGCTGCTGCCTAGAGCAAATGGAAAAACTGATTTATGTCAGGACAACTCTATATGGGAATTTGGGGGGAAATATTCTATTCATTACTTTATTTCCCCAAAACTCAGTCTTGGCAAATAATCAATTAGAAGAAGAAGTGGCATTTATGGCAAACAATCAATTATTTCAACAAGACTATATCATTGTTTGTATATGACTTTCAAGATAAAAACAGAATTTTAATTCTCCTTTGGGAAGAAATATTAAAAGCTATAGAAATTTAGGTACTATTTCCAAATAAGGCTAAAGTTAATGAAACAAAGAAATGTAACTTCTTTCACCCATTAGTAGAAAGCTAAAATACCGAAAAAATCCATCTTAAAATGTTTCTTGTAGGACAAACATGTTTTATAGAACCATCACATCTAGAGGTATCTCACAGCTTTCTAAATTGCTCTGTGAGCAGTTGATGAACTTCATCATAGAAAATGTAAACCCATCTCTTAACTCCAACCTTTAAATACACTCTTCGTCTGATAGCTAAGAAGATGAATCAAAAATCCTTCCTCTCACCCAGATTGATGTTTCTCCTCTTCTTTACCAACACACCTTTATAACTTAACTGTAAGTGATGGAAACTGTCAAGTCCTGCCTGGATCACCTTTCAAGACTTATTCCCCTAGCTGTTGGGAGTGCCAGTGAAAGAGTCTTCAGGTGTTAGCCCTATTAATTAGAAAGGCTCCCAAAGTAACTTTTCGATAATTTTCTAGCACCATTGTCCCAAGTCAGAGCAACTCAAAAGGACCATTCTTGCCCAGAGCTCCCAGGAAATTGACAGGAGTTGGTGATTGCAATGTAGTTCAAATTCCTCCTCTCTCCAAACTGCTTCTTTACCAATCACCCTTTATTAAATCTGACTGCACATGTGTGGTCTTTGAGAACAAGACCTTTACTTTGGTCACTGATATCTACCTTATTTGGGCCTAAGTATCCACCTGTAATGCAGGAGACTCGGGTTTGATCCCTGGTTCAGGGAAGATCCCCTGGAGAAGGAAATGGCAATGCACTCCAGTATTCTTGCCTGGGAAATCCCACAGACAGAGGAGCCTGGTGGGCTACAGTCTGTGGGGTCACAAGAGTCAGACACAACTCAGCAACTAAACCACCAACACAATCTACCTTCTTAAGTCCAAAGGCCTAGAATTCAGCTGTTCAATAATTATTTATTAAAAGAAATCAAGTCATCCATGCAGTGCCAAGAAATAAAATATTTGATTTAATATATATCTAATAACTTTTCCTAGAAGTGGGATTCAAACAAACCATAGTTTGCCTCATTTACTATAGTTGACTTCTGGATTTTACAAGTAGACTACAGCAGCTAAAGTTCTACAATCATCAAACAATAAGGAGAAAACCCAGAATAAAAAGGATTTATCTGTGACCTTCCACCTCACCTTTTCCACATCCCCCAAGCCCTCGGTGTCCAGAAGGACCAGGGTGTGGTTCTCCTTGGAGGGGTGGGGCACACACCACATCCAGATGCCCTTGGTTTCAGACTGTACTGTGGAGCCCAGAGGGAAACCTGCAAAGGGAGGGGAGAAAGAAATATGCAATCACAGCAGATAATCTAAGCCAGCAAGGGGTTACAAAGTCAGACTTTCTAGAATGCAAGTACATGTGATGGTGCTGTCTCTACCTCAACAAGAATGCCCTACTTTGTGTGTTCTCTGTTTCAAGGAGAAGGGGACATTAATTGTGATAATGATACCAGCATGGAGACAAAGAGGTATCCATGAATCAGATAAAACAGAGGCTATGGCTAACTGTAACAAGAGCATTTTGAAGGAATGGTGAGTTTCAAAAGTGGAGAAGTGGATTACAGTGAGATATGGGCATGGAAAAAAAGTAAAAAATAGAAATTGAGATTGCATTTTTTCCAGAAAAAATTATTTTTTTAAATGTAGGAGAGTTCGAGAGGTTTTAGCCCCAATAGGATATGAAATCCAGGAAGAATTTTTAAGATGATAGATAATGAAATATCTTTATATGTTGTTGAGAATATTCAATGAAAAACAAAATGTTTTGAAAGTGAGAAGACAACTGCAAGAACACAGTATTTAATCAGGTAGGATAAGGTAGGATTTTTGCATATGTTGAAGAAATTTTGCTTTACAGGAATAAAACAGAGAACATGATAATAGATCACAATAAGGTAGTGATTTAGTGGTGACAATTAGAAGTGGGAGATTGGCTTATTCAAAGGAATTTGTTTCTCCCTTCACATGACCAAGGAAGAAAACTAGGAAACTAAGCTGTCAGCTAGAATCAAACAACTGGGCTCTAACCAAGTACAACACTCACCATGGTTCTGTCCTGCAAGACGGTTCATCAAGTAGGATTTGCCTGTACGATACAGTCCTACAATGGCCACCACCACCACTGGCTGAGAAATCTTCTCAAGAATCTGTAGAGCTTTCTGGTTCACTGACAGAATCTCATTGTCATTTTCCACCAGACAAATGGGGTCCATCATGTTGGGTCCTGATGCCATGGCAACCTAGAAGAGCTTTCTAGTAGAAATAAGATTACAGGCAGAGTTATACAAGAGCTTTCTAGTAGAGATAAGATTACAGGCAGAGTTATACAAGGCATCTGTCAACTTCAAATTCAGTCAGACTTCTGTACTTTCCATGAGACAACAGGTAACCTAGAATGAGCATACTACAGAGATTTTCCTCCATCATTTCCTCAAATCTCTGATGATGTTTTTAACAAAACACAAACTATTATCACTATCTATAATTTTACTTCAAGAATAATAATAATAATAAAATCCAAGTTATTGTTACCATGCACTAAAGGCCTACAACATACCAAGCCCCAATCCTAAAAGAAATAAATCCTGAATATACATTGGAAGGACCAATGCTGAAGCTGAAGCTCCAATATTTTGGCCACTTGATGCAAAGAGCTGACTCACTGCAAAAGACCATGATCCTGAGAAAGACTGAAGGCAGGAGGAGAAGGGGAAGACAAAGGATGAGATGGTTGGATAGTATCACCAATTCAATGGATATGAATTTGAGCAAACTCTGGGAGATGGTGAAGGACAGGGAAGCCTGGCATGCTGTAGTCCATGGGGTTCCAAAGAGTCAGACATGACCTAGTCACAGAAAAATGAACAATGAACAATGATACATAAAATATATGTGTGATGCTATTCAGTAGCTCAGTCATGTCTGACTATTTGTGACCCCATGAACTGTAGACCACCAGGCTCCTCTGTCCATGGAATTTTCCAGGCAAGAATACTGGAACACATTGCCATTTCCTACTCCAGGGGATCTTCCCACCCCAGAGATTGAACCCCCTGTCTCCTGCACCTTCTGCATTGGCAGGCCAATTCTGTACCACTGAGCTACCTGGGAAGCCCGCATAAAGCACAAACCCAGCTAAGTTCATATTTAAAAGAACCAACCATGCTATTCGAGACTTGGAACATTCAGCCTCATTCCCCAACCTCTGGGGATCAAAGAAGAGCTGAAAGTTGAGTAATCATCAATGACCAATGATTTAATCAACCATAGCTATTGAATGAGTCTTCTATTTAAAAAACTGAAAAAAAAAAGCTAACTAAAATGGTTCAGAGAGCTTCTGGCTTGATGAACATGGAGGTTTCCAAAGGATAGCATGTCCAGAGGGAACATGGAAACTCCATACCCCTTTCTTGCTGCTGCTGCTGCTAAGTCGCTTCAGTCGTGTCTGACTCTGTGCAACCCCACAGACGGCAGCCCACCAGGCTCCTCTGTCCCTGGGATTCTCCAGGCAAGAACACTGGAATGGGTTGCCATTTCCTTCTCCTACCCCTTTCTTACTTTCATGCATTTCTTCTCTCTTGCTCTTCCTGGATTGTATCCTTTTTTTTTTTTTTTTTTAATAAATCAGTAACCTAGCAAGTAAGCTATTTTTCCTGATTTCTGTAAACCTTCCTAGCAAATTATTGAACCTGAGGAGAAGACTGTGGGAACCTCCACTGTATAGCCAGTTAGAAGCCCAAGTGACAACCTAGACTTGCAATTTGTGTCTGAATTGAAGGACTCAACCCTTAACCTGTAGACTGTGGAGTATGGACTAACTCTGAATAATTAGCATGTCAAAATTGTTTACTATGATTATATGCCCGCATAAGTGATGACCAGAAGTGAAATATGGAGAACAGAAATTTGAGAGGAGAAGCTGAATTTTTCCTTTTCAGGGTAAAGACAAACAACAGATGATCAGAAGCCCTGAGGAAAGACTCTCTGGAAAATTATGATATTTTAAAGAAGCACATATATGGGAAATTTGAAAAAGCACACACAGGCCCAGGAAAGATGCATAAAAGAAAAGCCTAAAAAGACTTTACTGTTTCTCTTTAGCTTAATCCCAAACCTCAAAACCAAGGACAAATTTCGTGAAAGACTTCCTTGGAACAAAACTGGTATACAAACAATTCAAAATGTGACTGCTTTTACAAATGCCCAACATCACTAATTACTGCTGCTGCTGCTGCTGCTGCTGCTGCTGCTGTTGCTGCTGCTGCTACGTCACTTCAGTCGTGGAGAACTGCAAATCTCCAATATTTGTTATTTGGGTTTGGGGTGTTTTTTTTTTTCCTTTTAACAATAACCCTTCTTATAGGCCATTTATTTTTTTTAGAATTTTACAGAAAAACCTGAACCAACTTTTTAACCAACCCAATATATTTAGAGAGATAAAGTAAATGTAGCAAAAGATGACCACTAGGTAAATCCATATGAAAAGAAAATGAGATTTCTTTGCAACTGTTTTCTAAGGCAAAGTTTGATTTGAAAAATTAAATATTAAAATGCATGAAAGTGGAAAGTGAACGTGAAGTTGCTCAGTCGTGTCCGACTCCTAGTGACCCCATGGACTGCAGCCCGCCAGGCTCCTCTGTCCATGGGATTTTCCAGGCAAGAGTACTGGAGTGGGGTGCCATTGCCTTCTCCAATGAATATTCTACCTCTAATCAAAAATACACCATCCATTCAATGATAAAAATAAGAAAAAAGATGAAATCAAAAAACCCTACAAGGATGCCCCCACACTCTCCCCTGAGTATGCCTTTTTGCTTTTGCCTCAGTAAACTGCTTCTTTGTTCTCTTTGCTCAAAAAGCAAACAAACAAACAGAAAAACCCACAGATCTGTAGATCTCTGATTTCTTACTGTGAATGGGCTACAAAATTCTGAACTTCAAATTAACAAAGTGCAGCTGTTCAGTCCTACTCAGGATTGGTTTTCTAAATTTGATCTACAGAAGAATTATCCAAAGGGATTGTTAAACCCAGATGGTATGCATTTTTTTAATGCTACAAACAGCTCCAACTTCATAACCATGAAAAGCAAACCAACAAACAGAACAGATGTGAGAGGAGAGAGAGAGAATGAGAGTTTTGATGAGATTTTAAATCTTTAGTTATTAAAAATCAGCTATGTGGGTACTAAATTTATCTATACATAGATAAATTTTCAGAGCTCTCTCTGTGAAGCTTTCTTAAGTATGACTGATACAAAGATGAAAAGAAATGATCTCTTTAAGTTATAATTTCCTGTAACCACCTTGGCAGGAAATATCTTGTTCTCTGAGTTCAAACGCCAGCCACAGAGCTTGACAAAGCAAGACAGGCAAAATCCCATAAGGGCTCTTTCCAGAAGCAGCACATCCAGGAAGACACAGTGTGCCTGTCACTTTGCAGCCCTACTGATCCAAACGGAGAAGCTGTAGCTCCCCAAATAAAGCCAGCTGTAGACCTCTGCCCTCCAGACAATAAGCAATCTGCTCTTCTTCAATTGTCACATTGAATCAGAAATCAATCTTAGACAGCACATAAAAGATGGACGTACCTGCTCCACACACCAGGAGTCCAAGAACGGTTCCAGTTGCCTCTCACCCTTTGCTCACTTGCTCCTTCCAGCCCTTTGTCTCTCCTTTATCAAAGGTAAAGAAGACTGAGCAAGCCAGTCCTCTCTTCCAGTATAGTGATGTGTTTAAACTGAAATTGAAAGTAATTCATGCTCTTTCTGAGGTAACAGAGTCATGCCAGATTCTATGACTACAGCACAAACATGGGTGTGTGGAGCAGAGTGAGAGGAAATTAGAAAAAGCCAGTCCAGAATTACTGAATTAGGATTGCAGAACGTGAATCCTAACACACTCCACCACTTTTCTATGGTGGAATTTCAGCCACGTTAAAGGCTTCCATGGCCTCTCTTCTCTCCTGGGTGTAAGATTGCTTGAAGTAAGTGAAAGTGAGCTGTGTAAACCAAGTATATTTCAAGCATTTTTTTTTTCTCAGCAAGGATTCCTGGGTACTGTGTTAGTGAAGAACTCTTAAACATTTTAAATCTGTTCCTTAATACATATATTTAATGAAACAAGTATCTTTTAAAATAAAAAGATAAGTGAAGATGAAAATGAGTAACCCTTCATGGTATTATCCAAGGTGCTCACTACTGGCTGGACATTTTCATACTTCCCCAAAACATGAGCCCTCAACTAACATAGGTACCACCCCCCTTTCTACAGAAATTTAGCCAATTGGACCAGTTTCAAAGGGGTTTATTTGATCAGGTAAGAAAGTGATTGGGTGTACATGTTTGTTAGTGAGGAAGGCAATGGAGCCATGTAAAAAGAAAAACAGGTTTGGTAGGAAGATGCCCAAGGAAGTCAGGCCGTGAGGCTCCTTCTGCCTGGTCTCCACTGTCCTCACCACTTTGCAGTGGAAACTTTTCCAGAAAAGGCCAGATAGTAAACACTTTAGGATCTGCAGGCCATAGGTCTCTGTCATAATTATTCAGCAGAAGCATACATAGACAAAGATAAACAAATGGGTGTGGCTATGTTCCCATAAGACTTTATTTACAAAAGTAGGCAATGGGACAGATTTGGCCTATGGCTGTAGTTTGTCCACCCCTGGTTTAGTTAAGTGTGCTGCTGCTACTACATGCTAGGGGCTGTCACCTTCTCACGTATGGTTGTCTTACAGGATAAATGGAATGGCCTAAGTCCAAGGTCTCAGGCTGAGTGTCTACTTCTATGGCAATTTGGGTCTAAGTATCCTTATCATTTTGGAGCAGAGAGACAGAAAAGGAATATGCTTTCTGTCCATCTGTCTGAGCATCATTCAAGTGCGTTCTTGCCTGGGTCCTTCAGCCATGCATCCACATGTCTACACAACTCACTGTCCAACTTCCAACAATATAGCACTGCCAGTAGCTCCTGAAGAGGCCAAAGAGAAACAAGGGTGATGGCAGATGGTCAGTGGTAATGGAGAGGAGACTGGTTTGGTTGTGGGACTCCTGCTGCGGGTCTATCAGCCTCTTTGAGTGAGGAACCCTAACATCTGGGTACATGTCAAGGTGACTTCCTCCAGCCTGAGTAAGCTGTGCTTTGCTGAAATATATACAGACTTTCCTGCCTGCATTTGCTAGACTGTTCATTCCAAGCACAGATTAAAGAACACAGTTCCCATGGAAGCAGCACAAGGCCAAACCTAAGATATAAAGACTTGCAGACACTGCCACCATGTGGCAACTCAAAATCATGATCTATCCAGTAATATGTGAATTTCCTGTGACAAGGTCTTTGTTGAATTCAATATAAATTCAATATAGAATCTATAGACATTCAACTATAAAAAAGTGTGAATCCACATATACAAATATATCACATGCATGCAATGATCATTTTGATTCCATAAGTTTCTTAACAAACACTGGCTATAATGTAAGTTGTCTTGTTTTTAGTAGCTAAATCATGTCTGACTCTTTTGTGACCCCATGAACTGCAGCCCGCCAGGCTCCTCTGTCTATGGGATTTCCCAGGCAAGAATACTGGAGTGCATTTGCCATTTCCTTCTCCAGGGGATCTTCCCGACCCAGGGATCGAACTCACATCTCCTGCATTGGCAGGCAGATTCTTTACCCTTGAGCCACCTGAGAAGCCCCTGTAAGTTCTCTAAAGGTTAATTGAAATGAGGAGAGAAGTAGTAAGGTCTTAAGCTCCTTTGGAAAGATGTTTATTCTTGGGTTCTCCCTTCCAGAAAAGAGACGTGGATGCACACAGTTTATTTGAGAAGCAGTGACAAGAAACCAGAAGAAGGGTGAAGGAGGATAGCGAGAATAAGAAAGAGAAAATGAAAAAAGTCAAAAAGGTGAATTATTGAGCTTGTTACCCTTGTGGGAAACTGCAAATCAATCTCAAGATGGATATTCTGAAGAACTACACTGAATGCATTTCTGAAGTGTCCCTTTGAAGGACAACGTGAGGATTTTTCCAACAATTTATGTTTCCCTTCAATTCAGAGTTACCTTAGAGGTCTTTAACCCTTCTAAACTTCTAGGCTGTGCTTGTGTAAAATGAACTGCCTTTCATAGCTTGAAGAAAATCCTGAGAGAGGATGGATAAGACACTCAAGTAGGACAGAGAAGTATGCTAACTGGCACCATAAGTGCAGTGGGTTTGAGAACGGACACAAGAGGCAGAAGGAGCAGGTAGTAAGTAGTGGAAATTACTGAAGCCTAGGAATTGAAAATACAGTGACCTAATCTGAATAATCTTTTCAGACAAAGCTATGTACTGAAAACAAGTTAAAATTCTGCATTTAAAAATGTATCTTTTTAAAAACAATAAAATTTATGCAGGTTAGTCATGAATGATATCATTAGGTCAAATTTCACAGGAAAGTGAGCGTTGGGTGGAGCACTGAAGCTGCTTTTTCCCAATAACATTTGCCAAACAAGGGAATGTACCATCAGTTTTAAAGGCATTATGAGATAAGGGGCCAGAGTTCAAAAGCCAGAACTTGTCCAAAGAGTCTATGGGGATGTAATATACTACAGTTACCATGGTGACCAGAGTTAACAACACTATATTGTAAATTTGAAAGTTGCTAAGAGAGTAGATGTTAAAAGTTCTCATTAAGTGAATATAATCTATATTAAAAAAAAAAGAAAGAAAGAAACTTGTAGCAAACAAAAGGCCAGAACCAAATGGCATCACTGGGAAACTATACCAAACATACAAAGAACAACTTACAGCAGTCCTTCTTAAACTTTTCCAAAGGATTGAAGAGGAGGAAACACATCCAAAGTCATCCTATGAGGTCACCATCACCCTGATACAAAGATACTACATAAAAAAAAAAGCAAAGTCTAGGCTTAAATTCCCACAGGCACTTTATAATGGCCAATGTGTATGTAGTTGTAACTGTAAAAATAAAGCCAATACTATTAGGGTGGGCATATATTACTACATGGGTTTGAAGCTTACTTCTTTTATTTATATCTTGGGAATTAACAATTCAATACTTCTATAATGTTATAATATTTTCCAACTCTCCCCTCTCCTAGACTATTTCCTAAAAGTCTTAAATCACTGTTGTTTATCATGATACACACAATCAGTTCAGTTCAGTTCAGTCACTCAGTCGTGTCTGACTCTTTGCGACCCTATGGACTACAGCACGCCAGGCTTCCCTGTCCATCACTAACTCCCAGAGTTTACTCAGACTCATGTCCATCAAGTCAGTGATGCCATCCAAACATTTCATCTTCTGTCATCCCTTTTTCCTGCCTTCAATCTTTCCCAGCATCAGGGTCTTTCCCAGTGAATCAGTTCTTTGCATCAAGGGACCAGAGTTTTGGAGTTTCAGCTTCAACATCAGTCCTTCCAATGAATATTCAGGACTAACTTCCTTGCAGTCCAACAGACTCTCAAGAGTCTTCTCCAGCACCACAGTTCAAAAGCATCAATTCTTCAGTGTTCAGTTTTCTTTATAGTCCAATTCTAACATGACCACTTGAAAAACCATACCTTTGACTAGATGGACTTTTGTCAGCAAAGTGCTGTCTCTGTTTTTTAATATGCTGTCTAGGTTTGTCAAAGCTTTCTTCCAAGGAGCAAGCATCTTTTTTAAAAATTAATTTATTTATTTTAATTGGATCCAATTACTTTACAATATTGTATTGGTTTTGCCATACATTGACATGAATCAGCCATGGATGTCATGTGTTCCCCATCCTGAACACCCCTCCCACCTCCCTCCCCATCCCATCCCTCAGGGTCATCCCAGGGCACCAGGCCTGAGCACCCCATCTCATGCATCAAACCTGGACTGGCAATCCATTTCACATATGGTAATATACATGCTTCAGTATTATTCTCTCAAATCATCCCACCTTTGCCTTCTCCCAGAGTCCAAAGTCTGTTCTTTACATCTGTGTCTCTTTTGTTGTCTCGCATATAGTGTCATCATTACCATCTTTCTAAATTCCATATATATGCATTAATATACTGTATTGGTGTTTTTCTTTCTGACTTACTTCACTCTGTATAATAGGCTCCAGTTTCATCCACCTCATTAGAATTGATTCACATGCATTCTTTTTAATAGCTGAGTAATATTCCATTGTGTATATGTACCACAGCTTTCTTATCCATTCATCTGCTGATGGACATCTAGGTTGCTTCCATGTCCTGGCTATTATAAACAGTGCTGCGATGAACATTGGGGTACATGTGTCTCTTTCAATTCTGGTTTCCTCGGTGTGTATGCCCAGCAGTGGGATTGCTGGGTCATAAGGCAGTTCGATTTCCAGGTTTTTAAGGAATCTCCACACTGTTCTCCATAGTGGCTGTACTAGTTTGCATTCCCACTAACAGTGTAAGAGGGTTCCCTTTTCTCCACACCCTCTCCAGCATTTATTGTTTGTAGACTTTTGGATAGCAGCCATCCTGACTGGCGTGAAATGGTACCTCATTGTGGTTTTGATTTGCATTTCTCTGATAATGAGTGATGTTGAGTATCTTTTCATGTGTTTGTTAGCCACCTGTATGTCTTCTTTGGAGAAATGTCTGTTTAGTTCCTTGGCCCATTTTTTGATTGGGTCGTTTATTTTTCTGGAATTGAGCTGCAGGAGCTGCTTGTATATTTTTGAGATTATTTCTTTGTCAGTTGCTTCATTTGTTATTATTTTCTCCCATTCTGAAGGCTGTCTTTTCACCTTTCTTATAGTTTCCTTCCTTGTGCAAAATCTTCTAAGTTTAATTAGGTCCCATTTATTTATTTTTGCTTTTATTTCCATTACTCTGGGAGGTGGGTCATACAGGATCCTGCTGTGATTTATGTCGGAGAGTGTTTTGCCTATGTTCTCCTCTAGGAGTTTTATAGTTTCTGGTCTTATGTTTAGATTTTTTATCCATTTTGAGTTTACTTTTGTGTATGGTGTTAGAAAGTGTTCTAGTTTCATTCTTTTACAAGTGGTTGACCAGTTTTCCCAGCACCACTTATTAAAGAGATGCTTTCTCCATTGTATATTCT
The DNA here is from genome assembly GCF_023091745.1 of Budorcas taxicolor. Lineage (NCBI taxonomy): Eukaryota > Metazoa > Chordata > Mammalia > Artiodactyla > Bovidae > Budorcas > Budorcas taxicolor. The sequence continues at coordinate 54,119,338 of NC_068912.1, read as the reverse complement.
TGCCTCCTTTGTCAAAGATAAGGTGTCCATAGGTGCATGGATTTACCTCTGGGCTTTCTATTTTGTTCCATTGATCTATATTTCTGTTTTTGTACCAGTACCATACTGTCTTGATGACTGTAGCTTTGTAGTATAGTTTGAAGTCAGGAAGGTTGATTCCTCCAGTCCCATTCTTCTTTCTCAAGATTGCTATGGCTATTCAAGGTTATTTGTATTTCCATATAAATTGTGAAATTATTTGTTCTAGCTCTATGAAAAATACCGTTGGTAGCTTGGTAGGCATTGCATTGAATCTATAGATTGCTTTGGATTTTCACTATATTGATTATTACTCATTTTCACTATATTGATTCTTCTGATTCATGAACATGGAATATTTCTCCATCTATTTGTCTCATCTTTGATTTCTTTCACCAGTGTTTTATAGTTTTCTATATATAGGTCTTTTGTTTCTTTAGGTAGATTTATTCCTAAGTATTTTATTCTTTTCATTGCAATGGTGAATGGAATTGTTTCCTTAATTTCTCTGTTTTCTCCTTGTTAGTATATAGGAATACAAGGGATTTCTTTGTGTTAATTTTATATCCTGCAACTTTACTATATTCATTGATCACCTCTAGTAATTTTCTGGTGGAATCTTTAGGGTTTTCTATGTAGACAATCATGTCATCTGCAAACAAGGGAGTTTTACTTCTTCTTTTTCAATCTGGATTCCTTTTATTTCTTTTTCTTCTCTCATTGCTGTGGCTAAAACTTCCAAAACTATGTTGAATAGTAGTGGTGAGAATGGGCATCCTTGTCTTGTTCCTGACTTTAGGGGAAATGCTTTCAATTTTTCACCATTGAGGATAATGTTTGCTGTGGGTTTATCATATATGGATTTTATTATGTTGAGTTATGTGGCTTCTATACCTGCTTCCTGGAGGGGTTTTTTGTTTATCATAAATGGATGTTGAATTTTGTCAAACACTTTCTCTCCATCTATTGAGATAATCATATGGTTTCTATCTTTCAATTTGTTAGTGGGGTGTATCACATTGATTGATTTGCAAATATTGAAGAATCCTTGCATCCCTGGGATAAAGCCCACTTGGTCATGAGGTATAATCTTTTTAATATGTTGTTGGATTCTGTTTGCTAGAATTTTGTTAAGGATTTTTGCATCTATGTTCATCAATGATATTGGCCTGTAGTTTTCTTTTTTTATGTGGCATCTTTATCTGGTTTTGATATTAGGGTAATGGTGGCCTCATAGAATGAGTTTGGAAGTTTACCTTCCTCTGCAGTCTTCTGGAAGAGTTTGAGTAGGATAGGTGTTAGCTCTTCTCTAAATTTTTGGCAGAATTCACCTGTGAAGCCATTTGGTGCTGGGCTTTTGTTTTTTGGAAGATTTGTTATTACAGTTTCAATTTCCGTGCTTGTGATGGGTGTGTTAAGATTTTCTGTTTCTTCCTGGTTCAGTTTTGGAAAGTTATACTTTTCTAAGAATTTGTCCCATTTTTCCAAGTTGTCCATTTTATTGGCATATAGTTGATGATAGTAGTCTCTTATGATCTTTTGTATTTCTGTGTTGTCTGTTGTGATTTCTCCATTTTCATTTCTAATTTTGTCGATTTGATTCTTCCCATCTTTTTCCTTGATGAGTCTGGCTAATGGTTTGTCTATTTTATTTATCATCTCAAAGAACCAGCTTTTAGCTTTGTTTTGTTTTTGAAATGGTCTCCTTTGTTTCTTTTTCATTTATTTCTGCCCTAATTTTTATGATTTCTTTCCTTCTACTCACCCTGGGGTTCTTCATTTCTTCTTTATCTAGTTGCTTTAGGTGTAAAGTTAGGTTATTTATTTGATTTTTCTCTTATTTCTTGAGGTAAACTTGTATTGCTATGAACCTTAGCACTGCTTTTACTGAATCCCATAGGGTTTGCGTTGTTGTGTTTTCATTTTCATTCATTTCTATGCATATTTTGATTCCTTTTTTGATTTCTTCTGTGATTTGTTGGTTATCCAGAAGCGTGTTGTTTAGCCTCCATATGTTTGTGATCAGAAAAGATGCTTGAAATGATCTCAATTTTTTTGAATTTACCAAGGCTAGATTTATGGCCCAGGATCTATCCAGGAGAAGGTTCCATGTGCACTTGAGAAAAAAGTGACATTCATTATTTTGGGGTGAAATGTCCTATAGATGTCAATTAGGTCTAACTGGTCCATTGCATCATTTAAAGTTTGTGTTTCCTTGCTAATTTTCCATCTAGTTGATCTATCCATAGGTGTTAGTGGGGTATTAATAGTAACCACTATTATTGTGTTACTGTTAATTTCCCCTGTCATACTTGTTAGTATTTGCCTTACACATTGTGGTGATCCTATGTTCGGTGCATATATATTTATAATTATTATATCTTCTTCTTGGATTGATCCTTTGATCATTATGTAGTGTCCTTCTTTGTCTCTTTTCATGGTCTTTATTTCAAAGTCTATTTTATCTGAGATGAATATTGCTTTCTTTTGGTCTCCATTTGCATGGAATATCTTTTTCCAGCCCTTCACTTTCAGTCTGTATATGTCCCTTGTTTTGAGGTGGTCTCTTATAGACAGCATATATAGCTGTCTTGTTTTTGTATCCATTCAGTGAGGTTTTGTCTTTTGGTTGGAGCATTCAATCCATTTACATTTAAGGTAATTATGGATAAGTATGATCCCATTGCCATTTACTTTATTGTTTTGAGTTCAAGTTTATAAACCTTTACTGTGTTTCCTGTCTAGAGAAGATCCTTTAGCATTTGGTGAAAAGCTGGTTTGGTAGTGCTGAATTCTCTGAGCTTTTTCTTGTCTGTAAAGCTTTTGATTTCTCCTTCATATTTGAATGAGATCCTTGCTGGGTACAGTAATCTGGGTTGTAGGTTTTTCTCTTTCATCACTTTAAGTATGTCCTGCCAGTCCCTTCTGGCCTGAAGAGTTTCTATTGAAAGATCAGCTGTTATCCTTATGGGAATCCCCTTGTGTGTTATTTGTTGTTTTTCTCTTGTTGCATTTAATATTTGTTCTTTGTGTTTGATCTTCATTAATTTGATTAATATGTGTCATGGGGTGTTTCACCTTGGGTTTATCCTGTTTGGGACTCTCTGGGTTTCTTGGACTTGGGTAACTATTTCCTTCCCCATTTGGGGGAAGTTTTCAGCTATTATCTCCTCAGGTATTTTCTCATGGCCTTTCTTTTTGTCTTCTTCTGGGACTCCTATGATTCAAACATTGGGGCATTTAATGTTGTCCCAGAGGTCTCTGAGGTTATCCTCATTTCTTTTAATTCTTTTTTCTTTTTTCCCTCTCTGCTTCAATTATTTCTACCATTCTATCTTACATCTCACTTATCCTATCTTCTGCCTCAGTTATTCCACTGTTGGGTCCCTCCAGAGTGCTTTTGATCTCAGTTATTGCATTAGTCATTACTGATTGACTCTTTTTTATTTCTTCTAGGTCCTTGTTAAACATTTCTTACATCTTCTCAATCCTTGTCTCCAGTCTATTCATCTGTAACTCCATTTTGCTTTCAAGATTTTGGATCATCTTTACTATCATCATTCTCAATTCTTTTTCAGGTAGACTCCCTATCTCCTCCTCTTTTGTTTGGTTTGGTGGGCATTTATCATGTTCCTTTACCTGCTAAATATTTCTCTGCCTTTTCATTTTGTTTAGACTGTGTTTGGGGTGGCCTTTCTGTATGCTGGAAGTTTGTGGCTCCTCTTTATTGTGGAAGTTCCTCCCTGTGGGTGCGGTTGGACGAGTGGCTTGTCAAGGTTTCCTTGTTAGGGAAGCTGGAGCAAGCATCTTTTAATCTCAAGGCTGCAGTCACCATCTGCAGTGATTTTGGAGCCCAAGAACATAAAGTCCGTCACTGTTTCCATTATTCCCCCATCTATTCGCCATGAAGTGATGGGACCAGATGCCATGATCTTCGTTTTTTGAATGTTGAGTTTTAAGCCAACTTTTTCACTCTCCTCTTTCATTTTCATCAAGAGGCTCTTTAGTTCTTCTTCTCATTCTGTCATAAGGCTGGTGTCATCTGTGTAACTGAGGTTATTGCTATTTCTCCCAACAATCTTGATTCCAGTTTGTGCTTCATCCAGCATTTTGCATGATGTACTCTGCATAGAAGTTAAATAAGCAGGGTAACAATATACAGACTTGCCATACTCCTTTCCCAATTTGGGACCAGTCCATTGTTCCATGTCCAGTTCCAGTTGTTGCTTCTTGACCTGCATACAAATTTCTCAGGAGGCAGCTCAGGTAGTCTGGTATTCCCATCTCTTTAAAAATTTTTCACAGTTTGTTGTGATCCACACAGTCAAAGGCTTTGGCATAGTCAATAAAGCAGAAGTAGATGTTTTTCTGGAACTCTCTGCTTTTTTGATGATGGTAATTTGATCTCTGGTTCCTTTGCCTTTTCTAAATTCAGCTTGAAAATCTGAAATTTCTTGGTTCAAGTACTGTTGAAGCTTGGCTTGGGGAATTTTGAGCATTACTTTGCTAGCAGGTGAAGTGAAGTGAAAGTTACTCAGTTGTGTCTGACTCTTTGCAACCCCAAGGATTATGCAGTCCATGGTATTCTCCAGGCCAGAATACTGGCGTGGGTATCCTTTCCGTTCTCCAGGGGATCTTCCCAACCCAGGGATCGAACCCAGGTCTCCTGCTTTACAGATGGATTCTTTACCAGCTGAGCCACAAGGGAAGCCTAAGAGTACTGGAGTGGGTAGCCTATCCCTTCTCCAGTGGATCTTCCCAACTCAGGAATCAAACCAGGGGTCTCCTACATTGCAGGCAGATTCTTCACCAACTGAGCTATCAGGGAAGCTAGCTATCACTTGCTAGCATGTGAGATGAGTGCAATTGTGTGGTAGGTTGAACATTCTTTGGCATTGCCTTTCTTTGGGATTGGAATGAAAACTGATCTTTTCTAGTCCTGTGGCCACTACTGAGTTTTCCAAACTTGCTGGCATATTGAGTGCAACACTTTAACAGCACCATCTTTTAGGATTTTAAATAGCTCAGCTGGAATTGCAACATCTCCACTAGCTTGTTTGTAGGGATGCTTCTTAAGGTCCACTTAACCTCACACCCTAGGATGTCTGGCTCTAGGTTAGTGATCATACCATCGTGGTTATCTGGGTCATGAAGATCTTTTTTATATAGTTCTTCTGTGTATTCTTGCCACTTTTTCTTAATTTCTTCTCCTTCTGTTAGGTCCATGCCATTTCTATCCTTTATTGTACACATCTTTGCATGAAATATTCCTTTATATCTCTAATTTTCTTGAAGAGATCTCTAGTCTTCCCATTCTATTATTTTCCTCTATTTAATAAGTATTGAATTCTTCATCATCCAAAATAAAAAAGTTCTCATCATTAGAAAAAAAATATTATAGCTATTTGTGGCAATATGACCAACCTAGATATCATATTCAAAAGCAGAGACATTACATTGCTGACTAAGGTCTGTCTAGTCAAGGCTATGGTTTTTCCAGCGGTCATGTATGGATGTGAGAGTTGGACTGTGAAGAAAGCTGAGTGCCGAAGAATTGGTGCTTTTGAACTATGGTGTTGGAGAAGACTCTTGAGAGTCCCTTGGGCTGCAAGGAGATCCATCCAGTCCATTCTGAAGGAGATCAGCCCTGGGATTTCTTTGGAAGGAATGATGCTAAAGCTGAAACTCCAGTACTTTGGCCACATCATTCGAAGAGTTGACTCATTGGAAAAGACTCTGATGCTGGGAGGGATTGGGGGCAGGAGGAGAAAGGGACGACAGAGGATGAGATGGCTGGATGGCATCACTGGCTTGATGGACGTGAGTCTGAGAGAACTCTGGGAGTTGGTGATGGACAGGGAGGCCTGGCGTGCTGTGATTCATGGGGTCGCAAAGAGTCGGACACGACTGAGCGACTGAACTGAACTGAACTGAGACTTACTGTGATGATGATTCCACAAATGTAGAAACCCGCCTGCCAATGCAGGAGATGTAAGAGATGCAGGTTTGATCCCTGAGTGGAGATCCCCTGGAGGGGGCATGGCATCTCACTCCAGTATTTTTTCCTCGAGAATCCCATGGACAAAGGAGCCTGGCAGGCTACAGTCCATAGGGTCACAAAGAGTCAAACGCACCTGGAGCAACTTAGCATGCACACATACATGCACCAAACATCAGAGCACGTATATGCATAAATATTACCAGCTATTAAAGGAGATATTGACAATAATACAAGAAACAGCGAGGTACTTTACCACCTCACTTACATCAATGGATAAATCATCCAAACAGAAAATCAATAAGGAAACATTGGCCTTAAACACTTTAGACCAGATGTACATAGAACATTCTACCCCAAAACAGCAGAATACATATTCTTTTCAAGTGCGCAAGGAGTATTCTTCAGGATTTTTCACATGTTTAGGCCACAAAACAAATCTCAATAAATTTAAGAAGGTTGAAATTGTATCAAGCACCTTTTATAACCACAATGGTATGAGACTAGAAATCAGTTACAAAAAGAGAACTGGATAAAAAACTCAAACACATGGAGACTAAACAGCATGCTTGCGAACTCAATGGTTCAATGAAAAAATCAAAGAGGAAATTTAAAAAATACCTTGAGGGAAATGAAAATGAAAGCATAACATTCCAAAATCTATGGGTTTTGGCAAAAGCAGTTTTAAGAGAAAAGTTTATAGTGATACAAGTCTACCTCAGGAAACAAGGAAAATATCAAAGGAACTAATAAAGTAGATAACAACAAATCCCACAGTTAGTAGAAGGAAGGAAATAATATTACATGATACTATGTATAGAAAAATTCAGACTCCACAAAAAATTATTTGAATTGACAAATGAACTCAGTAAAGTTGCAGGATTAAACTTACTATACAGAAACCTCTTCTGTTTCTATACACTAAAAATAAACGGACAAAAAGGAATTAAGAAATACAACCCAGTTTACAATTGCTTTAAAATGAATACACCTAAGAATAAATCTTTAGTTAGATGGAGGTAAAAGATCTATACTCTGAAAACCAAAAGATATTGATGAAAGAAGTTGAAGACAATATCAATAAATGGAAAGATATACCAGGGTCGTGGATTAGAAGAATTAATATTGTTGAAATATCCATACTACCCAAAGCAATCTATAAATTGAATGCAATCCTTATCCAAGTGCCTGTAGCATTTTTTATGAATCTGAAACAAATAGTCCTAAAATTTCTATGGAACCACAAAAGATCTAAATTAGCCAAAGCAATCTTTTTTTTTTCTTAACATATATATATATATATATATATATATATATATATATATATATATAATTGAAGTATAGTTGACTTACAATGTTTCAGGTGCACAGCGAGGTTATTCAGTTATACATATACACATATATTATTTTTCAGATTATTTTCCATTATAGGTTATTACAAGATATTGATGATAGTCCCCTATGCTATATAGCAAATCTTTTTTGCAAAGCAATCTTGAGAAAGAGCAAAACTGAAATATTACACACCCTGTTATCAAACTATGCTACCAAAATATAGCAATCAAAACTGTATAGTACTGGCACAAAAACAGACATATAGATCAATGGAACATAATAGAGAGCCCAGAAATAAACATGCATTTATATGGCCAACTGATTTACAACCAGTGAGCCTAGAATATACAGGGAGGAAGACAGTCTCTTCAATAAATGTTGTTGGGAAAACTGAATAGCTGCATGCGAAAGAATCAAACTAGAACACTTTCTTTTACAATATATAAAAATAAACTCAAAGTGGATTAGACACTTAAATGTAAACCTGAAAGCATAAAACTTTTAGAAGAAAACATCAGCAATATCCTCTTTGACACTAGTCTTAGAGATATTTTGAGGGGTCTATCTTCTCAGGTGAGGGAAGCAAAAGCAAAAAAGTAGAACTACATCAAACTGAAAAGCTTTGTACAGCAAACGAAACCATCAAGAAAGGAAAAAGCAATCTACTGAATGGGAGAAAATATTTGCAAACCATATACTCAATAAGTGATTAATATAAAAATATATAAAGAATTCATTACAACTCAATAACAAAAAAATAAACAGTCCAATTGAAAAACGAGCATAGGACTAAATACATGTTTCATAGGAAGACACAAAGATGATGTACAGACACATGAGAAGATGCTCAACATCACTAATCATCAGGGAGATGCAAATTGAAAGACAATATTATCTCACAACTGTCAGAGTGGCTATTCATGGTCACTGTCAAGAAGACACACATATAACAAGTGTTGGTGAGGATGTGGAAAAAAGGAAACTTTCATGTACTGTTGGTGGGAATGCAAATTGGTACAGCCACTATGGAAAACAAAATGGAGCTATTTCCAAAAAATTAAGAATAGAACTACCATACAATCCAGAAAATCCACTTCAGGGTATCTATCCAAATAAGACAAAAACACTAATTTGAAAAGATATATGCACCCCTAGGTTCATTGCAACATTATTTACAGTGTCCAAGATATGGAAGCAACATAAGTGTCTGCCAATAGATGAATGGACAAAGAAGATGTGGTATACACATACAATGGAATATTTCCGAGCCATTAATAAAGGATAAAAAGTTGCCATTTGAGACAATATGGATGGACCTAGAGGCTATTACGCTCCTGAAACAAAACAGATGGAGGAAGACAAATACTGTGTGATTTCACGTATATGTAGAGTTTAAAATTTAAAAAAATCTCACAAAACAAAACTGAAATGACTTACAGATATGGAGGACAAACTGATGGTCACTAGAGGGAAGGGGAGGACGGGTTGGGCCAAATAGGTGAAGGGGATTAACAGGTATAAACTTACATTTGTATAATAAAAAAGCCATGGAAATGTAACATACAGCATTAGTGAATATAGACAACAATATTGTAGTCACTTTATATAGTGATGAATAATTAACAGACTTAACAAAGTGATTAACCTGTAATATATATAAATGTTGAATCACTATGTTGTACACCTGAAGCTAATATAATATTTTATGTCAACTATACATCAGTTTTTAAATTTTTAAAGAAGAAATATTGGTGGATAATTATTTTCCAGAAATATTGAAAGAAAACCAAACCACAAATTCAAGACCAATTAATCAAAGAAAGTAAGTTCCAAAAATATCCATATAGACACAACATGGTAAAACTGCAGAACCACAAAAGCTTTAAATTAGGTGGTAGAACAACTAAATATAAAATCAATGAGGATATAAAGGACTCAGCATCACTATCAAACCACTAGACCTACCAGACAACTGTAGAGTAGTTTTCCCAACAGCAACACAACACACACTCTTCTAAAACACGCCTAAAACATTCTTTAAGACAGACCATACACAAGGCCACAAAACACACCTCAACAAATTTTAAAGGATTGAAATCATGTAAAGTATATTCCCTGAACACAATGGAATTTAAATTAGAAATCAATAACAGAGGGAAATTTGGGGATTTACAAATATGTGGAAATTAAATAACATGTTCCTAAATAATGACTGTGTCAAGGAAAACATCACAAGAGAAATTAGAAATACTTTGAAATAAATAAAAATGTGAATTCAACACAATATATCAAAATGTACAAATGTGGCAAGAACAAAGCTGATAGCTGTAACACCTCTATCAATGACTAACTAACATAAAGAAAATTTTAAAGTCTCCCTTATTTCAAATAAGAAATAAACACGAGGGCAGCAAAAGTGAGTCTCTCTTAGTCATTGGCATAGCTCTGCAAGATTAGGACATGATGCACAATTCTGGGACTTCCTCTTCAGGAGGGAGGGAGAGAAGAGGCGTGCACACTCAATGGCCAGGCTTTTCCAAGCACTGCCCTAGGAAAAGGGACAGGTGGTCTATGGAAGTCACACAGCTCTGTGAGTTTGAGAGAAGGAGCATAACTTGAGATTTCTCCCTCAGATGGGAGAGAGAGGAATAGGGCATGAATCCAACATCTGCCCTAGGTAACAGGCGGGCAGCAGGGGCAGCGGACAGCAGCTCATGGTGGGTGGTAGCACAGCTCTGCAAGTCTGGGGGAAGACACACAGCCCTGAAACTTCTCTCCCAGGAGGAAGATGAGGCCTGGAATGTGCACATCCATAGAAAATGTTTGAGAGCTCCCAGAACTTCTAGCCAGGCCAATTGCTGAAAGCTTTTCCCTGCCATAGCCAGTTCATTAAAGCTACAAGGGGAGTTACTTTTTCAAATCACAGAAGCCAATGCAAAGCTACAGGGAGCAAAAGTATCAGCAAAATATGACACAAAGTAAATCTCCAGTAACTTATCCTAATGAATATGAGATTTCAAAATAATCATCTTAAAGAAGCTCATTGAGCTTCTAGAGAACAACAACAAACTTTTTTTTAAAAGAGAAAGAGAAAACAAAGAATATTGAAACTGTACAAGACCCTGAGTTCTTGTCTTTTGAAGGAAAATGCTAACTCAAGAGTTAGTGATTGGGGATTGTGAAGCTGTAGAAACAAAGGGTAGTTGTTGCACTGGGGAGCTGGTAACAATTTAGAATATAATTCTGCCACATAGCAGAATCACCAGATTCCCAGTTCCCTTAAAAATATAGATAGACGCCTGACACAGTTTCTACAGGAAATATACGAAACCATAACATGCAAGACAGATTCTCTAAGCTCAAATGCCAGTTCATTCAGCCCACAGTCCTTTAATAGAAGAGTCCACATTCTTAACAATAACTCATAGGGACATCTGTGTTCTGTAGGAAGCAGACCCCTGACCAGATAAAAACTGCTGACTGAAAGAACATAGACCTTAGACTGGTTGAGACCAGAAAGTTGATGATGCTTGAAACTTGACTTTGATGCCAACCAATCCAAGCATGGTCCCCAAGCTGATCACACCCTGCTTCCTGAGCACTGTAAACATCCTCACTACCCCTCTCCAGGGTGGGTCACACAGTCTTGAGGGAATTAGCCCGCTGTGGCCCCCTTTCCTGGCAAAGCAATGAAAGCTGCACTCTTCTACTTATCCAACACTGTCTCCTCGTTTCTATTCAGCACCAATGAACAGAGGCAAAGTTTCAGCGACAATACTACCACCACAACAGAAATCAGCAAAGCACAAAGGAAGACAGGAAGAGAGGAACGAAAGAACCACAAGGCAGGCAAAGTCAACAACAGTAACATCCAGCTGGCTGAATAGGTTAGCGTGGTGTATTCATACAGTGGAATATGACTAAGCTTTAAAAAGGAAAGAAATCCTGCTATGTGTGACAACATGGATAAACTTGGAAGACGTTGTGTAAGTGAAGTAAGCCAGTCATAGAAGGACAAATAATGCATGATTCCGCTTATACACAAAACCTGTAATGGTCAGACTCACAGAATTCATGAATCAAGTGGTTGTGGGGGAGGGGGAATGGGGAGGAGGCAGCGGAGACTGGTTGTTCAATGGGTTTAAAATTTCTGTCATGCAAGATAAGTAAGTTCCAGAGAACTACTGGACAACATAGAACCTATAGTCAATAATATGGCATCATGCACTTAAAATTTTGTTGAGAGGGTAAATCTCTGGGTAAGGATTCAGAACTCCCCTCAAAGAAGAGGCACAAAATGTTTAGAGACATTGAGTATGTATATTACCTCGCCTGTGATGATGCTGGCATGGCTGTATGCATACGTCCAAATTTACCATCTGTAGACATTACATATGTACAGTTTGTGTATATCAACTCTACCGCAATAAAACTGTCTTCAAAGTAATAACCCTGATGACAGCTAGGTCAAGAGGGGGGAACTGGTAATGGAAACAAAAACTACAATTTACATAACGGTACCATGGCTCACAGAATATATAAAATATACCAAACCATAACATGCAAGACAAATTATCTAAGCTCAAATGCCAGTTAATTCAGCCCACAGTCCTTTTATAGAAGAGTCCACATTCTTAACAATAACTCATAAGGACATCTGTGTTCTAAAGATAAAACTACAAACAATAGCTAAAACTCCCAGACTTCACAAATTCTAAATAATTCCTTCAGAGACTATTGTGTGTTTAACTCCCATTCCCTGAACCCTTCCTAATTTCCCAATTTTGAGATGCCACCTGGTTCCCTATCATGTACATTTTCCCTGACCACAACCAGCAAAACAAAGCTTTTTCCTTGGTGAGTTTTGATCAGTGAGTGTTTAAAATAAAGATATAAAATAAAAGAAATTAAGAAAAATCTTTATAATATAAATTTGAATTGAAAAACTTTTATGTATGTATATAACACTTTGGCCCACTGAAAGGTCCAGGAAACAACAGAACTCTAATAATAATGAGTAAAGGCAACACCCAGATTTTTGTTTTTAAACAACTTTTGTTCATTTTTTTAAAAAAATAACAGCAAATAGCACTCCTTGGAGAAATCAGAGGTTGCAGGTATAGGCAGAAAACATAAGATGTGGCTGTGACGTAGTTCTGTGCCAAACAGCAGAAGCACACTCCAAGATTAACGAGTTGATATCAAAGACAAGGAGGCTGGCCAAAGGGACACCTCATGGACAAATATGGGACAATTTTAATATGAAAAAGAATCATGACTATGAATGATTATAATTGTATAATCCAAGACAGTATCCTGATCTAACTTCAGTGATAGGAAACATGGAGGGAAGAAAAACAAAGTAAATGAAACTGCAAGAAAATGAACAGGCAGATTATCTGGAGTCTTCTATAAGAAAACTAAACTAGTTCTTTAAACGTTAAATGTCAGGGGCTTCCCTGGTGGCTCAGTGGTGAAGAGTCCACCTGCCGACACAGGAGACACAGGTTCCACCCCTGGTCCAGGAAGATCCTACACGCTGAGAAACAGCTAAGCCCAGGCACCACGACTGTTGAGCCTGTGCTCTAGAGCCCGGGAGCCGCAAATACTGACGTCCAGGTGCCCTAGAGCTCATGCTCCACACAAGGGAGACCACCACAGTAAGAAGCCCACGCACCGTATCTAGAGAGCAGCCCCCGCTCTCCACAACTAGGGGAAAACTGGGGCAGCCACGAAGACCCAGAGCAGCCAAATAAATACATGCATAAGTAAGTAATAATAAAAACTGTTTTAAAAATCTAATGTCATTTTTTAAAAATGAATAATAAAAATTCATAAGATGACACTTCTAATAGATTGATCTAGACAGATGCAACATACAAATAACTATAAGGCATGCTGCTGCTGCTGCTGCTGCTAAGTCACTTCAGTCATGTCTGACTCTGTGCGACCCCATAGACAGCAGCGCACCAAGCTCCCCCGTCCCTGAGTTCTCCAGGCAAGAACACTGGAGTGGGTTGCCATTTGCTTCTCCAATGAGTGCATGCAGGCTAAGTCGCTTCAGTCGTGTCTGACGCTATGTGGCCCCATGGACAGCAGTCCACCAGGCTCCTCCATCCATGGGACCCTCCAAGCAAGAACACTGGAGTGAGTTGCCATTTTCTGCTCTGCTACAGGGCATGAAACTTGGTTTATTCTGATTCAAAAATATAAATAAATAAAACAATAATTAAAGCATTTTTAGATACAGTTGAGGAGATTTGAATATAGGATGACTATCAGGTTATATTAGAGAATAATTCGTTATAATTAACTTTTTTAGGTGTGCTAATATCATGTGTTTATTTGAGAGAAGATACTTATTCTTCAGAGATGCATGCTAAAGTGTTCAGGGGTGAAGTATTGTGAGGTCTGTAACTTTTATAAGATTCATCAAAAAATTATGCAGAGAGAGAGAAAGTAAATGTGGCAAAATGTTGCATTAACAAATTTTTAATCTTGGTGACAAATATATGGGTGTTTGTTGCATTGTCCTTTCTACTTTTCTGTATGTTTTAAATGTTTCAATTTAATGTTGGGAGGGAAAAAAGTAGGGTTCAAGTGCACAAAGTCATTCTTGCAGTGATGTTGAAAACATTAAAACAGAGGGTACCACCTACAGGCTCTGCAAAAAGAAATGACTTGATCGCATTTGGTACAGCCTTAGAACAAATTCTGTCAGTCAACAATTATTGACCAAGGAAATTCTTTGCAACACATACTATCCTAAGCCCTGATGATAAAAGATAAGAGAAGGCCTTGGTTCTCAGGAAAAGCCTAAAACAAGCAAAGAAATGAACAAATTCATTATCAATAGGACCGACAAGGCATGCTGCATGAAGGAAATGACAAATGACAGAGAAAGCTCCCGTGTTGAGGGATAGGGAAGACCACATGGGGTTGGCGGTATTTGAGCTGAAGCAACAAGGAGCTGGCAGGGGGGACACCTCCTAAATCTTCCCATTCTCTTAAGGGAAAGCTGAGTGCAAAGGCACTGAGGCTATGCAGCATGAAAAGAATGATGTAAGCTACACAGCACAGCACAGCAAAATGATTGCGTGTGGTGTGTGAGAAAAGGGCTACAGAACCACTCCCATACTAGGACACAGCTCCTCAGAGAGATATATACACATGTGGGATGACAATGCAAAGTGCCAATGGCTTGTCAGTGTGTTGACATTACAGACCACCTCTACTGTCCTTTCACCATCTGATTCTTCTAATGTGCAAATGGACATGTTACTTTTATTTAAAAAAGAAAAAAGACGTGTCCCACCTTGGAGGTAAAGAAAAGCAGCAGCACTGGTAGCCCACAGTAACCCCCTAGTGCCCAGAATGAAGGTCACTCTGGACACCTGAGAAGACCATTCTGATCACTGTTTGTAACAGTCCAGGGAAAGGCAGGCTGCTCGTTCAAAAGAGGCATCCGCTCTGCACAGGGAGAAGCTTCTCACATCTATGAAATGCCTTGCTTTCTTCCCTGACTCCAAACCTTGGGACTGAGACAGAAAAATAGAGGAAGCTATTCATAAGCTGCCAATAACAGAAAACTTGCTGACTCTATCCAGTTAAATTAAAAAACAAAAAAACGAGTGTATCTGTGACTGTGGGTAAGTGTCCTGGCTCCTGCCAGAGAGGAAAGCAACCTACAAGGAGTTCGTCGCTGGAGCTAGGCGATTATCCCACCCATTTCCACACCAGTGATCCCCCGTTTCAGTAGCTTTGGGGAGCATGCCTGGTATCTGCAGATGCCCACAAGAGGGCAGCAGAGGAGTTTTTCTGAAAGTGCTGGAACACTAAAACAGGACAGGGGGAGAAGGCCAGGAGGAGAGGTGGGGAGATTTAAAATAAATTTTATAAAAATCGAGTTTATAAGAAATTTACTAACTTTTAGTAAAGTTTGTAAAAGTTTCCTAGAAGTGATTCAGGGCAAATAAGCCAAATTTGGTAGAAGAAAAGTGTAAGAAAATCAGATTTTACTATTAGCAGGACTTCCCTGGTGGCTCAGACAGTAAAGAATCTTCCTGCAATGACAGAGACCCAGGTTCGATCCCTGGGTTGGGAAGATGCCCTGGAGAAGGGAATGGCAACCCACTCCAGTATTCTTTTCTGGAGAATTCCATGGCCAGAGGAGCCTGGTGAGCTACATACAGTCCATGGGGTCGCAAAGAGTTGGACACAGCTGAGCAACTAACACACAATAGTAAAACAAAAAAGAAAGGAAGTCAAAAATAAAAAGAGATCAACTTTCAGCTTTCGGAGAGATGGCAGGAAATATTAGTCAGCAAACCAAATATTCCAGGATATTGTGTTTCAGGAGGTTTTTTATTCACTTGAGGAAAGTGGCATTTGAGAGACCCCAGAAGTCCTATCTGTCTATAAATATCTCCCTTTCAAGGTTTATTTCTGTATTTCTTTCTTTTGGCCACACCACCCGGCTTACGGGATCTTATTTCCCCCACCAGGGATCGAACCCTTGCAGTCTCTTGCAGTGGAAGCATGGAATCTAACCCCTAGACCACCAGGGAAATCACTGGAAATGTTTGGTTTTTTATGTTATTAATATGGTGAGAATTTTGAATCAGAGCACCTACAAATACTTGAATATACTTGAAATATAGTTGAAAATATATATTTTAAGCCTTGAAGAATTTCTTTCCCTACCCCCATCCTGCCCCCCGGCCTTTCCCTATGTTTTCTCCCTTCCTTTTCCTCTTTCAAATAAGTAGCTGGCTCTGTGCTGGCTCTTCATTGCCTTCAGAGAGGTCTGTAGCAGAGCCAAAAGCAAAAATTTCCAGGTTTTATTTAACAAAGTCTAACATGGAAGGATTTAGAAAGTGTGGAGGAGATGGAAAGGAAAAAGGAATTTACATGCTGAGAGTCTTGGAAGGAGTAGCAGAATAGAGGGACTGTCCTCAGCCCAAATAAAAGACTTCCTCTGGGAGGGGAGAAATAAGCCAGAAGACAAGTGGGTCCCTGAAGACTGGGGGCCAGGGAGGAGGCAAGATCCCAGAGGGCAAGAACTGTCCCATTTTCAACAAAGGGGAGCAAGGCAGGAGGTGCTGCAACCGGCCTTGGGACAGAGCCTGAAAAGACCACATGGGCCCAGGGGAGGTCTGGACAGCCGATCCTGTCGGAAAGTAAAGATGTGCTCTTTTGAGCGTTTAAATGAAGCTGATCCACCACCCAGTTCCCACAGTGGTGACCACCTCACACTGCGTAATTACAGAGTGGGATCATGCTCAAAGACACGCACCAGCTAGGGGGTGGGAAAAACAAAAGGGTGAATGAGACAGAATCCCATCCTTCCCCAGTTGTGTCTGTTTCTGAGTTTTCCCCAGAGGTGTCTAATCCAGGTATGATATACATCGCCTCTTTGCTCTCCACTCCAATCTCAACCCATTTCTCTGACCACAGAGCAGAAGTGCTAGAAAAGAAGGGTGGGATCAACTCAGGGTGAGAGCTTCCTCATCAGAGTCTAATCGGAAAGAGTGTGGGGAGTGATGTTCTACAAAGTAGATGTGGGTGCGGTCTATGAGTTTCATTCCCCCATTCCCTGCCCCCGCACTGTCCCTATTGCTTAATGCCAGTGAGGTACCAGCGAGCTGCTCTCATCTTACTAAATGTTTGATTAAAAACTAATTACTGCTTCCTAGATCGCCATAAATCCAGCAAATCTGCTTGTTCTCATAGCCTAGCAGGCCCAGAAGTTTGAATATCAACTTGAGTAGAACTGTCTGACCTCTTCTAATCCATTTCCCTTTAAAGAACCTCCTTCTCTTTTCTCTATCCTTAAGCCCCAGACATCCCTTCTCCTGCCTGTTTCCATTCCTTCCTAATAATGACATTTCTTTGGATCCAGTGCTAGGTGATAGAAACCTTGTCTGATAAACTAACATATGTGCTCAGTCACTTCAGTTGTGTCCAACTCTATGCGACGCTATGGATTGTCGCCCACCAGGCTCCTCTGTCCATGGGATTCTCTAGGCAAGAATACTGGGGTGGGTTGCCATACCCTCCTCCAAGGGATCTTCCTGACCCAGGGATCGAACCCGTGTCGCTTGTGTCTCCTGCATTGGCAGGCAGGTTCTTTACCACTACCACCACATTCTTAGGTTCCTAAGGTGACTGGCTATAAGTTAGAGAAGGCTTACCCCCACCCTCAAAATGAATTTACATCTGCACATCCTTTCACACTGAGAGAGCCTCCTAGCATAGCCAAACTATGAAGCTTCTCCCCTGCATCAGTCTGCTGATATCATCCCATCACTTAGCAAATATTAATTAAGCCTGTACTAAGTGCTGGGCATTGTGCTGCATGTTAGGGTGGTAAAACAAGTAAGCCATTGTCTCTATCTCTAAGGATTTCCAGGTAACTAGGAAGAGACTAAGAGATTATTCAGCTCCACGATTAACTTTCTGAGATTTCACTGAAAACAAGCAAAACATGTCAAGAATCCACTGTGAAGTGTGGTTATTCTCCTCTTGACCCATGGCTGAGAAATGCATTCTTGTCAGTCAAGGCATGTTTGAAATGGTTGACTGTGTCCCCAATACACAAACAGTTTTGTTAATCATTTTGCCCCACTTAATCCGTGGGCAGCCTGGAAGGGCAGAGTTTCGGAAAGCACACCCCAAACCCCGAGTTGAACTCAGCCTGACCCTTGCTTCCTTTTTCCCATTGGCTCCTTGTAACCCCAACACAGCGTTGGAAAATTCAGTCTACTTTTGGCAGAAACTAGGTGCTGACTAATTGTTGACCTAAGCCTTTTTCAAAGGTTAAGTTGGATCCTTTTGAGTAAAGTTCAACCAAAATAACTGTCATGTTCCTTACAGATGAACTGCTATAGTAAAGTGATATTTCTTCTGAATTTACTGACTTAGCTGGAAGGAGGCTCTTCTGTGACTGATGACTTCTCAGGAAGGCTAAAATCATATTTTCCTTTGAAAAAGCTGAATACCTTCCATATGAATTATTTTTGTAGACAAATGTAATTGTCTAGGACAAATTCAAGGACATGACCCTTAGAATCTATGTCTTAGATAGGCTTTGAGCCAATGAGCCCAAGCTGTGTTTGGGTGGGCCATGTAGGCTTCCTGGAACCCTCCTCCACGCTCAGATGCCCCCTCAGTCTCTTGCAGGAGCCCAGAGGAAAAGAGTGGAGACCAGTGACAACCTTCACACCCTTCGCTGAGAGGCTCACTGCAAATTCAGCCCTTTGGGGCTGAAAGGACAGAACAGCCAGCACTTGGAGTTTTATATTTACTACAGATAACCTGGTAACAGTACATTAAAAAAATTTTTTTGTTGGAGTATATTGCTTTATAATGTTGTGTTAGTTTCTACTGTCCAGCAAAATAAATCAGCTATACCTATACATATATCTCCCCTTTTTTGGGTTTCCTTCCCATTTAGGTCACCAGAGAGCATGGAGCAGAGTTCCCTGTGCTCTGCAGTAGGTTCTCACTAGTTATCTATTTTGTACATGGTATCAATAGTGTGTATATGTCAATTCCAATCTCCCAATTCATCCCATCCCACCTTCCCCCTTAGTAACCACACGTTTGTTCTCTACATCTGTGTCTCTTTTTCTGCTTTGTAAATGAGATTGTCTACAGCATTTTTTATTCCACATTTATGCATTAATATATAGTGTTTGTTTTTCTCTTCCTGACTTACTTCACTATGTTTGATAGTCTCTGGGTCCATCCATGTCTCTGCAAATAACCCAGTTTCATTCCTTCTTTTAGCTTAGTAATAGCCCATTGTATGTATGTACCACATCTTTTTATCCAGTCCTCTGTTGGTGGACATTTAGATTATTTCCATGTCCTGGCTATTGTAACTAGTACTGCAATGAACACTGGGGTGCATATGTCTTTCTGAATTATGGTTTTCTCTGGGTATATGTCCAGTAGTGGAATTGCTGGGCCACGTGGTAGCTCTATTTTTAGTTTTTTAGGAACTTCCATACTGTTCTCTATAGCTTATGGCATGGTGTGCTTGCTCAGTCATGACCAACTGTTTGCCACCCTGTGGACTAGAGCCCACCAGGCTCCTCTGTCCATGGGATTTCCCAGGCAAGAACAGTAGAGTGGGTTGCCATTTCCTTCTCCAAGGGATCTTCCCAACCCAGGGACTGAATGTGTGTCTCTTCTGTCTCCTGCATTGACAGGCAGATTCTTTACCACTGATAGTGGCTGTTATCAATGTACGTTTCCACCAACAGTGCAAGAGGGACAAGTCTAGGATGTTCGTTTTGTTGGCATCCTTTCCTTAGTTCTAAAGTTGAGATTGTGCATAAATGGAATGTGAATCATAATTTTAGGGTCTTCAGAAAGGATCACTGCCTACTTTGCAGATCCATATCACTAGTTTGAGGCCGGGGCTTCTATCCTAATGCAGGACAGTATGTCTTATGGACCACTTACGCCTCGATCTGGATGACCCTCTGATTACTTCCTGAAGCCAATTCACCAAGGACAGGAAAGACCTAAATGGGAAATGGACACAAATCTATACAAAAGATGGGTACTGGAGGCAGGTGGGGCTACTGCCAAGCCCGCTGTATTTTGAATAGAGCAAAATATTTTCTGGCCGGCACTTCTCCAATGGTCACATTTTTTCAAAATACTTGTTTCTGGAGAAAGAGATCTACTTTGGTGAGATAGCCAGAGATCTTATGCACCATGGTAATATTTAAATAACTATGCTTCCAGAGTTAAGTTAATGTTTAGATTACCATAGATACATCACCCCAAAAGTGTACATTTAATCTCCATTAAGGCTTTAGACTAAAAACACATCATAAGGAACCTGAGAACCCACAGAGTTGACATTATGTAGAAGTGATCAGTGACCACAGAATCTCTCAAGTTGGGTGCTTCTGTTTGCAACTGTGAATGTACATGGAAGGACTTCATAAAATGTTACTCAAATGCTGTAGTTTTACAACTATAGAAACATTCTCACAACACTGCACCTTTGCTGTGATTGCAAGTTAAACAAAAAGCCACAGTTTACATTTCAAAGATACTCCCCAGTCCCTATGCATAAATGTACTTTTCATCCCTCAATAATTTGTAGTAAATGTTAGAAATAGCTCTCTTGTATACATAGACATTTGTCTTCATGTCTCAGCCAGTGCCAAAAATCAAAGATTATGCTTGTCATTTTAATGAAATCCCCATCAAAACTACAGTAGAAATTTTAGGGGACCTCAGCACATTTAGGACAGGGAAGAATAAAAATTCATGAAAACCAACCATTGTTCTTTAAGTATAGAAAAGGAAAGGGACTCTGCTTCAGAAATTAAGTTACACTGTGTGTCCTGATGGCTCAGACAGTAAAGAATCTGCCTGCAATGCAGGAGACCTGGGTTCAGTCCCTGGGTTGGGAAGATCCCCTGGAGGAGGGCATGCAACCCACTCCAGTATTCTTGCCTGGAGACTCCCCATGGGCAGAGGAGCCTGGCAGGCTACAATTCATAGAGTCTCAAAGAGTGGGACAAGACTAAAGCAACTAAGCACGCATGCATGCATGAAGATGCATATAAATGGATATTCATCTGTAGTCAGGATAGATGCCCAACACCACATGAGCTGGGATGGACAAATCCTCAACAATGCAACCAGTGAGTAAAAAAAAAAAAAAAAAAAAATTAAGAAATAGATACACTCTAGAGCAAATATATAACATTTAATTAAAAACATGTACATGGTAGCTCAAACAGTAAAGAATCTGTTTGCAATATAGGAGACCCTGGTTCAATCCCTGGTTTGGGAAGATCCCCTGCAGAAGGGAATGGCAACCCACTCCAGTATTCTGGCCTGGAGAATCCCATGGACAGAGGAGCCTGGCAGGATACATCCATAGCGTCACAAAGAGTTGGACATGACTGAGTGACTAACACACACACATACACACATGTATTATACCATAATGTGTATTTTTAAAGAATATATATGAAACCAAAGACACATAGCAAGCACATTAGACACATTAGAGAGGGTTTGTTGAGCAGGCAGTGGAGGAAGTGGGAATAAGAATCAGAAGAAGAGATAAGAGTATTGAAACTTGACTAAATGAAAATTAAACAAAAGTGATACTGCCACAGGAAAACAGTAAGGAGTACAATAAGCTCAACTATGCACCCAAGACACAAATTTAAAAAGAAAAAGAAGTGTAGAGGTGGAGGGTAGAATTTTTCTGAGATCACACACAGAATTAGAAACAAGACCTGGGCTTTAATGGTGTTGACAGCCTCATTTACTGAGACCTTAACCTGTACTAGTCATTATTTAGTAGCTTGACATTCTGTGCATTATCTGATTCAGTTCTCATACACACACACACACACACACCATATTATTATTCCCATTTTAGAGATGAGTAAGCAAAGAATCAGAGAGGTTATGCCATTTGCCTAAGGGCACACAGCAAGAAGTAGCATAGCTGAAATTTGAATCTAGGTCTATATGACTCCTAAGTTCATTCACTTTATTTCCTGCCATTGCTCACAGTTATAAGAAGTAAATGAAGTTACCAAAACCAAGTTTGCTCCTTCCTACTCTACCCCTCAGCTCTCCACCACTGACTGATCTGTTTCTCCGATAAGTAGAATAATCCCCCCGCACACAGATATGCCACACCCTATCATCTAAAACCTCTGAATGTTTCCTTATGTGGCAAAAGGGAATTTTCAGAGGATATTGAGACAGTAAGAGTATCCCAGAGCATCCAGGTGAATTCAGTGTAATCACAGGGGTATTTATAAAAACATCAGAGGAGGCAGAGAGAGGAAGAGAGGTGATCATGGAAGCAGGAGATGGCAGTGATGCCAGGGAATATAGAGAGCCTTAAAACACTAATTTTCTTGATGAGATCTTTTCCCATTTCCTTGTTCCATTTTCTTGGACTCCAAAATCACTGCGGATGTTGACTGCAACCATGAAACTACAAGAAGCTTGCTCCTTGGAAGAAAAGCTATGACAAACTTAGCGTATTAAAAAGCAGAGACATTACTTTGCCTACAAAGGTCCGTATAGTCAAAGTGATGGTTTTTCCTGTAGTCATGTATGGATGTGAGAGTTGGATCATAAAGAAGGCTGAGTGCCAAAGAAGTGATGCTTTTGAGTTGCGGTGTTGGAGAAGACTCTTGAGAGTCCATTGGACTGCATGGAGATCAAACCAGTCAATCCTAAAGGAAATCAGTTCTGAATATTCATTGGAAGGACTATTGCTGAAGCTCCAGTACTTTGGCCACCTGTTGCAAAGAGCCGACTCATTGGGAAAAGACTCTGATGCTGGGAAAGACTGAAGGCAGAAAGAGAAGGGGACAGCAGAGGATGAGATGGTTAGATGGTATCCCTGACTCAATGGACATGAGTTTGAGCAAGCTCCAGGAGATGGTAAAGGACAGGGAAGCCTGGCGTGCTACAGTCCATGGGCTGCAAAGAGTCAGACTTGACTGAGCAACTGAACAACAACTAGATGCTAAAAACTGCAAAGAAATGGATTCTCTTGTGAACCTTCAGAAAGAACCAACATCTTAATTTTAGCCCCATAAGGCCTTTTTCCGACTTCTGGCCTCCAGAACTATGAGAAAATAAACCTGTTATTTAAAGCCACTGTTTGTGGTAATTTGTTAAAGCATCAATAAAAATATTACAAATTCACTTCAGGATCTTTAAAGCCACTGTGGGGGGTGGGGGGGTGGGGCGCAGGGATGGTAGTAGTAGATGGATTACCAACAAGGTTTGACAGCTAGTTAATACTGAGGAACTAGAATCTGGGTTTCCTGATGCCTCAGTGCTGGACTCTTCCTACTTCATCTTTCATTAGAAACACACAAGGCTCTGGAGTAATAGCAACAGGGAATTTGAAATCAAGTAAGCGGACACTGAATGTGTGTGACTTGTTTCCACAGGGGCACAGGTTTAGACACCAGGCACAGAGACCATATAATCCCTGTTGTCCTGTTACAGAGAATAGCTCAAGATATAAAAAGAAATGTTTCCAGGCTTAAAGGCCTACACCTGGCTATTGGTGAAGTAGAGCAATTCAGTTTGATTCAACTGTTTTAATAAAAATCACTTTAACAAGGCAAGAGAGGTATAAATAATGCTGTTATTTACTGGGTAATAGTTTACTGTATATTTTTAAAAGTTTACTGCAATATTGTAAAATTGGGCTTCCATGGTGGCTCACACTGTAAAGAATCTACCTATAATGCCAGAGACCCAGGTTCGATCCCTAGGTCAGGAAGATCCCCTGGAGAAGGAAATGACAACCCACCCCAGTATTCTTGCCTGGAGAATCCCATGAACAGAGGAACCTGGTGAGCTACAGCCCATGGGTTTGCAAAAAGTTAGACAAGACTGAGCAACTAAGCATACAATATTGTAAAAAGATAAAAAGACTGCTGGAGTTGAAATCAGAATTGGGTTCAGCTTCTAACTCTGCAGTTAGCTCTGTGATCTGGGCAAGTTAGCTTGCCCCTCCAGGTCTCAGATTCCTCACCCATGGAATGACTTGCATCACTGACCACAGCTCGTCCATGCTAGGACCAAACCATTCAGTGCTCTCCATGGGGCTGATGCCGTCCTGACACCAGCAGCAGGCTGGGAGCCAGAGGGAGGAGCCCTGACATTCACTGAGTGCCTGCTGAGAGTCTGCGCTATGCTTCAAACTTCACCCCTGTCATGCTGGTCAGTGTTCACAGCTCCACAGGGTCATATTATGATACGTATTTCACAACAGAGGAAATAGAAACCCAGAGAGTTCAAGTAACACAGTCAAGTTCCCACAACACGTTAGGTAGAACCAGACCTGACTTGACGTGTCGTAGTCTACAGCACTGTGCCATCTCCCGTCTCTTCCCCAAAGGTTAAATAAGGTAACACACACAGAGACATTTTGAGTGTCAGACACTTCCGCAGTCAACGGTTCACTCAGTCCAAAGAGCAATCCTTCGACAAAGCCAAGGCAGATGAGGAAACTGCCTCAGATATTTTTAAGGAACTTGTCAAAAGTCACAGAGTTGGGAAATGGGAAAGACAATGGAACATGAATTCCAGTCTCTCTGTCTCTTTGCTTTAACTGTGATGCCCCAGGACCCTACTCTGCCACCACCAAAGGGGTCTTGGGTAAGTCACTTAACCTCTCTAAACTTCAGTTCCTTTTCCTATAGTATTTCAATTACAATACCTGCCCTCGAAACCATCTTGAGGGCTAGATAAGTCTGAGAAAGTGTTTTGCAAGCTTTTAAGAATGTACAAAGGACAGGAGTGTTTCAGCTTGCCTTGAGCAATGACTATTTGTGTCATCTAGTTTAACTCTTTTCTTGAAAGTTTAGATAGAACTATCATAACATGTCAGGAACTAAATAGCTCTATGAAATATAACTCTATAAAGCCTGGCACAGGCTGAGGGCTCATGTGTTTGCTATTGTTAGTAAGAGAAGAGGCTTAATCACTAGTTGTTCAGAAAGAGAATCCTAGCAAATGCTCAGATCATCAACAATAGCTTCTGGGGCAGTAGCCAGTCCATTAACTAGTTTTGAAACCACGGTTCCACATCACTGAATTTCAGTGCAAGGGCAGAATCCATTTGCCATGAATGAAGTTCAGTATAATACTGAACGTGCTGTGGGCTGGATAAACCTAGAATGAGTGCCAGTTTGCTATAGTTGGAATAATTTTGATTTCAAAAATCTTATAACTAGCCAAGAGCACTATTTTTAAAATCTTTTTTAATGATAGATTTATTATCATTTCTGATGAATTTCTTTGACTATCATTTTGTTCACTATAATTATGAATTGATAATGTATATATTTAAAATAAACCACAGATTCATGATGAAAAGTTGAAGAATCACAAATGGTGCATTTTATTTTATTTTAATTTTTACAGTACTGTATTGGTTTCGCCATACATCAACATGAATCCGCCACGGGTTCATAAGTTCCCACTCATTTTAAAAAAGATGTTACCAAAATTAATTAGAGATTTTGAAATATATAGAGTCATTTCAAATTATTTATAATAATAAGAATTAGGAATAATACAGATTCCCCAAAGATGATCCTTCTAACAAAACTTTTATTATTGCATAGATTCTGGAGTTTGAAAGACATACACTTGAATCCTACCTCTGCCATTCACTTGCTCGTGCTTAAATTCTCTGAGCTTTTCATTATCTGTCATATGGGCATAATGATGATACCCTAAGGGTTTATTTTTATCAAATTCTGTAATGACTATGAAAATATGATATGAATTGTAAATGTTAGTTGGCATTGAATGTTAATAAATTACAAGATGCATATTTTGTTCAAATTATAATAGAAGCTATGAGCCTTAGAATACAAAGAGATTACTCATATTGTAAGTTCTTCCCCATTATATTACAATATTGAGAAAGCAAAGAAAGGTATTTCAAACAGCCAGCAAATGAAAGGCATGACTGGGTATAACTGAATCTGAAATACTGATTAACTCTAAAAATTGTTGCCAGGTTATTTCTCAAGTTAACTCTATAAGGAATGTGTTAATACAATTCAGATTAAACTTATAATACTCTACTACATTTAGGAGATAAGCAGTGGTGTGTATTATGGAAACTAGAAAGATGACTAAGGTGAAATCTCTGCCTTTGAGAACAATAGTCTTTAGTCATTCATCATCAGTTGGAATCACTGCTTATAAAATTAATTATTCCCTTCCCCCTCTCTTCCTCTTTTTCTTCCTCCTCCATTCCCTCTGGTCTCCATGTTTTGCTATGTATCTATATATATTTACATGTGTGCATGTATATATATGAGTATATATGTACAATTGAATATATGTTTATATCATCTAATAGCCTCTGGGATAATTTCTTACCCAGAAAATTACTTGTCCCAAAACATACTCTTGCCTCAGTCTTTTTCACTAAGTAAATGGCACCACCATTCCCCTAGTTGCTCAAACCACAGGGAACCTTGAAAAATAAGAGTGAAAATAAACATATTTTTATAAATGATCTTGAGGCCATAACAGAAGATATGATAGTAGTTAATAATATTGAAAGCTTATACATCAGATATTGCCCATCTCATTCAAACCTCAGAACTATGCTATAGTTACAAAAAGACCTGAATAAATTTTTTGGCCAACCCAGCAGTTATTTCTGTAAATCCAGTTTGCAGGTAAGGAAACTGAGAATCACAGAATTTTTCGTAGCTTGCTCAAAGTCATACAGTTAAAGTGTGATAAAACCTAGAATGAAAACCTAAATCTGTCTTCTTGTAGAAATCATTTTTGTGCATGTGTTTGTGTGTATGTATTTCATAAAATTCTATGTAAGTATTACAAAAACTGTAATAAGGAAAGTGTATGTGCTTTGTGACCCCATGGACTATAACCATACAGGATTCTGTCCATGAAACTTTTCAGGCAGGAATACTGGAGTAGGTTGCCATTTCCTACTCCAAAGGATCTTCCTGACCCAGGGATAGAACCCATGTCTCCTGTGTCTCCTGCATTGGCAGGTGGATTCTTTACCACTGTGCCACCTGGTGAGCCAGTAAGGAAGGCAAACTTGAGCATTTAATCTGAAATGTGAAAAGTACAAAAAACCTTCTGTGTATATTGATAGAAATCAGATAAAGATTAAAGGCCAGATTCCATAAAAGGACATATTTTAGGGGAACGAACTGATCCTTTTTTAGGGGTAAAGGAGCTCATCAAAGAGATATTTTAATAGACTGATCTTGCTGTCTTGACGTGATTAATTGCTTCTGAAGATGGCCCCCTTCTTCTCATCTCTGTGTCCATGACACTTCATCCTGAGGAAGGGGAGTCTACTTTTCCTCCCTTTGAATCTGGGTTGTCCTTGTGACAAGTTTGTCAAAAAGTTTACAGCAGAAGTCATGTTTTGATAGTTTCAGTCCTAAATCTTAAGAAATTGGTAGGCTCTACGTTAATTCTCTTGGAAGATAGTAGCCATATAAAGAAGTTCAACTACCATGTCAGAGAGGAGAAGCCTCTTGGATGGATAGGTACATGGACTAATGGGTGGCTGGGTGGATGACTAAATAGAAAGATAGATAACTGATTGATAGATGGATAAATGCTGGCAAGAAGATAGACAACTATGTACATAGAGAGAAGCCCTGGATAATAAGAGAATTTGAAAGAAAAGAGAGACGACCAGCCAGCCCTCAGCTGATCCAACCACTCCAGGTTATCAACATGTAAGTGAAGCTTGAATTACCCCAGTCAACACCACATGGCTCAATGGCAATACATCACCACCGAGCCGTCTTCAAACTCCAAACTAAGGAGAAAATGAAGTTGTTACTGCTCTTTGTTTTAGTTACCTACTGCCCTGTAACAAACCACTAAATCATAGACAACACATAACTGAAACATCTAGAAAATCGGTTCATAATACATTTTACTTTGAGCAACAGAATCAAAAAATCATGACTGCATAATGACTTGCTCAGTTTTTTAATCAAGCCGAAGCTGAACAAAAGATTCTTATTACTTGCAGCTTAGTGGTAACTATAAAAATGTGCTAATATAGTGCCAGTAGTGACATATTTTTGATGTTCAAATTTGGAAATTGCAGGACTCTGGACAAACATCTCATTTACCTCTCAAAGGAAATATAACAGACTTTAAAAGATAAAAAATCTTGAGTCTTTTTGAAAGGTTAACAAAAAAAAAAAAAAAACCTTGACTCTTGAGAGATATGATTAAGAAGCTGAAATACCTAAACAAATTATAAATAGAAAACATTCATCCCAAAGTCTTTTTAATTTTATTTAGTTTAAAATATGATAAACTGAATTTAGTGAAGCTGAGACTTTGAAAAGGAGAATAAGAAAGTTTTGTTTTTCTTTTAAATCAGAAACCATTTTGCAGTAGCTGGAGACAGAGTGAAGTCAATTTTTGCTTTATTCCTGCCAACCTAGAAGAGATGGAAGAGCTCCAAAACCACCCTTCATCCTCAGCCTAGATATGAGCTTCAATCCACTCAAGTTCAACAAGAACAGTTTAAGAACAGTATTTCCTTTCATTGGATTTCAAATCCCTAGCCATCTAGTGCAATTGAAAATGGCCAGAACATAGACAGAGCCAAACATTAGGAAGAGTTTCTGGATATCAAGAAATATTTTAAATGACCGAAACGTTGACTCAGAGACGCTCTGTAGAAATTCTGGAGGTAAAGGCCACTAGTCTGCCACATGTGTCACTCCGTTTCTCGCCAAGGTTGATGGTTGATTAAGGTGAATGAGGGCCCCATCCCCTGTCATTAAGTCACATATCCCTACAAATGCTGCCAGGTCAATCCAGGAGGACAGGATTCAGCATCAAGAATAGATGAGTAGGTGTACTTCCCTGCTCCGTGCCCTAGAAAGCTCTCTGTGGCAGGAAACACTTGCGATAGTCTAACAAACATACACTACATAATGAATTTAAGGAATAATCAATATATTCTCCAGCCTCTGAGTTAAAGCATAAATATCAAAAGAATAAATTTGAATCAGTTCTAATGAGATGGATGAAACTGGAGCCTATTATACAGAGTAAAGTAAGCCAGAAAGAAAAACACCAATACAGTATACTAACACATATATATGGAATTTAGAAAGATGGTAATGATAACCCTGTATGTGAGACAGCAAAAGAGACACAGATGTATAGAACGGACTTTTGGACTGTGAGGGAGAGGGAGAGGGTGGGATGATTTGGGAGAACGGCACTGAAACATGTATACTATCATGTAAGAAACGAAGCGCTAGTCTATGTTCGATACAAGATACAGGATGCTTGGGGCTGGTGCACGGGGATGATCCAGAGAGATGATATGGGGTGGGAGGTGGGAGGGGGATTCAGGATTGGGAGCTCGTATACACCCGTGGCAGATTCATTTCAATGTATGGCAAAACCAATACAGTATTGTAAAGTAAAATAAAGTAAAAATAAAACTTAAAAAAAAAGCAAGAACTTTCTAATAAATAATAAAAGCAAAATAGTTCACAAATTCTTTAAACCTCTACCTATAAAGTTGATTTGTTTTACAGTGATCTCATTCTTGACTATTACTATCAGCGCAAAAAGTGTTTTATGTTCTGTCTTCTGCCGAACCAACTTCTCTGATACAAAATGAAATAACAATACATTATATTTTTCTTAAATTCTATGTTTTATTCGTAATAGCTGAAGTATTCCTATGGAATATTAAAAATAATGCATATATGAGTAAAAAGTTCATGTGGTCCAAAATTCAAATGTTAAAAGTAAAATTCCTATCCTGCCTCCTCACCACCCAGTTCCCCTTCCTAGAGTTTCTTGGGTATTCATCCAAAGATATTTTATGCCTTCAAGGCATATATTTTCCCCTCCATGTTTTTAATATACAAATGGCCACGCTATAGTTGTATATTTTTCTATAATATCCATTAAGATAAATTATGTTAAGCCTCAAAACTCCTTGAGGTAGGCATTTGCTCCAATTTTACAATGAAAGTGAAAGTTGCTCAGTCATGTCTGACTCTTTGTGACCCCATAGACTGTAGTCTCCGAGGCTCCTCTGTCCATGGAATTCTGCAGGCCAAAATACTGGAGTAGGTAGCTGTCTCCTTCTCCAGGGGATCTTCCCAACCCAGGAATCAAACTAGGGTCTCCTGCATTGCAGGCAGATTCTTTACCAGCTGAGCTACCAGGGAAGCCCAGTGAGGACACTGAGAAAACATTTGAAACACTTGACCAAAGTTGAGATCACACAAAAACCTAGAGCTGCTTATTTCACTCAACATTCCTTTCACTCTAATCCAGTATTCTTGTTTATTTGTTCATCTCTCCATTCATTTTGCAAATATATATTAAGCTTCCAGTACATTCAAAATATATGTTAGATGTTTTGGAGTGTATATATTTTGTGGTGGTGATTTAGTCACTAAGTCGTTGGTGAGACACAATATCTTCTCCCTAAAAGCTTTAATTTTATAGTGGAAATAAAATCAATTTAGATGAGGTAGAATCTTGCAGTGTAATTTTGCAAATTGACATGAGGTCCAAAAGAGGAAGTAAGTATTTTACCTTGAGATATCCAAAACAGTTTCATGGTAGAAATGGCATTTGTGCCAAGCTTTAAACTATTAACACAAGTAGAATAGAAATAACTCAAACATATCTGTACAATTAAAATATATGTATTTAAAAACTGTAATAAGTATGTATTTTATAAGGCATTTAGTTAAGCAAGTAAAGAATTTTCTGAAGTAATAAATTTGGAATCTCTCTAGTACATTAATTTGTTTGTTCTTTATAGCAGTTCTATAGATAAAGAAAGCTATTTAATGATAAAATTTTTAATTCACCAGGAAACTATAATAATTCTAAATCTGTATGTATCTAATAATAATAATGTCTCAGATGATATAGAGCAAAAATTGACCAAACTTCAAGGAAAAATACATAAATCCAATATGCCTACTGGGAAATTTTACCATGCCTCTCTCATTACCTAGAGCAATGGGACAAAAATACTAATATGTTTAGAAAAGTATTAACAATAATATAATAATGATGATGTATGAAATGCTGCACAAAACAACTACAGATATCCTTTTTTTGAACATTTTCTGGGTCATAAAATAAGTCACAAATTTCAAAACTTGCAGGCGTACAGAATGCAGTTTCTTATCACAATGGAATTAAGCTGGAAATCAATAATGCAAAGATAAAATCCTCACATATTTAGAATTTTTAAAATACTCTTTGTAAATAACTCATGGGTTAACAAGGAACTTGCAACAAAAATTATAAAATATTTTGAACTAAATGATAATGAAAACAGTCAATACCAAAATTTTAGAATGTAGCTAAAGCCAAACTTTTATAGTCTTAACACACACATTGGAGAGAGCAAAAAGTAAAAAACCAATGACTTAATTACAAAACTGAGAAAAAGAATAGCAACTAGAACCCAAAGAAAGTACAGAGGAAAGAAAATCAAAAAATAAATGTAGAATAAAGAAGATCAACAGTGCCTAAAACTTATTATTTGAAATATATAAAAATAATGATTGATCCCTGGCAATCAAGAAAAGAAAGAAGGTGCAAAATGAATAATATTGGGAATTACAAAGTGACATCAGTATGAACCATAGAGACGTTGAAAATATCATTAAGAGGATATCACGAAAAATAGTATTCAAGTGTATTTTAAAATTTAGGTGTAAATCAGTACATTTCTTTAGAAAAACATAACTTTCTAGAATGACACAAAAAGAAATAGCAAATCTAAATAGTGCCATAAAAGAATTGTGTGTAATTTAAACATTTTTTTTGCCTTTTGTCATTAATATTTTATAATGTGCTTATGTCACACAGTGCAGATTGAGAAGGCAGTATATTCATTTATTCATTTATTAATAAATTTACTTATTTTAATTGGAGGTTATTTACTTTACAATATTGTATTGGTTTTGCCATACATCAACATGAATCCTCCACAGGTATACACGTGTTCCCCATCCTGAACCTCCCTCCCTCTTCAAGAAATCTCCAGACCTAAAGGATTACCAAAAATAAATATTTTTTTTTTACTGTTTTACCAAAGACTCCACAGGAAAGGAGATATTTAAGTTTTTCTTATTGATGATCATTGACACAAAGATCCCAAAGTGAAAGTGAAAGTGAAGTCGCTCAGTCGTGTCTGACTTTTTGCGACCCTATGGACTGTAGCCTACCAGGCTCCTCTCTCCATGGGATTCTCCAGGCAAGAGTACTGGAGTGGGTTGCCATTTCCTTCTCCAGGGGATCTTCTCGACCCAGGGATTGAACCTGGGTCTCCTGCATTACAGGCAGATGCTTTAACCTCTGAGCCACCAGGGAAGCCCAGACAAAATATTTTAAAAACGCAAAATAAGCACAAGAATATATTAAAAGGATTATATATCACAACTAATTTGAGATTATTCAAAGAATGCAGTTAACATTTTTTAATCAATTAATATTATTCTTCACATTAACAAAAGAGAAACCCTTATGGTTATCTCAATAAATGCAGAAATCTCAATACTCTTTCATAATTTAATACAGCAAACTACAAAGAGAATCTTCCTTAATTTACAAAGGGCACTTATAAAAGGGCCACAGAAAACACCATACCTAATGATTTGATACAAGTAGCAGATTCTGCAAGAATAGAAATGAGATTAAAAATACACAATATACCCAATTCTATTCCACATATTTGGAAATCCTAACCAGTAAAATAAATCAAGGAAAAGAAAGAAAATGATTAATAACTAGAAATTTGTCATTATTTGCAAATGGCACAAAAATATAAACAAAATAAACAACAAGCTCACATACACAGCTCACAAAAAGGTCACATACACAGGTCAATTATAAGACTCAATTCTATTTCTGTTTACAATACATGTGTTTATGTCTGTAAAAGCTAGAAAATTAAATTTCAAATATATTAGCATAAATATCAAATATCTAGGAATAATATTAACTTTAATTTAATTCAATATTTAATATGCAAGAAATCTACAACAAAATTACCTGTATATATATTATATACCTGTATATATATTATTATATATATTATATATATATTGGCTGTGCCTGGTCTTTGTTGCTGCACAGGCTTTTCTCTAGTTGCAGCAAGTGGAGGTTACTCTCTAGTTGTGTCCAGGCTTTTCATAGCGGTGGCTTCTCTTGTTGCAGAGCATAGGCTCTAGGGCATGCAGGCTTCAGTAGTTGTGGCATGTGGGCTCAGTAGTTGTGACTCCCAGGCTCTAGACCACAGGCTCAGCAGTGTGGTGCAGGAGCTTAGCTGCTCCACAGCATGTGGGATCCTCCTGGACTGGAGACTGAATCCATGTCCCCTGCACTGGCAATCGGACCCTTTACCACTGACCCACCAGGGAAGCCCTACATGGAAAATTATAAAATAGTATAAAAAGAAATTAAAGAAAATTTACATATACTATATTCAGGGATTAAAAGCCTCAACTGTAAAGATGAAAATCTCAAAGTAATCAGTAAGTAATTGCAATCCCAATAAAAGTCATAACAGATTTATATTCTTATGTTAATTTTCCAATGGATTGTGAGATTTGTATTGGAATACAAAGGGCCAAGAGCAACCAAGACACTCTGGAAAAATGACTAGAAGAACTGCTTTATGAGATATCAAGAATCACTGATTATCAAGCTTCCATAACCAAGATACCCTGGGCAGGTGGTATTGAAACAAGGAGAGACAAATAGAACAATGAACCAAAACAGAGGGCTCAGAAAGCAGGCCCCATGTACATGGACCTTTGTTTCATTAAAAAGGTAGCAATGCAGAGTGTCTGAGAAAGGTTAGTGCTGGATGAATTAAAATATTTATGTGAGGGACTTCCCTGGTCAAGTGGTTAAGACTCTGTACTTCTAATGCAGGGGGACATGAGTTCAATTCCTGGTTGGGGAACTAAGATCCCACATGCCTGTGTGCCCAAATAAATAAATAAATAAATATTTATGTGAGGAAAAACTTAAATATTAGCTCTCCTTCACACTATAAATAAAAATCAAGTCCAGGTGTATTGTAGACATAAATATGAACAGTAAAACAATAAAATTTCCAGATTTCATGGATGATACCAAGACTGGGGGGCAAGGGGGCTTCATGGTGTAAAGATAACTAAAACAAGACTCAAAAAGTAAAAATCATAAAGGAAAAAATTAATTAGATAAAATTATGAATCTAAGTTCATAAAAAGGTTCTATTAAGGTAATAACAGACTTAAATTGAAGAAAGTAGGGAAAACCACTAGGCCATTCAGGTATGACCTCAATCAAATCCCTTATGGTTATACAGTGGAAGTGAGAAATAGATTTAAGGGCCTAGATCTGATAGACAGAGTGCCTGATGAACTATGGAATGAGGTTCGTGACATTGTACAGGAGACAGGGATCAAGACCATCCCCATGGAAAAGAAATGCAAAAAAGCAAAATGGCTGCCTGGGGAGGCCTTACAAATAGCTGTGAAAAGAAGAGAAGCACAAAGCAAAGGAGAAAAGGAGAGATATAAGCATCTGAATGCAGAGTTCCAAAGAATAGCAAGAAGAGATAAGAAAGCCTTCTTCAGCAATCAATGCAAAGAAACAGACGAAAAGAACAGAATGGGAAAGACTAGAGATCTCTTCAAGAAAATTAGAGATACCAAGGGAACATTTCATGCAAAGATGGGCTCAATAAAGGACAGAAATGGTATGGACCTAACAGAAGCAGAAGATATTAAGAAGAGGTGGCAAGAATACACAAAAGAACTGTACAAAAAAGATCGTCACGACCCGGATAATCACGATGGTGTGATCACTCATCAGGAGCCAGACATCATGGAATGTGAAGTCAAGTGGGCCTTAGAAAGCATCACTATGAACAAAGCTAGTGGAGGTGATGGAATTCCAGTCGAGCTATTTCAAATCCTGAAAGATGATGCTGTGAAAGTGCTGCACTCAATATGCCAGCACATTTGGAAAACTCAGCAGTGGCCACAGGACTGGAAAAGGTCAGTTTTCATTCCAATCCCAAAGAAAGGCAATGCCAAAGAATGCTCAAACTACTGCACAACTGCACTCATCTCACATGATAGTAAAGTAATGCTCAAAATTCTGCAAGCCAGTCTTCAGCAATACGTGAACCGTGAACTTCCTGATGTTCAAGCTGGTTTTAGAAAAGGCAGAGGAACCAGAGATCAAATTGCCAACATCCACTGGATCATGGAAAAAGCAAGAGAGTTCCAGAAAAACATATATTTCTGCTTTACTGACTATGCCAAAGCCTTTGACTGTATGGATCACAATAAACTGTGGAAAATTCTGAAAGAGATGGGAATACCAGACCACCAGACCTGCCTCTTGAGAAATCTGCATGCAGGCCAGGAAACAACAGTTAGAACTGGACATGGAACAACAGACTGGTTCCAAATAGGAAAAGGAGTATGTCAAGGCTGTATATTGTCACCCTGCTTATTTAACTTCTATGCAGAGTACATCATGAGAAACACTGGACTGGAAGAAACACAAGCTGGAATCAAGATTGCCGGGAGAAATATCAATAACCTCAGATATGCAGATGACACCACCATTATGGCAGAAAGCAAAGAAGAACTAAAGAGCCTCTTGATGAAAGTGAAAGAGGAGAGTGAAAAAGTTGGCTTAAAGCTCAACATTCAGAAAACGAAGATCATGGCATCCGGTCCCATCACTTCATGGGAAATAGATGGGGAAACAGTGGAAACAGTGGCTGACTTTATTTTTTTGGGCTCCAAAATCACTGCAGATGGTGACTGCAGCCATGAAATTAAAAGACGCTTACTCCTTGGAAGAAAAGTTATGAGCAACCTAGATAGCATATTCAAAAGCAGAGGCATTACTTTCCCGACTAATGTCCATCTAGTCAAGGCTATGGTTTTTCCAGTAGTCATGTATGGATGTGAGAGTTGGACTGTGAAGAAGGCTGAGCGCCGAAGAATTGATGCGTTTAAACTGTGGTGTTGGAGAAGACTCTTGAGAGTCCCTTGGCCTGCAAGGAGATCCAACCAGTCCATTCTGAAAGAGATCAGCCCTGGGATTTCTTTGGAAGAAATGATGCTAAAGCTGAAACTCCAGTACTTTTAGCCACCTCATGCAAAGAGTTGACTCATTGGAAAAGACTCTGATGCTGGGAGGGATTGGGGGCAGGAGGAGATGGGGACGACAGAGGATGAGATGGCTGAATGGCATCACTGACTCGATGGACGTGAATCTGAGTGAACTCCGGGAGTTGGTGATGGACAGGAAGGCCTGGCGTGCTGTGATTAATGGGGTCACAAAGTGTCAGACACAACTGAGCAACTGAACTGAACTGAAGGTAATAACAAGCGGGAGAATAGATTTTTAACCCAGACAATCAAAGAATACACATTCAGAATATATGAAGATTCTTACTAATTAATTAAAAAAAGACAAAGAAAGCAGGTTACATATGGTTCTCTTAAGAAAGATTCTTCACAAAAGATGATGACCAAAGGGCCAACAAACATAAAATAAGGCTCTTAATCCCACTGATCCTCAAGGAAATACAACAGGCCCATCAGAGTACCTAAATCTAAGTATCAAGTGCTGGCTGACTACGACAAAACAAGAACTTTGTCCTGTTCAGGTAGAGTTTAAATTAGTAAAACACTTTGAAAAAATATTTTCTAAAATGGTTAGGCACACCTTACAGCCCTATGTAGCAGGTCTAGCTGCATAATTTGTGAGTCCAATACAAAATAAAACTATGGGACATGCTGTTCAAAGAGCAGGAGAAAAGTGCTGCAAAAGGTACTAGAACAAAAATAATTTTCCTTTCAGTTTCTCTGGTAACTTGTTGTGATGCTGTTTATTTTTGTTTAATGTCTTCTAAGTAAAGAAAAATTAAGATTTTAAATTATTAGCCTGAGTTTTGTAATAAATCTGTATTGTACAATGCCAGTTTTAAGTGAACCTATAAAGACCTTCGACTCAGCTGTGGAATCAGCAATATTACACAATTTGTATTTTATAGCTCATACATGCAGATGTACTTTATTCTACCAAACAGTGGAAACTGCACAAAACTAACTCTGCTATTTTTATTTCACTTCACATTCTATCTACATTCTCTACCTTTGGCTTACTTTAGACTTTACTAAGGAAGGACTAAAAAGAAACGACACTAGGGTTTCTCCTATCTTTCCCTTTCCTTCTCTGTCATCATTTTCAAAGTTACGCGGTTGGCTAACGAAACAAAGTCATATGTCTTAGAATACATTACCTTCTCCCTGCATTTGATGAAAACTATGATTCAGATGAAAGCATGGCCTCTCAAGGCTGTCATCCCCCACCTACTCTCTTCAGTCTGTAGATGTAACACATTTATCTTAAGTTGTTCTGAATCTTGTTGAACTTCCATGAATAGTGGCTCCACTGGAATTCTGTGCTTGCAGGCATTCAGTCACTGGTGGGTAAAACCCCAGGAACTGTGAACATGGACATTGTGCTTTTCTCCTCTGCTATGCGCATGTTCATTAATCCATCAGGCTTCAATTACAAAACACAAGTTTCAGGGTAAAATTTAAAATTTCAAGGAGGAAAAGATGAAAGCTCTAATTTGAAAAGATAACATGTACCCCAATGTTCATAGTGGCACTATTTACAATAGCTAAGACATGGAAAAGGTTAGTTTTCATTCCAATCCCAAAGAAAGGCAATGCCAAAGAATGCTCAAACTACTGCACAATTGCACTCATCTCACATGCTAGTAAAGTAATGCTCAAAATTCTCCAAGCCAGACTTCAGCAATACATGAACCATGAACTTCCAGATGTTCAAGTTGGTTTTAGAAAAGGCAGAGGAACCAGAGATCAAATTGCCAACATCCACTGGATCATGGAAAAAGCAAGAGAGTTCCAGAAAAACATATATTTCTGCTTTATTGACTATGCCAAAGCCTTTGACTGTGTGGATCACAATAAACTGTGGAAAATTCTGAAAGAGATGGGTGTACCAGACCACCTGACCTGCCTCTTGAGAAACCTATATGCAGGTCAGGAAGCAAAAGTTCGAACTGGACATGGAACAACAGACTGGTTCCAAATAGGAAAAGGAGTACGTCAAGGCTGTATATTGTCACCCTGCTTATTTAACTTCTATGCAGAGTACATCATGAGAAACTCTGGGCTGGAAGAAGCACAAGCTGGAATCAAGATTGCCGGGAGAAATATCAATAACCTCAGATATGCAGATGACACCACCCTTATGGCAGAAAGTGAAGAGGAGCTAAAAAGCCTGTTGATGACAGTGAAAGAGGAGAGTGAACAAGTTGGCTTAGAGACTGAGACTAATGGCGGCGTCCATGGAGCAGGCCACGGGGGGCGTTGAGAAGACTGAGGCGGAAGAGAAACCGCGTGTTCTGGAACCTGGAGCAGCCCCGTTCGGAAATTTCCCTCAGTATTCTCGCTTTCACCCTCCAGAGCAACGGCTCCGCCTCCTACCTCCGGAGCTGCTTCGCAGGCTCTTCCCTCAGAGTCCCGAAACAAGGCCGATCCTGGGGCTCGATGTGGGGTGAACCCTGGGGATCTGAGGGTGGCTCTATACAAACATTTCCTTTTCCTACATGATGGGGAGACCTACTTTGATGCCTCAAGAGAACTCCATCTCCTCTGCTGTGACATAGATCCAGTCCTGGTGGAACGAGCTGAAAAAGAATGCCCTTTTCCTGATGGTTTGACTTTTATTACCCTGGACTTCATGAATCAAAGGACCCGGAAAGTTCTCCTGAGCACTTTCTTGAGCCAGTTTGGACGCTCAGTTTTTGATATTGGCTGCTGCATGTCAGTAACCATGTGGATTCACCTGAACCATGGGGACCAAGGCCTGTGGGAGTTCCTGGCCCACCTTTCTTCCCTATGCCCCTACCTCCTTGTGGAGCCACAGCCCTGGAAGTGTTACCGGGCAGCTGCAAGGCATCTCTGGAAGCTGGGGCTCCATGATTTTGACCACTTCCGCTCCCTGGCCATCGGAGGTGATATGGCCATTCAGACTGTGCAGATCTTGACCCATGACCATGGCATGGAATTAGTATGCTGCTTTGGCAACACCAACTGGGACCGAAGCCTTCTGCTCTTCAGGACAAAACAAGCCACAGAGACTCATCCGATCCCCGAGTCACTGATAGAAGAGGAAAAGAAAGGAACAAAATAAGATTCTGGAGAGAGTGAGATGGGAGGACGGTAAGACCAGGATAGAGATATTGAAAGAGTTTTATATAAAAAATTAAGTTCATTCTCCTTAACTCCTGGTAGTTAGGCAGCCTCCAAACCTGGCAGAAGTTTTGTAAGTGTCCAGGACATGGAACTAAACAAATCATTATCTGTTCCCCATTTGGGGGAATGATCCCTGAGGAGCCTATATCTGAGGGGCAATGTCCTGTCTGGCAGGAGGTGACCTGGAGAAAGTGCTTCTGGGATATGGAAGGGGCTGCTTTTGGTGATTATTTAGGAAAACTTAGACAAGTTTAGCCTTAGAGTGTGTCTGTTCCCTGGCCTACTTGAATCTGATCTGCCTTCTTCAGGCTTTCTTCTAGACTTATCCTGTCTATGAGGCAAAACTTCACAATACAGTCTGGAATGAAAAGTCACTGGCCTATCTAAAGGAGAGTTTTGTAGGAAAAATATCTTTCCAGAGCAGGTTAAGTTTCCAGCACACCCAGGCTGAGCATGGCAGTCACAGATACAGTATTAGCCAAGATACATTGACTAGCATTTACAAAGTGTTTAAAAGATTTAAATCATGAACTCAAAATTGAACTGGTACAAATGAAATGAATGAAGTGGGATTGTATACAGTATATACAATTATATATAATAAAAGTGACGAATATGATTGAGAATACCCTGTGCAGGGGGTGGGGGGGCGGTGCGTGGGGAAGTTGGCTTAAAGCTCAACATTCAGAAAACTAAGATCATGGCATCTGGTCCCATCACTTCATGGGAAGTAGATGGGGAAACAGTGGAAACAGTGGCTGACTTTGTTTTGGGGAGCTCCAGAATTACTGTAGATGGTGATTGCAGCCATGAAATTAAAAGACACTTACTCCTTGGGAGAAAATTTATGACCAACCTAGATAGCATATTCAAAAGCAGAGACATCACTTTGCCAACAAAGGTCCGTCTAGTCAAGGCTATGGTTTTTCCAATAGTCATGTATGGATGTGAGAGTTGAACTGTGAAGAAAGCTGAGCGCCGAAGAATTGATGCTTTTGAACTGTGGTGTTGGAGAAGACTCTTGAGAGTCCCTTGGACTGCAAGGAGATCCAACCAGTCCATTCTGAAGGAGATCAGCCCCGGGATTTCTTTGGAAGGAATGTGCTAAGGCTGAAACTCCAGTACTTTGGCCACCTCATGCGAAGAGTTGACTCATTGGAAAAGACTCTGATGCTTGGAGGGATTGGGGGCAGGAGGAGATGGGGACGACAGAGGATGAGATGGCTGGATGGCATCACCGACTTGATGGACGTGAGTCTGAGTCAACTCCGGGAGTTGGTGATGGACAGGGAGGCCTGGCGTGCTGCAATTCATGGGGTCGCAAAGAGTCAGACATGACTGAGTGACTGAACTGAACTGAACTGAACTGAAGACATGGAAGCAAACTAAACGTCCATCAACAGATGAATGGATAAAGAATATGTGGAATATGTTTGTATGTATACATATATATGTATATGTATAATAGAATATTAGCCAAAAAAGAATGAAATAGTGCCATTTTTAGCAACATACATAGACCTAGAGTATACCATACTAAATGAAGTAAGTCAAACAGAGAAAGACAAATGTTATATGATATTAATTACATGTGGAGTCCTAAAAATAGTACAAATGAACTCATTTATAAATTATAAACAGACTCAGAAACATAGAAAACTGATGGTTACCTTAATGGGGAAGCAGGGAAGGCTAAATTAGCAGTACACATTATAACATATAAATGGATAAACAGCAAGGACCTCATGTATAGCATAAGGAACTATATTCAATATCTTGTAATAACCTACAATGGAAATGAATTGGGAAAAGGAATATGTACATAAATAAATGTATAAGTGAATCACTTTGTGGTACACATGAAACTGACACAATATTGTAAATCAAATATAATTCAATAAAGAAGAAGTCCTCAAGACAGCAATGACAGAGCATTAAACTAAGAACTGAACTTACATGAGCCCAGGGCATTGTACAGTTGTACAAGTTCATGTCCATGAAGCCAGCTCTGCCCAACAAATCCACTCTTAAATTTATAGCCAACAGAAATCCCTGCATATGTGCACCAAAAGACATATTCAAGAACATTCCTAATATCATTATTTCTAATAGCATTAAACTAAAAGAATTCAAATGCCTATCAATAGTCCCTGGAGAAGGGCACGGCTACCCACTACAGATTCTGGCCTGGAGAATTCCATGGACTGTATAGTCATTGGAGTCTCAAAAGTCAGACATGACTGAGTGACTTTTACTTACTTTACTATCAACAGTAATTGAATATTTACAAAGTATCAGTTCAATTAGTTCAGTTCATTCACTCAGTTGTGTCCGACTCTTTGTGACCCCATGGACTGCAGCATGCCAGGCTTCCCTGTCCATCACCAACTCCCAGAGATTACTCAAACTCATGTCCATTGAGTTGGTGATGCCATCCAACCATCTCATCTTCTGTTGTCCACTTCTTCTCCCGCCTTCAATCATTCCCAGCATCAGGGTCTTTTTGAATGAGTCAGTTCTTTGCATCAGGTGGCCGAAGTATTGGAGTTTCAGCTTCAACATCAGTCCTTCCAGTGAGTATTCAGGACTAATTTCCTTTTGGATGGACTGGTTGGATCTTCTTGCAGGCCAAGGGACTCTCAACAGTCTTTTCCAACACCACAGCTCAAAAGCATCAATACTTCAGCGCTCAGCTTTCTTAGTAGTCCAACTCTCACATCCATACATGACTACTGGAAAAACCATAGCTTTGACTAGGTGGACCTTTGTTGGAAAAGTAATGTCTCTGTTTTTTAATATGCTGTCTAGGTCGGTCATAACTTTTCTTCCAAGGAGTAAGTGTCTTTTAACTTCATGGCTGCAGTCACCATCTGTAGTAATTTTGGAGCTCAAAAAAATAAAGTCTGTCACTGTTTCCACAGTTTTCCCATCTATTTCCCATGAAGTGATGGGACCGGATGCCATGATCTTAGTTTTCTGAATGTTGAGCTTTCAGCCAACTTTTTCACTCTCCTCTTTCACTATCAAGAGGCTCTTTAGCTCTTCTTCACTTTCTGCCATAAGGGTGGTATCATCTGCATATCTGAGGTTATTGATATTTCTCCCAGCAAGCTTGATTCCAGCCTGTGCTTCATTCCCAGTGTTTCTCATGATGTACTCTGCATATAAGTTAAATAAGCAGAATGACAATATTACAGGCTTAACATACTCCTTTTCCTATTTGGAACCAGTCTGCTGTTCAATGCCCAGTTCTAACTGTTGTTTCCTGACCTGCACACAGATTTCTCAAGAGGCAGGTCAGGTGGTCTGGTATTCCCATCTCTTTCAGAATTTTTCACAGGTTGTTGTGATCCACACAGTCAAAGGCTTTGGCATAGTCAATAAAGCAGAAATAGATGTTTTTCTGGAACTCTTCTTGCTTTTTCCATGATCCAACAGATGCTGGCTATCTGATCGCTCTGCCTTTTCTAAAACCAGCTTGAACATCTGGAAGTTCACAGTTCACGTATTGTTGAAGCCTGGCTTGGAGAATTTTGAGCATTGCTTTACTAGCGTGTGAGATGAGTGCAATTGTGCAGTAGTTTGAGCATTCTTTGGCATTGCCTTTCTTTGGGATTGGAATGAAAACTGACCTTTTCCAGTCCTGTGGCCACTGCTGAGTTTTCCAAATTTGCTGGCATATTGAGTGCACCACTTTCACAGCATCATCTTTTAGGACTTGAAATAGCTCAACTGGAATTCCATCACCTCCACTAGCTTTTTTTGTAATGATATATCCTAATGCACACTTGACTTCACATTCCCAGATATCTGGCTCTAGGTGAGTGATCACACCATCATGATTATCTTGGTCGTGAAGATCTTTTTTGTACAGTTCTTCTGTGTATTCTTGCCACCTCTTCTTAATATCTTCTGCATCTGTTAGATCCATACCATTTCTGTCCTTTATTGAGCCCATCTTTGCATGAAATGTTCCCTTGGTATCTCTAATTTTCTTGAAGAGATCTCTAGTCTTTCCCATTCTGTTGTTTTCTTCTATTTCTTTGCACTGATCACTGAAGAAGGCTTTCTTATTTCTCCTTGCTATTCTTTGGAACTCTGCATTCAGATGCGTATATCTCTCCTTTTCTCCTTTGCTTTGTGCTTCTCTTCTTTTCACAGCTATTTTTAAGGCCTCCTTTGACAGACATTTCCTTTTTGGCATTTCTTTTTCTTGGGGATGGTCTTGATCCTTGTCTCCTGTACAATGTCACAAATCTCCATCCATAGTTCATAAGGCATTCTCTATCAGATCTAGTCCCTTAAATCTATTTCTCACTTCCACTGTATAATCATAAGGGATTTGATTTAGGTCATACCTGAATGGCCTAGTGGTTTTCCCTACTTTCTTCAATTTCAGTCTGAATTTGTCAATAAGGAGTTCATGATCTGAGCCCCAGTCAGCTCCCAGTCTGTTTTTGCTGACTGTATAGGGCTTCTCCATCTTTGGCTGCAAAGAATATAATCAGTCTGATTTTGGTGTTGACCATCTGGTATGTCCATGTGTAGAGTCGTCTCTTGTTTGCTGGAAGAGGGTGTTCGCTATGACCAATACGATCTCTTGGCAAAACTCTTTTAGCCGTTGCCCTGCTTCATTCTGTACTCCAGGTGTTTCTTGATGCATTCCAGTCCTCTATAATGAAAAGGACATCTTTTTTGGGTGTTAATTCTAGAAGGTCTTATAGGTCTTCATAGAACAGTTCAACTTCAGCTTCTTCAGCATTACTGGTCAGGGCTTAGACTTGGATTACCATGATATTGAATGGTTTGCCTTGGAAACGAACAGAGATTGTTTTGTCAGTTTTGAGATTGCAGCCAAGTACTGCTTTTTGGACTCCTTTATTGACTATGATGGCTACTCCATTTCTTCTAAGGGATTTTTTCCCCACAATAGTAGAAATAATGGTCATCTGAGTTGAATTCACTCATTCTAGTCCATTTTAGTTCACTGATTCCTGAAATGTCGATGTTCACTCTTGCCATCTCGTCTGACCACTTCCAATTTGCGTTGATTCATGGACCTATCATTCCAGGTTCCTATGCAATATTGCTGTTTACAGCATCAGATCTTGCTTCCATCATCAGTTACATCCACAATTGGGTGTTGTTTTTGCTTTGACTCCGTCTCTTCATTCTTTCTGGAGTTATTTCTCCACTGGTCTCCAGTAGCATGTTGGGCATCTACCGACCAGGGGAGTTCATCTTTCAGTGTACTGTCTTTTTGCCTTTTCATACTGTTCATAGGGTTCTCAAGGCAAGAATATTGAAGTGGTTTGCTATTTCTTTCTCCAGTGGACCACATTTTGTCAAAGGCTTTGGCATAGTCAATAAAGCAGAAGTGGCTGTTTTTCTAGAACTCTCTCACTTT
Organism: Budorcas taxicolor; assembly: GCF_023091745.1. Classification (NCBI taxonomy): domain Eukaryota; kingdom Metazoa; phylum Chordata; class Mammalia; order Artiodactyla; family Bovidae; genus Budorcas; species Budorcas taxicolor. Next base: position 54,074,703 of record NC_068912.1, on the reverse strand, counting down.
TTTGATGATCCAGCGGATGTTGGCAGTTTGATCTCTGGTTTCTCTGCCTGTTCTAAATCCAGCTTGAACATCTGGAAGTTCACAGTTCACGTACTGTTAAAGCCTGGCTTGAAGAATTTTGACCATTACATCGCTAGTGTGTCAGATGAGTGCAATTGTGCAGTAGTTTGAGCATTCTTTGGCATTGCCTTTCTTTGGGATTGGAATGAAAACTGACCTTTTCCAGTCCTGTGGCCACTGCTGAGTTTTCCAAATTTGCTGGCATATTGAGTGCACCACTTTCACAGCATTATCTTTCAGGATTTGAAATAGCTCAACTGGAATTTCATCACCTCCACTAGCTTTGTTCATAGTGATGCTTTCTAAGGCCCGCTTGACTTCACATTCCAGGATGTCTGGCTCTAGATGAGTGATCCCACCATCATGGTTATCACATAGTACACATTCATAAAATTGAATACTATATAACAATTAAAATTTTAAAACTGTAGCTCACCGCAACACTGATGACTCTCAAATTTAACATTGAGCAAAAGCAACCAAAAACTGAAGAATACATGCTTTGTAACTACTTTCCTGTAAAGTTTTAAAACAGCCAACATGATGCTAGAAGTCAGAATAATGTATCCTCCTTGGAAAGAAGGAAGGAAGCATTGATTGAGAGAGGAATGAAGACAATACTCTGTCTCTTAGCCTGGTTGGTGTTTACCTCATGTGCTTACTTTATGATAGTTTATTGAGCTGAATACTTATCATTTGCTCATTTTTCTGAATTGTCATACTTAATTCTATTTTTTATTTTAAAAATGGAAATATGGAAAAATATGGGGGAAGTATTCCTTTAGTTTTATTTTAGTAGTGCCATGGAAAGTATGAGTTCGTTTAAAATTTTTATAACACATAATGCTAATGACGATAAACAGCACCTGCTATGATAATCATAGAAATCTATTTTTAAATGAGCACACTACAGCTTTTTCAGTTTGCTGCTTAAGAAGTTCCTCTTTCATTACTGTTATGAATCACCATCACATGAATTTCCTAATACTTTTCTAATTTACCTTTCCAATGGCATTATCTACTCCTGGTAGTTGCAATTTGTTCTTTGTACCCAAACATCATAATCATGGAAATTATTGAGATTTTATTCATTTTATCATCTTCTATAAGAGTATGACTTTGTCAACATACATATTCAGGGATTTCTTAAATTTCTGCCTACAATTATCATGCACTGAGGAAACAAAAATAGAACAGGCCTTGAAGTCTTGTATGGATTCCAGCTACAAGAGGGCAACAGCAACAATCCAACCATTCAGTATTGACAAGAATATCTTGATTTCTATAACTGCTGAACACATAAAGCAGATGAATTCATAGAAATTAGGTTCCTACTTCTAATGAGTTGACTCTAGGAATAAGTAAATGGTGGGAAATAATGCCTTGTTTTTGATGTAACTTTGGAAGAGGGTCCGTGAAAAGCAGAAATTTTGTCAGAAGATTAAGTTTTGGCCACAAGAGGGAGATATGAAGTACAGAATGCATTGATTTCAAGGTTTTGAGATCTATGGCCTTCCAGAGTTACAAGAGAAATCACTAACATCATCTTCATCACTAGCTTTAGCCATTCCAAATTCTGTACAATTTTTGGTTCAGGGACAAGGAGGGAAAATTAGGAAAAAGAGGTAATGAATGGTGGTGTTTTCCCTGTCTGCCAACTGTACTTAATATATAATTCTCTTTCCTATTTTTAGGACCTGATGTTGAATACACCAGCTCATGTGGATATATTAGGAAAGAGTAGAATAAACTTCTTTCTCCAATTTTCCTAGTGATCTCCAATTCTTAAAAGAACAATGTATGAAAATACAACTGTTCCAGAACCATTCCAACCTTTATTATTAAATATTAATATTTAATAATATTAAATATGATTCCAACCTATATTAACTGAACTAACACTACCCTACTTTGCATCTATGTAGAAAAATGTAAAAGGTGAATGAATGAAAATTACAATTGGCAGGGTTCTATAACAATTCTGTAGCTCTCTAAGAAGTACAACTATATCTATTCCATAATGGTAATAGTATTTAATTGTGGCTTTTAAATCTTTATTATATATTTTTTCAAATTCATTAGTTTTCTCTAAAAAGACTAATTTAGATTCAAGTGGATTGATTGTTCAAGTTAACTAGAAGTCAACAAAGAGGAAGTATATATAATGGCAAGATAAATGATTAAAACCTTCTCACCACATATTATTCAACCACAAATCCGAACCACAAGATAAAGCCATCAGTAGGAGTTGCCCAATTTTTACTCATAGAAGAACATGCTCAATTCATTTATGTCAATGCTTTATAAATTAGCTACACATGTAAGATTTCTTTTTCCTTTTCTTTTTTCCACAACTATTAATAGATTATGAAATTTATAACCAATTGCTTTAATACCTTCATATAGTTAATATTAAGTCTTCTTTTTTAGGGGATTGGGTTACTTTAAGATACTTTATATCTTAAAATCAGACTACTGGGAATCAAAGAAATTAAAACCATCTAAAACTGTCTTTCCTAGTCAGCATGTTGCCTGTGGTGATTTTGAAAGTATGCCTCAAAATTCTTTGAACCTTCTCCCTTCAGGAGGTAAAACTTAGTCTCCGTCCCTTTGAGTGTAGGTTAGCTTTAATGACTAATTTCTAATGATGTGGATATAGTAAATGCAATGGTGCCCACTTCTGAGGCTAGAGTATAAAAAAATCTGTAGCTTTCTCCTTGGGAATGTGCTTTTTCTCTCCTGGATCATTTACTCTGGGGAACCCATGTCATGAGGAGCCCTGTGGAGAGGCCCATGTAAGGAGGAACAGAAGTCTCTTGCCAAAAGCCATTGGAATGAGTTAGAAATGGAACCCCAACCCCACCCAAGCCTCTGTAGACTGCAGCCTGGCCAATAGCTCAACTAAAACCACATGAGAGATCCTGAGTCAGAACCATCCAGCTAAGCTGCTCCAAGCTGCCTTTGAAAACTGTGAAATAAGAAATATTTGTTATTTAAAGTTGTTATATTTAAGAGTAATTTATTACACAATTGATGGCTAGTATAGTTTTGGTATCTGGAAATGGGATGCTATTATAACAAAAATCTAAATGTGGGAGTGGCTTAGAAACTGGGCAATGGGCACTGAAGATGGCATTAATGAACACCTAAACTGCATTAAATTAGCTATTAATAGATGCCTAGTAGTGTTTGATAAGGCAGTGAGTGAAGGCTTACAAGAAAGTGAAGTAACAGTTACTGGAACCCAGAATCAAGAAGAACTTTGCATTTTAAGAGCAGAAACCTCAGCAACACTGTTGCATGTAGTTATATGAAAAATATAAAGTGTAATGAACAGGGCGACATAAGAGGTTTCCAACAACAGTGTTAAAAAGTGCCACCTGCCTTCTTTTGCTGCTTACAGTAGAATGCAAGAGGAGAGAAATAAACTAAGGAAGAATTATTAAACACAAAAGGAGCCAGAGCCAGAAATCAATGTTTTTGAAACTTCTTAGCTTTTCAGGATGACAAATGATCCTAAAATTAAGAAATGTCTTCCAAGCAAAGAACAAATCCAAGGCACTGCTAAAGGAAAAATAAATGGGTCTAGTAAGAAAACAAGGCCTGAATGGTCTTTTGTTTAGACGTCAGGATCATCGAGGTGTTTCTTCAGAGGGTGATCTAATCAGAAAAAGACTGAGGATATTTAAAGTGTGTATCACAGATGCTCTCAATCAAACAATAGGGCCTCTGGGACTTCCCTGGTGGTCCAGAGGTTAAGTATCCACCTTGTAATGCAGGAGACACTAGTTCGATCCCCGGTCCAGGAAGATCCTAAATGCCAAGGGGCAACTAAGCCCATGTACCACACCTACTGAGTCCACATTCTAGAGCCCGCTCAAGCACCCTAGATCCCATGCCCCACAGTGAGAAGCCACCACAATGGGAAACCTGCACTCCACAGCTAGAGAGTGGTCCCCACTCACCACAACCTGAGGAAGCCTGCACGCAACAACAAAGACTCACACAGCCATAAATAAAAATTTAAAAAAAAAAACGGGGCCTCCGGAAAGCTTAAGTGTATTATTGTTCCTCAGCTTTCTCAGAAAAAGCCCAAGGAAGAGATTGGGCTACATTGAAAGGATTTGTAGGTTTGGCTTTTGTCTAACAGTTCAACTTAATAAGGTTCACAGAAAATCCACAATCTTTAAAAGAGTTACAGTCAGAAACATTATCAGGTTGGCCTGAGAGGGACAGAAACTACAATATGAAAAGTAGACTTTGGACTACAAAATTTCACTGGAAGGAAGCAGGCTGAGAACATTGCTCAGTTGCAAACACACACTATCTGTTATAGAAAAGGAAGGAGTTCTCAGAGGGCAATGCCAGGAGTCCAGAGAAAGGCATGGAGAGCCACGATGAAGTATTTCTAGGCCTGGCAACCTAATCAAGACACTTCCGATACATCTCACTGGATTTTATAACTGCTCTGATCAGTGACTCCCCACTCCCCTTTTTCGTATACTAGAATGTCTATAGTAGGTATCTTGTGCCTTTCACACGAGTAATCATTGTGTGTGAGGGATGATTTTTTTTTTTTTCTAATTTTTATTGGAGTAACATCATCACCATCAAGTAGTTACTCAATCATGTCTGACTCTGTGCGACCCCATGGTCTGCCAGGCTTCTCTGTCCAGGGGATTCTCCAGGCAAGAATACTGGAGTGGGTCGCCAGTGCCTTCTCCAGGGGAGCTTCCTGACTCAGGGATTGAACGCAGGTGTCCCACATTGCAGGCAGATTCTTTACCATCTGAGCCACCAGGGAAGCTTATTGGAGTATAGTTGATCTAAAATGTTGTGTTACTTTCTGCTGTATAGAAAAGTGAATCAGTCGTACATGTACATAAATCCACTCTTTTTTAGATTATTTTCCCATATAGGTCATTACAGAGTATTGAGTATAATACCCCGTGCTATACAGTAGGTCCTTATTAGTTATCTATTTTATATATAGTAGTCTGTATATGTCAATTCCAATCTCCCAATTTATTTCTCCCCACCATACTCCCTCCTGTAACCATAAGATTGTTTTCTACATTTGTAATTCCATTTGTTTTGTAAATAAATTCATTTGTACTATATTTTTTTAGATTCCACATATAAGCAATATCATACAATATTTGGGGGCTTCCCAGGTGTCGCTAGTGGTAGAGAATCTGCCTGCCAAAGCCAGAGTCGTAAGAGATGTGGGTTCAATCCCTGGGTCAGGAAGATCGCCTGGAGGAGGGCATGGCAACCCGCTTCAGTGTTTTGGCCGGGAGAATTCCATGGACAGAGGAGCCTGGCAGGCTACGGTCCATAGCATCACAGAGTTGGACAGGACTGAAGTGACTTGGCATGCATGCTCACATACAATAGTTGTCCTTCTCTGTCTGACTTCTTTCACTCAGTATGACAATCTCTAGGTCCATTCATGTCATTGTAAATGGCATTATTTCATTCCTTTTTATGACTAACACTGAGAGGGATAGATCCTTGTCAGTTTAGTTCACAAATGTACAGATCTGGGTAATTATACCTAAGAAAACACACCCAAGGAGCCTCATCCACACCTGTACCTGATTTAAATGATGAGATTCCGGACACTGCAATGAGGGCCATGGGAGGAGGTAAGAGTAGGAGAGGAGATGAATCAGTGGGGGCCAGAGGACACACTGCCATAGCCAGAATTACTAGAATTCCCAGTGATCCCCCATCTCCTGGTATCAGAACTTTGTGGAGTCCCCTCCCATTCTGTACCAGGGTTGGTCTGTGTGACGGCATGTTACTTCCAAATTTAGCTTATTAGGAATTACAGCTTCTGTTCTAGGAACTGTTTCCTCTCCTCTGTGTTCATGCCCTTCACTCCCTCTCCCTGCCTCTTTTTCTGTCTCTTAGACCACTCACTCTGGTGGAAACCATGTCATGAACAGTCCTATGGAGGACCCATATGGAGAGTAACTGAAGGCTCTTGCCAACAGCTGTGACTGTCAGCCAAGCAGATTCTCCAGATCCAGTTAAGATTCAAATAACTCCAGCCCTGGCAGACACCTTGATTGAAGCCACATGAGAAACTTTGAACAACGCCACCCACTCAAGCCTTTCACAGATTTCTGACCCACAGAAACTGTGAAACAATAAATATGTTTGTTGTTTTAAGCTGGTAAGGTTTAAGGTAGTTTTTTATACAACACAAGATGAGAAATACATTGACATATGCTGAATCAGATGTGCATATTTCATAGGAGCATAAAAGAACAACAGACTGGGTGTTTTTATTTTTTTTCTAAAGAAGATGCTTTGCAAATTGATTCTGTGCTTTTCCTACTACTTCTGATACCACTCTACGACCTCTCATGGTTAACAAAACAAAAAGTAAAATTCAGTTCAAAAGTTCCCTTAGCTATTTTCACTTTATCCATTATAAATAAAGAATTATCAAGGACTATTTAATCAAGAAATCCTATATTGAGACTTCCTTGGCAGTCCAGTAGTTATAGACTCTGCACATCCACTTCAGGGGTCACAGGTTCAATCCCTGGTTCAAGAACTAAGATCCCACAGCATACTGTGGTATGGCCCCCCCCAAAAAAAAGAAGAAGATGGAGTTCATCTCCCTGACCAACAGAACAGACTGGACAAAATCTGTGATTCTATTAGCAGGACATTTTGACAGCACATTTGTCAAAATGGTGCAGCAAGAGATGAGGCTTAGTAGAAGTGATTATGAATATTTATAAATCATTTTGCTTTAAGAATAGTTCTTGAGTCATTTTTAATAGTTTTCAGGTTTTTTTTAACTAGTATAATAGCAATTTCCTCATTTTTTTCCAGACATTCAAGCTGCATTCAGAAAAGGCAGAGGTTTCAGAGATCAAATTGCCAATATTCACTGGATCATCGAAAAAGCAAGAGAGTTCCAGAAAAATATCTACTTCTGCTTTATTGACTATGCCAAAGCCTTTGATTGTGTGGATCACAAAAAAAAAAAAAAGTGAAAAATTCTGAAAGAGATGGAAATACCAGACCACCTGACCTGCCTCCTGAGAAATCTGTATGCAGGTCAAGAAGCAACAGGTAGAACTGGACATCGAACAACAGACTGGTTCCAAATTGGGAAAAGAGTATGCCAAGGCTGTATACTGTCATCCTGCTTACTTAACTTATATGCAGAGTACATCATCAGAAACGCTGGACTGGATGAAGCACAAGCTGGAATCAAGATTGCCAGGAGAAATATCAATAACCTCAGATATTCAGATGACACCACCCTTAGGGCAGAAAGTGAAGAAGAACTGAAGTGCCTTGTGATGAAAATGAAAGAGGAGAGTGAAAAAGTTGGCTTAAACCTCAATGTTCAGAAAACGAAGATCATGGCATCCAGTCCCATCACTTCATGGCAAATAGATGGGGAAACAGTGGAAACAGTGACAGACTTTATTTTTTTGAGCTCCAAAATTACTGCAGATGGTGACTGCAGCCATGAAATTAAAAGACACTTACTCTTTGGAAGAAAAGTTATGACCAACCTAAACAGCATTAAAAAGCAGAGACAGTACTTTGCCAACAAAGGTCCATCTAGTCAAAGCTATGTTTTTTCCACTAGTCAAGTATGGCTGTATCCAAGGAGCGGTGGCTGCATGGGTGCAGGAGGGCCGAGAGGAGCTACCCCATGTTGAAGGTCAGGAGGGGCAGCCATGAGGAGATACGCCTCATCCAAGGTAAGGAGCAGCCTTACGGTTGCTGGAGCAGCCGTGAAGAGATACCCCACAACCAAGGTAAGAGAAACCCAAGTAAGACGGTAGGTGTTGTGAGAGGGCATCAGAGGGCAGACACACCGAAACCATAATCACAGAAAACTAGCCAATCTGATCACATGGACCATAGCCTTGTCTAACTCAAAGAAACTAAGCCATGCCGTGTGGGGCCACCCAAGATGGATAGGTCATGGTGGAGAGGTCTGACAGAATGTGGTCCACTGGAAAAGGGAATGGCAAACCATTTCAGTATTCTTGCCTTGAGAACCCCATGAACAGTATGAAAAGGCAAAATGATAGGATATTGAAAGAGGAACTCCCCAGGTCGTTAAGTGCCCGATATGCTACTAGAGATCAGCAGAGACATAACTCCAGAAAGAATGAAGGGATGGAGCCAAAGCAAAAACAATACCCAGCTGTGGAGGTGACTGATGATAGAAGCAAGATCTGATGCTGTAAAGAGCAATATTGCATAGGAACCTGGAATGTCAGGTCCATGAATCAAGGCAAATTGGAAGTGGTCAGACAGGAGACAGCAAGAGTGAACGTCGACATTCTAGGAATTAGTGAACTAAAATGGACTGGAATGGGTGAATTTAACCCAGATGACAATTATATCTACTACTGTGGGCAGGAATCCCTTAGAAGAAATGGAGTAGCCATCATGGTCAACAAAAGAGTCCAAAATGCAGTACTTGGATGCAATCTCAAAAATGACAGAATGATCTCTGTTAGTTTCCAAGGCAAAGCATTCAATATCACGGTAATCCAAACATATGCTCCAACCAGTAACACTGAAGAGGCTGAAGTTGAACGGTTCTATGAAGACCTACAAGACCTTTTAGAACTAACACCCCAAAAAATGTCCTTTTCATTATAGGGGACTGGAATGCAAAAGTAGGAAGTCAAGAAACACCTGGAGTAACAGGCAAATTTGGCCTTGGAGTATGGAATGAAGCAGGGCAAAGGCTAATAGAGTTTTGCCAAGAGATTGCACTGGTCATAGCAAACACCCTCTTCCAACAAACAAGGGACTAACTCTACACATGGACATCACCAGATGGCCAACACCAAAATCAGATTGATTATATTCTTTGCAGCAAAAGATGGAGAAGCTCTATACAGTCAGCAAAAACAAGACCAGGAGCTGACTGTGGCTCAGATCATGAACTCCTTATTGGCAGATTTAGACTTAAATTGAAGAAAGTAGGGAAAACCATTAGACCATTCAGATATGACCTAAATCAAATCCCTTACGATTATACACTGGAAGTGAGAAACAGATTTAAGGGCCTAGATCTGATAGATAGAGTGCCTGATGAACTATAGACAGAGGTTCATGACATTGTACAGGAGACAGGGATCAAGACCATCCCCAAGAAAAAGAAATGCAAAAAAGCAAAATGGCTATCTGAGGAGGCCTTGCAAATAGCTGTGAAAAGAAGAGAAGAGAAAAGTAAAGGAGAAAAGGAAAGATATAAGCATCTGAATGCAGAATTCCAAAGAATAACAAGGAGAGATAAGAAAGCCTTCCTCAGCGACCAATGCAAAGAAATAGAGGAAAAGAACAGAATGGGAAAGACTAGAGATCTCTTCAAGAAAATTAGAGATACCAAGGGAACATTTCATGCAATGATGGGCTTGATAAAGGACAGAAATGGTATGGACCTAACAGAAGCAGAAGATATTAAGAAGAGGTGGCAAGAGTACACAGAAGAACTGTACAGAAAAGAGCTTCATGACCCAGATAATCACGATGGTGTGATCACTCACCTAGAGCCAGACATCCTGGAATGTGAAGTCAAGTGGGCTTTAGAAAGCATCACTATGAACAAAACTAGTGTAGGTGATGGAATTCCAGTTGAGCTATTTCAAATCCTGAAAGATGATGCTGTGAAAGCGCTGTGCTTAATACGCCAGCAAATTTGGAACACTCAGCAATGGCCACAGGCCTGGAAAAGGTCAGTTTTCATTCCAATCCCAAAGAAAGGCAATGCCAAAGAATGCTCAAACTACTGCACAATTGCACTCATCTCACACTCTAGTAAAGTAACACTCAAACTTCTCCAAGCCAGGCTTCAACAATACATGAACTGTGAACTTCCAGATGTTCAAGCTCATTTTAGAAAAGGCAGAGGAACCAGAGATTAAATTGCCAACATCTGCTAAATCATGGAAAAAGCAAGAGAGTTCCAGAAAAACATCGATTTCTGCTGTATTGATTGTGCCAAAGCCTTTGACTGTGTGAATCATAATAAACTGTGGAAAATTCTGAAAGAGATAGGAATACCAGACCACCTGACCTGCCTCTGGAGAAACCTGTATGCAGGTTAGGAAGCAAAAGTTAGAACTGGACATGGAACAGCAGACTGGTTCCATAAGAAAAGGAGTATGTCAAGGCTGTATATTCTCACCCTGCTTAGTTAACTTATATGCAGAATACATCATGAGAAACGCTGGGCTGGAAAAAGCAGAAGCTGGAATCAAGATTGCCAGGAGGAATATCAATAACCTCAGATATGCAGATGACACCACCCTTATGGCAGAAAGTGAAGAGGAACTGAAAAGCCTTTTGATGAAAGTGAAAGAGGAGAGTGAAAACATTGGCGTAAAGCTCAACATTCAGAAAACTAAGATCATGGCATCTGGTCCCATCACTTCATGGGAAATAGATGGAGAAACAGTGGAAACAGTGTCAGACTTTATTTTGTGGGGCTCCAAAATCACTGCAGACGGTGACTGCAACCATGAAATTAAAAGATGCTTACTCCTTGGAAGGAAAGTTATGACCAACCTAGATGGCATATTCAAAAGCAGAGACATTACTTTGCCAATAAAGGTCCTTCTAGTCAAGGCTATGGTTTTTCCAGGGGTCATGTATGGATGTGAGAGTTGGACTGTGAAGAAATCTGAGCACCGAAGAAATGATGCTTTTGAACTGTGGTGTTGGAGAAGACTCTTGAGAGTCCCTTGGACTGCAAGGAGATCCAACCAGTCCATTCTAAAAGAGATCAGTCCATGGCGTTCATTGGAAGGACTGATGCTAAAGGTGAAACTTCAATATTTGGCCACCTCATGCGAAGAGTTGACTCATAGAAAAGACCCTGATGCCTGGAGCGATTGGGGGCAGGAGGAGAAGAAGACGACAGAGGATGAGATGGCTGGATGGCATCACCGACTCGATGGATATGAGTCTGAGTAAACTCCAGGAGTTGGTGATAGACAGGGAGGCCTGGCATGCTGCGATTCATGGGGTCACAGTTGGACACGACTGAGCAACTGAACTGAACTGAACTGATGTATGGATGTGAGAGTTGGACTATTTAAAAAAAGCTGAGTGCTGAAGAGTTGATGCTTTTGAACTGTGATGTTGGAGGAGACTCTTGAGAGTCCCTTGGACTGCAAGGAGATCCACCAGTCCATCCTAAAGGAAATCAGTCCTAAATATTCATTGAAGGTCTGATGTTGACGGTGAAACTCTGATACTTTGTCCACTTGATGGAATGAACTGACTCATTAGAAAATACCCTGATGCTGGGAAAGATTGAAGGCAGGAGGAGAAGGGGAAGATAAAGGATGGCATCACTGACTCAATGGACATGAGTTTGAGTAAGTTTCAGGAGTTCATTGGGAGTTCATTGATGATGGACAGTGAAGCCTGGTGTGCTGCAGTCCATGGGGTCACAAAGAGTAGGACAGTCCTGAGCGACTGAACTGAACTGAACTGATTTTACTTATAAAGACCCTGGTAAATAGTAATACTGCATTCCTATGCCACTCACCCAGTTATCATAGAAGCCCAAGTACAAATCTGTATCTCTTTAAGTTAGTTTAATAAACATTTATTATTTTATGACGAATGTTCCAAATACTAAACTAGACACCAAAAAATACAAGAAAAAGTTGGTACATACACTTAGTCTCCAGAATCTTAAAATCTAATAAACGTAAAAGTGAAATGGTGAGAGCAATGATAATAGTGATATACCAAGAACAGCGACAGCAAGGGGAAGGGTATTCTCCCTGTTCTCTTATGATCAGGAGGTACTTGGACTTGGAACTCTAAGGAGTCTTAATTTTCCCACTGATTCTTAGCCCAATGAACTCTAAATTCCCGGTATCTTAAACGTAAATAGTTGAGAAGCTTTTCTGACAGATGCATTTTTGTTTGTATGAAAGTGAAAGTGTTAGTCGTTCAGTCATGTCTGACTTTGCGATCCCATGGACTACTTACATGATAAGATATCAAACTGGAAATTTTGTCTCATGCATCACAACACAATAGATATTTAATTTCAAAGTGAGATGCCAGGCCATATGTAAATTTTCAAACAAAAATTATGAGAATTAGTTTTGGTTCCTTTAAAACCCCTGACCCACTTTGATGATATAAAAGGTTGAGAGCAGGCTGAGAGAGTAGAATTATAAAGGAGTTTAACCTACTGAGAAGAGCTTTATCCTTCTCCAAGTGAGATGAGGAAATCCTGAGGGAGACTTTGGGTTCCCTGTAGTTGCAGGAGCAGGCTGGACCGGGATGTGACCAGTCTGAGGACTATGGCTGGATTCTAGAGCTACTGGCAGAGGTGTCAGGACACAGACATTCAAGAGATTGGCTGCTGCTGGCTCATCAACAGAGACTGATCACTGACTGACTTTTGTCCTAGAATCATTTTAAAATTGCTGTTCAAATAGAACTTTGGCCTGATGGCAAGAGATCCCAACAGAATCTGGGCTTGGGTGGACTGCCTCAAGCCTAGAAGCTAAGCAGGAGCCAGTAGTCACTGAATGAGGGGCACAGCCCATACTGGGAGTTGAAATCAGAGGGGCCCAGCAGGTGAGCTGTCAGATAATCCAGAATGACTCCAGAAGGAGAAAGTCAGCTTTAAACATCAACCAGACACAGAGAGTAAAGAGACAGAATGAAAGTACCGGTTAAGTAAGAACCTTCTGTTCCTTTTCTCCTTGTTCATCCTTGAGGCTAATTTAGGTGGGACAAGCCACCCATAGTACCTCTCTGACAAGGCTGCAAGGAGACGGCTAGGGATGGGAGGGGGAAGGAGGGAGGAAGGAACTCTTATGTATAAATGAAAACTAAAATTTAGTCTAGACATTCTAATTTTTGAATCAAGCTCTATTTTGCAAGTTAAAGCAACCATGGGACTTTCTGTCATTAAGTCCCCTTGAGCTTTTATCTAGCAGCAGGAGAAACATTTATCTTACTGAATACACTTTAAAATGTCAGTGGGAGGCAACAATAAAATTGCTTTTCTTATTATATCCCTCAAACCATGCTTATTCAATATACCAGTTGTATTGCTAGATTATGAAGAAAAAAAGAATTTAAATAGAAAATTGCATTGCTATCATGAAAAGTTATTATTAAGAATAACAGCCACAATGCCTTACGTTTAAAAAACTTTTTAAGAAAAAACTTAAAAATCACCATCGCATCTATTTTTCATTATCTCTACAATTATTTGAAGCAGTAGCAGAATAAGATATTAATACCACATCAAGATACCTACATACACTTAGGGTTTTATAAATCTAATATAGACTTGGAGGTTTATAAATGTAATAATATATTAAATTTATACAGGAAACCAGCTTAGTCTGGTTTCTCATCTCTATATCTTTTCCCACCCAGAATCACTGGGTCTGGATCCAAGTCCGTATCAGCTGGGTCCCTAGTCCTGGCGTAGGACTGCCCCAGCCCCACATCCCAGAGTCCCATGTTGCTCAATTCTATTCTATTCTATTCCATTCTATTTTATCCTACCTATCCTATTCTATTCTAAACTAACCTGAGTCCCTACTTGTGACATCTGCATTCCCAAATTTTGGCATCTACCTCTGTGACTTACAGTTGGCTTCTACCCATCTCCAAGTTTTTGATTACTCACCTATACTCCAGTTCTTTACCGGGATGTCTTCCAAAGGTCCTTTCCAAAGGATTGGGGCCCTGTCCTGGAAATCAGCCTAAAGAACCAAGCCTTCGTAATCCTTGACAAATTTTCAAGTCTTCATTGCTGTGTCTTGCTCAAATGCCAGAACTCCCTGCTACATTATCATCAGTTCTGTTACCAACTATTTTCCTGACTGAATCTGACTTAGCCCTCAGAAAGTCAGAAAGCGTGCTTACCCAACAGCTTAAACCTCCAGCCCAGCACATGCATCAGATGCCAGCTCCCCTGTAGGAGGGTTTATTGCCAGGTCATAGGCCCTCCTATGAGTATATTCTTCTGGAAAGAATTGATGTGCTATACTAAAACTCAATAATAATAAACATTACACATATCTTACTAAGTTCCAGTCACTCTGAAGTTATTTCTTACAACTCTATGCAGTAAATACTATCAGTGCAGTTCAGTTCAGTTGCTCAGTCGTGTCTGACTCTTTGAGACCCCATGAATCACAGCATGCCAGGCCTCCCTGTCCATCACCAACTCCCGGAGTTCACTCAGACTCACGTACATCGAGTCGGTGATGCCATCCAGCCATCTCATCCTCTGTCGTCCCCTTCTCCTCCTACCCCCAATCCCTCCCAGCATCAGTGTCTTTTCCAATGAGTCAACTCTTCACATGAGGTGGCCAAAATATTGGAGTTTCACCTTTAGCATCAGTCCTTCCAGTGAACACCCAGGACTGATCTCCTTTAGTATGGACTGGTTGGATCTCCTTGCAGGCCAAGGGACTCTCAAGAGTCTTCTCCAACACCATAGTTCAAAGGCATCAATTCGTGGGTGCTCAGCTTTCTTCACAGTCCAACTCTCACATCCATACACGACCACTGGAAATACCATAGCCTTAAGTAGACGGACCTTTGTTGGCAAAGTAATGTCTCTGCTTTTGAATATGCTATCTAGGTTAGTCATAACTTTCCTTCCAAGGAGCAGTGTCTTTTAATTTCATGGCTGCAATCACCATCTGCAGTGATTTTGGAGCCCAAAAAGATAAAGTCTGACACTGTTTCCACTGTTTCCCCATCTATTACACATGAACTGATAGGACCAGATGCCATGATCTTAGTTTTCTGAATGTTGAGCTTTAAGCCAGCTTTTTCACTCTCCACTTTCATCAAGAGGCTTTTCAGTTTTCTTCACTTTGTGCCATAAGGGTGGTGTCATCTGCATTTCTGAGGTTATTGATATTTCTCCCGGCAATCTTGATTCCAGCTTGTGCTTCATCCAGCCCAGCATTTCTCATGATGTACTCTGCATAGAAGTTAAACAGGGTGACAATATACAGCCTTGACGTTCTCCTTTTCCTATTTGGAACCAGTCTGCTGTTCCATGTCCAGTTCTAACTGTTGCTTCCTGACCTGTATATAGTAAATACTATCGTCTTATGCAAATGAGGAAACCGAGGCACTTACTGATGAGAATGTTTGCCTAATATTACTTGCTCAGAAGCAGCAGAGACCAGATTTGACCACTTAAGTAAGATTGCAAGGAAGCAGCATAGGATAGGAGCAGGAAGAATTGATAATTGGATACATACACATTCACCAGGAAATAAAGCACTAAGTAGAAATGACACAGGAAAACTTTAACCACATGTAAGAGAAAACTAAATGCATTTTAGAAAAAGTAAAGACAAGTGAAAATGAATGACTTTAAATTTGTTGCTACACAGGTGAGTTGAGCTATAAAGGGGGAAATAAAAGTTGAATTTGCTAACTGGGCAACTGGACAACCATTGGCAAGAGACACAAGAGAAAAAGACTGGTTTCAGGAGAAGAACGTTCAGTTGCCAAAACCCTGGAGGGAGAAGGAAGCCTGAACGTTGTCCCGTCTGGACAAGAGCAGGAACTGCTCCAAAGTGCTGCGGGAGGTGTCAAGTCTGGCATGCTGAGCACTTTAACTATCAGTCCAGGAGAATTTTCTACCACCTATTGGGAAAAAGAGCTGTAGTACAACTGTTTAGAGTCCAACCAAACTAGGCTTCTTGGATTCCATGTCCCACCACTTACTCTGAGAAGATAACTAATCTTTCTGACTCTATTCCCCCAGTTATAAAATGGGAACATCATGATCTCCCCTGCAGGATTATGACGATGTTTTGAGACATTGTGTAAATAACCAGCACAGTGCCTAGCACAACCCAGAGGCTCAGCAAATATTTAACAGTGGTACCATTGTGATTTGTGGGGAGAGACGGGGAAAGACCAACAGGATACAAAGAAAAGCATTCTGAGCTGTATTCCTAACAGCGTTCCTGGCACACAGTAGGCAGTCAATAAACATTTGTATAAATAAAGGAGTAAAACAAGGAATAAATGAATCTTAGTGTTTCCATCTCAAGACCCAGAACATAGTTGTTTGCATCAGATAGGGCAGTATATGTGCTGACATCTGATGTGTCATCCAAAGTTCTGTCATTCACAGTATCTCAAGGGCTTCTGGGTATTGCAGGCTCTGAGGCAGGGTCCAGCATGCTGGCAACTGGTGTACTGTAGGATACTCTGATGTTTTTAATATATAAGATTCATTCATAGTAATAGTGCCACATCTAAATCACTTCAGAATTTTTATGAGTCTAATTTGAGTATTTTTCCAGGCTTTACTTTTACTTTGGAGGTAAGTGGGTCAAGAAATTAAAAGATACCATGAAATTAAATGACACTTGCTCCTTGGAAGAAAAGCAATGAAAAACCTAGACAGCGTGTTAAAAAGCAGAGACATTACTTTGCCAACAAAGATCCGTCTAGTCAAAGCTATGTTTTTTCCAGTAGTCATGTATGAATGTGAGAGTTTAATCATAAAGAAGGCTGAGAGCCGAAGAATTGATGCTTTTGAACTGTGATGTTGAAGAAAACTCTTGAGAATCCCAAGGAGATCAAACCAATCAATCCCAAAGGAAATCAATCCTGAATATTCGTTGGGAGGACTGAAGCTGAAGCTCCAATTCTTTGGCCACTTGATGCGAAGAGCTGACTCTATTGACAAGACCCTGATGCTGGGGAAGATTGAAGGAGAAGGGGATGATAGAGCATGAGGTGGTTGGATGGCATTACCCACTCAATGGACGAGTTTGAGCAAGCCCTGGGAGACAGTGAAAGGACAGGGAAGCCTGGCGTGCTGCAGTCCATGGGGTGGCAAAGAGTCGGACGCAACCGGGTGACTGAACAACAACAGCAACATTTCATAGCCTAGATCCTTCAGGTGCCTGAGTAACCTCTTGGTCCACCTTCACCTGGGCTTCCCAGGTGGCACAGTGGTAAAGAATTCACCTGCCAGTGCAGGAGAGCCAGGAGGCATAGGCTCAATCCCTGAGTCGGGAAGATCCCCTGGAGCAGGAAATGGCAACCTGCTCCAATATTTTCGCCTGGAAAATCTCATAGACAGAGGAGCCAGGTGGGCTACAGCCCATGGGGTCGCAAAGAGCAGGACACAACTGAGCACACAACCACACACACAAACACACACACACACACCACCTTCAGATAGTAATGTAAATGTGATGAAGAGCATCACTTGAATATAGATCCTTGAAAGTTCTGAAGTACATAGATGTGACATCTATCAATCACTTTGAAAAAGAATTGAAAGTTGGAGAGAAGCAATAGAAGGAGTTCCAAGAGTAGGCAGGGTGGATTAAAGGAAAGTCAGCATGGAATGAAATCATACAAGAAAAATGTAGTCACGTAGCAAAAATCTTTAACCACATTCTAGGAGATTGACTACACTCACTCCATATCAAGAATGAAATAAAATACAGCATCATAATGGACCAGAGACTTTGAACCCTGTAATTTTTTTTTGTCACAAAGAAGGGAACAACAGACTATTTATATCAATGGCATTTGAAGAGTATTTGCAACTAGTAAATGATGCAAAGTTCCACTGTAATTAATAGTATATCCAAAGCCAGTGATATAGAAGGGAGAAACTAGATGCTTTTAGGGACCCACTCTTAGTATGAGAGCTGAATCCCCAGAGCAAAAATGAATACTAAGGAAGAGAACTGGCTAGCAAAATAGATGACTGGAGCTATCATACAGCAGTTGGTTCAGTTCTAACTCAAACAGCAGACCAATCTGTGGCACTCTAATATCTTTCTACAGCCTGGCACCAGGCAACAAATAGCCCATCTGTATTGCTGAGATGGCACCAATGAGAGCAGACATCTATTTACATAAGGACAGATTTCAACAGCTAAAATTACTCTATGTTTGGCATGGTCTGCTCGTAAAAACTGAGCATGTAATATGCCAGTGGGCTATAATTGGTTCTATGAATTGTTTTCTTCATGCATGGTAAATTTTCAGTATTTTTCAAGAATCTAAATTTACAGTTTGCAAGGGCCCAAATTGTTTTAACTTAAAGCAAGCTAACTAGAAAAGTTATTTTACATGTTGTTGGAATATAACTATGTGGCCCTTTGTACTAAAAAATATATATATTTACTATTTCCTTCCAAAAATCAAGGTTTTTTTTAAAGTTTTTTCTTTTTGGTTGATGAACTGAGTTTTTTTGGTCCTGTTTTGTTTTTAAGGCAAGGACTATGGAGTCCTATGTATATAGATTATAAACTACTTTCCAGTCCTTACTAGCTGTATTACTGTGGTTATTTGTGGGCCTCTGTTTCTGATGTTCAGAGTAAGAATAGGAAGGCTTTTTTCAAAACTGTTGATGCTAAATGGGACATAGAGCATTTCACAAAGAGTCTAGAGAAATTAAATATTAAATAAATATTAACTACCTCTGCTTCTTTCTTCTCTACCCTCAGTGTTCTGACACAAATGCAATGTTTTTAAATTTTAAAAAAATTTGACCTAAATTTGACCTAAATTTAGCTCTCTGCCCAGATAGATGTATTTTTCAGGAAGTAGTTCACAGAAGAATCTATGCAGTCATAATGATTACAGGTAAAGCTAGTACACAAACTGAATTTTTTAAATCAAATTATTAACAATGATTTTTTTAAAGAAAAATCTAGAGAACAGAAAAAAGGTTTATTTAAATAGTAAAAACAAACAAAATAAAAAGCCAATGATTTTTAAATCAGAGTTCACACTTCAAAAAGAATCATGTGAGGTAGTAAACTTTGCTTCGAAAAAATAATCACCCCTAATTAATTTGCTTTATAATTCTGGGTTTCTGGTCCTAAATGATGACCTTGCCTAAAATGGGATATGTCTCTTCTTAGTTCTTTGTAAGCCTATAATTAAATATTTACTCATCAAAGCCAATAGAATTTGAAAAGGAATACTGCATAATGTTTATTATATTTTGTATTTAAAAACATACTCTTTTCAAGAGTAATATTTCAATTTTGGGGAATAATAGGGCCATTGTTA
This sequence comes from Budorcas taxicolor, assembly GCF_023091745.1. Lineage (NCBI taxonomy): Eukaryota > Metazoa > Chordata > Mammalia > Artiodactyla > Bovidae > Budorcas > Budorcas taxicolor. Next base: position 54,055,566 of record NC_068912.1, on the reverse strand, counting down.
TATTTCAATCTTCCATGGAAAGAGCCTGCCTGATGTGTGAGTTTGTGTGTGTGCGTGTGCACGTGTGTTATAACATGGAATATAAGCATATACTCTACCTAGTACATAGTAGATCACTAGTGACTGTTGGTTTTGGCAAATAGTGGTGCTAGTGGTAAAGATGGCAACCCACTCGTGTTCTTGCCTGGAGAATCCCAGCGACGGGAGAGCCTGGTGGGCTGCCATCTATGGGATCGCACAGAGTCGGACAGGACTGAAGCAACTTAGCAGCAGCAGCAGCAGCAGTGGTAAAGAAAAGTGAAAGTCTTTCAGTCATGTCCGACTCTTTGAGACCCCATGGACTATACAGTCTATGGAATTCTCCAGGCCAGAATACTGGAGTGGGTAGCATTTCCTTTCTCCAGTGGATCTTTCCAACCCACAGATTGAAGCCAGGTCTACAGTATTGCAGATAGATCCTTTACCAGCTGAGCCACAAGGGAAGCCCAGTGCAAAACTCACCTGCTAATGCAGGAGACATAGGAGACATGGGTTTGATCCGTGGGTTGAGAAGATTCCCTGGATCAGGGCATGGCAACCCATTCCAGTATTCTTGCCTGGAGAATCCAATGGACAGAGGGGCCTGACAGGTTACAGTCCTTTGAGTTGCAAAGGGTGCAATGACTGAAGCAACTTAGCACACAAATCATCATCAGCCATTAACATGTCTTTAATTGATTTAACTGGAGCAGAGTTTAAAGGGTTAACAAGTGAAGAGATAAGACTGAAAGGATGCAAAAGGTCTTCTCCCCTCCACTGAGAGTTTGGAGCTGTGGGACACTGAAGGGAAATATAGGGTCACTGAAGATTAAAATTCACTGCAAATGCAATATATCTGAGAGAAAACCCAGAGAAATATTAAAAATTGGCATATGCAGAGTACACGTTATTTTGCATTACATCTTAAGTACTTGTCCATTGTTCTAGTTGCATCATAAAATCAAAATAATAATACAAAATAATAGTGAATTATAGGTGGGTCTGATTTTGTCAGAAATCAAATATCAGAAGTGGCCATCTAATCAAATCATTAGTATCATTGTGTCAAGTATTCTATCTAATCCAGCTCTGATTTCTGAACCTACTTCTATTGATATGGATAAGGAATCACTTTTTAAGGAAAAATTTTTTAAGTTCTCCCAGAAAATTCTATCAGAAACCTTAAAAAAAATTGAAAGTCCTATGCTAAAACATTTTCTTGCATGACAAATTTAAACAATGTGAAACCCAAGAGATTAGAAATATGGTTCACTCATGTCACCTATCTTGGCTGGCATTGAGAAAGCAGATACTAGACTAAACTTTAAAGCATTTCGTTAGAATATAATAGATCTAAATTTTTCTCAAATGTCTTTGTTATAACTTCCGCCCTATTCATATGACAATGAAATCTCTGTAAAATTTGGTTGTTGGGGTTATTAACTTGTCAGATTGCATTGATATTTCTAGGTCTGAAAGCATAACTTCTCTATTAGGATATTAAGAGAGTTTTGTGAAGAAAATCACCACTTTCAAATATTTCTGTGATATTCACATGGCACACCATTTGGAATTGCAGGTGTTACTGAGAGAGAAATTTATATGTTAATATATTCTGAATTAGCAAGACACAGTGAAAAAGTGATTTTGAACTTCAACTAAACATTCACGGTTTAGTTAGGTGCCTAATTTATCATTCAAGTAGAATTGTAGTCCTGCTGTATAGCAATTTCTCTTTCAGTTTAGTTCAGTTCAGTCGCTCAGTCGTGTCCAACTCTTTTCGACCCCACGGACCTCACCAGGCTTCCCTGTCCATCACCAACTCCCAGAGCTTGCTCAAACTCATGTCCATCGAGTCAGTGATGCCATCCAACCATCTCATCCTCTGTCTTCCCCTTCTCCTCCTGCCTTCAATCTTTCCCAGCATCAAAGTATTTTCCAGTGAGTCAGTTCTTCCCATCAGGTGACCAAAGTATTGGAGTTTCAGCTTCAGAATCAGTCTTTCAGTGAATATTCAGGACTCACTTCCTCAAGGGTTGATTGGTTGGATCTCCTTGCAGTCCAAGGGACTCTCAAGAGCCTTCTCCAACACCATAGTTCAAAAGCATCAATTCTTCGGCACTCAGCTTTCTTTATACTCCAACTCTCACATCCATACATGACAACTGGAAAAGTAATGTCTCTGCTTTTTAATATGCTGTCTAAGTTTGTCAGAGCTTTTTTCTTCCAAGGAGCAAGCGTCTTTTAATTTCATGGCTTCACTCACCATCTGTAGTGATTTTGGAGCCCAAAAAAATAAAGTCAGCCACTGTTCCCACTGTTTCCCCCATCTATTTGCCATGAAGTGATGGGACCAGATGCCATGATCTTAGTTTTTTTAATGCTGAGGTTTTTTTAAGCCAGCTTTTTCACTCCTCTTTCACTTTCATCTAGAGGCTCTTTTGTTTCTCTTCACTTTCTGCCATAAGGGTGGTGTCATCTGCATATCTGAGGTTATTGATATTTCTCCCTGCAATCTTGATTCCAGCTTGTGCTTCATCCAGCCCAGCATTTCTCATGATGTACTCTGCATATAAGTTAAATAAGCAGGGTGACAATATAACAGCCTTGACATACTCCTTTCCCAATTTGGAACCAGTCCATTGTTCTATGTCTGGTTCTAACTGTTGCTTATTAACCTGCATACAGATTTCTCAGGAGGCAGGTAAGGTGGTCTGGTATTCCCACCTCTTTAAGAATTTTTCACAGCTTGTTGTGATCCACACAGTCAAAGGCTTTAGCGTAGTCGACAAAGCAGAAGCAGATGTTTTTCTGGAACTCTCTTGCTTTTTCTTTTAACCTAATCTAAAAGAGCAAAGGTTTTGAAATGATCTCTACCATCTACTTCACAAAACATCTTCAGTGTAAAAAGAAAGCATTTATTGTACGTAACAATGAGTATGGGCTTCCCTGGTGGCTCAGAGGGTAAAATGTCTGCCTGCAATGCAGGAGACCTGGGTTAGATCCCTGGGTCAGGAAGATCCCCTGGAGAAGGAAATGGCAACCCACTCCAGTACTCTTGCCTGGAAAATCCCATGGACAGAGAAGCCTGGGAGACTACTGTCCATGGGATCGCAAAGAGTCGGACACAACTGAGCGACTTCACATTCTTTTCTTTCTTTCTTTCTAACAATGAGTATGGCTCAACCTATAAATCCTCCTTTACATTATTCTTACTAAGAAATGTCACACTGTCACTTATTGAAGAGAGACCAGGTGCTTGTATCCTCTGTTTAAAAAAAAATCTGGCTCCTTTGGAATAAATCACTGCAGGATGCTATTTAAATTGATATTCATGGAGCACCTAAACCTTTAGCACTTGAACCACAATGGGGCTTAGTGGGTATGTAGCACCACTTGAAGTCTCTCCATTGCCAATTAATTTGAAGGAAAATATTGCCATGTGGGGTTCTCGCTTTAGAGAAAAAGCTCTGCTCCTTGCTAAACCAAGTAATTTAAGCATATTGAGTGGGAAATGGGCCCAGAAGCATATTACCCAAAATTTTCACTCCTTGGAGGATCCTAATCAACAGATTTCAGCATTGTTGAGCCCTAACAAGGCTGACCCTAGAAGATTTGATCAAAACCAAGGGTATTTGTGCTAATGAATACCTACTGGGGCAAGTGATGCTGTGTACTCCCATGGATGCCGCTGCATTTCTGCTTACTATTTTATTCTCTTTGTTCCCCTCCACTTTTTTTTTTTCTTCATTTCTCATTTCTTTACTACTTCCTGGACAATTTTGTGTAGGTAACGGGCAGAGGACAGGCTGAGTGACCTAGGATAGATCAGATCTAATCTCTTCATCTGCAGAAATGAAAGAATAATACTAAACTTACTGTGTTATAAGAAATAGAGATAGTAAGTGTAAACTTATTTAAAAGATAGCAGGTAGCCAATAAAAGTAGCTATTATACTACTTTTATTAATATTACTACAGTTACTTTTAGAAGGTTGATTTAGATTCTTATACCAGGTACTACTGAACTCTACTCTGAGTTTCTTTACTACAGAATATCCATCCCTAGATGCTATGAGTGTTGGCTGCTAGACAGGCTCACATCATCTCCCTTGAGATGCCTGGGAACTTGCCTGCTCTCATCACCACTTCTCTAAAGATTTCTTCTAAGAGGACTTAATTAACCAATCATCTATAAGAACTATGACCTTAGACTTTGCCTCTGGGGAGACTAACATAAGAAAATTATTGTTAGTAGTAGTAGTAGTGCTGCGACTCAGTCACGTCTGATTCTTTGTGACCCTTTGCACTGTAGCCCGCCAGGCTCCTCTGTCCATGAGACTTTTCAGGCAAGAATACTGGAGTGGGTTGGTATTTCCCACTCCAGGGGATCTTCCTGACCCAAGGATCAAACCCACACCTCTTGTGTTGGCAGGTGGATTCTTTATCATTAGCGCCACCTGGGAAGCCCATTAGTGGCAGTAGCAGCAGTATTAGTCCAAATATATCTCATGCCTCCCACTAGCAACTAAAAATACTTCAAGCATTCAGCTAAAGACAATGGCAAATTATACTTGATCAGTTTCTCCTTCCTACTTCCCTTTCTGGCCCTGCAATGTGCAACCCAGACTCACTCCTCAGCAAAACTGATGAGAAGTATTTTTTAAACAGCCATATAAAAATAGTTGGCTAGGGACTTCCTTGGTAGTCTGTAGTTAAGAATCCACCTTCAAATGCAGGGAATGTAGATTCAATCCCTGGTTGTGGAACTAAGATCCCACATGATGCGGCAGGGCAACGAAGTCCACGAGCCGGAACTAGAGAGAAGCACAGACGTCACAACTAGAGAAGCTTGAGCTCCGCAACGAAGAGCCCTCATGCTGTAACTAAGACCCAACAGAGCCAAACAAACAAACAAAAAACATATTTTTAATTAATTATTAAAAAAATAAAAATAGTTGGTCATATAGGCATATAAAAATATAAATGGCCCTACAGCATACAAGGAAATATTTACTCAAGAATATTTACTAAAATTCAATAAAGCTACAAGAGTCTGTGGTATCTGAACCAAGATGCACACTGTCCTTCCCTATTACCAGCTCAAGGAGATGGGAACTCCACCCAGACTGGTGCAGCCAAGAACACAAGGCTCTGACTCCTCCAGACATCAGCATTTTTCATGCTGCACCCAGCTACTTGTTCCTGAGGGAATGTTCTAGATAAGTGTACCCAAGAGGCAAGGGCTCCATTCTCCCATTCATGAGACAAAGGTTCTACCTATGTAGGACATTGAGATCCCAACTAATCTTGCCTCAGCTCATAGGACAAGGGAGACAAGCCAAGGCCACCTGGTGTTGTGCCCCACATCCACTGAGCACTTAGTTCCTCAAGCTGGGGTGTCACTTAGAATTGAGCTGTTTCTTTCTTTTATATATATATATTATTTTATTTGACTGTGCCAAGTCTTAGTAGGAACACACAGGATCTTTGACCTTCACTGTAGCATGTGAACTCTTAGTTGAGGTATACGGGATCTAGTTTCCTCACCAGGAATGGAAACCAGGCCTCCTGCATTGGAAGCACCGAGTCTTAAACACTGTACCACTAGGGAAATGCCTTGAGCTATTCTTACTCTAGGGCCAGAGTTGTGGCTCAGACAATCCAATCAAAAGGCAGAGACTGTCAGATTGGGTTCAGAAAAAAAAAAAAAAAGATCCAAATATATGCTGTCGGGGGAGCCTGGTGGGCTGCCATCTCTGGGGTTGCACAGAGTCGGACACGACTGAAGTGACTTAGCAGCAGCAGCAGCAGCAACAACATTGCTAATAGGCTATTGGGCTTTCCTGGTAGCTTAGATGGTAAAGAAGCTGCCTGCAAAGCAGGATTCTGGGTTTGATCCCTGAGTCAGGAAGATCCCCTGGAGAAAGACAGGGTAACCCACTCCAGTATTCTTGCCTGGAGAATCCCATGGACAGAGGAGCTTGGTGGGCTATAGTCTATAGCGTTGCAGAGAGTTGGACACAACTGAAGCAACTTAGCATCAGTTCAGTTCAGTTCACTCACTCAGTCGTGTCCGACTCCACGCGACCCCATAAATTGCAGCACACCAGGCCTCCCTGTCCATCACCAACTCCCGGAGTTCACTCAAGACTCACGTCCATTGAGTCAGCGATGCCATCCAGCCATCTCATCCTCTGTCATCCCCTTCTCTTCCTGCCCACAATCCCTCCCAGCATCAGAGTCTTTTCCAATGAGTCAGCTCTTCACATGAGGTGGCCAAAGTACTGGAGCTTCAGCCTTAGCATCATTCCTTCCAAAGAAATCCCAGGGTTTATCTCCTTCCAAATGGACTGGTTGGATCTCCTTGCAGTCCAAGAGACTCTCAAGAGTCTTCTCCAACACCACAGTTCAAAACCATCAATTCTTCAGTGCTCAGCCTTCTTCACAATCCAACTCTCACATACATACATGACCACAGAAAAAACCATAGCCTTGACTAGACGGACCTTAGTTGGCAAAGTAATGTCTCTACTTTTGAACATACTATCCAGGTTGGTCATAACTTTTCTTCCAAGGAGTAAGTGTCTTTTAATTTCATGGCTGCAGTCACCATCTGCAGTGATTTTGGAGTCCCCCCAAAAATAAAGTCTGACACTGTTTCCACTGTTTCCCCATCTATTTCCCATGAAGTGATGGGACTGGATGCCATGATCTTCGTTTTCTGAAAGTTGAGCTTTAGGCCAACTTTTTCACTCTCCACTTTCACTTTCATCAAGAGGCTTTTTAGTTCCTCTTCACTTTCTGCCACAAGGGTGGTGTCATCTGCATATCTGAGGTTATTGATATTTTTCCCGGCAATCTTGATTCCAGCTTGTGTTCCTTCCAGGCCAGCGTTTCTCATGATGCACTCTGCATAGAAGTTAAATAAGCAGGGTGACAATATACAGCCTTGACGTACTCCTTTTCCTATTTGGAACCAGTCTGTTGTTCCATGTCCAGTTCTAACTGTCGCTTCCTGACCTGCATACAGATTTCTCAAGAGGCAGGTCAGGTGGTCTTGTATTCCCACCTCTTCCAGAATTTTCCACAGTTTATTGTGATCCACAAAGTCAAAGGCTTTGGCATAGTCAAGAAAGCAGAAATTAATGTTTCTCTGGAACTCTCTTGCTTTTTCCATGATCCAGCAGATGTTGGCAATTTGATCTCTGGTTCCTCTGCTTTTTCTAAAACCAGCTTGAACATCAGGAAGTTCATGGTTCGTGTATTGCTGAAGCCTGGCTTGGAGAATTTTGAGCATTATTTTACTAGCATGTGAGATGAGTGCAATTGTGCAGTAGTTTGAGCATTCTTTGGCATTGCCTTTCTTTGGAATTGGAATGAAAACTGACCTTTTCTAGTCCTGTGGCCACTGCTGAGTTTTCCAAATGTGCTGGCATATTGAGTGCAGCACTTTCACAGCATCATCTTTCATACTCCAGTATAAAATAAAAAGTTTTTTAAAAAGCAAACATATGCTTTCTATGGGAGACACAGGTTATTGTCAAAATTACAAATAGTTTAAAAGCAAAATAATGGAAAAAGATGCACCCTGCAAACAACCATAAACCTGGAGGGACATAATATGATACTAAAACTATCAGTCCATCGGGAAGATATAGCAACTATAAATATATTTTCACCTAACCACAGAGCACCAAAGATATGAAACTAAGACTGACAGAAATGAAAAGAGAACTGTATACTCATCTTTAGTATCCACAGTGTATTATTGGGTCTAGGACTACCCATGGACACCAAAATCTATGAATGCTCAAGTCCTTTATATAAAATGGTATAGTACAGTTGGTCCTCCATATCTGCAAGTTTTGCATTTGTGAATTCAATCAACAGCCAATTGAAATTCAATCCATAGATGCAGAACCTGTGGATACAGACAGGTAACTATGTTTACATAAAGTTCCCCCTATCATAGCATCCTTAAGCCCTGGTCAGCATTTCTTATAAGGCCCCAAATGCAGTTTTGGGAATACTTGATAGAAGATTCATTCCTGTATAGTTTTTAGCATACATCAAATCTTTATTTTTATGGCTATAAAATATTCCATTGTATGCATATACAACAATTTGTTCATTCATTCATCAACTGGTGGACATTTGGACTATTTCATTTTGGCTAATATGACTAATGCTACTATGAACACTCATGTACAGTACAGTTTTTTGTGTGGCCATGTATTTTCAATTCTCTGGAATATATTCCTAGGAACAGAATTGCTGGGTCTTATGGGCTTTCCTGGTAGCTCAGATCGTAAAGAGTCTGCCTGCATTGTGGGAGACCCGGGTTTGATCCCTGGGTTGGGAAGATCCCCTGGAGAAGGAAATGGCAACCCACTCCAGTATTCTTGCCTGGAAAATCCCATGGACAGAGGAGCCTGGCGAGGTACAATCCATGGAATTGCAAAGAGTTGGACACAACTGAGCGACTAACACTTTGACTTTAATAGTAATTTCTTGTTCGACACTTTGAGAAACTGCCAGGTTATTTTTCAAAGTGGACACAGTAACTTACAATTCCACCAGGTATGTCATAAGGGTTCCAATATCTCCACATCATTACCAAGATTTGTCATTTTCTAGTAAGTTTGAAGTAGTATCTCCTGTGAATTTGATTTGTATTTTCCTAATGACTAATGATATTGAGTATATTTTCATGTGCTTATTGTCCATCAGTACTTTTTTTGGTGAGGGGGAATGTTGATTCAAACACATTGCTATTTTAAAATTGGGTTATTTTTTTTCTTTTTGTTAAGTTTTGTTTCTATATACTCTGAATACAAGTGTCTTATCAAATATATGATTTGTGGATATTTTTTAACATTCTGTGGGTTGTCTTTTCACTTTCTTAACATTAATATTTTATTTAATACCACCCTTTTCTTTTTATTTAAAATGAATGAGAAAGAATACAATATTTGTAAAAAATATTCCTCCAAATGCTCTGGAGGAAAGGCAGAAATACAAGGCAAGGAAGTGAGACTTGGGATGTTATCACAAATCATGCCATTCTCAAGGCCGTAACACCAAATCTGTACTTGCAGCACAGTAAAACATGTCTATCTGCCATATCCTATTCCTAAAATCCAGGACATCTGAACTCAAATCAGTATCTGTCATCAAAAAAAAAAAAAGCAATCAATCATGAATTCCTGCACTATGAATATCTCCAGTAGAGAGCACTAATGTTTCTTGAACATTTTGTGTAAGTCATGTTAAGCTAGGAAAGGCTTAGGAAGCAGTTACTACCATTTTCCATTCCCATATACCTGGGAACATAAGACACAGGCATTTATTCCACATTTATTAACAGTTTATAGAGCTTCCTGGGTAACAGGAACAGTTTATAGAATACTCATTATTTCCAGGTACCATGTTAGGCCTTGGGATCCTAAAGAGGAAAAGATACACTTCTTACTCTCAAGGAATTTAGTGTCTAGTGAAGAAGCTTATCTCGATTTCCCAACAGTCTCCTCTTCCATCAATCAAGGAAAGCATTTACTAACTAATCATACATTTCTCCATCCCTAGTCACACACATATATGATAGAAAAATGCATGAACTATCATTGCTTGAAAAAAGTAGGTCCTGGAGAGCCTTAGAGTCTAGTCAAAGCCTCTCATCTTATACATAGAAACTCTAAACCAGGTAGGTGACTTACCCACGATCAGGATAAAAGCTAAGATTAACATGGGACTTACTATGTGCTTGGAGCTACTCTAACCATACTATTTATTTAATCCTCACAACCCATTTTCCAAATAGAAAACTAAGGCATGGAGAAATTAAGCAATGACAGAAATCAAACAGCTCATAAGGGCAAAACCATGATTTGAATCCAAGCATTATTGTTTCAGAATCCATGCTTTTAAACTATGCTATATTCAAGTAGCTATTTCTACAGGTAATCATGATTTTCTGACTCATATTTTTACACTGTGTTGTTACGTTCCAGCATCTCTAAAGCAAAATTTTTGGTCAAAAATTATCGAAGAAATATGAAGATGCTATGGCACTTCAAAGGCACAAGACACTCAAGATGGGAAAAACAACCCAATCCAATGTGGTTGTATACATTACCATGGGGAAGAGATGGAGGCATACATGTGCATGAGTGCTAAGTTGCTTCAGTAAGTGTCTAACTCTTTGCGACCCTATGGACTATAACCCACCAGGCTCCTCTGTGCATGGGATTCTCCAGGCAAGACTGGAGTGGATTGTTATGCCCTCCTCCAGGGGATCTTCCTGACCCTGGGACTGAATCTATGAGAAATATAATAAGTAATCCTGTAACAGGCAATTTTTTTAACTACCTTTGACAAATGTTGCCACTTGTATATCATTGCTTTTTCTTTTTGACTCACCCCCATGTACTCCTCCCCACTTCCAAATCCCAGTCTTTGCTTTTTGGCTGTGCTGGGTCTTTATTGCTATGCACTGGCTTTCTCTGGCTGCAGTGAGCTGGGGCTACTCTTTGTTGCAGTTCGTGGGCTTCTATTCCTGCAGAGCACAAGCTCTAGGTGCGTGGGCTCAGTAGTTGTGGATCTTGGGCTCCAGAGCACAGGCTTGGGAGTTGTGGTGCAAGGGCTTAGATGCTCTGTGGCATGGACCGGGGATTGAATGTTGTGTCCCTTTCATTGGCAGGTGGATTCTTATCCACTGTACCACCAGGGAAGTCCCAAATCCCAGTATTGTAAATTTGCTAATTCTTCAGTCAAGTAAGATCAAGTTAAACTATGAGAACTGAAGTGAATAAATCTAGGAATTAAATCCTGAGATGACCCTAGAGTACATAAGATAGAAAAGATGTGCATTTCAGAAGCCTCAAACTTCATTTCATTTTACTCTTTCATTTATCATCCAACAAATACTTGTTTTATGCCTACTATGTGTAAAACACTGCATCTGTTTCTGAGGTTGCACGAGTCCTTGTGATGGATATGACCTTTGCCCTCCTGAGGTTCACAGTCTTGTAGCATTCCTGTAGAGGATGTTAGGGATGTAGAGTTAAGTAGTTGCCAACTTTCAGCCTACTGGGGCTCTGAATGATGGCTGAGGTGCAAGAGGATTAATAGAGTGACTCAGCAAGTCCAAGGACTGCTAATAGATGACATCACTCTTAGATAAACAGACTTTAGAGGAAGAGCATATTGTTTAGAAATGCTTGTAATATGTTATTTGAGTGATTTGTGTGAATTATAAAACAGTCCATAAATAGAAATTATTTGCATTATGATTATATTTTGTCAGAATGCAACATCCTATTTGTCTTCAAGGACCTTGGAGAACAAAATATTCTAGCTTCTTATTGAATTGGTAAGTAAATTAAGTAAATCTAGGAATTTTACCAGATAATCGACTTCATTGAAAGAAGATAAAACTATAAATTTCCACCCACTCATATATCTGTTTTCATCCTTCAGTATGCTTTTGCCTCATCTTTACTTGTAACCAAGCTGTCTGTAACTCCTCCACCTACACAGAGACCTTTGTCAGCACCAAAAGCTGTTCCACTCACCAAAACAATAGGCTTCCTTTATGCCCTTAGTCATTTACCCATTCAGTTCAGTCAGTTCAGTCGCTCAGTCGTGTCCGACTCTTTGCAACCCCATGAACTGCAGCATACCAGGCCTCCCTGTCCATCACCAACTCCTGGAGTTCACTCAGACTTACATCCATCAAGTCAGTGATGCCATCCAGCCATCTCATCCTCTGTCATCCCTTTTTCCTCCTGCCCTCAATCCCTCCCAGCATCAGAATCTTTTCCAATGAGTCAACTCTTCGCATGAGGTGGCCTCCAAAGTACTGGAGTTTCAGCTTTAGCATAATTCCTTCCAGACTGGGATGATCTCCAGGTCTGAATTTCTCTGAGAAGTCTTTCCTACTTTAACCCACTCTTTCTTCTACTAGTGTAAGACCTGACTACCTTTGCCCCTCAATTTTGAAATGAGATAAAGGACACCTGGTTTATTACTGTTCTTTTCATAAGGTAACCTGGTCATATAATGGCTATTATAAAGTGTATTTGAGTTGTAGGTTCTGAACCATATCAATATCCTGCATTAGGAGATGTTACTTAGCCCCACAGTTGCTCATATAACCAGCTATATATTTGCCTCTATTTCTTTAAGATTTGAAACTTTAAGCTTCTCGAAGGTACATGTTTTTTTGCTCTTATATGCTCCCCAAACAACAGTTTGGTGGAGATAGTGAACTGGATGTAAAGAAGTCTGCAGAGATATATTAGTAGAAGAAGAAGCAGATAATTTAAATGTGTGTCTGCATTTGGGTACACAGAATTCAGGAGACAAAGCCAGAGAGGATGGTGATGTGGAGAAACATTGGAGTTTGGTTAGTTAGTCCTCACTGATTTATTAATACCACAGCCAGCCTAACATTCCCTGGAGGAATGCTGGGAGACTGTAGACTTCAGGAGGGCAAAGGTCACATCTATCACATGACCCAGTGTTTCCCCCAAATCTAGTACAGTCTTTCACACATAGTAGGCACAGAATAAATAAATCAATAAATATTTGTTGGATGATAAATGATTGAGTCTTCTTCATGGATCACAACCTTGTCAAGGCAAAGGGGTTTGTGTACCTCAATGAAGCTATGAGTCATACCATGCAGGGTCACCTAAGAAGGACAGGTCATAGTGAAGAGTTCTGACAAAATATGGCCCACTGAAGGAGAAAATGGCAACCCACTCCAGTATTTTTGCCTGGAAAACCCCATAGGCAGCATAAAAAGGGAAGAAGATGTAACACTGGAAGATGAGCCCCCCAGGTAGGAAGATGTCCAATATTCTATCAGGAAAGAGTGGAGAAATAGCTCCAGAAAGAATGAATAGGCTGGGCCAAAGTGGAAAAGATGCCCAGTTGTGGATGTGTCTGCTAGTGAAAATAAAGTCTGATGCTATAAAGAAAAATAAAGAATAGGAACCTGGACTTTTCGGGTCAGGAATAAAGATATGTGGTCAAGCAGGAGATGGCAAGAGTGAACATCAACATTTTAGGAATCAGTGAACAAAAATGGACAGGAATGGGTAATTTTAATTCAGATGACCATTGTATCTACTGCTGTGGGCGAGAATCCCTTAGAAGAAATGGAGTTGCCCTCACAATCAAAACATGAGTCTGAAATGCACTATTTGGGTGCAATATCAAAAATGACAAAATGATCTTGGTTCATTTCCAGGGCAAATCATTCATCACAGTAATCCAATTCTATGCCCCAACCACTAATGACAAAGAAGCCAAAGTGGAACAGCTCTATGAAGATTTACAAGACCTTGTAGTGAAGTAACTGAAAGTCACTCAGTTGTGTCTGACTCTTTGTGACCAATGGACTTTAGCCTACCAGGCTCCTCTGTTCATGGAATTCTCCAGGCAAGAAACCATTGGGGTGGGTTGCCATTTCCTTCTCCAGGGGATCTTCCCAAACCAGGGATCGAACCCAGGTCTCCTGCATTGCAGGCAGACTCTTTACTACTGAGCCACCAGGGAAGCCCAAGACCTTGTAGAACTAACACGAAAAAAAGATACTCTTTTGATCATAGATGATTGAAATGCAAAAGTAGGAAGTCAAGAAATACCCAGAATAACAGCAAGTTTGACCTTGGAATATGAAATGAAATAGGGCAAAGGTTAACAGAGTTTTGTCAAGAGAACAGTGGTCATAGGAAACACCCTTTTCTAACAACAAGAGAGGTGACTCTACACATGAACTTCACCAGATGGTCAATGTCAAAATCAGATTATGTTTTTTTGTAGCCAAAGATGAAGATCTATTCAATCAGTAAAAAACAATACCTGAAGCTCACTGTGGCTTAGATCAAGAGCTTCTTATTGCAAAATTCAGACTTATATTAAAGAAAGTAAGGAAAGAAAATAGGCCATTCAGGTATGACCTAAATCAAATTCCTTATGATTATACAGTGGAGGTGATGAATAGATTCAAAGGATTATATCTGGTAGACAGAGTGCCTGAAAAACTATGGACAGAGGTTCATAAAATTGTACAGGAAGCAGTGACTAAAATCATGGAAAAAAGAATGCAAGAAGACATCATAGTTGTCTGAGGAGGCTTTACAAATAGTTGAGGAAAGAACAAAAGTTAAAACAAGGGGAAAAGGGAAAGATATACCCAACTGAATGCAGAGCTCCTGAGGATAGTAAGGAGAGATAAGAAGGCCTTCTTAAATGAACAATCCAAAGAAATAGAGGAAAAGAGTAGAATGGGAAAGACTGAAGATCTCTTCAAGAAAATTGTAGATATCAAGGGAACATTTCATTCAAGGACGGGCATGATAAAAGACAGAAATTGTAAGGATATAACAAGGCAGAAGAGATTAAAAAGAGGTGGCAAAAACACACAGAAGAATTATACAAAAAAGGTGTTAATGACTCGGACAACACTCACCTAGAACTGGGCATCCTGGAGTGTGAAGTCAAGTGGGTCTTAGGAAGCATCACTATGAACAAAGCTAATGGTGGTGATGGAATTCCAGTTGAGCTACTTAAAATCCCAAAAGATGATGCTGTTAAAGTGCTGCACTCAATATGTCAACAAATTTGGAAAACTCATCAGTGGTCACAGGACTGGCCAAAAGTCAATTTTCCTTTCAATTCCAAATAAGGGTAATGCCAAAGAATGTTTCAACTACTGTACAACTGCACCAATTTCAAATGCTAGCAAGGTTATGCTCAAAATCCTTCAAGGTACGCTTCAGCAGTACCTGAACCAAGAACTTCCAGATGTTCAAGCTGGGTTTCAAAGAGGCATAGGAATCAGAGATCAAATTACTAATATTCATTGGATACTGGAGAAAGCGAGTGAATTCCAGAGAAACATCTACTTCTGCTTCATTGCCTACACTAAAACCTTTGACTATGTGGATCACAACAAACTGCTAAAAAATCTTAAAGAAATGAGAGTACCAGAGCACCTTACCTGTCTCCGGAGAAACCTGTATCACAATCAAGAAGTAACAGAATCGGACATGGAACAATGGACTGGCTCCAAACTGGGAAAGGAGTATGTCAAAACTGTATATTGTCACCCTACTTATTTAACTTCTATGCAGAGTATATCATGCAAAATGCCAGGGTGGATGAAGCTCAAGCTGGAATCAAGACTCCTGGAAGAAATATCAACAACCTCAGATATGGAGATGATACAACTCTAATGGCAGAAAGTGAAGAGGAACTAAAGAGCCTCTTAATGAGAGTGAAAGAGGAGAGTGAAAATGCTGACTTAAAACTCAACATTCAGAAAACTAAGATCATGGCATCCGGTCCCATCACTTCATAGCAAATAGAATGTGGTAAATTTGAGGCAGTGACAGGTTTTATTTTCTTGGCTCCAAAATCATTGCGGACAGTGACTGCAGCCATGAAATTTAAAGATGCTTTCTCCTTGGAAGGAAAGCTATTACAAACCTAGACAGTGTATTAAAAAGTAGAGACATCACTTTGCCAACAAAAGTCCATAGAGTCAAAGCTATGGTTTTTCCAGTAGTCATGTATGGATGTGAGAATTGGACCATAAAGAAGGCTGAGCACCAAAGAACTGATGCTTTTGAATTGTGGTTCTGAAGAAGACTCTTGAGAACCCTTTGGACTGCAAGAAGATCAAACCAGTCAATCCTAAAGGAAATCAGTCCTGAATATTCATTGGAAGGACTGATGCTGAAGCTCCAATACTTTGGTGACCTGATATGAAGAGCCTACTCAATGGAAAAGACACTGATGCTGGGAAAGATTGAAGGCCAAAGCTGAATCAGGTGGCAGAGGATAAGACGTTTAGATAGCATCACCGGCTCACTGGACATGAATTTGAGCAAACTCCAGGAATTAGTAGAGGACAATGGAGCCTGGTGTGCTACAGTCCATGGGGTTGCAAGAAGTCAGACATGACATAGTGACTGAACAATAACAATAGCCAATGTTTGAGTAAAATAAAATGAAATCTGAGATATATGAAGGATGAACTATACCTATCTTTTTTTATATAGTCCAGGATACATATATTAACACATGGGAAATTAGAAACTCTAGCCTAGACTGTTAGTGGCTTAAGAAACACCAAGTCCTGTGCTCTTTCTGGCATAAATTTTTCTCCTGCATCTCTGAAATGTTCTGAATCTTATTCTTTTATTAATAAATTTATTTTGATTTCTAGAATTCTTAATAAACTACATATTTAATATACATATTAGCTCCTACTCTTAGAGAATCATTTTATATGAAAATTGAAGTCTAGTTTTTGAAGTGTATTATAATTAAAAGATGGCCTTATATTAGGCCAAGAAGCCACACACACAAATACACACATCCACAGCTGTTGAGAAAAAGAAATGGTGGGAGGTGGTGGGGAGAATCAAGGGCTGGCTGGTATTAGATCTGAACTACTTTAAACCAAAGAAATGGAAGGGTCTACTATGAAGAACCTCAGAAACCAGTCAAACCAGTTGCTTTTTCCAGTAGCGGGAGACTTTTTGCCTAGATTTCAACATGGTTCAGGGAACACAGACTCTATCCTCACAAGGATCCCAGTAAACACTCAGTGACTAGCAGAACCTCTAAGGGCTTTTTTTAGACTACTTTGCAGGAGCACAAATTCTGCTTTAATTCTAAGATTTCAGTCTGGCTTCACTTGTAAATATTTTCTTAGAAGTCTTCTTTTTACAGATAGGAAAGGGACAAGAGTCAATAATTGGATGGCTGCTGTGTGGCAGACTCCAATACGTGATCCAGATGACGGTATATATTCTTTAAATGGGATGCAAGGGAAACTTTCAAAGAAACATTTGGACATCTTCCCAGGAGATAGATCAACTGGGGATGCTGGGCATCCTGCTGCAGGAATTCATGTTTTTCCTTTGGAGAAGAGGCTGGAAGTTCACCTTTCTAGCCCCTGTCTTGTAAGGAAATGAAAATGCATATTTAAGACAGAGTGGGCAATCAATACAGTGGGATGTGAGAACACAGTGTAACTAGTCATGAGTATTCCATCCTGGGACCATGATAAAGGGTCAACTCACACAGAAGTGTACAGCTGGCCCTGCACAGTTAGTTTCTAGTCAAGCTCCCTTATTCCAAAAACATGTGCAATGTCCCACTCATTCTACCTTTGGAATTCTCACCCCTGAGGCTCATTCTCAGGGGTCATTCTCAGCATTTTCCTCAGGCCCAAGGAAAGCTCATGACAAACCTCTGTAAAGACTTCCTTGGTGGTTTAGTGGTTAAGGGAGAGGCGATGGGTTGGATCCCTGGTTGGGGAATTAAGGTCCCACACACAGTGCAGCCAAATAACTTAAAAACAACAACAACAACAAACCCCTCTGCAACCATGAAATTGAAAAGATCAGGAAAACATGGTGAAGTGTTTGGTTAAAAATAGATAAAAGCTTTGTCAGTGACAATAAGCCCAACTATACACAGCTGAACCAGGGGGGTTCTGGCAAAGTTTCTGAGCATGCAAAACCATGAATGCTTTCTATCTTTTCTCTTCTTCTGACTTGATGTCTTGGTAAAACTAACAAACTTGAACCATGATGGTGACACAGTATTTAAAAGTAATACTCTAATTTAGAAACTTAAAGCTAGCCAAACTTCCACAGACCCATGTTCATTTGATTCTCCTCCAACCTGTATGGCTCACCAACCTCACCTCCCCTTTAAGAAGCTATATGCTATCTGGATAAACCTTCTCCATTAGAGTACACATCTTTTAAGAAAAGGAATTATTATATTTATCTCGGTATTCTCCCTCACCTCTGTCAGATCTCCAGTGCTTTCTTTTATACACGATAGGCATTCAATGTTTAATTAATTTTAAAAATAAAGGATTTTTCATTATCAGAAATAATTTTAGAATTAGAAAAGAACTGTTAATCTTGGATAATATTCCTTCTTACATTAATCATGAAAATTCTCAAGACACAGAAAAAACTCTTATCAAGGCAGCCACATGGAGCATAGTTTAATGCTGATGTCACTCAGATTTTTTTTCCCAGGGTGTCAGCTCAAAAGGGGCCTGCAAAACCCAAAAGTTACTTAATTACTTCTTGTTGGTCATGTAGTTCAATAACCAGATACCAAATCATAGTGCTCCTTTCATTTCTATTATTTATGTCACTGGGCAGAGGAACCAGCCAAATTTGCTATCTATAGTCATCCCCTTTGTCATGAATATGACAAACCTATCACTCACTTGCTAGTCTCTTACTCAATGGGATGTTGTAGAAAACAGAATTTCAACTTCTGCTTCTTCTAGAAAGTCTGAACTTAACCAGAAAGAGATCGACTGAGCCCTGAGAATGGATTGGTTATTTTAAGACAATATATGGGGTAGATAAGACAAGGATATAGGATTCAGTTTTTCTAAATTTTGCTTCCCTTTCAGTTAAGTTCCCCTTTCTTCGTGAGGCTCTGTCTATTACCATCTGCACTGATCCATCTCTTCAGTGGAGCCTAACTAGTACTTGTTTTCAATGTGTTCATCTGAACTATGGGCTGCTGAGGTCAGGGACCGAGTCTCATGCTCTTTTGGTATTGCCCACCATGTCTAGCATACTTCTGCTGCTGCTAAGTCGCTTCAGTCGCGTCTGACTCTGTGCGACCCCATCCATAGATGGCAGCCCACTAGGCTCCCCCGTCCCTGGGATTCTCCAGGCAAGAACACTGGAGTGGGTTGCCATTTCCTTCTCCAATACATGAAAGTGAAAAGTGAAAGTGAAGTCACTCAGTCATGGATTGCAGCCTACCAGGCTCCTCCGTCCATGGGATTTTCCAGGCAAGAGTACTGGAGTGGGTTGCCATTGCCTTCTCCTAGCATACTTATGTGCACATAATAAGTGCATTAATACACATGCCTGCATGCTCAGTCACTTCAGTTGTGTCCAACTCTTTGAGAGCCTATGGACTGTAGGCCACCAGGCTCCTCTGTCCATGGGATTTTCCAGGCAAGAATACTAGAGTGGTTTGCTATTCCCTTCTCCAGGGGATCTTCCCAACCCAAGAACTGAACCTGCATCTCTTGTCTCCTGCGTTGGCAAGCGGGTTCTTTACCACTGGCAATAGATTTTGACAAATTTGGCTGTGGAAATAGTGACTGAATCTTTTAGAATTTTCTTTGATCAGAATGATTGATTTTCTTTCATCATAATAAATTGATCAGAGTCCCTTAGAGGATTTTAGATTCTTCTTTAAGGACTGAGCATATTTCAAGATTCCACTCATCCTGTTTTCAAAGAGACTACAATGTAGTAGAAAAACTGGGCACAGGCATAAAATTCAAACAGTATTTGTATTTCTCATTATAAAGTCTAGCCTGGGATGCCAATAATCTCTAGTTACTAAATATTCCTCTGTATGGGCTTGAATCATGTGCACAGTATTAAAGATCTTCGAGAATAGCATAGCATTTGAGGTCATTAATTTTTCTCCTGTAATGTAAGCAGGAGCTTATATGAAGTGAAACAGGAGAAAAAAGAAACAAGAGAAGCATCTATTTGATGCTACAGTTTCAGAGAAGTATTCTCTGAAGCAATATCACAAATTCAGAAGCCCACTTTCTCCAGTGTCAGTAATATATGTGTCCCATGGAGGGTGATTTTGTTAATGAGAACTGGAATACATGCATTCATAAGCCACATATCTGAGATGAACCCAAAGCTAATACAGTTTTAATGAACTTGAGCACTTTAACTTCCTGCTGATGGTGACTTGGGTTATCAAGCATGGGAGTCACTTTTTCATACTCTCATAGGAATTGAAAACATAATTTTCAGTTATGATCATTCAGTTTATAATCTATTTTATAGATGAAGAGGTTGACTTCCAAAAAGGTTAAGTATAACTACTCCAAGTTACACAAGTAGTGATATTCATGGGTTTTGGAAGGGGAGAGAATATTCCTTTCCAAACATTCAAAGATACATATGGAAAATTAGTAAAAATTTTTAATGTCATGACTTTACAATCGATCAGTGTTTCTTACAGCACTTGCTTTTTTCCTGTTTCATACGTAATTCTGAATACATTTTATCTTCTTCTCCAGGTTTTAAGCAGTTTGATGACCAAACTCAAACCTAAATTAGCTTAACACATCTGTACATACACAATGTCTCACACTCATAAGCTATATTAAAACTCTATCAATGACCAAAGGAAGGAATGCTCTTTTGGCTTTTTCTCCAAGACAGCTGCCAACCCAGAATGGAATGGACCAGGAGAGAAAAGAGTAGTGTCATCACAAAGACAACCAACCCTCTTATTCCCTTCTGGGGTAATTCAAATAGTAGTCCTTGTCTCAACAGTCTCTGTCTGACACAACCCAGTCTCACATAACTCAGTTGTTCCATTTTCTTTACTCCCATTTATACAAGCCGATCAGATATGTTCCAACTGTGAGTCTTTTATAGTCTCTATTTAATTCCTTTGGGAGGTCCCTGTACAAACATTTTTTTAATGGAAATGTGACTGCCATAGCAACTCAGATATAAATGTTGCCTAAGTGAATCACAGTGTTAAGGATGATAGTCTGCAAAAAGACTGAGTTAAATCTGGGGCGGTGATGAGGGTCGGGAGTGAACGACGATGATAAAAAATTTTGTCCCCCGAATTCCTGGCTTTGGATTTACTTTTTGTTTAACTTTTCCCACCTAATTGTGGGAAAGCAGTGGGGCACTAGATGGGGTGAGCCTGCAGTATACCAGCAGTAAAACGCTGCTGCTGCTAAGTCACTTCAGTCGTGTCCGACTCTGTGTGACCCCCATAGACGGCAGCCCACCAGGCTCCCCCATCCCTGGGGTTCTCCAGGCAAGAACATTGGAGTGGGTTGCCATTTCCTTCTCCAATGCATGAAAGTGAAAAGTGAAAGGGAAGTCGCTCAGTCGTGTCTGACTCTTCGCGACCTCATGGACTGCAGCCTACCAGGCTCCTCGGTCCATGGGATTTTCTAGGCAAGAGTACTGGAGTAAAACGCTGATGATAAGTAAAGCAAGACCACTCTACAGCGTTTTCTCTCCCCATGCGGAGGATAAGGACATATATGAGAAAGACGGATGCTATTGGAGGCCCAGAATCTTAACTTAAGCCGCTTAGTTTGGTGCAACTGTAAACTGCCACACAGGGCTCGGCCCAGCAGCCTAAGGACACAGCGTAAGGAAAGGTAAAGGGATTTCCCGCAAGCTCCACCCCAGGCTTCCTTGAAGATTCAAAACACATTATGTAAATAAGTTACTCTGGGTGTGCACGTGAGAAGGCGCTGGTCCGACACATAAATACTCTACTTCCAAAGCCCCTTGCACGTACACCTGGACAGTCCTAAGCCCCTCTTTGGTCTCTTGAAACCAGCCCTCCGCGTTTCTAGCCCCAGCTCGACGGGCGCAGGGCACTGCAGCCTGCGCACCGGAGGCTGTGCGGAGCGGGCCGGACGGCCACATGGCGCGCTCCTGGGTGATGGCAGCTGCGCTTTGTTTCCATCAGCAAGGGGTGAGTCACAGGTTCCCGCAGTTTCTAAGCTGGGCAAACCACTCGGGCCAAGGCTGCTGCAAATTTAACAGCAGGAGCAACTACCGAAACAGCCGCATTCCTTTTCTTCTTTTCCTACTCCTCCTCCACCGCCACTGCCGCTCGGCCGCGGCCACCTCCGCCTCCTGCCTCCGCCCAGTCCCCTCCTCCTTCCCCCGCGAACTTAGTCAGCGGTTCGCGCCGCCGCGCCCCGATTGGCCCGCGGAACTCGCCGCGTCACAATGGAGCCGGTTGGAGGCGGTGAGCCGGGCAGCGCTGGGGCTTCCCGCTGAGCCCGCAGCAGCCGGCGCCGAGGAAGTGCGGGCGCGGGGCCGCCGCCGGCGCGCCCGAAGCGGCGCGGGGCGCACGCCGTGGGGAGCGCCGGCGCCCGGGGCCGGAGGCGCGCAGGTAGGTCGGGGCCGGATGCCCCCGGTCACGGAGGAGGAGCGGAGCCGATCCAGGTGATGGAGGCAGAGAGCAGGGCGAGGGGACGCAGCAGGTGGGGTTGGCCGAGCAGGTGCGGTTACCTGTTCTCGCCTCACCTGAGAGCCGAGCCTGTGGGCAAGTGGCTGGGCGGGAGAGATGAGAAGCGGTTTTGCCACTCCCTTGTCTCCGGGAGAGTGGGAGTGATGCCCGTGACTCCTCCGGAGTGCTGGGGTCATTCGGGGCAGGAGGAATGGACGCTGTCTCCCCCATAATCGCGGCGCTACACCTGAGTGTGAGCCCTCGGGGCGGGGCGGGAACCGGGTTCTGGTTTCCCCGGGCTGGAGTCTCGCCCTCCCTAGGTGAGCAGACCTGTCCGGAGGGCGTCCGCGCTTGGGTCGCTTTCCTTTGCCCCCTGCCCTGGTGCTGTTCGTTGGCACACATTTTTCTGCTCTTGGGAAACCTATTATACAGTTGTTCACCTACTGTTTGATGGTGGTGTTGGCACTCATTTGTTGGTTTGAGGGAGAAGGGAGCAACTTCTACCGTTTTCGAGAGAGAATCTGAGTTTCCCCTTCCTAGGCTGCAGCTAAGCAAGTGCCGAGAGGTCAGAAGGGAGGAGGCTCAGTGTTGGCTCATCACTATGTCCTCCGCTGACTTCCCAAAGTCCATAGGTTGCCTTTAGTCAGATGACGTGTGTGGAAGACTTTTTGTGGTCAGGAAGACCCTGTAGGCAGCCCCCTTCCCACCTCCCCCAAAAAAGGTCAAACCCGAATTTAAAAACAAAAACCTACACTTCAACTTTCTTGAATAAATTCGCCTTGCCAAAAACTTTTAAAAATCCATAAAAAGATACCGGTATGAAAATTTAATTTGCAAATAGGTTACCAACTTAAAATAGACAGTATTCACTTTTTTTTAAGAGGAAATGGTGTGTGTCTTTATCAGACTATGAGGTCTCCTAACCTTGAGGTCTCCTGAACCTCCTAGTTAGGTTGTAGTACACAGAAGTAACCAAACTGCAGTGTAATTATTTAATTACAATAACTTCCAGGTGCTGAGGTCGAACCTCCTGAGAGAACCCCAAGTGCTCTTTGATTTGTGAGTGTCAAGGTGACTTCCTTTTACTCCTGGTTTCCTAGTCAACAGCTTCACCCTTGAAGGAATGTGAAATGACAGCCAATCCCACAAGTGACTGGGCCTCTGTGATTTAAGAATATTCGTCCTAGCATGTCTGATGTTACTCTTAGTTCAGGTAATGAGGGGGACAGAGTTGTCCCCGAGTGTGCAGTTGAGTCATGATACCTACTATCCATTTACTACATGTTAGAATTAAATTTTTTATTATTTGAAACTTGTTCTTTTTTGCTTAAGTTGGAAAAGTGTCCCAGCACATCCGGCCTAGCGTGAAGATTCACATGTCGAGAATGATTTTATTTGACTAGTTGTTAAGATTTGCTTTATAAAAACCATTGCCCTCCCCAGTGCTGTTTCATTCCTCTGAAGCCTCGGAATGAAAAGGGTTCTATTGAATATCACTGAAAAAAGGTATCAGGTCTTCTAAGGTGTTTTTTTGTTTTTGTTTTTTTTAAAGAGAATTTATTTTTTAAAGCAGTTTTAGGCTCACAGCAGAACTGAGAGTAACTGCAGAGAGTTCTCATATACCCCCTGCCCCCATTCATGCATAGCCTCCCCCATTATCAACATCTCCCACTAGAGTGAGACACTTGATACAGTAGATGAAGCTACACTGAGACGTCATCATCCAAAGACCATAGTTTAGAGTTCACTGTTGGTGTCATACATTCTGTGGATTTAGCCAACTGTGTAACAACGTGTATCTGCCATTATAATACCATCAAGTATGATCCTGTATCGTATGATCACTACCCTAAAAATCCTCTGTGATCTTCCTGTTCATTCCTGCTGCCTGCCTCACCCTTGGCAACCACTGATATTTTCACTGTGTCCACACTTTCCTTTTTTCCAGAATGTCAAATAGCTGGAATCAGTCTGGAGCCTTTGCAGATGGGCTTCTTGTACTTTTAATATTATGCATTTAGGTTTCCTCCATGTCTTTTCATGGCTTGACAACTTTTTTTTTAAGCACTGAATATTACTTTATGGCTTTAGATTTTTTTAGACTGTGTGGGTATTTTCCTGTAAGTGGCTTGAAATTTGTGATTTTTTGTTTTATTTTCTGGTGTGGAAGGTTGGAAATATTTTAATATGTGAAAGATTCTTGTTTGAGCTGAAATTTTTATTTATGAACAAGTTTTTGTAATTTATGAATCTATTTTGATAGTATCTGAATATTTTTATTTTCTTTTAGATTTTAACTGCCCATAAAAATAGCCTATTTAATCTAATCTCTGATGTTCATGTAGTGTCTCTCAAGTTGAATTTCCAAATTTTTTTTCTCTTTCCAGCATCCTTCTAGCATACACTGGTATTATCAGAAACAAATATATGCTGACTCTGTCCTGTTACCCCAGACTCAATGGCATGGTTTCCAGTGCCTTCTGTATAGCGTGTCCCCTCTGCTTTCTTGACTCAGGGAGTACTGCTTGTTCTGCAAACATTATAAACCCATGACCACTCAGGCCCAGTCATAGTGAAGGGTTTCTTTAATGAATTGTCAAGTGTATTCTAATTTCTGTCATGTCTGTTTTCATATTGCTGCCTTTTCCTTTATGCCACTTGCATTTTATTTCTCATCTATATTTTCGAAACTTCCTATGTGCCTTTATTATGACAGGTTTTTACAAGGTGTTTAAACTAATGTCTTTGGCAAACATAACAACTTATTTTTTCCTTCTCTGGATCATTAAGATTGATCGTAAATAAAATTGGTCCTGTCTGCAGTCACTGAAATCTGTCTGCTAAGTTCTTATCAGTGCTGTTCATTTAGAAATTGAACAAAGGGAAATAATAAACTCCCTGTTCTATGACTTCCTCTTATTTAGGATTCTGCTCAATTGCAACAGAATTTAAATTCACTTCTTCAATGCTGTTGTGAACGCGTGTAAAGGAAATGAATAAAAATGAGTTGTCGGAGCTTCAACCTTGACCTTTCCTTTTGCCTTTTTGGCCCTTAAGCCTTGATATGGGTCACATGGTTCTCCTTGGTTCTTTCCAGACTCTGTATCTTTGAATTTCATCTCCTGCTTCTTCAGTTTCAGGGTTCCTTTAATTCTTTGTTGTGTTTGTTTCATCCTGTGGCCATTTTCAGGGCTTTGTTCTACAGTGCCTACTTCTTGGTCAACAGTATCTGTCAGAGACATCGTCAGCTGCAAAGCTTGTATTTCACTTATCTTTCCAGCTCCACACAGGTGACTGAGATCTTCCTCTGCCCATCTCTGATGGAGACTAAATTCTTTACTGTCAAGTAGTATATTCCCTTTGATGGTCTCTCAGGTAGGAAGATTTGAGAGCATACTCAAACCTTCTTTTCTTCTGTCATATTTTTTTCAGCATTTTTACACTTCCCCCTCAAATCTATTGCAGATTATAATCAAGAATTCTTCAGGCTTCCACCTAAGAGCATAAGCTATGCAGATTGATGGGCCTGGATTTGAACCCTACACTGTATCACTTTGGATGAGTTACTGGATTAGTTAAGATTAGCTGCCAGTTACAGAGACCACAAAGAACAATGGCTTAATTAAACAAAGCGATGTTTGTTTCTCTTTCACGTTAAAGAAAAGTGCAGAGAGATAGTCTAGAGCTCCTATTATGATTTTGCAAATCTTTTCAGACCTATGCTGGTTCCACCTTTTAGAACCTCAGACATCAAATCAGACCCTCAATCTTGTGATCCAAAGGGGAGCTTCGGCCATCACATTTAGGTTCCAAGTTTAGAAAGGAAGAAAGCAGGAAGGAAGGAAAGAAGAGAGGGTGAAAAAGCAAGAGCCCAGAGTTTCTTAAGGAGATTTCCTGGAGGCTGTCATACACTTATTACATCTCATTGACCAGACTTTGAGTAATATGACCTCATCTAGCTTTTCACTCTCATGCATTGGAGAAGGAAATGGCAACCCACTCCAGTGTTCTTGCCTGGAGAATCCCAGGGACGGGGGAGCCTGTGGGCTGCCGTCTGTGGGGTCGCACAGAGTCGGACATGACTGGACCGACTCAGCAGCAGCAGCTAGGATAGAGACTAGGAAATATTGTCCTTATTTGAGACAGTCCTAAGACAAGCTAAAACGTGGGAGTTTTGCATCCTTAGTGAGATGGAGGGAAAGAAATACTGGAGTAGTCAAACACCACTGTTATTCTACACCTCTTTTTTCTTGACTGTTACTACCCATCTCACAGGAGTCTTAAGATTAAAAGAAATATTAATGTGAAAGCATATAATACAGTATCTGGCGTAAAACAAGCTTTCAGTAAATGTTAGTTCATGTTCCTCCTTACTCCTTTTTCATAAATTATCTCATTTCTCTGCTACCACATCATTGGTATCCAAATCCCATTTTGAATACTGGCCCCAATTGATGGTACTAGACTATAGTCAGGTTTCCTTATCATGGGAGGCAGTAACACATTATGACTCAATGTCAGCATCTGCTTCTTAGCTTAAAGGGTGGCTAAAATTTAAGATATAGCTCTTGGAATCAAATATAGCTAGATATAAATCCTAGCTCTGTCACTCAGTATGTAACCTCAGCCTCTTGCACCCTCAGTTTCCTTTCCTCATCTGGAAACCTGGGTTAAGATTCAGATTATGAGGAGTATGGAAAAAATGTATTTAGAGTGCCTAAGAAATTGCGTGATAAAGTGCTAGCTTTTCTTTTAAAATTTGGCCCAATCTACGTGAACCTTTCAGAAAATAAACTCTTATTCCATTAAAAAGAAGTTTTAAAATTGGTCATCTCCATACATATCTAAATGAATGTTGTTAAATTTTTAGTCAGACTCTTTGAGAATTGTCCCCAAAATCAGTTTAAACCTTGAATAGCAACAAAGTCTTTGCTTTTTTTAAAAAAAACAAAAACCAGAATAGCTCAGCCTTAACCTTCTTCAGCCTTGATTTGAGTGATTTTGGCAGATCCACTCTCAGAAGCAGAATCATTCCCACCAGTGAGTATATGTCATAGTATTTTTTTTCGGCATGTTTGTTATAAGCACCTACTGTGTACCAGATATGACTATGCCAGGTTCTAGGGACACAGCAGTAAGCAAAAATATACATGGTCCCTGCCACCGTGGGGGTTGCAAGGTACTAGGGGAGACAGAAGAATCAATCACTGCAAATAAATGAAAAAAATTGCCACTTAACATGGTCAGGAAGGAGATGTACAGGTGCTAGGAAAGTATGTGCAAATATCTTATGGTCAGAAGTTGAATGGTGTCTTTAGGAAAAAGTTGTCCAGTGAGCGGAAGCAAAGAAGTGTTGTGGGAGTGTGGTTTGAAATGAGCTCTGACATGAGATGAGCATAGTCCGAGCACGGATGAGAGTGTCCCACACGTTTCCAGCGCCATACCAGAGAAGGCATATCATTTGGAGCCGTCATTAAAATACGTGTATATAATATATAACTTCTCCATGTGAGTCTCTGGAAGGGGCTACATAATTCAAGAGTAATTTAATTATTTTATAATTTATTTATGCTTTAGTGACAAGCTTTAAATTCAGATATGTTTTTTATTTTTGATACACCAAGCAGACGCATCTGAGAAAATAGGCAGTAAAATAGGGTCTTTTGAGAGGGTCAGAGGATTCTTCTGCATCACCCTTAGTGAGTGGAATTTGAAGACCTTTGGCTGGACAGGGTTACATGAATGTTAACAGACGAATAGGTAACCCACGAAGCAGCAGTGGATGATGACCACAGGCTGGGAGGCAAAACCAGTGTTTTCTGGAGAGTGGGCTGCATTACTGAGCTTGGGATGGCCCATCTCAGGGCCCACAGGCTGCCCACCATCCCATCTCTCCAAGGCTTTCAGGCTTGCATAGGTAGACCCAGCTTAGCACCTTGACAATGGTATACCATTTTTCCTTGTGCTTTCCAGCTGAGCTAATGGGGGCATCTTTTGGGAGAAGTGTTGCGTCTCTCGTCCCTTTGAGGGCTTTGGAGAGTGTCTGGGAGGCTCTGCTCCCACGTAACACGTTAAGGCATGACTGAGCCTGCGGGACAGAGCTGCCTGCCATTGGACTTCAGGTTGTGTCTTGCTCTGAGCAGATACCATTTATGTTGAATTTCGTCCATCTAAAAACTTTAAAGTTCATCTCTGTAGGCAAAACTGAGTTTGTTCCTGGCCCCTGTTTCAATGCCCAGATAGGCAACTGAGCAAGTGATTTGTCTTTGAAAAGTGTGGGTGAGTCATGATGCAGTTTCTAGATGTGCAGTGCTGTGCTTGGTGGGCAGGTTCCCAGAGAATTTATGTTCTGCTAGCACTGCCCTAAGGGGCCGCAAGCCTTTTAACTTCACCCTCCCAGGAATGCCTTTGGAGCTGGGACTTCCTCTGGCTAACCACTAGCCTGGTAGTTGGAATTCCTCCCTCAGGACATGCCAGCCTTGTTACTACACCAGGGACTTCTCCATTGCCTGGACCCCCTTCCCTTTTGAGTCTGAATAACTGCTTCCTTTTCAGTGAATAGTTGGCTTCAGTGATCTCAGGGATCCTTTCCCTGATCACCTCAGATAAAATACATCTGCCTGCCCTCATTGTAGTCTTTCAGGCTTTGGTTTATTGTTTGCTGGCTTGTTCTTACCAGAATATAAGTTCTGTGAAAGCAAGGACCTTGTCTCCCTAGTATACCCGCTCTTAAGCCTGGTATGTAGTAAAACTCCTCAGACTGCTACATATGGCTTGGGGCAAAAAAATTAGCCCTTTGAACATAAAATGGGGATAATAGCATCTGTGCTACCTGCCTCACAGAACAATGAGGAGCTGGAGTTAGTATATACTAAAGATACTCTCCCCACCCCAAACTTGCTGTTCATCTTTAGATTTCATATTTTTGCAAATAGCAATACCATTTGCCCAATTATATAGCCCTAAATACTTAGAACTCATTCTGGGCTACTCTTTGCTTTGTTCCCTGTTAAACTGCTCTATAAATTCTGGTAACCAGTTTGTCCAGAGGCCGTATCCTTCAGGGCCCTCCCATCAGCACCCTTCCCTCACAGCTGCTTGACTGCCCTGAGTCTTTTCCAGGCCCGCTGCTTATTGCCTGCAACCAGTAGTTCAGTTTGTAGTCTTTCCAGTATTCTACCCCACCCCCCCACAATTCGTTGTCCGCACAAGAGGAAAATAATGATTATGAAAGGTAAATTTCATACCACCACTGCCTGGTTTAATAATCCTTTAATGACTTGCTTTGTCAAAGCAGCAAGTCCAAATGCCTTGGAGAGCCATATAGTACAGTCTTCCTCTGCCGGCGTCTTCAGGTCTCCAGTTTCACCTCTCACCCCTCTCATTTCTAAATCACCAACGCATGCACTGTGGACGCAGCATGCAGTCACAGCCCATGCACCAGGCATCCTAAACTGTTTGCAGTGCAAGGAGGAAGGTAAGAGGTAGCCAGATGGCTCCACTCCATGGCCCCCCACACTTTTTTTTTTTTGCCTTTTCTCTATCTGTGGTGTTCATATCCCCTTGTCACTTGCTCATGTTTCAGGAGTCAGTTCAAGCATACTTTTTCTGGAAGACCATTCCAGATCCTTCCCTCTGCCTACTACTTCCAAGAGATCGTGATTCCCTTCTCTGTGCTACCTCCGAGCCTTGTACACTTCCTATAAAGATTATTTTGTTCATCCTCTGATTGAGCTTCCTGAGCCAGGCATTATACTTGGCATGTAAATTGATATCTGGGAAAGAATTAGGCAATAAAACTCAGTGTACTTATTATCTAGTCCAGGGCTTTGTTTCAATAACATTCTTCTGACTGGTATTTGAAAATTTGAAAGATCTCCTTGAAGATTAGAAGTAGGAAGAAGAATTATCATATATATGCTGGTGGTGCTGCTGCTGCTAAGTCACTTCAGTCGTGTCCGACTCTGTGCGACCCCATAGACGGCAGCCCACCAGGCTCCCCCATCCCTGGGGTTCTCCAGGCAAGAACACTGGAGTGGGTTGCCATTTCCTTCTCCAATGCATGAAAGTGAAAAGTGAAAGGGAAGTCACTCAGTCGTGTCCGACTCTTAGCGACCCCATGGACTGCAGCCTACCAGGCTCCTCCATCCATGGGATTGTCCAGGCAAGAGTACTGGAGTGGGGTGCCATTGCCTTCTCTGATATATGCTGGTAGTAGGTATCAATTGAATGACCGAAATATTTTGTCAGTGAGCTAGTGTTTACTGAACATTTATTGTGTTCAGAGTTCTGGATTTGGCCATTTGCAGGACAGGCTTGAGTCACTCTTGGAACTTTTCTAAAATAACTCTGGCTTTATCATTCTATCAGAAGTCAGAATTTTAGATGGTCAGCACAAGTTCTTGGTTTACAGGCGGTTTAGAACAAAGTATATGAATGTTTTTCATCCAATACCCCCTAAAAGGATTTTGAAACACTATCTCTCCTCTTCATGTGTTTTAAAAGTTTTATCTAAATTTTTTATAGTTGTAAAAGGTGGCACCTGTGATATATAAATATTGATTTAGAAAGACGTCTTTTCTAATGTACCCAGTTTAAGTTAAACACTAAAATGATTTTGTATCTACCATGCCATCCATTAAAAAAAACACAAAGACAAGCTTGTTTAGAAAAGCTGGAAATTTTACATAGTTATTTCCCTTGTGGAATGCATTTCTTCTATAAAACTTACTTCCCTCCCCCCAAAGAAAACTTACTCCCCATGTAACATTCTTATGTTTGAAAATCTTTCATTGAATTCCTTATCATACTCTTGTAACACACATATACAAACAACATATTTTTTGAAGTTCTTGTGACTATAAGGCTCTAAATGTTACATAAAATTTCATTTGGATTGAGTTTTTATGATTTTGACTAATATACAGTTGACCAGACAAGTATATTAGAATTTTGATAAATAATTATTAAGCATAGGTAAAATTTTATGGGAAATAACTTCTTGATGAGATGCCCGGGACTTAAAAATATTCATGCATAAGTAAATATTTCATATTGCTAAGATAAGATAGGCTTCATAATCAAGTTTTCTTTTTAAATATAAATGTTTAAGACACTTTCCCATATGTATATGAAAATGAAGGCACTATAATTCCACTCTATTTTTTAAACTTCTGAGGTGTATGCCAAAATTACTTAGTAATTGATCAAAGAAATGATTTTCCAAGTTCTGCTGTCTGACTTGGTTATATCTCCCTCCCGTGTTGTTTGAAGCAGAGAAATGAATACTTTTCCTTAACTCCCAAAAGGATGTTTCAGTCTTCAAAGTCATTCACTTTCTTAACATCTATAACCCTACAGTTATCTCAAATGACCCTCAGTTTGGGGTCTGGAGATTTTTACTCCCCAAGGCAGTGTGCCATAAGCAGAAATGAAACGTTTGCTTTTCTTATGGAGTGTGGGGAGAGTATGACTATGAAAAGGGAAAAGGGAGATGACCGGAAGGAACCAACTGGACGTCAGGTGTTCTGAAATAGATACTTTATTTTTAAGCTCTGCTGCGAGGCATGCCCAGGCTCTTTGTTCCCCGACCAGAGATTGAACCTGTGCCTCCTGCAGTGGAAGCACCGAGTCTTCACCACTGGGCAGTCAGGGAAGTCCCAGAAGCAGGTGCTTTTAGACAGGGGTTAACTGGTGATCCGAATGTAGATTCTACCAGATTACCGCTTCTTCTGAAAACAAAAGGCCCTCCAAATCCCATACCTCACTTTGTAGATCAATTGACTGGGTGCTGAAGAAAACTTTTTCCTGTCAAATTAGCTATCAACTCTAAGGGAAAATGCCCCTAATAAGCCAATATAAAAATTTCTTCTTGGTGGACAGGAATATTCAATAGGGAAAGAACATGGTTAGAGTGAATCACTGTTTTAAAAAGACTTGATGGAAGCTAATTTTAAAAAGTATACTCAAACTCTCCTAGAATATTTAGAAATACTTTTTATACCCATTGTTAGGTAGACTAGATACAAATAGAATGTTGGTAAAGATCAACAGATGTTTGACTGACTGTCGCATAAGTCAGTAGGTGACTGATTTCTAATTAGTCCCACTGAAAAATTTTTTTCTGCAGCATTTTATCAGGAATACTAGGTTTTTATTTTTTATTTTTTCCAAAGAGGAGGTTGTGAATTACATGCCAAAAGGTTTGGTCCCAAGCTAGATTTAGGACATTTTTTCTCTTTGCAGATTAATGCATTCTGAAGGGAGAGGAGTTAAGCCTGGCCATAATCCCATTTATTAAGAAGTCTTTCCTGGGGTCCTCTTGATTCTAGATGCTTTCAACACCATGTATGTAAAGACACTGTTCAGAGGTCTGCTGTGCCCTTGCCTTCTCCCACCAGTTTGTAGCAAATCTCTCCCGAAACACTTAGAGATCCCCCACTGCATTACTTACTATATTTTTTGACGTTGCTTCTAAAATACTAAAGCATTTATACTTACATTTATTCTCCTGATGACTTGTGGAAGACAGGTCAAGTATTATTCCCATGATGCAAATATGCATACTGGGTTTATAAGGGGATATGTGGCTTGTTTCAGTGCACTCCACATGTTAGCTGCAGATCTGGTACCCGATAAAGCAACTTTTTTAAATGTATATTGGCTGCTTCCTTTTCCCAGAGTCATTTTATAGAAGGCTGTCAAGATTGGAAAACTTGCTGTAAAGTGGTCGTGTAAAAATTAAGATAAATATGCTCACAAATGCTTAGTAGAGTACATTGTTCTTAGCAGGCCCTCAGCTTTTTTAAAAAGAAAAAAGATGTATTTGAATTTTGAATCTGCTTTTCTTCATTTTATGGATTAAAAAAATTATTCAGTATTTTTGGGGGCACTTAATATTTGCCAGGCATTATGCCTGCCTGGAGATAAATCCAACAATGAAGAAAACATAAAAAACGTTTTTTTGCATGGAGTGTACATCCTAGAGGAGGGAAGATAGACAATAAGCAAATCTGACATACAGTATTGATTTTAACGAGTATCTCTTTTTAACTTTTTTATATTGTAGGTATCCTTGAGGGTCTTTTCCAGAATAATACAACACATGTGCATAACATTTTAACATGCCTTGAAATCATCCTTATAGCACTTCAAGTTCATTATTTCTGTTCTCAGTTTTTCTTTTTACTGATAAGACAGTAAGGTTGAAAAAAGCAAAGTGAAAATCATCCAGTGTCACAACTAGCTGGCTTCCCTAGTGGCTTAGCATTAAAGAATCTGCCTGCAGTGCAGGAGATGCAGGAGGCTTGAGTTTGATCCCTGGGTCAGGAAGATCCCCTGGAGAAGGAAATGGCAACCCACTCCAGTATTTTTGCCTGGGAAATCCCATGACAGAGGAGCCTGGCAAGCTACAGTCCTTGGGGTCACAAAGAGTCGGACACGACTGAGCGACTAAACAACAACAAAGTTGCTAGGTTGTTAAACTCTTTCAATTTACTCCATGAAGTTTTTCCTGCTGTGTGTGTGTGTGTGTGTGTGTGTGTGTGTGTGTGTGTGTGTGCGCAGGTTGTTAAACTCTTTCAGTTTACTCCATGAAGTTTTTCCTGCTGTGTGTGTGTGTGTGTGTGTGTCTGCCTGCAGGTTGTTAAACTCTTTCAATTTACTCCATGAAGTTTTTCCTGCTGTGTGTGTGTGTGTGTGTGTGTGTGTGTGTGTGCAGGTTGTTAAACTCTTTCAATTTACTCCATGAAGTTTTTCCTGCTGCGTGTGTGTGCTGCTTTTATTTATGTAGAAAACCTCCCCAAGTAGCTTATGTGGCTAAGTGTAGCTCCTTTTCCCATTTCCTGACCCATAACAACATAAATAATATCCCAAGTATTCCAAATGTCTTAGAAAATTTTCAGTGAGGAGAACTCAGGCTGGTAGCAGAAAAGGAAAAAACAAAAATGGAGATCTTGGAGTGGGAATATTTTCTTACAGACCTAATAGGGACTAGCAGTGCCTTTGAAGGTCTGTGTACAGACACCAGAGGGATTGGTGGTGGGAAAGGCCTTGTCCCAGTTTCAGCAGGCACAGTGACTTCCTAGGGTGACACAACAGTCGCCCTCACCAACCCACCCGATGATTTCCCCTTTGGACATTTTATACAAAAACTTCGAAGATAAACTTGTCAGTTTCAGGAAAATATTCATTGTGTCAACTTATCTTCCCAGCCACACTTCCGTCACAGATGTCTCAACTTTTAGTACTATGAAATAACCAAAAATTTTAAGTAGTAATCGGAATGAGTGTATAATTTTCAAAATTCGATGCTGTGTAAAGGTTTTGATTTGCATGCAAGATTTTCTAATAAAATACATCTGGCTTTTAAAACCTTCAAAACTTTCCAACTCCATCTCCTACAAAATACTGATACTTACTGAAATTTTAGGTTGCTTTCTATTGTTGCTCTCTTAAAGAAAACCTACTTTTTTTCCATTAGAAGTTCCCCTTAATGTTATGTTGATAGAAGAATTGTATCCTCTTCTCTCTTAACCAGTGAAAAGCCCTTTCTCCCATATTCCCCATCCCCACCTCCATTTCTGGGTATTTCTAGCCTACTTTTCCATCTGTGTGCCTTGTTACTATGGTGATGGGCACCATAGAAATGGAGAACAAAGCGGATGTAATAAGCACCTCCTGCGTGGTTCACAGTGCTGAAAAGGGACCTAGGTTTTTTCAGGCTTGTTCTTTATTGGTGGTGGAACTGGACCAGCCCAACTGGGAGGGGCACTGGGGTTCTGAGCTGATTCAGGCCCTGCTTTTCCCATTGCTCTCCTCTTCCCTAAACCTTTCTTTACCCAGAGTCATGAAGGTGAGCAAAGAGTAGTGGGGGCTTGTGGGGGGATGTAGTACAGATACCAATGCCATATAGTCACCGCACTGCAAAACTCAAATCTACTGAAGCATGTTACAGGGGACGGAATCACGAACTGGTTTTAAGGGTTACCAGTCATCAGTCCTATTGCCTGAGTTAGCATTGTTCAGCTTTACCTCCCATTAGAGATTTGCCAGCCTAGGTTTTCCTGCCTTCAAGATGCTTAGCCTGTGTTAGACTTTTTTTAAAAAATGAATAAGATTTATCTTAATTACTGATAGCTTGCAGTATTTGGTCCCATTTGGTTTGAATTTTTTAAAATAAGAGGTTAAACTAATGTATACTTATTTTGCTTGTTTTAGAATTACAATTAAATATTTTCCCTGCATTGTGGAAACTAGTATTTTCCATAAAATCTGGGAGAAGGTGCCCACAGGTATTTACTTTTATTTTTAATTGGAGGATAATTGCTTTCCAGTGTGTGTTGGTTTCTTCCACACAACAATGTGAATCAGCTGTAAGTATACATGTATCCCCTCCCTCTTGGGCTTCCCTTTTAACCTTCTGCATGCATGATCATTCTTTAATACATCTTCATGTATCAGATTCTTGGACATCCATAATGAAATACCCAAAGATTAAATAAAATATTTCCAGTTAATCAGTTCCATCTTCTGGACAGTTATTTCTAAATTTTTTTAAATTATGTTTTAAGTTTTACATTGCTCATATTTTATGTCTGTGTTTTATGTACAAGGGAAATAATTTAGCACAGTGGTTTAGTATATAAAGTCATAAGACATGAATCAAATTTGGAGCTAACAAAGATGAATATTCTGTTTTTCTGTTGCATTGTAGCATGAAGGCCTGAAGTTCTTTTTGACTCTAAATTCTTGCTTCTTTGGTCACATGGCTCCTTTCCTTTTGCCTGATGAAATAGTATTTTGCCAATTTTATCTGCTATAATGGCTCTTACACTGATGTGAAAATAAGCTCTAAATCAGCCTCACACTTTGTGTGTTTTAAGTATAGACCCAGTGTGGCCCTCCCTGCCAAAGTCAGCTCTTCCCCTTTGTGTCGTGAGCAGAAGAGTGAGAGCACCAGAGACTAGAGTGGGAGCTGGAACTTTGAAAATCATAGCTTCTGCTATAGCAAAGTCATATGTTAAAACCTAACCCTTAAGGTGATGGTGCTGGGGAGACAGCTGAGAGGTAATTAAATCGCAGGAGTAGACCCTTCAAGAATGGGAGTTGTGCCTTTGTGAAAGAGACTCAGGAGAACTTCATTGCCCCTCCCACCATTTGTGGACACAGAAGCAGTCTGTCTGTGAACCAGCAAGTGAGCTCTCACCAGACACTGACTCTTCTGGCACTTGATATTGGACTCCTTAGCTTCTAGAACTATGAGAAATAAATGTTTATTGATTAAGCCTCCCAATCTTTGGGATAGCAGCCCAGATGGATTAAGACAGCTTCAAAACCTGCGTGTCCTCTGACTAGTAATGAGAGAAGACTTGGGGAAAGTAGTGTGGGTTCTGTGGGAAGAATAATGACTGTTTTTGCAGAGGAGAGGTCTGTGGAAACCAGGTAGTCACTCCACACAGCACAGCTCCTTGTTTCCCAGAAGGCTGGGAAACTGTGGGCTCATTGGGTAGGTTCTGTGGGGAGAACAGAGCTTGTATTTGCCAGGAGTTTCTCCCTTCATGGACAGCTGTTCTCTGATGCCTCCTGGGAGGAGGCAGTATCCATTGCATTTGATATTATCATCAGTGAGAAGGTAGAAAGTAGGCCAGCTAAACTATTTCTATTTTTACAATCAAGCTGGCATTCTGAGACACTGTGTCACTTGGCTCCCAGTTAAGGAAGACGTTAGGCAGGATAAGAGTTTACTCTCCTTAGTCATTTTGCTGACCTCTACTGCTCCACTCATGACTGAAGGAAGAGGTGAATGAATGAATGCATGTTTACGACTGGTCGTTTTGTTGAGTTGTTAGTCAGTGAGTTCAGTCACTTAGTTGTGTCCGACTCTTTGTGACCCCATGGAGTGTAGCACGCCAGGCCTCCCTGTCCAGAGCTTGCTTAAACTCATGTCCATCAAGTCAGTGATGCCATCCAACCATCTCATCCTTTGTCGCCCCCTTCTCCTCCTGCCTTCAATCTTTCCCAGAATCGGGTCTTTTCCAGTAAGTCAGTTCTTCCCATCAGGTGGCCAAAGTATTGGAGTTTCAGCTTCAGCATCAGTTCTTCCAATGAATATTCAGGACTGATTTCCTTTAAGATGGACTGGTTGGATCTCGTTGCTGTCCAAGGGACTCTCAAGAGTCTTCTCCAACACCACAGTTCAAAAGCATCAAATCTTCGGCACTCAGCTTTCTTTACAGTCCAACTCTCACATCCATACATGACTACTGGAAAAGCCATAGCTTTGACTAGACAGACTTTTGTCAGCAAAGTAATGTCTCTGCTTTTTAAGATGCTGTCTAGGTTAATGCTGAGCTACTTTTTATTCATCTCAAAGATCTCTTTGAAGATTATGCACATTCTGGCTGGTCTTCTGAGTTTGCCAGTTGTGCTGACATAGATAAATTCCGTAACTGTCTCAGTTGCCTCATCTGTAAAGTGGAGATAGCCTCATAGCGTTGTTGGGAGCATGAATAAGTTCACTGATATGAAGGGCTTAGTAGAATATGCAACATATGATTATCTTTGGTGAGCATCAGCTTCCATGACTGAGTGTTTCAATATGCATAGTGAATTTGACTACTTCAGCCTCACATCAGCTACTTATAAGCGCTTCATAGAACACTGGGCTTGTTTTGTCTTACCTACCTAGGAGGAGCTATTGGGGCCAGTCCTGTTTCATTTGTCTTTTGATGATTTATAATAAGTTGTTTCACCTAACTAGGCTTTAGATGGACTTTTTTCTAGTTATTTTTAATTCAAATACTAGTTAGTAATTCAAATTACTTAAGCCTTGAAGATTAGGTTTTTGGATAGTTATTGATTGTACAGGAACACTACAGACAAAGAATTTGTCTGTGCAAAAAACACTACAGTGTTAGAAGAAATTATAGCTGTCCCAGGAGCAGATTGGAAAAGCCTGTAAGTCTTTGTTTTAGCCTGAGTTTTGTTCAGTCTTCACATTCTCTGAAATTCAACCTTGAATTATTCCGCAAATGAACATGTAAAAATATTATGGTCCTTCACATTTTTGATGCATATTTTTTGTGATATGTAAACTTTAACTTTGAAAAGTCTTTCATGATAATTGATCAGCATGGGTAACAATCTTGAAAGCCACATAAGTCTAGATGGTATAAAATCCCCATTGTTATTTGTTAGAAGCCTTGGAACTCCTTTGTTTCTTGTCTTGTTGTGCATGAAGGTGACTGAATCAGTGACTGGTAGTTTCCTTAAAGCATCTAGATAAGAGAAAGTTTATTCTAACAATATGATCTCATTTTTGAAAAATGATTTTTTTTGTTGTTGTTTGTTTTCTTCAATCTCTATTGGTGTGTGTGTGAACAGAGAATGTGTTGTAAGGATGCAGAGAGTTACTTGGTGTGTGCAGTAGAGGATGATGAGGGAGAAACGGAGTAGAGGAAGGAAACCACTCTGTAGTTCTCCCTTTTGATTCTGTGTTTTTCCTCTCAAGTGAAGTCCTCAGAGATGTTACACATGGTGCAGTCTTACAAAAAAAAATTCTTTCTGAAAACATTTTGTTTCTTAATGAGATTTATTTTGGTGCTTTGTTGTCATTGTGCTGGGAATTTTGAAATGTTCTCTGTGTATTTCTGTGATTTTTGACCTAATAATCTCATTTGGGTTTACCACGCTTAGCAGCTGTTGTTTTT
The DNA here is from genome assembly GCF_023091745.1 of Budorcas taxicolor. NCBI lineage: Eukaryota > Metazoa > Chordata > Mammalia > Artiodactyla > Bovidae > Budorcas > Budorcas taxicolor. The sequence goes on along the minus strand of NC_068912.1, from coordinate 54,016,796 downwards.
ACCAACTATTGCTAAATTGTGTTAATGTTCAAAGTTGAAAAACCCTGTTTTCTACATTGGCCTAAATTATCCAGAGTTTTATAAAATTTAAGCCTTTTCCTCATTCCTTGTACTTTTCATTTAGTTGCAAGAAAACTTATAATATTAATATTCTAATGGATGGTTTAGATAGGCTGAAGCTGTCTCTCCCAGACCTCCAATGATAGCTTGCAGTGTCATTTGTAGAACAGCATTTTTTGGATAAAGCTGTCTATCCTCTTTTTTTACTGGAGGAGGGAGAGACCTTGATTCTATTGTAATTTAAATAGTGTTTAGTGTAATATGATAAGTATTTGCAGTTTGATAGTAATGATTATTCTCTGGCAAAGCAAAAGGAAAATTTGAGAAGTCAAAGGCTTTGAAAATGTCCTAGGAGAGAATAAACTCAGAATTACAGCCATTTTATTGGACAATTCTGCAATTTTATTTGAAAGAGGGCATCAAATGTTGAATTTTGACTTTTTATTTAATTAAAGTAACAAGAATTTTTCTTAAATAGCTGACATCTTGCTTCCCTTGCAGTCTGTTTTTAGAGATCCTTCAATGTGTCTGTTTTAATTATAAAGCAGTGGCGGGAGGGGGTTGGGTTTTTTTGTTTGGTTGGTTGTTTTTGTCTTGTTTTTTGTTTCTTTTATGGCTGTGCTGCTCAGCATGGGGGATCCTAGCTCCTCGACCAGGGACTAAACCCATGTCTCCTACAATGGAAGGATGGAGTCTTAACCACTGTACTGCCAAGGCAGTGGTTTTTGCAACTAGACTCTAGGTATGCTTTTAAATTCCCACAGGGGTTAACTTTTTTAGTTCTGAAACTCATCTGCCTTCTATTTTTCACATTCCCATTTCCCCTGTTGAGAGCTTAAATCTCTTCTCGTGTATTCAAGATCTAAAGCAATAGTTGTCCTTGTTATCAAGTCAGATGGCCAACAACATGCTTTGTAAATACAAAGCCATCTTTGCATATATGATTGCATTTGATTCTGAGAGTTCCAGGTGGCTCAGAGGTAAAGAACCCGCTTGCCAATGCAGGAAACACAGGAGATGCGGATTTGATCCCTGGGTCGGGAAGATCCCCTGGAGAAGGAAATAGGAACCCAATCCAATATTCTTGCCTGAGAAATCCCATGGACAGAGGAACCTAGCGGGCTACAGTCCTTGGGGTTGCAAAGAGTCAGACATGACTGAGCATGTACGCCTGCATGTCTGACAGTCTAGTGAGGAGAAGAGAGAGAAAATGGCTATAGTTAATTCCTATTTTATGGGAAAACTTCAAGAAGTCACTCAACATACCCCAGAATAACATACAAACAGTAGGACCAGAACAAGAACTAGTTCTTTTAGCTCTGTGTCTAGTGTTCTTTCTGGCTTATCATACTTCATGGGCACACCCTCTTCTATGCCATGAGATGTTTGCCATACAAGTATGAGTCGATATGCTGTGTGAGATTGGTGTGCTTAGTTTTTATAAACTTTCTAAAACCAGGTTGTTACTCAGTTTGCTTCCTACTGAGCATCATCATTTCACTATCAGTGTAGAGCAGTTTCCTGCTTTGCAAGCTAATGACATTGTGAGTGTACAGCTTAGGAGGTCAGGAACAATCGGACGATAATAAGAGAGGCGCCCAAGGAGACATATAACTAGGTGACAGGTTCAGTGGAGAAACAGTGTAGGAAGAGAGACCCAAGTGAGCCTCGTCAGATGAGACAGGATTTGGAAAGGTGAAGGGAGTAGAAGGGAAATATCTGACTGGAGATGTACAGGACAGAACTGAAATACTGTATATTTCAGTATACAGTACTGAAATATTTGTGGGTGAAATGATGTCCAGGATTTGCTTCAAAATTAATCCTGAGCATGGGTGTGATAAGAGTTTGTTACTTGTTGAAGCTAAGTGGAAGGGTACATGGGACTTCCTTGTACTATTATTTGTACTTTTGTATGTATTAGGGATTTTTCATAATAAAAAGCTTAAAATATAACAACGGTACATATTTTTGGACAATGAGTCAGCTGCCTATTTGAAATTAAGGGCGTGTTCAGAGGCATAGAGGGAGATGATGTTGGAAAGGCAGTGTGGGAACAGATTTGGTGCTGGGAGGAGTTGATGAAATCTGGGTCCCTCTGAAGTCCAGACTCTCTGGAGTCCTGATGAAGGCCAGGACTCATCATGTTCTAATGGCGTCTCTGCCGAAGTCCAGACTCTCTGGAGTCTGGGTGGTACTGGTAGACACCACTTCATTTTCTAGACTTGAGTTTAACTTGACTGTGAACTTAAAAGTGGAGTTGCAGTACAGCCTGCCTCTTCATCAAGGATGACAGCAGCCCCACTTGGGGGTTTATTTGGCCCCATCACATCTGACATGCCATTTTCCAGTCTGGAATGCACATTTAAAAGGGCTTTTACAAACAGAGTCGATGGTTGTGTGACAGAAGGTGTCACATCTTAGGAATCTTTCTTGTAGAACATTTCATCAGTTTATGGTTGTCTACCTGAAAAGGGCTTATTTTCCCATCTGCCAAGTTCCTCCTCTGCTCTTTTTAAAACTCTCTGTCCTGTGTGCCTGAGAATGAGCAGTAAAAGGGAAATAAAAACACTGCTATTGTTGTTTAGTCACTCAGTTGTGTCCAACTCTTTTGCGGCACATGTGCCTGACAGCCCGTAATTTTGCTTCCTGGAAGCAGCCTTTAACAGCAGACTGAGTTACATACAGTAGCACCAAAGCCTATAGAAAGCCAGACACCTTGGTGTAGCTTTCTGAAGCAAAGTTCCCTCTTCCTTCCTACTTAATATGTTTCTCTGTTGCTAAGGGAAAAGAGCTGAGAGAGAAATTTGATAGTTGGTACTATGAAGGAATTATTAATTATTTGGTTGTGATTCAGTGGTATGATGGAGTTGACAGGAGTTAATTATTATATTTTCAGGAATTCTGCAAGCCAGTTGTTAAACATAGCCGTCAAAAAACTACACAAACTTAAAGTGTTAAAGTAACACTCAAAACTTATCACTTCCTATTTATTTTTCTATAATTTGCTATTATCTGTGCTCTTAAGGTTATTTATAAATGTGTAAACTACTTAAGGTTTTTACATGTATAATGTATATGTAAAGTTCAGATTACCATACAGTTGTACTCATATCAGCAAGGTCTGCTCAAAATCCTCCAAGCTAGGCTTCAACAGTACGTGAACCGAGAACTTCCAGATGTACAAGCTGGATTTAGAAAAGGCAGGAGAACCAGAGATCAAATTGCCGACATCCATTGGATCACAGAAAAAGCAAGAGAATTCTAGAAAAACATTTACTTCTGCTCCATTAACTATGCTAAAGCCTTTGACTTGTATGGATCACAACAAACTGTTGAAAATTCTTTAAGAGATGGGAATACCAGATCACCTTACCTGTCTCCTGAGAAACCCATGTGCAGGTCAAGAAGCAACAGATAGAACTGAACATGTAATAGACTGGTTGAAAATTTGGAAAGGAGTGCGTTAAGGCTGTATATTGTCTCCCTGTTTATTTAACTTACATGCAGAGTACATAATGTGCAATGCTGGGCTGGATCCAGGACAAGCTGGAATCAAGATTGCTGGGAGAAATATTAATAACCTCAGATATGGAGATGACACCACACTTATGGCAGAAAGTGAAGAATAACTAAAGAGCCTCTTGATGAAGGTGAAAGAGAAGAGGGAAAAAGCTGGCTTAAAACTCAAATTCAAAAAACTAAGATCATGGCATCAGATCCTATCACTTCATGACATATAGATGGTGAAACAGTGGAAACAATGACAAACTTTATTTTCTTGGTCTCCAAAATCACTGTGGATGGTGACTGAAGCCATGAAATTAAAAGACGCTTGCTACTTAGAAGAAAAGCTATGACCAACCTAGACAGCATATTAAAAAGAGAGACATTACTTTGCCAACAGAGGTCCATCTAGTCGAAGCTGTGGTTTTTCCAGTAGTCATGTATGGATGTGAGAGTTGGACCATAAAGAAGGGGGAGCGCTAAAGAATAGATGCTTTTGAACTGTGGTGTTGGAGAAGACTCTTGAGAGTCCCTTGGACTGCAAGGCAATCAAATCAGTCAACCCTAAAGGAAATCAACCCTGAATATTCATTGGATGGATTGAGGCTGAAGCTGAAGCTCCAATACTTTGGCCACCTGATGGAAAGAGCTAACTCATAAAGGCCCTCATGCTGGGAAAGATTGAAAACAGGAGGAGAAGGGGACGACAGAGGACGAAATGGTTGGATGGCATCATTAACTCAATGGACGTGAGTTTGAGCAAACTCTGGGAGATGGTGAAGGATAGGGAAGCCTGGTATGCTACAATTCATGGGGTCGCAAAGAGTCAGACCCAACTGAGCAACTGAACAACAACATATACAATGTGTCTGCATAGTGGAAGTACCATATATATATATGCTGTATATTTGTTTTCAGCCCCATTGAAATTGGCAAGGACTACGCTCTTCCTCTGGCTAGAGACCTGGTTGTTAAATACGTACCAGTACACTCTTGGGAATGATTATGATGTTGTGCTTACGTTTTTAAAAAATTCTTTACCTGTTGAAGATGAGGACTGAAATAAGTCTGATAAAGGATTATATCTAGAATTTGTTTCAAATAATCCCATTGGAGTGGGTATCATGTTTGTTGTGTCAGAGTAATGGACACACAGGCTTTATTTTACTACTGCTCTCTACTTTTGTGTATGTTTCAAATTTTCCGTAATAAAATGTTATTAATTAAGGAATATGCTAAGTTGCTTCAGTCGTGTCCGACTTTTTGCAGCCCATGGACTGTAGCTCACCAGGCTTCTCTGTCCATGAGATTCCCCAGGCAAGAGTACTGGAGTGGGTTGCCATGCTCCTCTAAGGGATCTTTCCAACCCAGGGATCGAACTCACATCTCTTGTCTCCTGCATTGGTAGGCGAGTTCTTTACCACTAGCTCCACCTGGGAAGCCCAATTTAGGAATATTACAATATAAATAAGTGGCCTATACCCAGTAGATGGTCTGGTACCTGTCTATGCCTCAAACTTTGGTGCGTCAAACATTGAAAAAATATGATTCTCTAATTTTAGAGCCCTTTCTTGTAACTGGTTGATGTAGATCATTGAAATATTAAATAAAATCAAGAAATCACTATGCACAGTTTCCCATACCTGTAAGTACAAAGGAACCCAACAGAGCCCTCTCTATGACACTGAAAAGCTCTCCCTTCATAGTGGGATGAAAATGTACTTGTTGGATTGCAATCCTGTCTGCAGAAGCAAACAGATAGAGGAAAATGAATCACATTATTGCTCAGAGGACTCCTTTGGGCTATCTGACAGCTGTGTGCCCTCTAGATTTATTTTCAGTCTAACTGATTTGAGTCATTGCTCAAGAAAGGAGCGCTGTCAAGTGCATCATCTTCTCTGCAGCTGATGAGCTTCCTAAACATTGCCTTGCTGATAAAATTGATGTGTTTGGAATTGCTGGCCTATGAATTAAATTAGGCCAAATCCAATGACTTAAAACACATAGCCTAGGTTATGTGCTGACTATATCTCACAAAGAGTGCACAAACACAATATTTTTTCTAACGTATATCTAGACAGCAACTGGATAATTTGTAGCTTAGAATACATCTCTCACTTTTCTAAGTTTGAAGTCTTTTAATTTCATTCACTGTATGCATCTGGAGACTGGTGGTAGTTTTCCTCTTTTCTTTGATTGTATAATAATTCCTACTTACCAAATGCAGTTGACCAGAAGAAAAAATTTATGTAGAATAAGGAATGCAAGTGATCACTGTGATTATCCCATCAAGCAGAGTGGTGAGGAAATTATTAGGTTTTATGTGAGGGGGACAGGGAAGGGCAATAAGAACCTTTAGGGGGAAGTAGTCTATAATATTTATCTTGTAACTTTAAATTATGTGAGTTTCTAGGCTGTGTAAGAAATATAGGCTTAGACCATCCTCTAGATTTAACCACACACACCAAAAAAATTTAAAATGTCAAGCAGTGAAAATAACAGATGTTCAACTCAGGTACCCTGGGGTCAGATTACCAAAAGGAAGTCTAGGTTGAAGCAGATGCTGAAAACAGGAACTGAGGTCAGGAAACAAGAAGTCAGAGTAGGAGGGTAGAAGAATCATAACTCCTTGTAAGACAGAGTGTGGCAGAGGAATCACCTGGAGAATCTGGGAACGTGTAATATTTGGCTACCATTTCTCTCACGTTCATTTTTTTGTACCAGTAACCTTCAGTGCCCTACAGAATCTCACGATGATATAGGTCCTAAAAGAATTTCTTTGGAGTATATAAATAGAAATCATGGTTCAAGATGAAGTTAGAATATGGAAATTGAGTCATGATTGCTAAGGAAAAACACATGTCAAGTCTGTGAAGTACAGTAATAACAGGACTGTGATATATTCACTCAGCAGTTATTTACTGAGTTCCTATTATCTGAGTTAAAAGCTAGAGAGAGATATGTCATTGAACTTTACAGATAAAAGCTCTGTGCTCTTGGAGCCTACTGGGCCTGGTGGGTAGACACAGAAAGTAGACAAAATAATTATGTAGTACATTAAACAGAGATAAATTACACAGAGAAGAACAAAACAGGAAGTATTCTTCAGAATTGGATTCCCCAAGGGTACATTTCCCAATTCTATCAAAGCTAGCAAAGGAAAGATTGATATTTATAAATATACAAAACATACCACATCTTAAATTCCTTCCTGTTCCTATTAACTCTGTTGATAAGCTAAATATATTCACTATTTCTGCAACCAACCAGTAAATTTAGAGCACAAAATGAAGTTTAAGTAGCGTGAGAGAGAGCAGCTTTTTTACACCGAAGTATACAATGAAAAATCTTCCCTTACACATTTTGTTAGAGATTTGTCCATTCATGATCAGGAAGGCAGTGAGCACCTGCAGTGGGAGACTGGAAGTTCATATTTAAAGTCTTTTAATCCTGTTTACCTCCATTTGGGCAGACAAGTAAAAGCCACCTTAAGAGGCATGTATGTGTGTGTGTGTTTTATAACATACAGACTTTATATTTTAGTCAACTTGATCGCCTTCATAAAAAATTAAATTGTCTCATCTTTAAATAGAAATATTCACAAAGGAAAGTATTAAGTGAACTACTTTTTATAGAAGATAGACTCAGTCTACATTTAGTTTTTTACTTTTTTCCAAATTACCAAGAGTGAGCCTTTATCTTAAATAACTTATTTTTTTCCAAATTACCAAGTGCAAGCCTTTGAATCCAACATTGGCCAAAGTCAGTGGCAAAAACAGTCTAACAACTCATTCATATGTTCTCCTCTCCACAGGGCTCCAGTTTATTTCCTACTGCCTACCAAAGCTCACCACCTAAAAGGTACTGCAAACTCAGTATTTTTAAAAACCGTTCTCCACTGACCAATTTTCACCATTGACCCTGGGTCCAAAACAAGGGTGGTCACTTGTCCTTGAGTCCTGGCTCTCCTTAACATTGGGTTTGCCACTAGTCCTGATTAGTTCTGAGTAGCCCTAGGATCCATGCCCATAAACTATTTAGCAAAGTACCTGCTTGAAAGAGTGATGGTACTTTAAAGTATTTGCTTTTATTCCCCTTTTTCTCATACTCAGTCACATCTTACTTCAAACCTTCTTTTTTGTTTTTATCCCTTGGACTATTGATCTGGTCTCGTACATTTCTCCCTTCTAATGAATCCCCCATGCTACCAAAGCAGCAAATACCAAATTTCTAAATTTGAAATTTAACACTGACCAGATCATTTCACTTCCTTGTATAAAAACCTTCATGGTTCCATAGCATGGTACCCAAGTCTCTTTGTGATCTGAACCAAAGTGGCCTTTTCACCCCACCTTCTTCAACTTTCCCACAGGGTTCATTCCCAAGAGCAATACTCAGTCAAAACTTAGCCTAGCCAAACCCCTAATAAAGAAATAAAACCTTTATTATGATAGTAAATTATCCTTGATCAAAGTGAAAGTGAAATTCACCAGATTGCTCATTGGCCTTCCAATGAATAATTGAATATTAACTCACACTTCATGATAAAGCCTTTCACCCAACTTCATTCCTATTTCCTTTCCTCCTATCTCCCATCAGCCAATACTTGTCAAGTTTTTTTTCTGTTACTGCTACTTAAATTCGCTCCTATTATTTTCACCGACACTATCCTGTTTGGGTCCCCACTCCTCAGTTATTGAATTACTGCAGTAGTATCCTACCTGCTTCCCTTGCCTTCAATCTGTCTCCCCTCCCTTCTCCTGCCCCAGGGGATCTCCCATGCCCCGCTAGGTTCATTTTCCTAAAACATTCCTTGCATTCTATTTTAGAATATATAGTGTTTCTCTTTTGTGAGTCAAGACAAACTATATTCTTTATTCTGAGATCTTAAGTCTTATAAGTGTCCTTATACATTTTTGTGAAGTCATTTCCATTTGGCTAGAAGACTACCATCAGTCATCAGTGGGACCTGCTGACTCATTGCTTTTCCTCACTCAGGACCTCCCTGATCTTGCTCTTCCCCAACTGGAATTCTTCTTGATCCAGCTCCATCATATTCCCAAAGTCTCAGATATACATCACCTATGCTGCTTTCTCCATTCCTTGAACTCTTACTGTTGGCCTTTGTGAGAGGCAGCATTAATAGTGAGAACACCACCATATTTGGGGTCAGTAATGAGATCAAGCTCTTGTTCACCGTACATCTGACTTAGGCAGCTGTTTTTTCTCTCTGAGCTGGTCTCCTTAGTAAAGTCAAGTGAGTGATTTAAATGACTTATGGGAAAAATTACTCCATAAACTTTAAAGCATTATGCAGGTGTATCTCACTGTTGTTTCAACTATCCTGTTCAATTCTTGATTATATACATTTCTGTTCCCTATTCATTTTATGTCTATTTCCTGTCACCCTAATTTTTGAGTGTTTGAAGGGTAGATATGAGATGAAATACAAAAGAAAAATGAATTCTCCTTTAATGACTGTCATTCCCTCTTGTCCTGTTTAGCCTACAACATAGCAAATGTTCAATAAATTCTCCCCTGTCAAGAGAATCCAGTGAATACAAACGTAAACTAAAAGGCACTAGAGAGTGGAAAGTACAGGGAGAGAGTAACTGGCAGACAGCGAAATGCCAGAGAGAAGGAGACTGTCCAGGCCACTGGCCTGCCTCAGTACTGACTGACTTTATCAGTTTACAGGTGGGCTCATTAGACCCCTAGGCAGTGTCTTTAGACATGGCAATAGGATTGCCTCATTTTCTTAGGAATAATACAGTTCTTGCATAGAACAAGCTCTCAAATGTTTATTGAATTCACTATCCACATAATTAATTATGCATATTGTTATATGCACATGGTTTATACAAGCAGGTATTAGTGCCCATGGATGTCACTGACATTCATAGTTTTTTTTTTTTCCTTTAAATTTCATTCTCATGTGTAGCAGCAGTGTCTGCTTTGTCTACAGAGGAGCATTGGCCTGTTCACCTTTGCATTGTGTTTGTGCATTGTCTAACAGGGAGTACCTGGTTCCTGGTTGAGGCCTAGCTTGTTTATCTAAGAAATGTCTACAGAAGTATTGCATTGTTTCTATAGTTCGGTTCGGTTCAGTCGCTTACTCTGAGATACTGATTTAATCAAGTACTGAAGCTCTTGCTAAAAGCACAAAATGAAATAATTTCAGACCTAAACCTCTTGAATCAAGTGTCCAGGAAAGAAGTTTGGTAATCTGCATATTTAAGAAGCATTTCAGTTCAGTTCAGTTCAGTCGCTCAGTCGTGTCCGACTCTTTGCAACCCCATGAATCGCAGCACGCCAGGCCTCCCTGTCCATCACCAACTCCCAGAGTTCACTCAGATTCACATCCATCGAGTTGGTGATGCCATCCAGCCATCTCATCCTTGGTCGTCCCCTTCTCCTCCTGCCCCCAATCCCTCCCAGCATCAGAGTCTTTTCCAGTGAGTCAACTCTTCGCATGAGGTGGCCAAAGTATTGGAGTTTCAGCTTTAGCATCATTCCTTCCAAAGAAATCCCAGGGCTGATCTCCTTCAGAATGGACTAGTTGGATCTCCTTGCAGGCCAAGGGACTCTCAAGAGTCTTCTCCAACACCACAGTTCAAAAGCATCAATTCTTCGGTGCTCAGCTTTCTTCACAGTCCAACTCTCACATCCATAAATGACCACTGGAAAAACCATAGCCTTGACTAGACGGACCTTAGTCTGCAAAGTAATGTCTCTGCATTTTAATATGCTATCAGGTTGGTCACAACTTCCCTTCCAAGGAGTAAGCGTCTTTTAATTTCATGGCTACAGTCGCCATCTGCAGTGATTTTGGAGCCCCGCAAAATAAAGTCTGACACTGTTTCCACTGTTTCCCTCTAATTCCCATGAAGTAATGGGACCAGATGCCATGATCTTAGTTTTCTGAGTGTTGAGCTTTAAGCCAACTTTTTCACTCTCCTCTTTCACTTTCATCAAGAGGCTTTTTAGTTCCTCTTCACTTTCTGCCATAAGGGTGGTGTTATCTGCATACCTGAGGTTATTGATATTTCTCCTGGCAATCTTGATTCCAGCTTGTGCTTCATCCAGCCCAGCATTTCTCATGATGTACTCTGCATATAAGTTAAATAAGCAGGGTGGCAATATACAGCCTTGACGTACTCCTTTTCCTATTTGGAACCAGTCTGTTGTTCCATGTCCAGTTCTAACTGTTGCTTCCTGACCTGCATACAGGTTTCTCAAGAGGCAGATCAGGTGATCTGGTATTCCCATCTCTTTCAGAATTTTCCACAGTTTATTGTGATCCACACAGTCAAAGGCTTTGGCATAATCAATAAAGCAGAAATCGATGTTTTTCTGGAACTCTCTTCCTTTTTCCATGATCCAGCAGATGTTGGCAATTTGATCTCTGGTTCCTCTGCCTTTTCTAAAACCAGCTTGAACACCTAGAATTTCACAGTTCATGCTTAAGCCTGGCTTGGAGAATTTTGAGCATTACTTTACTAGCGTGTGAGATGAATGCACTCGTGAGGTAGTTTGAGCATTCTTTGGCATTGCCTTTCTTTGGGATTGGAATGAAAACTGACCTTTTCCAGTCCTGTGGCCACTGCTGAGTTTTCCAAATGTGCTGGCATATTGAGTGCAGCACTTTCACAGCATCATCTTTCAGGATTTGAAATAGCTCCACTGGAATTCTGTCACCTCCACTAGCTTTGTTCAGTGATGCTTTCTAAGAGGCCCACTTGACTTCATATTTCAGGATGTCTGGCTCTAGGTGAGTGATCACACCTTCGTGATTATCTTGGTCGTGAAGCTCTTTTTTGTACAGTTCTTCTGTGTATTCTTGCCACCTCTTCTTAATATCTTCTGCTTCTGTTAGGTCCATACCATTTCTGTCCTTTATTGAGCCCATCTTTGCATGAAATGTTCCCTTGGTATCTCTAATTTTCTTGAAGAGATCTCTAGTCTTTCCCATTCTGTTGTTTTCCTCTATTTCTTTGCATTGATCGCTGAGGAAGGCTTTCTTATCTCTCCTTGCTGTTCTTTGGAGCTCTGCATTCAAATAGGAATATCTTTCCTTTTCTCCTTTGCTTTTCACTTCTCTTCTTTTCACAGCTATTTGTAAGGCCTCCTCAGACAGCCATTTTGCTTTTTTGCAACTTTTATAGTAAACTTAGTCAAATCCTGCTTAAAATTAAAAATAAGAATAAAAGTCGCTGTCAGTAAGTGGGGAATTCCTTCTGCTTTTGCACAGGTATCTTCCAGCTGCCTCTTCCACAAGGCAGACCTCTAGGAATGAAGGAAAAGTTCTGAGTGCAGGTGCTTATGATTCTGCTTGGTAGGGGAATGTGATCTGTGACAAGTCTTGTTTGATAACACTTTTCTTGAACAATAAAAATAATCATTAGATACATATAACTCTTGTTATGTCTGGGTCACTGAGTCTTCATACTCAGTGAAAAAACAAACTGATCAAACAGTAAAATATGGTTCCTATTTTTAAGGAGTTATCATTTAAAGTAAATCACAAGGAATGACAGAAATCTCGGCAAAACCATTAGGAGGAATGGGATTTGCTTGTTACCTTAGAAGCAAAAGGCACATTTCTCCAAAGTAGGTCATTAAAGACTGCGATTGTTTTGTTTTGTTTTGCTTTTAGGACTGACTTTGTATCATGAAAATGATAGCTTAACCCTCCATTCACCAGGCAGGTGGGTGAGTGTCATTTCATATGAGCCAGCCCAGCTGCAGGAAAAGGCATTTGCATAGGAGGTTGTGGGGAATTGCCAAACAACAAAATGAAGACTTCTCCTTTTGCAATTCCTCCTATTACAACTTCATATAAATTGATGTTTCCATAGGAATGAATTTTTACATGGAATCTTAATAGTGCTTCAGCAGATTCCAAATGTATTCTTTCATCTTACTCTGCTTTCACAACGTGATCATATTTGTTCTCACTTCCTGGTTTGTCCACACAAGCCTGTTGCTGGGGAATATTTAAACAAAGTGTTTATGAAAGAAGAATATAGTTTTTAATGGATATGTTTTGATTTGGTTTAGATTTAGTTCCTGTAGTAATTTTTATAGAAATAAGATTTCTGATGCCTAAACTGGTAAACCAGTTACGTAAAGAAAACTTTTGGCACTGAATTTAATTTTTTAAAAATCTCTTTGGGCACTGAATTTAATTAAGTTCAGTTCAGTTCAGTTGCTCAGTCGTGTCCGACTCTTTGCGACCCCATGAATCGCAGCACGCCAGGCCTCCCTGTCCATCACCGACTCCCGGAGTACACTCAAACTCACGTCCATCGAGTCGGTGATGCCATCCAGCCATCTCATCCTCTGTCATCCCCTTCTCCTCCGACCCCCAATCCCTCCCAGCATCAGAGTCTTTTCCAATGAGTCAACTCTTCGCATGAGGTGGCCAAAGTACTGGAGTTCCAATTAAGTTACCTTGTGGTAAAGTCTACAGAACTGTTTGATTAGGCACCAGTTGTGAAACAAAGGAAATGTTGGCCCATAATTAGAGTAATTGTAACTTGATTTTAAACAGATTTGATTGCATGGTGAGTGACATAATGCCTAACGATTTCTCCAGAAGAAAAGCCCAGTATACTCTTGGGTGGATGGCTTGCCTCGGGCATGTCTAACATGAACACTTGTGTATCTGGCACCATTATGTGTGTGTGTGTGTGTGTGTGTGTTTTAAATGACTGTTCTTCTCTGTTATAACATTGCATGAAATATTTGGCTACTAATTCTAAAAGTATTATTTTTATCTCAAAGCATCTAATTTCTACCAAAGTATTCAAGTACCATCTAGTGTAGAGAAACTAATCAGGAATTTTCCTGGCAATCCTATGGTTGAGACTCCATGCTTCCACTGCAGGGGGCCTGGATTCAATCCCTGGTCCAGAACCTAAGATCCCTACGTGCTGCTTGATGCAGCAAAACAGTAATAACAACAACAGAAACTAATCAAATACTTTTCTCTTTTGAAAACATCAAGTATGACTTTTAGGAAAACTCTGTCCCCTCAAAATCTAAAATGTCCAGTTGCATCATTTTACTGGCTAATCTGAAAGCTTAATAATTTTAAACATAACTGCTTTTCTACTTGGTATTTCAAAGTCCCAATATGGTTTATTTGACAAGGTGACATGATGTATACCCTAATACAGATTTAGGCTTACTGCTCTCATCCTCAAATCCTTTCCAATGAATGGTTCCTTATGTTTTCAAATTAATTTCCCTAATATATACTAATATGCCGTTAAAGTTTTTTTTCCATCAGTCCTCTGCTCACATGCCATCAATGGTTTCCTATTGCCTGTATGTTCTAATCTAAATTCCTTTCTGCTCTCATAAAAATACTTGACTATTAATTCTAAAAGTGATATTTGTATCCCAAAGCAATTATTTCTCAGGTGCCTGTTACATACCAAGGGCTGAAATGCATCTTGAAAAATTCTTAGCCTGACAATCTAGACTTTAATATTTAACCCTAATCTACTTTACACTCATCTCCATTATTGTTGTCTCAAAAATTCCACTCCATCCTAACTAAAATCCACTCCAGTCTCTTCACTAACTTCTGAAATATCCTTTTGCCTTTTTATTTGTTCCCCATCCCTTCACATAAAATATTATGAGCCCCTTATTAATCCTCCCTTCTATCCCTCATCCCATTACCTGCCATTCATATAAATCCTGGGCATTTTTCTTGGTCCAACTCATAAATCTTGTGCAATGACTATTATTTCCTTAGTATATATTACCTTAAAACACAACTATGTAATCCGTTTGTTTGATCTTGTATTCATGCTTTATTTACCAAAGCATAAGCTCCTTTCGAAGTTCGTGTCTTGAGTCTGACACCTTTCTGTCCCCTTCAGCACCTGGGATGATGCTTTGCACCCAGTAGAGGCTAGGTCATGATTGTTGAGGATACCTAGTGAATGAAAGATGTGACAGTCCTCCGACACTCTCTGAACCCCATCTCTGGCTGGGACCAAGTTGGTGGCACATAGGACCCTCTTCATTTCTGTCTCTGTTCAACTGACGGTGACTTTGTTGTTGTCTTCCTTCAATGAGTAAAGACTTTCCACAATAGAAATGTGTGATGTTGTCGGGTGGAAATAGAAAAATGTTATTTATTGTGTATGGATTAAGGGGGAAAAAATAGAGATAGGAAAAAAAGACACCATTAGCTTTCTTGGTACAATCTTTCTACTTTCAAGTCTGTTGCTGAGAAATAATAGTAGATTCATGTGCTGTGCACAGAGGAGAAACCCAGGTCACTGACCAAAGATGATACCTGTCGTGCTGCTGAATTTGTCACTGAGCCAGGCAAAGCCCCACCCTGATTTAGAAGTCATGTATTAAACTTCCAGACAGAGAGTGTGGCTTTTATTTCCTGGAAGCCATCACAACTCTAAACTTTCAGAGAGCATGGTTTCTCTCCTTTGCTAAAAAATACCACATGAAGCCACAGAGTCCTCTGAGTTCTGAAGCCCAAAGCCAAGCCAGTGTGTGGAAACCCTACCACTCCCCTTCTTTGGAATGGGGATGACCTACCTGATTGCTGTTATTTCAGTCCTTCATGGGTTCTTTTAGAAGTCTGACCCTCCTTTTATCACCTCAGTAACCCCAGAGCTGCCTCAAATTATTCTTAAGGCCATGCCTAAACTAAACCTCTTTTCTCTGCTGACAGGGCTAGAATATAGACTTAATTTCCTAAAGGATTCTGTTGATTTGAAGATTAGATGACGCAGTGTTTGTAGGAAATGGTTCTGGTTTTTGCTTCAAGCAAGGAGGAGGGGAGGTTCTCATTTTAATTATTTTAATGTTTATTTAATATTTAATGGCAGTTCTGCCTGCTAAGCCCTGGGCATACAATGATGAGCATGAGACAGGTAGACCAGACCTCCTAGAGCTTATCGTTTTAGTTGAAGAGAAATAAAACTCAGTTGAGTGATTACATAAAGGTGTGTAATAAATGCTGTGAAAGCAAGGAATAGAAAACTGGAAAAGCCAGATGTGAAGGTCCTGGTCAAAGGTTTCCCTTAAGAAGTAAATTCTCTAAGTCATTAACTCAGGACATCCATGGCTTAAGTGACTGCTTGCTCTGTTTGGGCCTTGAAGGTGAACCTGACTTTCTTACTGGACCACTTGGCACTGTTTCAGACTGCAACTGTTTTGAATAAGATTTAGCCCTTCTGTAAGACTCTTCTCACGCAATGTGATGCCATGAGTGGTATAATAAGAAATACATCTATATTTGGTCTTTGCCTTCAGTGTATAGCACAGAGCTCCTAAAATCCTTGGAATTTCCTGACAGAAGATCTTTTGTTACACAGGATGAGCCCCTTTCAACCCTACCCTAGTTTATGCAAATAGAGTGACTCTGGGGTGGCTTCTAGATAGAGGCTGATTGCCACAGAAATCAACCAAGTTATTAGAGGGTTGGAACTTTCAGTCTAGCCACTGACCTCTGAGGAAGGAGGAGGGGGTGTCAAGAGATTTCTAATCGCCAGTGGCCAGTGATTTAATCAATCATGCCTAGGTAGTGAAACTTCCAGAAACATGCCTAGACTACAGAATCTGGGAGCTTCCAGATTAGTGAACATATTGAGGCTCTGGGAGGGTGTCATACTTAGTACATGAAAACTTCACACCCTCCGCCACCCTCCCCACACACACCATCAAATACTCACCCTGTGCATCTCTTCCATTTGGTTGTTGCAGAGTTGTATCCTTTACAATAACCTTGTAAGCATAAAGTGTTTCCCTGAGTTCTATGAATCATTGTCGTGAATTATCAAGCTTGAGGAGGGGGTTGGGGGAACCCCTGAATTTGTACTCACGTTAGACAGAAGTGTGGATCACCTGAGTCTCTGGGACTGAAGACGGGCATCTAAAGTAGGGGCCGTCTTGTGGGACTCTACACATAAACCTGTGGAATCTTGCACTAACCTAAGTGTTGGAAGAGGATTGTGTGGAAGGCTACCCAGTTGGTGTCAGAAAAGGTAATGTCAGAAAAAGACAACTCACTATGTTTACCCTGAATGGAAACCAGACATTTCTCTGCTCTAGCAGAGGAGCGAATGGAAACCAGTGTTTTTGAGCACCAGCAGCCGTTAACCAGGGTTGCATATAGGAAGCACTGATTTAACACCAAGGTGAAGGTGGACTTTTTAACCTCTGAAAAGTAGATGATATAAGAGCTTGCTTTTCAAAACTGACCTACTTCTCTCTTAATGCTCTTGCTCAATCCTTTACTTCCCACACTTTCCAGGGAAAACAGGAGCCAAAAGAGATAAGCAGTCTTGGCTGATAGAATGTTTTAAAAGGCCTCTGGGTTGGGCAGACAGGCATGGCTGCACTTCTTTGGCATTGTGAACCAGAGATTGTGGATGTTATTTTTTTTCTTTTTCTTTCTTTCTTCCTTCTTTCTTTCCTTCCTTCCTTCCTCTCTCTCTCTTTCATCCCTAGTTGACAGTATGAATGGCCCGTTTTCAGTCCATTATTGCAAGGTGAATTTGGAGAAGACCCATGTACTCGAGTTATTGTTTTCTCACAGTGAAGAGACCATTGCAGTTTTGTGTTTTGGTCAGGTATTTCTACCCAGACCCCTGTGCCTTTTTAAAAAATTCTTTTTGACTTTGTAGCAGGACTTCAATGTGAGGGGGCGTCAGTGACTTTGTAACATTTGCTGTTTTGTTTCCTTGGAACCAAGGTGGTATAAATAAGGCTCACTTCATGGGCTGTTTTGTTTCAATTTAGGATAGTGCTCTAAGGCCAGAAGCATCCTCCTCTAAAATTACTTTACCAGCAAAAAATTGGCTTTCTCTACTGGGTTCCCCTTTACATTTATGTACACCTTTACTGATTGCAACATGCTTCTGCAGTGTTTCTTTATCACTACTGTCAAGTCATGGGGGCAGTATAGATTGGCCCTATTTCAAAGCGTAGGACATGGTGGCCTGGACTAAGTGAGTGGTTTGCTTTAGCCCCTGCAGATGGCGGTGGAGGCAGGCCTGGGAATTGTTCCAGTGTACATTTTCCACTGTGAGCAGAGAAAACCAGCCCCAACCTCCTACTCTCACTTGTGGGTGGAGTGGAGGGTTAGGGGAACAAAAGATATGAATAAATAAAACGTGGGCAGTTTGCAGGCACCTAAAGCAGCTCCAGAACATTCACAGAGCAACACCTGTTCTCAAGTGACTGGTGACCGCAGAATAAGGTCCAGGCTGCCCAGCCTTTGGGGAAGGAAATAGCAAGAGCTAGTAAAACCACAGAAAGGGCTGGATGGCTCTCCTTTCCATGCTGTTCTATTGCCAGCTTCCCTCCCACCCCCCTGAGACATTATGACAAATAACCAAATCAGGAGATGATATGTTTTAAAAAGAGGTCTCTAGCTACAGTATGGAATTGGAACTAAGGAAGTCAAGAAAGGAGGCTTTTCCAGCTGTCTTCCCCAAAGATGAGGCAGGCTTCATCCAAGGCAGTGGTAGCGGGGATGCAGAAGGGAATAGTTTAAGAAAAGAACCAATTTATTTCAGAGAATAGAGGAAAGGGTTTGGGGTTAGGTATGAGAGTTCTGGATGTTGCCATCAACCTTCAGCATCATTCAGCTATCAGTGTTAATGTTGCTTCCAATATTCAGGCACTCAGGAAGAGCATGTTTGATGTGGGTGTTGAGAAGAAGTGACAGGTTCAGTTTGGGACATGCTAAGTTTCAATTTTCCACACGTCTCTGTGTGTAGCCAGGAAGATAATGGGGAGGTGATTCTGTGGTTTAGGATTAGGGAGCTGGGCTTGTCGTGTAGTGTTTGGGATTTATCTGCAGGGACATGTGGATGATTCTTAATAGAGGATGTCCCCCCAGAAGAGCATATGCATGCACAGAGAAGCTACTGGCCAGGGACTGAATCCTGGCAATCCCTGCTGCCTAAGGGATGGTGGTGTTAGGACCCTTCCATGGTTCCCACTTACCTTTCTAGCTCAATTAAAAATCAATGCTTTCATCATATGCTTGATCTGATGACCTTCCTTTCTTGCAGTGACCCACTTTTCCTCTCATTTTGGCAAGACCAATTTATTAGTTTCTAATTGCATACCATTCAGTGTACTCTCTTTCTAAGAAAACACAGCATTTACCTTCAGGTTAATGCTTTTCCTGGTCATATCGCTTTCTTCTCTTAAAGCCCTGCTTCACTCTCATGCCTCCAAAGTTGTCTTTTCAGATTAGGTCTCACTTAGCTCCAGCTTCAGTCAGTCAGCTCACAGGATGCTGGAATGCTGGAATGCTGGGAGTGGAGGGTCTGTCATTTGGCTCTGTAACATGACAAGTGAGGGAAGTCAGGTCAGATGAGGTGAGATGACTTGTCTAATATATGATCAGTTAGATATAAAGTAAAGAGTAGAAATTGGGTTTTCCCATACCTAGTCAGGGATTCTTTCTGTTAGGGCACGATGCCTCAGAGTCTTAATTCTTCCCTATGCCATGGTGATGGTTACTTTCCTTCATTTAAACATCCATCTAATTACTACATCCCCCTCATCCTTCTTCAATATAGCCCTGTAGAGAGGCAGAGCAGCTATTTCTTATTTTAAATTGGCTCTCATTTGATATGGACCATTACCTTTACTCTCTCAGGCCTTGAATGGCTATTTCTGCCACACATAATGCAGAGACCAAGGAAGTAACAAGGCAGTCCTACAAAATTGTGTGTTGTTATGAAAACCTCAAGGATTGATTGATTGACCACTCTTAAGAGCCCAATAAGTATGTCTGCTATCACTGAGGCAAAGGATTATGGTGAATCTTCTCTAACCACTTCCACACACAAACACACACACATGCAATCTCTCCACCTTAGCACCAACCTCTCCCTCCACCCTGCCTCACACCCTATAAGGCTATCCTAGATGCTTTTTGCTGAACTGACCTATTAATAAAAGAAGATTAACAGGAGGATCAAATACTTTCCAAATTCATCATAAGTTATTAATGATTTTTATAAACATGTGGGTTCTTCATTTCTTATAGGAGAAAAAAAATAAAAAAGATCCCATATGTGTGTGTTTACCTAACTAGTCACTAGAAGATTTTTGAATGTCTTAGCTTCTTCATATAAGGCTGTTTAGTATAAAAGAGACCCATGCCTTTTCTGGACAAATTAATGAGATCATATCTCCCCCACTCAAATATTTCTAATTAAAAATAACCAAAAAATTCATAATGAAATATTTAGTGTTATAATAATTTGTGAATAATGGACAAAGCAAATTTGACACAGTATAAGTATATTTTTATGTGTTATGTTTTCTGGTACATGGAGGCCTGCTATATATTTCATTTGTGTAATCCATTTATGCTCATTTTAAAGCAGGGGAATTCCCTGGTGGTCCAGTAGTTAGGACCCCATGCTTTCATAGCCAGAGGTGTAGGTTCAATCCCTGTTCTGGGAACTAAGATCCTGCAAGCTGTGAGGCATGGCCAAGAAGGAAAAAAAAAAAAAAATGAAGCAGAATAGTTTTCCTGTTTTACATGAGAGGGGCTTTCCTGGTGACTCAGAGATTAAAGTGTCATCCTGCAATGTGGGAGACCCGGGTTCAATCCCTGCGTCAGGAAGATTCCCTGGAGAAGGAAATAGCAACCCACTGCAGTATTCTTGCCTGGAGATCCCCTGGAGGGAGGAGCCTGGTGGGCTACAGTCCACAGGGTCCAGTCCACAGGATCGCAGAGTCGGACACAACCAAGCGACTTCACTTTCTTTTCACTTTCTTTACATGAGAGATTTTTTTTTTTTTGGTGGTAAAATATATATAACATAAAATGTACAGTTTTAACCATTTTAAAGTGTATAGTTCTGTGGCATAAAATATATTCACATTGGTGTGCATCTGTGATTATAGACTTTAAAACATGGCCTTGGGTGACATTAGCTGTATCTGACTTGTCTGCAGCATGAACCTTGATTGGAAAGATAGGCATAAAAGTGGAGGTTACTTGGACAGGTTAACTTTTTAAAAATGTTGCATCGCCCTGGGTTGTTTTGGCTTCACAATACCTGGTTTTCCCTATGTGTCATATATTAAATAATTGAGGTAAGTTACATTTATATTTATATTTCACAACACTTCATAGTAACTGAAGTCATGTGATATATTGCAAAATCTGGCATGGAAATCACTAACTTGGGTGGAGAACCAAACTCCCTAACATGCAGTCTGGTTTCTCTTTACCAGAGGGTAATGCTTTAAAGGCAACCTTTAAAGAATTTGTTTTAGATATACCTATTAGTTCGTAAATTACCACTTTTGAGCATTTCCTTCAAACCTCCTGCTATGCTAAGCATTTGATTTTTATAGTTACCTCATTTAATTCTTAAAACATTTAATTCTTATTGTCATTATTTTGCAGATGAGAAAACTGATACTTAGTTTATTTAGATCAAGCAGGTGGTAAATGACACAGAACTTGATCTTAACCATTCTGCTACACTCCCTTCCTCATAAGGGTGTCAGGTAAGAACTAGGCCTAACAAAGCAACTAACAGATTAAGACATGCAATACTTCTTTATTAAGTCATTCAGAAAGGTCATATTTAGATGTTATGGCATACATTTATTTTGTTGTTTTAGTTGATAAGTCATGTCCAACTCTGTGACCCCATCGCCTGTAGCCCTCTGAAATCCTCTATCCTTGGGATTTTCCAGGCAAGAATACTGGAGTGTGGGTTGCTATTGCCTCTTCCAGGAGATCTTCCCCACCCAGGGATTGAACCCCCACGTCTCTTATGTCTCCTGCATTGGCAGGCAGATTATTTACTACTGAGCCACCTCATTTTAATAGGAAGACCAGGAAGAAACGCCATGTAAAACATCATTTAAATACAGATGAAACTTGGGTTACTCCTCTTGTCATTACAGGGATGAGTGCATGTTTCTCTATAAGAGGCTGTGGCAGCAGGATGTACGTGCCTGCTCTGGTGGCTGTCATGCTGATCTTAATTACTTAATAGAGGCAAGCAGGATGGAGGGAGCAGTTGGTGATTCTGTTTCACTGGATGGAATACTGAGTAATGAACAGGAAAACTTTACAGATCTAATTTTTAGATTGTGTCTTTCAGTTTCTCTAAAAGATAGATTGTAGGTGTTTTTTTTTTTTAAAGCATTATCACATTCTATATAAAACTCCTTTTAACATAGCTCACTGGGGAGGCGGTGTAGCAGATGGCTCTTAGTCAGAGCTGGTGTGAATTCTGGCTTCACTTTGTGAGCTTGAGCTTGAGCAAGCTTCTTCTTCCCATTCTCACCTTTCCCACCATTAGAGTTGAGACCATAATACCTACCTCACTAAATGCACATTAAATAGGAGCCTTCTCCTTTCTACCTTCCACCACCTTTCTCCATTCGGCCGACAGTTACTGAGAATCTTGTGTGTTAGCCCCTGTCTTGCACGTGAACTCTTCTAAGAGCTCACAGTGAGAGGCAGAAAGGCATCTGACCAGCTCTTGATGATGCAGTTTAATAGAAGCGGTACAGCACTCAGCACTCCCTCAATGCTGAAGAAGCACCAGGTATGGAACCACTACTTGTTTTGGGGGATGAGTGAGTAGCAGTGTTTACTTTAAACATCTTCTGTGTTTAATGTTTAGTGGTCATTCAGTACTTGGTGAACATTAGACTTTTGTATTTTGTGGTCGAAAATTAGCTTGATTTTTAACACGAGTCTGATTTGCAGTACATGGCAGTTTATTTTTTCATTGGGTTGACAGTATGGTAGTGCACATATAGCATTTTTTACAGTGATCACGGTCAGAAGTCAGTGGTTTTATGAGACTGAAACCATCCCAGGACATGAATATTGTCAGCTTGATCATAGCACGTAGGATTCAGAACTACAATAATTAGAGAGCACCTAATATGTGGCAGGCCCTGGGCAACATCCTTACCTTCCCAGAGCCTATGGTCTTGGGGGAAGGTGAACTGGGCATCAAGTGGGCACAGAATGACTTGGTGCACATTATCCTTGTTAGGTGGTAACTTGATACTTCCTCTGGCCCACGCGTTTTCTCGTTGCCTTATACTGTTAATTCGTAAAAAAGAAGAATTGTGAAGTCACAGCTTGATAAGATATTAAGGTCATTTAAGAATGCTGTGGCATTTATCCCATGATCCATCACTGATTCGAGTTGACTCACTGTCATTATAATGCAGCAAGTCAGGCTGAATTTGACAGCACTTCTCTATTCAGATTTGTGAGATGTCATGTTTGGTGAGTAACTTGGCAAATATGAATTTTTCTCCTTTCTTTCTGAAGGGTAAAGGCTTAGCCTCTGCTTCTGAATCTCTGCACCTGTCAAGAGCTGATGGAAATGCCCGAGGCCCTGTCTCCACTGCTTTGCTTATCACCCTTCCAGGCCCACTGTCTGTACTCAAGCTGTGTGCCCATATCTTTTAGAGAGCCAGGCCTGCTCCTCCATACCCTTGGTGCTTAACTAGGTGGGGAAGCCTGATCTGGTATTATTGTTTCACTCTATAATTACTTAGTATTTATGATGAGGGCAAAGGCAGGATTGAGACATGGGAGCACCCTAGGTGGGCTATTAACTTGTCACTCTGGGTAGGCTAATGATTTGATGCCACTTCTGCCTGCTATTCTTTATTTATTTTTTTAAATATAAATTTATTTATTTTAATCAGAGGCTAATTACTTCACTGGAAGAAACACAAGCTGGAATCAAGATTGCCGGGAAAAATATCAATAACCTCAGATATGCAGATGACACCACCCTTATGGCAGAAAGTGAAGAGGAGCTAAAAAGCCTCTTGATGAAAGTGAAAGAGGAGAGTGAAAAAGTTGGCTTAAAGCTCAATATTCAGAAAACAAAGATCATGGCATCCGGTCCCATCACTTCATGGGGAAACAGTGGAAATAGATGGGGAAACAGTGGAAACAGTGTCAGACTTTATTTGGGGTTGAGCTCCAAAATCACTGCAGATGGTGATTGCCGCCATGAAATTAAAAGATGCTTACTCCTTGGAAGAAAAGTTATGGCCAATCTAGATAGTATATTCAAAAGCAGAGACATTGCTTTGCCGACTAAGGTCCGTCTAGTCAAGGCTATGGTTTTTCCATTGGTCATGTATGGATGTGAGAGTTGGACTGTGAAGAAGGCTGAGCGCCGAAGAACTGATGCTTTTGAACTGTGGTGTTGGAGAAGACTCTTGAGAGTCCCTTGGACTGCAAGGAGATCCAACCAGTCCATTCTGAAGGAGATCAACCCTGGGATTTCTTTGGAAGGAATGATGCTAAAGCTGAAACTCCAATACTTTGGCCACCTCATGCGATGAGTTGACTCATTGGAAAAGACTCTGATGCTGGGAGGGACTGGGGGCAGGAGAAGAAGGGGACGACAGAGCATGAGATGGCTGGATGGCATCACAGACTCAATGGACGTGAGTCTGAGTGAACTCCAGGAGATGGTGATGAACAGGGAGGCCTGGCGTGCTGTGATTCATGGGGTCGCAAAGAGTTGGGCACGACTGAGCGACTGAACTGAATTACTTCACATTATTGTATTGGTTTTGCCATACATTGACATGAATCCACCACAGGTGTACATGTGTTCCCCATCCTGAACCCCCCTCCCACTTCCCTCCCCATCCCATCCCTCTGGGTCATCCCAGTGCACCAGCCCCAAGCATCCTGTATCATGCATCAAACCTGGACTGGCAACTCGTTTCACATATGATAATATACATGTTTCAATGCCATTCTCCCAAATCATCCCACCCTTGCCCTCTCACACAGAGTCCAAAAGACTGTTCTATATATCTGTGTCTCTTTTGCTGTCTCGCCTACAGGGTATCGTTACCATCTTTCTAAATTCCATATATATGCGTTAGTATACTGTATTGGTGTTTTTCTTTCTGGCTTACTTCACTCTGTATAATAGGCTCCAGTTTCATCCACATCATTAGATCTGATTCAAATGTATTCTTTTTAATGGCTGAGTAATACTCCATTGTGTATATGTACCACAGCTTTCTTATCCATTCTTCTGCTGATGGACATCTAGGTTGTTTCCATGTCCTGGCTATTATAAACAGTGCTGCGATGAACATTGGGGTACATGTGTCTCTTTCAATTCTGGTTTCCACGGTGTGTATGCCCAGCAGTGGGATTCCTGGGTCATATGGCAGTTCTATTTCCATTTTTTAAGGAATCTCCACACTGTTCTCCATAGTGGCTGTACTAGTTTGCATTCCCACTAACAGTGTAAGAGGGTTCCCTTTTCTCCACACCCTCTCCAGCATTTATCGCTTGTAGATTTTTGGATCGCAGCCATTCTGACTGGCGTGAAATAGTACCTCGTTGTGGTTTTGATTTGCATCTCTCTGATAGTGAGTGGTGTTGAACATCTTTTCATGTGTTTGTGAGCCATCTGTATGTCTTCTTTGGAGAAATGCCTATTTAGTTCTTTGGCCCATTTTTTGATTGGGTTGTTTATTTTTCTGGAATTGAGCTGCATAAGTTGCTTGTATATTTTTGAGATTAATTCTTTGTCAGTTGCTTCATTTGCTATTATTTTCTCCCGTTCTGAAGGCTGTCTTTTCACCTTGCTTATAGTTTCCTTTGTTGTGGAGAAGCTTTTAATTTTAATTAGGTCCCATTTGTTTATTTTTGGTTTTATTTCCAGTTTTCTGGGAGGTAGGTCATAAGGATCCTGTTGTGATTCATGTTGGAGAGTGTTTTGCCTGTGTTCTCCTCTAGGAGTTTTATAGTTTCTGGTCTTACGTTTAGATCTTTAATCTATTTTGAGTTTATTTTTGTGTATGGTGTTAGAAAGTGTTCTAGTTTCATTCTTTTACAAGTGGTTGACCAGTTTTCCCAGCACCATTTATTAAAAAGTTTGTCTTTTCTCCACTGTATATTCTTGCCTCCTTTGTCAAAGAAAAGGTGTCCATAGGTGCATGGATTTATCTCTGGGCTTTCTATTTTGTTCCATTGATCTATATTTCTGTCTTTGTGCCAGTACCATACTGTCTTGATGCCTGTGGCTTTGTAGTAGAGCCTGAAGTCAGGCAGCTTGATTGTTCCAGTTCCATTCTTCTTTCTCAAGATTGCTTTGGCTATTCGAGGTTTTTTGTATTTCCATACAAATTGTGAAATTATTTTTTCTAGCTCTGTGAAAAATACTGTTGGTAGCTTGATAGGGATTGCATTCAATCTATAGATTACTTTGGGTAGTATACTCATTTTCCCTATATTGATTCTTCCCATCCATGAAGACGGTATATTTCTCCATCTATTACTGTCCTCTTTGATTTCTTTCATCAGTGTTTCATAGTTCTCTATATATAGGTCTTTAGTTTCTTTAGGTAGATATATTCCTAAGTATTTTACTCTTTTC
This sequence comes from Budorcas taxicolor, assembly GCF_023091745.1. Classification (NCBI taxonomy): domain Eukaryota; kingdom Metazoa; phylum Chordata; class Mammalia; order Artiodactyla; family Bovidae; genus Budorcas; species Budorcas taxicolor. The sequence goes on along the minus strand of NC_068912.1, from coordinate 53,990,799 downwards.
GTTGCAATGGTGAATGGAATTGTTTCCTTAATTTCTCTTTCTATTTTCTCACTATTAGTGTATAGGAATGCAAGGGATTTTTGTGTGTTGATTTTATATCCTACTTTACTATATTCATTGATTACCTCTAGTAATTTTCTGGTGGAGTCTTTTAGGGTTTTCTATGTAGAGGATCCGGAGAAGGTGATGGCACCCCACTCCAGTACTCTTGCCTGGAAAATCCCATGGACAGAGGAGCCTGGTAGGCTGCGGTCCATGGGGTCGTGAAAAGTTGGACATGACTGAGCAACTTCCTTTTCACTTTTCACTTTCATGCATTGGAGAAGGAAATGGCAACCCACTTCAGTGTTCTTGCCTGGAGAATCCCAGGGACGGGGGAGCCTAGTGGGCTGCCATCTATGGGGTCACACAGAGTCGGACACGACTGAAGTGACTTAGCAGCATGTAGAGGATCATGTCATCTGCAAACAGTGAGAGTTTTACTTCTTCTTTTCCAATTTGGATTCCTTTTATTTCTTTTTCTGTTCTGATTGCTGTGGCCAAAACTATGTTGAATAGTAGTGGTGACAGTGGGCACCCTTGTCTTGTTCCTGACTTTAGGGGAAATGCTTTCAATTTTTCACCATTGAGGATAATGTTTGCTGTGGGTTTGTCATATATAGCTTTTATTATGTTGAGGTATGTTCCTTCTATTCCTGCTTTCTGGAGGGTTTTATCATAAATGGATATTGAATTTTGTCAAATGCTTTCTCTCCATCTATTGAGATAATCATGTGGCTTTTATTTTTCAATTTGTTAATGTGGTGTATTACATTGATTGATCTGCGGATATTGAAGAATCCTTGCATCCCTGGGATAAAGCCTACTTGGTCATGATTTATGATCTTTTTAATGTGTTGCTGGATTCTGATTGCTAAAATTTTGTTAAGGATTTTTGCATCTATGTTCATCAGTGATATTGGCCTGTAGTTTTCTTTTTTGTGGCATCTTTGTCAGATTTTGGTATTAGGGTGATGGTGGCCTCATAGAATGAGTTTGGAAGTTTACCTTCCTCTGCAATTTTCTGGAAGAGTTTGAGTAGGATAGGTGTTAGCTCTTCTCTAAATTTTTGGTAGAATTCAGCTGTGATGCCGTCTGGTCCTGGGCTTTTGTTTGCTTGGAAGATTTCTGATTACTGTTTCAATTTCCGTGCTTGTGATGGGTCTGTTAAGATTTTCTATTTCTTCCTGGTTCAGTTTTGGAAAGTTGTACTTTTCTAAGAATTTGTCCATTTCTTCCACGTTGTCCATTTTATTGGCATATAATTGCTGATAGTAGTCTCTTATGATCCTTTGTATTTCTGTGTTGTCTGTTGTGATCTCTCCATTTTCATTTCTAGTTTTATTGATTTGCTTTTTCTCCCTTTGTTTCTTGATGAGTCTGGCTAATGATTTTTCAGTTTTATTTATCTTCTCAAAGAACCAGCTTTTGGCTTTGTTGATGATTGCTATGGTCTCTTTTGTTCCTTTTGCATTTATTTCTGCCCTAATTTTTAAGATTTCTTTCCTTCTACTAACTCTGGGGTTCTTCATTTCTTCCTTTTCTAGTAGCTTTAGGTATAGAGTTAGATTATTTATTTGACTTTTTTCTTGTTTCTTGAGGTATGCCTGTATTGCTATGAACCTTCCCCCAGTGCTGCTTTTGCAGTGTCCCACAGGTTTTGGGTTGTTGTGTTTTCATTTTCATTTGTTTCTGTGCATATTTTGATTTCTTTTTTTATTTCTTCTGTGATTTGTTGGTTATTCAGCAGCGTGTTGTTCAGCCTCCATATGTTGGAATTTTTAATAGTTTTTCTCTTGTAATTGAGATCTAATCTTACTGCATTATGGGCAGAAAAGATGCTTGGAATGATTTCAATTTTTTTCAATTTCAGTTTACCAAGGCTAGATTTATGGCCCAGGATGTGATCTATCCTGGAGAAGGTTCCATGTGCTCTTGAGAAAAAGGTGAAATTCATTGTTTTGGGGTGACATGTCCTATAGATATCAATTAGGTCTAACTCATCTATTGTATCATTTAAAGTTTGTGTTCCCTTGTTGATTTTCTGTTTAGTTGATTTGTCCATAGGTATGAGTGGGGTATTAAGTCTCCCACTATTATTGTGTTGTTGTTAATTTCCCCTTTCATACTTGTTAGCATTTGTCTTATATACTGTGATGCTCCTATGTTGGGTGCATATATATTTATAATTGTTATATCTTCTTGGACTGATCCTTTGATCATTATGTAGTGTCCTTCTTTGTCTCTTTTCACAGCCTTTGTTTTAAAGTCTATTTTCTCTGATATGAGTATTGCTACTCCTGCTTTCTTATGGTCTCTATTTGCATGGAATATCTTTTTCCAGCCCTTCACTCTCAGTCTGTATGTGTCCCTTGTTTCGAAGTGGGTCTCTTATAGACAACATATATAGGAGTCTTGTTTTTGTATCCATTCAGCCAGTCTTTGTCTTTTGGTTGGGGCATTCAACCCATTTATGTTTAAGGTAATTATTGATAAGTATGATCCTGTTGCCATTTACTTTATTTTTGGGTTTGTGTTTCCTGTCTAGAGAATATCCTTTAGCATTTGTTGGAGAGCTGGTTTGGTGGTGCTGAATTCTCTCAACTTTTGCTTGTCTGGAAAGCTTTTGATTTCTCCTTCATATTTGAATGAGATCCTTGCTGGGTACAGTAATCTGGGCTGTAGGTTATTTTCTTCCATCACTTTAAGTATGTCTTGCCATTCCCTCCTGGCCTGAAGAGTTTCTATTGAAAGATCAGCTGTTATCCTTATGGGAATCCCCTTGTGTGATATTTGTTGTTTTTCCCTTGCTGCTTTTAATATTTGTTCTTTGTGTTTGATCTTTGTTTATTTGATTAATATGTGTCTTGGGGTGTTTCGCCTTGGGTTTATCCTGTTTGGGACTCTCTGGGTTTCTTGGACTTGGATGATTATTTCCTTCCCCATTTTAGGGAAGTTTTCAACTATTATCTCCTCAAGTATTTTCTCATGGTCTGTCTTTTTGTCTTCTTCTTCTGGGACTCCTATGATTCGAATGTTGGGGCGTTTAACACTTTCCTGGAGGTCTCTGAGATTGTCCTCATTTCTTTTAATTCATTTTTCTTTTTTCCTCTCTGATTCATTTATTTCTACCATTCTATCTTCTGCCTCACTTATCCTATCTTCTGCCTCCGTTATTCTACTGTTGGTTCCCTCCAGAGTGTTTTTTATCTCATTTATTGCATTATTCATATATAGACTCTTTTTTACTTCTTCTAGGTCCTTGTTAAACCTTTCTTGTATCTTCTCAATCCTTGTCCCCAGGCTGTTTATCTGTAACTCCATTTTGTTTTCAAGATTTTGGATCATTTTCAGTATCATTATTCGGAATTCTTTATCAGGTAGATTCCCTATCTCTTCCTCTTTTGTTTGGTTTGGTGGACATTTATCATGTTCCTTTACCTGCTGGGTATTTCTCTGCCTCTTCGTCTTGTTTATATTGCTGTTTTTGGGGTGGCCTTACCATATTCTGGCAGTTTGTGGATTTCTCTATATTGTGGAGTTTCCTAGCTGTGGGTGGGTTTGAATGGGGGGCTTGTCAAGGTTTCCTGGTTAGGGAAGCTTGTGTGGGTGTTCTGGTGGGTGGAGCTGGATTTCTTCTCTCTGGAGTGCAAGGAAGTGTCCAGTAATGAGTTATGAGATGTCAGTGGTGTGACTTTGGGCAGCCTGTATATTGAAGCTCAGGGCTATGTTCCTGTGTTGCTGGAGAATTTGTGTGGTATGTCTTGCTCTGGAACTTGTTGGCCCTTGAGTGGTGCTTGGTTTCAGTGTAGGTATGGAGGCATTTGATGAGCTCCTATCAGTTAATGTTCCCTGGAGTCAGGAGTTCTCTGGTGTTCTCAGGATTTGAACTTAAGCCTCCTGCCTCTGGTTTTCACTCTTATTCTTACAGTAGCCTCAAGACTTCTCCATCTATATAGCACCAATGATAAAAACATCTCATCTAGGTTAAAGATGAAAAGTTTCAAAAAAAAAAAGAGAAAAGTTTCTCCACAGTGAAGGACACCCAGAAAGGTTCAAAGTTACATGGAGAAGAGAAGAGAAGGAGATAGAGGTGACCAGGAGGAGAAGAGGGGGAATCAGAAGAGGAGAGAGCAAGCTAGCCAGTAATCACTTCCCTATGTGCTCTCCACAATCTGGATGCCTCAGAGATCTTCACGGAGTTATACAGAGAAGAGAAGAGGGAGGAAGGAGGCAGAGGTGGCCAGAAGGATAAAGGGGGGAATCAAAAGGAGAGAGACAGATCCAGCAAGTAATCAGTTCCCTAAGTGTTCTCCACAGTCCGAACACAGAGAGATTCACAGAGTTGGGTAGAGAAGAGAAGGGAGAGGGAGGAGATAGAGGCGACCCAGTGGAGAAAAAGCAGAGTCCAAAGAGGGGAGAGAGCAGTCAAGCCAGTAATCTCGCTCCCAAGTAAAAATGGGTACTGAAGATTGGGTTCTTAAAGGTACAAAATTGATAACAAATACCAACAAGCAAAGATTAAAAATCTGGAGTAGAGGTTGGATTCTCAAAAATACAATGTTAAAGAAAAAAAACAAAGTCACAAAAATTATAAAATATATATATGAAGTTTGCTTTAAAAAATGGGGTCTTTTTTTTTTTGCAAAGTAATAGTAGGTTATAAAAATGAAAATTAAAGGAGTAATAGAGGACTTAAAAATAATTTTTTTTTTAATTTAAAGAATGATAATAGTAAAAATATATCTAGGGCTTTCTCTGGTGTTGTTGTGGACAGTTTGGGGTCAGTTCATTTTCAGATAGTTCCTTGATCCTGCTTATACTTCTCAAGATCTATAGGCCCCTTCCTATGTGAGTGAGTGAAGTCACTCAGTCGTGTCCAACTCTCTCTGACCCCATGGACTGTAGCCTACTAGGCTCCTCCATCCATGGAATTTCCCAGGCAAGAATGCTGGAGTGGGTTGCCATTTTTTGGTGCTAACTACAGGGTTTTAATCTATTGCACCTGTCTCTTCGAAGGCTGTTCCCTCTGTTTTAGCTTCTTCTGTTTGCCTGTCTCTTCAGTGTCTAATTTCCACCCTGACACAAGGGGGCGGTGGTGAACACTTTTTTAGGCTCACTTGTTCCGTCGTGCTGTGGGGAGGGAAAGTGAAAGTGAAAGTGAAGTCGTGTCCAACTCTTCGTGACCCCATGGACTGCAGCCTACCAGGCTCCTCTGTCCATGGGATTTTCCAGGCAAGAGTACTGGAGTGGGGTGCCATCGCCTTCTCCTGGGGAGAGAAGAACACTGCAAACGAGTAACACTGGCGTGTGCTCGCAGTGTCTCGGCCACACTGGGTTTGCCCCAGCTCCTGGCATGTGTACTTTCCCTGTCTACACTGCTTAGGCTCTAGGTTGCTCTGCCAGGAACTGTCTGAGGCCAGCCCTGGGTTGTATGCACTTCCCAGGTCTAAGCCGCTCAGGTTCAGGTACTTGGGTACTCCACAAAGGCACAGACTCAGTTGGGCCTGCGTTTTGCTCCCTTGCCAGGTGCGAGCAGCTCAGGTGACCAGGTGCTTGGCGAGCGTGGTCACTGTGACTTATCGCCTCCCCTATCCCTGCCGCTTGGTTTTCTGGGTGTACAACCGGCGCACCTTCTCAGGCGGATGTCAACCGTCCAGAATCCCAAGAAGTCTTGGTTAGCAACGAAGTCTGCTTGCAGTTTGGTAGATGATGCCTCTCTGGGGCTGCGATTGCCCCCTTCCTGCTCGGGCTGCCCTTGCCTGCCTGTCTCCGGCAGGGTATGGGCCGGCCCGCAGCCAGCTAGCTCTGTTCAGTCCTTTGTTCTTTGAGCGGGCCTGGCGGTGTCTTAGGTTAGGGCTTTTCCTGGGATAGCTATCCCACAGTCTGGTTTGCTATCTCTAGTTAGTTCCCTCAGACTGCCCTTGGGGCATTCAGGCCTGGTCCTTACTCTAAGCAATGCAGCTGGTACCTCCCTGCCCAGCCTCCGTTTGCTAATGGCAGTTGCGGGAGTCTGCGCTGCTTCTCCACCGGGAGTTACCGTTGGGCACATAATCTGTGGGTTTTAATTATTTATTTATTTTTCCTCCCGATTATGTTGCCCTCTGAGGTTCCAAGGCTCGCCACAGACTCACCAGTGAGAGTGTTTCCTGATGTTTGGAAACTTCTCTCTTTTTTAAGACTCCCTTCCCGGGACGGATCTCCGTCCCTACCTCTTTTGTCTCTCTTTTTATCTTTTATATTTTTTCTTACCTCCTTTCAAAGACAATGGGCTGCTTTTCTGGGTGCCCGATGTCCTCTGCCAGCATTCAGAAGTTGTTTTGTGGAATTTACTCAGCGTTCAAATGTTCTTTTGATGAATTTGTGGAGGAGAAAGTGGTCTCCCCATCCTATTCCTCCACCTTCTTAGGACTGCCCCCCTGCTATTCTTTAAATATTTGTTCACAACATTGTTAAGAGAAGCCAGGAGCTGTATGAGAGATAATAGGGTAGCCAAAGAGCACCTCTAGTTCCCCTTTTTGCCAGTTCTCAGAATCTCAACTGACCAGAAGAAAAGTAGCAGACTCCTTGCCTTTTCTTCCAGCCATATTCTGTACCATCCCTGAGAAAAGGCATATTTTAGTTTAATTTCACTAACTTTCCAAGGATGTTTGAACACCCCATTGATGAATTGGTACAGGGAAGCTGCCATAATATCCAGGCCCTATGTCTAGCCTTAGAAAGAGACACTGGGCTAGATCCTGAGAATATAGGTAAATAAGATTCTGCCCCAGTCCTCAAGGAACTTGAAATAGTAACTTATTACATGTCATAAAATAGTGGGAGAGAACTATTGTTCAGTTGCTCAGTCATGTCCAGCTCTTTGCGACCCCATGGACTGCAGCACACCAGGCTTCCCTGTCCTTCACCATCTCCCGGAGCTTGCTCAAACTCATGTCCATTCAGTAAGTGATGTCATTCAACCATCTCATCCTCTGTTGTCCCCTTCTCCTCCTACCTGCAATCTTCCCAGGATAAGGGTCTTTTCTAATGAGTCAGCTCTTCCCATCAGGTGGCCAAAGTATTGGAGTTTCAACTTTAGCATCAGTCCTTCCAATGTATATTCAGGATTGATTTCCTTTAGGATTAACTGGTTTGATCTCCCTGCAGTCCAAGGGACTTTTGAGAGTCTTCTCCAACACCACAGTTCACAAGCATCAATTCTTCGGTGCTCAGCCTTCCTTATGGTCCAACTCTCATATCCATTCATGACTACTAGAAACCATAACTTTAACTATACAGATCTTTGTTGGCAAGGTAATGTCTTTCTTCTTAATATGTTGTCTAGGTTTGTCGTAGCTTTTCTTCCAAGGAACAAGCATCTTAATTTCATGGCTACAGTCACCATTTGCAGTGATTTTGGAGCCCAAGAAAATAGTTTTTCATTTTCCATTGTTTCCCCATCTATTTGCCATGAAGTGAAGTGGGAGCAGATGCCATGATCTGTGAGTCTTCTGGGAAAGCAGATGGAAGAACAGTGAATGTAGCCTGTGGAGGTCAGTGTGGCTCAAGGCAGTGATTCATGACAGTGATCCTAGGGCAGGATCATTGGCGAAGTGAAATACCCTTTCTTAATTTTAAGTAAATCTGGTATTCAGAGTTTGAATCTTTCAAATGGATGAAAATAGGATACTTTCATTTTACGCAACCTAAAGCCTTAAACTTATGGAATTGCACAAGGCAGGTTGAGTAAGTGTGACATCGCAGTGATTCTTGCCATATTGACCTGGTGGCTTAGATGGTAAAGAAAGATTCTTGACTCCTTGCTACGTCATAAAAGGAATCTATCACTGAGAGACAAATTCTCCCAAATGGAAGGCCTTTCTCAGATTCTAAAATTTTATAGTAGGCCTTTGCATTACTACAGAGAAGTTTGTTTCCTCAGACTCTGCTATCTCCATGGACTAGAAGGAAATAAGAGCCCCTGGACGTCTCAGTTTTCAAAGTAAAAGCCTTGGGACCTTTTGTGTTCTATCAGAAAGCTGGTTGTCCCCTATTGTTCTTTAATCCACAGTCCCTTGGGAGTGTTCTGTTTTGTGTCCCTGCCTGGGAGACTTCTGAAAAAACCTCTTATTTGAGAAAGGGAGTTCTCAGTGTTTGTCATCTCCAATCTTCCAGAATACATTTTTAAGGTTATCTTGGGATTTATTTTTTTCAGGGAAAATAAACATCTTGTGTCTTGCCTCTGGGGAGAGTAAATATTTTTCAGAGGTAGATAAGGCCAGTTTTGTAACACTCCAGCACAGCAATCTGGGGAACTCAATGATGCTGCCTCAGCAGCTGGGTTTGTCACAATGACTGTGACAGTCCAAGTCCTATTTTGATCTTGCCTAATATGGAACATTTATTTCTATTCTTAGAAGCATTGTGATTTAGTACTTTCACATTTCATTATTCCAGCTTGCACTGTTGTTTGGTGCTGAGGAGAAAGAGAGGTGTTAACTTTTGCTGTTGTTTCTAAAATGAATTTGAGTGATTTGATTTTAGGCTGGATAAAGACACTGAGCTACATTTTGTTGCTGTTGTTGTTTTTTTTTTTTTTACTTGACAACAGTGGCTTCACTCTGAGATGACAAGCTGTCATTGTGAGAGAGTTTGCATTAAGTTCTACATTTGTGTCTTCTCAGCAAAATACTCCAGTTTAGGTAAATGTGCAATAGAAAAGGGTAATGAAACTCATTGTTGAAACATGTTGGGAAGCATTCATGCCAGTTCAAAGAAATATACAGTAAAGCAACAGTGAGATTATTTTCATGTATGGAATTAGCAAAGACTTTTATTTTTAAAGATGATTCCCACCTCATGAGGGTATTACTCATACTGTTTACAGGAAAGAAAATTAGTGTAATCTCCTTGGGAAATAATTTGATATATCAGAAGCCTTAAAATGTTTATGCTCTTTAGCCTAGTACTCTTACTACTTCCAGAGGTCTCTGCAAAGGAAATCACATGAACAGAGTTACGTATTAGTAATAATATGCATTATTAGTAATGAAAAGATAAATCTATGATTCAGTAAGGAAATGATTTTGTAAACTATGACATATCCATGTGTGAACTGTTATGATTTAAAAATGATGTTTAGAGAAACTACAACATCAAGAAAGCCTATGAGAAGTGATGAGTCAAAAAGATCTCAATATCTTATCATTGAATTTTATAATGGTATAATTGTATATAACTAGCAGGCCAGCAAAAAACAAAACAAAAATAAAACTGGAAGGAGAAAATGATCCTAAACATTAAGTTGTTTTCTCCCCATGTTTCCTTATATTCTGTAAGAAGCATAGATATTTTCAATGAATTTTTCTTTTAGTTAAGAGAAAACAATTTTCTTATAGTGATGCCTTAGATATAATGCTTATCTCATTCTTCATTAAAAATTTAAAGTTCATATTTTATGCCTTGTAAATTGCCATGGTGATGGAATTAAATGCTTAACTTATGACGTGCATGCATGCTAAGTCATTTCAATTGTGTCTGACTCTTTGCAACCCTATAGACCACCAGACCCCTCTGAACATGGGATTCTCCAGGCAAGAATACTGGAGTGGGTTGCCATGCCCTTCTCCAGAAGATCTTCCCCACCCAGGGACTGAACCCACGTTTCTTAGTCTCCTGCAGTGGAGGCAGGTTCTTTACCACTAGTGCCACCCTGCGATTTATTTACCTCCCTGGGTTTTAGTTGACAACTTTTGTGAGAGGTTAAAAGTGACCTCTTTAACAGCAGTTGCTTTATTAAACTGTTATCTTTTGTATGTTTCAGAAAGTTGTTATAGATGTTTGAAACTTTAGAACCACAAAAATGGATAAAATTGTCTTGCAGTTTGTGACGGATAAAATGTAACAGTATGTTTATGCTTTTCTCTTTAGGAATTTTTCAAATAGAAACTAATTGCAGCATTTCCAGTTGACCAGCATTCATAGGGTAAGATTAATATTCTGGATTGTGAACACATGGTAAAGATAATTACTTTTACATTGGTAGCTTGGGGCAAATAAGTACTGAATGCTTAGTATGTAAAAAGATTACTATTCTTACAGATGTTTTGAGTAAAATTCTTTTGATGTTTTAAAACCAATTAAACAGAAAATTAAATCTGTATGCATTTTGGTAAAATATCATCTTCCTATCCTTTGTTTATTTTGTATGTAGGAAAGAATATATGTGTATGTATGTGTTAGATATTTGTAATTTTTTCACGTTAGAGATCTAAAGAATATAATAAATGTTTATGAGAGGCTTAGACTCAATGACTCCATGTCTCTATTTTTCTGATTTTTGGTTAAGGTAGCATTTCTAATGCATAGAATTGGTTTGTTTGGTATGTTTCCATAAAAAAAGATGGCCTTGCTTTCCTCGAGTAGGTAAGTCAGAAGTAAACAAGCCCCATTTCCTGTTGCTTCCTGCAAGCATCATTCATCTTTTGTAGTTGTGGAAGCAGAGCTTTTGACTTGGACACAATGAATGATTAATTTTTATGTGTTAAACTGCATGGCTCTCCAGTGTTCGGAATATGGCATGTCTTAAAGCTGTGTCACCCGGCTCTGAACATAGTCCTGGTAAAGCAGTGCTGCGGACAGTGGACCTGTCTCCTACTGTTTTCTGAGCATCCTTCTTTTTACAGATGAAGGTAGACACTTGGACTTCTTGAGTATATCCACATTTTACTGTTAAATTATCAAGTTCAGTGTGAATTTTGAGAAGCTAATAACAGGTCAGCCACTTCCCTTCTTATGACGCTTCGGTGGCTTTTCCACCACTCCTCTACTACTTGTTATCTGAACTGTTTACCTTGCCTGCCGTCCTCTGTTACTCTTAACTCTCCCCAGGCTTCTGACACTGAGGCCAAGTGTCCTCCCTTCCGATCTGCACACATCCTAAGCTTCTTGCGCCTTCTGCTTAAGATGATCTCCCCCAATATCATCACATGGTTGACTCCATTCTCATCTACATTTTAGTGGCAGTCCCTCTAAAGCGAGAGGCCTGCCCGACTCTCTGGTCTAAAGTAGCCACGTCTTCTTCATAGCTTTTCGGATTTTATCATGTGCATGTATCTAATTTCCTATCTCTCCTTACTACACAGTAAGGTCCCTGGGAGCCAAGATCTTGTCCGTCTTGCACATTTCTGTATTTCCCTAACACTTAGAACTCTGGCGCATAGTAGACGTTCTAAATATTGGTTGCATAAGACTAAAATCCTGACCTCTCTTTGACAAGCACTGCTTTACTATTCTCTGTAATGTTTCACCCATTCTCTTTGGGTATTTTGTTTGTGTAGAACCAAATGCACTGCTTATTTTTGGCCACCATCCTACTCATTTTGGCACTGAAATGACAGTATAAGATGGTGTTGCTAACTCTCAACTATGCATGTCATCTCTCCACAATAGGATTTTAAATCCCATGAAAGCAGAAACAAGGCCTCATGTTTCCTTAGTATACCTTTGTAAAGTCCTAAACTCCATGATTGAATGCATGTAAATGTTAACTTTAGAGAAAGGGTTAAGACCAAAATATAATTCTGGTCTGTGTGTCCTAGAGCAGGGAAAGAAAAAAAAAAACTTCTCATTTTAATTTATGGTTTAAAATATTTATAACAGAGAAATACTCTGGACTATTTTTTCAGCTTCATGTTCTAAAACTGTTTAAGAAAGCCTATTATTACTTAGCCTAGGTGACTAGAAGCAATGCTCTCAACTTCCCAGTTCTTTTCAAATTAGGCAATAAACCCATGTTGTACTGCTTTGTGACCCTAGAGAAGTTACTTAAACACCTCTGAAATTTAGTTTCTTTATTTGTAAAGAGTTAGACTCTGATCTCTATGGTTTCTTCTTGGGTTAAATAGCCCATATGATTCTGCTCCTATGAAAGGTAGGTCACCTGTGGAAGAATTAGAAGGAAATCGACTGATGACTGCTGTTGTCATTTAAAAGAAGACCATGTGTGATTCCCCAGGGACTGTGCAGGGAATGAGTTTGGCTCAGCTTTGTGGTTTGCTGACCCTGGGATGATGAGAGGGGGTCAGGAAAGCAGTTTTATAAACAATGAAGATGGTAGAGAAGGGTTTGAGGTTGTTGTCTATTTACACATTCTAGGAATTGTGTAGCCACTGGTGGCTTATGCTCTACTGTTAATGAGATAGTAATAGGGCTGCAGCTTCTCTTCTTTTTATTCTAGAAGATTTGGTAGCTTACTTAAAGCATCAAAGAACTGAGAGGTCTTTTTCTGAAAGCACAATCACCATGTAAATTAAATACATGATGTATTTCATAACCATCAGAAACAAGAAGTGAAGCAATGTTCCTTAAAGTTCAACAACTCTGATTTAATTAGGATTTCGAGAGATGGTCACATGCTCTCAATTGTCATATTCAGAACTTTCTCCTGGGGCTTCAGATGATTAGGGTAATTTTTCTAATATTTAGCATATGATTTGATTGTTTCACAGATCCCTGACCACTCTACAGCTCTGGTTAAGAAGCTGCAGAATGACAGTTACCCGTCACTATTCTCCTTTGGTTTCTCTGTTTTGACTATGATGTCAGATCCTTTGATTTCTGTGCTCCAGAAACACTGCTGCTCTTTTACCTGCTTCTCTACCCACCTCTACTCTTAGCCCTTCCTCATCTGATACGTTACAAAGGAGGGAGAGATTCTAGGCTTACTTCACCAAATTCTTCCAAACAATTCATTTCTTTGGCACTATCTGCTACTTAAATGCTCAGGACTTCCTGTGGTGGGTTAAAGATGGCTGCGAATACTTTGTGATTTTCTTCCCATCAAGAGATGGAGTCCATTTCCTGTCCTTTTAAATCTGGGCTGGCCCTGTTATTTTTTTCTGACCTGTCACATGTGGCAGAAATCGTATGGGATAAGGCTGGGCCTTAAAGGGATTTGTAACTTCTGCTTTTGTGTGCTTATAATTTTCTTAGTTAGAACTCAGCCACCTTACTGTGAGGAAGCCTAAACAGCCATGTGGAGGAGTGGCAAGGCCCCTGGTCAGTAGCTGAAGCTGAGGTCCAGGCCAAGCAGCCAGCCAGCACACCAGCCCTGTGACTGAGGCATCTTGGACCTTCCAGACATCCCAATGTTCCAGCCAACACCATGCAAAACAGAACTGCCTCTTCATCCCAAAGAATCATCAGAAATGATGAATGGTTATTTCAGCTGCTAAGTTTTGGGCTGGTTTGTTACATAGCAATAAAGAACCAAAATAATACTTGGTACCTGGAAGTGAGGTGTTGCCACAACAAAACATCTGGCATTGGCTTTGAGACCAGGTAGCAGTGAACCTGAAGGGGAAGTAAGAAGATTATTAATGGTGGCTGGAAGGGCAGAAAGGAAATTCCTACTGGAGGATACAAAACAGTACCCTTGTTATGTATTGGCAGAAAACTTGACAAGACTGACACAGTAACATGGAATATAGAAAATGAACCTAATCGATTTGTATATCTAGCTTAGATTTTCCTTCGGAATGTTGAAAGTACTAATTGACTTCTTAAAAACATTTATGACTAAAGTAAGAGAGAGATTAATTATAGAAGAAACAGTTTGGATTTTAAGTAGACTTTTAGGACATATTTCCAATTCAGAATTTTCTGGGATCATGAATAAAACTGTTCTTATTCCTAGCTTCTCTTCCAAGCAAAAGGTACTCAAAGATCAGATCCAGAGCAGCGCTAGTGCAGTAAAACTTGGTCTTAAGGTAGGAATAAAGGCCAGGGCACAGGTATAGGGCCCTGTACTAAGACTTCAGAAAGATTTAAGGCAGTGCCTCTTCTCAGCTCGATAGAAAGGCTTCTAAGAATCTTAAGGGTGTTGTCCCATAGTATTCCGAACATGATTTAGATGACAAGATCCTGGACTTTAAGCCTGAACTTGATGCCATAGTGGAATAAAACTTTGGATGGAGGGCAGAACTTGGGAGAGGGCGAGGCTTTCATGTGAGAGGAATGTAAATCATTTGTGGGTAGAGAGTAGACTGATGTCTGCACATTCTTTGCCGTTCTTCCACTGAGAGGAGGCATTTATTCTCGAATAAATCTGGGCTGGTACTTGACTCCTTTGGCCAGTAGCATATGCTGGGCAAGACACCGTGATTTGAAAGCTGTGCCATAAAAGAACTGCAGTTTTCACCTCTCTGGAAAGCACCATCATAGAACCCAGGCACCATGCTGAGTGAGGACACTCGAACAACCACAGGAAATCTCACATGAAGTTCCAGTCAGCACCAAGTACCAGCCTGATGAATAAGGACATTTTGGACCTTCAAGCCATCTCTGTGCCAGCCAACTCCAGGAAGTGAAAGAACCACCCACAGAATCACAAGAAATAAACTTATTTTTAAGCCACTAAGGTTTGGAATGTACAGACTAACTAGCCAAAATCCTTCCCATCTATATGCTTCCAAGATCTTGCTCCTCCAAGGAGAGGCTTAATCCCTTAGATACATCCTGCCTAACGTGTGAACATAATACTCTTCTGCCCTATGCATTTTTGTACACTCAGTTATTTACTGTACAAATACTTACTGTACACCATGTGCTAGAAACTGTGGAAGATTCTATAATGCCATAGGATCAGAATCAGAATTCTTTTGACCCTGCTTCTGCACGGTCTTCTCTTAGGATATTTGATGTTGCTAAGTGGTGTTGAATTTTCATTTACAATGACTATTTTATTCACTGCTTCTTTTCAAATATATTGCAAAGGTTTTCAGTATTATTTCTGGCCTACATGATTGAAATAACCTTTCAGCTGCCTCCCTGTTTCTAACCCCTCCACCTTAAATCCATCCTGAAAATCTCTGTAGCTCAATAACTCATGGTTCCCCCCTCTCACCTGAAGGTTCCTGTGGTTGATGGTAGCTGTTACTTTGTAGTCTTTGGGGAGAGGGAGCACTCTAGACATGTCTGAAACTTCCAGGAAGATTTAAAAGAAAGGCAATTTCCCCGGTTATTTTGTTGCCAGTCTATCTTGTGAGCTCTCCCCCCAACCTCACTTCCACCAACTTTAAGAGTGGCATCTGGGTTTAAGTTTCTTATAAAAGTGCTCCAGGTAGTTCTAATGTGAAACCAAAGTTGAGAACCACTGTCTTAGATTTGTGATTCTCAAAAAGTAGTCTTTTACCAGTAGCATCAACATTACTTAGGAATTTGTTAAAAATACACATTCTTGGGGCCTACTGCAGACCTAATGAATCAGAAACTCCAAGAGTGGGGTTTATCACGTGATTTCACAAGCTCTCCAGTGATTTATGAGCATTAGTGTTAGAGAAACACTTTACTAGATGAATCCTATAGTTCCCTTCTAGATCGCAAAACTAGTGATTGTGCAAGTGCTTGAGGAATGCTAAATAATTGTCATCAGACCTCTGAATAGTGGTTTAGAGGATTATGTAGTATAAAGCAAGGGAGCAAATGAGTCCTGGACACTAATGCATTGTTTCCCGGAGTGAATTTATATTTCAGCTAAAGATATGTTAGACCCAAGAAACATCTTGATGAGAACATGGAGACTAAGTATTTTGAAAGACTATAAAGTGATTTTTTAAGTTAATAATCAGTGAGAGTAGTGTACAGAAACCCCATTTTGATTTGTTTGGCTATGTCCCTGCCTGGAGCCAGAGACAGAGATCTTTGAAGTAGCGTCCAGTTCTCAGCATAGAATGACTCTAAATACCATCTGATCATCATTTGTTTATTTTTGCACTGGTTATTTTGGAAATGCTTTCAAAGTAAAATTAGGACTAGTGGGAAGTAAAGACCGTCTGTCTAACTTGAATGTTGTTGTTCCAGTCTTAGAGAATTTGAGGTGAGATTGTCAAATGAATTCATGTGCTTTGAAAAGCTTTTATGATTTTTTAATGAGGTTTAAAAGCTAAAGGAATGGGATTAAGACCATAAAATCCTTTACTTTTTACATTGTTTCTTTGAACTGATTTAGTGCATTTGTATATTAGAAATAGAGGTCTGATTTGGATTGAATCCTCATTGTTTGCAAAAATATGGTCTGGAAAAAATTTCCTGGACACACAAACAGTATTCAGCTTTGTAACGACAAAGGACAGCTATGTTCTAACTCTCCAGTTAAGCACTTCAATTAGAAAAATTAGCATCATTTAATATATAGGAATGCTTGAGACTTCATACAGCGTTAAATGCAGATGCTATATATTTATATAAAGTCTTAAATAGTTCAGTGGAACATGTTTAGTAGAAAAAGTTTAGCTGAGAAAGCAGATTATATAGTATGTAACTGGAGACATTGCAGAAAGCTATACATTTATAGCCTGGTCTTTCCAAAGATTAAAATGGAGCCCACTTACAGTGCAGCTGTTGGTGTAAGTTGATGTCTTAGTCCCTCAGGCTGCCATACAGCAAACTACCGCAACAAACATTTATTTCTCAAAGTTTCTGGAGGCTGGAAAGTCTAAGATCAGCAGACTCAGTGTCTGATGAGAGCTCACTTCCTAGCCGGTAGATAGCCACATCTTCCTGTTTCCTCACAAAGTGGAGGGGAGAGCGCTCTCTGGAGACCCTTTGTAAGGGCACCAAATCCATTCACTAAAGCAGCATCCTTATGACCTACCTCCCAAGGTCCCATCTCCTAATCCTGTCATGTTGGGGCATTAGGATTTCAAAATACATATTTTTCAGGGACACAAATATTCAGTCCATTGTAGTGGGGGAAAGAGTTAAATATTCAACTTTTTCTTAGCTTTTGAAAGAACTGAGATTGGCATAGTTTAGTGGATTGAGTGGCCTAGACAATGTGGTCTGGTGTGGACGAGCCTTGAGATTTTATCCTGAGGACCTAGGTTCTAGTTGTAACTATTTCTTACTGTTCTTGTCACGTTGGACAAGATAACACCTTTGGGCCTGCCTTATTTTCCATGTTTATAAAATGTAATGAATCATACTTATTATAATGGCTTGTTGCAGGTATAAAACTAATGTAAGTGAAAGTGCTTTGACAGTAAGAAAACCGATATTAATAACAAATATTTATTCTCTTATTGATGAGGAACTTATCCAAGGAAGTCTAAATTAGGTGATTAGAGGAAAAGTTTATAATTCTTAAAAAGATGAACAGGAAAAATGATTTACAAATAAATGTCACAAATTTGTAGTGAATTGTGGTCCTCTAACAGGTTAGTTATAGTAATCTCTCATTCTGATTATTTTAAAACCATTACAGTAGTTGGAAGTTTGTGATTCTGTTTTTTTCTTCTTATGTCTAAAGTAGAAAATGTATTTTCAGTCTTTAGGGAAACTGTGTTGTATAGTGAGTATTGTGATGTCTGGGCAGCATTTTAGAATTATGCAATAAATTCTCTCCTGGCACATTACAGCTGCAATGCAGTGGAACAATATGTAAGATGTTTCACACATCAAATGTCTTTATCGCACTTACTACACATAAATGCAGTTGTCTATCATATGTTGTCAGACTTTTAAAAATGAATTGTGAATAAGAAACTCATACTCCAGTGGTGCTAAGTTTGAGTTAATACACAGTTGGGTTGTCACACACTAACTGTGCTTTCTGGCCTGAAAAATAATTTGATCCTGAGTAGTAGTTATAAAGAAGCTTTTACACATGGATTGGTAAATCCAAAGTAAATTTCAGACATGCTAACTTTTTGCTCTTTGAAAATGACAAGGTTACAAGAGTATTGCTAAAAGTACCTTAAGTATAATTTGGGGTCAGTACTCTGAGCTGAATTTCGAGTACTTAATAAACCAAAAAATGGATTGTATATTCCAGGCAAATATATAAGCCTTCTCAGCAGCTTTTCAGAGGAAACATAGGCACTAAAAAATACAGTTTTCACACCCAACTAAAAAAAATTTGTATGTTTTAAAATGTTCTCACATTTCAAACAAATCAGTATATATATGTGTGTAATTTAAATTATTGAAAATGATTGAAATAGATGCTAAGAATGGCTTTTATTAACTTGCTATGTACAAAACAAAAACCTATTAATGTAAAGGATAGCTACATTTAATAATATAATTTCAGAGAAGTTCAGTCTTATTTCTGAGCTGTGTAAGTTATTAACCTGTAACTATATTTAATGAATTAGTAGGCTGAATTTTAAGAGCACTGAATCTCATTTGGATAGATGTGCAATAAAGTGCAGAAATTATATGATTTGACAGGCCATCTGATGAATGCAAATAAGACCAACTGAATGAGCAAAATTAGAGTATGTAGACTGCCTGGAAAAAGCTGTGTTCACCCAATTGTTGTAGCTATGGCACTTTAAAATATGTTATTAGCAACATGTAAATTTCTGTAGAAACATCTCTATAAATTAAGGGAGGTCAGAGGCCATATGTGATCTGGTCTGTGGATGGGGTCTTATATAAGTAGCTTTGCCAGAATGTCCTCCAGTGTGAACAGTAAACTGAGCTATGAAAATCCACTTGCCATGTCTTATGATGGAGAGGGTCTCTAAAGACAGTATCTCCAATTTTGTTTGAATTATCACAGCTATTTCAATATACCTATACTTTCTCTTAGAATGAAGACAATCACAGAGATGGTGTGTCTAAGAAATTTCAAAAGGTGTAGGCCTCCTGATTGAAGTACAGTCAACTTACTGGATTCATTTTTTTTTTCATTATAGTAAGTATAAACATTTAAAGTATATTGTTTTGGCCAATGTTGACTTGTATTCTTTGTTGAATAAATATTTGCTCTCTGTCAAATACCCTTATTGTTAAAGCTGTTTCTGTTTATATTATTCTATAGTTTATTGTATAGCTTTAATGAATTTAACTCTGAGGATCTTTGAGAGGACAAATAAAGCTATAAACTTTGAGCTGGCAAAGCCCTTAGAGATGATCTCTTTCACTTTCTTTATCCATTACAAGAAATGCCTTCACAACATCCTTGACAGATGGTCATCTTATTTAGCTCAGTCCTGTTAGGGAGAAGGGCCCAAACTATTTCAGGGAACTATTTCTGTGGATGTCCCAGTACAAATTAAAATATCACTTTCTAAAATGTGCACCCTCTTAGTTCTGCCTCTGGAAGAAATCTACTTATTCTTTAATCCAAGAGGTAGTCCTTCAAAAAGGTAAGGATGAATTCTTAGATTCCCCTAGTCATCTTTCATCTCAGCTGAATATCATCAATTTCCTGTGTTCCTCCAAGGGAAATGGTTCATAGACAAGTAGCTCCTGATTATTTCAGTGTCCAATTAGTCTTTAACCTGTGACTCAATGTTGGGTTCCAGGTGTGATCTTACCAGGCAGGCACAGAAGGACTGTTACCCCTTTATCTGAGTTCGTGAATTAATATGGCCACAGATTACAGTCATATTATAGCTATATGGAGTATAAATATAGCTATATGTTGCATAATAGCTATGACACAGTTAGCTTAAAGCGTGCATGCATGTCGACTAAAATCCTTAGGTATTTTTCCCATGTTGACCCAGCAGTGTCTTCTGCCATCCTTCCCTCCCATCATATTTATGGTATTTTGGGGTCCAAGTCCAGACTTTCTATCTGTTGCCTATAATCCTCTTGTTTTGGGTTTTTGTCATGTCTTGACACAGTTATAATTAACTGCAGTGGAGTGAGGCAGAAAGGGAGGAGTTAAGAGTTAGAAAGAGATCCAGTAAACCAGAGTAAAGGAGGGAAGCCCTGGAGAGTTATTTAATCAAGTCATGGGTCCTAAGAGGAAGTAAAACCCATATAGTATGATGTTGCCTAGAAAGGATGCAGGTGGAAACTTGTCCTGCAGGCAAGTAGTTAAAATCAGAGGCCCTGGGACGCCCTAGCAAGGGGGAAGAGCATGAAGGCATAGGGTCAGAGTCAGATGGCCTGTTATATATTAAGGCTGACCAGCAAAAGAAAAGACACTTATTCGTAGGTACCAGAGCCTCTGTAATGGGATTTTAGGGTTCAAGGCAGGATACCAGTCCCTCAGAGGAGGACTAATGAGAGCAAAAAGTTTTTCTTGGTGATGCTATCAGGACTAGGGTATCTAGAGAGAGAAACTCAGACCCAGGGAAGACGGTAAGATTTTAGACTCAAAAAAGTGCAAGAGAAGTCCTTGGATGAAGGTTGTAGCTGGACCCCTAGCAAGGATGACCATACTACTGTGATTCTTTTTAACCAGAATTGTTAATAGATCCACATATTTCCTTTTATCTGTCTTTACTCTGTGCTCTCATATAGGTGGTCTGGATTTTGCCACTTAGCAATTTTTAAACAGTTGGTCTGTGTAAGGCTGAACACCATGTAAGTCATTTCTGTAAGGAGTATTCTCTGAATACTTTTCAATATGAAAATGAAAAACCCACCTTGTTGTTTCTGAAGGCAAAAATAATAATAGCATATGCCCTTAGTCATTTGTACTGTTAGTACTTTGCTGTCAAAACACTAAATACAAGAGAGTCCCCATAGTAGGGTGTTGTAACTAGGGCTTTCTTCCCCATCCTTTTTTTTAAGCCATTACCATTATGTGTCAGCTTTTAAGTATTCTAAGTTGTGTGTGAATTTAAGTTACAAAGTTAGAGCTTAGGGGAAAAGGAGATAATATATTAAATCATAATTTTTCTGAACATAGATAGGATTGGTAGATCCTGCTAATCCTAAGGGATAATATATAAAGTTGTGCTCGCTCAAAGGAAGTTCCTGTAGTGGTTGAAACACAGCTCCTGGACTGTAACTGATGCTCCAGCCTTGGAAGTGGGATGTGAAATAGACCTTATTTGGACCATTTAGAAGGTACAACATGTGGTTGTTAGAAATCAATAGCACAGGAACAGATTTTCCTAATGTTGACTGAAGAAAATTCAGTTTCTGGTTTTTAATAGATTAGCATGAAGTGGAGATGCAGAAGGAAGGTAGATAGTTGCTTCACGTCCTACCCCAAATACCTTTGCAGAGATCCAGTCTGGCGGTCACCAAATAGTCTCTTATCTAAGGGACTTTATAGTTCTCAGTTGGCATAGCCTAAGGTTTCGAATGAAGCCAGGAGACTTTGGTACTTTTTGATCATCACCCCTGCCTGCCAGGTTTCACCCCTGAGCTAAATCCTACTTGGATATGTACAGACATTAGAGTTTAAGCTTACTTGGGGTACTTGCTTCAGTGGTTTTTGTTTTATCTTCCTCTTCCAGTTTCTGTCCTCCTACAAGGGAAGCCATGATCACACTAACAGAGCTAAAATGTCTAGCAGACGCCCAGTCGTGTTACCACATCCTGAAGCCGTGGTGGGACGTCTTCTGGTATTACATCACCCTGATCATGCTGCTGGTGGCCGTGCTGGCTGGAGCCCTCCAGCTGACACAGAGCAGGGTTCTGTGCTGTCTTCCCTGTAAGGTGGAATTTGACAATCACTGCACCGTGCCTTGGGACATCCTGAAAGCCAGCGTGAACGCATCCTCCAATGCCGGGATGCCACTTCCGCTGCCCCTCAGAATCCAGAACGACCTCCACCGACAGCAGTACTCCTACATTGACGCCGTCTGTTACGAAAAGCAGCTCCACTGGTTCGCCAAGTTCTTCCCCTACTTGGTGCTCTTGCACACGCTCATCTTTGCAGCCTGCAGCAACTTCTGGCTTCACTACCCCAGCACCAGTTCCAGGCTCGAGCATTTTGTGGCCATCCTGCACAAGTGCTTCGATTCTCCGTGGACCACCCGCGCCCTGTCAGAGACAGTGGCTGAGCAGTCAGTGAGGCCCCTGACCCTCTCCAAATCCAAGGTTCTGCTCTCATCCTCAGGGTGCTCAGCCGGCGACGTGGATTCCAACAAGCAGTCATTGCCCTACCCACAGCCTGGCTTAGAGTCAGCTGGCATAGAAAGCCCGACCTCTAGCGTCCTGGACAAGAAGGAGGGCGAACAGGCCAAAGCCATCTTTGAAAAAGTGAAAAGGTTCCGCCTGCACGTGGAGCAGAAGGACATCATCTATAGAGTGTACCTGAAGCAGATCATAGTCAAAGTCATTTTGTTTGTCCTCATCATAACTTATGTTCCGTATTTTTTAACCTACATCACTCTGGAAATTGACTGTGCAGTGGATGTGCAGGCTTTTACTGGATACAAGCGCTACCAGTGTGTGTACTCCTTGGCAGAAATATTCAAGGTCCTGGCTTCGTTTTACGTCATTTTGGTTATACTTTACGGTCTCACCTCGTCTTACAGCTTGTGGTGGATGCTGCGGAGCTCTCTGAAGCAATATTCCTTTGAGGCACTGAGAGAAAAAAGCAACTACAGCGACATTCCAGATGTCAAGAACGACTTCGCCTTTATCCTCCATCTGGCTGATCAATACGACCCGCTTTACTCCAAACGCTTCTCCATATTCCTGTCAGAGGTCAGTGAGAACAAACTGAAACAGATCAACCTCAACAATGAATGGACGGTCGAGAAGCTAAAAAGCAAGCTTGTGAAAAATGCCCAGGACAAGGTAGAACTGCACCTTTTCATGCTAAACGGTCTTCCCGACAATGTCTTCGAGCTGACAGAAATCGAAGTGCTAAGCCTGGAGCTGATCCCTGAGGTCAAGCTCCCCTCTGCGATCTCGCAGCTGGTCAGCCTCAAGGAGCTCCACGTGTACCACTCATCGCTGGTGGTCGACCACCCTGCCCTGGCCTTTCTAGAGGAGAATTTAAAAATCCTCCGCCTGAAATTTACTGAAATGGGGAAAATCCCACGCTGGGTGTTTCACCTGAAGAATCTCAAGGAGCTTTACCTGTCAGGCTGTGTGCTGCCTGAGCAGGTAAGCACCATGCAGCTGGAGGGCTTTCAGGATCTGAAAAACCTGAGGACCCTCTACTTGAAGAGCAGTCTCTCCCGGATCCCACAAGTTATCACGGACCTCCTGCCTTCGCTGCAGAAGTTGTCCCTCGATAACGAGGGGAGCAAGCTGGTTGTATTGAACAATCTGAAAAAGATGGTCAATCTGAAAAGCCTGGAGCTGATCAGCTGCGACCTGGAACGTATTCCACACTCCATTTTCAGTCTGAACAATTTGCATGAGTTAGACCTCAGAGAAAATAACCTTAAAACTGTGGAAGAGATCATTAGCTTTCAGCACCTCCAGAATCTTTCCTGCTTGAAGTTGTGGCACAATAACATTGCTTATATTCCAGCCCAGATCGGGGCATTGTCTAATCTAGAGCAGCTCTCTTTGGACCATAATAACATTGAGAACCTGCCCCTGCAGCTTTTCCTATGCACCAAACTACATTATTTGGATCTAAGCTATAACCACCTGACCTTCATTCCAGAAGAAATCCAGTATCTGAGTAATTTGCAGTACTTTGCTGTGACCAATAACAATGTAAGTAGATCCATTCTTCCCCTTTTATGGCCAGTCATTTGAGCATCTGCTGTTGCAGTGTGTGATGTCACTAAAGATAATGGACTTTAAGTCATGCTAAGCATCTTGAGCTTGGCCTGACTACCACTTATTAGACATGTGACTGTGGACAAATTATCAAAACACTGAGAGTCAGTTTTTAATGTAATTTACAAGTTGTCGTAGAGATTTTATGAAAAAAGTATATATAAGCATTTGGCACAGTTTCTGGCACGTAGTAGGTACCCAAATATTCTCTTTATCCTCTTTCCCTGTTTTTTAACATAAAAATCACAAAAGTTATGGCAGAGCTTACTTTCATTTCAGAAAAGGCTTAAGTACAATATTTATAAAGTTTCATAAAATTTTTCAGCTTTCCAAGTCTGACAGAGGACAACTTATTGTAAAAAAATTCTGGGACTGTGAATTATTCATAAGTTCTTTCTGTGATGCGGTAAGAAAGACTTGAAATCTCCATGCACGTCTAGAAAGACAATTCAAAATGAAAGGCCTGGTTCTATAATGCAGCACTAGGGCTTCTTAGAAGCTTTTTCCAGCATCCATGCTTTAAAAATGAACCATAATTTGCAACAGTAAAGCCAAATTAAGGAGAACTTAACTTAGCTGAAACAAGAAAAAACAGAATAAATGAGTAGTTTCCTAGGTTAAAATGTGAAGAAGGAAGAAAAAGACAAAAATCATGTTGGCTGAAAGGGCAAGAGAGTGATGGTAATATCCATATGGGAAGAAAAAAAAACCTGTCAGAAATCAGGGCTGCCAAAAGATTAAAATGATTCCCCTTTAGTTAAAATGGGAACTACTTTCTTCTACCCCACCCAAAAAGGTATTATCTCCTAGACTTTTTTATTTATTTATTTTTAATTGAAAGATAATTGCTTACAATATTAATTTGATTTCTGCCATACATCAACATGAATTAGCCATAGATGTACTACTCCTAGACTTTTTAATAGTTTATATTTCATGCTAAATATATCTGTGAGCATGGAGTTGGCCAAAAAACATATTGATCATCAGACAGTGTTTTTAGAAACCATAGCTTGTTGGACAAATACCAGAGCTGGGGAAAGAACAGAATTTATGCTGACTTTTAGAACTCTGTGGCTTCACTATATGTAGAAGGATAGAACCCATTATAAGATTATGAGGTTTTAAAACTCCTTTAAAAGTTAGCAGTGTACCTTAGAATTACCTGGAAGGCTTGTTGAAACACAGATTTCATGGCTCCACTCCCAGGGTTTTTCATTCAGCAAGTAGGTCTGGTGTAGGATCCAGGAGTGTATAGCGCTGAAAATCTCAGGTGAAGCTGGTGCTCCTGGTCTAATGACCACACTTTGAAAACTACAGGTCTAGAGATTTAGCATTAGTGTTGCTTAATTATAAAGTTGACTAATATTAGCATTGTGGTCACCGTTTTCCCATTGTTAAACCTGTACTAAAAAATATAAATAATTATTTTGAAAGGTACTGGTTTCACCAAGTTGTTGTCCAATTAAATCACTCCATGGAGTTTTGAAAGTCATAGCTGATTAAATTGTCATCTAACCATAATTATCTAAGTGTATAAGCAAGTTAATGATTTTCTCTAGTTTAATGTCATGAAACTGTGAGATTGTTGGTACTGTTGACACTAAGTTTATTGACTTCTTTTGTGGCTGACAGGGAGACTAGGTGTTAGTATCAGACATATTTTGTCTTGACGAAGGAAAGGGTACTTGGTAGCATATGAAAATTCTTATGCTTAAGATAGTTTCTGGCCCAAGAACAATACTCTCTTGGGTTGTGTTGTCTCAGAAGTCATAACAGCAGTTGTGAGCATCCTCAGAACCGTTGCGATGACTGCAAATCTTGGACTGGGTGAGAAACAGTCTTCTCAGAACTGTGAAGAGACTTACCTACTAAGGATGTGGTGAAATTGGAAGATAGCAGCCAGAGAGATGAAAGGTTCCTCTCTGGTGGGACAGTGTAGCCTAGTGATAGGAAGCACTGGGAAGGGAAGGGAAAGAGAATAGTCCTCACTATTGGTCTTCAAATATTCGGAAGCCCTACTTAGGAAGGAAAGCCTGTTGGGAGTTGTTGTTGGTGTTAGAGCTCAGACAAGCAAGAGAAGACGCCTCATCTTTCCCAAGAAAGCTGTCCAGAGACTGAATGAACATCTGAGAAGGGAGAAGTGATTTTCTTAATAAAACTGTCCAGGTATCAATTGTCAGCTGCTTGGTGGGAATATTGGTAAAGGGAACTGAGGATTCATGTTTTATGTGGGAATTTAACTAACTTGAAGATTTCTTCTTGAAACCTTAAGGTTCTCATGACTCTATAAGGTAGACCAAAATATTTATAAAACTTAGAAAACAAAACATCAAACCTGCAGCGTAAATATTTAGATATGCTTATACTCAGAAATGTGAGTTGATTCCTCTCTCTGGAGTGGAGGTTGGTAAAGATTGCAGAAAGAACACTTTTTTAAAGACTTGGGCAGTGTGTCACGTTCATAGGCAACAAATGCTAACCCTGGGGTTTATTGAAAAGATGTCATGTGTCTCATTGCTGAAAAGGCTACACAATCAGGCTTGGGAAACAGGGACAAAATTAGATAGCAAGAGAAAAGCAGCCAAAATCATAGTACAGAAGTAAAATTAAGATGTACCCTGACACTGACCATATCAGCACTGAGCACCAGTGCCGCCCTGAAAACGATGCTGCTGTTGCTGTGGCCCTTGCTCTCCCACAAAATCAGTTCTTCATGGTTTCTGCCTTATGCCCTGAGCCCCACATCTAAGCAACTGATAGAGCTTGTGAATGCTCACAGGCTTCCCGTGTGGCTCAGTGGTGAAGCATCCGCCTGCCAGTGCAGAAGATGCAGGAGACTGGTTTTATTCCTGAGTCAGGAAGATCCCTTAGAGAAGGGAATGGTAACCCACTCCAGTATTCTTGTCTGGAGAATCCCATGGACAAAGGAGCCTGGCAGGCTGTGGTCCATGGGGTAGCACAGAGTCAGACACAACCGAGAAAACGCACATGCTCATGCTCATGAATGCTCACCCTCGCGCTGCAAGAGATCTGGAACAGAAGAATCTGGCATTGTCAGTCCTCTTGTGGGAAGTGGGCGCTGCTTCCCACCAAGAGCCCCAGGAAGGTGAGGTAGAGAATTCTCCAGACACTGCAGATGCTGGGCAGCCCCCAGATGACAGACATTCACTGAGAGGACACTCCAGACTTTACTCCACAGGATAGTGATAGGTCTTCTCACGAAAACCATGAAACAGACTTTAGCACGCTTCTGCGGCAGGATTCCTCAGAGCCTTTATCATATGAACATGCATTGTGCTTCTCCAAGAGGAGGATAGGGTGTGCAACATTTGGCACATGTATTTGAGCAAGGCATTCTTTTTTATGGTAACTTCTTGAGAGGAGTGTTCTGAGAACACTAACTGGGGAAATGTGGAAGGATAGAAGTCATGCCCAGAAGATTGTCACTGGCATGCCCAGGTGTAATAAGCGATGAGAGCCTTTAGACAGGGGGTCCGAATGGAGACTGCCTTGAATTCTGCCAGGCTAGTTCAAGTCTGAGTCATTGGGTGGTAACTAAGGTGAGGCTTGAGCCTGACAGTGCTAGGTAACCCGAATTGGTGCCTCCAAGGAGGCGCTGGTTGTGGCATACTCAAGGGTTGGAAGAGGACAGTCAAGAAACAGAACCTCATGGCAAGTTTTAATCAGTTATGATTTAGAAGTAGGAATATAGATTAAAAAGAGACTCATGTATGAAAGGAATACTATGGATCATTGGTCCTGAGGTCAGCGAAGTACAGCCTCAGAGCCAAATCTACTCACAGCCTGACCTCAGAATGGTTTTTAAATTTTTAAGTGATTGGGGAAAGAAAATCAAATAATAATACTTCCTCATATTTGAAAATTATAGGAAATCCAAATTTTAGTGTCCATAAATAAATTCCATTGTTCTCCCTAGTGGGCCTATATTAGCAAAAAAATTATAATTGTTATATTTTTCATTATATCACTTAGAAACATATGAAAATTTTTTCTTTTACTATTATAATTACCTACATAGTATTTTCCGTTTTGACATTTGGCCTGCAGAACCTTCAAGATATTTACTATCCTGCTCCTTTTTTTTTTTAAGATTTTTTTTTTTTTGATGTGGACCATTTTAAAGTCTTTATTGAATTTGTTGCAATATTGCTTCTATTTTTTTGTTTTGGGTTTTTGAGATCTTAGTTCCCAAAAACATATGGGGTCTTAGCTCCCCTGCATTAAAAGGTGAAGTCTAAACCACTCCCCAGGGGGGTCCCTCTTGCTCCTTTTGAGAAAATCTTTGCCAACCTATGTTCTAAAACACTGCCCTCACTTTATTGATACTGAAACTGAGGCTTAGAGCAATTTGCCTGGGGTCCAAAGTTTCCCAGTGATGGATCTGGGCCGGAACCTCTCTTCAGCTCCTCCTCCAGTGCTCTTTCTCCTGCAGCACAGATGCATCTGTCCAAATGATGCTCCGTGGGAAGCAGTGGTGTGTGCGGGTGATGGGGTAGGAAGAGGCAACCTCCAGCTCTCTCCAGTGCCAAAGTATAGTTGGATTATGACGGTGTTGGATGTGACCAAGAAGCACAGGAAAGGAGGAGGATTTAATGACTTTGCTCAAATCTTAAAAATGACTCCAACTTATACCTCGGTCTTCCAATTTTCTCTTTCTGCATTTAAATGAATTTTATTAACTCACAGACGCTTAGCCCAAAGGTGAATAGTGTAGAAATCCCCTCTAAAGATCATTTATGTGGCAATGTTCCATGTTGGTTTTTGACATTATCACTTAAATATGGAAATACTCAGCTTTGTCTCTTGAAATGATTGGGCTTTATGGATTTAGGTTGGCATGTTCTGAAATAGCATGTGTCAATGGCCAGAAAAATAGGAAAGCTGACATTGAGAAGAATTCTGAAGTGAGGTCCCAGCCTCTGGGAAACAGTGAAATATTTAATTGTCAGTGTCAGCCATGAATATAGGAAGAGAACCATCCTGCCTTGGATGTTCTGAGGGCTTCAGTACATTTGGCTGAGATGGACACTTAGCGCTCAGGAAGCGTGCATTGTCCACAGCCTTTCACTCACTTTCTCAACAGTGACACTACTGAGGGGCCAACCCCAGAGGCTCACTCTCATTGCCTGGTGAAATCCCTCACCTGTACTAGGGGCTGAGAAGAAGCTAAAATCACAAATTCAGAGATTTGAAAGAAGATGAGTTAGACATGGTAGTGCTGATAGCCAGAGAGGACAATGGCTTAGGGTCTTCACCCAATAAAAAAAGTCAGTACAATTAAGCAAGATACGCGCTGGAGTCTGGAAGCTTGACTGAAGAAGAGAGATTGGGATTCTTTGATGCAGCCCTGGTGAAGGCACTCTTCTTCGCAGCAGCCACTGTAGGCTAATGATCTCCATAACTGTTTAATACTTCTCTTCCCCAGCAGACCAGTGCTTGTCAAAGGGGGGCAGTTTTACCCTGCAGAAGACATCTGTCTGGAGACATGTTTTGTTGTCACAACTAGAGAGGGCAGTGGCACTGGCATCTACTCAGGGATGCTGCTGAATGCACAGGGCACCCACACACAAAGAATTATCCCACCCCAAATGTCCGCAGTGCCAAGGTGGAGAGACCCTGCATGGGTCTTAAAGACCCATCTGTCTTGCTCAGCATTTTATCCCCAGCACCTGGTTGGGAGCCTGGCACAAAACAAGGCTCTCAGCAGGCATCCACTGAATACAGGTGAGACAAGTCTGCCCTCCTTTCAGCCTGTTTGCCTAAGTCATTCCTTTTATGCCAGCAGGCACTCTCAACCCTGAGCATATTCATTGCACAGGACTGATCATTCCCTCTACTTTTATGTCACTGACCCTAGTTTTGAGCTGCAGATAATGTCTGATCAGAATGAGGTTACGTTTTTTTCTCTCATTTTTCTGCCATATCTATGCCAAAATTGACATATCTGTGGTTTCGTATCTACCTTCGTAAGGAATGAAAAAGGGTAGCTATTTTCCTTTGCTTATACCACCTAGTATTTTGATGTAGAATGATGAGCTGTATTGCATGATAGTCTTAGAAGCAGTGATCATTAGATTTATTTTCAAGGATATCCAGTACTGAATGTATGTATGAGTGATAGAGGAGGGGGCAGATTCCAACATAATAAGCCTTTTAATGCAGTCTGACCATCTTTTACACTGTATAGGGAATGTTTATCTTTTTAAAGAGATATTTCTGGAAGGCTCTGGAAGTTCCTGCAGAGAACTGGCTCAGTGGGGTTGTACTAGGTCATCAGAGGAGGAAGTTGAACTCTAGAGCGCCCCTTTCATCCCCCTTTCTATCAAAGCAACTTCTTGAACTAGGGAGCCTGCGTTGTTTCATAGTTGCAGAGTTGCCTGGTCCAGGCCTGTATAAATTTGTGAAGCATTAGAGGGTGGTGTTTGTGCAGTCCAGCTTGGCCTGGAGCAAACTTGCAGTTCAGTGGCAGGATGAGGGCTGAGCACATTGAGTATGCTAACCCTTTCTCTAGGTGTATTTCCCCAATAAGCCCATTTCATATACACACTGTGGCTCCCTTAGAAACTCACATGCAACCTTCTCACCAGATAGAGGAGCAATTCAGTTGAGCATTTCTAGGCATTGACCTAGTCACAGGCTATTTATCATATTCCAAATGATTTCTCTGTTTCATATGACTTAAAACTCAGGAGCAGGTAGAAAAAGAGTTAATACTCATGAGTGTGCATGTAGAGGAGAATGAGACGTACATGTTTATACGATCGCATCTTCTTGTCTCTGCTTCTGTCAGCGTTTTTTTAAACCAGAAGGAGGTTTTCAGTCTATACTGTGAAACCCTAAGAAATAGCCTTGTGTCTTGTTTTTGAGGGGACAGCTCATTACCTCACACAGTAAACTCTTTTTGAGGACTGTTGAGATTGATTTGCTTCTCCTGAGTTACTGGTTTGTAAATGAATATGTAACTGATAGGTTTCCTTTGAGAGTTGAGAATTGCTTTGCTAGAGCTAATCTGTTGCCCACCCGTATACAGCAGGGGTTTTGAAGTTCTTGGTGGCCTCAGTCCTGATTTCAGAACATCCTTATTTTTCCTGTAAGTTTCCCATCTACTTCAAATGTATCATCAATGTTATATGTACCTATTTAAAATGTCTGGAAATGTTTTGGGGGAAAGGTAGGGGTATAAATAAATACTTGTAGTATAATAGGCCCTCAAAAACCAGTTTTACTGGCTTCTTTTTTTTCCCTTTCCAGATTGAGATGCTTCCAGATGGGCTGTTTCAATGCAAAAAGCTGCAGTGTTTACTCTTGGGGAAAAATAGCCTGATGAGCTTGTCACCTCACGTGGGTGAGCTGTCGAACCTTACTCATCTGGAGCTCATCGGTAATTACCTGGAAACACTTCCTCCTGAACTGGAAGGGTGTCAGTCCCTAAAACGGAGCTGTCTGATTGTCGAGGAGAATTTGCTCAATACTCTTCCTCCCCCTGTAACAGAACGTTTGCAAACATGCCTGGATAAATGTTGACCTAAAGAGAGAATCATTTTTAAAAGTACATTCCAGGGCTTTAAATGAGAACTAAAATTTCCTAAGTTATAAAGATGAACAATGGATAATTATCACTAACTATAACCAAATGTCTTATTATAATAAGGCAACTCAGTGTCTAAATTAAACAGGTAAAAAGTATTAACACTGAAACAAAGTTTTGTGAATAATTGATCTTTAACTTATGGAGATATGAGAAGTGTACACTTGGAGGGTAGAATGGGGCCATGAAATTATTGAATCTCTACACTGCAGTTTTTATCTTTTGAAGATGAGATATAACTTACTTGCATACTTGTTTTAACTGACTTCCTGTTTTGATATTTATCACCTAGGCCATAAACTCATCAACATAAATTCCCTTGAGGTACACTCAGCACTGTCTTTGATTTATGTTCTTAAATACTTTTAGGCAGGATGCATTGCGCTTGGCAGAGTTCCTCCTTGGCTTAATTTTTACTTCCTGCCCCAGCTTGTTTGAGTCTTCCTTCATCTGGTTTTCTCTTAACAACAGTGATGAACCCTGAGAAAGTACCTGCCTGTGGCCTTTGCACAGAACAGGAGCAGGGTATTTAGGACAAGTCATCCTCTGGCCATCCTGAAATTTTAATGTATCCTCTGCAATTTCTTCTTGTATCTCATCAGAGCCTTTTTTATTTGCTACTAATTTTTATATCAAATGTAAAACATAAATATTTTATATTGTGTAATCTTGGATGCAAAATCTGTGAGAATAGTTTTTGTAAGGTACAGAGAACACATCCTTTTCTTTAAGAACTTACTATTAATATACATGGTTTCGGCTGCTTACGAGTCTCACGTTTGTGCGCACTTGGCTCCAAAATGTTTTTGTAGTCTGCAGCTAATTATTTCTGGATAACAAAAGCCTTGTGTTTCATGCCCTAAAATATTTGGGGGTTTCCTTCCAAGAGGATGGCCACATCATCTACCTCTCTCTTCCCTAGTTGCTGTGCTATTGTACGGGTAACCATTCTTAATTACTTCGAAAACTGTGATGGAGGGGAGAGGTACAGATTTGGATCTATAAAACTGATTTTCAATCACTCTGTAGAAATTAAGTAAAAGTTAAACAAAATGCTGTGTTCTCCATCTGCATGATCTCTAGATAGGATTATAATGTGAAACATTCAGCCTCTATTCATTGTTTAATATGAGTTCTCAAAGCTCACAAAGAAATAGATCTAATTAACTGAAATTCATCTCATGTCTTTGTCTGACTTTTCTAGAATACGTTTTGCTCTTTTTTTTCAATAAAGAGTTTTGTGTTGGGCTTTTTATTATCATGCGTATTGTAAAATGAATAAAGCCGACTGACTCATTTTGGGGAAATGTACATTTTCGATGTGTTTTTCTCTGTGTCTAGGCATTGTGATGCCATTTCAAACTAGGAAATAATCTATTAACTGCACCTCGACAAAACTGGAAAACACTATGGGTAAAGAGTACTGTAAACATGGAATTGTGATGTATGGTATGTTTTTTCCCTTGCTTTGTCCCTTCCAGAAGGATGAAAATGAGTTTTTAAAGTATGGCCAAATGTAGCTTCCCTCACCTGCCACATACCTTTGAGCTGACATTCAGAGAAAAGAACTGTTCATATCAAATAAAATTTGAGTAATAGCTATAAAAAAAACATAAAACACCAAAAGCTGCCTAAAACACTGCTGTTTATTCTGAATGAGAAGGAACAATGTAAAAATGCAATTCTTACCAAAACTTGCCTTTAGTCAGAACATTCAAGCTCTCAGGGACCCAGGCATAACTGATGAAACTTTCTTCTAGACTTCAGAAAACAGATTCTGACTCTATCTAGGTTTTTTTGTTATTTTCAATCTTTTAATGTGAGATCATTGTCATTTTAATGTTTCCCATCTGTATTGCACAGTAGAATTGTCATGTGTACCAGTTCCAGTGTTGGATAGGATTATCTTATGTTTGGAACATGAATATGATAGATGGAAATATGTTCATTTTGGGTCATATAATTACTCATAATGTGTATGAAAAATCCTATCCCTTTTGATAAGGAAAAGTTTTCAAAACAAATTTCAGATTTACTACCATTCCCCTGGGGTTTCCCAGGTGGCACAGTGGTAAAGAATCGCCTGTCAGTGCAGGAGCTGTGGGTTCAATCCCTGGGTTGGGAAGATCTCCTGGAGGAGAAGATGGCAACCCACTCCAGTATTCTTGCCTGGAGAATCCCATGGACAGAGGAGCCTAACAGGCTACAGTCCATAGGGTCGCAAAAAGTCAGACATGACTGAGCGGCTAAGCATGCACACACCATTCCCCTGACAGTCTACAGCCCCTCCTGGCTAGTCACCAGGTTCTGTTCACCTGCAAAAGGCACTAGCTAAATCTTCCTTATCACCTGTCTACATTTCTGGAAGCAAGTTACTATCATAATGAGTTTTGTAAGCTGCTTTCCAAACACAAGAATGTGGTTACTAGTGCAAACTCCTTTCAAGCTGACATTTTTATTTCAATCCCACACACCAGTGTTAGGTAGCTTTGGGAATGATGTAACACAGATGTCATGAACTCTGAGACCACCACTTAACATGCAAAACTGTGGTGTTTGCCAACTTTATGCAATATTGGAGCAGATCTTCATTTTGGAAGAGGATTTTCAAAGAAGCAAATGAAGTTTATTCAATTATAATTTTGAGACTAGTTGACACTTGCTTTCCAAGAATGTGTAGTGCATTTTCCAAAAAATAAATATGGATGTTATTCAGAACAAAGTTGACGGCTTATGCTAGACTAAATGCATTTTATTTACATACACACAGATACACAATGATTAGCTTGCATGCACATGCCTATGTGTACAAAATTTATTCGTTTTGAATATGTGTAATATTTTTCCAAAGTTGCAAGTGGTTGTAGGTTAATGCTAAAATATCAATTCTTTTTTATTCCTTACTTGTAATCATGGAGTGCTCTGTTCTCTTAGCTATAATATTAAAGTGAAAAAAATGAAAATGAAAGTCACCCAGTTGTGTCTGACTCTTTCCAGCCCCATGGACTGTAGAGTCCATGGAATTCTCCATGCCAGAAAACTGAAGCAAGTAGCCATTCCCTTCTCCAAGGGATCTTCCCAACCCAAGGATCAAATCCAGGTCTCCCAGTTGCAGGCAGATTCTTTACCAGCAGAGCCACCAGGGAAGCCCAAGAATACTTATTAAAACCAAATGCTCAGACTTGGTCAGCAGCCTAAGTGGTTTTGACCCTAATGTGTACATCAAGGTCCATCTCTATGGCACACAGATAAGGTGTTCTCATTGTTCATCCTTCGTCTCCATTTCCTCCTGATATCACCATGTTTCACTGTCACTTAGCAAACGTTTGTGTTAAACAGGGTAAATAGAGATGCCAAGATCTCATTGTTGTGGCATAGCTCCAGTGTATGTGCTATGGGGAGCTGTTATCTGTATAAAATTATTGTTTGATAGTGGAAATATTTGTTTCCGTTCTTCAGGTGTCTCATGATTTAAATTTTGTATGTTGAATTAAAATATTGCATAATATTGATGGGTTCAAAACCATTAAAATAATCAAACAATTATTCTGTGGGTTTAGTTTTATTTCCTTACATTTTCAATCAAATACTCTTTCCATCTTCACTTTCTTGTAACGTCCCATCCACATAAGCTATTTTGTTTTCCCTCTCTGCTCACCCACCTCCTTAAATTGATATAGTAACAGAATATATTTGTGCTAGAGAACTTGAAATACTACTGGAGCATGTATTTATTTGGGGGGAAGCCAAAGCCTATAATTATGCCTAATTGAATTGTTCTACTCAACCCAACCTTGCAGTGTTCAGAGCCGATCCAGTGATCCTTCATACATACCAATATAACTGAGAGAATGAGAATATAACTGTAAATCCACTTTGTTTTCAGGAACTGCATATTGCATCAGAATCTATGTTTATTTCTTTCTAGAAGCAAGAGGAAGTCTGGTCTGGGGAGGAGTTATTTTGTACCCTGGTTTGAATTATGAAGACATTATATACATGAAATGGCCTAAACTAATAACTGTTGCAAAATGCCCTGGATATAATAATTTCTTCAGCTGTATCTGAAATCTGAAGCAGTGAAAAGAAACTAATTTAACTGATTTCTTCCTGCCTCTGGTCCATCACTTCTACATCCACTGAGACCTATCTACTAAGTACCGTTTGGTAAAGAACTACATTTTCTTCACCTTTTTAAAAATATGAACAGTTCCATCAAAACCTAAAGTATTAGCATAGAATATAAGACCCAAAGTACTGAGTTGAGATGCCTTCCGATTGAACTGAATTCATATTTAAATTTTGCGTTTGACTTGTATAATACACTCCGGCTGAGAAAAACAATTAGGAATGCCTCCTGCATGTTACATATCTCTTAACAGAGATGATGCAATTTAAAAAATTCAAAGGGGCATAGAATTAGAATGGGTGTGTTTGCACATATATGTATTGTGTATTAACCTAAATATTCATGCTTAAATATTTTTCAAGCTCTTCAAATGTTTCACACTCAACAAAATAAAGGGCCAGTTCTGAGAAGAAACATTTTGTGTAGTTAGCTTCACAGGGAATCCTAGCATTTGTTATTTTGTTTTTGTCGTATATTTTGAAACATGTACATAAATGGTTTTTGCTTCTGGTAATGAATTATTAGAAAATGTAAGATTTTGTTGTGAACTGAATGCTTTTGGCCCTCAGGTTTACCATGTAAATCTGGATTTTGGTATTAAACCCGTCAGCCTGAGATTTAGTACTTTTGAGTGAACTTTATTGTTTTTAAAATAACTTACGTAATATGCAGATTCAGTTTTTATAAACAGCAAATAAAAACAGCTTCAGTGTTGGAAGAAGTTGACTGGGCTAATCTTGCCTGTATACATTGATCCGTGCCCAAGCTCCAGGAGTGAGCCCCTCCTCTTCCCAGGGTTCCCTGTGCAGTTGTGTAGTTATATTGTTCACCAAATGATAGATTTCAGATTTATGTAGTTGTCTTCCAGTTGCTAAGTTGTGTCTGACTCTTTGCGACCCCATGGGCTGTAGCCCCCCAAGCTCCTCTGTCCATGGGATTTCCGAGGCAAGAATTCTAGAGTGGGTTGCCATTTCCTCCTGCAGAGGATCTTTCTGACCCAGGGATCGAACCCACGTCTCCTGTGGCTTCTGCACTGGCAGATTCTTTACCACCGAGCCACCAAGGAATGGTGGTATGACTATCATAACAGTAATATGAGTTTTTAAACTGTGCTACAATGGCCGCAAGGCTCTGAAAACTGC
Organism: Budorcas taxicolor; assembly: GCF_023091745.1. Classification (NCBI taxonomy): domain Eukaryota; kingdom Metazoa; phylum Chordata; class Mammalia; order Artiodactyla; family Bovidae; genus Budorcas; species Budorcas taxicolor. The sequence goes on along the minus strand of NC_068912.1, from coordinate 53,954,453 downwards.
TGGACTGATCCTAGAATACACTGTGGGAGGGTATGCAATCTGTCACCTTTCTGATTCATCTGTCCAGCAGTGTTCGTCCCTTGGGACTGGTTCACAAACCAACCCATCTCGCTCCCTTTCTTCTTGGCTCCTGTTTCTCCATCTGCTGTTGGTTTAGCACTAACATTGACTAGTGGACCAGATGAAATAAAAAGTAAAAACCTAAGACAGGAGATGTTGAAGTTTAGGTAGGGAGAAGAGATGGAATTATCTGGTAAACCAGGTACATAATAGTTTGAACTTTGGGATAGAAGACTTTCCCCTCTCTCAGTCACATACACAGAGTTTCAGGAGCACATTAGGAAGCAGATACCAAGAACTTTTCTCTGCTGGAGGGCAGAACTCGATATAGACTGAAGCAGGTTATGAAGGAAACTAGATGGCACTATTTTTCCCTGGAAATGTACTTTAAGCAAGGCTTTCTCTCACCTCTAAATGCCTTGGGAATGGGAATATGTGGAGGAGATGAAACCAGTGCCTGCCTGACCTAAGGCATCACTGCGAGGTACTCTGGCTGAGTCCTGTCCTAACAGCCCAGAAGGCAGTCACCGGCCCCCACAATCGTGGCAACAAGGGTGACTCCACGTTCACTCCTTTCCACTTTGCAAATCACTTTTCAAACATGCTGTGAAGGGAGCCTGGCTGTGCAGGCAGAGGCTGCGGCCATGCTATTGAGGCCACAGCCTGATGCTTTGGAGCTGCAGCTTATGGTCGGGTTTCTGCCCCTTGTTTGGATTCTCTGAAATTCAGGTTCCTAGCTTGTTTTTCTGTGTCCCTCTCATCTCTGAGATCCAGAGAAAAGCAGTTTATCCAAGGCACAAAGCCAGAGCTTGAACTCAGCCCCATATTTACAGAAAAATATCTATATGCCAAGGAAGGATCAGAAAAAAGTCATCTTTCAACATGTGTAGTCTCTTTTTTGGAAAATATGTCTCTCTTCACCCTGTGTTGTCTCATTATGCTCCAGATGAGAGTTCTAAGTCCTGCCTCCTAAATACCAGTGCTTCTATAGAACAGCCTTTTCAGATTACTTCTTATATTGCAAATACCTTGCATTTTATGTGCCTTTTTACACAGGCCTGTTCTTGGTTTGTGTAGGGCTTCAGGCACATCATTTTTTTTGCTCTCTGCCTCCCTCTGCCGCTGAGAAGAGAATAAATCAAATAGAAGCTTGCCTAGTTCCTGTTTCTTCCCCTTTTATTCAGTTTCCCCTTGCCTGCCTTCTGAGGGAAGATCTTTAGAATTCAGTGGCCCTCACTTAATCTCAGAGACTCCATCTCCAATGAGATGCACATAGAAAGCCCTATGCGATGCCCAGCACCAGGATCAGACAGAACATGTTGGGTGCCTGGGCAGGAAACAATTCAGCAACCTTGAAACGTGCTTTGAATGTTCATTTATTAGGTATTTGGTAAAGATGGGGGAGCTGGTTTTCTACTAGTAAAAATATGAAGCTTAAATAGGCTAATTATTTCCTTCTCCAAAAGCAATACTCACAAAAAAGTGAGGTAGAGCTTAAAGATGACTGAGCAGAGAGAGGTGGGGATTGGGGAGATAGTGTAAATAAGTAAGTCCTCATAGTATTTTTATCAAACACCCCAACAGACAGTCTCTTCTCCTAGGCCTCACAAGCAGGCCCATCAGCTGCCAGGTCTCCCCTCTCTTTTTTCCTCCCAGAGCATCCTTCTCTTTTGACTCTACTCTTTCCCTTCCCAGATTTCAGGTGCTACACCCTTCAGTATCTCTGTCTCTGACTGGACCATTTAGCATTGTCCTAACCACATATTCCAAGCTTACATAAATCACCCTTTACTAAATCCCAACTTTGAGAGTATTAAATACCCATCATTTCAAGGGAGATGTTTTACTTTGTATTCATCAAAATAAATGTCTTTGACATCACAGTGTCCAGAGGAATATGACTGTCAGCTGGCTCGTTGTGCTTGCAACCCTAGGAACTGGAGGCAAATGGGATTATACTAGGGACAGAATGGTTTCCCAGGTTCCTCAGGTTGTAGGTTTACCAGAAGAGGAGTAATAGATTTGGACCATTGAATATAACATGCTGAATAAAATAGGATGCATTTGGAAAAAAAAAAATGTCTTTCAGTTATCAGGATTCTCCCTTCCTACAAAGTGGTTTCCTGTCACAATTTCAGATTCCGAATGATAGACTTATTCACTTTGCTGGATGGACGTAGGACCAATTTGCAGTCCTTAGGCTGATAACCTAACAAATTGCATATGAAAACCCAAGTTAATTGGCCCTGACCTATTATCAATTATTCCAATAATATTTGGTGTTCTTTGTAAGTTAGTACCGAGGCAAATGTTGGAGCATTGGGGGGACCAAATGCCACCTGTCTGAAGGGAGTTTCCCTCTAGTCCTTCCTTAAACTGGGTTAGGATTCACATCCTTGTCTTATGTGCCTATGTCTTAACGTGCTTCTATGGCATGTCCTAAAAAAAACGCCACAGGTTATTTTGGGTTTGAGAAAAGGGCGGTTCTGTCACCCTTTTCATAATAGACTGAACCAGTCTTGGGTAACTGCTCTGTGAAAAAGGAAATCCAGAAGAAGAAGAGGCCAAGTGAAAAAGCATTGATTCAATCTGCATTCTGAGGCCTGAGGGAAATTCACTGGCCTGGTGATTCCTGGGCAGAACAATATATTATAGACCTCATTAATGGCTTCAAACTGAGGAACGATAAAAATCTAATCATTTCATCCCTGCTCCTACAGCTTGGAGTCTGCCACCTCGGGGGAAACATCGTCTTGGGATACACCAATAGCATCATTTACCCTCTGCGGATTCCCAGGTGGCAGGAGTGGTAAAGAATTCGCCTGCCAATGCAGGAGACACAGATTCGATCCCTGGGTTGGGAAGATCCCCTGGAGAAGGAAATGGCAACCTGCTCCAGTATTATTGCCTGGAAAATTCCATGGACAGAAGCCTGGCAGGCTACAGTCCATGGGTAGCAAAGAGTTGGACGCGACTGAGCACCCCTGCAACCGGCCGAGTACTCTAGTAGGTTCTTCATGTGTGCTGTCGGTCCATCCAGCAACCTTATTTGGTGTGTTATTCCCAATTCACAGATAAGATAGCAAACCTAAAAATGAGAATTTCCCCAACATCTTGTGACAGTTCAGGAGAGGAATCTAGTTTAACTTACAGGTCTGCAAAGCGCTTTCTACAGAGATTTAGATAAACAGCATCCAGGATGAGCACTTCACCCTCTCACCCACCTGAGTATTTGAAGACGCACAGATCATGCTCTGCTTTTTCAGAGTTCACTAGTCTCCTTTTGGTAGCTTTAAGCCTGTTGCTTCCTCCTGTTTCATATCTATTTTAGTTTGTCTTCTCCTGAGCCAATGAGTCACTTCCTGTCCATACTATTTCCCCCATCCTCTCCTAGGATCACAGAACTTTCCAGCAGAAGAAACCATGGAGACTTTTTAGACGAAGAAAACCTAGGTGACTTGTCTAATATCACAAGCCCACTGCCTGAGAGAGGTGGCACTGAAATCTGCATACCCCCCTGTTTGTGCTCTTCTCAGGAGCACAGGATTCTATAATAGGGGTCTCCAACCCCCAGGCCATGAACCAGTACCCATCTGTGGCACGTTAGGAACCAGGCCACCCAGCAGGATGTGAGTGGTGGGCAAGTGAGTGAAGCTTCACTGTATTTACAATCACTCCCCATTGCTTTCATCCTTCTGATTCATGGGAAAATTGTCTTCCATGAAACCAGTCCCTGGTGCCAAAAAGGTTAGAGTGTGCTGTGCTTAAGTCGCTTCAGTTGTGTCCAGCTCTGCAATCCTAAGGACTGTAAGCTGCCAGGCTCCTCTATCCATGGGATTCTCCAGGCAACAATACTAGAATGGGTTGCCATTCCTCTTCCAGGGGATCTTCCCGTCCCTGGGATCAAACCCACCTCCTGCATTGGCAGGCAGGTTCTTTGCCACTAGTGCCACTTGGGAAGCTCCACTAGTTAAAACCAAAGCCCAGTGGAAGAGCCAAGACTAGCACACAAACCTCCTCCCTAACTGCAAGTCCTGTGCCTTCTCTAACAAGCTGCACTCATTTTAGCTATGTCCTGTATCCTGACAACACTTTCTGTGCAAAGTGCAGTGCTGGGCCCAAAGCACTTGAGACTCCTATCCCCACTTCACTTATCAGCTAGGCTCTGAAAGGAGCCATCAATAATTAATCATTATTGAGAACTTTTGAGTTCAATGGCCATAGACTTTATAAATGTGTTTAAAATGTGTTAAGATAGGCACGGTCTCCATTTATAGAAAAGAGAAGTCAATCCAGGATGGTAAAATGACATGAGGTGACATGTTAGATTATATAGCTAGTATGTGACAGACCCAGGTTTTGAACTGGAGACTCTAGCACCAAAGCACTGCTTTTTGTATAGTGCACACTGCCAAGATCATGTGACAAGCAAGTGATGGTGGTGTGAGAACAGCCTAGGATTTCAGCATCTTATCCAGTTCTGTCCTTTAGACTGTGCAGACATGCTGGGAAAGGATTGATATGCACACAGATATATCCATATACACAAACACATCGCTTCAAACACCCTTTAGTATAAATACAACAATTTCACCCAAACGACTAATGTAATTTTAAACGTGGTTATTTTTGAAACTGTAGAGTTTTTCTTCCAATGTCCTAACCTAAACTATGAGCACATGTGCTCTCATCAGAGGAAGAGAGTGCCATTCTGAGTTTCAGACCCTGTGGGAGATGATAGATAAAGACCTTATCCTGTTAAAAAAAAAGAGTTGTCAATATTTTGATTCTTGCTTCAAGGTGCACATGGGGCTCCCAGTCAGTTTGGGTTTAATACAGAATTGCTGTTACAGTTTAACTCCCTGAGAATCTTGGTTTATTATACAGAGATGCTGGCAGACATTTTAGACTTGCAAAATGACTATCAATCACAGTTCAGGCTAAATTGATTCTAAATTCGTTCTGCTGATGTGGACTTCTGGAGAGTGCGAAGGAGGGGTAGGTGATGCTGTCCTTATTGAATTCCTGCTGTGCTCTGGATAAGGAGGTGTGTTCCTCACCCCAAGCTGGTTATGTGTACCCCCCTGGCTCTGCATATTGGCTGTACATACCCCTAAACATGGAGAAAGCCTCACCTGAGGCTCTAAGAACCCACTTCTTGAAGCCTTGGTTCACTTGGCATTTCCCCTTGGTTTCTTCAGAACACCTGCCCTTCGAGATAAGGGCATATCAGACCCACTGTGAGCAGCCCACCTCCAAGGCCCTTCACACAGTGGAACTGCAGCTCCCAGATGACCTTCCACCCCAGCCACCAAGCTAAGCTCAGGAACAGAAGATGGCTTACCAAGTGACTTGGCAACATCACATTATCCACTTTTATAGTCTTCTAGAAGATGAAAGAAATTGACCTGCCTCCCTTTTTCTTTCTGATGATGAGTCTAATTCCCCCAGCTTAGAAAAAACACCCACCAAGATTTTTTTTTTCCAAAATTGAAAATGAGCCAAATGGCTCAGGTGCTGCCTCAGATAATCAGCAGGGGCCTCAGCTGAGCCCCTGGCCAGAGTGGCTACAGGGAATCCCTTTCTGGGCGTGAGCTGTGGCTCGGGAGTCTGGACAGGCTGAGGATGACAGGGGCCAGCTCGTTGCAGGAGAGAATGTGGGATCCTTGTGACTTTTAGGATTTGGCATTGGCCCTTGCTACTGCCATTTCCAGTGTGGTCTGTGGGTGCCTGCGTGCTAAGGTCCCCATCTAATAGAGCCTAATGAAAGGGTGAGCTTAGGTGTCCCCTAGGGTGCCTTCCAACTCCAGTATTCTGATCTACGTAAGATGCTCCATAAGTGGGAAGTGTTGATCAGGGTTATTATTGAGTAATTTTCCTAAGAGCTCGAGCGTGTCATACATTTAAATTTTAGCTTTATAAATGACTCATTTTTATGGCATGTGAACAAGTCTTTTATTCACTTAAGAACCTACTGCATAACAGCAGGTGAGGGAGGCTGGGATGCTTTTAAAGGGTTGTTCTGCCAAGCCTCCTATCAAGAGAACCAGATGTGTGGTGAAAAAGGAGCCATAGAGGGCAGGGCAGATAGGCACATTCCCAGGAGGTCCTATGTCATCTCAGGTTACAGTTCCCTGTAAGCAGAAAAGACCTTGGGTGGCATGAGTAAAAAGGTGACGTGGGAGGTACTTGACCCTCGTGGGCTTTTTTTTTTTTTTTTTAGATAGTGACAGGTGAAAGTCTCTCAGTTGTGTACAACTCTTTGAGACCCCATGGACTATATAGTCCATGGAATTCTCCAGGCCAGAATACTGGAGTGGGGAGCCTTTCCCTTCTCCAGGGGATCTTCCCAACCCAGGGATCGAACCCAGGTCTCCTGCATTGCAGGCAGATTCTTTACCAGCTGAGCCACAAGGGAAGCCCCCCTCATGGGCTTTTAACACCAAAGCATGAAATTCAAGGCTGATCCATCACCACTAATGTCCAGCCCATAGTCTAACCTGAGACCAACTGCTGCCTCCAAGTTTTCAGTTCTTTGGTTTCTGTTTCATGGGGCTCTGGGCCTACGTGTTCCATCAGCTAACAGGCTCCAGCTGCAGAGACACGCTTCCAGGCTTGGGTGTGCTGAGAGGTGTCAGCTCCTCCCTGCTTTAAGGGTACAGCCCCAGCAGGGTGCCAGCGCCAAGGGCAGACTCGTCTGGCTGATCTGACCCATGATTGGCAGCCCTGGAGCTGTGTGCTGTGCACCTAGTTTGTACCCTGGTACCCAGCTGAAGACTGGTACAGGCCTAGGTGTGAACTCTGCTGTGTTAAGAGAAGAAAGCAAGCCCCTTGCCTTAGAGCTGGGCTGTCAGCTGGTTGCACCCTGGGTTGGAGTCTTATCTCTACCAGTGAGATCTGGGTAACCTTACCTCTCTGAGCCTCAGTTTCCTCATCTGTAAAGTGTAGATTCTATCCTACAAATATTTAGTGCCTGCTCTCACACAGGGACTACCTTAGGTATTGACGATACAGTGGGATCAATAAGGACAAGACAAACAGCCTCATGAAAACAGACCTCCCTTGGTCTCAGGAGGATTCCAGAAGATTAAGTACAATGCTTAGCATCATGTTCAACCCCAGGGAGTGTTCACTACATGTTAGTGGTCATGAGTTTTCCTCCCAAAGACAGATGGTAGAAAATCTTTTAAAATGTATTCTTTCTCATCTCTATCTTTACACATGTATTTCTCTTTCATGTTCCATTTGTCTAACTGACTTGAGTTCTTCCATTTCTTGGGTTCAGTGGTCACTTCCCCAGCATAGCAGCTGCCTGACCAGGTCCACATTCAGGCTCCCCTGTTTTGCGTTCTCATAGCGACTGGCACTCTACTTTGAGGTAGCCATCCCCTTGGTAACTACTACTTGTTTAACGTCTGTGTTCCTGACTAGACTGTAAATCTGATGTGGACAGCACCCATGGCTGCCTGAAGCGTCAGTGCGGGGCTTTGAGATTCTCCGTGAATGTCTGCCGATCGGACTGGCCTACACGTGGAGGGGATGTTCTCCTCTGAAACAGAAAAGTACGTCAGACCAGAAAACGGAGAGCCTGATCCACTGGGAGCACACGGCCCCTTTCTTTCCTCCCTCTTTTCTCTCTGCTCATATGAAGAGGACAGACAGCCAAGAGATGGCTGAGAAAACCAGCCGTGCCCTGGACAGCACCCGCATCTCCCTGGGAGCAATCAGGTAACCAGGAGGGTATCAGTTACCTGATATCAGGAATCAATCAGGTAACCACATTATGATGCAAAGGAAGGCAGAGGGGTTCCCTGTTGGTACCAAGCATGTACCCACCACCACGCAGGGCACTGCTGTGAACAGGGCAGGCAGAGCCTTCTCTGAGACCATGTACCACAGTCACACTTGTCTGTTCTTCCTCAGTCAGATTGTGTGATTAAAGGAGGAAGTCTTGTCTCTTGTAGCTATAGAGAGAAGAAGGCTGAGGAAATGAAATCCGACTCCACATGACTGGAATGGCATTAGCAGCAGAAATGTAACCATGCTGACTTTTCACTCTGTCATCCGGAATGACAGGAGCCGCCTCCTCCAGCCTCCCACCTCAATACCTTGAGAAAGAGACGCAGTCTTTTACATGTGATTCACTGGAAATGTTCATTTTCTTGCCCTCTAGTGCACTGTGAGATTTAACAAAGCAGCACTGTGACCTGACCCCAGTGATCTGCTTCTGGCCAGCACCCAAACCCTCAGGGCAGTGCTGGACTTCCCACATGCATTCCTATAGGCCCACCACAGGAATGGCAGGGAACGGCATGGCAATCCACTGGGCCAGGCCTTCCCAAGCCTCCATGCCTTTGCCCACCCTGTGCTCTCACTCAGAGGCCCCTTCCTCCGATATAAATTTGGAAGATTATCTATCATCTACCTACTATTTAAAGAGATGGGGCTATCAGACCACCTTACCTGCCCCTTGAGAAATCTGTGTGCAGGTCAAGAAGCAACAGGTAGAACTGGACATGGAACAATGTACTGGTTCCAAATCAGGAAAGGAGTACATATTGTCACCTTGCTTATTTAACTTATATGCAGAATACACCATGCAAAATGCCAGGCTGGATGAAGCACAAGCTGGAGTCAAGATTGCTGGGAGAAATATCAACAACCTCAGATATGCAGATGACACACCCTTATGACAGAAAGCAAAGAGGAACAAAAGCGCCTCTAGATGAAAGTGAAAGAAGAGAGTGAAAAAGTTGGCTCAAAATCAACATTCAGAAAACTAAGATTATGGCATCCGGTCCCATCACTTCATGGCAAATAGATGAGGAAACAATGGAAACAGTGAGAGAGTTTATTTTCTTGGGCTCCAAAATCACTGCAGATGGTGACCGTAGCCATGAAATTAAAAGACGCTTGCTCCTTGGAAGTAAAGCTATGACAAACCTAGACAGCACATTAAAAAGCAGAGACATTACTTTGCCAACAAAGGTCCATAGAGTCAAAGCTATGGTTTTTCCAGTTGTCATGTATGGATGTGAGAGTTGGACTATAAAGAAAGCTGAGCACTGAAGAAGTAAGGCTTTTGAACTGTGGTGTTGAAGACTCTTGAGAGTCTCTTGGACTGCAAGGAGATCAAACCAGTCAATCCTAAAGGATATCAGTCCTGAGTATTCATTGAAAGGACTGATGTTGAAGCTGAAACTCCAGTACTTTGGCCACCTGATAAGAAGAACTGACTCATTGGAAAAGACTCTGATGCTGGGAAAGATTGAAGGCAGGAGAAGGGGATGACAGAGGATGAGATGGTTGGATGGCATCACCGACTCAATTGACATGAGTTTGAGCAGGCTCTGGGAGTTGGTGATGGACAGGGAAGCCTGGCGTGCTACAGTCCATGGGGTCGCAAACAGTGGGACACAACTGAGCAACTGATCTATCTCCCTACCTCTTTATCTACCTAGTGATCTGCTTCTCAAATCTGCATTCATTTTTCAAGATTAAGACAAAATATTTTGTCTCTGACCACCTTCCTTCCCTCAAGTTACAGTTCAGTGCTTTTATTCTTAAACTTTATAAAAATGTAGTGAAGTTATTTATAGATTTCCTCCTCACTAAACTGACAACAGAAACCAAATCTTGTTAATCTTTCTTTCCCTTTCAACTAACAGAATGAATGAAAAGCAGAAGTTTAGGCATTGGCAAACCTCATCGCAGGACCAGGGGTCAGCCAGAAAGCCCAAGGAGAAGTGCACGTGCCAGAAACTGCTCGTGGGTACTTTTTGTGGACAGACTGTGAATACGATACGCCTTCGAAGGCTTGTGGGCAAGTGAACAACATGAGGAAGTAGAACTTTGGGTGCAGACTTTGAGGGTATAATGGGAATGATGAGGTTATGGTATGAAAATCTTATGCTCATCCTACAGATGAGAGAACTGAAGCTTGAGAATGTTAAATGTTTCTGTAAAAACTCATACCGCTGGTAAACAAATCTGGCTTAGAATCCAGATCTGATTTCAAAGTTTGTATTCTTAGATATTATGCAGAAACTCAACCAAATCTGCAAACACCATCTTGAACTAACATCCTTTAGGTCTTCAGGGAACATTCTCCTAGCTTGTTAAGTGACTCCAGCCTGTCACTAACCCTGACTATGCCTACTTCAGTTTCCTCTTCAGTAAAACGAGGAGCATTGAGGTATGTGACTATAAAGGCAGTTTCAGGCTCTGATTCTCTCTGGAATGCAAATGGTTTCCTAATCTGGGGATCAGTGTGGTCAAAACGTAAGTGTACTTGTGTATTGGCCCTGAAAAACTTTCACAGGTTGCAATCGTGACTCCAAAACACAACAAAGACTGTGAAATATGATCTTATCTTAAAGGTCTAATCATTCTTCCCAAATGGGCAGTTAAAATATGCTCAGGCACTAAAGCATGACTGTTGAATTCACAGAAATCATCTGTTTATCTAAATAGTCACACTCAAGTCACAGCAAAGCTTTCACTTGCTCTCTACTGCCTTAGGGCCTTTATTCTACCTGTAATTCTGTATCATAATGAAAGAAAGTTCAGCAAGCACTACTCTGACCTGTGGGACCTCCCCCCACCCCATCCCATAAGTCTCCATCAGACATAAATGCATTTCTCTGTCTTCAGGCTGAATCTTAGGGTAGAGCGCCTCTGAAAATGTCTGTGTGGCTCAGGATGAACTTCACAGTGAAAAGTTTCCACCTAAACCACTGACTAACATCCTGTTGTTGTTTTCATCAAATCTATGCAGTCCCTCCTTTGATTTGGCTTTCATTTGGAGTGATCTGTCCGATGCCATTTTTCTGAAACATTCAGAACAAGATACAATCTCATCATGGTCAGTGACATAGAGTGGACCTTTCAGAGCATAAAGAAACATCTGTCCTCCATCTGCAGTGCCTAAAAAATAGGACTTTCAATAGAGGACATTGTAGGACTCTAATGCCTTTAAAGGGCAAGAAATTCATTTCTGACTAAAATCTCCATAAATATGTCTAACAGAATATTTTCCTCTTACATACTGTTTTTCAAAGAGCATTTCAAAGGCCACTAGTGCAAAGCATTTAATAAGAACATAATCTTTAGGTTCAACCAGACCTGGTTCAAATACTTTTTCTGTCATGTCATAGCTGTGTACTCCTGGAAAGTGACTCAGTCCTGATAATTTTAGATTTTCTCAGGGATGTAAAATAGAATAATTGTACCTGCCCTGGTAGATAACGCTGTCAAAGAGAATGACGTGTGTGTGTGTGTGTGTGTGTGTGTGTGTGGTGTGTGTGTGTGTGTGTGTTAGCTGCTCAGTCATGTCCAACTCTTCGCAACCCTGTGGACTGTAGCCCGCCAGGCTCCTCTGTCCATGGGATATCCCAGGAAAGAAAACTGGAGTGGGTAGCCATTCCCTTCTCCAGGAGATCTTCCCGACCTTGGGATCAAACCAGTTCTCCTGTATTGCAGGCGGACTCTTTACCATCTGAACCACCAGGGAAGCCTGAGTGACACTTAGTCGGGCACTAAATAAACATCAGTTGTTCCTACATCATCGTCGCTGTTGTTAATCCTCGGGCAGATTGGGCTGATTTCTCAGGCAGCTGAAAGAACACGGGATTTGGAATTAGACCTGAATTTGCACCCTGCCACTGCCGCTTACTAGTTGTGTGGCCTTGGGGAAATTACTGTATCCTCCTCAACTCAGCTTCCTCACCATAAAAGAAGGAATATAAAAACTGATGCCAAAAGCTCAACTTCTCTGCACACCGCTGCCGAATCAAATCTCAGAAACAAGAGTGAAGTAGAGAAAGATAGTTTTATTACTTTGCCAGGCAAAGGGGAATACAGCAGGTGCCTGCCTCAGAAAACTATGTGTCCCCCACATGGAAAGGACAGTGAGAAGTTTTATAGTAATGCTTCAAAGAGGGCTTGTGATCAGCTCATGGACACTCTTCTGATGTGTTGGTGGTGAAGTAAGGAGAAGTCTGCATCATCAGCCTTCAGGTTTCAATCGCTCTGGGGTCTACATGCTTGTGGGCAGCATACCAAGGTTAATTGTAACTTCGTCCACCTGGAGGGGTTTCAGTATCTGCAAAACAGCTCAGACATTGTTGTGTGTATTCATTGATGGGGAAACAGGACCTTGTTTCTCTTGACTGTTTATCCCTAGTCTCGACTACCCTCCCTTCCCTAATTAACAACGGCTTGAATCTGCCCACTGGGACTCAGGAAGGTCATGGAGGCTGTATAAAAGTTATTTCCTATAATCAAAGAAATGGGGGACACAGAAAGGCTTTGTGTCCAGGAGCCCCCGTAGCACCCTGTTTGGTATCAAAACTAACTTGTGAGGTGCAAATGAGCTGGTTTATGTGAAATATATTTGCCAACTGTCAAACTCTAAGTGTTTAGCATTAGCATTATTTTGTCATTGTTAATATTATGGGCTGAATGTAAATGTCTCCCCAAAATGTATATGTTGAAACCCTAACTCCCAATGTGATCATGTTAGGAGGTGGGGCCTTGGGCAATAATTAGATTTAGGTGAGGTCATGAGGGTGAAGCCTATAGGATAGGATTAGTGTCCTTATAAGGAGAGCCTGAAGCTCTCTCTTCTCTCCCACTCCCCATCTCTCTCTTTTTTTTTAAATTAATTTTTTAATTGATGTGTAATTGCTTTACAGAATTTTGTTGTTTCCTGTCAAACCTCAACATGAATCAGCCATAGGTATACATATATCCCCTCCCTCTTGAACCTCCCTCCCATCTCCCTCCCATCCTACTCCTCTAGGTTGATACAGAGCCCCTGTTTGAGTTCCCAGGGACATACAGCAAACTCCCACTGGCTCTCTATTTTATATATGGTAATGTAAGTTTCCATGTTACTCTCTCCATACATCTCACCCTCTCCTTCCCTCTCCCCATGTCCATAAGTCTGTTTTCTTTGTCTCTTTCTCCATTGCTGCTGCTGCTGCTAAGTTGCTTCAGTCGTGTCCGACTCTGTGCAACCCCGTAGACGGCAGCCCACCAGACTCCCCCATCCCTGGGATTCTCCAGACAAGAACACTGGAGTGGGTTGCCATTTCCTTCTCTAATGCATGAAAGTGAAAAATGACAGTGAAGACTCTCAGTCGTGTCCAACTCTTAGCGATCCCATGGACTGCAGCCCACCAGGCTCCTCCATCCATGGGATTTTCCAGGCAAGAGTACTGGAGTGGAGTGCCACTGCCTTCTCTGGTTTCTCCATTGCTGCCCTGCAAATAAATTCTTTGGCACCATCTTTCTAGATTCCATTAGTATTATGCATTAGTATACGATATTTCTCTTTCTCTTTCTGACTTACTTCACTCTGTATAATAGGCTTTATGTTCATCCACCTCATTAGAACTGACTCAAATGTGTTCCTTTATGTGGCTAAGTAATATTCCATTGTGTATCTGTACCACAACTTCTTTATCCATTCATCTGTCAATGGACATCTAGGTTTCTTCCATGTTCTAGCTATTGTAAACATTTCTGCAGTGAACACTGGGGTACGTTTGTCTTTTTCAATTTTAGTTTCCTGAGGGTGTATGCCTAGGAGTGGGATTGCTGGGTCATATGGTGGTTTTATTCCTAGTTTTTAAAACAAGTCTCCATGTCATCTTCCATAGTGGCTGTATCAATTTACATTCTCACCAATAGTGCAAGAGCGTTCCCTTTTCTCCACACCCTCTCCAGCATTTATTGCTTGTAGATTTTGATGAGGGCCATTCTGACTGATGTGAGGTGATATCTCATTGTAGTTTTGATTTGCATTTCTCTAATAGTGAACAATGTTGAGCATCTTTTCATGTGCTTGTTAGCCGTCTATATGTCTTCTTTGAAGAAATGTCTGTTGAGGTCTTTTTCCCACTTTTTGAGTGGGTTATTTTTCTGGTATTGAGTTGTATGAGCTGCTTGTATATTTTGGAAATTAATCCTTTGTCAGTTATTTCATTTGCTATTATTTCCTCCCATTCTGAGGGCTGTCTTTTCATCTTGCTTATAATTTCCTTTGCTGTGCGTAAGCTTTTAAGTTTAATCAGGTCCCACTTGTTTACTTTTGTTTTTATTTCTATTACCCTAGGTGGTGGGTCATAGAAGATCTTGCTTTGAGTCATCGAGAATTCTGCCTATATTTTTCTCTAAGAATTTTATAGTTTCTGGTCTTACATTTAGGTCTTGAATACATTTTGAGCTTATCTTTGTGTATGGTGTTAGGAAGTGTTCTAATTTCATTCTTTTACATGTAGCTGTCCAGTTTTCCCAGCACCATTTATTGAAGAGGCTGTCTTTGCCCCATTGTATATTCTTGCCTCTTTTGTAAAAAATAAGTTTTCTGGGCTTTCTATCTTGTTCCATTGGTCTATATTTCTGTTTTTATGCTAGTACCATACTGTCTTGATGACTGTAGCTTTCTGGTATAATCTGAAGTCAGGAAGGTTGACTTCCTGAAGGATGTCCTTCAGGAGAATGTCCTTCCTGAAGAATGAAGGACCAGCTCCATTCTTCTTTCTCAAGACTGCTTTGGCTATTCAGGGTCTTTTGTGTTTCCATATGAATTGTGAAATTTGTGAAATTTTTTTGTCTAGTTCTATAAAAAGTATCATTGGTAATTTGACAGGGATCACATTGAATCTGTAGATTCCATTTGGTATGATAGTCATTTTCACAATATTGATTCTTCCTGCCCAGGAGCATGGAATACCTCTCCATCTGTTTATGTCACCTTTGATTTCTTTTATCAGTATCATAATTTTCTCTACACTATTCTTTTGTCTCCTTAGGTAGATTTATTCCCAGATATTTTATTCTTTTTTGTTGCAATAGTGAATGGGATTGATTCCTTAACTTCTCTTTGTGATTTTTCATTGTTGGTATATAGGAATGCAAGTGATTTCTGTGTATTAGTTTTGTATCCTCCCCTCCCCATCTTAATTCATCTGTCTACAAGCCAGGAAGAGGGCCCTCATCAAGAACTGAATGTTGACGTTGGACTTCCAGCCTCTGGAACTGTGAGAAAGTCATGGCTGTTGTTTAAGCCACCCAATCTGTGATATTGTGTGACAGCAGTCCAAACAGTCCAAGACAACACCACCACCATCTAATCTTTTTTTGAGAAGTTTTCATTTACAAAAGTCTTGATTATGTGCTCAAGTGATGATAACTGATTTCCATTCAGCCTCTGAAGTAAGGGTTCTGGGACAGACTAAGGGAGCACTGAGGCTACACCATCTGTCTTCCCCAATGAAACATCACCATTACACATTAGGTGTGTGAGTTAGTGCTGATCTCCATGAGCATTTAATGTTCACATGTCTGAAGAGATGCTGAGGCAGAAAAGGGTTGTTGACTATGGTCTCCACCTATCGTGTATTGTTTGTCTGTTATAATTGTTAGGTTTTTCATATTTCACCTCCTCCCCATCCCCATCCCCACCCCCACCACATTTAAAACAAGTGGCAATCCAGCTCCTCCTACTTTCCTGGGAACCTGATCCATCTGTCCTGCCCATAAGGTGGAAGTCCTTGGGCTTAGGGCTTTAAAACCAGCCAAACTTAAGTTTGAAGCCTGCTTCCCCGACTTTCTGTGTTACTTTGATCAAGTCACTTAACCTTTCCACACCTCCATTTTCTCATATGCAAAATGGGAGAGACCACCTGGTTGGGAAAAGTCAATAAGGCAGTACATTTAAAATTCTGAGAGCCACATCTGTCAGCCAGGGCCACTCACCAGCTTCACCCTCCTTCCTGGAGCTCTTGGATCATCCCTGCTCACTTCTTTCACCTGATTATTGACACCTCTCCAGGGCTTTTGGTGAGATGATCACCAACAAAGTCAGCAGCTACTGTGCTCGGGGAAATACTTATCAATACTGTATCTCAGTAAAAACAATAGACTTTATTAAATATATATGCTGATTGAATATTTTAAAGAGAGAGTGTATAAGCTTGGATATTCACAATATCCCTGGTGGATATATACACAAAAAAGGTAACACTGTAGACCCTTTTCTCTGCATATCTTTCTGTATTTTCTTTTAATTTTGCATCATGTGCATGTAATAACTATTTTTAAATTACTTAAAAAACGTCAGTGATATGGGAATACTTTCTTGATTTGGATATTCTAGAAAGAGTTCTCCAATGCCCTGAAGGTTAGCATAAACTCCAAAACTTTCTAATATATGGATAGGGGAAATTGTGGTTTTTGCAGCTGAAAACTACTGTCTAATAATAGCCTATTAAAGGCTATAAGAAGAGATTTTAATTCTGTGGCCTCTTTGCTGTAGAACATCTATAACCTCTCACCTCAAGGTGTACAAAGAAACCATTTGTCACCAGTAATAGGAGTAATGTTAATGGAGAGCTCACTGTGTCACGCACTGTTATGTGCATATTTCACACACTACATCAAGTTAATTTCACAACATTCTTGTGAACTGAGTCATTATTACTCATATTTTACATAGTAGAAAGTTGAGTCTCACAGTTTCCTAATTAGCAAGTGACAGAGCTGAGATTCAAACCTACTAAAGGGTTTTTAATGTTTCTTTTTTATTGGATAAGTTTGACAGGTAACATTGTATAAATTTAAGGTGATATTTATCACATTACATACTTATAGTATTATCATCTATATTATACTGTACATTAGATCTCAATTACTTATAATTACTCATTACAAGTTGGTACCCTTAAACACTATCAGTCTTATACCCCTACCAATAGTCCTCTGGTAACCAGCATTTTATTCTGGTATTTTTATTTGTTTTTATAGGTCAAACCTGTTGTAGGTTATGACAAGGGGCATTGGACTATTATAAGGATTAAATGAATTCATATATTTAAGTGCTTAGAACAGAATTTCTTATAAGTATTCATTCTCACTAAGTACCAACATTAACATCTTGGAGTCAAGGAGGAATTTTGTAAGTTAGAAATAAGTGCAAGTCAGCAAAAGTACAGGAAGTCATTTTTATAAACTGAAATATGTTAAGGTCCCATTTATTCTGTAACTTAAAAGAGTCCTATGTTTTTTAAGATAGTTTTCCTTGTTTTTATTTCCTATGTATGCCATTTCCTAGATCTTCCTAGAAGGTCTCCTGCCATAAATTTTTTGTGCCACTCCTCCTCCTCCAGCATTTTACGCTTTGCAATTACAGACTTTTTTTTTTTGGCCCTGCCATATGGCTTGCAGGATCTTAGTCCCCCAACCAGGACTGGAACCCACGCCCCAGGCAGTGGAAGTTTGGTGTCCTAACCACTGAACGACTAGGGAACTCCCCCATCACAGAAATTTTTAACATAAAATCCGAGAAAGATAATATTTTAAGGTGCAGCTATTAGGATGACCACCCGCACAAGCAGAAGCTTTGTGTTTGGATCGTCCTCGGTGGCTCTGATTGGGCTGTGTTTCTACCTGCGGGCGCTGAGAGCAGGTGAAGCAGGGGGACTTGCAGGGCAGTGTGCTGTTCCAAGTGGTTACGCCATAAAGACAGTTTGAGATCCTATTTTCAACATGTACGGGAATAGCAACTGCATAGCCGCTTGCTATATAAAGCAAAACAACAAGCAATATCTGAGCCTGACTGACACCATGTTTCTGCAGTCACATGCCAGGCTCACAAAAATACAAAGCAAGAGAGGAAAATCCCTTCCTTTTGCCACCAGAACTGCTTTATCCTCCCACCAGAACTGTAGTCTATTTGAGCTGCTCTAACAAAGCACTGGGGGCTTGGGCAGGTGGAGGGGCAGGGACCGGACTTCTTTGCTATTCCTCAACAACAGCAGGTACTCTCCCATTTCAAGGCCTCCACCCAAATGCTCTTCCTTAGATACCGGATATTCATGCGGCTCATTCTCACACCTCCTTCAAGCCTTTCCTCAGCTGCCTCCTTTTCAGTGAGTTCTTCCATGACCCACATATTTTAAATTTGTAATTGCCCTTCCCAATTACTCCCTTCCCCTGCTTTATTTTGCTCCATAACCTTTATCACCAGCATATTTTACCTTCTACTCATTTGCTTTAGTGTTTATATCCCTCCAAGAGAATCTAAACTCCACAAAGGTGGAGACCTTATTTTATTCACTGCTATCTTCCCAGTTCTTAAAACAATGCCTGCCACAAAGTAGATGTTCCATAAATATTTGTTAAATGATTGAATGAAATCCTCAGAGGAGGATAATGAAGCAGAGAGAAGCTCAGTTTTAGCCCAAGATCACAGGACTAGTGTGTGCAAGGTTCAGGATTAGAACTCAGCCAGAGCTCATTGCACTCTCTCAACCTTGTTCGGGGCTTCTCTGGTGACTCAGTGGCAAAGAATCTGCCTGCCAATGCAGGAGACACAGGTTCAATCCCTGATCCAGGAAGATCCCACATGCTGTGGAGCAACGAAGCCCATGAGTCACAGCTAGTGAAGCCCATGTGCCCGAGAGCCCATGCTCTGCCAACAAGACAAGCCACCACCATGAAAAACCCGTGCACCACAAGAGAGTTGCCCCTGCTGGCCGCAACTAGAGAAAAACCCAGCAGCAACGAAGACCCTGCACAGCCAAAAATTAAATACATAAAATTATATTTTAAAAAATCTGATTTAGCAGCTGAGAGGGGGGACTCCCCATCCAACCATAAGAGCTGGCTGGCTGGGCTATACTGTGGGGGAGGCACTCACCAAGGTTCAAATGCAAATCCTACTAGAAGGGCTGAGCTGAAACAGAACCAAGTCTTTTGGCAGCACTGTTGACAGACTCTGCTTAAGGAAAGTCATTTGAAGGCATATGAAGAAACGTTCCAGTTTTAAGACTGGCTTTAACTATTTTTCTTTCAGCTGTAGCTTTCCGGGACGATGAATGTACCATATGTCAGTATCTCCAGGTTCCCATACAAATTAGGAAACTAAAAATGCCCAATGATTAAAACAGATTTCTGCTTGTTTCCATGGGAAATCAACTGCTCCAAAACCTTAGGAAACTAGGAGGGAGGGAGACTGTTCAGCTCGAGGTGCTGTCTCGGAGTGGCTGCACTCTGCCTCCTAAGTTTCCCTCCAGTCTGTTCAACATTTTGGGCAGGCGGGGGAGTGGGGGTGGGGTGTAGTCCTAGGTGGCCCACCCTGCTGGCAGCCAAGTGACACCACGAAGACCAGTGTGTCTTATCCAACTCCTATGAGCCTCCTGCCTCCAGGGGACTGGACACTCTACTCCGGGCCCTTCAGTGCTGGATCCCAGGCCAACCACACAGGAAGGGCCTCTTACTAATGACAAACAGACACTGAACAGGCCTCTGGCCTCATCCTTCCAGCATGGTTTCGGTGAGTGCTGAGCCCACTAGCAGGTCTTCTGGTGGACCAGGGGATGCCCCCTCCAGGACTCTTGTTTGCAGACTGACTGCTGACTACTCACAAGCAGGCAGTGGTAATTTGGGGAAGAGGGAGGAGTGGCCTCAAAACAGCAAGGGGGCCCTGGGCAGCTACACCAAGGATGTCTCTAGAAGGCTGTGAAGGATGTCTCTAGAAGGCTGTGATGATTGCTTGCTCCTGCCTGCCCCAGAAATAGCACCAATTTGCCTAAAAGAGAGAATGTTCAGAGAAAAGGCTGCAAAAAGATTTCAGTGTTGTCTTGCCAGTGGCAGTCTTATCTTCTTTGGGAAAACTGGCTCAGGTGCTTACCTTAGCCTAAGTTGCTGTTTAGTTGATAAATCGTATCCAACTCTTTGTGACCCCATGGACTTTAGCCTGCCAGATTCCTTTATCCATGGGATTTTCCATGCAAGAAAACTGCAGTGGGTTGCCATGTCTTTCTCCAAAGGATCTTCTCGACCCACAGACCAGGAAGTATTGGCAGGTGGGTTCCTTGCCACTGAACCAACCTGGAAAGCCGTAGCTTAAGTTCAGGGTTGATCAAACCACACCACCACTCTCCCTCAACCATCAGGCAAGCTGAGGGTGAAAAAAAATAACTTTTTTATGCTTTCCTAACCCGTAAGGTAATTCAGGCATGCCAGGGTGAGGCCCAAAGCTGGAAACTCAGCAGTAAAGTTGAGAGTAGAGTTTATATTTGGATCCAGACAGCTTACTAACTTACTGTCTGGGAGACCTCAGGGAACTCAGAGTCATAGTTTGAGTGTCTCTAAAGTGGTGATGACAATACCTCTTCCTCAGTGAGGTTACCAGAATGAAATAAACTAACTTAAGTAAAAACACTCATACTGAGCCTGGTAGGCAATAGGTGCTCAGTGCCTGTGGCTTCTCTCTTCTTTCCCTCTGTTGCTATGTTTTATTGCCAAAACTGGAAACAGATAGCTTGGTGAGCAATAAATAGGCAATCCCCTCATTTCTCCCATAACCATTATTACCAGCACTAGCAGTTCAATTCTTCTCAGAATTACTACTGGTGATGCGGATAGTACAGAGGACTCCAAATCCTTGTACATATTATCCCACCGGCAACACATCAGCCAGGCTTGGTTGTCTTGCCTAGGTGGAATGTTTCTCAGAGACACTAAGCAGAAAAGGACACTGTGTCATCTTCTGCCAAAATAAACCCCTGGGAGGTCCTTGTGGAATTAAGACCATAGATCACAATGCATTCCAAGTGCCTTCCCCTAGGCTGGTCAAAATATTTTAACTCCTCTTGTCTTTAAATGACTCACAGGCGTGATTCCTTACCATGAGGCCATCCTTACAGGTTCCACGTAATCAAGATTAGAGGACACATGCAGTGTTATCATTCTGTGGTCCTGGGGAGGCTTTCAGTAAATCAATCTTTCCATCACAGCTCTGCTATACAAAATCAGGCTCTGGTGACTTGATCTATTTCTGCAGATTTCCCGTAATAGCTTCTCAATACTGCCAGGTCTGTTTCTACCCCTACCCCAGTTCTAACACTGACTACCCAAGGTTGACACACGCTCCACAGGTTAAAGGCGAAGTCCTCCACATGACTGTCTTCACTTCAGATGCTAGACATGAGTCTTGGGAGGTCCCCAGACCACCCACTCTTCTGCCCAACTAGCTACAAATTTGGGGGTTCCAGGCTTTCCCAGTGGTTCAGTGGGTCAAGAATCCAACTGCAATGCAAGAGACACAAGAGATGTGGCTTTGATCCCTGGGGGAGGAAATGGCAACCCACTCCAGAATTCTTGCCTAAAAAATCCCATGGACAGAGGAGCCTGGCGGGCTACAGTCCATGAAGTTGCAAAGAGTCAGACATGACTGAGCATGAGCACAATAAACAATATAACGACTTGAAAAATTCGCTAGAAAGACTTACAGAGCTCAAGTACTAGACTTACAACTTTATTGGATACAACCAAGAGCAGCCAAATGAGATGCATGAAATGAGGTCCAGGAGAGAAGCCAGAGCTTCAGTGCCCTCCCCTCATGGAGTCAGGGCATGTTACTCTCCAGGCACATCTATGAGTTCATTAACCAGGAAGCTCCACTGAGCCCCAGTGTCCAGGGTTTTTACCTGGGTTTCATTACATAGGCAAAATTGATTAACTCATTGGCCTCATGATTGAACTCAATCTCCAAGTACCCCGATCCCAGAGGTTAGGCTGGCCTATGGGTCCAACACTCTAATCACATGGTTGTTCCTGCTGATGTCCATCCCTCATCCTGAAACTATCAAGAGGCCCAGGTGAGTCAGTTCTCTAACTTAACAGAGACACTTCATCATTCAGGAGATTCCAAAGGTTTTAGGACCTTTGTCCCAGGAATGGACAAACATCAGATATATTCTTCATTATATCACAGTCCCTTAATATTCACAAACCATCAGGGTTTTGAGTTTAAGCTTTTTCCTTGGGGCAGTGGAGAGAGATTTGAAATAAGTTGACGTCATCATGTATTGAGAAACGACTATGGCCAGCCATTCACAATACATGCTGAGAGTAGTATTTGGACAATAAATTGGGCAACTATGTGGAGGGTGGTCTGGCTGAAGCTAAAATGGGGAAGACTGAGAAAGAGGCAGTGGCTGCTGTGTAGCCACAAAGTGGTGAGAGCTAAACTAGGGGAGCAGAAGTGGAAATGCAAAGGGAGGCGTTGAGAGAGATTTTGAAGGAAGCTTTCAATGGACCATTTAAAGTTTTTTTTTCCATTACAAGAGACTACCCAATGGACTGATAAATCAGAACTACTTGAAGAGTCAAACTACCTTCTAAAGATATCCAAGTAATATTGACAAAGTAGCTCCTCTGTGATTAACAGAACTTTGTATTCTAAACATTGAAAAATTCAACTAACATTAGGGATCTTAATGCTTTACCTCTTGAATAAATTTCAGGAACCCTGTCCTCATCATTAATGCCATATTCCCATTCATTCTTCTGAACAAAAAATGGGGACTCCCCTTGTCTTCAAATGAAACACTTATTTCTGTTTTAAAATGAATATTGTCAGTTTTCATCTTTCAAGCAGGCTTTTGAAATTTCTTCACTTCTAAGTTCAAGACCCTCTCTCTCCTTTAGATCAAAGATTCATGATGCATCCCTGAATAAATTATGTCTAAAAGAGAACCTGTAATATTGTTGCATTAAAAACGAGCTATTTCTTCCTGTACACAGATTTCAGTAAACAATAAAAGTAATATTTCAGAATTCTGTGTGTATGTTTTTCTCACACTAATTATTAAAATAGTGAATTACTCATACCCGTAGAAGTTCTGGAATATGACAGATATTTTAGATAAGAATTTTTCAAATAAAGTAATTTAACAGATTTAAATTTAGGAGCAAAGAGAAATGATGATTATTTTAATGTATGGAAATAGAAATGAAATCATAAAAATTATATATAGTTTGCTCAGGCAATAAGCATTCATTTTGTTGTTATTTTTCATTTGCTAAGTCATGTCCAACTCTTTGAGATTGCATGGACTGCAGCACACCAGGCTCCCCTGTCCTTTACTATCTCCCTGATTTTGCTCAAATTCATGTCCATTGAGTCGGTGATGCTATCTAACCATCTCATCCTTTGCCTCCTCCTTCTCCTTTTGCCCTCAGTCTTTCCCATCATGAGGGTCTTTTCCAGTGAGTTGGCTCTTCACTTCAGGTTGGCAAAGTGTTGGAACTTTAGCATCAGCCCTCCCAATGAATATTCAGGGTTGATTTCCTTTAAGATTGACTAGTTTGATCCCCTTGCAGTCCTAATGTTTCCTTTAAAATTTTTAAATTATATATAAGCTATTAGATGTTGACTTTTAAGAAAATTGGCAACTGGCAACTCTTCATGTTTGTCAATATGCTTAAAAATATTTGGAGAAAAGGCTTCTTTGACATTATATTAAAATAATTAAGTGAACAAGTAGGTTTTGAACCTCAACTAGGTGGGAAACAGAAAAAAATCTAAAGTGTCAAAAAAAAAGAAGATGTAATTAGCTGTTGAATATTAATAAAAATTAACATTTACTGCATGTTTACAATGTGTCCGGTACTGTGCTAATCATCACAGTCACATTGTAAAGTAGATATTAATACTATAATTTATCCCCATTAAACTATGGAGAAACTGAAGTTCAGAGGTTAAGCAACTTATCCAATTTCACACAGCTAAAGATTCATTACTATAAGCATTTATAAAAAAGAAAGTGCTTTTAAAAAAAACTGTATGGAGAGAGAATTTGGATAGGACATTTAGAGACTGATGGGATTTGGAAGAGAGTAGAGAGATGAGAAAATAAATGAGAGAAGGCAGAAGGTAGTGTGAAGACCTGCAGAAAGTCAAAGTGGTAGTAGTCACAAAGCCAATGAAGGCATGTGCCCATGGGGTGAGAGTGCACCTCAGGGAAAACGACTGCAACACTTATGAAGGTGATTTGGACAAAAATTGGGTCCCTGGGCATTCAGGTGTCATATTAGAAAAACATGCAATGCAGGCTAAAATGCAGATAAATCCAGATCCTTTTCATTGAGGAATTACACCACTTCTGTCCAGCTATTTGAGGCCTTACAGAAACCAGAAGATGGAACCCTACTTATGTTGGGGGAGATCATCGAAAAAGACATGACAACTGGTTTGAACTGCAAACTGGACCCAAGCAGTTGGAGGTACCCTACCTCCTCTCCTGTCCTTGGAATATGTGTTCTGTTTGCTTCCCCTACTCCCAGAAGCTGCCCCAAGAGGACTTCCCTAGAGGTCCAGCAGTTAAGACCTCATGCTTCCACTGCAGAAGTAGGGGCTTGATCCCTGGTTGGGGGAACTAAGATTCCACATACCACTAAGTACAGCCAAAAGAAAAAAAAAAACCCTGCTGTTCCCAAGGATGAAGCCTTGAGACAATAATCTAGTGATGAGACTAGATTGCATGCAACCGAACCTAGCTGAGGACTCCATATAGGCTTTTAAGATTCTGGTGGCCAGATGCAGAAATCTACTTGTCCTGCGTCTGTCCAATGTAAGCCTTATAGAAAATCCCCTTATGAAGCCTGCCACCTACCAATCTGGAGTGGTCTGCTTCTTTGTTCCTTCTCTCCCTGACTTCTGGGTATGGGCTGCAGTTTCAGATCACACCTGGGAAGTTCCCAGGGAGGTTTGTGAACCATCAACTCACTTCTCTTAGACCTCTAGATTCACTCCAGATTTGAGAAGAAGCTTCTTCCAGTCCTTGACAGAAAAAGAAAAATACCAACCAATCTCCAAAAAAGTTGTTCAGCAAAGCCCATGATGACTCCTGTATTTTCTTGTGAAAATGGTGGCAGGGGATGCAGAAGTGCATCTTGTTCTTACAACTGAAATCTGTGCTGTACCATTTGTCTTCATTAATCAGATACTGAGCAGATCTAACATTGCAGAAGGTTTTATAGGAAACTTTCCTATCACTAATTTTCAGAAATAGTTTTGGAATTTTAGAGACTGGCCAGAAATCTATAAATGCGGTGCATTAAATGATCTCATCATTCTAAGTAGCCAGCCAAAATTTTTTAAATTCCTTTCTCCTTAAAACACTCAGAAGTCCCCTGCTATTGCCCACCTCCATGCTCTTTGAGAAGATTCACTCAGATAAGCCTCCAGTCTGATTTGAAGAAAAGCACTGTGATGTGATGTGATTGTTAGCCTAGACACAGTCACAATGTGCCCATCTGGGGACTATGGCAATTGTGGGTGACTTGTAGGCTGGTAATACCACTCCTGATAATCAAAAATTAAAGCTTGCCCAAGTAAAGAACTGGTAACTTTAAAAAATATTGTTACTTTTACCTCCTTCACTGGATACAGACTGTAAGATAAACATGCAACATCTATTGTATATTTGTTCTAGA
Organism: Budorcas taxicolor; assembly: GCF_023091745.1. Classification (NCBI taxonomy): domain Eukaryota; kingdom Metazoa; phylum Chordata; class Mammalia; order Artiodactyla; family Bovidae; genus Budorcas; species Budorcas taxicolor. The sequence continues at coordinate 53,929,100 of NC_068912.1, read as the reverse complement.
TTATTAAAATATTTTTCAAATGCATCTTGTGTCAGGAGTTTGACATGCATTGAAATGGAACATTTCAAAGTGGCTTAACTGGAGTATCTCCCTACTCAAAATGAGCCACACATTATCTCCCTTCTCAGTCACTGTGGGCTGATGATGGACGTAATTCATCGTTAAATGGTCCTGAAATGTATTCATTATGGAGAGATGAAGAATAAAACATTATATCTGGGAAGATATTCTAGAGATAAAGCTACAAAGAAACAAAGAAATTGATGTTTATTTCCCTTAAGCAGTCCAGAAAAAAAAAATCACATTTTCTAGAAGTTTAAAAAATTCTGACATTATAAGGCAGAAAAAGATACAAGACTGCAGTAAGAGTTTAGGCTTTGGGGTCAGGTACCTTGATTCCATTTCTGGTTCTGCCACTTTCCCAGGTGACACTAGAGGTAAAGAATTCACCTGCTAATGCAGGAGACGCCAAGAGACATGGGTTCAAGCCCTGGGTCAGGAAGATTCCCTGGAAAATGAAATGGCAACCCACTCCAGTATTCTTGCTTGCAGAATTCCACAGGCAGAGGACGCCTGTGGCTACAGTCCATGGGGCTACAAAGAGTCGGAAACAACTGAGTACATGTGTCCTGGGGCAAGACACATTGCTTATCTGTGCCTTCAAGTTCCCTGTCTGTGAAATGGGGGGACAGTGATAGTACCTGCCTCATACTGTCGGTACATGGATTAAATGAAACAGTAAATGTAAAATGCTTTAAGCCCTGCCTGGCTGAGAGCACTCAACAAATGTTAATGTACTGATACTACCCTATTTGTAGCATTCAGATCACTGTAGCAAATTATCAGACAACCTCTTTAAAATTCCAGGCTAGGTTGCTCACAAATCAATTATTGTTGTATTCTAAAGTCCCTGAAACCCTTTTGATCAGAAAACGTTCGTTTCAAAGCAACTGATCAAAAGCATTATTATAGAACACATAAAGTTTGAGTTCTGGTTTAGTCAATGAAATCAACATGAAGAAGTGACATCAGATTAAATGTAAATAGACTGTTGTTGTCAGGAGTATCTTACAAGCTGAAGAATATCGTTGACATTCAAGAAATCTGGATGTTTTCAGTTTCTTAAATGTGATCACTGTTATTTTCATGTTATTGTAAAATGATCCTCCCTTTAGCCACGTGAAGCAATTTATCTACCTAAACTCCAGAGTTTTCCTTTATTTACACTACTTTTGGAAGCAATTAGTGAAGTTAACTCAGAAGTACACACACACACACACACACACACACACACACACATATCTATTCTTTACTGTAATATGGTAAATTTCTTTGCACTGAGGATTAATTTTTAAATTCCTTTAAAATAATAAGCTAGAACATAAGATATTTTATAGTCATTCTAATGAAATGTTAACATGCTGTTGAGAAATTCATGGTGCCTTTCTTTGATAGCTCATAATCAGAGCACATCATTTCTATCAGCCTTCTATTGAATGTTCTCAAAAACAGGGATGGACAGCTCTAAATGTTATAACAGGCCTAGAGAAGCATTCATAGGAGAGTGTGTTCACAATAACAGGGAGGGAGACCACCTAAGGTCATGAATTATTCCACCCATGTTCAATTCATAGGGAGGAAAAAGCCAGTTACTGTCAAGGACTGTAAAAGGCTGGAGATGCTATTATTTGCAAGCTAAAAAAAGTCAGCCTGCCCCAGTTTCTTGGATGCTGGTAGAAGACATTAAACTCCTGGATCAGAGATGGGGAAAAGTTCATTTCTTACAGCAATAGCTGTAGCCAGAATATCAGCATTTTCTGTGTGTCTGTTCCCTGAGCTTCAACATACTAACAGCAGATTGTGTTGCAGAAGAGGAGCCATGATCTTAGGTAGTGTGAACCCTTTATAATGACTGTGTCTGCCTGTCCTTTGCTCTGGAGAGAGACGTTATAATATTATTATACTGAGCAGTCACTGTGCTTGCCCTTTGCTCCAGAGGGAGGCATTATCACTACTGTCAAAACTGTTCACTATACAAATGTCTTTGAAAATCTAGTCTGGAAGAAAGGGCAGTCAGTGTCTTGCTCACAAGATGTGCAGAAATATTATAGAGGCATGGACAGTTGTCTCCTGTCCAATAATTGGTAAATTATTCTGTGCTATCCCTTCAAGTGCATGGAACGTGTAGGTTGCTCAGTCATGTCTAACTCTTTTGCAATCCTATGGACTACAGCCTGCCAGGCTCCTCTGTCCATTGGATTCTGCAGGTAAGAATACTGGATTGTCATTTCCTCCTCCAGGGGGGTCTTCCCAACCCAGGAGTAGAACCTGGATCTCCTGCATTGCAGGCAAATTCTTAACTCTCTGAGCCACCAGGGAAGGCCATAGAAAGAACCTAAAGGCTAACACAAACATGTAAAAGCAAGGGAATATTCCCCAGTGTAAAGGAACAAGGCCACACTATTACCAATGAGAATGGGGGCTCCTTATCCTATTAAAGATGACAGGTACTCTATTATGGCTATTTGTAAGGAAAATGCCTGCAGATTGCATCTGCCAGGAGGGCTTATCTTTGTAGGCATTCATTAAATTAATAGTTAATAGGGCCTATAATTCCCTTTTCTTCCCAAGGGGGGAGAATCTTATGAAGGTTCTGAAGTCTTTAACTCTAGAATAACAATTGAAACATTCTATTCTGAGAGATTTTATTCTTCTTGGAATGTTGATAGATATGACGAAGGAAATTGTTCAAGGTAAATGAAATTAGAGAAAAATCACTTCAGACGGTGATTGCAGCCATGAAATTAAAAGACGCTTACTCCTTGGAAGGAAAGTTATGACCAACCTAGATAGCATATTAAAAAGCAGAGACATTACTTTGTCAACAAAGTCTGTCTAGTCAAGGCTATGGTTTTTTACAGTAGTCATGTATGCATGTGAGAGTTGGACTGTAAAGAAAGCTGAGTGCAGAAGAATTGATGCTTTTGAACGATGGTGTTAGAGAAGACTCTTGAGAGTCCCTTGGACTGCAAGGAGATCCAACCAGTCCATCCAAAAGGAAATCAGTCTGGGGTGTTCATTGGTAGGACTGATGCTGAAGCTGAAACTCTAATACTTTGGCCACCTGATGCAAAGAGCTGACTTACTGGAAAAGACTCTGATGCTGGGAAAGATTGAGGGCAGGAGGAGAAGGGGACGACAGAGGACGAGATGGTTGGATGGCATCACCGACTCAATGGACATGGGTTTGGGTGGACTCCGGGAGTTGGTGATGCACAGGGAGGCCTGGTGTTCATGGGGTCGCAAAGAGTCAGACACGACTGAGCGACTGAACTGAACTGAAGTTCAGCAAAGTCAACAAGTATTTTTAGAGCAGGACTTCTCAGAGCCCTTAGCATGTTAATATTCACTGTGAATCCTCAAGAGGAACAGAGTGTTCCCCAATGGCTCCCCAATAGAGTGTTCTCCCAGTGGACCCAAAGACCCCTATAATTCTACAAAACGCTACTTGGAAATGCCTCAGTACAGGAAAGGCTTTATCTCAGTGGCAATGGATGGTGGAAGACACAGGTGCTTTGGGAAGAAACTGCCTGACTGGTCTACCCCACTCTAGACATATTTCCCATAGATAACAACAAAGAATGCCTTCCTGCATCTTTGATTATATGTTGGTGACTACATCCATTACTTCCTGAAATCTAGGGAGGATAAATATTACTAGCAATAAACATGATCACCAAAGATCTTACCACTGTTACTGAGAAGGCAAACCAGGCTTTCTTGTTTCTTTCTCCAGAGAGGTAAACAATGTGAGTAAATTTAGGGAATTAATAAATGGACTCCAAAAAGTCTCAAGAAAATGTACCTTGCGTCAGTAGAGGTGGCAGCTTTAAGAAGACAGCATCCAGGCATGGCTGTAGCATTTTCTGAGTGAACAAAGCACCATCCATGATACTTTTCCAAAGACAGAGTCATGTTTATGTAACAAGAGCATCTGCAATTTCACTACCCAGATAAGGTGTCTTGAGCCATGGATAATCATGCCTCAGAGAGACAGCGAAGAGCAGCATTTTAGTCTGAGGAGAGAAGCAATTCTTCAGGCCTGAAATCAGGTGCTTTGTCAGGGCTGATGTCACTGAAATTTGAAGCAAGTTGATGGTAAAGTGTGATCTGAGATGTTCTAGGGTACATTCTACATGCATAATACGATATGGTGTAAAGAAAAGTGTAAAAATGTTTAGTCCTGGGAAAAACAATGAGTTACCTTCCTTAGGAGATAAATCCTAATGTAGTTTGTTTAATAAATAAGAAAGTTCTAACCCTCTTAACAGTGTTTCATTATCTTTAGAATAATTTATTTCACGGCTAGAGCCAGTCATTTGTGGATTTAATTAACGAGTTAATACAGGTAAAGTTCTTAGATCAGTGGCTGTATGTATATGATTAAAAGTAGTAGCACGCAAATATTATTTAGTAGTGCAGTTATAGCAGTTACATTTGGATACCAAAAAAGTCACTCCTGAGACTATCAAACTCATTTTTACTTAAAACTTATACTACATGTCATCATGTGAAAGCTATTTATCATTGACTGTATAAGAATAAAAATTCCAAGAATGAGGCTGCCTGGTATATTTCATATTGCCTAAGCTCAGAACCACAGACACTTCATGCTCTTTCATTAAGTTTGTTTTCAATCATAAAATGCTTCTCAATTAAAGAGCAAGCTGTAAAATCATCCCAGGAAGGCACATTTAGGATATGAGTATGCTACTGGGAAAAGCACAAATCAATGCAATTTCAAAAAGTATTGGAAAAGTACATCATAAACCTTACTGGAGATACTTGATGGAGTCAATTTAAAAATACATATTCCTTTCCCATGTGATTGAACAGTGGTTAAGCCTGAGAACTCTGAAATTAGGCTCGCCTGGGTCCAGATCCTAACACTTCCATTCATGGGTCATATGGCCTTTGGCTAGTTAATATGTGGCCTTTGGCTAGTTACTTGACTACAATCTGCCTCTCTATCAATAAGAGAAAATAACACTGCCTACTAGCTGGGGACAGCAACTAAATGATATAATACATAGAAATATTAATATAAAGCTAGTACTTAGCACATTAGCATATACTGTGTAAGTGCTTATTACACCATTATTTCCAAAGAATATCTCACAAGTTAGTGGGACCAAACACTTACCTATTGTGTTTGCATGTGCACACACATGCATGTGTTTTGAGGGAGATGTCTAAATTATGATTTTAGAAGAATTTGACCCAAACTTTTCTAGAATCCTATTTTAAATCCTCAGCAACACTGCCCTCGCCTATGGCACAATTCTACTGCCATTTTAGGATCAAGATCACATTCGACCACATTACCTCTTGGGCAACTTCCTGCTCACAGGACATTTTCTAGGGAAGGTTTCTCTTGTCTGAGCATTTTTATTGGCATACAGTCAAGAATTTAAAAACTGTAGCTAAAGATGGGTTTTGTCTTCCAGCTATTAACTCAGAAAGTGCTAATGGTTGCAACAATGTTAACAGCTGAAACTTAAAAACAACCAAGTTTCCTGTTAGTTCAGGATCCTTCCCACAAAGCTCAGAAGAGGTCTGCTGAGCAGATGTGCAGAGGGTGGGCAGAGAATGCTGGGTAAAGTTCTGCTGGTGGTTTGGGTTTAGAATTAAGATTTTACTTTCACTATTACTGGGCAGGATCAAGTGACATCCCATACAAAACACACAAGCATAGCAGGTTGATCTTAAAGAATGTGCCCAGCATTGAAAAATCAAGGTTTAAGCAGATACATGTACATAACACATCATTTTAGTATATACAAAAGGGTTGAGGTTTTAGACTGCTGCTGCTGCTGCCAAGTCATGTCCGACTCTGTGCAACCCCATAGACGGCAGCCCACCAGGCTCCCCCGTCCCTGGGATTCTCCAGGCAAGAACACTGGAGTGGGTTGCCATTTCCTTCTCCAATGCATGAAAGTGAAAAGTGAAAGTGAAGTCACTCAGTCGTGTCCGACTCTTCGCGACCCCATGGACTGCAGCCTACCAAGTTCCTCAGTCCATGCAGTTTAATACAAATTATAGTGAAAGAACCAGTACAGGAAATGGAAATATTTTTAAACTTGTTCTTTCAAAATTTATTGCCAGGCTCTCTGCTAGTATTGATATAAAAGTGAATAAAGAAACAGTAGAGAAGCAAAATGTAAAGAGATAAATGGCAGCATGCGACAGTGAAACAGAGATTCAAAAATAAGTTCTATGGGAGCACAAGGAAGAGAGAATTACGCTTGCCCGGAGCCTGCAGAGCTCTACAGAGAAGGTGACTTTTGAAACATGCTTTCAAGGAATGAGATAGCTCAGGCTGCTTTTTATTGTAGCTAATAACAAGATAATGTAATATAATCACCATTTCCATACAATCTACCATGGCAATTGCATATTTTCTTTCTAAGGCTCAGTTCAGTTCAGTTCAGTTCAGTCGCTCAGTCGTGTCCGACTCTTTGCAATCCCATGAATTGCAGCACGCCAGGCCTCCCTGTCCATCAGCTCCCGGAGTTCACTCAAACTGATGTCCACTGGAACCTTAAAAAGAAGGTATTATTCTTCCAATAAAGATATGCGGAATGGGGTTCAAAAATTAAGAAACTCACGATCACATAGCTGGTGAATGGCAGATTCAGGATTTGAGCCCAGATATACATCATTCCAGGCTTCCCAGGAGGCACTAGAGGTAAAGCCTCCACCTGCCAATGCAGGAGACATGAGACATGAGTTTGATCCCAGGCTTGGAAAGATCCCCTGGAGTAGGAAATAGCAACCCACTCCAGTATTCTCACCTGGAGAATCCCATGGACAGAGGAACCTGGTGGGCTACAGTCTGTGGGGGTCACAAAGAGTCAAACACAATTGAAGCAACTTAGCATGCACACACTACATCATTCCAAATTTTGTACCATGGTCATGAGTCGCCCAGAAAGATCTACTTCTGTTCCCTATTGTCAACCAGTATATGGTTAACTTGTAACTATATGGAACTCACCCTGGAAGCCCATCTGGAATGCCAAACTTTGGCCTAAAGACCTGAATATTAAATGAAAGATCAAAATGGTAGCCCTGGCCCACAGGGCCCTCTCTTTTCTCTGAACTTCAACCACATTTAGTTCAAAATGGTTTATACTGAGTCAAGTGCATGCCAGATTCCCTCTCCCATGAACTGTGAACACCTGGAAATCAGGGAATAAACGTAATCCTTCTTAGAGACCCACAGGGTCCAGCAATCACAGAAGCTGGCTGATGGCTAATTCACCTAGTGTTTTACAGAGGGCTTGATAAGTGTGTGTGTTGATTTCAGTTAAGTTGACTGAAGTGAGGTGACTATAGACTTAAGGCTTACGTTCTGTAAAATAAGAAAAGGAGACCTAAGCAGTACAATATAATGAGTTTCAGACTAGTGCCTCTCAGACTTCAGGGTGCATGGAAATCAGCAGACTACACACAGAACTGTCCAGCTCATCCTACTAGAAGCAGGCAGAGTAGACAAAGGTATTGCAATTAATGGGGTGGAGCGGGGAGGGACTCAACTTGCAGGGACTCAAGTCCATCTGCAAGCTTCACCGCTATTTCTGGTCCTTTTGTTCTCTGAGCAATAGTGCAAGTCGCTCACTCTTTGCTACCCCATGGACTGTAGCCCACCAGGCTCCTCTGTCCGTGGGGATTCTCCAGGCGAAAATACTGGAGTGGGTTGCCATGTCCTCCTCTAGGGAAACTTCCCAACCCAGGGATTGAACCCATGTCTCCTGCATTGCAGGTGGATTCTTTACTGTCTCAGCAATGAGTTGTAGTAAATACCACAGCTACCATTTACTAAGTACTTATAAAGTGTTTGGCCCTGTTCTTGGTGATTTAAGTGTGTTATTTAATTCTCACAGCACCCTATAGTACTATAGTCACATTGTTGATGGGGTGGGGGGAAGTAACAGTAATTTCCTTACATTTACACAGGAAAAGCAGGGATTTCTTCCTGGTTCACTTCAGTCCAAAGTCTAGGATTGTGATTCCTTGACACTGGGCAGTGAGGCAGCATTTCAGGGAGGACTAAGCTTGAGTTTAGGGTACTAGTAGCACAAGGAAGATAGAGGTGCAGGCAGAAAGCCTCTGGAGAACAAAGCCCTCCACAGGATATTTGTGCCCTTAGTGCTCATATCGCTGTTTAAATCCAGGTAAGGTATTTAACTTAACTGAGTTAATTAGTTAACTCAGCTAATACCTGGTGGCCTGCAAGATACTCAAAAAAATTTTTTTAATTTTTTTTAGCAAATTGCTAGTCAGCCTTTGTCTTTTCTCTAGGAAACTTCCAGGAATTTTCCCACCTGCTATCTAGGAGGAAGGCCCCACTTTAGAATTAAGTGTTGTTCACTGGGTTAATTAAGGCTAGTGTTAGGGTCATCTCCTAAAGACTAAGAGGGTTGCAGGTTTTCTTCTGTGAAAGACACCCAACAACAGTACTGGAATTGGAAAAAGTGTAGGAATTTGCCAGAGGAGCATGGAAAAATCAGTTAAGACTAAGAAATCAACATTTGACAAATTTTAATTTTGACTTGGAGATAAAAATGGGGCAGAAGGAGAGACGCCTGCTTTCTTAAGGTTTGGGGTGTAAGAACAAACCAACTAGCAAAAAAAAAAAAAAGATTAGCTGTCTATGAATTGCTCTGTTGGCATACACCCCTCTTTTCCTGAATGCCAAGACAAAGCAATAGTTTAATTGTTGGTGCGCTGAGAAAAACTCATATTGGTAAGGCATTCCAGAAGATCTTATATTACTTAGTAATCTTGTCTATACACTTTTCCACTGGGGAGATTTTGTGTACAGGTGACTCAGCTTTCAATAAGGCAGAGTTCGCTTTTCATCCTGAAATTGGGTAGAGAAAGGCGGAGAAGAAAAGCGTGGTTTAGGTCTGTTTAAGACGGGGGGTGGGGGGGAGAAAGAAACCCCCTCCCCCGTACTCTTTAAACAACAGGTGGTTCTGACGAGAAAGATCAACTCCATGCACAGTACGAAACTGCAGGCGGAGCATTCGATTTCAGTCCCCCAGAACCTGGCGCCAGGTTGGCAGGATGCGGGAACAAGGAGGTTCCTAGCGGACAGCAAGCTCAGGTGTCAAGGGAACGGCTCCTGGGCTTTATGGTCCAGGAACACTGGTTTTTGTCTTTGTTCTCTGTCTCAGTGTGCCCCACCACCCCCTCCCACCCTTCTGCTCATCTGTGAGGGGAGCAGGATAATGAGGAAGGATTATCTCCATCCTCCCCAGTCCTTCCGAGGAGTGCCCAGAAGGGCTATTTTTAGTGGTAGCGGCTCCCCTCCAACTTACCCCGGGGTGGAGCCGCGACTGTGGCGCGGCCGCCCAGCGCAGGGAAGCCTCGGGTTAGGGATGGGGAAGGTAGCGGCCCCGGTCCATTCCTCAGGCGCTGGCCGCCAGGTGGGCGTTCCAGAGGCCGGAGCGGCTCCACCGGCAAGCGGCGGGAGATCTTCCTGGGCGCCCTGAAGGAAGTCCTCGGCGGCCGGCGGCGGTCCTCGGCGGCCGGCCTGGGCGCGGGGTGGTCTCCGCGGGGAGGAAGTTCCCGGGCCCGGCGGCCTGCGTCACAGCGGGGCTGGCACCGCGGAGCCGGCGGGCGGGCGGCGCGGCGACCCCGGGGCCGGGCGCTGGGCGGCGCTGGCTGCCGCCGGCCGGGCCGCTCGCGGGGCGGCGCTGGAGGCGGCTCCGTCCGCGGCCGGGGAGGCGGAGGGGAGGAGGGCTGCGGGGCTGGGGCGTTAGCTGCGTCCCGGCTCGGAGCCCGCGAAGAGGACTAGGAGGAAGGCGCCGCCGTGGCCGCGGCCGCAGGGCTTCGGGGCGCGACGAGCCATGAGCAGCCGCCCGGCGGGCGACCCCGCTGCCGCTGGCCGCCGCTGAGCCCAGGCGGGAGACGGCTCGCCGCTCCCCAGCACCGTTCGCCGCCGGCAGCCTCGCGCCCAGAGGTAAGGGCGGGGACCGCCGAGGGATGGGATGGGATGCGATGGGGAGGGACGGCCCGCCGAGGACCGCGGGCTCGGTCCTCTAGGTGTGCTGGAGCCACGACTCGCCCCGCCTCGTTCGCGTCCCTGCCTTCCCCCGGCTCTCGGGCGGGCGGACTGTGGGCTCCTGCCCGGCGTGTGGTCCCTGGAGCCATCCGCTGCCGGAGCTCGGGGACCCGCCAATCCTTACCCCACCCATTCCGCGGCAGCCCAGCGTCGGGGGAGAGACCCCAGCCTGGCGCCAAGCGCAGCGCGGCAGGTTCTGCGGACTTGGGGGGATGGGGCTGGGGGGCCGGGAGAAAACGGGGCCACGCAGGGGGAGGTCGTCGTTCTTTTCAACCTTAAACCTCCCTTAGACCTCAGGGTCTTTACCTACTGGTCTGCTCTTCCCTCACCACCCCCGAGCCCCTGAAGTTGGCACTTTGGGGAGAGAGAGGAATTAGGTCTCCGAAGGGAACGAGAGCGCGATGCCTGCTCCCCAGCAGGACCGGAGGGGAGAGAGGGTTTCGCCGGATCTCGCGGGCCCCAGAAACCAGGTGTCTAGGCCGGCGATTGAGACCAAGACCGCTGCTTTCGACACAAACCCAGGCTCGCTGGTCTTTCCCTTTCCAGCTGGTTCTCGGCGACGACACGGCGAGGGATGGAGTCAGCAACTCAGCGACCTTAGGATGTGCTCTGTAGAAGCTAATTCTTTTCTTCTCTCCCTCTGCCAGTTCTTCCCTCCCCCACCCACGGTATACATCGGATTCTAGTCCCTTCAAAACCTTGCTCTCTACCTAGCTTTGGGTGCCACGGACACCTAGCCCACGTCCCAGGACAGATATTTCAAAGGGTTAAGGCCAAACTTCACTTTCGAATTCTTTTTAAGCATTTTAAACTCGCAGCAAACCGGTTAGGAAACACTTTCAAGTCCCTATCCACCTTAAAGTAAAAAATAAGCCCCCATCAAACCGTGTGAGTGCCAGCAGCGTTGGGCAGAGGGAGATTTGAATGACTATTTCACGCAGACTTATGGGGGAGGAACAGGTAAAGGAAATGGCAAGGCTTATTTTAGTCACACATTTCTTACAAGCTCTCAATCGTGTAAAAAATGTAGCCTTAGCCAACGGTCACATTTCCGGACAGCTATATAGTGGTTTCCTAAGGCATACTGGAGGCTTCTTCATGGACAAGTTATTAAAATGCCGTCCAGATGAGAGATGTAGGCAACTGGCCTTAACGCTCTTGGCACAGTAGGGTACCATCACCTCAGCCGTCAGCTTTATAGTTTTTATTTTTCTTTACATTCTATTTTTAAATGATTTGTGTAAACCCCAAAGGTAAGCCATACTTTACAAAATTTGCTCAGATTCATAAACCTGTGGACATGTGTAACAGATTAAGTGTCTACAGCTCCAATCTGTGATATTTGCCTTCTTGTGACTTGCTTAGATAGGGAAGACCATGGACCTAACCCAGACTGGCTTTACTTTGAAGTGATCAAATACTCTCTTTAGGTCAGATTGTTTGTTTGCTTTTGAGGGAGAGGTGGGGAGCAGCTTTGCAAGGATGGATGCTTTTCATGGTTCACATAACAGATTTGACCACAGATAAGGCCCACTCACCCACCAGCAGTATCAGAGATAGCAAGCATGTTAACAACTTTCTTAGTAATAAAATGATCAAAGCCTTTGTTAACAGTACTAATCTCTTATTTCTCAGATGGACTAGGCACTTCAGGAAATGTGTTTTGAAAAGTGTAAAAAGTATCTAATTTTTACCAATTTGTTAATGACTCTTAATAGTCTGTACTTAAGTTGTAGTCACCCATAACTTCATAGTAAAACCCAAGTTTGAAAAAGAAATAGAGTGGAAATACACACTTATTTTGCCAAGTGTGGTGTTAATAATCTAGTATGGAGCATTACTGTAATACAGGCTGCACTAGATGCCTGACATGCGTGACCTCAAAATCTGACAACAAACCCTTAAGGCAGATGGCCATTCACACATCACAGAAGAGAGAGGCTCAGAGTGTGTGACTTATCCAAGACCCTACAGCTGAGTTAATGTCTGAATGAAGCCAAGCCTCTAGTTGTCTTTTCTTTTTTTAAAATTTATATTGGGGTATAATTGATTTACAGTGTTGTTTTAGTTTCAGGTATACAGCAAAGTGAATCTGTTACACAAATACATATATCCAAATCCTCTAGTCTTAATGATTTACTTTTTTGTTATTCAAAGCTGCCTCTCTCTCTCTCTTTTTTTTTTTCTAAATACATTTATTGTTAACTTACCATAAGGACTGTATGAAGAAATGGGGGATTAAGGAAGTCAGGTCACCTGTTCAGGGTTTTCTGGTATATAGCAGAATTCACATTTGGAATCAGGGCCATCTGTTTCCCAAACCCCTCTTCTTGCCACTGCTGTCTATTAAATGACTGATTTAGAGCTTAACCTAATGAACATTTCACTCCGGCTCATCAGCCATCCTCATTCACATGATAATGATGCCCTCGTGAGCTGCAACACACTCCCAAATACTTTATACTCAATCCCTGGAGTGCTGGCTATGTCTCCAGGCCCAGAATACTCATGAAAGCATATTGTAACCAAGGAGGTATATCCTGATGTATCCTGATGCAGGTATTGTTAATTCACTTAATGTCTCTTAAAATATGAATCATTGTAGACTGGTATGGGGTAAAGGGCATGGCCTCAAGATAGGAAAAGCTGGTACAGATTCTGGCTCTACTGCATAGAACAAGTGCCAACTAATTCACATTATTGAGCTTCTCTGAGCCACAGCTTTCTTATAAGTAAAGCCTACCTAGCTGGATCATGTGTGCATTCAATGTAACAATGCTTACAAAGGACAGCTCCTGAAACCTGTGTGTTGTGTCTTCAGTCACTAAGTCGTGTCCGACTCTCTGCCATCCCATGGACGCAGCACACCAGGCTTCCCTGTCCTTCAGTATCTCCTGGAGTTTGCGGAAACTCATGTCCATTGAGTCAGTAATGCCATCCAACCATCTCATCCTCTGCCACCCCCTTCTCCTGCCCTCAATCTTTCCCAACATCAGGGTCTTTTCCAGTGAGTCAGCTCTTTGCATCAGGTGGCTGAAGTATTGGATCTTCAGCTTAAGCATCAGTCTTTCCAATGACTATTCGGGGTTGATTTCCTTTGGAATTGACTGGTTTGATCTCTTTGCTGTCCAGGAGACTCAAGAGTCTTCTCCAGCACCATAGTTTGAAAGAATCAATTCTTTGACGCTCAGAATTCTTTATGGTTTAACTCTCACATCCATACATTACTAATGGAAAAACCATAGCTTTGAGTATATGGACCTTTATTGGCAAAGTGATGTCTTAACTTGTTAATACACTGTCTACATTTGTCATAGCTTTCCTTCCAAGGAGCAAGCATCCTTTAATTTCATGGTTGCAGTCACCATTCACAGTAATTTTGGAGCCCAAGAAAATAAAATCTGTCATTACCTCTACTTTTTCCCCTTCTATTTGCCATGAAGTGATGGGACAAAGGACTTCCCAGATGGCACCAGTGGTAAAGAATCTGCCTGCCAAGGCAGGAGACGTAAGAGAAGTGAGTTTGATCCCTGGGACAGGAAGATCCCCTGGAGGAGGGCATGGCCACCCACTCTTGTATTCTTGCCTGGAGAATCCCATGGACAGAAGAGTCTGGTGGGCTACAGTCCATAGGATCACAGAGTCAGACACGACTGAAGCGACTTAGCACAGTGGGACAAAATGTGGTCCTGTCACCTAGTAGGTGCATAATAAATGGTAAGAATTACTGTATTCTACCACTGATGGAAATTTCTGCTTAACTTTACATTTGTATATTTTACATGCATATAGCATTTAGTCAGCACTGTCGTTGACTCACTCTTTTATATAAAGGCCTTATCTGCTTTTTAGCATCTTTAACTTTTGAATCACATCCTTGTCTTTGTAGTCTTGACTTATAAACATTTACTCACCTTATGTAGTTTTTCCTTTGCCCTACTCTGCACATTTTTTAGAATATTAATAGCCATCTTTCAATGGGATGGAATTTGTATATCTTGGCAAATGCACTATCCTGTTTTCTGCCTCTGGATATCTCAGAGGCTGATGATATCTCAGAGGCTGATGATATCTGATGATATCTCAGAGGCTGATGATATCTGATGATATCTCAGAGGCTGATATCTCAGCCTTGCTTATTGCTCAGAGCACCATGGCAATCCTAGTATCTCCCCACCACATACCTCACCCTTCGCCGAGTCTCTACCAGCTGATGTTCTACATCTACTTAAAGTGAAAAGTGAAAGTGAAGTTGCTCAGTCGTGTCCGACTCTTTGCAACTCCATGGACTGTAGCATATCAGGCTTCTCCGTCCATGGGATTTTCCAGGCCAGAGTACTGGAATGGGTTGCCATTTCCTTCTCTAGGGGATCTTCCCGACCCAGGGATTGAACCCAGGTCTCCCGCATTGTAGGCAGACACTTTACCCTCTGAGCCACCAGGCCCAACCTAAATGATACCTCCTAGGTGAGCCATAGACCTTCCATTTTTAATCATTTGTCAGTTTACTTATAATTCAGATAACATATCCCCCCTAATGATTTTTACATTTTTTAAGGTTATTTGTCTAGGTAATAACCTACAAAACTGTAAACTCTTTGAAGACAGGGACGTTTTTCTATTTCTTTATATGCTTTGCTTCAAATAAAACATCAGTTCAGTTCAGTCGCTCAGTTGTGTCTAACTCTTTGCAACCCCATGAATCACAGCACACCAGGCCTCCCTGCCCATCACCAACTCCCGGAGTCCACCTAAACTCATGTCCATCAAGTCGGTGATGCCATCCAGCCATCTCATCCTCTGTCGTCCCCTTCTCGTCCTGCCCCCAATCCCTCCCAGCATCAGGGTCTTTTCCAATGAGTCAACTCTTCATGTGAGGTTGCCAAAGTATTGGAGTTTCAGCTTCAGCATCAGTCCTTCCAAAGAACACCCAGGGCTGATCTCCTTTAGGATGGACTAGTTGGATCTCCTTGCAGTTCAAGGGACTCTCAAGAGTTTTCTCCAACACCACAGTTCAAAAGCATCAATTCTTCGGTGCTCATAGTTTCAATTTCCTGCATGAAAGATGAGTCAGATATTCAGAGAGAGATCCTCAGAATAATTAGGAAACACACCCAAGTTATTTGTCTCTGTTACATGAGTAGTGGTACCCTCCTCTTTATTCTGAGACTTGTTCATCCCAGCCTTCTTCACTTCTTTAACTGGCATTACATTTACTGGAAGGCCACAGTTCTTCAAAGCCTTGGCCATTAGGTACCAGGTAAGATAGCTATGTTTCATTGATCAATTGCTGCTGTGGTGGTATAGTAACCTCATTAGGTTGTAAATGTATTGAGTATATCAATAGTATTTGAGTAGTTTGGCATTTTAGATGGGGTAATGACCCCGATGGATTTCTTTAATTAGGATTATAATTTACCTATGGGAAAGAAATGCAGGTTTCCCCCATGATCTGCAAGCAGAGTTCCTCTGAAAATTTATGTAAGCTGAAATAGCATAGAGGGAAGGAACAGTTATCTTAGGACACATCTTACTAACCGATGCACAGAATACATGGAGATAAAGCACAGATGCTCACAGATACTGTTCCAAGTTATGGGGCTTGATGTGGAGATGCTGAGTCTAGTTCCTGGGAAGGAGCTTGGTGGCACCACTGTCCCTGCTGCCCTGGGTGTTCCCTGCCTCTGTATTTCTGCTTGAGGCAAAACCAGTGCTGAACACTAGCTTTGCTTTTTGCCTCTCTTTTTCATAAGCGCAAAAATCCGTTTTGGATTTCTTTCAGTTAGTCAAAACAGGCACCACTATAGGTCTTTCATAAAAGTGAAGTGATGTTAAGGAAACTTTCAAAAAACAGGTATACCTGTACCTGCCTTAGAGAGAATGTTGAGATAATAAGCAAGGAGGATTTCAAACCCTTTGGTTGAAAATAGGACTAATCATGGCACAGTATGGAGGATACAATCAAATTTACTTTCATGAGAGAACAAACCAGTCACTCAACTCTTTGCGACCCCATGAACCGCAGCACACCAGGCCTCCCTGTCCATTACCTACTCCCGGAGTTTACCCAAACTCATGTCCATTGAGTTGGTGATGCCATCCAACTATCTCATCCTCTGTCGTCCCCTTCTCCTCCTGCCCTCAATCTTTCCCAGCATCAGGGTCTTTGCAAAAGAGTCAGCTCTTCTCATCAGGTGGCCAAAGTATTGGGAGTTTCAGCTTCAACATCAGTCCTTCCAATGAACACCCAGGACTAATCTACTTTAGCATGGACTGGTGAATCTCCTTGCAGTCCAAGGGACTCTCAAGAATCTTCTCCAACACCACAGTTCAAAAGCATCAGTTCTTTGGCAATCAGCTTTCTTTATAGGTCAGCTCTCATATCCATACATGACTACTGTAAAAATGACCAGTTCAGTTCAGTTCAGTCGCTCAGTCATGTCCGACTCTTTGCGACCCCATGAATCGCAGCACGCCAGGCCTCCCTGCCCGTCACCAACTCCCAGAGTTCACACAGATTCACATCCGTCGAGTCAGTGATGCCATCCAGCCATCTCATCCTCTGTCATCCCCTTCTCCTCCTGCCCCCAATCCCTCCCAGCATCAAAGTCTTTTCCAATGAGTCAACTCTTCACATAAGGTGGCCAAAGTACTGGAGTTTCAGGTTTAGCATCATTCCTTCCAAAGAAATCCCAGGACTGATCTCCTTCAGAATGGACTGGTTGGATCTCCTTGCAGTCCAACGGACTCTCAAGAGTCTTCTCCAACACCACAGTTCAAAAGTATCAGTTCTTCGGCGCTCAGCCTTCTTCACAGTCCAGCTCTCATATCCATACATGACCACAGGAAAAACCATAGCCTTGACTAGACGGACCTTAGTCGGCAAAGTAATGTCTCTGCTTTTGAATATGCTATCTAGGTTGGTCATAACTTTTCTTCCAAGAAGTAAACGTCTTTTAATTTCATGGCTGCAGTCACCATCTGCAGTGATTTTGGAGCCCAGAAAAATAAAGTCAGCCATCTTTCCACCATTTCCCCTTCTATTTGCCATGAAGTGATGGGACCGGATGCCATGATCTTAGTTTTCTGAATGTTGAGCTTTAAGCCAACTTTTTCACTCTCCTCTTTCACTTTCATCAAGAGGCTCTTTAGTTCTTCTTCACTTTCTGCCATAAGGGTGGTGTCATCTGCATATCTGAGGTTACTGATATTTCTCCCGGCAATCTTGATTCCAGCTTGTGCTTCTTCCAGCCCAGCGTTTCTCATGATGTACTCTACATAGAAGTTAAATAAGCAAGGTGACAATATACAGCCTTGACATACTCCTTTTCCTATTTGGAACCAGTCTGTTGTTCCATGTCCAGTTCTAACTGTTGCTTCCTGACCTGCACACAGGATTCTCAAGAGGCAGGTCAGATGGTCTAGTATTCCCACCTCTTTCAGAATTTTCCACAGTTTATTGTGATCCAGACAGTCGAAGGCTTTGGCACAGTCAATAAAGCAGAAATAGATGTTTTTCTGGAACTCTCTTGCTTTTTTGATGATCCAGCAGATGTTGATATCTGGTTCCTCTGCCTTTTCTAAAACCAGCTTGAGCATCTGGAAGTTCATGGTGCACGTATTGCTGAAGCCTGGCTTGGAGAATTTGACCATTACTTTACTAGCGTGTGAGATGAGTGCAATTGTGAGGTAGTTTGAGCCTTCTTTGGCACTGCATTTCTTTGGGATTGGAATGAAAACTGACCTTTTCCAGTCCTGTGGCCACTGCTGAGTTTTCCGAATTTGCTGGCATATTGAGTGCAGCACTTTCACAGCATCATCTTTCAGGATTTGAAATAGCTCAACTGGAATTCCATCACTTCCACTAGCTTTGTTCACAGTGATGCTTCCTAAGGCCCACTTGACTTCACATTCCAGGATATCTGACTCTAGGTGAGTGATCACACAATCACGATTATCTGAGTCATGAAGATCTTTTTTGTACAGTTCTTCTGTGTATTCTTGCCACCTCTTAATATCTTCTGCTTCTGTTAGAATTATGAGAGAATAATGAGAGAATTAGCGTGGGGAAAAGACCCAGATAGTCTCACCACAAATATCAGAGGTGGAAAAATTTTAAAGGAACAGGTAAAAGAAGTGAAACACTATAATATTACTATACTATGCTATATTCTCTCTCTATATATGTCTGTGTGTGTGTGTATGTATGTATGTATATATATATATCACACTATAGCACCCTAAGACAATAATAACAAATACCATTATTTATTATTAATAATAAGTCTGCTAGATATGGGTCATTCCTGGGTTATAGAAATAGGAAAGAGACTGTGGAGTCAAGATGGGCAAGAGAGGAAACTAGTGTGGCCTCGAATGCCTAGAATAATAACATACGCCCATTCGCTCTCAGCACAGTCACAGAAGAGCAAGAGGGTAATCTCAGAGCTTTATGTAAAGCAGATAGTTTGGCATATATAGTGAAAAACTCCTAAACGTATTAAAAGGTAGAGAATACCTGAACTCTTTTCCAATATCAGGCATGAAATAAAAAAATAGCCTGGGCTACCTACTTAAAAGTGTAACGCACTGTTACAAGTTTAGGGAGTGAATTTAAAATCCTTTTCTGGTGTTAGATCGATTGTCCTTTTAGAATATGATTCTATAGTCTGTGAATGGAAGTCAGTAGAGACATGGTAATATTCAGAAAACGAATACAGTTAAGAAAACAGAAAAAGGCAAAATTCAAGAACCAGTTTTAAGAAAACTGTTATAAAGCTTAGGGAAACAACTGAAAGTGTTCCAGATGACTGGGTATTTGAGGTCAAAGGCATCCAGGAGAACTATAGATTCTTTAAAGAACTCAGAAGAATGAAAGCTCTGTCCTTACTGGAGATGGGTGGGAAGGAAGAGCAAGGAGGAAAGTTATTTTGGCTGAACTCAAACACTGCCCAAAGGCTAGAAGCGCAAGAGAGAGTAATGAAGCTCTTAGGGAAGCATTTCTCAACCTTTAGTTCATGCCTACCCTCCTTCCAGAGATACATATTTTTAGATACATTGTAATGCCACAGATACTGTCTACCCACTTAGGTACTGTGGCCTGTTGGCAGGCTACAACCTGAAGGTTCTTTTACTCTGCCCTGCAGACCCAGTAACCCACTACAGTATTCTTGCCTGGAGAATCCCCACAGACACAGGAGCCTAATGGGCTACGCTCCTTGGGGTCACAAAGAGTTGTACACAACTGAGCAACTAAGCATAGCACACAGCAGACCAAGTGTTTGACAGGGACAAGATTGCCCCCCTATTGAGAGCAAATGGAGGGACGTGATTCTAGATTATGTTTGAAAATCACAAATGAGCCATGTGAAACTAAAAGACATGAAGAACAGTGTATACATACACATTTTTCCTTTATAAGAAATCATATTTCATTGGCTCTTAAGCTCAAATGTATTTGTAAAAATATATCTTCCACTTGTACCAGTTTCATCTTGGCAACATTATTACATTCATTAAGTTATCTTCCAGACCTGCCTCTACCTGCATTCTCTTGTTTCAGGGATGGGAAACCCTCCCCAAACTTTAAATGTGCAACATCTTTTATTTACTAACTTCTGTTATGCTGGGAAGGCTCTGATACTAACCATTCATTCTTGTGATTGTTCAGTTTTAATGAGTATAAATTAGTTTGTCTTTATTAGAGCATTTGCATTTCATGGCAGTTGTTTATTATTATGAAAGACTGTATTCCCTATCAAAGAAATCTTAACTCACAACAAGTAGATATTTGGTAGTGGGGGTGGGACTTCTGAAGTCACTCTTAGCTTTTTCGTGTTTGTTTCCATGCTCTGGTTCCATAGGGATCATACGCCTGGGCTTCTGACATGGAATCTCAGAGCTTTTGGGGTTAGAGGAGCTTGACTTCTTGATATATTGGCTTCTTTTGGCATTTGGAGGCTGTGGGCTTCCCAGGTGGCTCTAGTGGTAAAGAATCCACCTGCCAGTGCAGGAGACACAAAAACTGAGGGTTTGATCCCTGGGTCAAGAAGATCCCCTGGAGAAGGAATAGCGACCCACTCCAGTGTTCTTGCCTGGAGAATTCCGTGGACAGAGGGTGCTGGTGGGCTGTAGTCCATGGGGTTGCAAAGAGTTGGACACCACTGAGCACATACACACACAGCCTTTGCATGCTCCTTCCTCCACCACAACTCATCTTCTTTCAGCTTTTATTTTAACCATATTATTCTTTCCCCCTCTCCTTTCCCATCAAGACTTCAGAAATATCTTTGTTTTCCACATCTTTTCTCTTTGTTTGATTTTTAGAGCTGCACTGAAAGTCCCATGAGGGCAGAGGCCATTTGGCCATATTGGTCTTGTTCATTTCTGTATCCACAGCACCTGCGCAGTGACTGGAACAGAGCTGCTCAAGAAACAGTTGTGGAATAAACACTTAATGATACATTTTGCACTAAAGTTTCTAACCTGCCATCTTACAGTATATCCCTTTCTGTTATTTTAAATTCTAGAAATGAAATTTAAGAGTGCAATTATAAGTTACTCTTCTTAATAGGGTCGTGACATATGTACACAGAAATATTTATATATGTCATTGGAAATTTGGAGTATTATATAAAACATGAAGCCAGAACATCAAAACAAATCCTAAATAAAAGGCACTGCATAAGCTAAATAGATGAAAACTCATGGGTCCAGTAATCAATACAAATTACTAACTACTCTTTCTCGAATACCTTAGGAATGTATTAAAATTAGAAACAGATTCAAATATCTTTTTTTAAATAGGAATGGTATAACCTGTAAATCCAGCTTCTGGAAAAATATTTTGGGGGTCATTTAGCTAATAACACCTTGATTTTTAAAAATAACTGTGAGAATAGCTTCATTAGGAAAACACCTTCAAGCTAATTTATATTATGTGCCCTGAAATTAGCAAGGTCCAGGATAATTTCACATCAGCAAAGTTAGGAAATACTATATATGGCGCACAAAAATACCTTTCTAGTTAATGCACAGCTATGTAGATCCCTGTAACCAGAAAATGGTGAAAGTTGAGGAGCTAGCACTAGGGGTGTATCTAGGGTTTGGATCTTTGTTGAGTGTTTAAGCATTTTATCTAAGGAGCTGATGGTATAACGTGTATCTTATATTTCTGTATGTGGCCCCATGGTGCATAATGTAGTGTTGAAGCAAGAGTTGGAAATGAGCTTGGCAAAATAAAATAAAAATGAAGGAAACAGTCAAAACTGAGCACTGATATTCACTTAAGGAAAGTATAGGATTGTACCTTGAGAAAAAAGAAATAAACCAAACATAAAATATACTAGACTTCTATTTGTTTTGTTGTGTTCATTTCTATATCACCAGTATTTAGAATAGCAACTAATACGCTCGCAAAGGATCACTAAATATTTGTTGAATGAATAAATGAATGAACTGCAAGATGGACAGACTAACTGCATGCCATTAGGGCAAAAGTAAAGTTAATCCTGTGGAGATGGTAATGGATAACTAGTAGACTGAAGAAACTGTTAGAAAACACTTTTTGGACAACTCATTTTTGAATCTGTGTTACAGTTTTATTTTAGTCTTCCATGTAAAAGACTTCGGGTAGGTCAGAAGTAGTTTAAAAATTCGTCCTGACCTGGGACATTTTATAAGCATAGTGGATGGTTAGATATTATTGTTAGGCTAGATAAAAAATGTGGGTTCAAGGTCATTGGATTTTTGCCTAACAGTTGACAGTTAACTGATTAGCTCTTTAGCTGGTTTCCAGAGACAAGTCTTCTCCCCCTTTAGCATTATACTGTATTTTGTAGGAGACTAGCCAGTACAATAAGGATGAAAAAAATTGAGGACATAAAGATTGGAAAGGAAGAAGTAAAAGTATGTCTACTTACAGACTTGGTGTTTGAAATTAGGATTCCACATCCCAAGGAATCTACAAACAACAGCTAAAGATAAATGCCACAGTCATCTCTAATTAAGATGTGTATATTTAAAATTTAGAGACAAAGTCTTTGAAATAAATCTGTTGTCAGTAACTTCCAGTCAGCCCTTGTACCTGAACTTGAAGATGATTTTACTTATCCTGAAAGGGTATCTAATAACATAATCACATTAATAACATTTTATTTAACTTGTTTACTTAACAGCTCTCCCCATAATGTGACTGCAATAAACAGAACAGCCTACTGTTGCCCTAATTAAGGAATTTAAGGAGCAAATCAATTAAAACTAATTATTTCCAGCATCTCTTTTACTTTTGAGTACCACATCCTGGATTATAGGAGAGGGAGCACACCTTTGGTGTTATCTAGAGGCTGTCTAGGAGAAGGCAATGGCACCCCACTCCAGTACCCTTGCCTGAAAAATCCCATGGACCGAGGAGCCTGGTAGGCTGCAGTCCATGGGGTCGCGAAGAGTCGGACACGACTGAGCGACTTCACTTTCAGTTTTCACTTTCATGCATTGGAGAAGGAAATGGCAACCCACTCCAGTGTTCCTGCCTGGAGAATCCCAGGGATGGGGGAGCCTGGTGGGCTGCCGTCTATGGGGTCGCACAGAGTCAGACGCACAGAGTCAGACACGACTGAAGCAACTTAGTAGCAGCAGCAGCAGAGGCTAGCTAATGTGTCTCAAGCATGTTTTGAATATTACCAAAAAATTGCTCCTTTTTTATTGCTCCAAATTAGAAACAATGTTAAACCAACATTTTTAAATGTTGTCAGATAAGAATACAGATGCCCAGTGCTAAGAGAAGGCCATATGGGTCACTGGCTTATTAACTACAATTAAGAAAGTGTTTAAGAAATCTCAGAATTTTAATTTCTTTAGAGTCCAGGAATCTCTTATTGTTCTGCTTGTTTGCTTTTAGTTATTTATGATTTTGAAATTTCAAAAAGCAGCCCCAAAGCAGGAAAGCTAATTGCCCCTTCTGAAAGAACACATTTGGTTTGAGTGAGGAAAAAATATCTTTTGTCAATTAGGTAGAATATATGGTAAATAAATAATTTTACATCTTCATATTGGGAAAAGTTTTTTCTGAGTTACCAGTTACCTATTCTATTAAGCTAATTAAAAACAGTTAATTTTATTTCAGTGTATTATTTATCATGTAAATCACATAAGCTAAACAATGGTGGATGACAGTATTTAAAGTGTTACACTTCAGTTCTTAAGATAAAATAAATTTTACAAAGCATGTTATAATCATAGTATTATTATTTAAATGTTATAAAGAACAAATTATATTTATGTATAGATATTATACATAGGTTAAAACTATCATATATTATTTGCCAAAGGTTGTTCATTAATTAATTATTAGTCCTAAGTCTTCATATTGTCTTTAATTAGTTTATACTGCCATTTAAAAATGATATAATCACAGTTCATATTAGAATGTATCAGAGAAATATGACATTTCATGGTTTCACATTGCTATAGGAGTACAAACAACAACCATTAAATAAACTGGCACTAATTATAATTCAATGTTGCTGAACATATGTACAAAGACATAAATTTTTAGTGTAAATAATGATCTGGGGAGCTGTCTCTCAGAACTGTCTGAGATGCTGTGTTCTCAGTTTTATATGCCAAATAAAACATAATTCTCAGCAACAACAACAAAAATGATCTGACCATGGCTTCCCTGGTGGCTCAGACGGTAAAGAATCTGCCAGCAATGTGAGAAACCCAGGTTCGAGCCCTAGGCTGGGAAGATAGATCTCCTGGAGAAAGGAATGGCAGTCTACTCCAGTATTCTTGCCTAGAGAATTCCATGGGCAGAGGAGTTTTGCGGACTACAGTCCATGGGGTCGCAAAGAGTTGGACATGACTGAGTGACTAACAATTTCAGTTTCACTTTCATGAGACAAATACAAAGAAGTTAGTAACTTCCAGTTATACAAGCATCCTATCAGAGAACAGGTCAGTCATGCAGGAACTAAAGTACATTTTAACAGCTTTATTGAGATATAACCCACCTTCTATAACACTTATTATTTTTAAGTATATAATTCAGTGGTTTTTAGAATACTTACAGAATTGTACAACCATTACCATAGTCTGTCTTAGAACATTTTCATCACCTCCCCAAAAAGTCTGTACCCATAAACTATCACTCCCCAACATATCTCCATTTCTTCTCCCAAGCTCTAGGCAGCTGTCTATCCTCAGTCTCTATAGATTTGCTTGTAGAAATTTCAGTAAATGATATCATGTTATATATAATCTTTTGTGACTGGCTTCTTTCACTTAGCATATATTTAAGATTCATCTGAGTTGTAGCCTGTATCAGTACAACATTCCTTTTAATTACCAAATAATATTCCATTATAGGGGTATACCATATTTTCTTTTTCCATTCTTCAATTAATGGGCATTCATTCATGTTGCTTCCACTTTGAGGCTGTGAGGAGTAAGGCTCCTATGAACACTCATACAAGTTTTTGTGTGGATACATGTTTTGATTTCTGTTAGGTAGATCTGTGTAGAGGTGGAATTGCTGGGTTATCTGGTGTCTCTGTGTTTAACACTATGGTATAATTGAGGTATAATTTTTTCATGATCTCCCAATCTCGAATAAAATTGGGGCTAAGACTTTTAACTGTCTTTTAGTGAAATTTAAGAAAATAGTTAAATTTGTCCTGAGTACTCATTATCAGGAATATCAATTGAACTTTGAATTTTATGTAATTCAGTGCAGAGTACTATAAAGCTTGCTAAATCTCTTTGAATTAAACATTCTGATTGAGAAATATAGAAAGAGCTGTTGAAGGGTGACCAGAAAGCTATTTGCATAGGTTTTAGTTCCTCATCCTTACTGACAATTCCACCCATTACCTCCAAACTTCCTTTTTGTGCATTTTTCTTCTTTTTGTTGTAAGATAGTGGTGAATATTTTTTGTGTTTCCTTATTCTAGGTATATATGTTTATTGCCTCCTGCTTGGGATATGTGAATTCATTTTAGTCTTTACAGTCTTGTTAATTTCCCTCTGGAAAGAGGGAAAGGCACTTTTAAAAGTAAAACACCTTTCCTTGGCTAACATTCTTTCAGGCACTACTCTTTTTGCCCAGGAGAGTGAGAGAGGGGCTGTCTTCTTAAATTGTAGATTCTATCTTTTTTTTATCTATTTGAACTATTCTTTTAATCCACTGTCAGACCAATTCCTGACAGAAATTTCCCTTTACTCTTTACTACACAGCCTTATGAAATCACCCAAGCAGATTTCCCCTTCTCCCTTTATTTCAACATGAATCTATTTAAGGAGGTGTTTTTCTAGGGGAAAAAAGGACAAACTCTGACCACTTAACCTTCATTCTTAGAGATATTCAAAGCAAGGGAAAATGTATAGTTGTAGTAAGTGGCCAAAGAATTCACTGACCACAAAATAAACAAACAAACAAAAAAACAGATCACTGTAAATAACTATAGGAACAGGCAAATATACAAAACAACCTCTGAACCAATTCCCGCATACAGTGTTTTAACTGTTAGACGAATGTGAATACAAGTGCAAACATACACAAACAAACCCACTGTAAGAAAACACAAGACTTCTGTGAATGTTGTCAAGGGATAATTTTTAAAAAGTTAAACATGCCTTGATGAATATAGAATGAACCTGTCAAAGATTTATTCAACTCCTTATTGAGGGAGCTGATAAGATGGCAAAGCATTTAGTTTAAAGAGCATTCCAGGAACTGTTTGAAAAAGGAATGTTAGAATAACATTACTAGGTTAGATACAAAACTAGGTAATGTCCTTCAGGGCAGTAAAAAAACATATGTTTTGGGTTTTCTTTTCTACCGAACAAAAATCTACAAGTCTGGGATGTAATTAGTAGTAATTAGCAAGTCAAACAAAATATATTTCCCTAAATTATTCATGGGTAGGCCAGTTAAACAGTTCTGCAGTATAATAATAAAAGGATATCTGCCCTCTTTTTTCCTCACTTCCAAGTTTTAGATACTTTTTCCCCCCTAAAAATGCATACTTGTTCATCCTAAGCTTCCTTTTGAAGGGCTTTTGTTTTCCTTAGTATTATAACAGAGATTTGGCTGTGGAATGTGTCAAATTCAAAACACTGGTCATTGAAATTCTCAAATTTAAAATATGGCATGGAAACTTTGGATTCTACATTTGACTCCATCTCTTGGGAGTCCTTTACGTCACTCAAATATCAAAATACCTCTCTGATCTCATCTTGGGGAGGAGTTCTTTAACTCCAACCCCAAGTTTAACCAATTCTTATGGTCCAGACTGCTCTCCAAGCTCTCAATTCAGATAGTAAATCATTGTAAACCCAGTGGAACAAGAGTCCTTTCAGGTAGCCACCAGACTTTGACATTCAAGAGATAAAATTGCTGTAGATCAGCAAAAAAATACTCCAGGCTCAGGAAGAGAAGCAAGGGATCTCAGTAGTGTACATGCCATGAAGTTCCTTGATCCAGTGGCTGCTGTTTTACAATGAGTACATCTCCATGGGACCTCCAAGAACCCTGACAACAAAAATCAGCAAACTATGGGCCGTGTAGCTTGAGTCTGCAACCTGTTTTTGTATGGCCTGCTTGCTGAGATTGGTTTTTACATTTTTGGAGGGTTGTTTAAAGAAATTTTAAAGAATATGTAACATAGACCAGATGTGATATATAAGGCCTAAATATTTACTACCTCTCTATCTGTAAAGCTTCCCTGGTGGCTCAGATGGTAAAGAATCTGCCTGCAATGTGGGAGACCTGGGTTCAATCCCTGGGTTAGGAAGATCTCCTGGAGAAGGGAACGGCTACCCACTCCAGTACTCTGACCTGGAGAATTCCGTGAACAGAGGAGCCTGGTAGGCTACAGTCCATGGGGGTGGCAAAGAGTCAGACAGGGCTGAGCAACGGGACTTTCACTTTCACTTTCCCTCTGTAGAGTAAGTTTACTGAAGCCTGCATTAAAAAAAAAAAAAGATAATTTTGTTGTTAGCATGTATCGAAGAATTGCAATAGATTCCCTGGTGTTTTTTGTTTTTTTTTTTAAAGCTCTCTAGTAGGCTAATTCAAAGCTTTGCTCTTCCTAGGGACATTTTATAGGAAAAGAGAATGGTTAGAGAAGTGTTAGATTCAACATCAAAAGAAAGTAGTATTTGGTTAAAGGCTACTAAACTCTTGGTTAATGACTTATCACTGGTATTTTTTTAAAAACGCTCTCTAGTAGGCTGATTCAAAGATTTGCTCTTTGTAGGGATATTTTATAGGAAAAGAGAATGGTTAGAAAAGTGTTAGATTCAACATCAGAAAAAAAAATAATATTTGGTTAAAGGCTACTAAACTCGTGGTTGACAATTTATCAACTGCTTGGGTTGGTAACTAATCTCCCAGAATATCTTAATGTCATTAAAGTTTATTAGAATAATTTAATTAAGCATTGTATCAGGAATATTAATTTCTTTTTGGGAGGAGGTTGGAAGTTATATTACACAAACAGATTTGACACACTTTTTCATTTATAAGGCAATGTATTAGTATATATTAAAAACATACAATGGGTTACAATAAAACTAGACTCTAGGATTCTTTTGATACCACATTATTAATATTACAATTTAGGACTACACAAATAGGAAGATGAAAAACTTGGAAAAGAGTCAAAAGACCATCACAAAGAGGATTAGAAGATTGGAAAAGCGATATCTATGTGGAAAAAATGAAAGGACCTGGGATATTTCAGCCAAAATGAGGAATACAAGGAGAAATTAAATAATTACTTCCAGTGGTATAAAGGGATCTTCAGTTGAACCTAAAGAGTGATTGTATATCTCTTTTGAAAAGAGATAGAAGCTTAACTTTCACCATAAGAATTTAAAAAGAATTTGCTGACACCAAGTCATCAGACTTGCCACAAATTTTCATAGAGGCTGTGTCTTTGTTTAAAAACTGAACAGAGTTGGGGCTCTCTGTCCTGCGTTGAGTATGTTCTTGCCTGAAGGTATAGACAGATAATCCCTTGAGATCAGCCATGTGTTTTGAAGACCATACTGGGTGCAAACCACCAGCTAATCTGCTCTCCATTGAGGAAATTAAAGACCAGACACTATCTTTCTTAACATACTCTGTAACAGATGTGGTAGGGTAAACAAATATCTGTGTGGCAAAGATAAGGGGTAGTACTGCCATAGAAGAACAGGGAAATATTCACAAGTATTTAAATATCTGGAAAGAGAAACAATAAAACGATGGCTCATAAGGCAGAGACCTGGAGGAAGGGAGGGAGCCACCCATATCTGAGGAGAGAGAGAGCCAGGAAACGGAACAGCAAACACAAAAGCGTATCCTTGGCCTGATGGGCCAACAGCAAGGAAGCCAGTGTGGATGGAAGGCACTGGGGAAAGTAGTAGCTATTAGGAGAGGAGGCTGTGGGCTCATGGAGTGTGTGTCCTCCTCTCCTGTGAGTGCAGTGAGGGGCCATTAGAGGGTTCTGAGCAACTGAGGGTCAAACTATGACTTGAGTTTTATTTCACTTATTTATTATATGTATTTATTTATTTGATTGTGTCACATCTTCCTTGCAGCTTGCGGGATCTTGGTTGGAATTCGTGGGCTTCTCTCTGGTTGTGGTGTGCAGGTTCTAGAGTGCAAGTGCTCAGTAGTTGAGGCACACAGACTTTGTTGTTCTGTGGCACATGGGATCTTAGTTCCCTGACCAAAGATCAAACCCACATACCCTGCATTGGAAGAGCATTCTTAACCATTGGACCACAGGGTAGTCCTGTATGACTTGAGTTTTAAAAGGATCACTCTGGTTGCTGTATAGAGAAGCCATTAGCCAGTGGCTTCAGTGCTTTTGTAATCTTAAAGTATTGTTGAAGACTCCCAAAGAGCTTTACATTGGTTATACCTCTAAATATTTACCTTATTGGGCTCCCCTGGTAATTCAGACAGTAAAGAATCTGCCTGCAATGCAGGAGACCCAAGTTTGATCCCTGGGTTGGGAGGATCCCCTGGAGAAGTGAATGGCTACCCATTCAAGTATTCTTGCCTGGAAAAGTCCATGGATAGAGAAGCCTGGCGGGCTATAGTCCATGGGATGACAAAGAGAAATTTAAAACTGTTAAGTATTTAACTTATTTTAAAATAACAAGAAAACATGTTAAACACATAATGTATTTTTATGAAAATAACTGCATTTTCCCCCAAAGAAAGACAATGTCATTGTCTTATATTGTTACACGTGTCTTTAATGCCTGGCATTCAGTATATTCACTGGCATAATATAGCCTCAAGAAAACTCTTTACACTCACCAGAGAGTGTGACTTAAGAAGGCAAATCACGTGTAGTATTCGTACAGGAATAGTTTTGACCTCACTGACTTTCTAAAAAGGTACATGTTGAGGAAAAATAAAGTGGTACAGACTAGACAGTAGGAGAAGAGGATGGAAACATGGAGACTGCTGCAAAAAACCACAGAAGACATACTGTGGTTGGGACTATAACTGGCAGGGTAATTAATGAGAAATGGTCAGATTCTGGATATAGTTTAAAAGTTGAACCATTAGGCTTTGCTGACAGAATACACCTGGGTGCAAGATGAAGAAGTCAAAATTAGCTTCAAGGTTTTAAACCAGGGGAACCGTAATGTAGAAGATTGTGGGGACAGCAGATTTAGAGTTGAAGTGAATTCTGTTTTGGACTTACTTATTTTTAAATGCCTATTCAACATCCAATTGTAAATGTCAAGTTACCAGCTGGATATATGTCGAGTTCAAGAGAGAAACTTTTTATCGCCTTTACATCCCTCAGTACTTTTAAAAGAAAGGATGCATAAAGCTGAGTTTTCTGAGCTTTTCAGTATCTGAAATATATTACTTATTCTGCTTTCAGATTTGAAAGTTAGTTTGGCTGGATGTTGAACTCCAGCTTGACAACAACTTTCACTAAGAATTTCAAATGTGTCAAAGAGGACACCGCAATTTGGGAGTACTTTTAGGCATATTCCATGAATGGTAGATATAGAAAAACATGCAGTAAATAGAATTTTTAGAATCCAGAAGCTTCCTAGGAGAGAAGCCTAACTAATATTTTAATTAAATAATGAGGTTGATAACTGTTATATTACTGCCAAGAACTTCTCCAAGTGTGCATGCTTTAAACAGACTGCCACAGAGTTAGATTTCAAGCCTAGGTCTTTCTGGCTTGAAAATTTGCATTGTAGCCATTGCATTATTTTGAAAATGGTGAATGAAGATAACTTACTTCCATTTTTACTTTTTAATGTGGCTGCTTATGACTAAACTTAGATTTCTCAGAATATAGATGTTCAGTGAGGTAGTATATACCCATAAAATAATAATATTAATACTTTTATTAGTTTTACTGTTGGCATATATTGCTTTGGACTAAGGATTTTATAATCAGCCTTAATGTGTGAAAATGAAATCATTTCATAGAGAAGAGAATTTGTACAAATTGCCCTGAAGTTTTATGTTAAAATACTATTGATAACTTGTCAGTGCCACAAGAAGGAACATACCCCACCTTTATGAATGGTCTGCCTGGTAAGCTCAGTCAGCAGTGGTCAGAGTGGTTTAGAGGAAAGATACTTAGTATGATGACAGTCTGTTCCTGCAGAATTTTCAGGAGACCTCTGCTTCACTAGGGGCTTCCCGGGTGACTCAGCAGTAAAGACTCTGCCTGCCAGTGCAGGAGATGCACATCTGATCCCTGGGTTGGGAGATCCCCTGGAAAAAGAAATGGCAACCTGCTCCACTATTCTTACCTGGGAAATCCCATGGGCAGAGGAGCCTGGCGGGCAACAATCCATGCGGTCACAAAAGAGCCGGACATGACTTAGCAATTGAAAAAACAACAACATTCTTCACTAGAAGGGAAAAGAATTTTAGACCCAAACTGGAGCCATGCATAAGGGACCATATCCCATTAGAGTATTTGATATGCAAAAATAAGGAAGTTTTAGGTGAGGCAACAAGGTGGCAAGAAGCAGACATATTTGTAGAGACTGAAGAATGTATCTGAGAGCATCTTTACATTCACTCAGCTGTACTGAGATTTTTTTTAAAAATTGAAATATACCTTGCTTTTAAAAAGCCCCCTTGTGCCGCATCCAAACCTGAGCAGAATAGGTCCCTTATACGAGGAAACCACAATCTTGAAAACAGTGGTGTTCCTTGATGTTCTTTGGCTGCACCAGTGTTTGGTTTAACTAGCATTTCTGGCAGTGGAATCACTTGAGTCTCAAAATTAGTTTGCTTAGAATTTTTATGTTTTCCTGTTGACACATTCAACCTGAATCAAAATTATCTGTGTGACATCATAAGCAGTATAAGTATAGCATTTGAAAACAGTCTACAGCTACGATATGTTAATTAATATATTTGGGTGTGTTTGCTTGGAAACCTGGAAGCCTGTTTTAAAGTGTATCTGTCATTTAGACTAATCTGAGAAAGAGTCAGAAAATGTTAAACCTCTCTGACGTTTTAAAAGAGTCATTCCCTATCTTTCAGTGTCTCCTATACCAACTAAATCATTTATTTAGTGAAATTATGGAAAGTAACAGACATACTGTACTTGAAAATAGACAGTTATATCCTTCTTTTAAGGAAAATTATACCTAAGCATCATCAGTATTTTTATATTAGAATCACCAATAAAGATTAAAGAAACCTTCATTATCTTTAAAAAAACACACAGCATTTGATATAAAAATTGAACCTGTGTATTATCTTTCATTATCAAGTAATAAACTATAAATTTTTAAATTTAAAAATATGGAAATACAATAGGAAAATGGAATAGCTGGACGCATTTAGGATGAGATAGATTCTACTCTTAAAAATCTTTAAAGTTTAAAGTTATTAAGGGCTTGACCAAGAGACTGAAGAGCTAAGAGATTTAAAGCCAAAAGCCAAAAAGTTAGGAGCCAACACCAATGGAAAAGCAAACAGAAAATTAAAAGAAAACATCTCTTAATATGTTATTCTGAATAATATGAATTTAAAAGAAAGCATTGCTGATTTTATAATGTAAGTTAATAGGACTTTTAAAAAATTATTTATTTTAATTGGAGGCTGATTACTTTACAATATTGAGGTGGTTTTGCCATACATTGACATGAATCAGCCATGGATGTATGTGTGTTCCCCACCCTGAACCCCCATCCCACCTCCCTCCCCATCCCATCCCTCAGGGTTATCCCAGTGTACCAATTCTGAGTGCCCTGTCTCATCCTTCACACCTGGACTGGCGATCTGTTTCACATATGGTAATAGACATGTTTCAGTGCTATTCTCTCAAATCATCCCACCCTCGCCTTCTCCCACAGAGTCCAAAAGTCTGTTCCTTACATCTGTGTCTCTTTTGCTGTCTCACATATAGGGTCATCGTTATCATCTTTCTAAATTCCATATATATGTGTTAATATACTGTAGTGGTGTTTTTCTTTCTGACTTACTTCACTCCGTATAATAGGCTCCAGTTTCATCCACCTCATTAGAACTGATTCAAATGCATTCTTTTTAATTGGACTCCCCTGGTGGCTCAGACAGTAAAGCATCTGCCTACAATGCCAGAGACCCGGTTTCAGTCCCTGGGTGGGGAAGATCCCCTGGAGAAGAAAACGGCACCCCACTCCAGTATTCTTGCTTGGAAAATCCCACAGACGGAGGAGCCTGGTAGGCTACAGTCCATGGGGTCGCAAAGAGTCGGACACGACTGAGCAAGAGTAGCTGAGTAATATTCCCTTGTGTGTATGTACCACAGCTTTCTTATCCATTCATCTACCGATGGACATCTAGGTTGCTTCCATGTCCTAGCTATTGTAAACAGTGCTGCAATGAACATTGGGGTACACTGTCTCTTTCAACTCTAGTTTCCTCGGTGTGTATGCCCAGCAGTGGGATTGCTGGCTCGTATGGCAGTTCTATTTCCAGTTTTTTAAGGAATCTCCACACTGTTCTCCATAGTGGCTGTACTAGTTTGCATTCCCACCAGCAGTGTAAGAGGGTTCCCTTTTCTTCACACCCTCTCCAGCATTTATTGTTTATAGACTTTTAGATAGCAGCCATTCTGACTGGCGAGAGATGGTACCTCATTGTGGTTTTGATTGGCATTTCTCTGATAATGAATGCTGTTGAGCATCTTTTCATGTGTTTGTTAGCCATCTGTATGTCTCCTTTGGAGAAGTATCGGTTTAGTTCTTCGGTCCATTTTTTGATTGCTACTGCTGCTGCTAAGTCACTTCAGTCGTGTCCGACTCTGTGCAACCCCAGAGACGGCAACCCTCCAGGCTCCCCCGTCCCTGGAATTCTCCAGGCAAGAACACTGGAGTGGGTTGCCCTTTCCTTCTCCAATGCATGAAAGTGAAATGTGAAAGTGAAGTCGCTCAGTTGTGTCCCACTCTTTGGGACCCCATGGACTGCAGCCTACCAGGCTCCTCCATCCATGGGATTTTCCAGGCAAAAATACTGGAGTGGGGTGCCATTGCCTTCTTTCGGTTGTTTATTTTTCTGGTATTGAGCTGCATGAGCTGTTTTGTATATTTTTGAGATTAATTCTTTGTCAGTTGCTTCATTTGCCATTATTCTCTCCCATCCTGAAGGCTGTCTTTTCACCTTGCTTATAGTTTCCTTTGTTGTGCAAAACTTTAATTAGGTCCCATTTGTTTATTTTTGCTTTTATTTCCATTACTCTAGAAGGTGGGTCATAGAGGATCCTGCTGTGATTTATGTCAGAGAGTGTTTTGCCTATGTTTTCTTCTATGAGTTTTATAATTTCTGTCTTACATTTAGATCTTTAATCCATTTTGAGTTTATTTTTGTGTGTGGTGTTAGAATGTGTTCTAGTTTCATTCCTTCACAAGTGGTTGACCAGTTTTCCCAGCACCGCTTGTTAAAGAGATTGTCTTTTCTCCATTGTATATTCTTGCCTCCTTTGTCAAAGATAAGGTGTCCATAGGTGTGTGGATTTATCTCTAGGCTTTCTATTTTGTTCCATTGATCTGTATTTCTGTCTTTGTGCCAGTACCATACTGTCTTGATGACTGTACCTTTGTAGTAGAGCTTGAAGTCAGGAAGGTTGATTCCTCCAGTTCCATTCTTCTTTCTCAAGATTGCTTTGGCTAATCGAGGTTTTTTGTATTTCCATACAAATTATGAAATTATTTGTTCTAGTTCTCTGAAATATGCTATTGGTAGCTTGATAGGGATTGCATTGGATCTATAAATTGCTTTGAGAGGAAATTTTAAGTAGTCACATTTCTAGTTTTTCAGAAACTCTTCTGTAGAGTAGGGGAAAACACCCTTGCTTGCTAATTCCTAAATTAAATCAAGAAGAAATTTAATTTTCAATTCTGTTATCCATGAAATGTTAGGTTTAGTGACTTACTTAGAATAATTGGCTCTAAAACAGATCACCTGGGTTGTATTCAGGCTCCTCTACTTACTGCTGTGTAACCCTGGGGACATTTGACCTAGTAAAGTCTCCATTTCTTCTGTAAGAGTACCCAGAACCTAGGTTGTTTTGAGATTAAATGATATGATACATGTACATGCCTAAACTTTAGCTCATACTGTGATGGAGATGCAGTTTTTTTATTTATAAAGGGATCTTTGCTGTTAAGATTCACACTCACTGTTATTCTCAAGTAAAACACCTATAAAGTTAAAATGGACCCCATCAGAACTACAGTTCTAATGTTAAAGCATCATCCTCATTTAGAAAATGTTCTTGAGGGTTAAATCATTGCCATGCCTGTGGAGCTCCTTGTCATTATGCTCAGAGGACGAGGTCAGAGGCTGAGAGTGCCAAAATGAGTAAGGTAGTATCTGCCTTTATAGAACTTAACGGTGTGGGTGAGGAAAATAGATGCATATGTCAATAACCAAGGGGAGTGAAGGAGTGAACAGACCAGGTGGGGAGAGAGGTGATCTTGGCCTACATATGAAGACATGCAGCCACAGGCTTCCAGAATTGAACACTGCAGTTGCGGTCATGACCCTATCTGATGTTATCCTAGCAGCATGCTCTTTCTGCAGGAGGGTGGGCCACCTGGAGGAGCCTGTCAGTCCTGATGTGCTAATCCAGGGAGAGGTAAGGTGCCTGTTAGCTGCAGACACGAAATGAAAATGTGAGTCCATAGAGCACTGAAGTCATTTAAAGTAAGCAAGTTCTGCTTTGGTAGGCCAAGGTGAAGCTCTCATTTTTCCTTAAGACCTTGCCTGGTTCATAGGTTTACTTTTTATCACAAAATGAGGAAGTAGGTTTCTAGGGAACTAGATCTCAACCTCAATTGCATGTTGGCATCACCTGGGCATGTTTAAGAAGCAACTTCTTGCCTGGAGTGATTTTCTGATCTAACTAGACCTGGGGTGTTAGTATTTTTAAAGCTTTCCAGCTGATTACACACATTGAGAGCCTCTACTCTCTGTACCCTGGGTTTCATTTCCTCCAAGATTTTCTATTTCAGGATCCTGGTTCAGCCCAGATGTTGTCAACAGGTTTTCCGATGGGTCATTCCTGATTTAACAGCAGTCTGTGTGACTTCCCTTTGGGAACACATGGCGTTCTCTGCTGTTTCAATAAGTGATACTGGCTTCTGGGGAAATACCCATCCATCTTAGGCTCTGAGCAGAGCAGCAGGGGGCTTTCTCAGCTAGCACTCCGCCTCTGGGTTTTGAGTGTGAGTCTCACCCATTTTTCATGTCTCCATGGCATGACCAACCCACAGGTTTTGTTCTAGAACCTTCTGTTGAATCATTTAATAGCAGGCTCTCCCTGTTTACCCTAAATCTATTATGCAGCAATTTGAGACCTGTTTTTACGTCAAAATTGAAGTACTTTGTATTTGGCCATCGTCAATCCATAAACTTCTAGGTTCTTACATCATCTGTTTTACATATTCCTTTGCTATCTCGATTTTGATATTAATAACATGTCTGTATAAGTTCTGTTTCTACTGGTTTATTCTTTCAATCAAAAAGTATCTATTGAATGACAAATATGGGCCAGATACTCTCCTGGACTTTAGGGACAGAGTGGTGTCTAAAGCTGACAAAAATTTCTGCCTTCATAGGACTTATGGCCAAGGGGAAGGAGACAAGAGAAATATGTAAGTAAGTAAAATGTGTAGTATGTTCAAAGGTACTACATGCTATGGAGAAAAATAAGGCAGCACAGGAAGAAAGGGACTGCTGGGCCTGGGGTGGGCTTGTAATATATTAAATCAGCTTTGCAGTATTAACCGCGAGAGCTGGTGAAGGCCCAGACTAGAGTGGTAGTGACAGAAAGGGTGAAAAGTGGTTGGCGTCTGCATAAGTTTCAGCAGGGCCTGAAGAAGGCAAGGGATTGAACCCTGCAGGTATCAGGAAGAGGAGGACTCCAGGGATTGAACCCTGCAGGTATCAGGAAGAGGAGGACTCCAGGCAGAGGGTAGGATATTGCAAATACGAGGGCTCTGAGGCAGGAGTGAACCTGGGGTGTTGAAGAAACTGCAGGAAATGCCAGTTTGGCTAGAGCAAGCCAGAGCGAAGGAGGCTGTGACACTGGTGCTGAGGGTGGGGAGAAGGCAGATCACATAGGGCCTATGAAGATTTTTGTGAACATTTTGACTTTTTCTGAGTCAGATGGAATTATTAGAGGGTTTTGAGCACAGGAGAGACCCAATAGGACCATTTTGGCTGCTCAGGTGAGACAAATCTATGTGTCAGTGATAGAAACAGGGAGACCAGTTGTGAGGATATTGCAATAATCTAGCTGAGAGATGATGGCTTGGACCAGGCTAATAGCAACAGAGCTGAGTTGGAAATATCGAAATCTGGATATATTTTGAAGGTAGAGTTTGTTTCTCTTAAGTGTCTAATGGATTTTCACATTTCTCTTGAAAGATAGAACTCAGACTCCAGTTAGGGACCAAGTAATGCTAGTTATAACAAAAGGTTGACTTGCAGGCTCTTGTTACCACCAATTCAGTGCCCTGATTTCTTTTTTTTTACAGAATGATGGTAGATGCACCATGGCTTCCCATAGTCTTGACTTTCCCATTTTTCTGCTCTTGTGCATTGCTGGCCATTTGCCATTGAGAATTCTAACCTAAACTATCAATGATCAATGATCACTCTTGCCTGCTATTGTTTAACAAGTACCTGTCCTTCCCTTCTTTCAGTCTTTACCTTATTCAGTGGTAGGTCCCTGGAAGGTGATTTAGACAGGCAATGGGAATGAAGAACGTGATACTGCTACCATTATTACATAAGAGCCCAAGGTTCAAAATAAATCAGGTCGAAAACACCTCTTTTCCCACTCCTCCCCTGTCTTCCCTCTTCCAACTTCCTCAACAAATCAGAGAAAATTTTCCTTTTCAACCTCCATGTAAATCTCCCAGGTGGCCTTTTATGCCTTCCTTTCTTCTCTGCCCCAAAGTAGAGTGTAGGAATCATGAGAAAAATGCAGAGTGTTGCAAAAAAAAAAAAAAAATCTGTTGATTCTCTTCTTCAAAACTAAATACGCCTAACTCTTAAATTCTGGTATTCATGTAAATATTTTTGTTATACAGGCATACCTTGGAGATGTTGTGGGTTTGATTCCAGACCACCACAATAAAGCAAATATCATGATAAAAATGAGTCACACCAAATTTTTGGTATCCCAGTATATATAAAATTTATGCTTATACCATACGGTAGTCTATAAAGTGAGCAATAGTATTATGTCTAAAAAACAATGTACATACCTTAATTTAGAAATATTTTATTGCTAAAAAATGTTAAGTATCATCTGACGATGCTGGGAGGCCAGAAACTTTCAATTTGTAAAAAATCACAGTATTCGTGAAGTACAATAAAACAGGTATACCTGTTCATTTTTAACAACTGAGAGAATTCCAAAACATGTGTATACTCGTATTCATTATTCATTCATTTATGACATATGACAGCAACCATTTATTGAGTCCTTTTTATGTGCCAGGCACTATTCTGCACACTGGGAGGCACAAGTGAACAAATGAAGTCCCTGTTTCTTAGGAAATGTACCTTATAATGCAGGAGAAAGACAAAACACAAATAAATAAGCCTGTATGTAGTACATCTGATAAAGATAATACTGTTGATAAAAGTCACTTAGGAGAATGAAAAAATGGACTGCTGGGATAGTGTGCCAATGATGGTGGAAAGTTAGTATTAATATTTTAAAGATGGTCACCAGAGACAGTGTTACATTATCATCATAATGATGGTATGACGTTTTCACAGTAACCTAAGGGAAGTAACAGAGTGAGTCAATCGCACATCTGGTAGGAAAACGCTCTTTGCTGCAGGAAGTCCTTAGGTAGTTATCTTGTACTTCCTAGTGACTTCGTCCTGTCCCATGGCTTTAATCCCTTCCTGTACCCTGATGAGCCCCTAATTTATATTCCTGGGCAAATCTTTCCTAAATCTAGCTTAGTATATCAGACTTTCTGGAGTCCCTCCCCTTAAATGTCTTAATCACTTCAGTTCAGTTCAGTTGCTGAATCGTGTCTGACTCTTTGCAATCCCATGCACTGTAGCACACCAGGCTTCCCTGTCCATCACCAACTCCCAGAGCTTGCTCAAACTCATGTCCATTGAGTCAGTGATGCCGTCCAACCATCTCATCCTCTATCGTCCCCTTTTCCTCTTGCCTTCAACTTTTCCCAGCATCAGGATCTTTTCCAATGAGTCAGTTGTTCCCATCAGGTGACCACAGTAGTGGAGCTTCAGCTTCAGCATCAGTCCTTCCAATGAATATTCAGGACTGATTTCTTTTAGGATTGACTGGTTGGATCTCCTTGCAGTCCAAGGGATTCTCAAGAGTCTTCTCCAACACCACAGTTCAAAAGCATTATTTCTTCGGCACTCAGCTTTCTTTATGGTCCAACTCTCACATCCATACATGACCACAGGAAAAACCATAGCCTTGACTAGTCAGACCTTTGTTGGCAAAGTAATGTTTCGGCTCTTGAATATGCTGTCTAGGTTTGTCATAGCTTTACTTCCAAGGAGCAAGCATCTTTTAATTTCATGGCTGCAGTCACCATCTGCAGTGATTTTGGAGCCCAAGAAAATAGCCTGTCACTGTTTCCATTGTTTCCCCATTTATTTGCCATGAAGTAATGGGACCAGATGCCATGATCTTAGTTTTTTGAATGTTGAGTTTTAAGCCAGCTTTTTCACTCTCCTCTTTCACTTTCATCAAGAGGATCTTT
The DNA here is from genome assembly GCF_023091745.1 of Budorcas taxicolor. Lineage (NCBI taxonomy): Eukaryota > Metazoa > Chordata > Mammalia > Artiodactyla > Bovidae > Budorcas > Budorcas taxicolor. The sequence goes on along the minus strand of NC_068912.1, from coordinate 53,889,718 downwards.
AGTTCTTCTTCACTTTCTGCCATAAGGATAGTGTCATCTGCATATCTGAGGTTATTGATATTTCTCCTGGCAATCTTGATTCCAGCTTGTTCTTTATCCAGCCCAGGATTTCACATGATATACTCTGCATATAAGTTAAATAAACAGGGTGACACTGTACAGCCTTGACATACTCCTTTCCCAATTTGGAACCAGCCTGTTGTTCCATGTCCAGTTCTAACTGTTGCTTCTTGACCTACATACAGATTTCTCAGGAGGCAGGTGAGGTGTTCTGGTATTCCCATCTCTTTCAGAATTTTCCACAGTTTGTTGTGATCCACACAGTCAAAGGCTGTGGCATAGTCAATAATGCAGAGGTAGATGTTTTTCTTTGTCTATGATAGAACGGATGTTAGCAATTTGATCTCTGGTTCCTCTGACTTTTCTAAATCCAGGTTGAACATCTGTAAGTTCTCAGTTCATGTACTGTTGAAGCCTCACTTGGAGAATTCTGAGCATTACTTTGCTAGCATGTGAGATGAGTACAATTGTGCTGTAGTTTGAACATTCTTTGGGATTGGAAGGAAAATTGACTTTCTCTAGTCCTGTGACCACTGCTGAGTTTTACAAATTTGCGGGCATATTAAGTGCAGCACTTTCACAGCATCATCATTTAGGATTTGAAATTGCTCAGCTGGAATTCCATCACCTCCACTAGCTCTGTTTATAGTGATGCTTCCTAAGGCCCACTTGACTTCACATTCCAGGATGTCTGGCTCTAGATGAGTGATCACACCATTGTGGTTATCTGGGTCATGAAGATCTTTTTTGTACAGTTCTTCTGTGTATTCTTGCCACCTCTTCTGCTTCTGTTAGGTACAAACCATTTCTGTCCTTTATTGTGCCCATCTTTGCATGAAATATTCCCTTGGTATCTCTAATTTTCTTGAAGAGGTCTCTAGTCTTTCCCATTCTATTGTTTTCCTCTGTTTCTTTGTATTGATCACTTAAGAAGGCTTTCTTATCTCTCCTTGCTATTCTCTGAAAGTCTGCATTCAGATGGGTATATCTTTCCTTTTCTCCTTTGCCTTTAGCTTATTTTCTTTTCTCAGCTATTTGTAAGGCCTCGTCAGACAACTCTTTTGCCTTTTTGCATTTCTTTTTCTTGGGGATGATCTTGATCACCACCTCCTGTACAATGTCATGGGCCTCAGTCCATAGTTCTTCAGGTACTCTATCTATCAGATCTAATCCCTTCAATCTGTTTGTCACTTCTACTGTATCATCATAAGAGATTTGATTTAAGTCATACCTGAATGGCCTAGTGGTTTTCCCTGCTGTCTTCAATTTAAGTCTGAATTTGTCAATAAGGAGTTCATGATCTGAGCCACAGTCAGCTCCTGGTCTTGTTTTTGCTGACTGTATAGAGCTTCTCCATCTTCAGCGGCAAAGAATATAATCAATCTGATTTCACCATTGACTGTCTGGTGATGTCCATGTGTAGCGTCATCTTTTGTTTGTTGGAAGAGGGTGTTTGCTATGACCAGTGGCTTCTTTTGGCAAAACTCTGTTAGCCTTTGCCGTGCTTCCTTTTGTACTCCAAGGCCAAACTTGCCTGTTACTCCAGGTATCTCTTGACTTCCTACTTTTGCTTTCTAGTCCCCTATGATGAAAAGGACATCTTTTTTGGAGTTAGTTCTGGAAGGTCTTGTAGGTCATCATAGAACCATTCAACTTCAGCTTCTTCGGCATTAGTGGTTGGGGCATAGACTTGGATTACTGTGATACTGAATGCTTTGCCTTGGAAACGAGAAGAGATCATTCAGTCATTTTTGAGACTGCACCCAAGTACTGCATTTCAAACTCTTTTGTTGACTATGAGGGCTACTCCATTTCTTTTAAAGGATTCTTGCCCACGGTAGTAGATATAATGGTCATCTGAATTAAATTTGCCCATTCTGGTCCATTTTAGTTCACTGATTCCTAAAATGTTATTGTTCACTCTTGCCCTCTCCTATTTGACCACTTCTAATTTACCTTGATTCGTGGATCTAACATTCCAGATTTCTATGCAATATTGCCCTTTGCAGCATCGGATGTTACTTCCATCACCAGTAACATCCACAACTGTGCGTTGTTTTTGCTTTGGCTCCATCTCTTTATTCTTTCTGGAGTTATTTCTCTATTCTTCTTCAGTAGCATGTTTCATATTTGTTGTTGTTTATCACTAAGTCTTGTCTGACTCTTCGCAACCCCATGGACTATAGCCCGCCAGGGTCCTCTGTCCATGAAATTCTCTAGGCAAGAATACTGGAGTGGGTTGCCATTCCCTCCTCCAGAGAATCTTCCCAACCCAGGAATCAAACCCAGGTTTCCTGCATTGCAGGCAGATTCTTCATCATCTGAGCCACTAGGGAAGCCCTGTCTCATATATAGTATGTCTCTAATTAAACTACTCATGCCCTCCCCCAAACCAGCTCTTTCTGTTGTTTTCTTCAGAAATTGTCATCTCTGTCCGTTAAGTTTCTCAAGTAAAAAATCTTGGTGTTATCTTCTTCTGTCTCACACCCCACATCTGATCCATCATATACATCATGAGTTACTTATATTGGGGAAAACTAGAAAAGAAGGAAATTTGGGGAGTTAGGATGAAAAAATTGAGGTTAAATATTAATAGAAAGCAGAACAGTAATAGAAGTATCTGCAGGTGATATTTGATGATATGAAGAAAATGAAGCTAAGGGATCATGTGCCCTAGAACTCAGGTTGACATAAAATCACATCATAAGTCAGATTCTCCTAAAAGAGCTACAATCTCAGAGTGGTGCACCTGTTTGGATATGTCTTAGCATTAAGAATTAGTTGGCAGAACTCAGGCTGTAACTCCACATGTTGGGATAAGACTTTAAGTACCCATGGGAATTTTTTACATAAATGGCACCTGAAGCATTTTCTGTCCCCCGTGTGACCTGAATGGGGAAGCAAGAAATTCAGAATCATAATTTTAAAAAGACAATGAACAATTGAACCATGTTTAAAAAAACAAATCCTCTTTGTGGGCATATCTGCAGGAAAGCAAAACACTTTGCTGAAGCATCAAGGAAAGGAGGTTCTGGTGCTTTTCTAGGGGCAAGAGACGGTTAACAGTGTCTCAACCAAATTAACTTGAATAAGAACAATGAAAAGGAAGTAAGTATTCACTGTCCTTCTGTTTTAATTTGGAATATGGTTCCCAGTATTCAGGTTCTCAGTACAGAAGGTTTTTGCTGTTTTGCTCCACTGAGTTCCTAAAAGTCACATGTAGAATCCCTGAACGAGACTGGAACAGTGTGAAATTGGGCAACTTTCATTCTCCACCCAGAGCTTCCCCCGTGGCTCAGTGGTAAACAATCTGCCTGCCAATGCAGAAGACGTGGGTTTGATCCCTGAGTCAAGAAGATCCCCTGGATAAGGGCTTTGGCAACCCACTTCAGGACTCTTGCCTGGAGAATCCCTCATACAGAGGAGCCCGGCGGGCTACAGTCCATGGAGTCACAGTCAGACAGGACTGAAGCGACTGAGCAGAGCAGCAGGTTCTCCACCTAAGGGTTTACCATTAAATGAAAAATAGGTGTAACCAAAAGTATCACATGAAAGTCCTTCTGTGGTTCTGATAAAATTCGGTCTTGCTAGCTATTTACTACAGACGTGTCAGTGGCATACTAGTCACTCCCTTAAGAGAAACTGAGTCCTTTATAAATTTTAAAAAGATCTTTCCTCAGAGCGGATGTCTCTCTCAGTGCCAGATTTTAGACAACGGGATGCTAGTCACAAATCTGACTGCCCTGGATTTAGTCCTCAGATAATAGCTAACTCCCCAAATAGGAGTCTTTGTCAATGGATGACAAGGCTGAATTTCCCATTAAGGAGGTTGTTAGAGATGTAAAAAATTTCTTTCGTGAAGTGGAATGAGTCTGAACATTGGAATCTGACAGCGGAGTGGGGAGTTTTGCTTTACCCTCACAGGCTTTGTAACCTTGGAGAAATCATTTCATCGCTCTTGCACGTTTATTCTTCTGAAGAGCTAAGATAATACCTTACCTCATGGGTTTAATGTGGAAGCTCAACAGATAAAACTTGATTAATACCTGCTGTGTGGTAGGCATAATAATATTAAATGTTTGTTGTTACACCTTTCCTCTCCCCTTTAAAAAAAGTGAGCTCTCGGTTTGTTTCTTTTGTTTTATAAAGATTTGTTTTAGTGTGATACCTCAAGTTAGAGCTGAAGGCCATAAATGCCAAGCAATTCTTATTCTTCATAGTAAATTCCCTGTCACATCCACCAAATTGGATTCTTAGCTCTATTGGTAATATTAGCAGTTGTCATATCTGAGTGCTGATTTCCTACCTAGAATAACAATTAGTGTTTGCCAGAATTATATACTTCCCAGAAACTCTGTGAAAGAAAATGCCATCCTTTTCCCTATTTTAAGGAAGCAGAAGGATTGAGTAACTTGTTCATGGTCATCCAACTCCCCAGTGGCAGAGCCAGGATTCAGACCCAGGTACTTTGACCTCAGTGCTACGCCATGAATACTAGAGTAATCCTTTCATACTCAAGAATTGCATTAATATGAATGTCTCTTCTTGCTTTAATCATCAGGGACATAACTTTTCCCTAAAAGTGGAGATTGGACATGGAAAATGTAACCTATTCTTTCTGTTTTTCTTTCTTTTGCCTTTTCCTATAATAAAACCAGAGCTCTAGACTGGGTGAGAGATTCTGTACCATTTGGGGAAAAAATAAGTGGGTGAAAGTAATGCATTAAACTGAACTTTTAAAATCATTTAAGATCACATGTCACTGAGAAAAGTCTCATTTGATCCCTGCACACTCTTTGCTTTCCCCCTATTTGATTCTGTGAGTTAAAAGAAAGGTACAGATTATTTATTAGATCAGCTTAGTCTTTATTACTGTGCTTCCACTCCCTTGGATATTTTCTTTCTTTAATCTGTTTACATGTTTTTCGCCTGTTGCTATGGTAAAGCTCATTCCATGATGTGAAAGATCTCAGTGCCAAAGAAGGTTTTCCTAATGTTAAATCCTGTATTTTCACTTCCACATTTTATCTTGGTGTTACTAGGGCAACCCAAATAATTTCATTTTCTCTTTGAAGTTGATACCTTTTAAAGTTTTTATACCCTCATGCTGACTCATTCATGTTCTTACTATTTTTTTTGGTTTAATTCCTGCAGCTACTTTCTTTACACACACATTTTCTGCTTCTCTATAATCATAATAGCAGATGGACTGCGGTGTAGTGATTAAGTATTGGGGGGATTACAAATCCCACTGGGGATTAGAAAAAGACTATGAACTTTCTCACCAGAAAAAAACAGCAGTCTAAGAAAAAAGATGAATATACAATGGGGAAAGGATTGTCTCTTTAATCAATGGTGTTGGGAAAACTGGACAACCACATGCAAAAGAATGAAACTGGAACACTATTGTATACCTTACACAAAAATCAATTCAAAATGAGTTAAAGACCTGAGTGTAAGAAAGACCTGAAAGCATAAAACTCCTAGGAGAAAATACAGGGGATAAGATCATTGACATCAGTTTTTTAGCAGTGAGCTTTTGACACCCAAAGCAAAGGCAACCAAAGCAGAAATAAACAAGTGGGATTACACCAAACTAAAAAGCTTTTGTAGAGCAAAGGAAGCCATCAAGAAATGAAGAGGCAACATATGGAATGGGAGAAATTGCTTGCAAATCATATATAAGCGATTAATATCCAAAAAATATAAAGAACTCATACAGCTCAATAGAAAAACTCAAACAATCCAATTTTTAAAAACAGTCAGAGGATCTGAATACATATTTTTCCAAAGACGACATACAAATTGCCAACAAGCACATGAAGAATGTTCTTAACATCACTTATCAGCAGGGAAATGCAAATCAAAACCACAATGAAATCTCACTTCACTCCAATTAGAATGCCAGTTATCAAACTTCCCTCATGGCTAAGTGGTAAAGAATCTGCCTGTCAATGCAGGAGACATGGGTTCAATCCCTGATCTGGGAAGATCCCACGTGCTGCAGAGCAACTAAACCTGTGTGCCACAGCTATTGAGCCTGTCCTCTAGAGCCCGGAAGCCACAACTCCTGAGCTCAGGTGCCACAGCTACTGAAGCCTTCGTGCCCCAGAGCCCATGCTCTGTAACAAGAGAAGCCACCACAGTGAGAAGCCCGTTCACCGCAGCTGGAGAGTGCCTCCCATTCGCTTCAGCCGAAGAAAAGCCTGTGCAGCAAAGAAGACCCAGCACAGCCAAAACAAATAAATAGTTATATTGAAAGAAAGAATGCCTACTGTCAAAAGGATGAGAAATAACAAGTATTGGTTAGAATATGAAAAAAGGGAAATCCTTGTGCCCTATTGGTAGGAACGTAAATTGGTGTGCGCTTGCATGCTAAATTGCTTCAGTCCGATTCTTTGTGACCCTATGGATTGTAGCTTGCCAGGCTCCTCTGTCCATGGGATTTCCCTGGCAAGACTACTATACAAAACAGTGTGGAGGTTCCTCAAAAAATTAAAAATTGCCATATGATCCACCTCTGGGTCTTTATCTGAAGAAAATGGAAACACTAGCTGGAAAAGATATCTTTACCCCCGTGTTCATTGCAGCATTATTTGCGACAACCAAAAGAGAAACAACATAAGTGTCCTTTGATGGATGAATGAATAAAGAAAATGTAGTAGCTATAAATATATACAATGAAATACAATCATAAAAAAGAAATCCTGCCATTTTCACCAATATGAATGGACCTTGAGGGCATTGTGCGAAGTGAAAAAGTGAGCCAGAGGAAAAGAAACACTGTGTGATCTCGCCTATATGTAGACTCTTTAAAAAAAGAAAAAAAGCTGATCCATGAAGTCATAGATACAGAGAACAGGCTGGTGGTTACCAGAGGCAGAGGGTAAAGGGTGGTGGCTGAAATGGGTGGAGGTGGTTTGAAAAGTACCCAGTTATAAGATAAATGAATTCTGGGGACATAATAGACAACGTGGTGACTGTAGTTAACAAGACTGTATTGAATATTTGAAAATTGCTAAGAGAGTGGATCTTAAAAGCTCTCATTACAAGAAAAAATTTGTAATTGTGTGGTGATGGATATTAACTAAACTTATTCTGGTAATTATTTCACAATATATAATATCAATATACCAAATCATTATGTTATACAGCTAAAAATAAGACAGTGTTATATGTCAAGTATATCTCCATTACAAAAAGAAATCATGGATAGAAATATTCAATAAATAGTCACGTTTACCCAAATGTATTTGGTTCTTGGATTTTGAATAGCAAATTGCAAGAATTTGTATAGCAAAAATCTATCTCAATCTATTCCAGTTCAGATTGTCAAAATTAAGGTCCCTACTTTTTCCACTTTTATTTTTACTTCATCCCAGGACAATTTCATGCCTTTTTTTATATCTTTGTCCTTCACTGGCAGGTCTCTTGGCAAACTACCTGCAGAGGTTAAATGGTTAGTTGGTATGCTTCTTTCCTAATGCAGGTCGGGCTCACAGAAACCCTTTGGGTTTGAATCCTTACAAAGAGCTCAGGAGCAAAAAGAAGGGATAACATTTTGAGTCTCCTTGAGAGCACATACTCAACTATCACTTCTTAGTTCTCTTTTATCCCCAGTATTTGATACAGAGTGGTTGGATAACAAATGTTGGAAGAGAGAGAATGGGAGGGAGGAAAAGGAGGGAATAGGAAGAAAGAAGTGAAAGTAAGAAGGTTCTACCCAAGGGAGGAAAGGAGAAAAAAAATAAAACAGACTAAAGGAGACGCTCCTCTGACTAAAGACCGAATTTCTTGTGTGACTCAGAAGTCAGCTCCACAGGAGGAGCTCTGGAGAGATGCTGAGTGAGATGCTGCTCTGCAGGCTGGTGCAGGTTTGCATCCAAATGCAGGTGAGAGGAGCAGCCTCTGGTCCTCACAGTTGCCGCCTAGAAGTCCTCCTGACTTTTTGCCCTTTTCAGTCTAGGAACATGTAATTTGGGGGCTCCCTCTGTCTCACAGAATCTGAACCAGCTCAGGCTACCCCTACCCTCATTGTCTCGAGATAGAAAACACCAAGTTCAACCTTATTTGAATAAACAGAACCTTTCTAAAGAGTGATGGAGGGCAAAATAAACGTCTCAAGGGGGAACAAAAGAGATCACCTTGTAGACCTTTCATTCTGCCCGGATATTCTCCAGGCCCTGCCCTTCCAACTTTACCAGAGTAACTATTCCTACCTCTACTTCCTATTTTCATGCAGGCTTCACTTCCTAAACCCCCAGGATCTCAGGTACCTCCATATACTCACTACCAGGGGATCTGAAACTTCCACTTCATTGTACCTGTCACAGTTGTGATTAAATGATGGTATGTCATGTTTTCTTTTTTTTTTTTTTTTGTACTGAATGTCTTTCCACCATCATATATGGTCCATCGGACAAAGGTTATGTCTGTCTTAATCACTGGTATACCCACATTAGTGAGCTCAATACCCTGCAAATAAAAGCTACTGTGGTACCTGTAGAAAGATTGAATAGCTGCCAGGCACTGTGTGTGGTAGGTGCAAGGGATATAATAAAGCTTTTCAAAGGCACTGCATCTATCTTTGAAAAACTGTGCCTCTGGAGTAGCTATCTCTAATGATAATGTATCCCTCTCTCAGCCTCCAGAAAGGAAAGATGAAAGATGAATCAAAATCCTGTGGCTTTTGACACCTCATTCCCCTAAATCCCACTTCTTTCCCGCAAAAATGCATCTTTCATATCTAAAAACACTGAGTAGAAACAAACCAATTAATCTTCTCACCAATTTCTGTTCCTTTGTTGAATAGACATTTATTTTGTTTTTCTGGAAACAATTTTGATTTATGTCTGTATAACTATTTTTTAAGGCCCTAGAACATTGGTCTGTTAAGTTTTTAACATGGGTCATCTGAAAATAGGATTAAACATTACAGGACAAGTAAAAACAAACAAATACCCACAGTTGTTCCATAAATTTGTCTTTTCCGTTGGCCCTAAGCTACCCAAAATATCGTTCACTCGTTCCTAAATCCCATTTTACTTCAGAACTTCCAGAACTCTCTCAGCTTTGAAATGTTTGATTTTTTTTTTTTTTTGGCTTACTTTTTAAAAAAAGTTTATTATTGGAGTATGATTGCTTTACAATATTGTTTCTGCTGTATAACAAAGTGGAAATGTTTGACTTTTAAAAATAACTTTTTGCTTGTTTCTTCCTCACTGTTTCCAATGATTGTCTTTTCTACAAGGCTTTTGAGTATTTGTGATTAACAATGAAAGCTTCACAATTTAACAACTCTTGAATCAATTTTGTTCCTTTCGAGCATCCTCAATCTACCTTTTCATCCTATTGATGAGGTTGTTTGAACAAAACTGCTTTAAATAACTAGATGCTTTAGATAACTAATTGTCAACACACAAGTTGATCTATTACTGAGCTTTAGTATCTTGTTTTCTAGGTCTCTGAACCATTTAAAAATGCATTTGACAGGACTCAGTATCTTTGAGATAGTTTTCTCAGGCCCCAAGCCATCTTTCTTAGTAATAATAGCGACTGTGAGTAAACGATTTTAAGATACTATACAGTTTGTCTATAAAGATGGCCACTGTTTTGGGTCTCATTCCTAGTTATCTGATGGGCTCTAAATTTTTCCCTCTCCTTTCCTTTTGCTGACAAAGTATTCAAATGAATAAATCTGAGATTTCATGCTGGGAACTGTTTTTGGAACTTTGTTTTTAATGAATTATTCATTTGTTTGATGAAGATATATTGAGCACCTGTTATGTGCCAAGACTGTTAGGTGTTGGGAAAACAATGGAGACCAACATTCATTTGGAAACCAAATAAACGAATGGGAAATGGTGCCTGTGATGGGGGCCACAAGAGAGATCCACAGTGCTGTAAGAGCCCGCAGAGCTGGATTTGACCTAATCAGGGAGACCAAGGATGGCTTCCCTGAGTAAGCAGTACTAGAAACCCACTCTGCAGGAGGCACAGGAGTCTGAAAAGTGAGGAGAAATTAACAAAACATCCCCATTATAGAGTTAGCACCACATGGACCTGCTATAGTTGCTGGTATCTCCTTTGTGGTGACTTCTCAAGAGCCCCACACAACACTCAACCTTTGCAATCAAATAATGTATAGCACCTAGTTTCACTCTTTGCTTTTTTTGGAGTGGGGGAAATAGAGGGGTGTTTTTATTATGTTTTCTATTTTATTTTTGGTAAAGAATATATCATCTTCAGAAACAGATGTATTTTAATGAATTGGTTTATATTTTCTGGTTTTTTTTTTTTTTTCATTTAGATTTTTGGCACACTCTCAGTCTGACTGAGAGTCTACAAGTAGACGTTGACCATATTCTCCTAGAAGCTTCATATACAGAAACTTCTTATGCCCTTTGTCAGCTTCCAGAAGTGAGACTCGAGGAAAGTTGAATATCATCATGTTAGATTTTATTTAGCTTTGCTGTGAGAAAAAAGTTGGAAGGGGGAACTCATATAATGTCTAACTTGGAAAAGATGAGCCATTAAATCAATATGTTAACTTTAGAGCTAAACCCAACAGATATTTTTCTTTTAAGCACAAAACTTTGCATTAAATATTTATTGGCTGTATGGGTAAAAACAAATATTCCAATTTCCAGGTAGTTTTAATAGTCTGACAGTAAGATTCTGGTCATTTTCCCCTGTAGTTCTCATCCACCTCCCCAGAGGCTGGAGGATCTGAACTTCTTTCTTCCATCGTGGATTTTACTGAGCACAGCCAAGAGAAAAAGACAAACCAAGAGTTGACTTCTTGAGACCAACTTTCTTGAAAAGAGATTTACTCAGCATTTAATATTTTTCTGCTATTAACAACCCTACCATGTTCCCTGATCTTAAAAGGGGAATTGTGAGTGGTAGATTCTTATAAAGATGAGTTTAATAAAAAAGAGGATAAAAATGATGATACTACAAATCCTCTAGTCTTTCAGTCTCTCACTTTAACCATCAATCTCTTTGTTTACTGAGGAGTGTTGCTTTGGCTGCTACTGTATTTAACATGGCTGGAAATTTAACGTTTTACCCTATTAAACAACAAAAAAAAGAGCTTAGTGACAAAGTTTTGATAACAGGTTACTTTAACTTCCCGGTCACTCTTGATTGGCACTCTGTTTTTATCAGTTCCAGACCATCTATGTGTGTGAAAAGTGTTTGTAAAACACATCAAACTTTCTACTGAAACAGAAAAGGCAACTCCCCCACTCCCCCCAACCCCAGCCCCCTGCCACAGACCCCTGTAGAATCATTAGGAATTTAACTCAACAAACTATTGAGCCTTTTAGGCCCCAGAGCAAGCAATATGAAATAAAAGATGACCCCTGCCTTTTCAATCTACTCTATTTTGTGAAAAATAAGCAAAAAACTTTAGTTTTAATGTTGTGGAGAGCAGGAATGTTTCTGTCCTCTCCACCTCTCCTCCCCGTCCTTTCGTCCTTTCCTTGGAAAGTCGCTTTCCAGGTAAATGGCTTCCGGCACTTATTTTGTTTGAATTTTCTGGCCTGCGCTATATATTCATGGTGTGTCAACTGCTTAGAACTGTTGTGCTTTCTTTATTCAAGGGGGAAACGTTAACTGGAGATAAACCTCAGTCTCTTTTCGCCCTTTGAAGGAAGAGAGATGTCAGCTTCAAAACAATCACTACACATATACTCAGTTGAAATCTAGACTTGGTTTTTGGATGTGGAGACTGATAACTGAAATCTTGTCTAAATTACATTTGAATGATATCAACCATTTAAACGGAAACCCAGTCTTTTCAGGGGTTTAGAATCCTATGGGATGGGGGTGGGGGTTAAGTATACACTAACTTCCTGTAAGACTATTCCTGGTTTAAGGAAGGCGGAAACAGTGTGGAATGAAGAGATGACTGGGAAGAGCAGAGAGGTGCAGAGAGCTGAAGCCTTAATTCTCAGAGAGACTTTAGGTGTATTTAGAACAACAGATGAGGGAGAGAATGAATAACATTTGATGATAATCTTTTATGGTCAGATTTTAAGAAACTATTAGATCACTCTTTAGCCTCATTTTTGGAAAAAATTTCTGAGTTTACTTCAAATGTATAGAATAAGCATTAAATAATTACTAGTGTCATTTGGATGAAGCTGAAGTTCTTTGACAAAAATTCCAAAGAAGTAAAAATCTCACCAAGACTTATAAATGCAGTATTCTAAACTGTTATATTGTAAATAAGGCTTTTATGTTTGGATCTGTTTCTGTCACTTGTTTCATAATAGAGTAATGTTCTGAGAAGGGAATCACAAAACATGGCCATTGGATACTGGCTGGTGCTTTAGAAGTCATCATCGATCGATACATCCTCTTTGTAACTAACGACAGACATCGTACATTAAATTTTCAGTGACCCTTAACTTTGAAATTATAAATTATTCTTGACTCTCACTCTCTTCTCTTCTCAGTTTCTTCAGTAGTGGATGTTCTTTGAATAATCATTAATCAATGATTGTGAAGCTATGTGGCGATAGTCACACTCTTATTGTAGTATCAAGCTATAAGAGAGGATAACAGTAGAAAATTATCTTTACTACAAAATGCTCATTTGGGTGTGTGTCTGTTTACGACTATGTTTGCATGTTTAGGCCTCTTTGAATTTAACAAAAATATGTCAAGGGTCTGTTCTAAGACATTGTGCTGTTTTCTAGAAGATGCAGAGATCAACAAGATATAAATCCTGTCCTCAGTGAAATAAAAACAGCAACCTCTTTAAATGCACCATTGGCACTGGAAACAGTAATCAAAGAAGATCAATTACGATTCGTGCTCTCGCGGAAATTTGTTTAATGCACATTCTCCTAGAAGCGTACACAGGGGTGAGGCAGGCACTTTGTCTGTTTTATTCCTCCAGCACCCAGCACAGTGCTTGACATATCTTAAACTTTATATTTTTAGTGTACATTTTAATATACATTTTAATATATATTTCTTATAATGCTATAATTATTTATAGCAAGTGCACAAGTAAATGAATTAAGCTTGTGAGAGAAAAATAAGCTACTGATAATAGTACTAACAAAATTTTAGTAAATTAAAAGCTTATGACTATGCTAAAGATAACTGGATACTGGTGTGTAAAGCAATAGCCTTGTGATATATGGTCTGAAGCAGTGATTAAAGGGTTTTTCTTTAAATATGGGAAGGATATATAATGAGAAAAACGTTATATATTAATTGACAAAGAACTAAAATTGCCAACTAAAATAATGTTTAAGATATTTTTGTTTATTTGGCCGCACTGGGTCTTTGTCGCAGTATGGGGGATCCTTTATTAATAGTTGCAGCATTAATAGTTGTGATCTCTTAGCTGCTGGGTGAGAACTGTTAGTTGCAGCTTGCGGGATCTGCCCACAGATGGAACCCGGGTCCCTGCATTGGGAGCGTGGAGTCTTAGCCACTGGACCATCAGGGAAGTCCCCAAGGAGTAATTTTTGTTCCTACCACTCTTAGAAAAACAGGTTAAGCTCATTTTGAATGCTTCCCAAATAATGTGATTGGGCCATTAATTTAACACATGACATCATGGAAATATTCAAGGAGATGATAGTACCAAAGTATCCATTGGGTTGTCAGATCAACTTGCCTTCTGAGTCTAAAGTTCTCATTTATGAGACGGAGAGCCTAGAGCTTAAGAATCCTTTAAATATATTAATAATAGTTGACTTTTCATTTTATGTTTTCAAAGAGAGACATGAAACAAGAAATTTTATTTAAGCCATTTGTTTCTTAGTATATATTTTAGATTCTTTGCATTCAGATCAGCGTGATGTATTATTGACTAAGAGCTGTAGAGTAACAGGTAAGGTGTGATTAGAAGTCAAGACACCACTAGCTGTGTTCCTTGGGCAAGTCACCTAATCTCTCTCGGCTCAAGTTTTTACTCATAAAATGAGAGTTATGGAGTGGATGACTTGTGAAAGTGCCTTTCAGATTCTGAACAGTTATAACCCACCTCTGAGTTTCTTTAAACTAAATAGATTTCTGTAGAACCATAAGATCATGGTCTTCTTTAGTGGATTTTTCTAAAAAAATTTTTGTCATGTATACTGCAATTGCAGAGTAAAATACAATCCAGAGTCATGCTCTCCTAAGAGAGAAATAAATCACTTTTATGTAATTAGGAAATTTGGCTTTTTGTCGTTTTTTATTTCCATCTTTGCATTGCTAAAGGAAAAGTAATTTGTTTTATAATTGATGTTTTGAGCATATTCCGATGACTTTATTTTGATTGGTACTGCTGAAAAGAACCCATAAATAAATCATGGTACTCCTGTGCTCTTCCTCTCTTGCGCTCCTCTGCACTGGCCTTGGCTGTGCCAATATCAAGGCCCTGCACTGTGGGATCTTCCTCCCATGACAATACTTAGACACCCGCTTTGCTTTTATAATCACTATTTCCAAACCAAAAGGCAATCACCCCTCCTATCTCTATCAGAATTACTAGTTACTCAGTAATTTATTCAGCAAATATTGAGTGCCTACCATATGTCAAGCATTACTTTCTAGGTGCTGAGACACATCAATATACAAAGTAAAATTGCAAAGAAAATTCCTGTCATCATGAAACTTACATTCTTTGAGGGGAGACAGACAATACATTAAGGAATGTATTATTTTTGACTGATGGGATGTGGGATGTAAGAGATGAAGAAGACTCAGGATGACTCCAGAAATTTTGGTCTAAGCAACTGGATAGACATAGTTGCCATCAAGGGAGGAAAGTTGCAAGAGGAACAGGGCTTTGCCAGGGACAGGAGAGGCAGGGATAAGGGAATGAAACTGGAGTGGGTTCCAGATATCCTGAGTTTAATGTGTCTACTGGGTGTCCAGATGGAGATATCGAGTTGGCAGCTGGGTCGACCATTTAAAGCATGATGACTTCATGTGCTCACAAGGGAGTAAATGAGGTAGGGAAGAGAATTGGACCAAAGACTAAACACTGGGCACATCAAGGCCAGAGGTCAGGGAGAAGGTGAGGAAAGAGTCAAGGAGTTAAAAGAAGGAACAGCATGGAAAACAGGAGGAAAACCTAAAGGCTATAGCATCCTGAAAGCCAGGTAGAGAATATTACACCAGATGCCTCAGATAGAGCAGGCAAGGTGAGGGCTGAGAACTGACCATCAGATTTAGTTAGCCACACAGATGAATTATATATGTGGGTTTCTTTCCTGTAGAAGTCACATTTGTTGTGCTCAGGAATTATTGAATTTTTAACAGTCATTTTTGTAAGGGGCCACTCACTGTGTTACTGATGTGATTACTAGGATCACTTGGAATTGGCTCTTGTTTTCTTGAGCAGTACTATACTGTCTGATGTCTAATGCTATTTTCCAACAGCCAGAAAAATGTGAGACAAAGCACTGGTAGTATATACCCACCTAATAGCCATTGGAAAACAGTGTTAGCGATCAGATTTGAATCAGAGTAGAATATATTTGATTTTCCTAAAGTCCTGGGTAATAAATAGTGTAGAATTTGTTCTGTATAATTAATTCTTGAGAAGAAGATATTAAAATTCTCCTGAGATGGACAAGAAGACATTGTTTCAGGGAGAACGAAATAAATGAAAGAAAGAAACTCTGGGTTTGCAACTAACTTTATCAATATTCTTTACAAAAAGGATTATAGATCTGTATATTTTTGAGAGGTAACATTTTATAAACAATGAGTCCTTTAAAATGAGTTTTAATAATAAGTATTTTTTTAAATTTACTTATTTTATTTGGAGGCTAATTACTTTACAATATTGTAGTGTTTTTTGCCATACCTTGACATGAATCAGACATGGGTGTACATGTGTTCCCCATCCTGAACCCTCCTCCCTCCTCCCTCCCCATCCCATCCCTCAGGGTCATCCCAGTGCACCAGCCCTGAGCGCCCTGTCTCATGCATCAAATCTGGACTAACTAGTTTTAGTAATAAGTATTTTTAATAAAAGTAATACAAATGGATTTCTGCAAAAGGATACAGAGGCAAATATATAACAATGTAAAAGTTTATATATTTTTTATTAGGATACAAGAATCTTTTGATTTAATTTGAAATGCCATGTTTTTAAAGGCATTATCAGATAAGCAAAAATCTTACATAGTAAGTTAGAAATTAGAGTTGGGAGAAATATTAATATAATCATTTATATTTCTAAAATAGGGAAAAAATATAAATAGAATTATCCTGATTGATCTTTAGGGGAAAAAACTATGTAAACTTAGCAGTTTATTCAGAAGTGGCTTCTTCAACTTGATATGATAACTCTCAAAATGTCACAAATCATTTGGAAAGTACAATGATAATGAAAGAGAAATTGTGTTGTCACTATAATGCACAAAGAGGGGAGGAAGGTTAGGGAGAGAGAGGAATGTATATATAATTATGGTTGATTTGCGCTATTGTATGGCAGAAACCAACACAACACTGTAAAAAGTTTTTAAAATATTGAAATAAAAAATGAGGGAAAGCACTGAAATTGGAGAAAGTACACAAAATTTTGTTTCAGTTAAGCAAGTGCAAGATTCCTTCACCCTCTCTTTAGTTTTAAGTCAAGAGGTTTTAAGTCAATTCCTATATTTCCTCTCTTCCCCTGCTTTTTTTTTTTGCATCAAAAATAATTCCAAGGATTAAATCTGTACTGGATATTGGCTTTAAGCCTTGTGTTATGTTAAAACAACAAAGTCTACATGTGTGTATTATACATGTGTCCACATGCATTTATATGTAGTGTGTGTGTACATACATATAAGGGCATGTACATACCACATGCACATACACACACTTACCCCAAAGAGGTTCAGCACATTAAGAGTAGACTTATAACTCTAAAGTCTGTTTCCCCTTGACTGTTTCCTCCGACAATCCCTCTTAACTAGGCTGTACCAGTATTAGGAAGCAGTAGACAATACTTAAGTTTCCTAGATTGCTTAGTCTGTCTTTATTTTCCACATTAAGAGAAGGATGCCAGTGAGCCACCGAGGACTAGCAGAGCCTCGCCATTATGAGTGCCCTAGGCCTTCGCTTTTTCCAGGCAAGCCACAGATGAAGGAACAGTGAACCTCTGCCTCAGTGGTTCTCAAAGTGTGGTTTGTGGAACACCAGTCACCTACACATTTTTAGAGGGTCCAGAAGATCAAAGATCAAACCAGTCAATCCTAAAGGAAATGAGTCCTGAATATTCATTGGAAGGACTGATGCTGAAGCTGAAACTCCAATACTTTGGCCACCTGATGCAAAGAACTGACTCATTTGAAAAGACCCTGATGCTGGGAAAGATTGAAGGCAGGAGCAAAAGCAGGCAACAGAGGATGAGATGGTTGGATGGCATCACTGACTTGATGGACATGAATTTGAGGAAGCTCCGGGAGTTGGTGATGGACAGGGAAGCCTGGCCTGCTGCAGTCACTGGGGTCACAAAGAGTCGGACACAACTGAGCGTCTAAATTGAACTGAACTGACAAAGATCAAAACTAGTTTTTAATGCCAAGATATTTCTTGCATTTTTCACTGATGGTACAAAATCATTGGTGGGTAAGTCATCTTAGTGTGAATCAAGGTAGAGGCACCAAATTCTACTGTATTTTTCATTGGCACACATTTACAACTTAAAAGAAAAAATTCCAGTTTTATTTAATGTCCTGGTTGAATCCATAAAAATTATTATTTTAATAGCTCTTGACCCTTGACTACCTATTGTAATAATACATGAAGTGATGAAAGGGAAGAATACATAAAGCATGTCTGCTGAATTCCAAGAAAAGTAGGTAGGTATCTCAAGGGAAATCTTTATTTGAGTTGAAAGTTGAATTAGCCACTTTATCATAATGTACAGTTTTTAACTGAATAAAACAACTGATATTCAGACTTGCGTATGTGGAAGATAATTTCTCAAAACGAATGAAGCGAGCTTGACATTTCAAGAACATAATATTTGCTGCCACAAATAAAATCCAAACTTTCAAGCGATGATTAGAATTTTGGAAAATTTATACACCACCATGAGCTTGACAAGCTCCAGTTACTTAAAAAATTTTCTGATGAAAGCATTAGTGATTTCAATGAATGTGATTTCTAAGTATAATTTGTCAGCATTTGGAAAAATCTGCATGACTAAGTGATTCAGTATTTCCCATATTTTCCAGATGACCAGTGTCATTACCAAATCATATGGATAAAAGATCCATTTAAATTTCAAGACTGATGAATGAGTTTTAACAGCAAGGAGTTTGAAAAGTTCATTAATACAGTTTTCAGGCTCTGTAGTGCAACTTACCAAGTTAATTTGATATATTATCAAATTATAGTTATCCACAATTATATAAAAGCCTGTTAAGATAGTCTTCCCTTCTCTAACTGCATATATTTGATTCGTAAATTTCAATCAAAGCAACATATCAGAGCAGACTGAAGAAGCAGATATGAGAATCCAGCTATCTTCTATTAAGTCCACTGGTAAAGAGATTTGCAAAAATGTGAAAAAATGCCATTATTCTCATTAATTGTTTTTGTTTTGGAGAATATAGTTATCTTTATAATAACATAATATATGTTAACTTGGAATGAGTTTATTATTTTTAAATGAGTTAATATATATATTTTTTAAATTTCATTTTAATTTCTAATGTAGTAAGTATTGATAGGTATCACCCACCTAAAACGTATTCTTTGAGGTCCTCCTCCTACATTTTAGGACATGAAGGGATTCCCAAGATCAAAAACCTTGAGAACCACAGCTTTTCATTGGTGTATTTTATTCCTGAAATTGTTCCTTGCATGGAAGAACAAGTCCAGTTCCCTCCAAGGTATGCAGGAAACTTATCACGAAGGAGACAATAACCAACCTATCAAAAGACGTAAACTGTAGCACAAGTACTGTGCTTGTTAGAGCTGTCACTGCAGCTGGCTCGGGCCACTCCTCATTTGATTAGGTGAGAACTGCTCCATGAACAAGCATCTGAATCGACTCATCCGTTTAACAGACAGTTGCTCAGGGCCTCTTGTTTTCCAGGCACTGTGGTAAGTGATGCAGGTGCAAAATAGAACAAAACAGCAGCTTCTCGGCAGAAAGTGGAAGTTACGACGAGGTTTAGTGCCTGTCTGTGACTGCCACTGGACAGCTGTGACTAGAAAACACTTGGGGCCATGAGATTATAATGATCCATTGAGAAGAAAAAGGTCTTAAAGTGTCAGGAAAATCAAATTCTGAACTAGTCTGAAATGTTAATAACACTAGGAGTAGGCAAAGTTATTTAGCTTGGGTGGCTTGCCTGAAACATATGTTGTGAAAACACACATATGATAACATATAGGTTCTCCCTTCAAGACGCTTGCAACCCAGTTGGGGAACAAAGTGGAGTTAAGAAAGTTGTGCTTCAGTAAAATGAGGAAATTTTATCAAATGCTGCACAGATGTCAAGTAGGTAGATCATAGGTAAAAGGAATGCCAAGCGGTTGGATTTTCCATGTTGTGTTAAGACAAATTACTGCTTAAGAAAAAGTCAGATAAAGCAGTGAGATGGAATGGAACATATTATAATAATTTCCAAAGATAAACACTGGTGAACCCAAATAAGAGGCTTTCATTTTCTTTAGGCTGTTTATTGTACAGGCTTTAATTCAATATTAGGGAAGAGAAGATCCAAACAAAAAGGCTTGGGAAGACGAGCACCAAATGCAGCCTTTTCCCTGCTCTTTAATCAGACTATGTAACAAGGGCAGCTGTAAAGAGTGAGATTATTGGATCCAAAGATGGCAAAAGAGAAACTGTTTTTTTGGCCCTCACTGGCCACCCTTTTTCCTTGCCATAAGATAAGGAAAAAATATTCCTTTTCCCAGTAGCCAGACGATTAACATGAAGTCTTACGTCATAATACAGGCAATGGGATTAAGCCAAAAGATAGAACAGTGCAGGCGAAGAAAAGGATGTATCTCTTTTCCCAGAGCCTCAGTATACCCTTTTCATCTTCTGTTATTCAGAGAGAGAGGCTGGGGCTTCCCTGGTGACTCAATGGTAAATATATATATATATATATATATATCCATCTGCAATGCAGGGGACTCAATACCTGGGTCAGGAAGATCTCCTGGAGGAGGAAATGGCAACCCACTCCAGCATTCTTGCCTGGGAAATCCCATGGACAGAAGAGCCTGGCAGGGCTACAGTCCATGGGGCTGCAAAAGAGTCAGACATGACTTAGCAACTAAACAACAACAAACAACAGGTGTTTCCAGGGAAAATTGACTTCACAGAGGATACGTTTGTGGTTCACAGTGAAATATTAAGTGTTTAGGAAATAGAGGGGGAAAAAAATCAAGTCAAAAATCACAGAGACAAAAAATAAATCGGGCAAGAAAAAAGTTCCCCCCAACACCTCCTCCCCATATGAGATGATCCCATTTATAAGAAGAAGATTAGTGGCAAAGTCATTTGCCTTTCAGGACTTAGTAAATAATTAATACAAACAAATGCTGAGGTTTATACTTTAAAAATAGTTCAGAGCAAAAAAACCCAAGATGACAAGATAAATAGGAAAAACATTTTAAAAGATGGGCTGTGCTCTTTCTGGTATCTTCTGGCTCTTTCTGGCACATCTTTCTGACATTAGAGGAAAGGGAGAGACCAGGAAATAACAGGCAGCTTTGGTCATGCTCTCTCTCTCTGGGCCTTTAGCTTTGGCCCATTGGAGCTAAAGGGCACCGCTGATTGGACAGGAGTTAGTAAAGGTGCTTGCTGTTTCCATGTGGGGCTCCTTATTTCCTCAAGGGGTGGATTTCTCAATGACTTGTTAAAACCCTAAAGTACAGTGACAGCTCATGGACTAATTCAGACCACTGAATACAACAGGTTGGAGCAGAATTTTCAAATGCTGTGAACAATGCAGTATGTTGTGTGTAAAGATAAAGAATTCACCAGTCACCTCTCTCTTCTCAGAAACATGATTCCGGTGACAGAGTTCCGGCAGTTCTCTGAGCAGCAGCCTGCCTTCCGGGTGCTGAAGCCATGGTGGGATGTGTTTACTGATTACCTGTCTGTGGCCATGCTGATGATCGGTGTGTTCGGATGCACTTTGCAGGTAGGTGCCTAGGTTCATGTCAAAAAAGAGGCAGAGCAAGGCACTAACCCATCAAAACCTCTTTAAAAAGTGTGTGATTTTTAACCATGTATACATTCGTTGCTCTTTCTCTGTTTGCGTGTGGTATTTATAATCATGGCAGGGAGCCTGAAGCCTAATTTCCTGAACTTTCCTAATAAGGTAAATAGGGTATTTGTAAGATTTAGCTGAGTTCAAACAGCAGTTGAGTGTAGTCAGGTAATATTTGATGTCATGAATATCAAAGGGAGTCCTTTATCTTCCAAAGTTGGCTTTACAGTAAAATATAGCATAGATACCAACAGTGCCATTTACATTGTTAATATCAAGCTTTTTTCTTTATCTCTTATTTTTACTCCTAAGATTTTCTGAAAGAACTGACATTTTGATGAGATGTTTTCACACCCAGTGCTTTAGTTCTGAATTAAAATGTAACTGAATCATAATTTATTCTATATAGATACTGTACATTCATATGTTGAATCTAGATTTTTTTTTGCATATCTATGTGTCAGGCACTATCCTTTGTGGCCATAAGCAGTTCGTTTCTAGAGGGAAACTAAACAAGAGGTCAGAACAGGTTGTGATAGAGGCTTCTGAAGAGCTTTGAGTGCAAAGGAGGGGAACCAGAGAAATGGTTGCAATATTAAAACTTGAGGACCAGTCAGGAAGAGGGAGCTGGCAATAAAGAAAGTGCTAGGAAGAGGAAAGAAAGTGCTAGGAAGAAGAAAGAAAGCTCTAAGTCATGGATGTGAGAAAAGGACATGCCGCCTCTGGGAGACAGTTTGTAGGGCTGGCACCCTTTGGGTGTCTTCAGTGTGAGAGTTGAAGCAGCGCCTGGGAATGGAGTCAGACCAGGAGGATGTGCTTGGTAAGGTAACGTCAGGAATGGTGGTAGAAAGTGAGTGATGGAAACTGAGGCACCTCTGGAAAAGGCAGCCCTAAGGACAGGTGCAAACCAGGAGAGAGGAGAGGCTCAGGTGTGGTCAGTGAAGGCAGGTGGTTCAACTAACTCACAGGCTGAGGACAGAAAAACAGCCTGACCCACAGAGATGTTATGGGGAGGGAGGTGGGAGGGGGGTTCATGTTTGGGAACACATGTAAGAATTAAAGATTTTAAAATTAAAAAAATAAAAAAAATAAAAAAAATAAATAAAAATCCTTCAATCATAAAAAACAAAAACAAAAACAAAAAAAAAACAGCCTTTAGAAAAACTAGGCCTTTAGAAACCTTAGTGCAAGTGGTTGGAAAACTGAATGGAAGTTAAAGGCTGTGGGGTAGATGGAACTTTCATGTATTGATAGATCATCTGAGAGGAAAAGTCAGGAAAGAGGAAAGTAGCTGGAAGTGGTGCAGAAATAAAGACCTTTTTGTTGTTGATTTCAATAATAGTTAACATCTAGTGCTTCCTGGGGCTTCCCAGGTGGGTGCAGTGGTAAAGAATCCACCTGCAATGCAGGAGACGCAGGTTTAGTCCCTGGGTCAGGAAGATCCCGGAGAAGGCAATGGCAACCCACTGAAGTATTCTCATCTGGGAAATCCCATGGAGAAAGATGGGCTACAGCCCATAGGGTCGCAAAGGGTCGAACATGACTAAATGTCTAAGCACAGTGCTTCCTACATGTCAGACACTCTTCTGAACACTTTACATATGTTTTAAATCATTTCATCCTCATACCAACCCTGGATGTTTTATTATTATCCCCATTTATAGATGCAAAACTAAGGCACCAAGAGATTAGGAAAACTTCCAAGGTGACTGACGAAACCCTTGTTGAAATCCAAACAGTTTGGCCCCAAGTCCGTATCCTAATCCCTAACACCAGGCTGCATTTTATTTGCAGGCTGAAAATATTTCGGCCTCCTCCCCATACCAATAAAATGATGCCAGTGAAAAACTAGAGTTTGAAAGAAAGGGCATAAATTCATTCATAAATAAAACAGTTCGTTGTTGAAGAACCTACTGTATGACAGACACTTGTACAGGCCAGGCATTGTCAATGCAGGAGATAAAAATAAAAGACAAATCTCCTAGCCTTATAAAATTTAAGTTCTATGGGGAAAAAAAATAAGCAAAATCAGTCAGTTATATGCTGATTCACTGGAAAAGACCCTGATGCTGGAAAAGACTGAGGGTGAGAGGAGAAAGGGGTGACATAGGATGAGATGGTTGAATGGCATCACTGACTTAACGGACATGAGTTTGCGCTAACTCCAGGAGATGGTGAAGGACAGGGAAGCCTGGCATGCTGCAGTTCATGGGGTCGCAAAAAGTCAGACACGACTGAGCGACGGAACAGCAGCATCAATATACATGTTAGAAGGTAATAAGAACAATGGAAAAGAAAATAAAGCATACAAGAATGGTAGGAAATCCCAGCAGCTGAGATTAGCACTTGCGGTTCTCAAACAGGGTGCCCTCGCCAGGGAGGTGACTTGTGAAGAAGGAACTGAAGTCAGTGCGAGAGCAGCCTAATCCAGATATCCGGGGAGGAGCCGTCCTATCAGAGGGAACAGATGAAGCAAAAGACACGGTGAACCAAGCAGTCACAGTGCCTGCCCCTTCTACAGGAGAAACTGGCATTTGGCTTTCTCAGCTTTCTATCTCAGTTTCCCTGAGCCTGATACAGTAGAATGTGCCTGATACAGTAGAACGTTAATTGTGTTTCTAGGCAACATTGCTTATGGCATCAACGGCTGCTGATTGGTCAACTACATCTGGGCTCAGAGAATGATAAAAATGCCTGGTAGGAAGACACAGATGGGATTTCTGTGATTCTGGTGACACCTGTAACTGGGCATGTCCCTTGACACAGGAAATATCTATCTACTAAGTTACAAGAGTTGTTGGCTCCTTGGGAACATAAGGCATCAAAGTCAGAGTAAATCCAGAACCTGCATACTCATAGCCTTTTCAGGGGCTTCCTGCTCTGGGTGGGGCATTCCCACAGAATCCAGGATGCTAATAGCACTCCCATTGAGTGACACTGGTAAGGAGCCTGTGACAGAATCTGTATGCATTTTGTTTAGCTCCTATAAGGACCCTTGGGAGGTAGATCAGTCCCATCTTCAGATGAGAATTCTCATCTGAAAGGTTAGGTGATGTCCCAAAGCCAAGAGAGATGCAGCCAGGGTTCAGATCTCAGGTCAGTTCTCCACCATGTAACTTTCACTCCTGTGTACCCTGCTATGGGTGGGATATTATGGAATCATTACAGTTGCAAATTGTAATGGCCAAATTTTGACTTGTAAAACAGAATTTTAAGTATAAAAATAAGTGCAAGATGACTGAAAGAGAAAATAGAAAGTTATAACAAGATTGGTTTTTTTCTGAATTACAGCTTAGGTTCTCTAAAAGATTATTCACTGTACACCTACTATTAACAAATAACTTCTAACCTATAGTGAACATTAAAGAGACGAGAAATACAATACAAATTACTAAAGAAAGTAAAACCACCCAGTATTCATGCTGCAAATGAAAGTAATGTTCCCAAGGGGGAGAATTTAAGCTCTTCTTTTAGCTCTGCTGTGATAATCCTGTTTAATGACTGATAAATTCATAAACAAAAGGTTCTCTTTGAAGCTCAAAATCCTTTCCCGTTTCTAAGGGGATCTTACAATAATCACAATATGTTTTTATGCCTTGATTTTCCCTTTGTGCAATGAAAGTGCAGTCATTCATTCTGATCATGTTTATAAAACAAGATAACTCTTGGGATTTGAAAACACAGCAAAGCAAAATCTCAGCAGGGTTAGAAGAGTACTCATTGGTGGTAAAATAGGATTCGAGCAGTTTTTTTACTATTTTATAAACGGCCTCTTCCAATAGCGAACAATAGTTCATTATCTCTTTTTTTTTAATCATTATACAGTTACCCTTTCACTTTATTTTTTAAACTAATTTATTTTTTAAGTTGGAGGATAATTGCTTTACAGTGTTGTGTTGATGACTGCCATGCAAAAATGTGAATCAGTCATATATATATATGTTATATATATATATATATATATATATATATATATGTATGTATGTATCCTCTCCCTCTTGAGCCTCCCTCCCACCCCACCCCCATCCCACCGTTCTAGGTCATCTCAGAGCACCAGCCTGGGCTGCCTGTGTTATACAGCAGCGTCCCACTAGCTAGCTATCTTACACATGGTAATGTATATAATTCTCTCTTTATCCCAAAAGAGATGGTATGCATATAGCTTTAACACTATGCAGCTTTGAAAAGACTGGGGAAAGGAGGAAGATATTGTCTTGTCAATGGTGTGTTGATTCTTGCCTAGCGATGTGAAGGGATCAAAATCAACATTTGTCTTACTCATCTGACAAATATTTATTCATTTCTGAGCAAGTGACTATTTTCAAGGCTGCTATGGACTAAGAGCACGCATAAAGAGCATTCCTTAGATTGTATCAGTCCACATAACAAACAAATATAAACTCATTGTAAACCAGGAGAGTGTATGTATCCTATTTCTGTACAGCCACACACCCTCAAGGACCAATAGCACAAACACCCAACCTTGTGCTATAAACAATACTATTCAAATACTCACATTCAATAAAATAGACGAAATCCTGAAAGGTCAACACGCTGCTTCCTGGAAAAATAAGATTGCCTTAGATCTCTGCTCCATGACTCCAGGTTATCTTATTATGACCAAATCCAAAACAGCCCATGGTCAAGCCGTTACCAAATATAGAGTTAGCAGTTAGAAACCAGCAACAGGAACTGGAAGATAAGCCCCCTAGAAACCCTAGGGGACTGCTCTGTGACTGCTACACAGGAAAGACATTTCCTGCTTTCTGAATTAGAGGGGAAAAAAGCCAAGAGAATGATTTCAATAACTTGAAATCACCTACAAAAAAGTCCTCATAGACCAAGCCAATGGCCAGGAGCAAACTGTCCAGCTGAGTCACACCGAGAAGAGTTTGGGGCGTCGGAGCTTGCTGGTTGGCGCTGATCCTCACTTGTTTTGCTCAGTACTCAACTGCTCTGATTTAGAACATCAGCACCGACTCCATGGCAAACGGCCTTCAACTGAAAGTACCCATAGGCAGGTCACTGGAAAGCACAGGTGGTAAAAATTAGTGACTTCGGAGTAGTTCATTTTTTAAAAAAATTTATTTGGCTGTGCGGGGGGGTTAGTTGCAGCACATGGGATCTTGGTTACTATGTGTGAGATCTTTTGTTGCAGCATGAAAACTGGGATTGAACCCAGGCCCCCTGCATTGGGAGCTTGGAATCTTAACCACTGGACCACCAGGGAAGTCCCCAGAATTGTGTGATTACGCGCCCTGAATCCTTGCTTCTGCCTCTCTCCCCTAACCCTTTGTTCCATACTACCCAGGATCTCTAGTAGATTTCTCCTTTGCCAAATCTGAATTTGCAGATGGAGACTCAGAAATTCTCCCTTAGACTAGCCTATTGTTTAAAGTGAAATTCAGAATCCTAATATAACAGCAGATAGTACCAGTGGGGAGGCTTAAAATGAAGACCTCATCTAAGATATGTTTTATTAAGTTTCTGTGTACCCACAACACGTCACCATTCTACTTCACTCTTTGTGGACTATAAAACAAAAGTCATTTGATGGTGAAAATAATTTTAAAGAGCAGCCTTTCTCATCTGATCATGGTGGTAGATGCTGTGAGAGAAACACTGTTTCAAAAATCCCTGTTACATCTGGTAACAAAAATATGCCTTAGTTAGGATTTCCTTGTTATGATGGTTTATTCAAACTGATACTTTTTCTTCCCTAGAACTTTATTTCTTGTCATCTATCACCTTGACAACTTAATGTGCAGTGAATTCCTGACCACAAGAATAATATATGAGTGCCTTTCACCTCCTTCTCTTGGGTTTAACACAGGACATGAATCTAAATGCTTTTCTTAGACCATCTGGTGCCGCCCAGTGCCACTCAGTGAATGGGGAGCGTTTCCTTTTATTTCACTGTTATGGATTGTTGTGACTTTGTTGCCTATTGATTGTTTAATAATACATCTTTCCCTCAGATAACAAAGCACAGACAAGAGTACTGAATTTTTTCTTCTGTGAAGCAACTGAGATTTACTTATATTTAGTCTCTTGTTAGGACTTCCCGAGTGGCTCAGTTGGTAAAGAACCTGCCTGCAATGCAGGAGACCCAGGTTCAATCCCAGTCTCTTGTAGATCCTATGTTGTAAATCACCAAAGTCTGTGTTTAAAAATCTCTGTTAAGCAGGTTTATCATGAGATGGAGGGAGATAACCTTGTATTTCTAATACAAGGAGCTTTGATTTGGAGCTTTGATTTGGAGACCCTCCTCCATCCTTCATATGTCAGGCAAGCAGATTCACTCCTCCTCTTCCCTCGCTTGGTTCCTCCCCAAAACCCCTGTTTCCCATTTCACTGAGAACCCTGAGCATGTCCAGATCTTCTCGGCCTTCGCAGGGTCTTGGTGCGAAGGATTAGGCTAACACTTGGCACTACATTTTAATTGCAGGGCTTGTAAGTTCCTACATTATATCTGGAATCTTATATTTAACCTACATAATGTGTGCTATTCTTTTGTCCCCATGCTACTGTTTTTCTTTGTAAAATCCTGCACTTTTGTTATTTTTATTTTACAGTTCTTATTGTTTTGGAACATCTGGCCTTCCTATAGTATTTTTTAAATCTAGTATTATTGTTTTGTATTTACTTTAATTTAAACACTCCCAACTAGAAAGATACATGTCAACTGAAAGATTTAACAAAATATAAGATCCCACTCACAGTGGCAATGAAAGCTATTAAGTATCTAGAAATTAAGCTAATCAAGACTACACAAGAACTTCACTAATAGCTTTGATATGCCTCATAAATGACTTATAAGACAATTTTAATGGAAAGACACTGTGTTTTTGGATGGCACAAATTTGACATTACAAAGATGTTCAGTCCTCAAAAATTAGTTTATAAATTCAAAGCAATATTAAGAATATTCTAGTTAGTTTTTTTTGAGAAACTTGGTGAACATATATAAAAATGTATATGAAGAGTGCTCACTTGCGGTGGTGAAGGGGAATAGAATGGTGTAAGCTGATAAAAGGAAAGAAAAGAGAGGAGGAAGAGGAGATGGGGAGGGAGGGACTTTGCAGGAGCTGATAAAATACTGTGCTTGGAGGACTAAGGAAAGTTCAGCCCTCTGCCCCTGAGGGTTCCCTTGCCCACCACACACATGACAAAACACCTTGACTATATAAACTAATTTCTTCAGATTTCCTTTATAGAAGATGGGTCAGAAGCTCCATCTAATTCTTATTCCTTTCCCAACTGTAAATTTCTAAATCTCTGTGCAAATATTCTATTTACAAGCAGGAAATTTCCTAACTCTAAATTTCACAAGTGGGTACATCATTAACTCTTAAGATGTAGCATCCCATTGTTTCAAGAGCAAAACTCTAGCTGAAAGAATTATCTCTAATTGTTGGGAATAGAAACCTTGTAAGACCAGGCCTCACCTGTAAGGTTCATTCATGTGTCCCCAGAAGGAAAGACAGCAGTGGTCCTGGATAAGTAAGTACTCACCAGAGTTCATTCTGTGGAATGACAGGATGAGTGAGGAAGAAAGCATGAGACATTTTTGCCGTGTGCTGATGTACGGTGAGCATCTGTGTGCTAAGTCGCTTCAGTCGTGTCCGACTCCTTGTGACTCCATGGACCATAGCCTGCCAGACTGCTCTGTCCATGGGATTCTCCAGGCAAGAATACTGGAGTGGGTTGCCGTTTTGTTCTCCAGGGGATCTTCCTAATGTAGGAATCGAACCTGTGTCTGTTATGTCTCCTGCATTGGCAGGCAGGTTCTTTACCCATGGTGCCACCTTAACAGCCTTGAAAAGGGACTGAGACCTTTGAACTACCGAGATACTGTACTAATTTCTGGGTATTTTACACCATAACTCAAGAGACTGTGACCAGTAGAAAAAAGAGACCAAAAACCTGTACGAGACCTAGTTGAAGGTACACATAGCCTAAAGCTGAGAAAATTGATGAGATCATGAGAAAAGATAGCAGGTACTCATAGGGCTGCCATGTGAAAAGTGTAAATGGTCTAAACTGATTTCATGTGTCCTAGGACACCAAATAGAACCAACAACAGACGTTTTAGAAGGAAGGCTTTGGCTCAGTACAAACCCAACTTTCAAAAAGTTAAGCTCTTTCTGAAAATACCATGTTCAGCTGGGAGTCTCCCATTACTGGAGATGCACATGCAGAGAGTGAACGGCCGGGCAGAGGGGAACCTACAAGGACAATCCACGTGTCGAGAACTGTGGGTGTTTGTCCTCTACATACGATCAAGTTCTAGGCAGTGAGTTTAGGCAGGGATAAAAATGACAAGGCCCTACCAAAAAACTATCAACTGATACATTTAAAATTCAATGTCAGGTGTATTTTAAGTGCTTTGTAAAAAAGCAGTGTAAGGAGAGAGAGAGACAGGGGCCCTACTTTAAGTAAGGTGGTCAAGGAAATCCACTCTGAGAAAGTAACATTGGAACAATACCAAAGGAGCTGAGATGGGGAGGCATGGGGGTATCCAGAAGAAGAACATTCCAGGCAAAGGAAACACGAGGCCAGTGTGGCAGGTACAGAGACGGCACAGGCGAGTGTGGTGCGTCCACTGTTTCCTTGCTAGGATCCACCGTGTGAGGCTTGACAGCAGTCTTGACCTAAGTGGGGCATTACCACAAATGTCAGGCACCTGAGATTTAAGCTTCAGACTTGTCGGAGTTAAGACAAAGAATTTAATCCTGTAGTATGTAAAATTTGGGACCTTATGACCTCCCAAAGCAATTAGTATTACCTCTTTGTTGACAACTAATCACAGTGTTTAGAAGAAAATACTACATATCTCATTGCCCATTCAAGACTTCAAGTTGCTCAAAGGCAGGATCTGTGACTGGTACATCTTTGTACCCACTATTATGTCTTAGACCTAACACACAAGAAATGTGTGTTGAGTGAATGCATCAATGTGCTTCAGCAGCTTTAAGAATTTATTAACTGTCTTAGTAAAAACAATTGTACAAACTCTTAATTTAAAACTGGATCATAAACTGATGGAGGAAAGCTTTGTGTGGAATAATTAATGAGAGGTGATAAAAATCAGATCTCCCCTGCAAAGAAGTAGAAAAAGCAGCCAGTAGCAAGTAATCTTTCTTTAGGAGTATCAGAGATTAAGCACAGCCCTCTGCAGAACTGGATAGGAATGCGAGGAGCATCCTCTCTAGAACAATTATCATAAACCCAGTGCCGGAGAAAGGAGACAGGCCCTTAAGCTTGAGCAATAAACTTGAAAGAAAAAATTCTTTGAGGATGTACTGCAAAAATGTGCTAAAAATAGATCAACAATTCCTGACTTGTATATTATGTGCCCTCACGTGTTAGAAAATCACAACCAAAATTGTGTAAAAAAAAATAAAATCATGCTTTTATGGCAAAGAGGCTTAAGAAACTGTAGACACTGAGGCACCTTGGAAGAGCAAGGTACAGAATCACTGCAGTGAAGCCAATGAAGTATATTTTTACTGAACCAAGAATTTGTTATGTTTTGGCCATTTGTGGTTGTTTTCGAATAAAATTGAATGCCATGGTGAAAATCAGGTCTTTCTTGTACAGCTGACTGTCCACTCATACGGATGTTGGGTGGAGAAATATTTTTAGGGCGTCCCAAACTAAGCCTCGTTGTGAGTGCTGACTGAGTCTTGTAATGGTGTTAGTGCTTGACCATGTCCACGTGAAATAGATTTTACAAGCTGCCTTGAGAGTCTAAAAACCTCCCTGTTGTGTTGTGGGAAAATGGTTTCTTCTTTCTAAACAACCAGATTTCAAACAAACTTTTGAAGGCTTGCTTATGTTCATTAACTATTTAGTATACTTTAGTCTTTCAGAGATTAAAAAAAAAAATTTATTTAAAATTTAGTGGTTTTTGAGTAATGGTGATATTTTCATGATATTGGTTTAATCTAAAAAGGTCATTCTAATCTAAGAAGGTCTTGCACTAGTTGAAATTCTTTTAAAGAAACAAAAGTAATAGAATTTCAGAATTGGAAAAGAATTTAGAGGTGATTTAGTACAAGTTCTCATCCAGTATAGAAATCTCTTTTACAGCATCCTTGACAAATTAATATCTGGTTTCTATTTGAGCGAATTTGGTAATAGGGAGAAGTGTGCTGTTTAATCACATTTTTGCTATGAAACTGCAAGTAAATCAGTACATATTTACTGAATGTTGACTAGGTTCCCAGCACTGTTAGATATTATTGGGAGTAAAAATAATTTAAGGCTCCATCTCTTGAGAAGCTTAAGGAATAGTTGGAAAGCAAAGTAACACATTCATTTATTGTGCCAGTTTATTCAGTATACGGTGTTATAGGCACTGTGCTAAGTTCTGATAACACAAAACTTGCTCTTGGCCCTGAAGATGTTTAAACTGTTGCAAAGATAGACACTCAAATACATCTTTCTAAAACACAATATAATTGCTGGTGTGTGTGTGTTTGTGCATGTGCGTGTGTGCACACGCGCGCGCATGTGTGCATGTTCATATTGTAATGACCATAGATTGCAATAGCTGCCAAAGAGGAAGAGTAGTTATGTCTACCTGGGGAAATCAAGTTTCTTCATATTCTGTTTAGGATGGTTTAAATTATATTCCTGAAAAAAAAAAAAAAGTGTTGTGGTGTATTATAAAGAATAAAACTTGTAAGGCAAAATAAAATTTAATAAATGTCCTGTGGAAGTGTCTAGCAAATAAAGACTTTCAACTTTTTAGATGTAACAGTATTTTATTTCTAAGAATAAAGAAATAGAGGCTTTGAAATGTATACATCACTGCTTATTATGTAATAGCAAGTTAAAATCTTTAGGCTTCCTAAGAAGTAAACTATTCTAACTGGCAGTATTATAATTAGCTACTTTAGATTTGAGTTGGTATCTCCCTACTCAAGGTACATTAATCTTAAGAGCTGGCGAGATTCTTTGGACCAATACCTAAAACTAAGGCTGTGTAATCTTAAATTCAAATGTGTTAGCTTATGTTTTGGGATGTTAATGTAAGCTTCTAAAGTGTTGGAGCTGGACTCGGGAAATGCCTAATGCAGGAGGAGACGATGTTGCAGAGAGCCTCTTCTGAATCACTTCTGTGCATCATTTGTATTGGTCAGTTACTTAATTTTAAACCTTTAGAAATTCTGTAGTATCAGCCACAATCTTTTGTCTAATAAACAGACCATCAACTGCGTCATCAGTTTACCTTATAAGAAACCTCATATGCTCCGTGGAAATCTTAAATCTGGGTTAATTTTTATAATTTCGGCTAGGTCGAGTAAAATTAAAGAGAAAAGTTGAAGCTTTCCTCAGAGCTTCAAGCAAAAAAAATGGGGACTCTGCCATATGATGTTGGGTAAAACACATGGCCTTTCTGAGCCAGTTTCATTAAATGAGCAACATTGGCATCATTTTCATTTCACAGATGATGGGAGAAACATAATGGTAAAATAGAAATGTGTTATATTTGGTCTCTAACTCTAGACTTCAAAAGCCTTCTCTTCATCTGGCATTTCTAGATGTCTTAGGTGTGATTAGTTGAGTCTCTGGCAAAGAGATTGAAAGATGTGTAAGATCAAGGTCCAAATGCCCAGATCTTCCCTCTCACAGCTGTCTGCTTCCCTCTTCCAAAGGATCTTCAGGAGCTATACAGGCAAAGGACAGACAGACAAAAGAACATTTGATCAAAACTAAACTGTGGCCCCAGACCTCACTGTCACTCTCCCAGTGAGCTAGGCCAGAACTCAGATAAGTCACAAGGACTTCCTTTGGCTAAACACTGAAGGCTGAACCAGAAGCGGGTAGGAGAGCACAGAAAGCCTCCTTTATCCTCTTTCCCTGTACTTTAATCTCTGTCTCCCTGGAGCAAGAAAAGGGGAAGCTGGGCAAAGAAGAGACTGGATGAGGAGGAGCTTGTCTGAGCAATCCTCCCTCAGGCTCTTCCAGGGTATAATCCACTTCTAAGAGGGGGGCAGCTCCAGACCCACCTATCACATCAACTTCACAGAATAAGAGAGACTTCAGAGTGATGACTCCTATGAGAAGCTCTAAAGAGAGACTCCAAACAAACAAATTCCGAGAGAGCCCCTGCTCAAACTCAGAGCCTTAACCCCCAACCCCTTAAGTACCAAGGTTCAATACCTTTTCCTTTAATGTTACCATCTCTACCAGCCCTCTTTCTCCTAGAAAAGGAGGAAGAACGTAGAGTCTTGAGTTCTGCCCAAAGATCAACCATCAGATGAGTTAGGAAAAAAGAAAAAAAAAAAATCCACAGCTAAAATTCACCTTATATGGTAAAAGATCTATTCGCCTGGAATGTGTGGAACCAAATTAATGGTATTTCTGGAGTCCAGATAGCTTGACTTCCAAAAAAACATAAAATGATTGGAAAAAAGAATTCTCCAACCATCCATCACACCTGAATGACTCAGGATTGGCATGACTCTTGCCTTACCTGCAAGCCTTCTATATCATGTAAGTTAAAGTGTTTGTCGTTGGGCACGTCCAGCTCTTTGAGACCCCATGAACTGTAGTCTCCCAGGCTCCTCTGTCCATGAAATTCTCCAGGCAAAAATACTAGAGTGGGTTGCCATTCCCTTCTCCAGGGGATCTTCCCGTCCCAGGGATTGAACCTGGGTCTCAGCAGAATCTTTGCCATCTGAGCCACCAGGGTAGCCCTAGTGATGTCATAGCAAGATATAGCTGTTCTCTCCTATAAATAATACCATCTTTTCTTTCACATGGATTGACCCACAGCCTGGCAATTGACATCATTCATTTGCTGAATAGTAGAACAAATTATTCTTTGATTACTATAGAAAGTTTCTGAAATAAATTATCACTTTTTAAAAGAGTCTTTTAGTACTTCTTTGTCTATTTGGTTGGTGCCAGTGGTAGAATTCTGTATCTCTGTGCTGTTTGTACATTGGTGTGAATAGTCCAGAAGATTTATGTTTCCCTTGGACTCTTCCAGTTTCTATCTTAACTCCTGCTCACAAATTTGTCAGTGAACTACAGGATGTCCAGAGATAAGTCAGCTGAACAGAGAACTAAGATTTCAGTCCCTGAGCATTGTATCAGAAAGAGCTTTTTCTTCATTATTTCGAGAGCATAATTTTAAATATTTCAAAATTCTAAGCAACAAAAACAAATTGCCTTGGTTATGAATCACTAACAGTATGTTCCTATTGTTTATCCATAGTTTTTGTATATGCACTGAATTTTCTCATATGGTTTTGACTTGAAGTGGAATGCTTTCCACTTAACTCATGATAGATGAAATAATTCATTAGCCTACTTGGCTTATCTGAAGTTATTGATATTTCTTCCAGGAATCTTGATTCCAGCTTTTACTTCCTCCAGCCCAGCGTTTCTCATGATGTACTCTGCATATAAGTTAAATAAGCAGGGTGACAGTATACAGCCTTGACGTACTCCTTTTCCTATTTGGAACTAGTCTGTTGTTCCATGTCCAGTTCTAAATGTTGCTTCCTGACCTGCATACAGGATTCTCAAGAGGCAGGTCAGGTGGTCTGGTATTCCCACCTCTTCCAGAATTTTCCACAGTTTATTGTGATCCACACAGTCAAAAGCTTTGGCATAGTCAATAAAGCAGAAATAGATATTTTTCTGAGATGCCCTTGCTTTTTTGATGATCCAACAGATGTTGGCAATTTGATCTCTGGTTCCTCTGCCTTTTCTAAAACCAGCTTGAACATCTGGAAATTCATGGTGCACATATTGCTGAAGGCTGGCTTGGAAAATTTTGAGCATTACTTTACTAATGTGTGAGATGAGTGCAATTGTGAGGTAGTTTGAGCATTCTTTGGCATTGCCTTTCTTTGGGATTGGAATGAAAACTGACCTTTTCCAGTCCTGTAGCCACTGGTAAGTTTTCCAAATTTGCTGGCATTTGGAGTGCAGCACTTTCACAGCATCATCTTTCAGGATTTGAAATAGCTCCACTGGAATTCCATCACCTCCATTAGCTTTGTTTGTAGTGATGGCCCACTTGACTTCATATTCCAGGATGTCTGACTCTAGGTGAGTGATCACACCATCATGATTATCTGGGTCATGATCTTTTTTGTACAGATTTGTACATTTGTACTCTTGATGAAAGTGAAAGAGGAGAGTGAAAAAGTTGGCTTAAAGCTCAACATTCAGAAAACTAAGATCATGGCATCCGGTCCCATCACTTCATGGCAAATAGGTGGAGGAAACAGTGGAAACAGAGGCTCATTTTATTTTTCTGGGCTCCAAAATCACTGCACGTGGTGATTGCAGTCATGAAATTAAAAGACACTTACTCCTTGGAAGAAAAGTTATGACCAACCTAGACAGCATATTAAAAAACAGAGACATTACTTTGTCAACAAAGGTCTATCTAGTCAAGGCTATGGTTTTTACAGTGGTCATGTTATGGATGTGAGATTTGGACTATAAAGAAAGCTGAGTGCCGAAGAATTGATGCTTTTGAACTGTGGTGTTTGAAAGTCCCTTGGACTGCGAGGAGATCCAACCAGTCCATGCTAAAGGAGATCAGTCCTGGGTGTTCATTGGTAGGACTGATGCTGAAGCTGAAACTCCAGTAATTTGGCCACCTGATGCGAAGAACTGACTCATTGGAAAAGACCCTGATGCTGGGAAAGATTGAGGGCGGGAGGAGAAGGGGACGACAGAGGATGAGATGATTGGATGGCATCACCGACTCAATGCACATGGGCTTGGGTGGACTCTGGGAGTTGATGATGGTCAGGGAGGCCTGGCGTGCTGCAGTTCATGGGGTTGCAAAGAGTCAGACACGACTGAGCAACTGAACTGGCTGACTGACTTGGCTTATCTGAAAATACCATGAAGCAAAAAGAAAACAGTGTTTAATTTTATCCACTTCCTCATTTTTCTTTTCTTTTTTTGTGTGTCCTAAAGAAGCTTTCCTCAAAAGTAAACGGATGAAAACAATGTAGATACAACTGAAATTCAAGATGTAGGAAATGAAAACATTCTTGATGACTAGGAAGTCTCAGGCTAACCAGGGTTAAAAACGATTAACATTCACAGTATGTATAGTCATCCTTACCTCGAAAAGTCAGTGTATGTATATTCATAGTGGTAGGAGAATTGCTTCTATTAAAGCGAGATATCAAAATGCAGATAGGACCCTAATGTAGATGTGTTGGTTTCTCTTTTTACTTGGGATTTAAATGAATGGGTAGTGCCTCTCGAATCTGGCACTCTCTTTGTGTATCTTCAATGAGTCAGCACTTTGCTCCGGCTTTAGGAATCACTAGGCTGACATCACTTGGCAGTTTGGAGGTTGTGTGCAATGAGCTGTTTCATCTCAGACGAAGAGAGCTGGAAGGCCAGTTTTTCCCGATGTTCACTGGCATCTGATTTTATACATGTGTGTACTTGGCACTGTTGTGGTTTGTTTTCCTCTGGGGAGAGGGCACAGTGTTTGTTTAGTCACCTCATGTTTATTGTGCACTTACTTTGTACCAAGCAATGTCAATAGGATGGAGCTTATCTGTATCTTTACTGGTCTAGAAGGTAAAGTGATAATAGAAAATTAGACTATGTTTCCACAGGTGCTGCAATAGAGGGAAAATCCAGACTTAAAAAACTGCTCCCATTAACTGTATAATTTTGTTCTATACAGTAATGACCCAGGTAATTATGCTTTAACCTTTTCAGAGTTTAATTCTTACACCAGACTAGTGGCATTTGATGTTCCTCAGAGAAATTTTTGATGACACTTCGCTAGAGAAGATCTGCTTGACGTCCAGTTTTTAATCATGTACAGATGAATCCTACAGCATGTGTATTATTGCTATACCTTACCACCAAGAGAATTCAGTAACTCAAAAATCTAAGTTTTAATCAGTTCATCCCTCCAATATCCCTGAGATTTTTTTTTGCGAGGACATCGATTCCATGCCTCAGAAGTGCCAGGGTATGATTTTTTTTCTCTCCTTTTCCTGTTGCTACTGAGGAAATAAGCAACCAATAAAAACAGACTTTCTACTCAGTCCTTATGTTTATTAATAAACATCTTAAAATTTGGCAATTTTCTTTATACTGTTCTTTCTGTCTCTTTCTTTCCCTCTTTACACTCTGGGTCTAAACTTCCTCTATACACAGGGTGTTATTTCCTGACCATCACATAAGTTTTAAACATCATCATTAAATAAGGACGATACCATGTGCATAGCAGGCAGGAAATGATGCCACACCCTTGCAGTCTTGCTTTTCCATTTCCCCTGGAGACAAGGACTTGTTTGTGTTGGTGAGAGTGATGCCGTGTGTGTGGTGGCTCATGCGTGTCTATTTTTGTTCCCCACGGTGATTGCCCCCAAGTTCACATGTATTGGGCGTGGAGA
The DNA here is from genome assembly GCF_023091745.1 of Budorcas taxicolor. Lineage (NCBI taxonomy): Eukaryota > Metazoa > Chordata > Mammalia > Artiodactyla > Bovidae > Budorcas > Budorcas taxicolor. The sequence continues at coordinate 53,852,055 of NC_068912.1, read as the reverse complement.
CTAGCAAGCTTTATGAATAAGACATTTGCTGAGAATTAAAGCGTTTAAGTCTTCACCCTTTTAGAACCATCTTCCATGCCTTTTTCAGTTCCTTTTGTTTCTCAATAAGATGTTTGGTTCTTAAAATATTCTGTGGGCCTTGAAACAAATTCTGGCATTCTGAGTTAATCCTGTCACTGATGAGGGTAAATCTTACGTCTCTTGAGGATAGATGCTTTTGTCTCCTAGCGTGTTTCTGAGAGAACATAATTAATGCAGTTTGTACATTAACTGATAACTTAGTGACATGAAAGTTAATTCCCTTCCCTTGTATCACCATCATTTTTGCCCAGGAGAAATGAGTCTACCTCAGGAAGGATGGCGACAGTCTGTCTTTTTAATCTTTTTTTAAAAAATCTTATTTATTTATTTATTTATTTATTTTTGCCATGTTACACAGGCATGTGAGATCCTAGCTCCCCAACCAGGGATTGAACCCCTACCCCCTCCAGTAGAAGCACAGAGTCCTAACCACTGGACTGCCAGGGAAGTTCCATCTTTTTAACCTTATCCCTTGTTCTTTGCAAATGCAGTCCTTTGCCTCCTATCTCTGGATCCCACAGGGTTCTGACCTTATCTTCCCCCCTAAACCTGTCCAGGTCCAGCAGCTCTGAGGCTCCAGTGAAGTTGCTCCGACTCCATGAATCCTTCTCCGCTGCAAGCCTTAGCTTATTGCGCTTACCACGTCATTCCCTTGATGTGTATACAACATTGTGTGCACCCTTGTTTGACTTTTCATGTGGCTGTTTATGTTTCTCCAACAAGAATGTAAGTGCTTTTAGAACAGGGAATATTGGTTATGCCTCCTTGATTTTCCTATGATGGTTAGCATAAAGTAGATCTTCAGTAAGTTTTAGTTAATAAAGGATAGCCTGTCCTTAGTATCTCTGAATAAGCCCCAGGGAATAGATCTTTGGGATCTGTTTCTTACTAGATCATTCTTAGATCAGCAGAGATAACTTGTTCTATCAGACTGGGGACAAATCTGCTTGGTCTTCAGGGTCTAACCCTCTGGAACCAGTTGTATCTGGAGAGTGGAGGGAAGGTAAAGGATAAAGTTAATCACCTTCCTGTTGGCCCATCTGTCACTTTGTGACTGCAGTCTACCTGTCCATGTCCAACTTGCCATAACCAAGTTAAAGCATCATCTTTTAAAAGAACAGGCCACCATCTAAAGAATATACCTGAGTCACACATTAGCATACTGGAATGATGACTGCTGATTTATCATATGCAGCAAGTTTTCTCACTTCTTTCAGTGATAATACAGTCATAACTATGATTTAAAGTCTAAACCAGAAAAATGATTTAGGAGTTATAATTCATAGAAAAAGAGTACTGGACTTAATTGGCAAAGTTGTAGGAAAATGAGACCTCTCATATGGTGTTAAGGGGAGATGTATATAAAGAAATCCAGACTTTTCTTGGTGGGAGAAGCATTTGACGTTGTAAGTTTACCTTGTTTGGTACTACCCAAGCAATATTGTTTATTCATAATGGTAGCTTGCTCATCAGTCATTTCCAACTCTTTGCAACCCTTTGGACTGTGACCCCCACACCTCCTCTGTCTATGGGATTTCCATGGGTTGCCATTGCCTTCTCTGGGGAATCTTCCTGACCCAGGAATTAAACCCATCTCTGCTGTTTCCTGCATTGCAGGTGGATTCTTTACCCACTAAGCCAGTGGGGAAGCTCATAATAGTCATGAGACTAATATTTTTTTTAAATTTCAACACACTGCCTCCCTCTCCTGAAAAGATAGTAAAGCAAGAGTTATTCTTGAAAACACTCTCTGTTCAATGTGCATAGCCACGATAAAGCCATGATAAAGAGAGATATTAAAAACACATACATGGACTTAAAAGCAAGATAAACGGTTCTGTGGAGCACAAATGGAATACTGAGTGGGGCTGAGGCAATAGCCGGGCTCTCATCCAAATGTAGGCAGTAGCGGCCAGGAGTTCAGCTCCTGCCAGTAAAGGAACTAAAAATGCACCAAGCAAGATAAGAGACTGGAGTCCGGTCACCGTAGCCAAAGGCCCTCATTTCCAAGAGGAAGCTAAAAAGAATGGCGATTAACTGACTGCTAGAGCTGGTGCTTCAGAGGAAACCATGCATCTGGGGTGCCTCCCAACCAGGAACTGAGTCAGCCCGCCTGGAACTGTGAGAGCCTGACATCACAGCGGAGCAGCAAAACACCATGACAAGTCGTAATGGTGGACTGGGAGGCTGGGTGCAGGAAACCACAGAAGAGCTCGCGCGAGAAAAAGTCTCCTCAGAATGAGCCTACCGCCCAGAACGCATGAAGACAGCTATGCTAAGAAAGTCTCTCAGCAAAATTGACAGTTGGAATATTGATTCACTCCACTCTAGAGGAAACTAAGCTTTGCAACAATAATAAAGTTAAATATATTTACTAAAGTGTAAAAAAATAAAAAGCAGAAAAAATAGATTTAGAGTGGTCAAGGAGATAAAACATAAAAAAGTAGGTAGATACGTCATAAGATCAAATGAATATAAAAAATTTAGAAACCATAGAAATACAAAACTGCTGAAATTTAAAATATCAACAGGCAGAAGAATAACACTGTACTCAGTTGCAAGAAGAAGTAATGAATTAGGATTCCGAGTTACCCAGAGCCCAGCACAGAGAGATGTGAATTAAAAAGTGCAGACACACCTGTGGAAAATCAGTTGAGAGACTCTAACATATATCTGATAGGGATTGCAGGAAAAAATGGAAGAAATGATGAAGCAATTTTTGAAGCAATTATTTAAAGAGACTTTCCTGAAGTTTTCCAAAATTGAAGAAAGTCAAGTCCTTAGCTACAAATATTGAGCAGTGTTCATCTACATACATTTAAAATTAAGGTGAAAATGTAAAAGATCTTTTATTAAGATAAAATCTTCAAAGCTACCCTAGAGAAAGAGAGATTGCTCCTCAGAGAACAAACTCAAGCTGACAGCAGGCTTCTCATCAGCAAAAGAGGCCAGAATAAAATGGAATAATATGTTTAAGTGCTGAAAGGAAATTACTGTCAATGCAGAATTTTATAATTTACTAAATTATTACTCAAGAGTGAAAGCAATATAGACATGTTCAGACGTATGAGGCATATGAATTTTCTATCCACAGGCCCTTATTAAAAGAACTATTAAGGGATACACTTCAACCCATAGGCAAAGGAACTCGGGGGAAGATAAAGGATCTGAGACAGTGGGTGAGCACATGATTTAATAAATATGTAGATAATCACAATGAATATAGATTATTTTTTTATATTATGTGTTTCAAAGGAGAGCTAAAACAGATTCTGGGAAAAACAAAACAGGATAGTTCAATGGATAGTTAAAACATGCTTGGAAGAGGAGGTAAGGATTCTGAAAAGTTTTAAGTGTATACATTCTAAGAAATTATATGTAACCTTCACTACAGAAATTTAATCTACACATTCCCAACCAGCTGAGGCAGGATGGAAAATAGGAGATACAGAGAATGTTATCAGGGCAACAGAAAGCAGGAAGGAGGAAGAAATGGTATACACAAAAATAAAAATATGGACGTAAATCCAAATATCACTAAATATCCAAATATGAGTGAGGTGAGCTACAAAAATGTAATAGATTAAATTCATTTGTAAGAAGAAAGAGGTGATTCATTTAGATTTTTTTAAAAGTCCATAAAACAGATACCTAAAAAAGATAACAAAATCACAAAGTTTCTAAATAGAGATTAAAGGAGGATATTAAAAAACAGGAAAAAGCTGATGAAGCTCTATTAATATTAGATAGTATTTAGACCTTCCATTTTCAAAAATGCACTCTTTATCAAAGCAAAGTATATTTTTAAATTTTAGAACATGCATAAATTCTTATAACACCACACAGGATACGAAAGAATCTCAACACCCCGAGGAATTCCTGGGTGCTGAACCTTTGCAGTGAACCTCTGGCAACCACTGATCTGTTCTCTGACCTGGTTACAGAATGTCATGTAAAAAATCAGGCAGCATGTAGTTTCTGAGGCTGGCACTGTTTTTAAATTAAAACTTGCCTGAATGCAATCACCATTGGAATATGTTTAATAAGTTATAGCACACCCACATCATGTAGTAATGTAGCCCTTAGAATGAAGTAGATCTCCACATGTGGGTGTGCTAGGGTCTATAAGACATCCTATGAAAGTGAAAAATGTAAGGGGCAAGAACAAGGCATGTAGGAAGATCCCACATGTTTATATGTCGTGTGTGCAAAGTCGCTTCACTCATGTCTGACTCTGTGACCCCATGAACTGTAGCTTGCCGGGCTCCTCTGGCCATAGGATTCTCCAGGCAAGAATACTAGAGTTGGTTGGTTTCCATTTCCTTCTCCAGGAGATCTTCTTGACCGAGGGTTCGAACCCATGTCTCTTAATGTCTCCTGCATTGGGAGGGTCTTTACCACTAGCTCCACCTGAGAGGTCTTGCTGTCAATACACAGATATAGAGTACCCACCAAACTTATCAGGGCTTCCTAAGGAATGGCAGGGGAGTGGGAAAGTGAAGGGAGTACGCTCCCCTCTATGCTAAATATGCATCTTTTTAAAAAAAGATTTATAATAGCAAAAAATAAAATGTTTAGGCATAACTTAATAAATGCCCAAAATCTATTTGAGGAAAGATATGAAACACTCCTGGGAGATACAAAATTAGCTTAAGCCAAGTGGAAACACACACATGGAGAGGAAGAATCAACACCATAAAGATGTCAGTGCTTCTTAGTTTATAAATGTAATATAATCCCAATGAAAATACCACCAAGGTGGTTTTTTTTTTTTTGCATCTAGACTATAAAGTTGATTATAAAGTTCATTGTGAAAGACAAGCATGAATTTGAGCACTTACAACGCTCATTACTGATTTAGTCACCTATCTCCTGTTTGGAACCTTGAAGGGTGCATTGCTCTTGGTATCTCTGACATGATGTCTGACGTACAGCAGGCCCTTCACTAGGAGTGACTTTTCCTGAGGCACACTCAAAACTAGTTAGCACTTGTGTTCTACACGTCCCACACCTCCCCCATCAATGTCATTTATGTCTCCTGCATGTAGAAGATAAGCTGGCCCTTATTTATGTTTCCCTGTCTTTGTTTTATCAAGCCGTTTCTCTGAAGCTGAGTGGTTTTGTTTGATTGGGTTTGAATCTCAGCCCTTCGGTGTCTCATTCAAGCACATGTTGAACTGCTTCAGTAGATTACCACTGGTCCCTGCTGCTTCTCACTACACTGCTTTTCTGGAAACTGCCTCAATTAAGTAGATCTTACTTTTTTACATTGTAATGATGGATGTTATGATTCTAACAAAGGGACTGAGAATCAAATAACCATCATCAAAAATACAATCAAAGATGTAGGTGAACATTAATAATTTAAAATTGTGAAAGTTACTATTAAAAGGTCCTAATTTACATTGACCATGCAAGATATTTCAATATGTGATCGAGTGTGTACATATTCCACGTAAAAATGTATCTCTTTGCTGGTATAAATTTGGCAGTTATGATTTTAAATATTTGATTTCTTTTTCTAGCTCAGAGCAGCATTCCAGGGCATAGTTTAGATAGGTTGCTTCATTTTTTAAGGAAGTTCGAATTTTACCTTGTTTCTCTTAAAAACACACTGTGTAGAAAGCAAAATCAGGAAATGCAGTTTATTTCATTGACCCTACAATTTTTTTCCGAAAACAGCTGTTGTGTTATCTGAAAATAATTTGCAACTGGGAATTCATGAATTTGGCTCTTAGTGAGCCCATTTCTCCAATCACTGCAACCTTTGTGTTTCTTTTCCAGAAATATTATCCAGGTATTGGGACAGCGATGGAATGATTTTACATGTATATTTTTTATTCTTCTAGGAACTTTAGTTGTAAAGTCTTGAAGAACATTTTATATACTTTGTTACCTGGATGTCAGCTGCTCCATAGGATATAGAGGATATTGTATCAAATTCCAGTCCATGAGCTCTCTGCATTCTAACAGACTCCTGGAAGAATTAGGTTCTCATGGTCCCAGTTCCTGCTTCCATGGAAACAATTTAGATTATAAACGTTTAGCATCCCAGGCAAAATCTCCTTATCTGTTCAATTTTGATCTAAGCATAAAATTATTTAATCCTTTTGCCTGTGATTTCTACAGTTCATTCATAATACAGAGGTGTGTGTGTGTGTGTGTCTGTGTGTGTGTGTCTGTGTGTGTGTGTGTCTGTGTGTGTAACAGATTTCACCAAAGGTTTAGGGAAGAGTGAAGGGTGTTTACATCTCCAAATGGAAATAATGAGTATACGCTGCGGCCTCCTACCACATTGCTTGACCCGTTTCCTTCGATTCTACCTCTCCTCTGCTGATTCACCGCCCCCCCAACCCCATTCATCCCACTATAGCATGGGTGGTTTAGCCATCTTTGTTGCTGATTTCATCTCACTTTTGCCCTCAGTGACTCATGCCCTTCTGTGTACAGCTTGTCCTTATTCTGAAACTAACTTAGGTATTTGCTTTAACTTAGATGATTTCATTCAAGAATTATTCTGAGAATTTCCCTGGTGGTCCAGTCGTTAAGACTCAGGGCTTCCCACCGCAGAGCAAATGGGTTTGGTTCCTGGCTGGGGGACTAAGATACTGTGCTGCACAGCCAAACAATAATTATTATTATTCAGTTCAGTTCAGTCACTCAGTCGTGTCCGACTCTTTGTGACCCCATGAATTGCAGCACGCCAGACCTCCCTGTCCATCACCAATTCCCAGAGTTCACTCAAACTCACGTCCATCGAGTCAGTGATGCCATCCAGCCATCTCATCCTTTGTTATCCCCTTTTCCTCCTGCCCCCAATCCCTTCCAGCATCAGAGTCTTTTCCAATGAGTCAACTCTTCACATGAGGCGGCCAAAGTACTGGAGTTTCAGCTTTAGCATCGTTCCTTCCAAAGAACACCCAGGGCTGATCTCCTTCAGAATGGACTGGTTGGACCTCCTTGCAGTCCAAGGGACTCTCAAGAGTCTTCTCCAACACCACAGTTCAAAAGCATCAATTCTTTGGTGCTCAGCTTTCTTCACAGTCCAACTCTCACATCCATACATGACTATTCTCAAATCTGTTCTTAGGGTGGTAACTTTCTTACCTTCATATATCTTGGATCAGAGTCTGTTCATCTTGCTTTTTAAATTTTTTTCTCTTCCCCTTGACCCCGTTTCTTTCCCCTCTCTCTCACCCTTCACCTACATAGACACACTGTGTAGGTGTAGCTCTAGTCTCGATGCTTTTCCCCTCCAGAGGCAGTCTGAGAGTTGTCCTTAGAAGAAAAGCATTGGATTTCTCGTCTGTGTGACGCATGTGTGGTACAAGCTGGTGGTGATGGTCTGAGCCTTGATGTTCTGCAGAACAGGATATGGTGGTGGGGCGTTCTTCCTGCTCTTACCTTAAGCATTCTTCCTTAGTCCTGCACTGCAGCCTGAAACCCTATCATTGTTCCTTAAAAAAAATTCCTTTAAGGCTTATTTTGTACTCTAATCTTTAAATTTCTGGATTAGGTAAAGAGAAGTGAGGTATAGGTTTAATTAGGCAAGCTTCTCAAAACAGCAGAAAAGTTGAAACAAAATCTTTTAAGTTCTTACAAGCTTCTATTTACAAATATCCCACAAAACACCCTTTATCCTTTTCTTTTTTAAAGGAAGCCTTTCTGTCTTCTTTTTCTTTTACTGTACCTTTGAAAACATTGATGCTTCTCTCAGTTCTTCTCAGTGTTGGAGTGTTTACACTAATCATAGAAAGTAACTTCCTGCCTCTCTCCCATGGCTATTTCACTGTTTAAATCCCCACAGTCTTTTCTCTTGGGCTCTGCAGCCTGCCCTCTTCCTTCTCATAGTGCCCTGCAGCCTGCCCTCTTCCTTCTCATAGTGCCAGATAGACAACCTGCTATCACATCTTTGGGAATTCAACTCTGAGCTGTATCCCTGCTGGAGTCTTCTTGTGATGTGTCCTCTTGGCAGTATGAGCAACTATTTTTCTTGGTGACTAAATTCCAGCATCTTTTTCTACTCTCTGCTCATTTCTGACTAGTTAACAGCTTCTGGAAAGGATATCACTATCTTTACCTTCCTGGGATTTAAATAAGCACATTTTAAAATGACATCTTGAAAGATTGAAAGAAATATGATCTCGGAAAGCTGAGAGGAACTTCCAGAGTTTATCTATATATTACCTTCCTACATTGGGCTGTTCTCTTAAAGCCATCGTAGCAGAAGTTTGGAGAAACGAGGAGACTGTCTGAAGTGGTGCTGTTTTCATAGCTGTGTGAAGGTTGGCGGGCTGTTGAAGTTCGCTGAAGCTTAGTTGGGTTCTTCTGTAGAATGGGGAGAAAATGACCTACTTCTGTAGCATGGCACATGCTAGTCAGTCAAGTGCGTTTGTCCTGAATATAAAGAGGTATCGCAGGAGGGCACACAACTGAGCCAGGGAGATGCAAGCAGGAGTTCAGACCACACTTGCCCCTCAGCTGGACACCCTGGTGCCCAGCATAACCTAAAACCTTCTGCAGCAGCCAGGCTCAGAGGTTAATCATCTGCCCCCGTGAGGAGCCAGTCTGGAGAAGGGCAGGGCAGGAGGCAGTACTGGGACCATCTGGGTGCTTGGTAGGGACCTAGAACCTCCAGAAGGTACCTACCTGCCTTTTTACCTTCTGACTGATCTTGCTTTACACCAATGCGTCTCTGTTTTCATTACATCATTAACAATGTCATATTAACATACTTGGTGAAAGAAATGGCAACCCACTCCAGTATACTTACCAGGAAGATTCCATACACAGAGGAGGCTGGTGGGCTATAGTCCATGGGGTTGCAATAAATCAGACATGACTGAGCACAGAACAGCATTAACATGGCAGCTCAAAGGTGTCACTCTTGGAGCAGGTGCTGGGGAAACATGTCTGTTCATACTGGTCTCTAGCCTCCACCTTCTGCCTGCTTCACAGATGTGTTCAATGGCTCAGTTGTGTCCGATTTTTTGCAACTTCATCAACTGTAGCCCACCAGGCTCCTCTGTCTATGGGATTTTCCAGGCAAGAATTCTGGAGTGGGTTACCATTTCCTTCTCCAGATAATTGAAGCTTCATAGGTAATTGGAGCATTAAATGAGACTACAATTTGGAAAACAGCTAGAACATGACCCCAGCCACTGAATTTCTTTTTCTGTTTGATATTTCTGCAGGGTAGACTCTAACATCCATATAGGCTTTCTCCTACTATTTTCTGTTCCAGGGGTTTCCATGGTAGAGTGCTTGACCCCAAGAAATATAAAGGATGCCCTATTGAAATATGAGATTAAAATGAAAACTTTATATTTATTTTAAACCTAAAGGAAAAATAAGCTTCCTAATATTTGGCTGATGGATTGGCAATACTTTATGGTTATAATTATAAATAGACATATGTGAGTGAGTGAAAGCCACTCAGTTGTGTCCAATTCTTTGTAACCCCATGAGCTATACAGTCCATGGAATTCTCCAGGCCAGAATACTGGAGTGGGTAGCCTTTCCCTTCTCCAGGGGATCTTCCCAACCCATGTATCGAACCCAGCTCTCCCTCACTGCAGGCAGATTCTTTACCAACCAAGCCATCAGAGAAGCCCATAGACATATATAAGCCCACAAATATGGATATGTTTAACACTTTTTTTCTCTGATACAGGTAAGTGATTAAAATGTTTGTTTGAAGACATTCTCAAACATTCTTACACCACTGTAGTCATGGAACCCTCTGAATGCAGTCACATTTTTCTTCCCTGCCTTCTTCTGATTTCCATAGTAAATGGTAGCCCCTGGTATATCTTCTAGTCTACAGAGCATTTATATATCTTTATAAACAAAACTTCCTCTCTTCCCCCTAACCTCATTCTTTCATTGTTATCCACATAGGATATGGGAAGAGATAAGCTTTTCCCCTAAAACATGTATAACTTATAAAAGGTAATTTGTTACTTAGGATGAAGTAAAATTGAGATCTTTTTGGTTTAATCCTAGAAACTCAATAAAATAAAATAAGAATCAGGGTTCTGGGTCCAGGTGGCTGATGGACCTGGATGACATTAAGCAAGTTGCCTAACCTTTCTGTGCTTTCGTCTCATCTGTGAAACTGGGGTAAAAAGAGTAATCTGCCTCATCAGGTTAAGGTGACAAAATAAGTAATATCTTTGACATTTTTGGAATAGAAATGCATATTAAACACAACAGTAAGTTTGTTGCTGTCATCACTGTAATCACTGTTCTTATTAACTTTATCCCTAGGAGAGATCCACGCCCAGAACTATGAATGGGAAGGACTAGCATCGGTGTCAGTTCTAGATTCATCCACTTTCTCAGCAAATACATACTGGCGGTCTCCTATATATCAGATACTCAGCTAAGGGCTGGACGCGCCACTGCATTGTCAAACCTTGTACAACGCTTCCCTCTAGGGGGCTGTATCTCCCACGTCAACAGCGCGTGGTCATATTCCTCATGCCGTTAACAGTGCACTTCGTAATAGACTCAGTGTATACTTAACGTGTTCTTCTTCCTGAAGATGATTCCTCCGGGTTGATTCAAAGTGTAGTTTGCCTCATCCTATCTCATCTTTGGGAAGAAAGTGTTCTCTCTTACTGAAATTGCAATCTTATGAGACTGCTGGACTTATTAGGGCTTAATATGATTTTCAACAAACTGAAGCATTAGTAGGGGAATAGAAGTTGATGTGATATTTTGTGTGAAAAGCAGCAAGTTTAGACATAACTATTTTACTCGCAAACATTTCTATAGTCTTTCATCTCTCTCTGAATAAATAGCTTTTATAAAAGCATAGTAAATTCCCATTTTCTTAAAACTAGTCATATTCATCTATGCATAGGTTATGGGTAGAAAGAAAAGAGGAAATGATAAAGACAGGAATTTCTCCCATATTTCCTCCTTTTAATCCTTTTATTTCTCATACAGAAACTAATATAATGTTGGGAGCCATCCAGTTCAAGACTGAATCTGATAAGAGGATGTACTTCCCAGACCAATGACTGGTTCCCCAAGGCTTCGGTGAAAGAAGAAATGCAAACTTTTGTAAAATACGTGAAATGTTCTTCAAATATTTGTCATGAACTGTTCCATGTCCTGAGAAAACTGCTCCATTTTGTGACATGAGTTAGATGTGGCAAACAAAGATATGCATTTCATTTTCCCAACCTGTGGGCTAAGAATAAAAATGTCGGTGCTGGAATTGAACATTGTATTCTCCAGGCAAAGGAAATGGACATTTATTGGATGTTATTGCTGCTTTCCTTCTCACTAACGACATTATGAAAGCTCTTTGAGTAATATAATTTGAAAATATTATTTCTGTGTTTCAGGTTATGCAAGACAAGATAATCTGCCTTCCGAAGAGAGTACAGCCTTCTCAGAACCACTCTTCCATTTCAAACGTCTCTCAAGCAGTGGCCAGTACCACCCCACTGCCTCCACCAAAACCATCTCCTTCTAACCCGGTCACTGTGGAAATGAAAGGGCTGAAGACAGATTTGGACCTTCAGCAGTACAGCTTTATTAACCAGATGTGCTATGAGCGAGCCCTCCACTGGTACGCCAAGTATTTCCCATACCTGGTCCTCATTCATACCCTGGTCTTCATGCTCTGCAGCAACTTTTGGTTCAAGTTCCCTGGCTCCAGCTCCAAAATAGAGCATTTCATCTCAATCCTGGGCAAGTGCTTTGACTCTCCTTGGACCACACGAGCCTTATCTGAAGTTTCTGGGGAGGACTCAGAAGAGAAGGACAACAGGAAGAACAACATGAGCAGGTCCAACACCACCCAGTCTGGTCCAGAAGGCAGTCTGGTCAACTCTCAGTCTTTAAAGTCAATTCCTGAGAAGTTTGTGGTTGACAAATCCACTGCAGGGGCTCTGGATAAGAAGGAGGGTGAGCAGGCAAAAGCTTTGTTTGAGAAGGTAAAGAAGTTCCGGCTGCACGTAGAAGAAGGTGATATACTCTATGCCATGTATGTTCGTCAGACTGTGCTTAAAGTTATAAAATTCCTCATCATCATTGCATATAATAGTGCCCTGGTTTCCAAAGTCCAGTTCACAGTGGACTGTGATGTTGACATTCAGGACATGACTGGATATAAGAACTTTTCTTGCAATCACACCATGGCGCACTTGTTTTCAAAGCTCTCCTTTTGCTACCTGTGCTTTGTCAGTATCTACGGACTGACGTGCCTTTATACGCTGTACTGGCTGTTCTACCGCTCTCTGAAGGAGTACTCCTTTGAGTATGTCCGGCAGGAGACTGGAATTGATGATATTCCAGACGTGAAAAATGACTTTGCTTTTATGCTTCATATGATAGATCAGTATGACCCTCTGTATTCGAAGAGATTCGCGGTGTTCCTATCCGAAGTGAGTGAAAACAAATTGAAGCAGCTGAACTTAAATAATGAGTGGACTCCAGATAAACTGAGGCAGAAGCTGCAGACAAATGCCCATAACCGCTTGGAACTGCCTCTCATCATGCTCTCTGGCCTTCCAGACACTGTTTTTGAAATCACAGAGTTGCAGTCCCTAAAACTTGAAATCATTAAGAACGTCATGATACCAGCCACCATCGCGCAGCTAGACAATCTCCAGGAGCTCTCTCTACACCAGTGCTCAGTCAAAATCCACAGCGCGGCATTGTCTTTCCTGAAGGAGAATCTCAAGGTCTTGAGCGTCAAGTTTGATGACATGAGGGAGCTGCCCCCCTGGATGTATGGCCTCCGGAACCTGGAGGAGCTCTACCTGGTTGGCTCTCTGAGTCACGATATTTCCAGAAATGTCACCCTGGAGTCTCTGCGGGATCTCAAAAGCCTTAAAATTCTCTCGATCAAAAGCAACGTTTCCAAAATCCCACAGGCAGTGGTTGATGTTTCCAGCCATCTCCAGAAGATGTGCATACACAACGATGGCACCAAGCTGGTGATGCTCAACAACCTGAAGAAGATGACCAATCTGACGGAGCTGGAGCTGGTCCACTGTGACCTGGAGCGCATCCCCCACGCCGTATTCAGCCTGCTCAGCCTCCAGGAACTGGACCTCAAGGAAAATAATCTGAAATCCATAGAAGAGATCGTTAGCTTCCAGCACTTGAGGAAGCTGACAGTGCTAAAACTGTGGCATAACAGCATCACCTACATCCCAGAGCACATCAAGAAGCTCACCAGCCTGGAGCGTCTGTCCTTCAGTCACAATAAAATCGAGGTGCTGCCTTCCCACCTCTTCCTATGCAACAAAATCCGTTACCTGGACTTGTCCTACAATGACATTCGATTTATCCCACCTGAGATCGGAGTTCTACAAAGTTTACAGTATTTTTCCATCACTTGTAACAAAGTGGAGAGCCTTCCAGATGAACTCTACTTCTGTAAGAAACTGAAAACCCTGAAGATTGGGAAAAACAGCCTATCAGTACTTTCCCCCAAAATTGGAAATTTGTTATTTCTTTCCTATTTAGATGTTAAAGGCAATCACTTTGAAATCCTCCCTCCTGAACTGGGTGACTGTCGGGCTTTGAAGCGAGCTGGTTTAGTTGTAGAAGACGCTCTGTTTGAAACCCTGCCTTCTGATGTCCGGGAGCAAATGAAAACAGAATAACTTATTTTTGTTCAAAGTTTGACTGAAACATGCTTCTACCAAATACAGTATAAATAATTAGGTAGTCTAATGCCTTTCCTACTTTATTATTATTTTTCTTCTTTTTCGCACAAAACAAAATGTACACAAAGAATGAGTAAGGAGTATGTATTTTTTAATAAAAATTTAATTGTATTTTTTCAATATTAGTATTTTAAAGGTTTATTTGTCCTGGAACCTAATGTATCAATTATTGTTTTCTACTGACAGAGACAGATGGTTCCAACTGTTTTTGTTTGGTTTTTTTGTTTGTTTGTTTGCTTGCTTGCTTGTTTGTTTTGGTTTTGGGGTAAATTCTTGTGGAAGGAAGGGAATTTTAAGTTGCATGCTTTTGGTATTTTTTAAATCGATGAAGATACTTTGCCAAGGTCATTTTTTAGCTTGTTTACATCTCTACAGGGTCTTTTTGTTTTCATTGTATGTGTACCAAGGAATCTCTGCTAGTTATTTTAATACTAGCTGCCTTCTGCATTGGTCAAGTATTTCATTGTATAGAAAACTCTTCTCTGGCGTATAAGCTCACATAAGTGCATTGTCATGGACTATTATTTTCAAAATTTTCCCTTGCCTCCAGCAGAACCCTAAATTTTATTCTTTCACATACCTGACAGTTATTTATCATTAGGCAAGCATTTTATAAGTGAGCAAGGATGATAATCTTCCATGGTCAGCTTGCTTGGATTGGTCATTTATAATTTAACTGATTTACATTTTTACCAACATTTTTAAAATCTTGAAAATATTTTCCTTCAGTGAAAAAGGAAATGCAGAAGCTCCTCCCCTTTAATATCAATGTTGTTATGTAGTTCTGGTGAACAACCTTAGAAAAGCTAATTTATTTTAATTAAAATAGCTAATTAAATTTAAAATCAGAATCAGAAGCCTGCTTTTTAGTAATTTAATCATCTTTGATATCTTGATATGTGCATACATCCGATGGAAAAAAAAAGTGCTACTAAAGCACCCTGCTAAAGAGCTGGTGCACTCCAGTCAGGCACACTGGTTCCTCTGGGCAGTGTGGCAGTGGTGATCTTTATTCAAATTCTGCCTGTTACACAAACTAATCAGTGTATACATATATATATATTAATCAATCTCCCTCAAGTCTACCCTTGCTATGAATGCTAGTGGTGCAAGCACAGAAACTATCTGTTCTCTTTGGCTTAAAAAAGTTTATCTTATCTAAAATAATTCTATTCCTTTATTTTTTTAAGTGTGAAAAAATAGCTGAATGGATATCACTTAGAAATAATTTTTGCCTGGTGGTCAGCACAGCTTTTATTTTATCTCTATACTAAAAAATCCAACATAGTGTGAAAGTGAAAGTAGCTCAGTCCTGTCTGAGTCTTTTGACCCCATGGACTCTACAGTCCATGGGATTCTCCAGGCCAGAATACTGGAGTGGGTAGCCATTCCCTTTCCCAGGGGATCTTCCCAACCCAGGGATCGAACCCAGGTCTCCCACATTGCAGGTGGATTCTTTACCAGCTGAGCCCCCAGGGAAGCCCAAAATGTATGGGTCTTGGGCAAAAGTTTTCACTGACTATTAGAACAGGAAAACACTGTTTGTGGCCTCAATCCAGGAGCAGTGCTATCTATCATGGGAATTTTGTTTCATGCTCCAACTTCACACTCACTGTTTTCAGAACCCTAGTCTGATCTAAGATGGTTTTGTGACTTAACAAAAAAAAAAAGTAGGAAGATGGTTTGGGTTTCAAAATGCTGATTTTAAAATTTGCTCCTTGATCCTGGTAAATTTGCTTAATGACACTTTGAGTCATACATGGGACACAGCTCTACAAACTACTCAGCAGATGCGTGTACCTCCACTGTATTTTAAACGTTATTAAACATCATGGGGTAAAGGATTTGGGGAAGAGATGCTTTTCATTTATTGAATAATTTAATCATGTAGACCAAAGTGCTTTGCTGTTTCTGCTCCATGTTTAAGTGTTAGAATGGTGATTTTGTATAGCTGGTTTATTTTGACTTGGAATTGAAACAATATGTTTAAAATAGCAACATGGTTTTACTTCTTTGATAAAATATTCAATTCTAGTAGGTTTTTAGGATCTTGATTATGAACCATGAGTTGTATTTAGAGACATAGCACTACCTGTTTTAAACAAACAAACAAACAAACCTGGAAGATTGTCTGTCACTGAACATGGCAAGAATACCCCTGTTGAAAGGTGAGCTTTGATAACTACTGTTAAGACACTGGGTGCATTATTCTTCTGGATAAAATTTATAGTTGTTTTCTATATCACCCTTAAAAAGGGATCTATTCAGGTTAAACATCATATTTATGCTGAAATCTTTATCTGGTGTTAACTTATAATCTCCCATGGGTTCATAACTGAAGTAAGTCACTAGTAATTAGTCTTTGTGACAACTTGCTCAAATATCAACATAATTTTATTTACTTCCTTAATAATTTCACAGGTTGACCCTAACCTAAGTTCTAAATAACATCCACTAAATCAGTATACTTCTGAGTTTATGGTTTAACTAGGAAGGAAAATTCATAGATGTTTGTTAGATTTTATAAAAATTCAAAATGTTCTAACTTCATCTTGAGTCTAAATTTTCCAACTTGACCCTTTTAAATATTATATATTTTTGTTCACATTCTTAAGTAAAAGCATTTAATTATTCTTTAGCCGTTAAATGGGAAACTCAGGTAAATGAACTGCTGACTTTTCTAAAGTTCTTTAATGAATCAACTCAGTGTTAAAAGGGGTATTTACCTAATCCTTTTCATATTTTTACAAGTGCTCTTGCTAAAAAGGAACAACTAGCTCTATTTCTCCAACTTCTATAAGATTCATGAGAAACTGCTTGTGTAAATACAAAAGCATCATACGTACTCAAGTCCTATGGCTACTGGACACCATTGGTGAGTATGCTTTTTGGTCAGTTTTAATGGTTAAGTATAGATCAGTTGTTGATGGATGGTCCGATTGAAACACAGCATCAAAGTATATCCTAGTGGAACTCACCTAAAAATACCACACCTCAGAAAGCTAGTTACTTGTTGAGTTTTCACTCACTTTGTTTTGTTTTTAGTACAATGGTTTTTAACATGAATGTTCTTGATTCAGTGAAACCTGTTATTTACACTGGTAAATTTTCTGATTGTTCACCTTCCTTTCCCCTGCCTTAGGTTTCCCATGTAGTTAGTGCAATGAGTTCTAACAATTTCCATAGCATCCCATGTGCAGGCGCTACTTTTTCAGAAAGGCTTGGAAAATAAGCCTGCTGTGAGTATTCTGTTCATTTATAGGTGCCTCTGAAGCCATCTTTACAGAGAGCAGCTTAGCAACCTGAAGTATTCCGTGAGTTACTGGAGATGAACAAAGTTCACGTTTTTGCAACATACTATGTTATGATTTCTGTTACAAGACAGGGAAGAAAAAAATATTTACATCTGTTGTTACCATTCCCCCCAAGAGTTTTGCTGCGGTTTATGTTCCTAATTCCAAGAAAAGTTCATTTTTTTAAGTAGTGTTTTACTCTCTAATGTAGTGTAGTGATAGTCACTCAGCCGTGTCTGACTCTTTGCCACCCCATGGGCTGTAGCCCACCAGGCTCCTCTGTCCATGGAATTTCATAGCAAATACCTGATTAGTAGTAGTGATATATTTGTTATACTTAAACAGTGATCCATCTTTATGGAAACTGCAGTATTTAGTAGTAAAGAGATAAACTTCAAGACAACTTAAATTTGTGTTTAGAAACTAAATTGATTCAGTTTGCTTTCTCCTATGAACCTTGAATGTGATAATGCTATTCAAGCAGTTCACATTTTTGGTAGGATCTCAATAACTCAGGGTAGTTAGGGTTCCATAGCAAAATAGCACAGTTATTAGTGAGGGGAATGCCTCAAGGGTTTGTAAGATTTTCTCTTTTTTTTTCCTGTCTATTCAGACACATTGTAAGGAAACTTGGACAGTCTCAGACCTGCCATTGATTTTTCAGATTTAGGCCTCAATGACATGCTTCTAATACAATTTCATACCAGTCTTTCAAACAAGCTATCCACTCTTACTCCATCTTCTCAGAGACTTTCACTGATAAAGGTAACATGCTTAAATTCATTTTGGGAAGATGGGGAGGAGAGAAGCTCTCCTCCCACGCCAAGGAATTTTTTTGTTGTTATTAGAAGACCTTAAAAAGGGGTATATAACTTCAAACAGTTTTTTGGTCCTCTTAAGTAACAGTCCCTATGCATGGTTTTGGATATGGTATAAATTTGCTTTCTGCTGAACATTGTTCACTCTCCCATATGATTCTGCCTATTTAATGAATATTTTTTGTGGGGTTGAAACTCAATGCCTTATGTGGCCACTTAGATTTCCTTTTGCTGCTTGTTTCCTCTTACTGTATATGTTCAGATTTTGTCAGTGCTGGCAAAACCTCCAAGACTGTCAAGAAAATGCTTGAAAGTTGACCTGTCATAGTGTAAATTCATGATACAATGTCTTAATGTTATTTGGCTATGTAGTACATAGGAACAGAAAATAAATTAAATAAAATCGTTTTTGTAATTTAAAATTGAGATCAGTCCCTTTCTTATTTATTTGTAGAAATCATGTTTCTCTTTTGCATTCTCTTGTGTTTTTGCATATTGTGTTACCAAGGCTCCCTGTACTCTGCAGGAAATAGGCTGCATGCATTTTTTTCACTTTGTATTTGGCTAGTTTCTGCAATTGTGACTAATGATTTCCTTCCTTAATTCTCTGTACTGCATCTACCTAAGGTGCCCCTGGAGTTTCATTTGGGTCATTAGTGCCTTGCTGTGTAATCTGGAGTGCAGTTTCTGTGTATTTGCCAGATCAGACTGTACAATGGCTGTCCAGTCCAGCTCTCAGTAAATACTTGTATGGTAATCATTGGGTCTACTTAAATCAGAATGGTTCTGTACAACTAGAAAGACTTCCCTAGTTAATCACACACACTCTAAGCATAGGGAAGTGCTTAATAAAATAACTTTATGAACCCACTTATGCATAAAAAAATTGTGACTGGTAACTTTGACGCTAAATTATCATTTTACAGATTTTTCTGTAGTTGTTTATGACTCAATTATTTCACTGATAATCAGCTGATACTCCTTTGGGAAAGAACTGTCGAGATGAGGAGAGATTGTGAGTGCGACGAGAGGGGCCTTGCGAATATGTGTACAGAAACTTGGAATGATGGGAGAGCGCTGGAGAAACTCCGGAGCTGAGATGGGCAGCAGAGCGGAAACATCTCGTGATTCCAGCGCAAGTTGCACGAAGAAAAAGTCTCTGTCCACTGCCACTTCCTACCGCCGCATCTTCCAGCCCTTTCATTCATATAGAAAATTGAGATAAACACTAAAATTAACTCAGTTGTTTCAGTTAGCAAGGTTCAGGATAAGCACTTTGATTTAGATGGAGAGATATATGAAAGTCACTAAAATAAGTAGGGTACTTAAACAGCCATAGCACCAGGCCTGTGTGTTTCTGAAGGTATATTTGAATATCATTCTAAATATCCAAGCAGGAAAAAGTGAAAAGCTCTTCATAAGCTGCATTATTTTTATGTACAAATCTTTGAACACAGGTTATAATTTAGGTTTCATATTTAAGCATTTGTGAACAAATCAAGGTGCGAGTAAACATTTATGTGATCAGGCATACCACAGTGATGAACTTTTCAGAGTCTGGATATTTTGCATAAAAATCACAGCACTAGGGGACTTCCCTGGTGGTCCTGTGGATGAGAATCTGCCTTGCAATGCAGGGGACATGGGTTCAATCCCTGGTTGGGGAACTAAAATCCCACAGAGTGACTAAGCCCATGCACTGCAACTACTGAGCCCAGATGCCACAGCTAGAGTCTGTACACCGCAAAGAAAAATTCCACGTGATGCAGTGAAGAATATGCTACCACTGAGACCTGACTCAGCCAAATAAAGAATAAATAAATATTTTTAAAAACAAAGCATCAGGCAAAGATTTTATCACCAAACAACCAAGCTGGCCATTCTGATTATTGTGATTCAGGGGTATCTCTGTTGTAAAGCTTGGAAACAATTAGAAGATGGACTTTCTCTTTATTTTATTAGTCCTTTAATTAATTTTTTGAACTGAACAGTTGATTCACAGTGTTGTGATAGTTGTTACACAGAGAAGTGATTCACATATAAAGATATTGCTGCTGCTATTTAGTTGCTAAGTCTTGTCCGACTCTTTTCCAACCCCATGAACTGTAGCCTGTCAGGCTTCTCTGTCCATAGGATTTCCCAGGCAAGAATACTAGAGTGGATTGCCATTTTCTTTCTCCAGGGGATCTTCCCGACTCAGAGACTGAACCTGCCTGTCTTGCTTGGCAGGCGGATTCTTTACCACTGAGCCACCTGGGAATCCCCAGATCAGTTCAGTTCAGTTCAGTCGCTCAGTCGTGTCCAATTCTTTGCGACCCAATGAATCGCAGCACGCCAGGCCTCCCTGTCCATCACCAACTCCCGCAGTTCACTCAGACTCACGTCCATCAAGTCAGTGATGCTATCCAGCCATCTCATCCTCTGTGGTCCCCTTCTTCTCCTGCCCTCAATCCCTCCCAGCATCAAAGTCTTTTCCAATGAGTCAGCTCTTCGCATGAGGTGGCCAAAGTACTGGAGTTTCAACTTTAGCATCATATGGATATAAAAATATATATATTCTTTTTCAGATTTTTTTCTATTATAGGTTATTAAAAGATATTGAATATAGTCCCCTGTGCTATGCATTAGGTCCCTATGGAATTAATTTTATTTCAACTCAGGTTACATCTAGACATCACCATTAAAAAGTATTTAGTTCCATTCTTATTAGTATAATATGATAATTACCTGATCAGGTAATACAGATCTTGGGAAAAGTGACACAAAGAGGCCACATATAAGTTTTGCATTTTATATCTCTTCCATAATTCTTCTAAGAAAAAAATCACCTCCTCAGCAGTGATTTTGGTATAGGGATAAACAACATTTTTATCTGAATTACAAAGTTCTTGGGATTCCATTGTAATTTCACATAGACTATCTGGAATAATTTTGTTAAAAATCATACTCTAAGTAACATTTGAACAGCTTTCAACTTGTCAGGCTGATTTAGTCCAAGAATAAATAAAACCAATACAAGAACATGAAGTTACATCATTGTAAACTTGAGAAATAAATGTCCACAAATTTATGAAGTAGTAGGTGTGTTCCATTTATTCTATTGAGTTATATGTATAAATTATAGTTCTTAATGATTTAAATTGCTTCATGAAAAATACTTTATGATGTAGCCAGTCTCAACAAAAACCCTAGGCCATGTACATTAATGACCACTAAAGTGGTGTTAAAGAAAAATTAACCTTGATACTTGTTAGAATGGTAAGAAAGGCTTTATTTAGAACTTCTTATTTATTTATTCAAGGTTGTTTCTTAATTCTCCCAGGTTCTAGCCTCTGGTAATGTGACTTACAGACTTTCTTGGAAGTCACATTCTGAACCTTAACAGTATCAGCATGTTCAGAGGTTTAGCTGTTTTATGCATCCAGAAACAAAGACAGGATGCTAACTGCCCTTACTTTGGTGAGGAATTGTTTTCCTTGCTTTGGTTGTTTTTTCAAATTGAAGTACATTTCATTAACGATGTTGTGTCGCTTCAGGTGTACAGAAAATTGAGTGGGTTAATGTGTGTATATATACTCCTTTCCAGATTATTTTCCGTTATAGGTTATTACAAGAAGTGAGGAAGTATTTAAAATGAGTTCATGCTTGTGAAATTGGAAACTAGAGATTCAGCTTCAATCAAAACCATTCACTCTAAGCATTTAGCTATATAAATATTTTGTAAGTCCCGATAACCTCTCAGAGAAATTGAACTGGTGTCTAATGGAAAATATGAAAAATGTCAGAGGGATTAAATACCTGGTTTATTTACATAAGGCTTTTGTTTGTTGTGAGGGCACAGGGAATACAGGTGTGATTGACTTAACCAGGAGCCTCCTAATGAGGGATGCTCGGTGCACTTTCTAAACTTCAGGCTGATTCATTGCCCTTCAATTCTATCAACAATGTTAAAACCATCAAATCTCAAAAACTAGCTAGATCATTATTTTCAGAAAACTTCTCCTAAGTCAGAAACTGATATAATAAACTAAATAAAAATAAATGATTTTTAAAGAGTAACTACTAGTGACTATTGAGAGCTTTAACTATAAATCTGATCAAGAACTCACATCAAAAATGCCTGAAAGTTTACTGCAAAACCTTGTAGAAAATGCTTGTAAGACAGAAGTTGCATTCTAGGTTGTTTTAAAATATTTAATTAAAAAAATAAAGATACAAAAAAAAATTTTTTTTAATAAATAAAATATTTAGACTCATAGACATTTTTTTCTTATGTGTACAAGGAAGAAACAAACATTATACAAAAATGTGTCTAGGACTGTCTAAATGCTTTAAATAGACATGACAATAAAGGAGTTATCAATAACCTCAGATATGCAGCTAACACAACCCTTATGGAGAAAGTGAAGAGGAACTAAAGAGCTTTCTCATGGTGAAAGAGGAGAGTGAAAAAGCTGGCTTAAAACTCAACATTCAAAACACAAAGATGGTGACATGCGGTCCCATCACTTCATGGCAAATAGATGGGGAAACAGTGGAAACAGTGACAGACTTTGTTTTCTTGGGCTCCCAAATCACTGCAGATGGTGACTACAGCCACGAAATTAAAAGACGTTTGTTCCTTGGAAGAAAAGCAATGACAAACCTTGACAGCGTATTAAAAAGCAGAGACATTACTTTGCTGACAAAGGTTCGTCTAGTCAAAGCTGTGGTTTTTCCAGTGGTCATGTATGCATGTGAGAGTTGGAGCGTAGAGAAGGCTGAGCACCAAAGAGTTCATGCTTTTGAACTGTGGTGTTGGAGAAGACTCCTGAGAGTCCTTTGGACTGCAAGAAGATCAAACCAGCCAATCCTAAAGGAAATCAATCCTGAATATTCATTAGAAGGACTGATGCTGAAGATGAACCTCCAGTACTTTGGCCACTGATGTGAACAGCCGATTCATTAGAAAAGACCTTGATGCTGGGAAAGATTGAAGGCAGAAGGAGAAGGGGAGGAGAGAGGACGAGATGGTTAGATGGCATCACTGACTCAGTGGACATGAGTTTGAGCAAGTACTGGGAGCTGGTGAAGGACAGGGAAGCTTGGCAAGCTGCAGCCCATGGGGTCTCAAAAGGCTGGACACAACTGAGCAACTGAACAACAGTGATTGATTAGACAGGGATTCACAGGTTGTTAGATAGTCATGAAAATGCCCCTTCTATCTTCCATCCTACCCATCCAAATCTAATTTTGGCTCTAATACTAAGATCCCAGAGATGTTTTATTTTATTTTATTTTTTTTCTATTGATTCTTCTTTTTTTTATATAGTTTTTTATTTTTTTAATTTTAAAATCTTTAATTCTTACATGTGTTCCCAAACAAGAACCCCCCTCCCACCTCCCTCCCCATAACATCTCTGTGGGTCATCCCCATGCACCAGCCCCAAGCATGCTGTATCCTGCGTCAGACATAGACTGGCGATTCAATTCTTACACGATAGTATACATGATAGAATGCCATTCTCCCAAATCATCCCACCCTCTCCCTCTCCCTCTGAGTCCAAAAGTCCGTTATACACAGCTGTGTCTTTTTTCCTGTCTTGCATACAGGGTCGTCATTGCCATCTTTCTAAATTCCATATATATGTGTTAGTATACTGTATTGGTGTTTTTCTTTCTGGCTTACTTCACTCTGTATAATCAGCTCCAGTTTCATCCATCTCATCAGAACTGATTCAAATGAATTCTTTTTAACAGCTGAGTAATACTCCATTGTGTGTATGTACCACAGCTTTCTTATCCATTCATCTGCTGATGGACATCTAGGTTGCTTCCATGTCCTGGCTATTATAAACAGTGCTGCGATGAACATTGGGGTACATGTGTCTCTTTCAATTCTGGTTTCCTCGGTGTGTATGCCCAGCAGTGGGATTGCTGGGTCATAAGGGAGTTCTATTTGCAATTTTTTAAGGAATCTCCAGAGATGTTTTAAAAGAAATTTAAGACATTAAGAACTTCTCTCAACACTTTCTACATGCCTCATTATCCAGCACACTTACCAGTTGTACTATGATTATTTTAAGACTTACCATGTCTCTTCTTCCAGAGTTGTAGTTCCAATGATTGCGGAAACCAAGACCTAATTTATTTTTGTATTTTTCCAAGTGCTTCTCATTCTGACCCCTATGAAATGGAGAGATCTTAGATGGTAACTGAGGGTTCCAAGGTTGCTATTTCAACAGGCAGAAAGTATACAGCCTCACCTTTTCTGACCTCACTTCTGCCATATTCCATTGGTGGCGGTGGTCCAGTTGCTAACTCATGTCCAACTCTTTGCAACCCCATGGACTGCAGCACGCCAGGCTTCTGTGTCCTTCACTAGCTACCGGAGCTTGCTCACACTCATGTCCATTGAGTCAGTGATGCCATCCAGCCGTCTTATCCTCTGTGGCCCACTTCTCCTCTTGCCCTCAACCTTTCCCAGCATCAGGGTCTTTTCTCTTGGTTGAAATAGTTGTAAATCTTGTCCATATCAGGGGCAGAGGAGTGGGGACATAGAACCCCACTTTTCGATGGGAGGAGTGTCTATGTCTATCCACATACAGGGAACAGGAGATACTGTTGAGACAAATCTGGGAAAAATATAATCTGACACCATCCTCTTCAACTATTGGGCAGCACCTCTCTACTGTTGATTTTCACTGGCACTTGTAGCTAAGAAATGCAGGATCCATAGAGGCCAAGCACACTTACTCACAAACTTCCTGCAATCTGTCAGTATGTCTAGTGATTATTGTAAAAAAAACTAGAGAATTGAGAAAACTGGCATTTTCTTCACTTCTTTGTTTCTAATTTCTTTGGGAAAGCTGGGAGAGCCTGGCAGAATTTCTACTATGAAATAACTGGACGAAAGCCATCATTTCATTTTATTGAAATCGATCTTAAAGATCATCAGCTTTTTGACCGAGTATAAGCAAAGTGCATTCAGAAATTTTATTTGAGATCACATGTTTCTCCCAATGTTAGCCAAAAGTTCCTCTGTTCCTCAGAGATGCGTGTGTACACTACACACGCACATACCCCTGGTCTGTGACACAAACTCTTAAGAGGAAAAGTCCTCTCACTCTGTGGGAGAAGGCAACGTGCTCCCTTTGTCAAGTTTCTCAGTTAATGTTCTTTTCCAGGCATCGAAGCCTTCCTCCCACCCTAGCTCCCTGCCTGACAAAGCCGCACAGTGACTGCAGGACAGGCAGCAAAAACAGGTCTATTAAGCCTCCGACCTCTTGCTTGCAGCAGCAGTCTCTGTTAGGTCCCACCCTTCTAGCTCAGGAGGAACATTTGGGGGCTGGAAAAGTTTTCTAGGAATTAATTACTCATGAACAAAGAGACCAGAAAAGTCTCAGAGATGTTCTCCAGCAGACAATTTAAGCTAATGACTTGCAGCTGGGCAGCCTGCCCTGCTGCAATTGAGGTGAACTGTCTACGTGTTGCTGCCTTAAGATCTGCGCTCTCCCTGGTTATGTGTGTGCCCAGTCATGTCCAAGTCTTTGTGGCCCCATGGACTATAGCCCGCCAGGCTCCTCTGCCCATGGAATTTTCCAGGCAAGAATACCAGAGTGGCGTGCAATGCCCTCCTCCAGAAGATCTTCCCAACCCAGAGACTGAAGCCATGTCTCTTGCATCTCCTGCATTGGTAGGCTTCCCTTGTGGCTCAGACAGTAAAGAATCTGCCTGCAATGCAGGAGACCTGGCTTCAATCCCTGGGTTGGGAATCGTTGCTTTGAGCTTCACTTCTTTATTCCTCCGGTCTTCAAAATGTCCTGCCTTTCTCCTTCCCTCTGAAGATCCCAAATCTCCACGTTTAATCCTCACTCCTTCATCCCTCTTCGTTCTTACCTCAGCCACAGCGATCTCATTTACTTTCGGGGCTTTGCAGGTCTTCTAGAGCCACTCACAGATCTCTGCCTCTGGTTACCCCTTCTCTTCTGTCTCTCACTTCCACCTGCCTTCTGGGCATTTCTGCTTGTCCTGTCAACTGAAGACATGTCTTAAATGTATCTAGAGCAAATCTCACTGAAGCAAAACTGGTCAGGGCAACAGCCTCCTTCATGGGTCTCCCCACAAACCTCTCATCCCTCCATCCTTGCTTTCTCTTCTACATTGCTAGTTTTCCAAAGTGTGGTTCTGATTGTATTGCCCCTCTGTTCAAAAATCTTCTCACCGTCTTCTTAATACAGTCATAGAATTCCTTTCATGATCTAACACAATCCAGGCCTCACCTGTATTTCCAACACAGGCCCTGTTATCCAATGTGAACTCAAATTGTCGCTCTTCATAGACCTACTGTATGACTTTGGGAACGTGAATGTGAGCTCTCTGATGTCTGTTTGTGTTAAAGATATCCATATTTTGGTCTTTCCCAAGAAGCTCTAAAATGTTACATAACAATGCTGGTACCAATTCTGTCCTTACTAAGTTGTAAATTTCTTTTCTTAAAATGTATTTGATTGACATATAGTTGATTTATAATGTTAATTTCTGCTGTACAGCAAAGTGATTCATATATTATATATTTCAAATATATATACACACATTATTTGTTGTATTATTTTCTATTATAATTTTATCACAGGATATTGAATGTAGTTCCCTGTTCTATACAGTAGAGCTTGCTTATCTATTCTATATATAATTGCTTACATCTGCTCATCCTAAACTCCCAATCCATTCCTCTCCAGCTCCCTCTCCTACTTGGCAACATGAATCTGTTCTCCATGTCTGTGAGTCTGTTTCTGTTTCATAATTTCATTTGTGTCCTATTTTAGGCTTAAATATAAGTGATATCATATGATATTTGCCTTTCTCTTTCTGACTTACTTCACTTAGTAAAATAATCTGTAGTTCTATCCATGTTGCTGCAAATGGCATATTTCATTGTTGTTTGTGGCTGAGTAGGCTTCAGCAATATGTGAAGCAAGAACTTCCAGATGTACAAGCTGGGTTTAGAAAAGGCAGGGAAACTAAAGATCAAATTGCCAACATTCATTGGATCACAGAGAAAGCAAAGGAATTCCAGAAAAACATCTACTTCTATTTCACTGACTACGCTAAAGCCTTTGACTATGTGGATCACAACAAACTGTGGAAAATTCTTCAAGAGATGGGAATACCAGACAACCTTATCTGTCTCCTTAGAAACCTATATGCAGGCCAAGAGGTAACAGAACTGGACATGGAACAACAGACTGGTTCCAAATTGTGAAAGGAGTACAACAAGGCTATATATTGTCACCCTGCTTATTTAACTTATATGCAGAGTACATCATGTGAAATGCCTGGGTGGATGACTCACAAGCTGGAATCAAGATTGTTGGGAGAAACATCAACAACCTGAGATATGCAGATGATACCACTGTAATGGCAGAAAGTGAGAGGAACTAAAGACCCTCTTGATGAGGGTGAAAGAGGAGAGTGATAAAGCTGGCTTGAAATTCAACTTTCAAAAGACCAAGATCATGGCATCTAGTCCCATCACTTCATAGCAAATAGAAGGGAAAAAGTGCAAGCAGTGACAGATTTTCTTTTTCTTCAGCTCCAAAATCACTGCACACAGTGACTGCAGCCATGAAATTAAAAGACGCTTGCTCCTTGGAAGAAAAGCTATGACACACCTATACAGCATGTTAAAAATCAGAGACGTCATTTTGCCAACAAAGTTCCATATCATCAAAGCTATGGTTTTCCCAGTAGTCATGAGTGAGACTTGGACCATAACGAAGGCTAAGCACTGAGGAACTGATGCTTTCTAATTGTGGTGCTAGAGAAGACTCTTGAGAGTCCCTTGGACTGCAAGGAGATCAAACTAGTCAATCCTAAAAGAAATCAACTCTGAAGATTCATTGGAAGGACTGATACTAAAGCTGAAGCTCCAATACTTAGGCCACCTGACGGGAAGAGCTGACTCATTAGAAAACACCCTGATGCTGGGAAAGACTGAGGGCATATGGAGAAGGAGGCAACAGAGGATGAAATGATTAGGTAGCATCACCAACTCAATGGACATGAATTTGAGCAAACTCCAAGAGGTAGTGGAGGACAGGGAAGTCTGGCATGCTGCAGTCCCTGGGGTCACAGAGTCGGACGCAACTTAGTGACTGAAAAACCACCACAACAAAGTATTCCTTTGTATATTCATACCACGTCTTCTTTATCCAGTAAATATCCTTCATAGGTTCTCACTGAACCTGGTTCCAATCAAGATAAAGACAATCTGTACTCCTGAAATCCTACTTGCACATTTGAAATTCTACTTGCACCCGCCGCCACAAATCATAGCTATTTTCAAGGTCTCTATGATACAAACTAAAGTTTGATAGCCAGAAAGTAAAATGAAATGACAACGTAGTAATATTGCAGTCAACCAAATGACTGGTTAGCTATATGGTGGAGCAGTTAACAGGGACTGTGAGAAGAAGTGGGTAGAGTTAGGGAAGGAAAGCTTGTTTGCCTTTCTTGAAAGTTCAGATGCTGAAAGGTAACTGGAGATATGGGGAGGAAGGGCTAGAGCTCAAAGGCTGGCTGCCTCATAGCATGTGAATTCAAACCAGAGTTTATATCTCATCTTGGCCACTGTCTGGATGTGTATATTGGGGCAAATCCCTCATCTCCTTGAGTCATAGACTCCTCATCAAAAAATGGGTGAGTGGTAGGGGAAGGGGTACACATCTTAAGGGCTGTTGTGATGATTAGTGTGTGATGTGTAAGACACGCTTAGCTCAGCGCTTGTACTCAAGAAATCTGCTAATATTGCAATGACTATGGACTGAGCTCTGGATAATGTAAAAAGTAGTCTACAATACTGCACACTTTCCTAAAGTCAACACTCATTTTGCATCTAGAATGTGCTAGGCATTGTCTTAAAGGCATTGTCCTTTGCCCTCAAGGACCTGGAGCATCCCAAGAGAACCACAGATAAGCGATTACCATTAGGTAACATGCTGAGCAGTGCAGCAGGCATGTAAATGCAGCAAGTCACCCCTTTATATCTTCAGGGGATTGGGTTTGTGGACCGTAAAAGCCCAGAAGGCTGCAAATAGGAAAAGGGTTTATTTGGGGTCTGAAAAAATTGCATTTCAGGAGACACAGATTCAGGTAAAGCCAAAAGAGTATTCCAGGGAAATGAAAGAGTCAGGGGCTTATAAAAACAAAAGCCATGAGGCTGTATTCTGACATAAGAAAAGAAATATTTGTCCTTAATGGCTAACACCAGTTGTTTTAAGGAAAGTGTCGAGTAAGCATCTTGAGTTTCTGGCATTCGTTCTGGTTGCCTGCATTAAGACAGTAGTAGTCAAAAGGTCTGATTCTATCTAGGAGAGATGAGTACAAGCCACAGTTCCTCAGTGGCTCCACAGCTTCATTTAGCCTGCCCCAAGCTCCTCCATCCATGGGATTTTCAAGGCAAGAGTACTGGAGTGGGTTGCCATTTCCTTCTCCAGGGAATCTTCCCAACCCAGGGATCGAACCTAGGTCTCTCACACTGTAGACAAACGTTTTACCATCTGAGCCACCAGGGAAGTCCTCTCCTAGCAACACTGGTGTCATATTGATTTTCCATTCACAGCACCAGGACCCCTTGCAGATACAAAAATCTGTGGCTGCTCAAGTCCCTTATATAGAATAATGTAGACTAATTTGCCCTCTGTATCCACAGAACCAACTGCACTACTCTGAAAACACAGGCACTTTTTCTAACAACAAGCATTTTCTGAGTACATTACAGGGACCAGACATTATTTTAGGTGCTGAAGGATCAGAAATGAATATGATTCCTCTGTTTAAACAGTTCAAACTGGATTGTTTCCAATAGCTACAGTGTGTACTGAGATCTCACCTAGATGTCCATTCACACTACATGTGAGCACAGAGAAGATGCAGTCAGATTCACCTGATGATAGGAAGGGTTTCAGGAGGTGAATCTGAACTGGGTCCAGAAGCAGGTGATGCCCAGGCAGAAGTGAGAGTACTGTGGGGAAAGAGATTTCCAAGTGAGCATGACATCACTGGAGGGCTTAGAAGCAGGGAAGGATCAAGAACATTTGGAGTGATGGGAAGTAAGGATGGATAGATTAGCTTGAGGATGCCCTGGATATGCCACCAACACCAGAGACCTCTTTGGTTTATCCTTCAGGTGGTGGGAAACAGGAAGGAATTTAATCTACCCTCAGTCATATTCCAAGCCTGGACAATCTTACAGAGGCTGACTGAGATCTTCCTCTCTGTTTTCAAATCCTTGTGAAAAGAAAAAAAAAACTACCATCTGGTCTTCAGGAAAACCAAAGACTGCAAGGAGAAGCCAAGTGTGGGCAGGCTGACAATGCCCAGAGCAAATTTGGCCGAGCATAATGAGACTCATAAGCAGTAATGTGTTGCTTTAACTTGTCCTTGGCACTGGGAGACCTCAGGGAAACCACCCAGCCGACTCAATCTCCTTTGTCCCTGCCTCTTCCTCTCCTTTCACACCCTAATTTCTTCCTTTGCTTTGCTGCCATTTTTTTTTTTTAATAGACCAGCTGATTGCAGGAAACTTGCCCTGTTCAGAGTCTGGAAAGTCATAACGGAAACCACTCAGTTAAACTGAACTCTGAGTAGTATTCTCAGGGCAAAACTTCTCCCTGTGCCTCTGCCCCTTGTGGTTTGCGGATGCTCATTTGGAGGTGCCATTGGTCTCAGGGCACAACAGGATGTACAGCTGTACCTGCCCACCCTCTCTGAAGCCAGCTCCCGGCTGAGCCCAGGCTGCCTGCTTGAGTCACTTGGGCTGAATGGCCCAGACCAGGAGATGCGGAGGAAGACGTGGTTAGACTCAGCCAAATGTCCTTGTCTGACCTCTGCTCTTTTTCTGTCCCCAGAGGAAAGGTGGTGCTTTCCTGCCCACAGAACTTAATTTCCATTTCCCCATTCCTTACCACGCTGTACTCCTGTCCCACCTCTTGGGGAGAATGGGATTTGGTGTTTCACATGGACAGCACTCTGCAGAATCCCCTTTTTCTCAAAACCAAGGGCTTTGATGGGCCTACTGGGAAGACTACACGTCGAAAGCCAGAGGTTATCCCCCTTCTCTGCTGGTTCCGTCTCTTAGTCTCTTTGCACTTCCCTCCTCCCTCAGGATGAGGCTCGGTTTCTGGCAGGTCCCCATGAGCCAGCCACAGTGGGAGCATCTCATAACCCGTGTTCACCCTGACTAGACCAGGGGAGCCCCCAATCTGATCTCAGCTGGCGAGGCAGCAGCGAACAGTGGAATGAGGCAAGATCTTAATTCCCTGGCCAGGAAATAAACCTGGGTAGCCTAGAGGAGAACCAGGAATCCTAGCCACTAGACCAGCAAGGGCTAGAGGATAGAAGCTATTGTTGCCCTGGATCTCAGCCCCAAGTGAAAAATGTGTTCATTATGGAGGCAGAAACCGGAAATGCAGCTACAAAGTTTAGTATTAGAGACATAGCACAACACGTGGGAGAGCACAGAGAGATGTAGTTTGTTTAGTTAAGAGAGGAGCGAGGCAGAGATACATACCCAGTGAGAAGAGGAGGAGTGCAGCAAAGACGCACACTCAGTCGTGTCCAACTCTTTGCCAACCCCGGACTGCAGCCCACCAGGCTCCAAGCAAGAATACTAGAGTGGGTTGCCATGCCCTCCTCCAGGGGACCTTCCTGACCCAGAAATCGATCCCACATTTCTTGCATCTCCTGCATTGGCAGGCAAGTTCTTTATGACTAGCACCCCCTGGGAAGCACAGGAAAGAGGCGGTTAAGTCATTTATATAGGTCAGTTCTTCTGGGTCTTTGTCTTCCTTCAGGCCAATTATCTGGCTTCTTTTTCCTCACCTGACCTACCCTGGGACCCTCCCCTAGGGTGCACATGCACCCCTCAGCCAAGATGGATCTTGAAGTGAAGCCTTCTGAGAGAAGCAAGCCTCACTATGGTCTGACATTGGCTACAAAGTGACAGTCATGTCTGACTCTGCAATCCCAGAGACTATATAGCCTGCCAGGCAAGAATATTGGAGTTGATTGCCATTTCCTTCTCCTGGGGATCTTCCTGACCCAGGAATCGAACCCAGGTCTCCTGCATTGCAGGCAGATTCTTTCTGAACTAAGCTACTAGGGAAGTCCCCTGGTCTGGCATTATCCCCTGACTTTTGACCCACGAAGAGCCTTTCTGGGCATGTACAGCATCTCCCTTGTCCCAGGGTTTTGCTTCTCTTTTTCCTTGCTATGACTATTACCTTCAGGTGTTTACAAGAGACAAACACTGACTGTTTACCCTGTTTTTGTTGTGTTGTTAATTCCATTTTGGAGGGCAAACAGAAGGCTGATTGTAAATGCCTCAGCTGGAGCCCATCTAACTCTTATCTCAGGAAATGCAAACAGGAGGCTAGTTGTAAATGTCTAACCTGGAGCCCATCTCTCTCCTGCAGCAGCTCTTCCAACCACTTTCAGGCCCAGAGGAAGCACCACCCCTCTGAGTGCGACTCTACTCCCACAGCAACCAAGGGACCAGGTGACACTGCTTGCAAGTGGGGAGGAGCTTATGCCCGCAGGGTTTACTTGAACCAAAGTAGACCCAGGGATCCTCCCTGTTGTGGATCATTCTGAGGCTCAGTTTTTAGGTATGCCCTGCCAGAGCTGTGCCATGTCACCAAGAAACCTGTCAAGTTTTATTGTGAAGCTGTGACCAACTCGTTAACAAGTACTCACTTTCCTCCTTCCCTGCCTTGCTTTTCTTTGTCTCTCACTTTCACAGCTCTGCCGTTGCACCTCCCAGAGAAACATTAGCAGGTACGCTTTACCTCACGCTGTTTTCTAGGGAATAACACTGACCCGTTAATTTGGTTCGTTTTTTCCTAAGTTGGCCTGGGCAGGTTTTAATCACCTCTTCCCTCTAATACCCCAAAGAAGATTATTTCTTGCTTCTGTCTTGGAGCAGAACGCATTCAGATGTGTAGATCCCTGGAAAGCATTTGGTCAGAAGGAGGGCCATCACAGCACTATAAACAAGAGGGGGAAAAAAGAAGTGGAAACAATCTAAGCTTCCCAAACTGGACAGTGTTATTTTAAATGCTAGATAGACATTTAAGATAATGTTGCAGACATTTATTGACAAACTTATTTATGATTGTTAATTGAAAAAAATTAGATCTAAGCACAGTGTAATCTCACTTTTGCAAGAAACAAAAAAAGATTCTCTCTTTGTAGAGAAAAGCTGGAGGAAGTTGTATGTCAAATGCAAACAGAAGTTGTCATCTGGTGGTGGGTGAGTTCTTTTTAAAAAAAATTTTTTAAAGAAGCTGGGCTCACATAGTAATGGAGTCCAGCAAGTTTTTAGGAAGGGGACTCAGGTAAGAGCTGATGTTGCCATCTTGAGTCTAATGGTTGGAAACTCAGGTAGGGTTTCTGGGTAGCTGTCTTGAAAATTCCTTCTTCTTTTACTTCCTTTTTTAATTTGCTGTACTTCCCATCATGTGGGATCTTAGTTCCCAGACCAGGGATCAAACCTGCACCTCTGGCATTAGAAGAGTGGAGTTTTAACCCCTGGACTACAAGGAAGTCTCTCCTTTGTTTTTTATATGTATCATTATTTTAAATTTTTCCTCTAAGAAACATAATTAATTGTGATTTTTTTTTTTTATTTAAAAGAAAAAAAGCACCCTGGGCCTGCCTGGTGCTCATAAATTCACATTCTCCAGCATTATTCTGTCATTTTAGAAGAAACCAGAGATGAGGATCCCAGAGACACTCTGGAAGATCAAGGATTTCAGAGAAACTTTTATTTTTGGCGAGAATTATTAAGAGGAAGTGCTTTGCAATTATTCCAACGATGTATCTTTGTTGAAGTTTGAAAGTAATATATCCATATCTCTATCAAGAGAAGGGTTACAGTATTGCTGCTGTAACTCTCTTTTATGAGGCGGTTCATAAGGCATGACCACTTGTTTCATTACTTTATTATAATTAATAATTTTACTCTTCCTGAAATAAATGTATTTTTTCTTAAATACTTCTATTGATATATTTTTTTCAGTTCAGTTCAGTTGCTCAGTCGTGTCCCACTCTTTGTGACCCCATGGACTGTAGCACACCAGGCCTCTCTGTCCATCACCGACTCCGGAGTTTACTCAAACTCATGTCCATTGAGCCGGTGATGCCATCCAGCCATCTCATCCTCTGTCGTCCCCTTCTCATCCTGCTCTCAATCTTTCCCAGCATCAGGGTCTTTTCAAATGAGTCAGGTCTTCACATCAGGTGTCCAAAGTATTGCAGTTTCAACTTTAGCATCAGTCCTTCCAATGAACACCCAGAACTGATTTCCTTTAGGATGGACTGGTTAGATCTCCTTGCAGTCCAAGTGACTCTCAAGAGTCTTCAACACCACAGTTCAAAAGGATCAATTCTTTGGCACTATATCTTTTTAATTCTTGATAATTTTTAAGAGTAAACCATCACATTTGCACGGGGTGGGACAAATGGGCAAACCACTTATTCAACATATACTGAACTTTGTCCATTTTTCAGAAACTAAGCTGGGGCCTGGGGAATCAGAACTGGAAGACATCCACTCTTCCCTCAGTGAGTTGGTAGGGAATAAGGATCACCAAACTGACATTGCTGTTGACTGTTGTGGGCATTCTATGCCCAGGTCACAGAAGGACAGTCTGGATTGTGAGTGGTCAGGAAACACTTCTTTAGAGTAGGTGGTATCTGACCTATATGCTGAAGGATATGTGGGAATTAGCTAAAGAAAAGGAAAAGGACATTCCAAGCAGAGGTTAGAAGATGCAGAAGCGAGCAGATCCAGAGACTGGAAAAAGCTAAATCTGTTGATCCCTGGTGTCCAGAACTGTCTGTGATGATGCGAAAGTTACTATATTGGGGCTGTTCAAAAAGGTAGCTGCAGGTGACATGTGGATATCGAGCAAGTGAGGAACTGAAATTTTAATTTTATTTCAATTTTTAAATTTAAATAACCACCTGTGGCTAGTGTGATTTTTAAACCACTTTATTAGGGAGTAATTGACATCCAAAAAGCTGTGCATAATTGATGTATACGGCTCGAAAAATTTGGAGAGCAGTGTACATCTGTGAAATCATCACCACAAATCTATGCCGTAAACACATCCATCACCTCCTAAAATTTCCATCTGTTCTCTATTTATTAGTCTTTTGTGTAGGCTGTGAGAATGCTTTACCAAAAGTCTAGTGTGTATTGAGCAGCATAGCTCTAGAAGAAATCTACTGCTAGGCCGTGTTCATTGCTTTTTTCTAGTAAATTTCATTTTCACCCTGAAGGTAAAAAGGAGTCACAGCAACATTTCAAAACAGAATAATTGCTTAGGAGAAACTTTATATGCAAATTTGGAAGGAAAGTAATTTCACCTTTCATATAGGTCTAAAGAAACATAACTTTATGTTGTTAAAAAATGTATGATTATCTGACTTCCTTGATTCCTTTTTTCTTTTAAAATATTTAACCAGATGACTTTGTTTGGGAGGGGTGGGGAGAATAGTGCTTTCAGTTGTTTCCACTTTTTTCTGCCATTTGTGTTTCTCTTTTATATTCAATATTTCAAATATGGTTTGTATTTAATCCCGACAGTTTTTAACATGCATTCACTTTCCATGACCCTCTTAGAGAAGGTGACAGAAAAGAAACGCGTTGAACAAACATAGCCATAAAATTTATCTTTGGAAATGATCTGACAGTGGAAACTGCCAAACAATTAGGTCACCTACAAACCAATAAGTAAAAGGATAGCCATCTCAATAGGAAATTGAGTAGATGGCATTAATGAGCCATTCCCTAGGGCTCGCATACAAATAGCCAATTAAACATGTAAAACAGCACTCAACCTTACCAGTATTCAACAAGTTTCCATGAAAATGAGGTTCCCATTTTTCAACAACCAAACTAGTGAAGTTTTATTTTGAAGACTGTCTATCATTGAGGATGTAGATAAACAATTGGTCTCTTAACCGTCTTAGGAATATGAATTGGTACATTCTTTCTGGAAGCCAGTTTTGCAGTACTTTACCCAAAGGCTTAAAAAGTTTAAGCCTCATCAGCCAGCTATCCCATTTCTGGGAATTTGCCATAAGGCAGGAATTGGCGTTTCTTGCAGAGATATATGTACAAGGCCATCTAGGTCTGTATTACATGCAATAGTGAAAAAAAGCAACCTAACTGTAGTTGGTTTTATTAACTAAATCATGATAGACTTATTAACTAAATCATGTTACATCTACACGAAACTGGACACTACATAGCCATTAAATGCCACGTTCTGTATGGATACTCATCTGCATGGAGGAAATGTCTGCGATTTATTTTTAGTGGAAAAAATATCAACTCTCTATTAAAATGGAAGATTTACATTGAATATAAAAGATTGTGTAACTAGAAAAAATACTTGACAGATAGTCACCAAAATGTTAGCTTATCGCTTAGTAGTGTGATTATGTGTGGTCTTTGTATTTTTCTGTTTCTCTATATTTTATAATCTTCTACAATGAAAGTATATAGCATTTAAATAGAAAAACATTGTTTAGGTTGAAGCTGTTAATTAGGTGGGTAGAGTTCAATTGTGACAGAAGCAATTGAAGGAATGTAATTGCCACACTCCGGGCTTTGCTAGATAAAACAATTAAAGTGCTGGCAGGCATGTACTAGCCTAGACTTATGCACAGTAGAGATTTTAAAGAGGCTGAGTGATTTTGGAGTCCTTTCCAGAAGCTTTCCCTGCTGTTGGTAGCAGCAGAAGTGCTTTGATTAATCAAGATAAAATGTTTTCAACCAGTGACAATTATGAACATGAGATGATCCTGCAGACAAATAGGTGGTTGGTTTATAAAAAGAAGGGATTTTCCTGTTGTTGCATGCGTGCTAAGTTGCTTCAGTCATGTCTGACTCTGTGTAACTCTATGGACTATAGTGTAAGGCAAGTGCAGAGAAAAAAAAGAGAGAGGTGGGCAGTCAGGCAAGGAAAGGGAAATTTATTAGAGGGAAAAGAGAGGATGACTGGCTCTTAAGGAGAACCATCGTCCTCACTTTTTGACAGGGTCTTCGTTATACCCCATCAATGAAAAATTCTCTGAAGGGATGCTTAATTTTTAGCCTGACATTGAGTCCTTGGTCACATAGCCAGAGGTCTGGAATCTGGTGGTCTCGAAGCTTTGAGAAGATAGGCGTCAGTGAGAAAACAGAATGTCATTTGGGCAATTTGGTCAGCTTCAAGGATCACTGTGATTTTATTCTTTGTTTGTGAGGTTAACATGATGAGCCATCTTAACAATGAGACCCCATGTGGGCCCTACCATGTAGCCTGCCAGGCCCCTTTGTCCATGGGATTCTCCAGGCAAGAATACTGGAACGGGTTCCCCTCCTCCAGGGGATTTTCGAAACCCAGAGATGGAACCCACATCTCTTATGGGTGCCTGCATTATCAGGCAGGTTCTTTACTACTAGAGCCCCCGGGGAAGCCCCTACCCCCTTGTTAGGTTCGTCCTAAAATTTTAACCCAGACACATCTGGAAAAGAAGAGAGTGGAAAAGAAAGCTTTAACCACAGACCAATAACCAGAACTTTCAGTTAATCAGAAATTCATCTGCCTTTGATTTTTAGGAGAAAATGGAAAATCACACAAAAATAGCGACTATTAATCCTCAAATAGTCAACTGAGGATTTCTCATAACTAACTTTCAGTACATTTGTCAAGGATTTATCGATTCAGACTAGTCTGCAGACTTCCCGCATCGGTATTTGTCATTCTATCCAATGAAAACAATTCCTAACAGCGAATTTGGAATTCCAGAAGTATTTTCATTATCAACCAAAACAGACACAATAATGTTCTATACACTCTACTTACTGCTCAGAAGGAAGTGAAAAAAGGAAGGTGGGAAGGAAGGAAAGGAGGGAGGGAGGGGAGTGAGGGGAGGGATGAAGGTGGGGAGACCATATTAGACTGGGAAGATTGGATCTCATCCAAGGAACGACATATTCCTGCTGTGGTCAGATACTTAAGAGTGGAAAGAAGAAAAAATCATCTATTTCTAAAGTGTTGTGAGTGGGTAACGGGGCTTGAGCTTAGAAGCAGAAATGAAGGATAGTTGACCGGCAAATGATGGCAACTATGGGTCTCAGCACATTATTCTGTTGAGTTACTATTATGTAACCAAGGCTGGGTGGGACCAGAACTGGGTTATACATGAGTCTCAGTGTATAAGAAAAGACAAGGACAGTATCAGAGTTGAAGAAACATACCTGCTTATAATAAGTACATTTTAGATCATTTCATTCAGTAGATGCTATGGCAGAGGCAGTGTAAAATGAATGAGCAATTTCACATTTTTGAGAGACCAACACAATAATCTAAGCAGAGTTCATTTAGAAACTGCTAGATTCTTGACTCCTAAGAATACCTGGAACCAGTTCTTTTTTTTTTTTTTTAATCAAACCAGTTGATGTTCACACACATGCATGCAGCCCTAACATGCGGCCCCCCAAAAAAATAAGCTCCCTCTGGAGAACTGGCTTTCATTCACCTTCCTTGGGTCCAGGTCTTGGGTGCTATGGTCTCTGACACCCTGCTTTGAGCTGGATGTGCCCTGAGCATTGGTGCTCACCTGAAGGAGACTTGGCTAATCTGAGATTCCTGTTCTGTATATCCCAGGATTTTGACCCCAGCTAGTTCCTGGAAACCTGACTTCCTGCTCAGCCTTCTCCTAATTCCATGTTCTACTAGCTGCCATGCCCAGTAGCTGAGTGTGTCTGGGTGAGGCAGTCACACTTCAGATGTGGTACCCATATTGATGCTGCAAGTATCTCAGCCAGAGGTATAGACCTGCCTTCACATTCGTGCTTCATGGGTGGAGAGGAGGATAAAGGGACAATGCTTATCAGGCTGCTGGCAGGTAATAAATGACATGGCTTCTCGCAATTGAATGCCTTTCTCCCTACCTCTTTTCCTAACTTATCTGTGGCTATAGATACCTTGTAGTGTATAATACTCATGTAACTTCCATGAATGTCAGAACTTGCATCCCCCCAAATCTGATGCTTAGCACATAGTTGATGTTCAATAAGTATTTGTTGAACGAATGAACGTGAATAATGTATGTGATCACTCTTACCTTATATGGTTTCCTCGACACTGATCACCTGGCATGAATTTCCAAACCCTGCCCCCATTGATGTTTACCTTTGCCTGAGGAAATGAGTAATATCTGCTCTTGGGTGAATTAGTTACTTACTGTAAGGGCCGTTCACCAGAAGTCAGTCCTTTTAAGCAAGGCTGTTGTCTGATGGACCACTCTGCTTCTGCTCAGAGCCCTGTCTGGAGAAGAAGACAGGCTGCATTCTGGGCAGTCTTGTAGCCCAGTTCCAGCAGAGCATCTCAGGCAGGCAAAGTGAGGGCAGGGAGCTGCTGGTGTCCTATCTGTTCTTGCTCCAGGCCCAGATTCCTGTCTGAAAATGAGAAGACCCCCGACCTCATGGCCAATTTATCCATCAGACAGAGAGGGCCTAAGGTCCATGAAACTTTGTAGAGACCCACAGAAAATGCTTTCATTTTCTCTTAAAATCAGAAGAAAAGGGAAATGGCAACCCACTCCAGTAATCTTGCCTGGAAAATTCCATGGACTGAGGAGCCTGGTGGGCTACAGTCCATGGGGTCGCAAAGAGTCGGACACGACTGAGCAATTTCACTTCACTTCAATAATGATTCCAGCCTTCATTATACTTATTTTTGTACCAACACAATCATAAAATAACATTCTTAATTTTTTTTTCATGGAGGAAGGAGTCCACGAAGATCATAGTGCTGAGCAGAAAAGCAGACTCGCCAAGCCCTGTGCTGCCCTGGGAGGGCTGGTCCCTCAGGCACCTTCCCAGAGAGAAGCCCGCTCTTCTGTATGAAGGCAGAGAGGGCTTCAGAGCAGCCCCGGCCTCTTAAATAAGGCACATCCCAGTCCAGTATACACTCTCCCCTCACTCCTCGGACTGAAATATGGGGAAAAGCTGCATGATCTCACTCTTCTAAAGAAGACAAACCCGGAAGTGACTCCATCCCCTGATGCTCAAGCAGAGAAAGCTCATCAATGATGTCACCTCCTTTTCCCTCAAAAGTCAAGCATAAGCATGACCTTCCCTCAAACCCGGCAGGAAAGATCAGGCATGATGTCAGCCGACCCCCACCCGGCTGGCCGATGACTCGTTTTCACCCCGAGGACGGAAGACGGCATCTCAGAAGTGACTCTGCCTGGAGGTGTGGGTGTCCGGCTGGCCGCTGCTTCCTCTCGGTCCCGGGCAGGCCTGTCTGCCTAGAAGGCAGCCAGCAGTCAGCGAGGAGTCACACGAACCGTGACTCAGCACGTGGCAGCAGACAGGAATTTGTTCAGGGCTCAACATCCAATAAGGAGTTTTCAGGCAAGTCTGGAGGGCAAGATGAGCCAGCTCACAATGAGAAACTGAAAAGCAAAAAGGGGAAACCCAGGACTGAGAAATTCCTAGAAAAAAAAAAAAAAAGCGTAACCTTGGCCAGGAGAAGGGTGCTTGAATTGACAGGAATATGAGGCAGGGGCAGCCTCAGACCTGCATCAGCTCACGGCTCTGCCAGCACTCAGGAAGCCAGCCATCTTTCGGTCCAGTTTGCTGTATGCCCTTCTGACCTCCTGTGCAGGTGCTGAGTCCTCCTTGCAAAGAAGGACAGCCCCAAGAAGGACAGGACAGCCTAAGTGTGCATCAGGGCCTCAACACCCAGGGAACAATAGTGTTTGAGTCTGCAGCCCAGATTTCACACAGAGGAAGGGAACAGAATATGAAGAAAATAAAAGATTGTAAATAAAAGATGGAATGTCCATAGTGGGGAAGGCTGGTGGGTGGGAATGGGGAGGGGTGGGAATTTTCTGTACTTTCCACTCAATTTGCTGTGAACTTAAAACTGCTCTAAAAATAAAGTCTATTTTTTTAAATTGACTGAGATTTTTTTTTTTCTTAATCTGTTCTGTGGCCATGGAACCCCAGGTAGCATCATGCAGAGAGGTCCATTCTAGCTCAAGAGGGAGACCAGTAAGCAAGCTGCCTAAGCCATCCTGACTATAGGAGCCACAAACAATGGAATTTTTCCTCTTTCTCACACTTTGAGCATAGCCCCTGCTGACATAATTCCTTAACTCTGTACAATAATTTTGCACTCTAGAGCTAGGAAGAAAGTTATAGCAAATGCTTCTGGAAGAGATAGACTCTGGTATAAGAATAGCTAGTAGATCTATTCCTGAGAAAAAGTTATTCTATTCTAAGCCTCAGTTTCTTCACCTGTGAAATGGGGATAACAGTATTGTCCGTCTTCAGAGATGTCATGCGGACCTACTTTCAGGTGTGCCATCCACCCTGTTTACAATGGCCACATCCTCCCCTCCTCAACGCTCACCAGCACTTCCTAGCACCCTCCTTCATTTTACTTTTCTACAATGCATGTATTTATTTATTTTACAATGCATTTACCATTATCTTCATACCCTGTAAATTCTCTTTATCACCCTTTGGGATGTAAATTTCATAAAGGAAAGGATTTTTGTCTGCTTTATTCCATATCCCCAGCACCTGAAACATTTTCTAATATGTAGTAAGTTCTATATAAGTATTTATTGGATAATATTCAATTTATGTGAAGTGCTAAGCAAAAAGCCCTGCATATGCCCTGTGTGTAATACACATTAACTATCTTTATTTTATTTTCCATGTTGCAAAACAGTAAAGACTGATGAAGTTCCAGAGAGGAGAAAAAGAGATGCAAATAAAAGAGAATTAGGATTCGGGGACATAAAAACAGACTTCCTGAATGGCACAAGTCTGCTTTGGGTTAGGTCTACAGATGTGGATATGTGAATGGCTTCAGGTCTGGCCCCCTAAACAGCACAAAGTGCCCACCATATAATGATGAGAGATTGTGTCTATCTCAGAGAGCTTAGAAAACAATATATGTGTGCTCTTTAGCCAACTAGTTCATCTTTTTTTGATTCTTAGAGCAGAATCTGCTTTGGGCCAGTTGGAATTTTCACTACAATTTTCATCACAAGCATTACATACTTTCAGTATTTCATTGGATGCTTAAAAGGAAATATGAAGAATTGTTCAAAACTAGCTCATTATCCATCCCACAATAGCACCATCAGGAGTGTGCTGGGCTGTAAGTACCAAAGCAAAAGCTCAAAGTGACATCAAAGCAGAAGGCTGGAGGTACTAAAGCAGCTGGATCTGAGCCACGACACAGGAGAGAAAGAAGCATCCTCAATAGATACCAAGCTATCAGGGCATCCTGACCTGGCACATTTATGTTCTATGAGCCCACAGACAGTATGTGGCCAAAATCAGTGAACAGCCTGCCTCCCATCTTATTGGAAAGTTGGTTCTTTCAAAATGTGCTTCTATCTCATTTTGTAAAACACACACACACACACACACAACAAATCCTCTGCTATTAAGCTCAGTTTTCTCATTGAAATACTCTGCTGATCTTCAAAGGGAAAAGGAAGAACTCTTCAAAATCATGATGAAGTTACCATTGTCCGAGTGCTTTGGGAGAACTTTGCTCCTCTCAGCTCCCACCTTCCTCACATGGAGGTGCACTCAGGCCCCAGACAGGAGGGCCAGGAGCTGAGCTCCTCTAGGGGTTAATCTGCAAAGTCTGGGTACACCACCCTGCCTCGCC
Source organism: Budorcas taxicolor (assembly GCF_023091745.1). Lineage (NCBI taxonomy): Eukaryota > Metazoa > Chordata > Mammalia > Artiodactyla > Bovidae > Budorcas > Budorcas taxicolor. The sequence goes on along the minus strand of NC_068912.1, from coordinate 53,809,426 downwards.
TGTCCCAAATGAAAAAAGCACGGAAGACAGCTACAAGCAGGTGATGCAAGGGGCAAAGCTACACTCCCAGTGCCTTTGTGCAAACTGTAAAAAGTTGCCTCTTCCAGGCCCTTGGATTGAAAACATTTTTTATTCCTCAAGGTTGGAGAACTTGCCAGAGAAGTAGGGCTATATTTCTCCTTGCTTGGATATCTTTGTGCAGGATAGAAACTGCAAAAGCACACTTGGTGGTTGGCTGTGTAAGAAGGGAGTATTGGAGAGCTGGGGTCACGAAGCGATGAGATCCTTTTCCTTTGCAGCTGGAGTTTAATCTGTGGTTGGATCTCCTGTTGAAGATGCTAACCTCCCAGTCTTTCTCCTCATGCTACCAATAGCACCAGCCCTGCTAGAAGCCTATGGTATCGATACTTAATGTAGGCTGAATATTCTGAGAAGGGCGATGTGATGTCATGGCAGGGCCATGGAAGCAGCTGACCTGGCAGTGTGGCTTGATAGTGTCAACTTGGTGAGGATGAACTGCCTTTCCCAGAGCTCCCTCCCCTGCACGTGTCCCATTAGAGTGGCCACAGGAGATATTCTTGCAGGGGATTTGAAGGGGAGAAGCAAAACAGTGGTCATTTTGTAGCTCACACGTGTTGCCACTAATCTTCTGAGTCGCCTCATTGGCCCCAAGCAGGTGTCTTTTATGCTGTTCTTGCCTCCCCAGAGCTCTCCAGTGAGAGAGCAACCACAGCTGCCGCCCCACCTCCATGACCGCATTCCAAACTTTCAAGCTAAGGTCGCTTGCATTCTTAGCTGACAGCTAAATAAAACGACCCCATTCCTGTCAGCTGACCTCCCTCCCCTCCCAGGTAAAATGCCAGCGCTTTCTCAGGGGCTTTGAGAGCTAGGACTTTTGCACAAAGAAAGGTTGGGAGCAGAGTTGGTAGGCACCAGACCAGACTGGTTAGGGAAGTGTTTGGGGTGGTTTCCTCCAAACCCCACCACGACTGGCATTACATACTCTATTTGGATTCACAATAAAGGTGATTATTTATGATCTTATTAGCAGAGACTATAAATACCTCAAAGAAGGCCTCCAGTGTTTAAATTCTTTTCCAGTCTTAGGAACATGCTGGAATACCGAGCAATTCCGACAAGGATGTCTCTCACCCCTCCCTGCCATTTATTTCACCCTCTGCTCCATCTGCACCCCCCACTCCTGACGTCAGTTTCTACAGCCTTCCTCCTGCCACTCTTTTCTTTTCATCTTGCTGTGCTGTCACCCTGTCCTCCATCTATCTTGCCAAAAACGAACCAAAGGGTATAAGCTATCCTAGGACAACTTGACATAGAAAATATGTCTTTTCAAAGTCCCCGAATGTCACGATGAACTCATTGAGAAACCATATGATAGACTGTATTGGCTTTTCCAAAGACAGTCTCTGGGAAAAAGTGTTGAATACTTGACTCATTCACTGACAACTTGGGACAGTCAAATAGGGGAGGAAGAAAGAAGAAAGAAAAAAGGAGTAAATAAATGGTTTCTTTTTATCTATAGGTATCTGATTCAGGCGCCAAGGCTATGAATCTTCGAATACAGTCAGTTACAGTCATGGATGATTCTCCAAAGAAGAGGCCAAACACTGCCAAAACAAAAAGCAAATCTGAACCATCACATTCCTACTGTAATGGATGCTGAGAAATGGATGCAGTACAACCACCCACAAGTTTCCTGGTACTTGCTGCTGTCATTGCAAAAGGCTGGCTCCTTCAAAGTATCATCTCTTGCCCCTGCCAGAAAAAGCCAGTCTTTAAGAGAAACTAAATCCAAGGTCACTTACTTCCACATAAAGAGAATATTTTGTCAGCTGCCAAAATTCATTTTTCTAATGTACTCTTACCCAATAACTTAAGCCTGGTATGCTGGGCAGAGTCCAACTTGGGTAATTCCGTGCTCCCAACCAAATTTCCCCAAGGACTTTGAACTAGACACGATATCATTCTTCACTTTCTCGGTTGTGCTCTTATTAATCAAAGTGATGCTTTTTATTTCCGAGTGATGGGGATACGGAAATGGAATTTCTGAAAGGGGATTATTCTTAAGAATTTAGTAATGAGAGGTTCCATTATATGAATTCAGTCAAGTTCTTTGGAAGTCAAGTCTGAACTCATTTATTCAGCAAATAATTATTAAAGTATATGCCAAGTACTGTTCTCAGCATTGCTGATGCAACAAGGCACAAGAAAAGGTTTCTGCCTTTAAGAAGTAAATATTAGAATAAGTATATGAGATGAGGTTGAAGTGAGAGGCAAGAATCAGACCGTTTAAGCCATGATCTAGAATTTGGATATTATTATAAAGACATTTGGAGAGTATTGGTGGAGTGATGTGATCATATTTGTTTGTTTTTAATCAGATCACCGTGAAGGGGAAGAGCCATTATACAGGATATCTGTGGGTCAGGGTCCTAGTCTACTGCTGTTTTACACAGGAATTGATTTATTTGGGGGTCAACACAATCATGTCCCTACTCTCCTCCCTGCAAGCTTTTCAAACAGCATTGAATCTTGTTATGCTCACAGGGCCGAAAGGCCAAAGTTTGGCCATACGGGCCATCGGCAGTGGATTGTTCCATGATGAATACGGGTTCCCTCTTCCTCTCTACATCTGGCTGTACTTCACAGGCTCCCTTTGGTCATACGGGACCCAGACAAAAGAAGGTAAATGAAGAAACATCAGTTCGTCTCCTCTGCTCCAGGAGCTGCCTGTGCTTTGCCGCAGGTAGTTCAAAGACAAAATCAAGGAGAAGCGTCTATACTTAAAGTGGCTTATTGAATGGTGGCATTCTTAGATAAGCACTACCATTGAAAAGAATCATTTTAAACTTTCTATTTGTCACCCGTCCTGTGAACAGTGACAAATATAATTGAGAAAGTTGTAGAATCTGGGCAGAGAAGGGAACATTAGCGGCCATCAAGTCCAATCTTCCACCCCATGTAGATGCTTCTATGCAGCTCCGACAGGGAGTCCTGCAGTGTTCTCCATCCCTCCTATGTCAGATGGGGGCCAGACGATGGCAGTTTCACTATACACCATTCTGTTGGTTTGGGAAGGTCATTGGTGATGGTACCTACTGACTTGTGGTCTGAAGGGCCAAAGAGCAGATAGAGAAAGTCACAGCCTGAAAAGGGAACACCAAATAAACTTGCTAATCTCAGGAGCAAAAGACAGAATAAAGGGCATAGAGCCACATGAGCAGATACACGGGAGGCTGGTGGAGGAGAAATAGAGAGTAGGTGAATTGGAGGTGAGCGGGTCTAGAGAAATTCCCAAGGGTTTGTGTGAGTGCTTATGATGGGAATTTTAATACAATTCTCACACACATTTGTACGATTGTGCCAAGTACTTTCAGAGAGGCTGGAGGGGAATCTGTATCCTACTTCTGCTAAATGGTCACTGTCTCACCTGGAAGCCCATTTCACCATTAAGAGGTGGTCTTCCTTCTGACCCGACTTACAGAGCAAATCTAATACTTTTTCTTCAAGACAGTCGTTTGGATAATTAGAAAGAGCTCCTATTGTTCCCTTTCGTTACTTCCTGCTTTAGGCTACGCATCCCTAGATTCTTTCAGCTGTTTTGGGATAGCATAATTTCAAGTTGAAAAGGACTTCAGAAATTCAAGTCCAGATCTCTCATTTACTCAGTCACTCAGTGGTATCTGACTCGTTGCAACCCTGTGGCTCCTCTCGTCCATGGAATTTTCCAGGGAAGAATACTGGAGTGGGTTGTCATTTCCTACTCCAGGAGATCTTCCTGACCCAGAGTTTGAACCCACATCTCTTGTGTTTCCTGCATTGGCAGGTGGATTATTTACCACTGGTGCCACCTGAAAAACCCTATATTAATATATATATATGTGTGTGTGTGTGATACAACAAAATATTGTTGTTCTGTCACTAAGTTATGTCTGACTTTTTGCAACCCCGTGGACTGTGACACACCAGGCCTCCCTCTCCCTCACTATCTCCCAGAGTTTGCCCAACTTCATGTCCATTGAGTCAGTGATGCTATCCAAACATCTCATCCTCTTCCACCCTCTTCTCCTTTTTCCTTCAGTATCTCCCAGCATCAGGGTCTTTTCCAATGAGTCAGCTGCTCGCCTCAATAGAGTATTACTCAGCCATAAAAAAGAATGAGATAAGGCCATTTGCAGCAACATGGATGGAGCTAGGGATTATCAGACCAAGTAAGTCAGAAAGAGAAGGGTGCATACCATGTGATGTCACTTACATGTGGAAGCTAGACTATGACACAAATGGACCTACCTGTGAAACAGAAGCAGGCTCATAGACATAGAGAACAGGCGTGTGGTTGCCAAAGGGGAGTGGGGGTGGAGGAGGGGTGCAGTGGGAGGTTGGCATTAGCAGACGCAGACTATTATGTACAGAATGGATAAACAAGGTACTAGTGTAAAGCACAGGGAACTGCATTTAGTATGTGTGATAAACGCAGTGGGAAAGAATATGGAACAGAATGTGTATATATGTATAAGTGAGTCACTTTTCTGTGCAGCAGAAATTAACACAACACTGTAAATCAATCATACTTAAAAAAAAAAAAAACTCCCCTTTTTGTTTTCAGCTCTTCTCCTCAAAGATGACCTACAGTGATTTTTTTCATTTTCCAGGGTTGTCATTGCTTTAGTGCAGGGATCTACAAACTACAGCCCAGCCCAAATCTGGCTAGCTGCCTGCTTTTATAAATAAAGTCTCATTAGAGCACAGCCACACCTATTCATTTCCAAATTATCAGTGGCTGCTTTCACACTACAAAGGCAGTCTTGAGTAACTGCGACCATGACCACATGGCCCACAAAGCCCAAAATATCACCTTTACAGAAGACAATTTGCCAACTCCTGGTCTAGGGTAAATGTCTGAACTCATCTGAGGCAGACTATGTGATTTCTTTCTGTCAGCTCGACTATATTTGGATATGCTCCCTCTTTAGCCATCTTTCTTCTGCCTTTACAATTTGATATATATTCTTTTTATTAAAGAATTCAAAATAAAATAGCTGCCTATTATCAACTGTTGACATATATCTTCTGCCCCATGCAGTGTCTCTTCTACATTTGGAAATTTAATAGTAAAGATTATTTATTTAAGGCAGAAAGCACTATTTTTCTCATTATTAAATTACTCATTTACATTTTATTTTCTTTCCAGTTTTATTGTGATACATGGCATAGAACATTGTAGAAGTTTAAGGCACCCAACACAATAATTGGATATATGTCTGAATGGTGAAATGATTACAGTAAGTTTAGTTACCATCCATCACCTCTTTACCATTTGTTCTCATTGCTCTACACCTATGTAACAAAGTTCACTGCATCACCTAAGGTTTTTTGGTAAGATGCCTTTCACTTTCAGCTTCATTTTGCAGGTTATATTTTTTATTATTTATTCCTCTGCCAACGACCCTTTAAGATATGAACTTACCGAAGAGCTCTCTTTGCAGACACAATAATTTCTTCCTTCAGCATTACCTCCACTTTTGTTACCAGAATTCTTTCTGAACGTTACTTATCTATCCAGATTAGATCTCTTGATTATACTGTGAGTTTTTCTTTTTTTCCCCCAGAAATTTTCAAATGTGATTTTGAGTTTTGAGAGCATGCCAAGGAACCCAGATGTCTTTCCCGAGCAATTCAGATGATTCCTCCTCCCCTTCTTACGCTTTATCATCCAGTTCCCACCTGGTCAAGATTTTGGGTTGAATTATTTTTCCCTCAAAAAGATGTGTTAAAACGTTAACCCCCAGCACCTCAGAATGTAACCTTTTTTTGGTTGGGGGGGGAATAAGGTCTTTATAGAGGTAATCAATTTAAATTAAGGTCATAATCCATAATAATGGTATCTTTATCTCCAACAAAGAGGAGAAATTTGGACCCAGAGACAGACACACCAGAGAGAGAACATGAGGAGAACTTGTAAGCAGAGATGGGGCAAAGCATCGCAAGCCTGTAAATATCAAAGATTGTGAGCAGAGCCCCAGGATCCAAGACAAAGGGATGGGTTAGGGTCTTCCTCCAAGCCCTCAGGAAGAACCACAGCTGCTCACATCTTGATCTTAGACTTCTAGCATCCAGAACCGTGAGACAACAAATTTCTATTGTGTAAGTCACCCTGTTTGTGGGTCTTTGTTACAGCAGCCCTAGCAAATGAATAGTCAGAATCAGTCCAAAGACATGCGAGTTTGTAGGCTGATTCCAGCGCGAGTTCCACCTCATTGCCCCTGGCTTTGCTGACTTTAGCTCCTCCTGTCAGAGCCTGGGGTCAGCCTAGGAAAGAGCTGCAAACTCAAGGCCTGACCTCAAGATTTGTTCATCTCAGTAACTCCAAGGTGGAGTCTCAGGTCTGACTCTCATGAAGCCATAGAAGTGATTCTGAGGCATGAGTAGCAGGGAGGGCCTAACTCACTTTGTGATGTTTATTTTCCTCCCTGGCCCCATGGCCTTAGCACAACACCTGAGAACAGACAGACTCGTGTCCACTGCTAGCCCCAGATAGGATCCAGTGCTCCCAGTGGGCTACTCGGCTGCCTGGTGTTCCCAGGTGCCCCTTCCTTAAACAGATCTAGGTAGGGGTCTGCTATTTCTTCACCCTTGCCAGTCCTTCTTCTGGAAGACCCCTAACTCCAGACCCTGGTCTGGTGGCTTGGCCACTAAGCTCTGAGGACAGGTCTCCCAAATGAGTGTCCCAAATGATTCTTCTCAGTTCCCATGTGGGGAAACTGAGGTATGTTAAGGTTAAGGACCCTGTCCAGGATCACAAAGCTAAGTGATGCCCCTGGGACTTGAGCTCATGTAGTCTGCCTCTAGGAGCTACACTTTTCTCCCACTTTTCCTGTAAAGGAAAACAGCTTGCCCACCATGCCGCAAAAGTTTGAAACAGATCCCCTGCTATCCATCACTCTATCTACCTGCTTCAATCAGATGGCTGCCAGTAAGTCCCTCTAGAGAAATCCCAGAATACCCTTGGGGATACATCAGACAAAGGCGAGAGTGTTGAGTGCAGGCAGGGGTCAAGGGCTCCCAACCCTGATCCTGTCCCACTAGTAGAGTCTTTCTCAGAAGAGAAGACAGACCAACAGATTACTAGCATCAGCCATTTAAGGACACTTCCCCTGTCTAGTGAAGCATCCAAGGTGCATTTAAAGGGTCTGGGTGGAGGTGATTTCCCTCAGTCTCTCTGCCTTCACCTGCTATCTTCATTGCTCCAGTTTCTATTCTGCTGGACTTAACCATCTTCACAAGCCACAAAAATAATTTCTTGTTATCGGCCTACAGTTTTTTAGGCATTATCAAGCAGCCTCTATAACCAGGTATAGCTCAAGTGTTAGGCACAAAACACCTTGGCACAGCCCCACCACCCTTCCCCCACCTCTAACCATTCAAGATGGTCCTGACATGCAGCCTGTTAAGGAAAATGATTCCTGGAGTTAAATAATAGAAAGCTTCTAGAAATCTAGATATGACACTGATAACTGAGAGATTTAAGAAGCATAAGACTGGGCGGGAAAGACTCTACTCCACTTTCTGGCATTTGACCTTGCCTGTGATGTAAGTGTTGTCTGCATGTGTGTTCAGTCACTCAGTCGTGTCCAACTCTTACAACCCTGTGGACTGTAGCCAGGCTCCTCTGTCCATGGGATTTCCCAGGCAAGAATACCAGAGTGGGCAGCCATTCCTTTCTCCAGGACATCTTTCTGACCCATGGAGCAAATAGGCATTTCTTGCATCTTCTTCATTGATAGGCAGATGCTTTACCACTGCACCACATGAGAAGCCTTGTCTTGTCTAGCTTTTGATAAATGCTCCCTTAGCTGATAGTTTATACTTTCTCCTACATTGGCAGACAAATTCTTTAACGCTAGGGCCCCCGGGAAACCCCTCAGTGGGAAATGCTATCCCCCAAATAGCAGCTGGGCCAATTTCTACAGAGAGCAAAACTGAAAGAAGGAGCCCCCGTGAACTGAGAACTCTCTGTAATCAGCAGAAGGAGTTTGGGTCAGGAAGGACAGAGTAATGTCACTATAAAACTCAGGACTCCTCTGTGCCTCCCAATAGAGACCCTCTCTTTCTCTGGCAAGTCAGGTGAGAGTGTGATGTGCCTATAAGGTGACCGGACAGGAATGGTGGGGGAGAAGGATGACCATGGTTTTTGCTGCAGTGATGGAAGTGAGCATAGCAAGGAAGACAAGTGATGGTTTAGTCTCATTGGGTGTTATTGTTTCCATAGCCCCAAGCCCCGCCCCACAGCATCTGTATCCCAAGCAAGGCAGCTGTGTGCTCTCATAGTCCAAGGAGAGAAAACAAAGAAGACACATAGCTGCTTGTTTCGCTCAGCAACACTCCATCTTTGTTTCCTTTGGGTTCCTGCCCTCAGGCCCTGGACATGCCTTTCACCACAGGTGAGCTCTTGGGGGGCAGTGGGCACAATGACCACATCAGCTACAGTTTGCATTCAGAAGGAGCCATTGCAATAGAGCATGGCAGAGGACATGTGAGAGGTTGTGTAAGCAATACAGAATAAGGATGAGGGGGAAGGAGCGGGCAAAGAAGTCTTCTTTGAGTCCAGATCAAGTCATTTCTTTAGCCACATCTGATGAAGGCTGTCGGGGGTTCCCAGATGGCTCAGTGGTAAAGAATCCACCTGCCAACGCAGGAGACGCAGGTTCGATCCCTGGGTCGGGAACTTCCTCTGGAGGAGGAAACAGCAACCTGCTTCAGTACTTTTGCCAGGATAACCCTATGGACAGAGAAGCCTGGCAGGCTACAGTCTATGGTGTCCCAAAGAGTCGGACACCACTGAGCTCACAGGCCAGCTCCATGAAGGCTGTCATTAATTCCCTAAGATGCAGGCATTTCAAGTTACAATGTACCTAGCGCCACTCAAAGCTTACTGTGTTGGTATCACATTTAAATGTTAACTGATACAACAACTGTTTAGTTAACTGGATACAGTTCTCATTTCACGTTAGGTTTGTCATTCTCAACAAATCTTTTGATTGTTGATTTCTATAAAATTCAGAGTGAACACCTTAAAAGCATCTGGGGATGCCCCAAACTGTTGTCCACAGTCAGGATGCCCACAATCCGGGGGCAAAGTTTGGACAAGTAGTCATTGTTACCTAATGCTTCCCCAGGAATGCTTGCAGTGGTCTGATGTGATGCCCATCGCAGACCCAATATAATAATGTCACTAAAGGAGCTCACAATACTCAGCCTTGCCCACAGTGAATTTAGAGATTATTTTTTTTAAACTAGTTTGGGATCAACTTATTGATGAGGACAGAAGGGAAACTGAGTTCATTTCATTTGATGTTAACTAAAATGAAGGTTAGGAACTTCCTGGAGGTCCAAGGGTTAAGATTCCAGTCTTCCAATGTAGGAAGTACAGGTTCAATTCCTGGTCAGGGAACTAAGATCCCATATGCTGCCAGGCCAAAAAAAAAAAAAAAAAAAAAAACCACCTCTATGCCTGTCGTGATGGTAGGCAAGTCTATAAATATATCAAAAATGATTGAATTGTGTAAGTAAAAACAAGTGAATTGTATGTAAGTTAGTATAACAATAAAAATGAAGGTTAACATACCCTGTATCTGGGTCACTGGCTAAAAATAAGATAACAGATTGGAGAACTAAAGTTGTGACAAGGAGGATGTGGTGAGACCCAAGTGAAGGGTGTAAAGACGGGAGGATCTGATGCCAGAGCTGGTTCCCTCATGGGTAAGAAGCATGAAGAGAATACAGGAGGAGAACAAGGGCAGTGATGGGAAGTTGGAAGGCCTTCAGCAAAATTTCCCTGTCCTGCACCACCACCACTTCTTCCCCTGCCCTCAGAGCAGTCCCTGACGGTGCTGATTAGAGATGTATTTCCAATTAAGTCCACACAGTCTTCCTTCTCCATCAAAGTGGAGAGGAGGATCAATTTTGCTGAAGGAGACACTTGGTTCTCACAGACTCAAGAAGTATAACCTTCTTCCCTTAAGACACCTCTATTTTGTGTTCCTAAGACAATGTACGAATTAAGAAGCTACAGTGGGCACTGAAGAAGCCAATTAGAAGCACTGAGTCTGTTGAGGAGGAAGAAATCTTTCGTCTGCCCTTCTAGGTTCTTTCTGGCTGGTCTAAGAATTAAATTGACATGGGACATTAACAAAAGAAAATCAAACTTAATTTCCTACGTATGGGAACCCTGAGGCTTCCCTGGTGGCTCAGACAGTAAACAGTCTGCCTGCAGTGCCAGAGACCCGGGTTTGATCCCTGGGTTGGGAAGATCCCCTGGAGAAGGAAATGGCAACCCACTCCAGTTCTCTTGCCTGGAGAATTCCGTGGACTCAGGAGCCTGGTAGGCTACAGTCCATGGGGTCGCAAAGAGTCGGACACGACTGAGCGACTCCGCTTCCTGGGAACCCTACATGCATGACAGGGTCAGAAATCCCACATACTTTGATTCAAAGACAAATAAAATGAGGTATGCATGCCATCCTGAGCTAAAGAATGGGATAGAGGCCTTGGGCTTCCAAGGACAAGGAATAACCAAGGAGGGTTATTCACGGGACAAGAAGATGAGCAGATGTTTGGTAATTAGATGTTTGTTCAGCCATACAGATGGGGCCATGTCAATAAAATTTATCTCTGGTAATGACTCTTTTCTGAGGAACATCCCCAATTCAAATTATTCTAGGTGGCTAAGGGAGGAGCAGTAGTTTCTCTTGAACTCCCAGAATCTCAACTGCCTTTAACTCAAAGTAATTCTTACATAAAAGTGACACATTTGGAGGAGGCTTATTCTGAACCCCTCTGGAGAAGGAAATGGCAACCCACTACAGTATTCTTGCATGGGAAATCCCATGAACAGATGAGCCTGGAGGGCTACAGTCCACGGGGTTGCAAGAGTTGGACACGACTTAGTAACTAAAGCACCATCACCACCTATTCTGAACACTTACAAATCTTCTTAATTTCTAGATTCTAGGATGGAACAATATTTATTAATGAATCTCATACCAACAACAGCCCCCCAACTTTTCCACACAGAGTTTCTTCTCTATAACCAAAAAAGAGATTGTATTGGCTGGAAGTAAAAATATACCTTTAACCAGGTAAGACTTTAGGGCTGTTTTTTAAAAACCTTCTGCTACAAGGGGAAAAATAAAAACTATTATCTTAAAACTGACCCATTAATATGTAATTCCCATCTAAATCTTAGCAAGTTTTCCTGTAGGCCTATACAAGCTTCCAAAATTTATACAGGAAGAGAAAGGCTCTGGACCAGCCAAAGCTGTTTTGAAAAACAAGAATAAAGTGGGAAAATCACTCTTGTCAATGTTAAGGTCTAGTATATAACTGCAATTTGAGACTTTGTACTGCTGGTGGAGGGAACAGGCACATATATTAGTGGAACAGAACAGAGAATCCAGCTACAGAGCCACACAAATATCTCCAATTAATTTTTGACAAAGGAGTAAAAGCAAACCAGTGGAGGACAAATAGCCTTTTTAGTAAGTGGTGCTTGAATGATTGGTCTTAAACCTGACACTACACACAAAATTAACTCAAAATGGGTCATGGTCTTAAATATAAAAACAAAACTATAAACCTTCTAGAAAAGAACTCAGGAGAATATCTTCCTGACTTAGAACTAGGAAAAATTTTTGGACTTGACATCATACCATTATCCATAATAGGAAAAGTGTATAAATTGTACTTAATAAAAATTTTAAACTTTTGCTCTGTGAAAGAGCCTGTACAAAAAGTGAGAAGACAAATTACAGGCTGCGGAAAAATCAAATCTGACAAAGGCTTTGGGTCTAGAAACTTAGAACTCTCAGAACTCAACATTAAAAATAAATACATCCTTTAGCACCATGTTTTACAGCATATGTTCTGTAGACCACCTGACTTAGGATCTTGGGAGTGGGGAGTGAGTGACAAGGGGAGGGCACGGTAACATGCAAATTCCTGTGTTGATTCTATAGATTTAGACAGGGCCTGAGAAATCTGCATTTAAAACAAGTTCTGCAGATTTTTTTTTTCTTACTAAAATTTGAGAATTCTAACTGCTGTTCATCCTAGCAGACTGTAAAGGAAGAACCACATTAGAAGGAAAAACTAACTGGGACTGGGCCACATGTGCCCTGAAGGGGCAAACGAAGAACAGGGAATATTATTTCAAGATAATCAACAAATAGGAAGTGTTATGAATAAGTTCTAAGAAGAAGCAACCGCTCCCTAGGTTTATCAGGGTGTGAATGAAATGTTGACAGAGACCCTCCCTGACACGCTTTCCCTTCCACACACGCTCAAGCACACAAGTATGAGGAGAATGTGCTGTGTATGGAGAGACTTGGAAAACACTCTTGCAGTCCTGCTGCTCAAGGGGCATGGTGCCCCCTGGTTGTGTTTCCAAGGGGATGTGAAGGCCCAGGAGAAAATCTGTTCTCTGAGGGTGAGGCGGGCCTTTTGGCAACTTGAAAAAGTGAAAGTGTTAGTCGTTCAGATGTGTCCGAGTCTTTGCCATCCCATGGACTGTAGCCCACCCGGCTCTTCGGTCCGTGGGATTCTCCAGGCACAAATACTGGAGTGGGTAGCCATTCTTCAGGGGAATCTTTCAACCCAGGGAACAACCCGAGGTCTCCTACACTGCAGGCAGCTTCTTTACCATCTGGGCCACCAGGCAAGCCCTTGCAGTGGCAAGGGAGACACTTATTCCCCAGCTGAACCCTTTTCTTTGAAGCCCGTGTGAGTTGGGCCTGTGGGAAACCCACAGACAGGGGCCCAGCTATTGATGATGGATAAAGGCTTACCTGGGGGTAGGAGGGGTCTGACATCACCTTCTACCACCATTTTTCCCACCCATTTCACATAAATACATACTCAGGTCTAGAAGTTAAGGAGCAGCTCTTTCTCACAACCTAACAAATAGTCCGTGCTTCTGCCTCCACCGTTCTTCTTCCAAACCTCCACAGGGAGCAAAAGAAAGAAAGAAAGTGAAGTCGCTCAGTTGTGTCCGACTCTTTGTGACCCCGTGGACTATAGCCCACCAGGCTCGTCTGTCCATGGGATTCTTCTCCAGGCAAGAATACTGGAGTGGGTTGCCATTTCCTTCTCCAGGGGATCTTCCCAACCCAAGGATCAAACCCAAGGCTCCTGCACTACAGGCAGATGCTTTATCCTCTGAGCCACCAGGTAAGCCCCACAGGAAGCAAAAGGAGAGCCTGAAGGCAGAACAACATGACTCAGTGCAGACCCAGGTGGAAGCCAGGGCCCTCTAAGCAACTGGTGAGTTATAGGGGTGTGACCTTATCTCTGGGAAATGTGGACGGGGGCCAGCCTAACAAACAAAAGAAAAAACCACCCAGGGGAGGGTGAAGTGGGTACCTGAAAAAGTGAAGCAGCGCTTAGTAAGATCAAAATCAGCCCAAAGAGATGCTGGGCTGGCCAACTCATCTGCACCTAAGGGCAGGAAGGGTCTCCTGCCTGACCAAGGCACCTGGGCTTCTGAGATGGCCTTGTTGCCCAAGGGGACTGTTGAGTGTCCTCCCGGCTCCCTGTACAACCCAGCTCCCTGGGTTTTCCATCCTTTGCTCATTTGCCACTATTGTCTGTCCTCTTTGTCAAAACTGATAGCGGCTAAGTAGTGCTGAAGCCCAGACTGGAGTTCACTTCCGTTCATCTCATTATTTGTTTCTCTCTTGGGCTGAAGCCAAGCAAAAAACATTAACATTCCCCCTGCATGGCAGGCACACACATACACACGCAAGCATGCTCACACGTACCCAATCAGGCATACACATACACTAACACACCTGCACCCACAAGTGTACACACAAGAACTCACCCACACACGTGCATACACATATGTACACATGTCCTCACTTATATAGGGGCTTCCCTGGTGGCTCAGTGGTCAAGAATTTGCCTGCAATGCAGGAGACCTGGATTCTATCCCGGGGTCAGGAAGATCTGGAGGAGGAAATGGCAACCCACTCCAGTGTTCTCACCTGGAAAATCTCATGGATCGAGGAGCCTGGCAGGCTATAGTCCATGGGGTCGCAAAAGAGTTGGACACAACTTAGTGACTAAACAACGCTCACTTATATATACACCCTTATACATACGCATCCACACGTGTACACATTCACACACACTTCAAACCTGGGACAGAGAGAGGAATACAACAACTGCTGGCCCAGCTAAGTGACCATGGAAAGCAGATTCAGAATCTCTCGAGCCTCAGGCCCCTGAGGCCAAGACCAGCTAAGGGCTGCCTCTGGAGTTTTGTAGGCAGCTGTTTCCTCCCCTCCACCTCCTGGTCCCCCACCTGCACTCCCGCCTGCATTCATCGCTACATGTTAGACTCAGTTTCCAGTCATTGTCGATCAAGTGGGAGGCCTTCTAAGTTTCCGTGTCAGTGAAGATCGACTGCTCTAAACCCCGGCTCCGCTGAAGCGTTCCAGGGCCAGCCTGACTTGGATTTTAAACAGCAGAGAAGCCCTCCCTGGGCGCGAGCAGGCGAGGCGGGGAAGCCCTCTAGTGGCCGTGGCTGACGTGACAATAGCCTTTGAGGGCTCAGGGACTCTGTGCCCAGGTCAGTCAGCTCTCCCAGAAGACTCAGGAAGGAAAAGCACAGTAATAAAACATTTAGAGCCTAACTCCTCCCTCTCCATAGCCCCCGGAGGACCCTGGGCACCAAGTCCTATCAATCTGCTCTCTCAACAACTCTCCTGTTGCCCCAGCCTAGCTCTGGCCTCATCACCCACGCTGAGTTATGCTGCCCTGGTCTCTTTCCTGCTTCTCTGCCTCCATCTCCTGTATCTAATCCTTTCCACACCTTGTTGCCTAATTTGTCTTCCAGACATTCATTCTTGTCTTCCTTGTTCTTTTTTTAAGAGTCTTCCTTGCTTCCCGGTTACCTAAAGTGCCGATTCTCAAAAGGGAGATGCCCTTCCGGAGAGGCATCTCAGTGTCTCAGGACAAGTGAGCAGCATGCCCACATAGATGCTGACGGTATGGATGCTTTTCCCTCAAACCATGCTCATATTGAACCCCTCTTACTGAGGGGAAATTTCTCAAACCCAGAAAAGTGGTGAAAAGATGAAGAATCACAAATTCTCTGGGTAAAAAATTCAAATATCTCGGCCCTCCAAAATCTGACCTCAGATTGCCTAACATTAATGCTACAGTGTAATGCCTAAGTTAGGGCTAGAATTAGATTATCTGGGTTGGAGTCCCAGGTCTGAAGCTTATCAGTTTTGTAACTGTGTGGAAGTTTCTAAATTGTTAGTTTCTTTACTGTTAAGAAACTAAGATATTTAATGAGCTGGCCCATGGATCAGATTTAGCTCAGTGCTGGGCACATAGTTCAGTTCAGTTCAGTCACTCAGTCAAGTATGACTGTTTGTGATCCCATGGAGTGCAGCATGCCAGGCTTCCCTGTCCATCACCAGCTCCTGGAGCTTGCTCAAACTCATGTCCATAGAGTCAGTGATGCCATCCAACCATCTCATACTCTGTCATCCCCTTCTCGTCCTGCCTTCAACCTTTCCCAGCATCAGGATCTTTTCCAATGAGTCAGTTCTTCCCATCAGGTGGCGAAAGTATTGGAGTTTCAGCTTCAATATCAGTCCTACCAATGAATATTTAGGACTGATTTCCTTTAGGATTGACTGCTTTGATCTCCTTGCAGTCCAAGGGACTCTCAAGAGTCTTCTCCAGCACCACAGTTCAAAAGCATCAGTTCTTTGGTGCTCAGCTTTCTTTATAGTCCAGCTCTCACATCCATACATGACTACTGGAAAAATCATAGCTTTGACTAGATGGACCTTTGTTGACAAAGTAATGTCTCTGCTTTTTAATATGCTGTCTAGGTTGGTCATAGCTTTTCTTCCAAAGAGTAAGCATCTTTTAATTTCGTGGCTGCCCTCACCATCTGCAGTGATTTGGGAACCCAAGAAAATGAAGTCTCTCACTGTTTCCATTGTTTCCCCATCGATTTGCTATGAAGTGATGGAATTGGATGCCATGATCTTAGTTTTCTGAATGTTGAGTTTTAAGCTAGCTTTTTCACTCTCCTCCTTTCCTTTCATCAAGAGGCTCTTCAGTTCTTCTTCCTTTTCTGCCATAAGGGTGGTGTCATCTGCACATGGTAAGTGCTTATTTATCACTCCCCCATTACAGGTCTGGCACAGGCTTTGCACTATTTAACTCTGGGCTTTAGCTCCTGACACTTGATTTGCCTGGAATGCCCCCTTCCTCCTCTCTGATACCAAGACTCCACTATTGTCTCACGCCCAGCAAATCTTAGGGATTAATACAATAACTTTGGTTGTGTAAATCTCACACATTATGTATTGTGAGAGAAAACTCAAATACTCATTTAAGTGCACCATATAAATATATATATGGATGTTTAATAGATAAGTATGATATTTTTATTAACTGTACGATCATTTTGAGAAGCTAAATAAATCCTTTAATGCATACTGATGTGTTATGGAAATTAGTTATTTAAAATCTTTTACGTTTTCCTTCTCTCCATAGGTAGACTATAAATGTCATGAAGATAAGAGCTCTGTTTTCTAATATAGTCTCCATAGACCATATCTACCATAATACCTTCATTATATTAGTTATTTAGTAAACACTGCCTTCACTTAATTAAGTGACTGCATCTTTAATTTAGTGACTGCATCTCTAATAATAGTATTAATGTATGTTCTTGTATCTTGAGGCAATTTTCCATTCATTGTCTCATGACCTTTGATTATCTTCTATAACAACCCTGAAAGAAAAGCAAAGCTTAAGCCTATTTCATAAACAGTTTCTTATTGGCCAAAAAAATCTTGCAAACAAGTTTTGTTATTTATATTTAAGCAACATCACAATAACACAGTGTCCAAATGGCAAGGTTATCTGGGTCAAAATTTACAGGGGATCAATTTTTAGCATAAGAATGCTTATGCTGTTTGGCCTCCCAGGTGGCACTAGTGGTAGAGAACCCGCCTGTCAATGCAGGAAACATAAGAGACTCGGACTAGATCCCTGGGTCGGGAAGATCCCCTGGAGGAGGGAATGGCAACCCACTTCAGTATTCTTGCCTGGAGAATCCTGTGGACAGAGGAATCAGGCAGGCTGTAGTCGACAGGGTCACAAAGAGTCAGACACGACTAAAGTGACTTAGCACGCACACACATACCATGTTTATTCACAATTTACTTGGAGTATAGCCTATGAATTAAATTCTGGAGCCTAAAACATTTTGCTATGAATTTCAAAAATAATTGGTATCCCATGATGAGATACCATTGCATGCCTATTAGAATGGCTAAAACAAAAAATGAAACTGGCCATGTCAAGCGCTGACAAGGATGCAGAGCACCTGTGACTCTCATACAGTGCTGGTGGACTTGCAGAGTGGCACAGCCGTTTAGAGGACAGCTTGGTGGTTTCTTATAAGGTTAAACAAACAATGAGCACATGAACCAACAAACCTGTGCCTAGGCTTTTACTCTAGAAAAATGCACACTTATGTGCAACAAAAACCTGTGCACCATAATCTATACACAAAGAAGGATCAGTATTTACCAGGAATTAGAAGTGAGGATAGTATTTGACTAAAATGCAGCATAAGAGAATTTATGGGGAGGTTGATACAGGTATCCTATTGTGGTAGGGGTTGCATAAATCTATTCATGTGTTAAAACCCATAAAACTGTATATCAAAAATGTGAAATTTACTGTACAGAAATATAAAATAAAACAGTACTTTTAAAAAAGCCTCAGAAGCAAACATGCAGTTTAATCTCAGGAAGTACAGAAAAAAGTGAATGGTGTCATTAATTAATTCAATATAAAGATATTGATCACTTTTTATGAATAAGGCACTGAGTGGCCTTGGCAAAAAGGAAACCAGAATCCAGTGATAAAGCAGTTTTAAGAACTTTGAAATCTGCTAGAGCTAAGATTGAACCCCTGGATTATCTCTTATGAAATATGTGTCCTTAGGGATGTTGCTTAATGTCTTTGAGCTTTAGTTTATGAGGATAATAAAACAGAGATTATCGACATAGTAAGAGGGCTGAAAATTATTATTATTATTATCATAGCGTTGCTAATACTAAAGCCGGTTATGCCAAGAATAAGGATGGCTCTCCATTAGAAATACGTCTAGAATCTAACTAGTCTTGACATGTCTCTGTTACCATCTGGCCCAGGCCATGATCACCTCCCGCAGTAGTTTACTACACGCATCCTGCAGTCCATTCTCAACCAAGAAATCAGATCTCTTTCAAATGTAAGTTAGTTCTGTCACTCAACTGCTCAAAACCTTCTTGCGGTTCCCCATTTCACTCAGGGTAAGAGCCAAAGTCCTCCCCATGTCCTACAAGACCCCCTGCTCTGGCTTTATCCGCCTCTTGTATGTAATCTTCTACTGTTTTCCCTCTCACTCCTTCAGCTTCTTCCACATTGACCTGTTTCTTTCACTTGAATGCATTGGGCATTTATCTACAGCCTTTGCACTGGCTCTTCCCTCTGCCCAGGACATTTTCCATATGCCTGCATTGATCACTCCCTTACCTCTTTGGTGACTTTTCTCAAATGTAACCTTCTCAAAAAGAAAAAAAGAAAGCTTATCCTAACCACTGTATTTAAATTTTCAACCAGCCCCACTTTCCTTCAGTGTTAAAAATTCTTTGTCTTGCCCAACTTTTCCTCTTACCACTTTCTATATAACAAAATCAAACACTAACAAATGGTTGTCTCGGAAATTGTGGGAGTATAACCCAAAGAAAAAAGAATGCAGAAAAAGAAAAATGGTTGTCTGAGAAGGCCTTACAAATAGCTGTGAAAAGAAGAGAAGCAAAAAGCAAAGGAGAAATGGACAGATATACTCATTTGAATGCAGAGTTCCAAAGAATAGTAATGAGAAATAAGAAAGACTTCCTCAGCGATCAATGCAAAGAAATAGAGGGAAACAATAGAATCAGAAAGACTAGAGACCTCTTCAAGAAAATTAGAGATACCAAGGGAATATTTCATTCAAAGATGCATTCAATAAAGGACAGAAATGGTATGGACCTAACAGAAGCAGAAGATATTTAGAAGAGGTGGTAAGAATACACAGAAGAACTATACAAAAAAGATCTTCACTACCCATATAATCACGATGGTGTGATCACTCATCTAAAGCCAGACATCCTGGAATGTGAAGTCAAGTGGGCCTTAGGAAGCATCACTAGGAACAAAGCTAGTGGAGGTGATGGAATTCCAGTTGAGCTATTTCAAATCCTGAAAGATGATGCTGTGAAAGTGCTGCACTCAATATGCCAGCAAATTTGCAAAACTCAGCAGTGGCCACAGGACTAGAAAAGGTCAGTTTTCATTCCAATCCCAAAGAAAGGCAATGCCAAAGAATGCTCAAACTACCTCACAAGTGCACTCATCTCACACGCTAGTAAAGTAATGCTCAAAATTCTCCAAGCCAGGCTTCAGCAATATGTGAACCATGAACTTCCTGATGTTCAAGCTGGTTTCAGAAAAGGCAGAGGAACCAGAGATCAAATTGCCAACATCTGCTGGATCATGGAAAAAGTAAGACAGTACCAGAAACACATCTATTTCTGCTTTCTTGACTATGCCAAAGTCTTTGACTGTGTGGATCACATTAAACTGTAGAAAATTCTGAAACAGATGGGAATACCAGATCACCTGACCTGCCTCTTGAAAAACCTGTATGCAGGTTAGGAAGCAACAGTTAGAACTGGACATGGAACAACAGACTGGTTCCAAATAGGAAAAGGGGTACATCAAGGCTGTATATTGTTACCCTGCTTATTTAACTTATATGCAGAGTACATCATGAGAAACGCTGGGCTGGAAGAAGCGCAAGCTGGAATCAAGATTGCTGGGAGAAATATCTCAGATATGCAGATGACACCACCCTTATGGCAGGAAGTGAAGAACTAAAGAGCCTCTTGATGAAAGTGATAAAAGAGAGTCAAAAAGTTGGCTTAAAGCTCAACATTCAGAAAACGAAGATCATGGCATCTGGTCCCATCACTTCATGGGAAATAGATGGGAAAACAGTGGCAACAGTGGCTGACTTTATTTTTCTGGGCTCCAAAATCACTGCAGATGGTGATTGCAGCCATGAAATTAAAAGACACTTACTCCTTGGAAGAAAAGTTATGACAACCTAGACAACATATTAAAAAGCAGAGACATCACTTTGTCAACAAATGTCCGTCTAGTCAAGGCTACGGTTTTTCCAGTGGTCATGTATGGATGTGAGAGTTGGACTGTAAAGAAAACTGAGCGCTGAAGGATTGATGCTTTTGAACTGTGGTGTTGGAGAAGACTCTTGAGAGTCCCTTGGACTACAAGGAGATCTAACCAGTCCATGCTAAAGGAAATCAGTCCTGGGTGTTCATTGGAAGGAATGATGCTGAGGCTGAAACTCCAATACTTTGGCCACCTCATGCGAAGAGTTGACTCATTGGAAACGACTCTGATGCTGGGAGGGATTGGGGGCAGGAGGAGAAAGGGACGACAGAGGATGAGATGGTTGGATGGCATCACCAACTCAATGGACATGGGTTTGGGTGGACTCCAGGAGTTGGTAATGGACAGAGAGGCCTGGCGTGCTGCGGTTCATGGGGTCGCAAAGAGCTGGACACAGCTGAGCGACTGAACCAAACTGAACCTGGTATGACCACTTTGGAAATCCTTTGAAGGTTTAATGAGTATCTACTAAAGTTAAAAATACCCTATGCTACTCCTGGATGTAAATCCAACAGAAAGAAGGGCTTCTATCCACCAAAAGACACATATTAAGAACATTAATAGCAACTTTATTCAGAATATCTCCAAACTGGAAACAACCCAAATATCTACCCATTTGATTGCATGCTAAATCACTTCAGATGTGTCCAACTCTTTGAGACCTTATGGACTGCACCAGCTAGGCTCCTGTGTCCATGGGGATTCTCCAGGCAAGAATACTAGAGTAGGTTGCCATGCCCTCCTCCAGGGAATTTTCCCAACCCAGGGATCCAACTCAGGTCTCTTACATCTCCTGCACTGGGAGGCAAGTTCTTTGCTACTAGTGCCACTTGGAAAGCCCCATCTACCTACAGTACAATGGATAAATAAATAGTCATATTTTCAAATGATGGGATAATACATGGTAATAAAAAATGAATTACTGATACTCTTTCCAACATGATTGAATCATAGACCTACTATTGAGCAGGAAACAAAGGAGAACATTTTATATGATTTAATTCATTTAAAGTTCAAGAAAGGCAAAGACTTTAATGATATAAGACAAATAGAGCTACTTACTTCCTCAATGGGAAGGTAAACTAATCTCTCTGAAAATAATAGTAATAATATTCATCTTGCAGGGCTGGGCTAATTGCAGATAGCATATCTAACAGCTAGCACAGAATAGCACAGATTCTGTCCCAGTCTGGCACAGAATACTGAGTAAATAATATAGTTTGTATTCATATATATTCTCAATTCATGTCAGTTTAATAATTGATAAGTAAAGGATACTTTTATGATATTCAACCCAAAAGTTCCAACTGCACGTAACATAGGCTTCTTCCAAATAGCTGTTCCCATTTTCTTCCTACCAGTAGGATACCTGTTTTTATTCAGAAAACTCATATGCTTAGCCCATAAAGATGAAGTATGACTAAGCCAAACCTTGAACTCCCATGACCCTTTGCCAGACACCCACTTTTCCAATTCCGTCTTCTCCTAGAGTTGCCCATACGCCCAGTTTTGGCCAACGAGACCTACAGAGGAATTCTGATGGAAAACCGTTTAGAAAGACTTTTCCTCCTCGGTAAAACAAGATAGGCACATACTCTCCCACTGCCTCTTGTTTTTGGCCTTTGGATAAATGATTCATAAAGCTGTGACAACTGTCTTTTGACCATGAGAATCACAGAGACAAGGACCCAAAGTCCCAAAATAGCAGAATTATAAGGTTTCCTACCTTCAGATGTTTTGTTCTAGAGTTAATTATGCATGTTGATTATTTAAGCTGCCGTTGGTTGAGTATTCTGTTACTTCCAGCTCAAATTGTTCCTGACTATTCCCTTACAGAATATGTGTAAAAAACAGAGTCCTTAAACTGATCATTAAGGGAACTTCCCATGCTCTCTTTAATTTTCCCAATGTCTGAGTACAGCCCACTCCTTCCATGAGCCTCCTCCTTGCTAGTTTATCAAATACCTTCATTTCCTAGGTCAAACACTTTTCAATGGTATATGATCACCATAATGAGGTCAGTAACTTTCCTCAGGGCTTGAGGCTAGGAAGTAAGATTTAGGAAAATACTCAATTGCTGACTCGTGTCGGAGGTTGGCCGGCTGCTAAACATTTCCTAACTGCATTTGCCCACAAACACCCCGGTGTGCTGAACTTGTGAATATAAGTGTGATGTGAATAGATGGATCATGCAAACAGGGCTCTCCTTCCTGGTTGGCAAGGCAGATTGACCTTGAAGCTAATGACACCTAGGTCCCTCAATGTGCACGTGCCCCTTTCCTGGCCCTGTTTAGGGCCCAAGCAATATCTTCACATGATCATATGCTTTTGTAAAACGTGAAGGCTATTTCAGCCACAGTCAGCTAGGACCTCAGTCTCTTTCATCTCCAACTTACCTTCTGTTAACACCTGCCTTTCTGTAGACTGGTGTTAGAAACCACGGGCTGCTTGGGATTCAGCTATGGGGAAGCTGAGTTGAAGACACACAGAGTTTATGTTAAGAAGGTTATATTTATGGGGTTCACTTTCACATCAAGTTAAGCTATTGTTAGCTATTCTGGTGCAGGAATGGCTTCCGGCAGTGTTCCCATTGTCTGCTTTGGCAATGCCAGAGGAAATGAATGTGACCTATTCACAAGGCATTGGAAGTATGTGGGTATTGAAGGAGAAACAAGTTTTCAAAAGTGGGAAGCAGAAGCTGGTCTATGAAAGTTCTGCCAGTCTTCAGGTATGTACCATTGTAAGCAAGGCATTTGATTCTCACAAATGTCTAGTCAAAAGTTCAGTTCTGCCATGAATATATTTCATAAGCAGTTATAAAATATGTTTCCATATTTATATGCAATTATAAACCCACAATATATTTTTTCTTTTTTGGTGTAAATTGCATACAATAGAATTTATCATGTTTCCTGAGTTTGTCAGGTACAAATCAGTGCCAATTCCATTGTAACCAGGCCTACTTGTTTGGTTACATATTTTATACATCCAACATGTTGTTGTTCAGTCACCAAGTTATGTCCAACTCTATGAGACCTCATGGACTGCAGCTTCCGGCTTCCCTGTCCTTCACCATCTCCTGGACTTTGCCCAAGTTCATGTCCATTGAATCAGTGATATCATCCAACCATCTCATCCATCCAACATAATGGATCACATTATATACTGGAGAAAATCAGCAGTTTTAGACAAAAAGATGAAAAGTTATCCATCAATGGAGCATAACAGCTTAAAGAGATAACCCAAGGGAAGAATCACTGTACGTATTTATAAATAAATCAATGTATATAAAAATAATATGATTATATAATTAATTAGCTTAATACAATGTAAGAGTGTTTTAACACATTTTACTTATTTCTGCACATGTTTAATTTCAGATAATTTTCTATATTTATTCAGAATTCTTGAATCATATCAAAATTCAAAAGAAATTCTAGAAGTATATATATATGTATATAATTATTCACAAAAACATGTAATTTTTCTGGATTTTTGATGTTTCTGGTATTAGCATTTTAAAATTTGTAATTTGCTATAAATTCTTTTCTAAGTAAATATTTGCTTTCCTATCCAGTTTGTGTTCCTAATCCTACATTTTTTTTCTTAAACAATGCTCCTCAAATTGTGAAATCTTCTACATAACCCAGAGCTGCCTCTGTTGGTCAGGCAGTGGATACAATCAACAGAGACTGCATTTTATTTAAATTTTTTTAATATAAATTTATTTATTTTAATTGGAGGTTAATTACTTTACAATATTGTATTGGTTTTGCCATACATCAACATGAATCCGCCACAGGTATACAAGTGTTCCCCATCCTGAACCCCCCTCCCTCCTCCCTCCCCATACCATCCCTCTGGGTTGTCTCAGTGCACCAGCCCCAAGCATCCAGTATCATGCACCGAACCTGGACTGGCAATTCGTTTCATATATGATATTATACATGTTTCAGTGCCATGCTCCCATATCATCCTGCCCTCTCCTTCTCCCACAGAGTCCAAAAGTCTGTTATATACATCTGTGTCTCTTTTGCTGTCTCGCATACAGGGTTATCATTACCATCTTTCTAAATTCCATATATATGCGTTAGTATACGGTATTGGTGTTTTTCTTTCAGGCTTACTGCACTCTGTATAATCGGCTCCAGTTTCATCCACCTCATTATAACTGATTCAAATTTATTCTTTTTAATGGCTGAGTAATACTCCATTGTGTATATGTACCACAGCTTTCTTATCCATTCATCTGC
Organism: Budorcas taxicolor; assembly: GCF_023091745.1. Taxonomy (NCBI): domain Eukaryota; kingdom Metazoa; phylum Chordata; class Mammalia; order Artiodactyla; family Bovidae; genus Budorcas; species Budorcas taxicolor. The sequence continues at coordinate 53,784,836 of NC_068912.1, read as the reverse complement.
TGATGGACACCTAGGTTGCTTCCATGTCCTGGCTATTATAAACAGTGCTGTGTTGAACATTGGGGTACACGTGTCTCTTTCAATTCTGGTTTCCCTCAGTGTGTATGCCCAGCAGTGGGATTGCTGGGGAGACTGCATTTTAAATTTGGACATATGTTAATAAATTACCTTCCAAAATCTTGCATTAATGTTTACTTCCACTAACAGTTTATGAAAATTTCTTCATATCATCACTGTTTTATTCTGCCTCTGCTGCTGCTGCTGCTAAGTCGCTTCAGTCGTGCCCAACTCTGTGCGACCCCATAGATGGCTGCCCACCAGGCTTCCCCATCCCTGGGATTCTCCAGGCAAGAATACTGGAGTATTCTACTTTTTAATATTTATTAACCTGTCAGATGAAAAGTGGAACCTTATTATGCTTTTAATTTTTATGTTAATAAGCTAGTCAATTATGAATGAAAAAAAGATTTCTACCATTATTTACCAATCTGTCTGGGAACTTTGGAAATTCTTTTAGCTTCAGGCTTTTAGAGGACAAGAATATTAAGTGAGAAAATTTAAAGCTGCTGTATAGAATGCCCTACTTAGAATTTAAGTGAGTGTAACTTGATATTAAATAGAACATTTTTCACCTCAATTTCTTCAGAGGAACTGATGTTACAGCTCTCATGTACCAGATATATGACATGGAGGGCCACAAGAGACACTTCAAAACAATCTGGAGGTTTTAAAGTTTTGGTTTCAAAACTCCAGGGTATATATGCAGGGGCTTTTGAATCTCAAAAGTATAACATGTTTTGAAAGAATGGGAAGGATGTCAAACAATTCAAGAGAGAAGAACTTTTTTTGGAGAAATTTGTCCTAAGAACCTCAAAACCTCTCACCCCATGAGGAAATGAAGGAGGTCAAGCCTTAGAGGTGTTTAGCACGGCCACTTTGAGAGTCTGGCAGGTGTTGTCCAGAGATTGGGAGTCATAATGAGCTGAGGACTAACTTCTGCCCCAGAACATACGCCAGGTAGGAGAGAAGCTGTGTTGGGGGTGATGGAGTCAATGCAAGTAGCCGCTTTAAAGCCTGGAAAATTAACTTCAAGCCCCTACGGCAGCAGGACACCAAATGTTTTTGCAGTACAGATCCCCCAGTATCAAGGGTCTGCCATTCTGAGGCTGTTTTAGAATCCCCCTGAAAGGACCACCTAGAAAGTGCAATGGGATTCCAGCAGCGTGTGGGTGGAAGCTCAGAGAAGAGGGTGGGCTGCCAGCTAACAGAGGAGCATTAACAAAAGCGCTTCCAGAGGATCCCAGAAGGGATTCAAGGGCTCCCAAAGGTGCACTCAGGAAAATGCCAGCTTTAAACACGAGTCTAATGGTGCACTGGTAAAGAATCCACCTCTCAATGCCAGAGACACAAGAGACACATATTTGATCCCTGTGTTGGGAAGATCCCCTGGAGAAGGAAATGGCAACCCGCTCCAGTATTCTTGCCTGGAAAATCCCATGGCCAGAGGAGCCTGGTGCCTACAGTCCATGGAGTCCCAAAGAGTCAGACATGACTGAGCACATAGGCACAATGGACTCATTCAACACAAAGCCAAGGAATGGCGACTAAAGCAGGAGTCAGATCATTTCCTGCTCCCATTTTTCCTTTCTCTGTGTTCCAACCCTCCCTTTCTCTGTGAGGGAGGAGCAAGAAACAATAGATAGGAGAGATGTGGGGCCAGAGAAAGTGAGATTTGTCACTAACTGGAATTCAGGGTTTTAATTGTTCCCAGGGTGATGTGTTTTAACGTGTCTTAGGCTGTGTTTGCAACTTAAAATGACTACGGGACCCACCGTCCATTGTTTTTCAGTCGCTCAGTCATGTCTGACTCTTTGCGACCCCATGGACTACAGCATGCCAGGCTTCCCTGTCCTTCACCATCTCCTGGAGCTTGCTCAAACTCATGTCCATTGAGTCGGTGATGCCATCCAACCATCTCGTCCTCTGTTACCCCTTTCTCCTCCTGCCTTCAATCTTTCCCAGCATTAGGGTCTTTTCCAATGAGTTGGCTCTTTGCTTCAGGTGGCCAAAGTACTGGAGCTTCAGCTTCACCATCAATCCTTTCAGTGACTATTAAGGATTGATTTTCTTTAGGATTGACTGATTTGATCTCCTTGCAGTCCAAGGGATTCGGTCCATTACCTGTCAGTGAATCATATTTATCCAGGACAAGCAAAAAGTGCCATACAAATCTCATCAATAAAAACAAGAATAGAATTGTGTCTTATCACATCCATAAGTTACATCTGTCTAACTATCTTGTATTAACTTCAGTTTAGTCAGTTCAGTTGCTCAGTCGTGTCCGACTCTTTGCGACCCCATGAACCACAGCACACCAGGCCTCCCTGTCCATCACCAACTCCCGGAGTTCACTCAGACTCATGTTCATCGAGTCGGTGATGCCATCCAGCCATCTCATCCTCTGTCATCCCTTTCTCCTCCTGCCCCCAATCCCTCCCAGCATCCGAGTCTTCTCCAATGAGTCAACTCTTCGCATGAGGTGGCCAAAGTACTGGAGTTTCAGCTTTAGCATCATTCCTTCCAAAGAACACCCAGGAGAATAAACAATTAGAAAACTGTAAATAACCTAAAGCTATAATTATGATATTGATTGGATATTATTTTCTAATCTTCTTTTCTAAATCTTTATTGAAATACGTATTCAGAAGTAGCCAAATTCATGTCTCTGTCTTGGTCTTGGGCTTCCCAGGTGGTGCTAATGGTAAAGAATCCGCCTGCCAATGCAGGAGACCTAAGAAACTTGGCTTCCACCCCTGGGTAGAGCTTTCCTGGAGGAGGGCTTGGCAATCCACTTCAGTATTCTGGCCTGGACAATCTTATGGACAGAGGAGCCTGGTGGGTTACAGTCCACAGAGTCACATATGAATCACTCATATCACTCATTCACTAAAAAAATATTTATTCAGCTTTTTAAATGCTACTTTGGTCCTGCCCCTCCCCTACTCAAGAATCTTCTGTAACTCCCCCTTGCAGTGATTTTCCAAGGGAGGAACACGCCTCTGGGGAGTAATATCACTAATGTAGGGCCTCGAGCCACCCTCACCTCCCTCTCTTTTCAGACATTCAGAGACTTGCCTTTGGGGCCGGGGGAATGCCCTTCCCTCCCTTTCCAGCCCACCCTTCTCACCACCCTAAAAACCACTCTGTGATATATCCCAGGACTCATTCAATTTGCTCTCTGCAGAGCCATTATCCTTTGTCCACTGAAATCACTTGGATAAAAAGCAGATAAAATTATATTTCATTTGGATTCAACTTCCATCTTCTTTTTTTTCTACTAATATGCTGGGAATACAATATTCTCTGTTGGCAGCAGCCCAGTGATAATCATTTTAGCTCAAATCACTTCTCTAATGCTGTGTCCTAGGGAAGGAAAGCTCATGCGGCTTTCATGACAGTTTATCCCTGGAGACTCTCTGGTCTCTTGCGTCTTGCACCTGGTCTGACAGAAGGTTTAGAGGCTTGGGGCAGGGGGTGGGGGGGGGGGCGGCAATCAGTCTAGTTGAGAGAGGGAGGTATAAATACCTACTGGGACAGTAGGTATAAATATCTGACCTGTACATAGCCTGTAAGGTATTTTTGTTAAGCCTTCATTTTTGTATTAAGCCTTCATACACTTAATATGTACACACTGCTATATTTAAAATGGATAACCAACAAGGACCTACTGTATAGCATAGGGAACTCTGCTCAATATTGTGTGGCAGCCTGGATAGGAGGGGTGTTTAAGGGAGAATGGATACATGTGTATGTATGGCTGAATTCCTTCACTGTTCACCTGAAACTATCACGACACTGTTAATATAAAATAAAAATATAATAATATAATATAAATATAAAATAAAAAGTTTTTAAAAATAATATTTAAATGTTAAATTTAAATATTTTGAGACAGTATTCCTCTCTACTCCCCTGTGGTCTCCAGTCTATCCTGCTGGAGATGGCATTAAAATGAATTTTTTAAAATTAAGTATGATTATTCTGTTGCAGGTTCTTATTTATCACATTAAAAATGTTAAAAATAACTAATAATGAAAAACACATTCAAAATACAGGTATTAGGAAATAAGATGAATACTGTATAAGTATACTTTTAAAAAATTACTTTTTTATTCTCAGTGTTTAAACTCAAGGCAACAATTACTTACTATATGCTAAATATTGAGGATTTAACTCTTGAGAGTCCCTTGGACTGCAAGGAGATCCAATCAGTCCATTCTGAAGATCAACCCTGGGATTTCTTTGGAAGGAATGATGCTAAAGCTGAAACTCCAGTACTTTGGCCACCTCATGCGAAGAGTTGACTCATTGGAAAAGACTTTGATGCTGGGAGGAATTGGAGGCAGGAGAAGAAGGGGATGACAGAGGATGAGATGGCTGGATGGCATCACTGACTCAATGGACATGAATCTGAGTGAACTCCAGGAGTTGGTGATGGACAGGGAGGCCTGGCGTGCTGCGATTCATGGGGTTGCAAAGAGTCGGACACGACTGAGCGACTGAACTGAACTGAAGAAATCTAAAGAAAAGACTGTTGGTTGAGGGGGGTGATCTGTGGTACATGTAGGGGAAGCAGGAGTTGGCTTGACTCTGATTTTTAGCAGCCACCCTAAAGCCACCCAGTAACATGATGGTGATGGTGGTAAATAAAAAATGTGAAATCGAATGAAAATTTTTATTCATGTAAATAAAACCTGTAGTCTCAAAACATATGCTTATAATTGGGCTTCCCCAGTGGCTCAGTCAGTAATGAATCTGCCTGCAGCGCAGGAGACCTGGGTTCGATCCCTGGGTTGGGAAGATTCCCTGGAGGAAGGCATGGCAACCCACTCCAGTATTCTTGCCTAGAGAATCCCCATGGACAGAGGAGCCTGGCAGGTTGCAGTCCATGGGGTTGCAAAGAGTTGGACACGACTGAGCAACTAAGTACGCACATATTTATAATGAAAATACAGCTTCAAGGCAAGGCTGACCCCTTCTTGCTGTCAGCCCTTTTAAGTTGTCACAAGAGAAGCTTACGGTCTACTGGAGTGAGAGATTGATGTGCACACAATTAAACAAAGTACTAGAGGGTAAATGCTTTAATTGGGTATTGTGTTTTCCTAATGAACCTTTCCCAGGGTGGGCCAAGAGTGACCATTTTCTTCTGGTAAATAGCCCTGAGAGATAATGCTTACCCAAACATCCAATCAGCCACCATCAGCATCTTGATAATTTCAGGAGATCTCCTCCTGTGGTTTGACCACCTGGATAAGGCTATGAAGAAAGTTCTCCTTGCATCCCTGAGCCTGTTGCCACTTTTTACTAAGCGCCTTCCCAGAAAATCTGCCATATGTGGGAAGATGTCTAAGGATCACTGGAGACTGCTGGATTTTCTTCTACCTAGAACAAAAGAAAGAACTTTTTGCAGCGTCAGTTGTTCTTTCCATAAACTATTACTTTTGGAGCAGTTTCTGTATGCACACTGCTGTACACTGGACACAATATGATAAACAAGATGGATGTCCCTTACTAAGTTTCTCACAAGATAAATTGCCCTGGCATTTTAAGTTTTCATTTTCCTCCCTTACGAGGAAGACTAACACAGCTTTCTCCTCTAGAAGCGGCCCTAAAAAAGGCTGGTTCAGTGTTATTCTACACTTGCAGACAATTGCCCATTTACATATATTTCAGTGCATAAGAAATAAAACGCTTTTGCCATAATTCTCTATCACAGAACTTATTAGCTGCCTTCTTAATACCTATAGTCCGACGATATTTCATTAATCATTTAGTTCCCTTGTTCATGACTGTACCCTTTCCCTAGCACATAAAATCAAGAACCACTCTGTCATCCCCAGCTGAATAATTAATCCCTTACACACTATGAAAAGTGAAACTGGACATGTATGACTCTTTGTGACCCCGTGGAATGTGGCCCCCCAAACTCCTATGTCCTTGGAATTCTCCAGGCAAGAACACTGAAATGGGTTGCCATTCCCTTCTCTAGGGGATCTTCCCGACCAGGGATCAAACCTGGGTCTCCTGCGTCAGAAGCAGATTCTTTACTGTCTACACCACCAATAGCTATTGAATTAATAAATAAGTGGAAGGGAGGAGATAGATGGAAAAAGAGAAAGAGAAAGTGGCATAAAATGTTTCTCCAGATCTAAGCAAAGATGGAGCATCTAATTTCCTGAGGACTTCATACATCCTTGAATCCATTCCGTTTCTAATGGGGCCACGAGTCTGGGGTGTCACGTTGGCCGTGTCTAGAGATTTGCAAGCAACTCTCCCAAACATTCTCTCAGGGTAAACAGTGAAGTGCTTTGGGCCTTGCAGCCCTTGATCCCCCAGCTGAAAGAGATTATTATTACTATTCCTTTGTGTCACTGAGTAGAGAAGAGAAAGGGGACTCCTGGGCTCCAAGCAGCCCACCTCGTCTGGTGGTTCAGATGTCATCTTGGAGCAGGACAAAAGCAAGACCCAGTAATGTTTTTCTTTAACCAAGGCAAAAATGCTGATAAAAATGTTTCTTATTTTTATAAAACAACCTTTAAATATATTTTTTCTAATATCCTTAAATGTGTTTTTCTTGGTAGAGGTCACACAGACTGGCAACAAGTCTCTTAAATTGACCAACAAGGATGTGTGTAGACATGAGGTCATTGCAAAGAAATGGGTGTGATCACAGAGGTATAATCCTTTAAAACCACAACCTAGACCTGGGTTAAGAGTTTTAGGTACCTGAAGTCATTTGCTTATTCCTATTTCATGCATTTATTAGACACTTACTGAGCACATATTATACTCCCAGTGGACTAATCTATTCAATGACAAACATGGAGGGAGAAACGGAAGCACACTGGTTGGTGAGGTATACCACGGTGGCCATTGCTGGACATGCCTGGATGCTTAGCAGAGTTGTTCTGTGATGCTGTAAACACAGCATCACATTTTTGGAGGTAAAAAACACAACACTTCTGCATTCACCTCTCCATCTACCTGGAGAGAAGTATATCCCAGTTCACATTTTTTGTGAGGGGAAAGTGCCTTTTGGTGCTACTGAAGGTACAAAGATGTCACTTTAAAAAAATCTTACATCAAGAGATGTAGTGAGTCTTGCTGTTTTTATTAGCAGCCCATTTACATGAAAATGCTGGTGAGGTTATTTCTTGGCTAAATCAGAGCAACTGTAAACACTGGTGCTTGCGTGGATACCAAGTTGCTTCAGTGGTTTCCGACTCTTTGAGACACCAAGCTCTTCTGTCCATGGGATTCTCCAGACAAGCATACTGAAATGGATTGCCATGCCCTCTCCCAGAGGATCTTCCCTACCCAGGGACTGAACGTATGTCTCATTGGCAGGTGGATTCTTTACCACTAGCACCACCTGCAAACACTGATACACAACCCAACTTGTAGCCACATTGCATTGTGTGTATAAGAGAATCACAGGGCCAGGCTGCCATTATTCCTAGGTCTCTCAAGCTCACTTTTTTGTTTTGAGATATAAAAGCATTTGGTTAGGTTGGCCTACCTAACCTAGCCTTATGTTGTAATTGAAGTATAGTTGGTCCACAATATTGTGTTAATTTCTGTTGTACAACAAAGTGATTCATTTATACATTTATATAAAATGTATATAAAAATATAAATTACGTAAAACACATATATAAACGTGTATTAAATGTTTTTAAAGTATTCTTTTCTATAATGGTTTATCACAGGATGTTGAACATAGTTCTCTGTGTTATACAGTAGGACCTTGTTATTTAGCCATTCTATATATAATGGTCTGAATCTGCAATCCCAAACTCCCACTCCACCCCTCCCCAGCCCTCCCCCTTGGCAACCACAAGTCTCTTCTCTGTGCCTGTTTCATAATTATTTTTGATGCTAATGCCAGAATTCACATCTCTCTGGGTTTCTGGTTTGCCTGTAGGTACTCCACACACTAGTTACCTGTGGATTACACAGGAGATGTGAATTTGCCCATTCTAGGTACCTCATAAGGGGAATCAAACAACAGATGCCCTTCTGTGTCTGGCTTATTTCATTAATCATAATGTTTTCAAGTTTCATTCCTGTTGTAGTATATGTGAAAAGTTAGTTCTTTTTGTGGCTGAACAATATGCCATTTTGTGTCTAATGCCACATTTGCTTAGTCATTTATCTGTTGATGGACACTTCCGTTATTTTCACCTTTTGCCTATTGTCAATAATGCTCTTATTAACATCGTTGTACAAATATCGTTCGAGTCTCTGCTTTAAGTTCTTTGGGACACTTGCCTAGGGCTGAAATTACTGGGTCATATGATAGCTCTGTGTTCAACCTTTTAAGAAACTGCCATAGCCTTTGCCACAGCTGCCACACCATTTTACCTTTGTACCAGTAATGCGTGAGGTTTCCAGTTTCTTGACATCCTGGCCAACATTTATTTTCCACTTTTTTCTTTTTGAATAAAATTATAGTCATCCAAGTAATGGTGAAGGGGTATCTCAATATGGTTTTGATTGGCATTGCTTTAGTGACTAATGACAGGGGCTTCCCAGGTGGCTCAGTGGTAAAGAATCCACCTGCCAAGCAGGAGACGAGGGTTCAGTCCCTGGGTGGGGAAGATCCCCAGAGAAGGAAATGGCAACCCACTCCAGTATTCTTGCCTGGGCAAGTCCATGGACAGAGGAGCCTGGCAGGCTACAGTCCATGGGGTCAAAAAAGAGTTGGACATTACTGAGTGACTAAACAACAACATGACAGCAATCACTAATGATACTGAGCATTTCTCATGGGCTTATTGGTCATTTGTATATCTTCTATGGAGAAATGTCTATTCAAAAATTTTTGCTCATTAAAAAAAAATTCAGTTATTTATTTGTTGTTGAGGTTTCCATGCTCTTTATATATTCTAGATAATAATCTCATCAGATAAATGATATGCTGATATTTTCTCCCATTCAGTAGGCTGTATTTTTGCTTTCCTGATAGTTTGCTTTGGTAAAATCTCCATGAAACTGATAAAGTCCTATTGTACCTTTTTATTTTCTTTTGTTGCCTGTGCTCTTAGAGTTGATTCAACCTGCATGACGCATTGATTCTGAGTGTCTTATAGACACTTACAGAAAGTCTTACAGAAAGCATCCTAGGGTTCTTGAGCTGGTTTTCTGCTCAGTGTCTATCATGATATAAAGAACTGCCCAAATACCAGAATATTTGTGGAGCTAAGACTTTTTTTACAGATGAAAATCTCTGACTAAGCAGCTTTATTCAAAATAGTCCGAAGTTATAAACAATCAAAATGTCCATCATTAGTAGAATGGAAAAATAAACTGTGGAACATTGATAGAGTAAGACACAACAGTAGGAGGAAAAGAAGAAAGAAAGAATGCAGTCCTACTGCAAATACAAACATAAATGATCTCACTGATATACTAATGAGGAAGAGGCCAGACATGGAAGTACCCATACTATGTGGATCCATTATGAAGTTAGAGAACAGACAAAGCTAATCCATGCTGATGGAAGTCAGATTCCTAGTTAACGGGTAAGGAATTAACTGAGAGGAGGGAGAGCTGAAGAAGGCAAGAAAACCTTCTGGAATGTTGAAAACAATGAATGTCTTGATTTAGGCAGTGATTACATTGTGTGTGTGTATATATAATTATCAGGTTTACACAAGATTTGTACACTGACTGTTTATATTCTATAACAATAAAAAAAATTGGAATCTCTGGTTAATGGTGAGGTTCGCAGGATTCATGTGAGTATAAGATTTTGGTAGTGTTTTCCATCAGGACATGGTCTAAATTAACCCTCAAAAATGCCTGGCCTTCTTTGGGAAGCTTAAAAACATAGCTGATGGAGTGTTAGCAGCGAATAGAAGCTCCTTAAGCTGTCAGAGTCTTAGAAATATGCTTGCAACAGGAAGTGTTACCTTGAAGACAGAAAGGCAATAAATCATTAGCTTCTAGATTCATGTTAGATTCCTAAAATAAAAAGAGGTTGACTGGAAAATATCAGCACAGAACCAAGTAGGATGTTTTGAATGCTGTAGTTTTGGGAAACTATGCCCTTGATTGTTGCTTGAAGATGTTGCTAAGATACATTAGATTAGGTACCAAGAAACAAGACTGAAAAGGATGATGCAGAATTTTTTTTTTAAATACAAGTGTAAGTTCAACCATGTGTCACATTAATACAGACTGAGAGGTGATCTTGAGAATGCAGGAAATGAGAACACTTGACTGCAATTTGCCCACTGACATTTCCTTTCAACAAGGTATCTGAAGATTCAGACACAGTCTTGTAATGCATGATATTTGAAGAAATTATATTTAAAAAATCATTTTGATGAAGACTAAGATGGCTAGAAATATCAGTCATCAATCCATGTCAATGGAGCAGGGACAAGGTGATCCATGATTACAAGGGTGAGGTGTGAAAGGCTGGTAGAATGAGTAGGCAGCTCTGGACAGGACTATCACACCTTAGAAAATTAGACTATTATTCAAAATTGGCAATGGCACCCCACTCCAATACTCTTGCCTGGCAAATCCCATGGACAGAGGAGCCTGGTGGGCTGCCGTCCATGGGGTCGTGAAGAGTCAGACACGACTGAGCGACTTCACTTTCACGTTTCACTTTCATGCATTGGAGAAGGAAATGGCAACCCACTCCAGTGTTCTTGCCTGGAGAATCCCAGGGACGGGGGAGCCTGGTGGGCTGCCATCCATGTGGTCACACAGAGTCAGACAGGACTGAAGCGACTTAGCAGCAGCAGCACCAGCAGGTTAATAATGTGGCCCACTAAAACAAAGATGAAATACATACAGCAAGAATGAAGGTATGAGGTTGCATATTTGGTCCAATTCATCTTGTCCTGGGACAAGATGGAAAATAAATTACTAAATAAAAGGGCAATGAAAGAAGAACTATGACTTTCTAAGCAAAAATCTTACTTCAGTAATGTGTATTACTTCAAAAGTTTTTAAGACACAAGGATGGGACTTCCCTCACAGTCTAGTGGTTAAGAATCTGCCTTCCAGTGCAGGGGATGCAGGTTCAATCCCTGGTCCAGGAAGATCCCACGTGCATCAGGGAAACTAAACCCACAAGCTACAACTACTGAACCCACGTGTTCCGATCATTGAAGCCCACACACCTAGAGCTCGTGCTCCACAACAAGAGAAGCCACCACAATGAGAAGCCCTCACACAGCAGCTAGAGAATAGCCCCTGGTCACTGCAACTAGAGAAAGTCTGTGCTCAGCAACAAAGACTCAGCAAAGCCATAAATAAGTAAATGATTTTTTCTAAAGATACAGAAATGTGAGATAGAGCTCATACTTCCTATCAGCAGAAATACGACAAAGACGTATATTATTCAAGACCTAAAACAAGTCCTCCATGTGCATACTGTTGTCTATATTGTGTTTTGTTGCTGCTGCTAAGTCGCTTCAGTCGTGTCCGACTCTGTGCAACCCCATAGTGGGCAGCCCACCAGGCTCCCCCGTCCCTGGGATCCTCCAGGCAAGAACACTGGAGTGGGTTGCTGTTTCCTTCTTCAATGCATGAAAGTGAAAAGTGAAAGTGAACATGGGCTGCAGCCTACCAGGCTCTTCTGTCCGTGGGATTTTCCAGGCAAGAGTACTGGAGTGGGGTGCCATTGCCTTCTCCATGTTGTGTTTTACTTATTGACTACTTAGAAGAGATATTTAAAGATGGGTTAGTTCATAAAGAAATTAGGGATTCAACTTTTACAAAGCAAACACTGTATGATAGGAGTGCAAGCCCAGAGACCCTCTGACATGATCTGGGTACTACACAAGTTTCAGGAAAGCTCCCCCATCCGATCTCTTTAAAAGGAACTATCAAAGAATTAGGAGTTGACCTTACTTGGGGGAAAAAAGTACAAGAGTTACTTCATATATATGTCAAGTATGCAACTTCCAGAGTTAGCATCTGATCAGGAGCTACCATCATCAGCTGGGGTCAAAACAGAACTGAGCTTAAGTGCTATAAAGACATTCCAAGACATTCTAATTTGGGATGGAACCAGTAGCAGAAATTATCAAGTCTATCTCAAAAGATCTTTCAAATAGGACCAATCCCCTCCTGTTCTTAACAGTTTAGGCATTATCTATATTTTGAAGTCAGGGACTCAATGATTTTAAGTACCTCATACACAAGAGCTTATCTTCAAAGAGCTCCCACAACCAACAGATGGCAGAATTGGCTATGCTGCTCTTTTATTATTTAATATAAATCTATATATGAAGCAGAACAGGTATATTTTAAAGATGCGTGTCTATTTCCCTAGGAATCATGATATCTTACAAATTTACATGCATATACTCTTGCTCCTTCTCATCTCAAAGTACACTTCTGAGCCTCTTTCACCAGAACTTACCAAAAGAAAAAAATCTCACGTTTGGCTAGTACCCCAGGTCAATAGCACATTCAACTCAAGAAAGGATAGCGCTCATGAACAAGGATCTGAAATAGACCTCTAGACTTTTCTTTGCAGAAATCCCATTAAGACAGAGCAATCCTTCTAATAAATAAAGAGTTTAGACTCAGTATAAACTTTCATCAGGGGCTTCCCTGGTGGCTCAATGGTAAAGAATCCACTTACCAATGCAGGAGACGTGGGTTCAATCCCTGGTCCAAGGAGATCCCACATGTGTTTGAGTGACTAAGCCCCTGGGCCACATCTATTAAGCCTGTGCACTGGACCCCACATGCTGCAACTACTGAAGCTCAAGCACCCATGTTCCACAGCAAGAGAAGCCACCGCAATGAGAAGCCTGTGCATTGCAACCAGAGAGTAGCCTGGCTCGCCACAGCTAGAGAAAAGCCTGCACAGCAACAAAGACCCAGCACAGGAAAAAATAATAAATAAATGAAATTATAGAAATACGTAAATAAACTGCCATCCACCTTCCTGTCTCAGAATAACTGCTGAACTGTCACCATTTCCCAAAGAGGTCCTGGGATGAATCAGACCTGACCTCAAGTCAGACCAGACTTCTCCTGACCTCTGTTCCCTGGGCCCAAATTGCAATTCCCAGAAGAGTTCCAGCCCACATCCTTCTCTTGTGCCCTTGATCACCCCCTCAGTCCATGTGAGAGACTGAGACTTCTGCTTATAAGTCTACTCTAAGGGGAATTCAGCTCATCCCTGAGGTTAGATCACACACATAAAAGCAAGGAAATGAGGGTCCTGATCTGATGTGCATGTGACACATCTTCCTTTTCCTGCAGCCTCATAGGGCCAAACACCAGTAGACGCAGTCTCTGAAATGCCGGGAATCTCATGACCCTTTCTCCACTACCAAAAAGCGATAGTTCACACTCATTAAGTATGTGCTATGTGTCAAACACTAAGTACTGTAACTGCATTTGTTCATTTATTCATTGAACAAATTTTTATTGAGCGACCACTATTTTTCAGGCACAGTCCTGAGCGCTGGGGATATAACAGCAAATAAGCATCTTCATAGAGGGCATAATCTAGCGGGAGTACAAAAACAATAAACATAAATCAATAAATTGTATAATAGGAAGTTCAGGGCCCATAGAGAAAATAATGCAAATGCGAGGGATGGGGAGTAGCAGTGTAGGATGAAGGACAATTGCTCTTTTAAATACAGTGATCAGGGACCCCACTGGAAATGGGGCATTGAAAAGAGAAAAGAGTCAGTGCAGAGGTCCAAGGGCAGGAATTTGCAGGGCAGGTTCAAGAAAAGCAAGAATAGTGTGTATGGAGCGGAGTAAACAAGGGGTAGGGTCATGAGAGATGAGGCAGGGGATGTACTGGCAGGGTGGCTGGAAAGATTAGGAAAGGGCCTTCAGGTTACTTTAAGGAATTTGAACTCTGAATGAAAAGGAAAGCTTTGGCTGTTTTGATTTAAATTATTCTTTCACAGAGTCATTGCATCTACTATTAACATGTTGAGTAGAATCTGCGAAGAGTCCAGGGTATAAGCATGGAGACAATTCAGGGGGCTATTCCAACAATTCAAGTGAGAGACTGCCTATGTTTGGGTTCCCTGGCAATGAATTCTGAGATGGGAACTTGCATGCAGAAGGCTTTTGGGGCATGTGTTTGGAAATACACCTGTAAAGACATGAAGAAGGCAGATGAGGGCAGAGGGAGAAGCCAGCCTGCAAGATGGTGGCAACGGAGGCCTCAGCCACTCCTAGGGAAGCCCTTGGAGCTGGCATGGCCCTACAGACGTTGTCCAAAATCACGTGAATTTCCTGTGCCTGCTGTAACAAAATACCGCAAACACAGCGACTTAAGACAAACGTCTTGTCCCATAGCTTGCCGTCCTCCTGGAGGTTCTAGGGAAAAATCCAATTCTGGGAATCCATCACTTCTAGCTGTATTCCCCTTTTCCCATCTCCTTCACTGACTTCTACCCCCTCTTTCATTTATAGAGACCCTTGTGTTTACACTCACTGGGTCCACCCAAATGATCAGGGTAAGCTCCCCATTTAAATGGCAGTTCACTTGCCACCAGGGTTCCCCTTGCCATGTGTTCCTCACATATTCACACGGCTGCCCCTGTGAAGAGTGTGTACACTTTGGGTGAAGTAAGTTGTGCATTCAACACCCAATGGTGTTGGCAGCGGGTGGAGGATGGGCACACTAGGACATCTGGGAAAAACAGGCACAACATAACCACTGCAGAAATGAAGGTGCTATGACCAGATGACAGCAGTGAGTGTCCTACAAAGCAGTGAGATTCTGGAGATATTTTCAAAGTTAAATCCACCAGGATTTGCTGATGTGAGGAGTCAGGGGTACTCCATGATTGGGGGCCAGAACAATGGGACGTTTGAACAGCTATTAGACAGGGAGCACCAGGTCAGTCCTGCCTCACAGAATCCTCATAATCAAACAATGAAGCAAGTGCTTTTATTAGATGCATAAGGCAACTGAGGCCAGAGGTATAAAGTGACAAAGCCAGGATTTGAGCTCACCCAGTCCCACTCAAAACACTCCATATTTTATTATTTTAAAAAAGGAATAATGGGACCCCTTTTCTAAAATGTTTGTTTACGGACCCAGACATTGAACTCATATCGTCTTACAGAAACTTGATCTCTCACCTGGGCTTAGAACAGTGACTGGCACACAGAAGAATGTCCAAAAATACTTGTGGACTGACTGCAGGAAGCAGTAGCATTTACAGAACACTTGTATGCAGGCTTTTTAATATCCTGTTCTTGCCCCAAACTCTTCGGTGTCTCCCACCTCTGTATTCTTAAGTCCCAAACTCTTAATTACAAATCCATGATGTGGCCCAAGGCTCATCTCTCAATGAGTCTCAGCCCCTTCCACACTGTTTCATACATCAGCCCTTTACCTTGCTCTCCTTCAGGTACTGAAAAGATGTGTTAACCATGGTCTCCCCAGACCTGCTGGTTTCCCCCTCCCCCTGAACCCACTCTGTTGGTTCTGCTTCTGGTCTTGGGCCACATGTACTCTAAACCTAGTATGCTTCTCTTTTCCCAACCGAGCTGAATATGCCTGACCTTCAAAGCTCACAAAAAGACTATTCCATGAAGTTTTCTGTATAAGTTAGGATTTCGTTCAGTTACTTGTAACAGGAACTTGACTGTATTACTTTAACCGTATAAAGGTTTATTTTTTTCTCACACATCAGGAAGTCCAGAGGTCAGCAGTCCAGGATTGCTACGGCTGCTTAAAGAAATCATCAAGGACAAGGCTGCTTTTGACTTTCTTGTCTGCCGTTCTTAGTGTTTGGCTTCAGTCCTCATGGTTGTAGAATAGTTGCTCCACCCCAGGTATTGCGTCTGTGCATGTATGTTCAGTTGCTCAGTCGTGTCTGACTCTTTGTGACCCTTATAGACTGTGGCCCACCAGGCTCCTCTGTCCATGGGGTTCTCTAGGCAAGAATATTGGAGGGGGTTGCCTTTCCTCCTCCACGAGATCTTCCCAACCTACGCATTAAACTCGCATCTCCTGCACTGCAAGCAGACTCTTTTACTACTGAGCTATTATTGCGTCTGGATCCCAGGTAAAAACAAAGGGCAAGGACAAAGGCAAAGGGTCAAAGGTACAGGCCAACTGAATCTGTGCTTTTGTATTAGGAAAAGAATCACTTTCCAGGAAGCCCCATCCAGCAGACTTCCTCTGTCATCTCCTTGGCCAGAACTTGATTGCATGGCCACCTCTTCCTGGGCACATTGCTATCCTGAACAAATCTGGCATTTGGTCAAAAGGAAGAGGAAGAGCCTGAAGATGACACAGACAACCATCAGTGTCTGCTGCAACTTCAGAGCCTGCTTCAACTTTACCTTTCTCTGGGCAACTATTTAGTATTGTAATTTGTGTGCAAATGAAGGGTAGCATGCTTGTCCGTATCCCCCTAATTGAGTTCAGAGGAAGTATACCTCTACAGTGTTATCACAAATGAAGGGGCAATATGGACTATCCCCTGGAGAAGGGAAAGGTTACCCACTCAAGTATTCTGGCCTGAATAATTCCATGGACTGTACAGTCTATAGGGTCGCAAAGAGTCAGACATGACCGAGCAATTTTCACTTCACTTCACTTCAGGGGTAATATGGCATTGCAGGTGGCCTGGGTTTGAATCCTGGCTCTGCCATTTACTTTTCATTAGTTCTGCAACTTCAGTCAAATTACTTCTCTGTTCTTCAGTTGTATCATGGATAAAATGGAGGTGACATGGGAATGCATAATTTACACAATTGTGATAAGGATTAAGTTAATTTTAACGCAGCATTTAGACTAGTAAGCACAATGCAAGTGTCTGTTTAATAAATATGTGATTGCCACCTATGTTAAAATTTTACCTGAAAATGGGACACACGATTCAACAAGTTAGAGCATTTTCATAAACTAAAGGGACAGAATAGCGGAAGCCAGGATCGTTGAAGACAATTCGAATTCATGGTGATCACTGTGGTTAAGACATCAATTAGGAGACTGGGGAGCAAGTTGCTCAGAGTTCAGGCTCTAAGGTCAGGTTGCCCAGTTGTTGTTGCGTACTCACTCAGTCATGTCCAACTCTTTGCAACCCCACAGACTGTAGCTCACCAGGCTCCTCTGTCCATGGAATTCTCCAGGCAAGCATACTGAAGTGGGTAGCCATTCCCTTCTCCAGGAGATCTTCCCAACCCAGGGATCAAACCTGAGTCTCCTGCATTGACAGGCAAATTCTTTACCACTGAGCCACCGGGGAAGCCAGGCTGTCCAGACTGGCTACTATCTTGCGCCCACTTATTGCGTGTGTGCCCTTGGGCAAAGAACTGATTCATCTTGTCTATGATGTTGTCATTACATGGCGGGAAGAACAAAACAAAATCCTAAATTGTTTATTTAAAAACTCGGCTACATACTAAGTTGATTCTATGTTAAGAAAATCTCTCTCAATTAGAATAATAGAGAAATCTAGGCCAAAATCACTAATATCTATTTGTAGACTGAAAGCACACAATGTGGAAAATATTCTTTGTGAAGTGTTTTTAATCCTTTCGGGTAAAATATGTATAATTTACATCAGCATAATGTAATAAATTAAGTGAGATTAACTAAATGACAAAAGTTATAGTTTAAAATGGTAGAGTGTCAGGACCATACAATTCTTTGAATATAAGAAGTAATTGCTGACTCCCAAAATAGACTGCATAGTGAAAAACATAAGCTTTTTACCCCTTGCTTTGAAAATAAAAGAATGCTGTGAATTTATAAGTTAGTCTTGGAAAATACTCAGAAGAAATAACCTCAAAATTTTAAATTCAGTAAATGTATTTGAACCACTATAGAATTTCAAGAAGTACTTACCAAGCACCTACTATTTGTATAAGTATATATGATAGCTTATTTACTACTAACTCTCCTATAAGATGTATGTATAACACAGACCCTTCCAAGAAGCCAGAGATCAAAAATCTTAGCCAATATAACAGTCGGATTTTAATCTGTTTTCTAACTTTACATTTGTGATTTGTTACATTTCAAAACAATCTCCAGTTTTATAAAATCAAACTTAGAACAGTCTGAATTAATGTGCATTTTCTATGTTCTCTACATTAAATCTCCCTCTTCACTTATGACATAATGTTGCAAACAAAAATAGATGTTCTGGATAAAAGATCTGAACCCTTCAATCTCATGCTCCACTTGTTCCTAACCCTCTGAGAAATTCTGGAGGTTGACATGTATATGGAAAACTGTGCTGTGCCAAGGGAAACTTTGAAACTTGGGCATTGGCCTCCAATGCCAATGTATTCCACAAGCAAGTGATGCTGAGCCAGTTAAAGCGGCCCAGAGCCTAGATATAAAACTGGTCCCACAGCCTATTTAACCCTCCTAGTCTAGGCCCTACTCATCTCGGTGCCCTCATCCCAGCACTGGATGGCAGGGCAAAACAAGTCAACTACAATCAGGAATGGAGGCCAAGAGAGAAAAGCAGCGAGCCTGATGTGTACCAGTCCCCAGGGCAGCCAACCCCAGCCCTCAGATGAACTCAGTCCTGCCTTTCTGACTTATCCGAAGAGCCGGAAAAGAGGGCGAGGGAAGAAAGAATCAAGAGATTCAAGAAAGAGAATAGTAAATTAGCCAGGACTCCGCCTTCTTCCTTCCCCTCGGGAGGAAAATCATCTGCAAAGACGGAAGTCTTCTTTAAGCTCCGCCTCCCATACCCCACGCCTTAGAAAGCATGACTCAAGAATATCTCTGCACATTGGATGGGAACGTGACCAATCTGTAGAAACATCCCCCCTCTTGGGGTTGACCTCAGAGGTAGATGAGGGAAGCACCAGGAGTTTCCTTTCCCTGAAAGCCAACATATTCTGTTTCATAGTTTTGATTAAACATTTTAGAACTTAATAACCTTACACAGCATAAAATAATAAATTTGGGGTTTATGAAGAGCCTTGGAAATCACCACTCTGCTATTGGGGATTTGCCATATTGTCTCCTAATTTTACCCTCAGAAGCAGAGACAATCCCTGTTCCTGAATGAATTTATAATGCAAAACCTTCAAAGAATGGAGTGTAAGTTTCACCTACTTCATTTATACAAAAGGGGAAGATTATTTCCAGGAAGGGATTTTGAAGACGTGAATACTAAGGGAGTAGTGCCATTATATGTATGTGAAATGGAAGAGTCTCCCCGTGTTCAGGAACTGATGCAGTGGACCAGAGCTGGTTTTAATTATGTACAAGTGATTGGTTGCGGTAAAACTCAAACTGGAAAATTGCCTCAGAGTTAAAGTAAAGAATTTATAAGATTTTAGAGTTGGCATAAACCGAAGTGATCATCTTATTCAATGGTGTCCTACATTTGATTTAATCCAGTCAAACAATATTTACTGAACACCTATTATGTGCTAAGAATTCAAATACAAAAGTTCTTTTTAATGTTAAAAAAAAGTCAGTCTCCTGTATGACAATAATTCTAGACTTTAGGAAAGAAAAGTACCCAGTGAGATAAAATTATATGTACAAACATAATATGTATTATGTAAATATTACATTTTAATGATTACAATGGGCCTCCAGTCAGTAACCAGCTAGCAACTGAGGTGAGCATGGAAGTAAATCCACCTGTAAATCTGTTAGACCTCCAGGTGACTGCAGCCCTAGAAGACATCACGTCTGCCTCATGAGACATGACATGCGCCAGAATCACCTAGATGAGTCACTCCCAGCTCCTGACCTATGGAAACTGAGATAATAAATGCTTGTTGCTTTGAGTTACTAAAGTTGGGGTTTGCAGTCCAGATAACTGGTACAGTCATTGGATATGTTAGGTATGTTACCTTATACAGGGCTTGGGAGGTGCTGTAGCATGCTAGAATAGTCAGCCCATCTCCCCTGGTGAATAGGCTCATTCCATGGAAATTTGTTCATGCTCCCTAGTTTACCACAGGATTAGAGGTGATGATGCCTATAAACACATCTCTTCTTAATGAATTTTGAATGTGTGATTTCTGGAGGTGAGGGGAGAAATAGGTACTCTCACCAAGCATTACCCCAGACAAAAGAGGCAAGTCGGCATCAAGCTTTACAATTGACTTACACTTAGATTTTTTTTCCTGATATTTTAGTGAAATAAATTTATACATGTAGAAGGCAGTTCTCTCATTAATCATTTAAACGGTCGTCCAATGCATTTGGGACTGAACATGGAACGGCTTACAAAATAATTGTAATAGTCATGGACTCCACCCTTTCCCTCACTACACATTCGGTCAGCCACTCTGCCCAGTAGACACCAACTTCTGAATGTCCCCAGGGTCCCTCCTGCTGTCTGAGGTCCAGGCTTTCCTGCCACATTGCTTTCCAAGGTGGGTGGATGGTACCTTCCACGCAAGGACTCAAAGAGCATCCAAACTGAGCATGTCCCTTCCTGAAATAGTCACCATAATTTCTAGATTCCAAATCTGGACATATTTTGATTAGGAACTGTTCTAAAAAAATCCAGGACTCAGGAAGGACCATCAACACAGAGAAATGGGCTGACCTGGCCACCAGCTTTCCTGGTCATTCATTCCCCAGATGTCCCATGAACTTCCATGTGGGCCAGACGGGGCACTGGCACCATGAAGGGGACGGGTCCACTCCCTGCCCTTGAGGCTCTTAATATCTAACTTTCAAAGCTGCTGCCCACTCTGCCCAGGCTCCCCCAGCTTCTCCCAAGCTGGGAAGTGAGTAGAGTCACCCAGTCTGTGCTTTCCTCCACCCGCTGGAGTGGAGCTCTTTTGTACTGTTGCAGGGGGGTGGGGTGGGGGGTGATATCAGGATGGTAGGCTCGCTGGGAAGCTGGGTGACAGGACCTGTCACTCTCTACTACATCAAATAGCTGAAGAACTCGAACAGATTTTTTTTCAAACACCCGAGGAGCTTAGGGAGCAAGGGCTGCATTTTATTCTCAGTTAAAAGCAAGCATTTTTGCGATCCCAAACCCCGCTTCCTTGTCTGTTAGCGTATCTAAGATCACAGTGGCAGAGAATCCTGGGATGGCCTTTGAGGACACAGGACAGCAGGTGGCAAGTGCTCCCATTTCCCAGAGTAGGCTGCCAGCTCTTCTGTGCAGGACTTGCAAAGGAGGAGCCAAGAATGGTTTGAGGCCTTAGCTTACTATCCAGTCCCAGCCTGAGAGAGCTTGAGGAGTCTGAGAGCTAGGCTGGAACATGCAGAAGGAAGAGCTGGTCAGTGGATGGTGTGCGGTTCACCCCCAGTCCTCACAATGCAGACCTTCTTAAGCAATTGAATTGTGTCCCTGCAGGTGGGACGTGGACCATATCAGCCCCAGGCCTGAGAAACCTGAAGGTCAGGAGTCTAGCTGAAGCAGCCTGTGACAACAGGGCAGAGGGTGTCATTTAGGAAGTAAGTTCACGCCACTGACAACAGGGCAAAGGTGCATGTTTACTGTGAAACAGAAGCGCGGTTTGGGAGGGTGCAATGGTCAGTTGACCTGGAACCTCCTTAAAGAGGTTTTGCCCCAAAGGGCCATTCCTAAAGGAATTTCAACAGAGAGTTCAGCTCCCAAGAACAGAAGCTTAAAAGGGGGTTTCAAGCAGCCAGTTTGTGAGTAGATCATGGAATTTGGGATGTGCAGGTGAAAGACCCCAGGGTCTGGGTGTCCAAAGAGTCTCAGAGCAGCCTGTGTGCGCAAGAGTCCACTCTGAACACTTGCCCATGGCAGAGAGCACTGGCCACTGAGATGGAGGAGAAGGAATAATCCCATGCTTTGCTGGGGTTGAAATCACAGGGTGGGTTGGGTCAACCACAGCAAACGGGGATGTGAGGTAGAGAGGATTCCGTCCTTGCTAGTCTCCCACAGTCTTACCAGTCCAAGTCTGCTCTGTGACCAGCACCAGCACACCCCTGAGGGCTGGGTGCCAGTTCCTGACCCAGACCATCTGGATCTGATTCACGTTTTACAAGCTCCCCAGGCAGTTCCATGCACATTTGAGCAGCCCTGTCCTTGAATTCAATGGGCTTCCCAGGTGGTACAGTGGTAAAGAATCCACCTACCAGTGCAGAAGACATGGGTTTAGTCCCTGGGTCGGAAAGATCCCCTGGAGAAGAGCATGGCAACCCACTCCAGTGTTCTCGCCTGGAGAATTCCATGGACGGAGGAGCCTGGCAGACTGCCGTCTATGGGGTCACAAGGGAGCAGACACAACTGAGCAACTGATCACGGCACTCTTCGGTTCAATAAACAGAATTCAGCTGTGGCCTAGAAGGGACCCAGCAAGGTGATTATACACTTCTGGATACTCTTTCCCTTTAGGTCTACAGGAGACTGACACGCTGGGCTCCTGTTATATGAAGATAGATGTTAGGTGGCATTACAGATGAGCCATCGGGCACACGGTCAGTCACATGTGGGTGGGCCCAGGATGCTGTGATGGTATTGGAGAATCAGACCCACTGTGTACCCTTTACGGACAGCGGTTTGGTGGGGATAGTGTGGCCGAAGAGAACTGAAGCCATTTCCATGTATGGACAGATGAAATAAAGAATTGAAAGTGAAAAGACGGTGAAAGTGAAAGTCACTCAGTCATGTCCTACTCTTTGTGACCCCATGGCCTATACAGTTCATGGAATTCTCCAGGCCAGAATACTGGAATGGGTAGCCTTTCCCAGCCCAGGGATTGAACCCAGTTCTCCCGCATTACAGGTGGATTCTTTACCAGGTGAGCCACAGGGAAGCCCAAATGATTGAAGGGAGTAGCCAAGACAAAGGCCCAGATACCTTCCCATCAGTTTTGCTTGTTTCATGCCAGACATCCCACACAGCTCTTTCCAGCGGATGCTTGCTGGGTATGATCCAGCGGCCAGGCAGGCATGTCTAAATACCCCTTCTCATTGCCAGAGGCTTTGCATAAACCTTATCACATTTTAATTTTCATTCTTATAACCACTCTGAGCTAGAAAGAGAAGATAGGGTACATTCTCTTTATTTATAGTCCTTGAGGATAAGTGACTGAGTTGGCATTTAATCTAGGTTTTATGATTTCGGTCTGTCTCTGCAGAAAAGATGTACTCCTTAATGAAGGGGCTTCTTTCTTATTCCTTAGACACAAGAGTTTGGCATGAATTGTTATAAAGTGTTTGATTTCATAATTATATGAGCAAGGGACTTAGAAATGCAGAACCTGGGCCCTTTCAGTGACAGTCTCCTTTCCCCCATTCTCCCCAACCCATCTCCTGGGATGTTGCAAACTAAGTGAGGAGCGTTGCAGAAAGCAGACAAGCCCACTTCAGTTGACTGGTTTGGGGCAGTGTGCAAGGAAGCCCTGATTTCCTTTGTGGAAGGAGGGCGGGGGAAACCTAGCCATGGCTTTTCCGCTTCCTCACGCCCACGGATGTCAGCTTTATAGCCGCGTGGTTATAAAACATCACTGTCACTGATTCTGAGATGAATGCCCATCACGCTAACTATGCTGCTGGCAGGAGTCTTCTTAAAATGAGAGCGGGGAGGAAGGAGCCGGCTTCTTCAGCACTCCCAGACTCTCCGCACCTGTCTGCCCACGTGCTCCGTCCCGCTGCCCTCCTCCGACTCCTCCGTAGTCAGGGAGACTGGGCTCCAAAAGAAGTGGAGAGAGGCGCCTAGCCTCTTTTATCATTACTGTTTTGCAACCTGCCCTCTCCCTTTCAGTCACGCAGCCTGAAAACAGAAGTTATTTTTCAAAACACAGGGAAATATTGCTGATATGAAGCTGCCTCGTTGTTGTGGAAGGGGCTTCTCTCCCTTCGGCCCTCAGAATACTGTTGACAAATAAATCCAGCCAGCTCCCATGTGGCATTTTCCGAGACTGTTTACAAAAACCTTCTCTACCCAAGATGGCTGGAAGCATGCTAGGAAAGCCTCAGAATTAAGAAACTTTGTCTCTTTAGTTCAAATCCTCAGTATTTACTAAGAGATTTTGTTTGGAGTAGAAAAATCCTTAATTGGCGATTGATGTTATAGCTATAAAATTACAAAGTAATTTTTCTTTGGTGTCAGTGTACAGCATCCTACTAAAGATGTATTTTTCTGTAGGTTATATTAGCTTTTTAAAAAAATTATTTTATTGAAATATAGTTGATTTACAATGTTGTGTTAATTTCTACTGTACATGTAAATCAACTCTACTCCAATAAAATTTTAAAAACCTTTTCTACTGTACAGAAAAGTGATAGTTATACATATATAGATATTCTTTTACATTCTTTCCTTTTATCAAAGAAGATTGAATATAGTTACCAGTGCTATACAGCAGGACTTTGTTGTTTATCCACTCTATATAGTAGTTTGTATCTGGAAATCTTAAGCTCCTGATTTAGGTTGCTGTGCTGTGCTTAGTCGCTCCGTTGTATCTGATTCTTTGCGACCCCATGAACTGTAGCCTGCCAGGCTCCTCTGTCCCTGGGGATTCTCTAGGCAAAAATACTGGAGTGGGTTGCCATGCCCTCCTCCAGGGGATCTTCCCAACCGAGGTATCAAACCTAGGTCTCCCGCATTGCAGGCAGATTTTTTTTTACCATTTGAGCCACCAGGGTTACATTAGCTTTAAAGGACAATTTCTTGTGAGATTAGAAAACTTGATCCTCAATTCCAAGACTGAATGAGTCATTACAGTGTCTGGCACTAGAGGGCGCACCATGAGAAGGCTGGCTCTAGGGACTCCCAGGAAGCGCTGAGTGGCTAGACACAAGCATACAGGAAAGAGAGGAGATAAGTTAACCTGCCTGCATGCTCAGTAGCTCGGTTGTGTCTGACACTTTGCAACCCCACAGACTGGGGCCCACCAGGCTCCTCTGTCCATGGGATTTCCCAGGCAAGAGTACTGGACTGGGTTTGCCATTTCCTCCTCCAAGGGATCTTCCCTACTCAGGGGTCAAACCTGTGTCTCCTGGGCCTCCTGCTTGGCAGGCGGATTCTTTACCACTGTGCCACCTGGGAAGTCCATAACCAGTGAACAGGTACAGTCATTATCATGGGAGCAGACATCACAAGTGACAACAATGTATTAAGAAAAGTTTGTATTTTAGTTTTTGTTATTGTTTCAGTATACCCCTGGTCCAGAATAAATTTAACTTTTCACATGTATACCATTCAGTCCTCATAACTCTGAAAAGTAGGTATTATTTTCTCCACTTTAAAGGTGAAGAAATCAAGGTCATAAATGCAAAAGTATTTCACTATTAACCACCTTTGAAGTAGCATTTCCACCTCATAGGGTGTTTTCCTGCTGAAGACAGTTTAATAATGTCCTACATTCTAATTAAATATCTTTCATTTGCAGAATTCTTTAGGAATTGTTTAAATTCTTGTTTAAACTGTTTCAATTCTTTAGGAATTGAAATCTTGGTTACTCTACAGTCTCGCTCTTTCACTCCAGGCGGTCCAATATCTTTGCTGTCCCATGTACGCATCTTTTTGGACTCTCCAGTGACTTTCTTCCGACCTCATCTACTACATCCTCCTTTTCTTTGTTCAGCTCTGAGTCCACCATGCTTTCAGAGCATCTCCTCTGGCCCTTAGATCCCTGTTCTCTGATCCTGACTACTGGGGTTTGTTGAGGCTGAAGAGTTGCCCAGCAAATGCTGGTTCAGAGTCATTCTCAAACCTTAAGAGGCACCATGGTGCTTGTTCAACTTGCAGAGACCCCATCCCTACCTCAGACACTGTGATTCCTGAGGTCCGAGATAGTGTCCTTGCATGATTGACAAGCATCCCAGGTGACGCTGAAGCAGGTAGCCTGTGAATTTCACTTTGACAAAACAGCTTTTACTGTATTCTTCTGGATGAATTCACACTCATATATTCATCAGATGTGATTTGCCATTTGTTGCGATTACTTTAGACATTTTCCCAGGTTGCCTCATTTCTATACATTTTGTTTCTCAAGAGTAAAAGCTCTATTCCCCCCTTTCATACCCACCAGGTCCCTGTTGGGTTTCCCAGCACTTCTCCCTGCCAAAAACACAACTTCCCCTTGTTTCCCATACCTGTGGCAGCACCCACTCCCCTTCAAGGCTCAGTTCCCACTGCTCCTCAGGAACTGACCACAAGTCCAGGTGAGATGCTCCGGCCACATATTCTCATGGGAGCCCACAGCTCTCCCACCAGGGCATGGATACAGGGCACACCTCTTTCTATTTCAGGTACACGTTGTTATGCGTTTCATTACTAACTTTATTCCAACCTCACCCACTGAATACCTCCTGGATCCCTGTGTGAGGGCAGGAACTTTAGTTTTCTTGCTCATTATTATATCTCAGCACCAAGCACAAAGCCTCACATATACTAGGCACTTCATGATTATTTGTAGATAAGTGAATGAATAAACTGACAAGAATGACTAAGAAGAAAGAAACATAGGAGAAGAAACTTAAAAATATATACACCTTACTTCACAACGGACTGGGAAATATGGAGACAATAACCTTTGGAGCCAAACAGGGCACCTAGGGAATGGTCAAGTGGAGCTGTGATTCCCTAGTTACTTCACCAGCTTCATTTTCCCTCTGGATCCAAGTCAGTTCACCGCAGTACATATGTAGTAGGTGCCTTTGATGTGAGAGGCACTCTGCTAAACACTAGAGAAGCAAAAATGTGTGAGACACAGCTCCGGAACTTGCAGGTGTAATATTTAAAGTGAAATCATCTTGTGATCTATATGTCAGAAACCAGAAATGACACCGTTCCACTCGCAAGAGAGTTCAAATGACTCTGAGTCTTATAATTGCCACAACATTTAAGAGAAGTCTTAAAAAGCAATGAGGCAGACTGGGAAAAAAGCCAAGCTTTCAAGTCCAGTGAGCCCAGGTTGGAGAGCCTTGGCTGCATGTATAAAATAGATCTGATAATAATAATGACACTCCTGGCAAATAATAACATTACTGAGCACTGTGTCAGGCCCTCCGCTAAGCTCTTTGCGCACACTGACTTCTTTAATCTCAGTTATCTCAGTGTTTTCATTAGTCACATTTTGCTACTTGAAAAACTAGCTCAGAGAGGCTAAGTAGTTTGCCTAAAGTGACATCTAATAACAAATGGCCTAGTTGGGACTTGAATCTGGGACTGGCTGATGAATAAGTAAGATAATGTAGGAATAAGCCTGGTGTGGTTCCTGGCAGATGATAAGCCTTCAGTCAAAGGCTTCCAATATTCCTATTACACAGTCAAGAAGTCCGGGCCCACAGAATTATTGCCTCCAGGGTGAATTAGTATGTGGACGATGCAGCATTTAGGGAAGAGGCCTGGGCTCCTGCGTACATGGCACAAACTGGAGACCAAAAAAGGTGCCAGTTGGCCTCCCAGGGCTGCTGCAACTCCCGACTCAGGTGCCATCCCCATTCCTGGGGAGCCACTGCATCTTAGGATTACAGAGACCTCGCGGGTCACCCAGTCAGGGTCCCCATCTGGTACATGCCTCCCCCTACCCCCTATCACTAAATGGCTGTCTCTACTTCCATCGCTGTCTCAGCCTTACCCCTCTTCTGAAAGCCACCTTTTCATTGCTCTCCAGCAAGGATGACAGGGCACAGAGCCCCAGCACCAGAAGTCGTTGCAGGACACTTTCAGAATCTTCTTAGTCAACCCTGGGTGTCCCGCCTATGCCCTGCCTGGAGTGGGGACCGGTAGGGACAGAACCTTAAAAGAGCCTGGAGCTCCGGGCTCCCTCCTGCGGGATGAGTCATGCTTTGCTGCCTCCCACTTCCGCCCTTGTCCCTCCAGGAGGCAGGGAGCTCGTGTGTGCATGAGTCCAGATTAACGCTGGTCAGCAACAAGGTCCTACTGTCTAGTACAGGGGACTCCATTCAATGTCCCGTGATAAGCCATAATGGAAAAGAATATAAACAAGAATATCTAGAGATATATAACTGAGTCTTTTCATAGCAGAGCGGAAATCAGCACAACCTTATAAATCAGCTAGACTTCAATTAAAAAAAAAAAATTTTTTTTTAATGGTACAGGCTAGAGAGTTCTTCAGTCCTGGGTAAATGGGAGGTGGGCACCAGGTTGAGAGCTGGCAGGCTTTGGCAGAGGAGAGTGGCTCGGACTCCAGTACTCAGAAGGGCAGGACCACACAAGCCAGCACTCACAGGCCCCTTTTAAAGCTGTTGGGCTTCCCTTCTCCAGGAGATCTTCCCAACCCAGTAATCAAACCCAGGTCCCCTGCATTGCAGGCATTTTCTTTACCAGGTGAGTCACCAGGGAAGCCCAGGCTCACCCTCAGATTCAACTGACTACTCCAATTTTCATTGAAAGGCTCTCCTCACCTTTCCTTTCACCGACAAGAAAGCCTGGGGAGGGTGGTGTCAGGACAGAATGTGCTGCCCCTGGAAGCCTCCTCACTCAGCTGTCAGCACCGGGGCTCGTCAGTGAGGAGCAGTAACTGAAACCCCACTTCTGACCATACTCACCCACCACTTACCTGTTTGTCTGCTTGCTCTTGGCTTACAGTAGGCAAGGCTAGGCCTTGTCAGCCATTATGAATCAGGACAGCTGTCTTCCTCAAAGGGCTGGGGCAGTCCCTCAGTTTTCGGGTCCCAACTCTCTCATGAAACTGTACCAGGATCCTGACCTCATAGGCAGACATGAGTCAGGAATTATGATTATTACCATTTGGTAACCGGTATGTTTACAGGTGCTGGAAAATGTGAAATCGAATTGAATCTGAGGGTGAGCCTGGGCTTCCGTGGTGGCTCAGATGGTAAAGAATCTGCCTGCAATGCAGGAAACTCAGGTATGATCCTGGGGTCAGGAAGATCCACTGGAGACAAGAATGGCAACTCACTCCAGTATTCTTGCCTGGAGAATTCCATGGACAGAGGAGCCTAGCGGGCTACAGTCCCTGGGGTCACAGAGTTGGGACACAAGTGAAGTGACTTAGCATGCAAGCAAGAAGTGAGCCAGGCCTCTCTCACTCAGCCCTCTAGCCTTTCCCTCCAGAGGGGTGGGGGCGCGGCCCCTGCAGAGATTTGAATTTCAAATGTGAAAACCTTCCCTGGACCTCATCACCAGTTCTTCCTAACAACCAAAGCTTTCATTGTCTCTGAGACTTGTTCCTAGGATATTTTTAACTTGTCCTTTTTAAAAAAAATTACACCAAGAGGAGCTTAATAAGCCCCATTTAGCTTCTTGTCGGAAAAGAAAATTTGCAGACATTAACCAATGAGTGCTACTGAACACCGTGGCTGGCTGGCCTGCCTCTTCAAACCAGCCTCTCCTCTCCTGAATACAGGAGTTTATATTTGGACAGCAGCCTCCACATGACATCACAAACATGCCACATAGGGTTCATCACGAACTTAAAAGAAGTGGAGATTTGGGTGAGAGGTTCAGGAAAAGAACTCAGGGCTGCAGAGGATGAGCTGGGGGAAGGAGGGAAGAGTTCCTGAGGGATGGGAAGTCCTGCTGCTTAAAGCTGCTTTCAGCACCTCTCGCCGACATGACTCTGTGCTTCTAACAGCCAGCAGTACAAAGGATAGGAAGTACAGTGAGATTTCAGATCTTTGTTCCTGAACATGTAAAACCAATACACACACACACACACACACACACACACACACACCCCCACCACCACCAACTAGGGTTTCCCTAGCAGCTCAGTGGTAAAGAATTTGCCTGCCAATGCAGGAGACATGGGTTCGATCCTTGGTCCAGGAAGATCCCACATGCTGCAGAGCAACTAAGCGCATGCACCGCAACTACTGAAGCTGTGCTCTGGAGCCTGCAACTACTGAAGCCTGCGTGCCGTAGGGGCTGTGCTCCACAACAAGAGCAGCCACCACAACAAGAAGCCCTCACATTGTAACCAGAGGAAAAACAAGGCAGCAACAAAAACCCGACACAGCCAAAAATAAATAAATACAATTATTTTTTAAAACAACAATTAAAACAACAAAAAAGAGCGCAGGTGTTCTTTCAGAGCCTAAGACACTATGGCAATAAACATCTCAGCCGTCCCCCCACCCAAACCCAGGAGTCCATCTGGGTCAAAGCTGATTTTTGGCAAAGGTTCTCAGCTGTTCTGCAGGATGAAGTTACAAATAACTCACAAATTACAGTGTTGCCACCAGCAGGGTCAACAAAGTCAGGACATTTGCTCTTTGGACTTTCAAGTTAAAGTATCATGGAGGCCTTTCCAGGCATGTGAAGACAGTTCCCATCTCCTGGATGCTCACAACTAGTCATGCAACTGATCCAAAGTCCACTGATGACCCTCTCAGTCCCAGCACTTGCATTCTTCATTCGTTCAGCCATGGCTTTATTAGTGGACTCACAGTAAGTGGCCTAGTGGCCAGAACTTTCTGTACGCTGTTATATGCATAATAAGTTGAGTCTGTAATTGCTGCTGGTGATTTGAAAGCCTGGGGAGAAGAGAGGGAAATACTTGCCTTCAGCAGAGAAAGAACTTTCTCCTTGGGTAAAGAGCCCACCCTCCCTGAACTGTGTTAGTGTTACAATGGACCAGTCTTTAGAATCCAGGTTATTTCAAGCATTCCATGGAATCTCAGAAGATAAAAGTGTCCCCTCAGAGCTGAGTGAAGGTCTGTTGGACCATCTTAGCTAAATGAAAAGATTTTTAGGATGCTGAGAAATAAAGGAGAAATTTGTAGATAATGGGAGTCACTTTAAAATTTATTACTGAATGTTTGTAGTCAAAATGAACATAGACTATTTATTCATGCTGTATACAACATCAATTAATTAATCAAAAGCAGACAAGAGGAAAAGAGTGCATCTTTTGAGTTGCCACTCAAGTCTAGTGCTTATAATGAAAAAGGCTAAGAATCTTGTGTTTAGCCTTTAAATTGTGTGTTTAAAATTGATGAGCAATTTTAAAAACTCAACAGCCCCATCAGAAAAGCAATTGGCTGAGGACTTCAGTCGCATGTTTGCTAATGAGGCCGAAGACTAAAGCCACAGTATTCACTTCAGGCATAGTATAAGAATAAATTGTGTGTTTTTTCTTATTCAAGGACTTGAACTTAGGTGTTGAAGGACTTGTCCTATTGCTACAGACTAGAGTGAAGATGAAGAGTACACCCCTGTCCATGCTCAACTATTCCCTCTGCCCGTGGAAGTCTCCCTGCCCTGTCTATCAAGAGAACTTTTATCCATCCTTTGGGACCCAGCAAAATGATCACCTCTACTATGAAGCCTCCCCTGATACACTAGGCAGCGTAAAATGTTTCTGTTTGCATTTCTTTCTCTGCCCCATCAGACTGTGAGCTCTTCAGGGATCCAGAATCTGTCCCGTGTCCCACTGATGTATGATCACGATGTTTGATTCACAGCTAATAAGTATCCAATAAATATTGTTATTATTTATAATGTATAAAAATAAATTCCTGTTGAAGGAATGCATGTCTGGCAATGGCAAGAAGAACAGATAATAAAAAGGACTGATGATAGGTAATAATTCATAAATTAATAACCATTGGCTCATCACTGTGCAAGACGGGGGAGAGATGGAAGAAACAGAAGACAGAGGCTAGACCCTGGTTGAGACTCAGAGAAACACCCTTGAAACGGCAGGGCAATCATGACACAATCTGTGATTTTATCTCACAGTCGATGGTTCAGATCAGGTAGGAGGGGGCTTTCAGAGCTTGATAATATCAAGGTACTCCCCTACCCAAGAGAATTACCCCAGACCAATGTTTACAAGTCAAATAGCTCTCTGAGTCCCTTTTCTGGGTTGTTCCTGACCCCACTTTACACTCACACCTTGTTCTACTTTGCTTTTCTGAACAGTCCACCCACTTTCTCATCTCCCCAGCCTCCACCCCACTTCCTGTTTTTGCCCTTGAATAGTCTGCAAATCCAACCCCCCTCACCAACTCCTAGCCTGTGACTTCTCTCCTCCTTCCTGGCTGCCCTTGCTCAGACTGACACCCACCAGAGCCCTCACTCTTGAGTCAGGGCAGACCTGAAGGGGTTGGCCCAGTGCCTAGTGTGCAGCCTTTCCTTGGCACTAGAGATCTTCTATAGGGACCAAAGAGGTTATGGAAGATCTTTGAAAAAGGAGCTGCCCCACCCCACCATGCTCTCTAGGCTCCACACAGGGAAAGGTTCTGCCTCAAACCCAGAATTTGCAGACCTGGCACTTCAATTGCTAATCATCGCTTCATCCCTGCTCTCACTTTTCTTTTGTCCTTTTCTGGCCAGTTATTACGCTTGATGCCCGTAGCTTAATGTCACTGTTGGCTTAAGGGTGTGTTAGTTGCTCATTTGTGTCTGACTATTTGTGACCATATGGACTGTAGCCCACCAGGCTCCTTTATCCAAGGGGACTTTCCAGACAAAAGTGAGTGAGTGGCCATTCCCTTCTCCAGTGGATCTTCCCAACCCAGGGACTGAGCCTAGGTCTCCCACATTGTAGGCAGATTCTTCACTGTCTGAGCCACCAGGGAAGCCCTATTGTTGGCTTTCTGATGCTCAATTCTGTGTCCCTGGCTTCTGACCCTAATTTGTCTCTGGAAATGTCTGAACATCCCCTTGCCACCTTGATGCAGCCTTGGGATACAGCACTCCTAAGACAATTACCTCAGGGTTTCACCAGACCTTTGGCTCCACATTGCTATAGTATGTCTCCCCAGGACCTTTCCCAACATCTATTCAGGCAACCTGAGAATGCTGTTACCAAACTAAGGGCACTATAGTGTGCAAAAACCAGCCACCAAGGCAGCAGCTAGAGTACAAGAAATCACAGAAACCATCTAAGTTTGAGCAAGTCGTTGGTCACTTTATTTATACATCTCTAAGAAAGAAGTTGTGGATTCTGAAGCTTGCAACCTTCTGTGCAATCTCAAATAGCCGGACATTTAAGAGCTCTGTTTGATTCGTGTACCATCCATTTGGTATTAAGGGTCAGATTGTATGATCATTCTATTGCGCATATTAGCAGAATATCTACCAGGTTCTAATTTCCTCTTGCCCTGCTCTAGAGAACTTGGACTAATTCAGCAGTCTCTATCTTAAGCACATCTTTGGGGACTAAGCTGATACCAAGGAAAATGATAGTTCCAGTTAAGTGGCTCTAATTCAGTGAGAACTAGAAAAGCTATGAACAACCCTAGTAAGAGCCCTGGGAAAGCAGCTCTTCGTGTGTGGGGTCAAGAAAACAGACTGCTCATGGAGGCTGTATCATTTTCTTTCTCTGGCTACCCTGTGAAAAATAGCTTCAAACTCTCAAACAATAGCAGAGGTTGATTTCTTGCTCACGTTAGGTGAATATGTTACGTAAACAGGAGTCTTCGGGTAAGTGTGCAATGCACTGCCCCAGGCTCAGCCTTCGTGCTGGTGGTAACTCTGTACCACGTTTTTTTTAGTTGAAGAGCCAGACTGAACGAGCAGCTCTAATCTGGCGTGTTAATATTCTCCAGAAACAACGAAGAGAGGGATGGTGAGCAGCCACAACGGTATTAAAGCTCTTGCTCAGAAATGGCCTATGCCACTGCCACTCACATTTCATTGGCAAAGCAAGTCGTGTGGCCAAGCCTGGGGTTGCTGGTTGGGAAAGCATACATTTCCCACAGAGGAGAGTAGCAGATACCGGAAACAATGCCCGAGCTACCACACCTGAGGACCTTGCATATCATCCCAGTGGTTTCTAGCTAATGCAGAGGAAACCACTGCAAGCTTCTGAGGTGGGCAATGGCACCAAAAGGCTGTGTTACAAGGCCATCTTCTTTGCTTGTAAATACAGATTGGTGGGAACAGTGGGGGTGGGAGGGACTCAAGGAACAGAGAGTGCTATGTGAAGGCCTGAGCTGGAGACTGTTATATTCATTCAAGAGTGAGTCAATGGATTTGGGTTAGGGATTGTGTAGAAAGAATAGAAAGAAACATTTTGGTAGAATACTTATTTTAAAAGCAAAATAGACAAGGCCATTTACCTGGAAAGATATGGGGGCTGGAGGGGTATAAGTCAAAGATGATTCCACGATTTCTCCTCGCTAGCTGGGCTGTGAGGCATTGAAACATGGTATTGAGTTGATGGTAAAGAGCATCCTAGAGATTTCTCCCAATCAGAGCACACTGATCTTCCGCGGTGATGTGCAGCAGCCGTGAGGCAGCAGCTGTAAAGAGCACTGGGCCTGCCTGACAAATCCGGGCTGGGCTCCTAGCGCTTAGGAGCTGTGTGGTTAGGGAAAACCCCTTTACTTTTCTGTCTTGGTTTTTGCATTTATTAAAAGGGGGATAGTGAGTCATACCTCACAGAATTGCCTTAGGACCACACTCCTATGAAAAATTGCTTTATAGTGATTTATAAGGTATGCCTCTCAGAGAACTGGTTGAAAGCGTATCCTTAGCCTAGCCACCCAATGATTACATACTGCCTTGGATTGTTTGGGGCATAAAGCATGCCATCACCTCATTGTTGAATTCTATTTAGAGGTTTCCTAGTTGAATACCTGGGCGTATAGCCAGATAATGTAAACCATGGATCACAGCCTCTAGAGACTAGAGCAACTAGATAGGTACTTTAAATGTAGGTCTGGTATAAGGTACATGAAGCACTTTTGGAGAAAACATTAAGATGTGGTACAGAGAACTTTGGGCTTTCCAGGTGGCACTAGTGGTAAAGAACCTGCCTGCCAATGCAAGAGACTCTGGTTCGATCCCTGGGTCAGGAAGATCCCCTAGAGGAGGGTATGACAATCCATCCATTCCAGTATTCTTGCCTGGAGAATCCCATAGACAGGGGAGCCTGGTGGGCTACAGTCCATAGGGTCACAAAGAGTTGCATGACTGAAGCAACTTAGCAGGAGCACACACACAGAGAACTTTCCCTCTGTTATAGATAAAACAACACGCACAAAATAATAAAGGGCAACAGCACCCTTCCCCCACTTCCCATCCCCATGCCATCACCCAAGACTATCAGGAGTGGCCTGGCTGCTTGTGAACTGCAGAGTGAGAAGCAGCTGGAAGGGGACAGCAGCAGCTCAGCCCAGCACAAGCTTGCTGTGCAGAAATTAAGCAAGGTTTGGTTGTTCTAGTTGTCAAAAGTGTTGGAAATCTGGATATTTATGTGACATTTCCTGATTATTAAATATTAACAATTGAAAAAAAATTTAGAAAACATTCTGCAGTTAAAACATCTGCAGGCTATGGGTCCATAGGTATCACCCAGGCATCACAAAAATAGAAGGGGGACAAACATGGTTACCCACAGAACTCTCAGTGCATGAGAAAGAGAGATTTTAGGTGGTGGTGGTGGTGGTTCAGTCCCTAAGTCAGGTCCAACTCCTCATGACCCCATGGACTGTATTCCACCAGGCTCCTCTGTCCATGGGCTTTCCTAGGCAAGAATACTGGAGTGGGTTGTAATTTCCTCCTCCAGGGGATCTTCTCGACCTAGGGATGGAACCTGAGTCTCCTGCATTGCAGATGGATTCTTTACCGCTAACCCACCAAGGAAGCCCAGAGATTTTCGGAGATGAGGCGAAAATCAGGGAGGGAAGTGGCAAGAGGAACTATTAGCAACCTGGAGATAGACTTCCGGGGCGATGAGGGAATGAGAGGTCCCTAGTCACCTAGTCTCAGGGATTCAGACACAGATTTAGACTTGGGCTCAAGGTCTTAGCTTGCCTTTGGCTCATGTGTCCTGCCGGGGCTGGGAGAGTGATCAGGACAGAAGCCAGGATGGTTGCCTCCTCCGCCACACTGCCAGGGAGCCCCTCACCACAGGATACAGAGGACTTTTAGTTTTGTGACTACCTCCATCCTCCACTTTAAGTTATTCCCGGGCCATACTGTTTTGAAGAGCTGTAAGATGAAGTTTCAGATGTAATCGGACATAATAATCTTTCAAACCCAGAATGTTAGCATTTCACCCTTGAGTAAGAAAACCCCCTGGCTGGCTTCTCTATTCCTGAGCTCACATTCCTCTCTCTAGCCCGAGCCCTGCTCAGCCTCATCTTGACAGGCCAGGTCTCTTGCTATGTTCATTGTCTCTTCCTGCGACACAGCTCTAAGCAGACATCCCACATGGGGTCCTGGTCCTGGTGGGGTAGTTTCCGTGTGGGTCTTTAAACATTCAACTCACCACTTGGAAATGGCAATCATTCTTCCTTCTTCTTTTCAAATGACCATATAAATCAGTTTGCTCTGGGAACTGGTTCTGTTTTGTTTTGCAGTCTTGCCTGATTCCTTCTCACAGGGCTCTTTCTCAGGATTTTTGTGTCATTTCAACTTTCAACTGCCAAAACTGTCACGAAGGCCCCCACTTGTTATTTTATGTCACATCAATGCTCTTTTCTTTCACTTAAACTTTTTCTCTTAGCCAGGTTAGACTACACAGCCACTTTCCTACACAACAGGATAGAGATGAAGTAAGTAATACGTTACGAGGAAGTGAATGTTTAATCTTCTCTAACATTCTTTTCACTACTGTGTTACTTCGCTTAAATATTTTCCTTAGTAAGACTATAATTTAGGACTTTGGAATTATTATTTTGCAATTTTTTGTGGTTGTTGAATCAGATCAGCTTGTTTTCCTCTTCCTGTTTGCTAGAGAACTAACAAAAAGGTAATATTTTCTACGAATATTTTGCCACACACACTACAAGGTTCAGTTTTAGTAAATGATTTGGATTTGGAGACTCTGAATATTAATGCCTTTCGTTCATATTAACAAATTGACAAATACTTAGAGAACAGCATGATATGAAAAAACTCTCTTCCTAGGAAAATTTTCCCCATACTTATATTGATTAAAAATATGTAATAAATTCATTCATTTATTAAAACATTACCTACTATGTGTCAGACACTATTCTAAATATCTGGGATATGGCAGCGTGCACGATACAAAAAATTTTCCGTCTTTAAAGGGCTTATATTCTGAAAATTCCCTGGTGGTTCAGCGGTTGGGTCTCCATGCTTCCATTGCAAGAGCACAGGTTCAACCCCTGTTGGAAGAACTAAGATCCCACCTGCCATGAAACACAGCCAACTAAAGATACACTAGCAAATAAAGTTGATCATAAAAAGGGCTAATAGTCTAGAAGAGACAGATACTAAATATATATATATGTATATATGATAATGAATACTCAGAGGAAAGTAATAAAGCAAGGTAAGAGGAATGAAGTAGGAAGGGAATTTTAATTTTTAGATGTGGTTGTGTTTAGGGGATGCAGATCAAGAACCTTGCAAACCACTGTAAGGATTTGGGCTTTACTGTGAGTAAAATCGGAGAAGGCAATGGCAACCCACTCCAGTACTCTTGCCTGGAAAATCCCATGGACGGAGGAGCCTGGTAGGCTGCAGTCCCTGGGGTTGCTGAGGGTCAGACACAACTGAGCGACTTCACTCTCACTCTTCACCTTCATGCATTGGAGAAGGAAATGGCACCCCACTCCAGTGTTCTTGCCTGGAGAATCCCAGGGATGGGGGAGCCTGGTGGGCTGCTGTCTATGGGGTCACACAGAGCCGGACACGACTGAGCAGCAGCAGTGAGTAAAATGGAGAGCTATCTACCATAGGGCAAAGGAATGAGGTGACTAGACTTACATGGTAAAAGGATTACTTTGGCCGCCATGGAGAATAGCCTGTAAGGGAGGGATGGGACAGGAGAGTGAAACGGAAGCACTAAGACTAGTGAAGCGGCTCTTGAGTTAGGCCAGGAGAGGATGGTGGATGAAACCAAAGTGCGGCATTGAAGGGTGTGTATTTAGAAGGTAAAGTCAACAGGACTTCCTACAGTTCTGACATTGTTTGTGAGAGATGAGTCAAAGATGACTTAGAGGCTTTTAGCCTGAGGAAGTGGAACGTTGGACTTGCCACTTACTCAGACTGGGAAATCTGAGTGGGTTTCACAGGTTTTAGGGGGAAATCAGAGTTTGGTTTTGAACTCAAATTTAAGCTCTATTAGAGGTCTAATGGGAAAATCAAGTAAGCAGTTAGAAACACAACGTGGTGTGAAGGAGAGAGAACTATGCTGGATGTGTAAATGTGAAGGTCTTGGCATAGAGGGGGAATCCAAAGCTCTAAAACTGGATGAACTCCCTGGAGGGAGTGCAGTGTTTTGGGAGGAAGGAGGAGGTAGCTTACCAAAGAGGATGGGGTAGTCAATGGTGTCCAGTGATGCTGAGAGGTCAATTAAGGACCAAGACTTGATCACTGTATTTAGCAAAATGACAGTTGTCAGTGTCCTTTGCAAAATCAATTTCAGTGATGCAATAATGGGAGTAAACTCCTGATTAGATTGAGTTGAAGAGAAAAATGGAAAGAACTGAATTAGAGATCATAAGTATAAATAATTCTTTTGAGATGTTTAGATGCCAAAGAGAAACAAGAATTGGAGTGGGGAAAGGGTCAAGAGAAATTTTATTCCTAATGATGGTAGAAATGGTGATGGCAGTCATTCAGTAGCGAGGCAAAGTCAAGGCTATAGCAGACAGGGGTCAATTGCTACTGTTATCATTTGAGACTGAATGAGACCTAGTGCAAAATGAAGGGACTGGCTTTCTGAAAGAACATGGGTAAGTTCATCTGTAATAGTAGCAGGCAGAAAGGCAGAGGATATGGGCACAGATTCTCAAGTGGTTGATTTTGGTGTTTCTTTCTGCTTTAAAAAAAAATTTTTCCCCAGTGAAGGGAGCATTTAGTCCTGGGCTGCTAATGAAGAAACTGGCTTACCAGATAGGCACTCCTGATTCAATCTGCCTATGAGTCCATTTTAAAAGGCAGAGGTCCATTTCTTTCTTCTCATTGCGGTTGATTAAGACATGCACCCTGAGTTTTTCTAGTTTCAATTTCACCATGCTATTTCTAACTATAGCAGTCTGGCAATCCCCCTTCCCCTTTGGACCTTATGTTACGTCAGGACCCGTGGAGAGTTACCCCACACAGCCTAGCTGGCTCCATTTTCTCTATGCTGTTCTATGCCCTTTACCTGCTGGTTTCTAGTCTGGTCTCCAGCATTTCCATTTCCTTAGCTGAGAAGAAGGGAGACAGTTTGCCTCCTACCTTCAAATAGGCTGAGAGTTTAAATAAGTCCAAGAAGTGAAACGGTTTTAACCCCTGTAAAACATCAAAGAGGCCAGTGGGAGGTAGCAAAGGAGAAGAAAGATGAGAAGTCTACTGCTTATAACGTGCTTAGGTTGAGCACAGACTATGTATTTTTTCAATTTTATTTTATTATTATTTATTTGGTTACTTCAGGTCTTAGATGCCACACATTGCATCATGTGGGATCTTTTGTTGCAGCGGCCTAGATCTTTCCTAGTCGTGGCCCTGTGGGCTTAGTTGCTCCCAGGCATGTGGGTATTTGTTATCTGACCAGGGATGGAACCCAAATCCCCTGCAATGCAAAGCACATTCTTAATTGCTGGACCATCAGGAATGTCCTCTATGTAATATCTAAGCCTTATATGTATGTGAGCTCCCAGGTGTCACAGGTTATATAAGCTGTAGTATTTACAGAATCACCATAGACTCAGAAATCTGATCACACTTACAATATGTGGACATACTTACAGTAGGTAACATCTGCTGAACAATACCTATGTTCTAAGCACTTGGCTAAGCCCTTTCCATATGTGAATGAATCCTTGGTCTCACGCTATCTGGATGTAGGTGTTATTATCTCCTTCAGAAACTAAGAGAGGCAAGAGAAAGAGAGAGAGACTCACATAATTTGAAATTCCGCAGCTCTCCAGCGTTACTGCCCCTTTCCAAGCAAATATATTCCCCATTTATTTGTGTATGGTTATACAGGTACAAGCAGATTTAGCTCCATCCCTTCGGGGCTATTCTTCACTCTATGAGGAATTCATCATGATATGATTCAGAAGCTGCTCTGGTGTATTTGGGATCAATTATAAAGGTTGATTTCTGCACAACGTTTCAAAACCATGTTTACAGATTACTGAAATTCACATTGCTTACCACATGTTGGGCACACCACTAGGTGACACACACAGGAACAATGCAAAACTCACTCCTCCAAGGAGTTCTCATTCTTCTTTAGGAGGAAACTCAATTATTCATTCACTCATTCAGTCAGTATTGTTGAGTGCCTTAGGGCATTCCAAATGCTGCTGCTGCTGCTGCTAAGTCGCTTCAGTCGTGTCTGACTCTGTGCGACCCCATAGACGGCAGCCCTCTAGGCTTTCCCATCCCTGGGATTCTCCGGGCGAGAACACTGGAGTAGGTTGCCACTACCTTCTCTAAATGCTACTAAACACAAATCAACTTGGAATTACCACACTTGGTAGAATAAGGCGCACATATAAATACCCTTATCTTACATGGTCTTCAGTATTGTGTTTGTATCTCTAGAGCCAGACCACTGGGCTTAAAAATCTAGTAAAGCCACTTGAAGGCTGTGTGATCTTGCACTGCTTATAAACTCCTCCAGGCCTCTCTAAGAAATGAGGATGTGTGCTTAGTCGCTTCAGTTGTGTTGGACTCTGTGCGACCCTATGGACTGTTCACGGGATTCTCCAGGCAAGAATACTAAAGCAGGTTGCTGTGTACTCCTCCAGGGGATCTTCCCAACCCAGGGATCGAACCCACATCTCTTATGTCTACCTGCATTGACAGGCAGGTTCTTTACCACTAATGCCACCTGGGAAGTCCCCCTTCAAAAAAAAAAAAAAGAAAAAAAAAGAGGATAGTATTTCTCTCATAAGGTTTCTGCAAGGACTAAAAGTGGACATATGTACAGTACTCAGAGCAGAGCCTGGCCCATCACAAGCACTGTGTTGTCTGTAGTCATGATCTGTGTGATACAGATTTAACAAGTATTGAAAGAGTTGCCAATTTGTGACCATAACTCAACAAAGGACAGTAAGTGTTAAGTCTCTGTTTACTAGAACTTCCTTGAGGCCTTATTGTGTTTCTCCCACTTGATCCCTGTTGACAGGCCTTGACCAGCCTCAGATGCCTCTTCTATCATATTTCTTCATTTGCAATCCAAAGTCAAGTTAGTTACCCTCCTTTGCTGCCTCCTACTTGTTTTTCTTAGGGATTAGGGGAAGCTGACATTTTTGCTTCCTAGATCCTCAGAGTGGTCCTCATTATTTGTCATTGGTACAGGACTTAGCAATTTTAATTTTTTTTTTATTATTTTCTTAACAGAGTAATAGGTACTCAACATAAAAACAATTCAAGCATAGAGAAACTTGTAACAGAAAGCAATGACCCTGATAATCTCACATCCAGAGATAACCACTGTTAACTGCTTGTTATATATGCTTCCAGATTTGTCCTAAGCATACATTTAATAACATGTCTATTTTTGACAAAATATGCTTATAAATGGTATCATACTTTTCATATTGTTCTGCAACTTGCTTTTTTCATGTATAGATTTTGGACATTCTTTCATTTTAGTACAAATAGGTCTCTAATTTTTAAAAAACAGGTTAAATTTTCTTAACCAGTCCCCTACTGGGATTTTGTTATTAAACTTACGTACTCTTCTGTTTCTTGTCATAAACAATACTGCAATAAATATACCTGTACATACAGCTTTCTACATGCTTGTAAATGCTTCTGCAATATATGATTTTTGCACACATATGGCCAAAGTAGAAATTCCTAGAGGTGAAACAAAATCCCTCACATATTAATTTCATCCAAAATTGCTAAATTGTCCTCCAAATGGATTTACTCAATTAACACTCACATTTATGAGAATACGTGCCTGTTTCTCTACATTTGTTTTTTGAGCACTACTTTTTTCCTTTCTCAATTTATCCCATTCTTGAAATCACAGTTCTCTCAAGTCTAAAATCATACTTTAAAACTCAGGGAAGATCAAAACGTGGAACAGTGTTTTTACAAACAGCAAAACATTCCAAATTAATCATAGTAGTGAGGTGTTTTCCGTCAAAATATCACACCACTAGATGTTAACAGTTTTAAAACAGCACCAACCTCCCAGATCAGCGAATCTGGTACTGTAATTAGATCACAGGACACACAGCTCCTGCTTACACACCTCCTTCTTGGCTCAGTGTGTGGACAGGAGAGGCTACTGGCACCAAGGTCAGGACAGGGAGAGTGAGAGAGCAAGAGCTGAGAAGGGCTCAAAGTCTAGTGTCATCCTGCAAGCAGTCGGACTGTCCCTTGAGTGTGTGCTGGAGCTCTGCTCATACTCAACCTCAGGGCTGCTCTTCTTTACTTCCAGGGTCAGGGGAACAAGTGTTCACTCTCTGAGGGTCAGTTCTACTCCCTTGTCTCTGAAGTCTTCCCTGAAACCCTAAAAACGAATCTCTACTTTCTCACTGTATCTGAACTCCCACCTTCCTGAGTACCTGTAACATTTTTGCAACATGCTCATGAAGAACGTTTAGATGCTTAGGAAACGTTGATTGAACATTCACTGACATGGAGACATCTTGGTAGAAGAGATGAGATTTCCCATTTTTCATGGGGCTCAGCCGGTAAAGAATCTGCCTGCAATGCGGGAGACACAGGTGTGATCCCTGGGTCAGGAAGATCCCCGGGTCAGGAAGATCCCCTGGAGAAGGAAATGGCAATCCACTCTAGTATTCTCGCCTGTAGAAGTCCATAGACAGAGAAGCCTGGTGGGCTACACTCCATTGTGGTGCACAGAGTCAAACACGACTGAGCACATAGACTCATTGTTCATGGAAACA
Organism: Budorcas taxicolor; assembly: GCF_023091745.1. NCBI lineage: Eukaryota > Metazoa > Chordata > Mammalia > Artiodactyla > Bovidae > Budorcas > Budorcas taxicolor. The sequence goes on along the minus strand of NC_068912.1, from coordinate 53,742,160 downwards.
GGTAGATTCATATAAAAGGAGATATTGTGATACTGGGCTGGAACCATCTGCCATGTTAAAAACCAACACTTCCAAACATCCCTCGTGACGTTATTTCTTGATTCCTGCTTCTCCCCACCCATGAAAAAGACTTCAAATATACTTTGATCTTGCAACAAAAACAAGAGGGAAAATTATCAGGTTGGGAAACACGGTTTAGCGGAGGACAAACTTTCATCTGCCTGCTTCAGACGCAAGACATCTTTGGCAAAAAAGAATGGGGTGGGGGGAATCGGGGAGAGCAGACTCAGATAAAAACAATAAGTGACTCTCTCTTGCATCTTTAATAGCAGAGACAGAACAAATTAGGCAGGGACGCAATTCGCGCCAAGATAAAGTTGTGTGTGCCCTATATCCCAGGTAAGTACAGTTGGAAGCCGCTGAAATGACTTTTCGGCAAATATCCCCCTACCATTTCATGGCATACCCCAGCCCCACACCCGTCTTACTATCAGAGTTCCAGTTGACAGGATAGCCCCAGGAAGGGTGAAGGTTCCTGAGATAGACTCTCGCCAGCCTGGCGACACTGGCCGCCGGGCATCGTGCCCGGCCCAGGTGGGCATTTCACTGATGAGCAGCTGTGGGGACGGCGAGCTCCGGCAGCCGCCCCGACCCCGCCGGGTGCACCTGCGCGCGGTGCCGCCGCCTCCCGCCGCCAGTGCCCGACCCCGGGCCACCGAACTCGCCACCCCTCCCCTCCAGTCAGCCCGCACGGCGGCGGAAGCGCCCCGACCCCCGGCCCCCGGCAGGCACCGGAGAGCCGCGGGGGAAGAGAGCTCGCCATCACATGGAGGCCCGGGCCCGCCCCCATTGGCTGCGGCCGAGCCAGTGGCGGCGCTCGCCGGCTGCGGTTGGTCCCGAAGCTGCAGCGCCTGCACGGGCCCGGAGTCCATGTTACGCTTTGTCTAATTCCCCCCGTTACAGAGTCATGTGCTGCTGCTCCCGTCGCCGCCGCTGCCGCCGCCCGTGGTGCCCCGGCTCCTCCGCCGCGCTTCGAGGTGGCAGCCGCGGGCGGGGCCGCGGGAGCAGGGTGCAGGGCGCCGCGCGCCTCCGCCGCCCCGGCGCGTCCGGGAGCAGCAGTAGCCGCACGCCGCAGGTGATGCCGCCACCTCCCGCCTCCGCCTAAGCCGGGGCTAGGCGGCCAAAGCTGCCCGGGCTGCCCCCCAAGGTTGGTGCGCGCCTCTCCCGGGCAGGGGCCGGGGATTGTGCCAGTGGAGCCGCGCCGCAGCCGACACGCGCCACCCCGGCGCCGGCGACCTGCCCCGCGGCGCCGCGGCCCGAGCGGAGGCTGTGGCTGGGACCTCGCGGGCTGGGGGACGCGGGCGGCAAGCGGGCCTGGCCGAGCGCTAGCCTCGCTCCCCGAAGATCGTTCCGCTTTCGGCAATTTGAGCGGCGGGCGCCCGGGCCGCGGGGTGGGCCCCGTGAGAGGACCGTGCCGGCCTGCGACCGCCTCTCTCCGGCTCCCCGCCACGCGCGCTCCCTCCTCTCGCCTCCCTCCGCCCCATCGGAAGGGCGGGGAGACCCGGTTACGGCTCCGCTGATTCTTCCCGGAGGTGGGTGTTTGGTGTCTGGCCTCGCTGGCCCGCTGCCCAGAAGGTGAGCCCTTCAACTTCTCCAGAAACGCCTCCCCTCCCGCCTCCTTCCCGCGCGGGGTGGGCTGGGCTGGGAAGTGAGGGCGCGCCCCGCCCCCAGCGCGAGGGGAGGGAGCCGGGGGCCCGCAGGTGCACCCAGCCCGCCGCGGGCCATCTCCGGGTTGGGTACCGGTATAATCCGCTTCTAGCTTGTTTGGAAGCGTGGGCACTTGGGAGCCGGACTTCTGCGCGAATCCCTTCCAGGGGCTTGGAAAGGAGGAGGATTGGGGGTGGCTGCTCAGAGAATCACACCTCCGCTGACTGGAGGGTTCATAGGGGCCTTCCTGTTTCTCTCCCCCTTTATTTGGGGGTATCCCTCACGGATAAAGAGATGAGTTTTTTTAGTTTCTTAAAAAGCCAGCTGCAGTAAAGAAGAGCTGCCCCAGGTCGAGGGGAGGAGAGGTAGGTCCCTGCTGGAGAGGTGGGGTGTGCGGCCCCACTTGGATACGCAGTTGGGGTGTCTGTGTCAGAAGGTGGGGAGGTGGGGTTTCAGGAAAGAAAAAGTGCAAAGGTGAGAGGGGTGGAGTGCTCAGGAGGTGGGCAGAAGGAGGGCGAATAGGTACTGGGGAGTCCTAGCCGACCATGGGGCCCAATTTGAGCCCCTTGGACTTCTTCTGTTTCGCAGATTTCCTCCTTTCCTTCTCCTTGACTTAGGAAAAAAAATATTTCTTGTTGGGCAAAGAAAGCTTTGAGGACATATTTTGAAAGAGATTCAGGAGTAAAGAGAGACCTGACTTCTGGAAACTTTCTTTAGCAGCTTTGCTAATAAAATTCTAGTCCGGCTGCGTTTGTTGAGCACCTATTATGTGTTCTGCGCTGGAGGTCGGAAGAGTCTGGGCAGCCAGGGAATTCCCGGCTGCAGTTCTGGGGAGGGCTGTTTACCGCATAAACAACCAAAGGGCGCTTCCAAGTGCCAAGAATGACTGTGATTCAGACCTTCCCCTCCTGGGCTCTGGGGCCTCTTCATGGTACAGACCTGTGGGAAGAACTCTCACCATACCCAATAAATGGGGTCTTCAGGCAGCACTTATTTTTACATCTCGTTAAGACTGACCAGACACCTCCCATCAGCTAGTGCAGGGTGAGAATCCTCGTTTCCTGTCTTCTATACCCACTGACTAAAACCCTGTTAGAATACAAGAACAAGATAGGAAGGATCCAGAGATAAAATCAGGTAGAATAAGGTGCCGACAAAGTCTTTGGTCTCTGTCGGTTAGTAACGGAGCTGCCCATGAAATGATTAGGTAATCCATGGAGCTGAGAAAAAAGCAATCCAAAATCTTGAATTGGCATAGTTTATTTATATATTTGAACATTTTATCTTAGATTTGTCTCATTTCTATTGAGGGCGTCTGAGTGTGTACTTTGTTGATTAAAACCTGACACATTAGAAAGTTGGAGAGGAAGCTGTCCTTACATGACCCAATCCCCCATTCTCTTAATGATCCTGTGGAGTGGTGTATGATGCAACCGTTAGAGTATTGAGCCATATTCCTATCTTTCTCTTTCGGCCAGGGTTTACAGAATTTTAAAAACTTGGTCAAAACTTGACCTTCCCCCCTAGTTTTTACATTGTTCAGAACTTTTTTTGATTTTTAAAAAGTTTGCTGTGTCTTTAATGTCCCAATAGTAAAATTATTTTGATAGCTGTATTTTGGGAGTCAGACTTGATTCAGTGTCAGTACTGTAGGTATTAAATTGGCACTAACTGTGAAAGCATGAAAGTTTTGTCAAACCCGTGTGCTCCTGATCACATATGTTCTTGAAATGGCAGTTGGTAAGGGATTTCACCTGTTTTTCATGTATCAATGGGGCTGATACTGACATTCTGAAAAGTCCAGCCAGTATTTATTGAGTACCAGCAGGAACCAGAGAACTTGAGTGGGTGTTGGGGTGCCTTAGTCAAGAAGGAGAGGATTCTTGTACTAATAGAAAGCAAGTAAGACAGTCCATGTGAGACCACCACCAGAAGCAAGGGACTGCATTTGTCTAGAAGGCCAAGGAATACGGGGATGGAAAGGGTGTTTGGAGCCAGCTGGGAGTGTTTGTGTATTGTGGAAGAGGGAGAGCACATGTGTTAGGGGAAGCTTTGAGGTGTGTCATGGGTCAAAAATAGGTTTGCCTGGCTGGGACAGAGAACATGTCTGATGAAGGGAGGTAGAGAGGATGTAGTTAGTGGAAGACTTGAACCACAAGTCAGTGGTGTTAATTATTTGCTTCAAGAAGCGTGGTTCTCAACAGGGGATTACTTTGCCTCCCAGCAGACATTTGGGATATCCGGACACAGTTGTATTTTTGCTTGTCCTAGCTAGGAGGCAGGCATTGCTGACAGCTAGTGAGCAGAGACCCTGAATCTTGCTAAACATCCTGCAGTGTGCAGGATGTTCCCCACTACAAAGAACAATCCCGTCCAAAACGTCAGTAGTGCCAAAGTTGAGAAACTCTGCCTAGACAGGGAAGGTAGAAGCCACTGTGAGGTTACATCTCAGAACAGGCCTCGGAGGAAGGTGGTTTTGAAAGGTGAGGAAGGACGGTGAGTTGGGAAGCCAGTCGAGGGGACTTCTGCTACACTCAGGCCTGAAGGGATTAGAATCTGGGCAAATTCTAATCAGAGAAAAAGGCATTTTTGAGAGATCCTGGCAGATGGGGAAGTCACAGAATTAGACTAGGCATTTTAGAGAAGTCTTGGTCCAACTTCTTCAGTAAACTCTTACACTTGTGAGGCAGCATCTGTTTAAACACCCCCAGATACAGGGACCTCTCTACTTACACTGACATGCCATCATACCTTTGGACTGTGTGTATGCTCATTAGCTGATGACTGCCTCCCTGAAACTTTGTTCTGTTGATTCCATTCCTCTGGAATGACCTACCTCCTCAGACAGTCCTGCGAAGGCGCAAAGACAGAATAATGTTCCCTTCTTGCCACTCCAGCTGATTAACTTTTCTCAAAGCAAAATAGTCCTAATTCTTTTCACAGTTCTACATGGGGCATGGTTTCTGCCTCCTGAGTTTGTCAGCATCTTTTATGGAGAGTTATGGTGACTGAAATTAAATGTGGTAATGGAGACCTGACCTGGTCCACAAAGAGTATAGTAGGACAGCTGTTTCCTGAGATCAAGGCACAAACATCTACTTTTTGCAGCTTAAGCTTACAAAACGGCCCAGCACAGACTCGTGTTTAGGGTCTGGACAGTCAGAACTCCAGGTATTTGTCATATTAGCTGTTGCATCCTGTGTTCATTGTGCAAGTGTGTGTGTGTGTGTGTGTGTGTGTGTGTGTGTGTGTGTGTGTGTGTGAGAGAGAGAGAAGCTGAGTGGGTGTTTATTGTTTTGTTTTTGTCCCTGTTCAGTACTGTCCTATCTATTTTGGTCCAGTCTTCAAGTCTTTTGAGATTTTAAAATCTTAATTCTGATTTCTAATCATATGAGAGAGGAGTGGAGGATGACTCTGCCAAAAGCTTTGTAGTCACTTAATATTAATACTTCATGAAACCCAGTACTTTGTTTGGCGCTGCTTGTCCTATTTGAAAGCTGGGAGTTCTGGGTGGTGGAGGGGAATTCCAGGGATTGATGAACCCCGAGCTTAGGGCATCTGAGAAATCTGTGTTTGTGACCAAGCTACAGTGAGTTCAGTTGTTGCTAATGTTTGCACCTGAAGTGCCCTTTTGATATTATTTGAGTCTGTTGCAAGCTTCTGAAATCCGTACTTCATCCTCTGGGGTCTTTGTAATTCTGTTTAGACATCTGGAAGAGAATTGCTAATGTTCTTTGCAAATCTGAAGCTTGCCAAATCAGAGTTGCTTTTGAAATTTGTGAAGAGGTAAATAGGGTAATAACTGGTATTGGCAAAAACCATGTATGAGGTTTGTTCCCACTCAAGCTAAGTTTTTTTTTTTCCTTCTTCTTCTTCTTCTTTTTTTTTTTTTTTGTGCTAGAATGCCTGAAATAACTTAATTAGTGACAGATTTAGTTTTGGGGAAGGAGAGAGAGGTGGGGTCTTAGAGACAGGCCTTTCTCCTAGAACTGAGCTTTAGTATGTCAGTGGTGTAGCGTCACACTTGGCAGATTTCACATATCTTCAACGAGAAGACATTAGGAAATCACCATTCTTGGATGTCTTTTGAAGCAGATAGGACAGAAATCCTAGGTAACCTAATGCCAGGTTATCCAAATGTTCTAGATCTGCCCAGCACACTAGATTTAAGTAAATTACTTGGTTCAGGTGGTCACCATCCAGTAGTGTTGAGAGTGCTAGAACAAAATTCCAGATCTCGTAGCCAACACATGTAACCTCTTTCGTTAGGAATGTCCATTGTGCCCAGTCCATTGCAGGTGTCGTGCCTGTCCAGATGGTACAGTCTGCTTGCTCTCACTTCTGTGCATGGCCCACGTGGGAAACCTGTCTGTATTCTCTGGAGATGAAACTATTCCTATAAGAGCTAGTGTTTTGTGAATTTAAGAGATTTCTTGAGTGGGGACATATTTGAAAATCCTTAGAAATTGTCCTTTTATGCTTTCAAAGGCTGTATCAAAGTTGAAGTCACCTTGGAATTAAGTGTGCAGTGTATTATTTTTGAGTCGAAGGAGAGAATTTTTAATAGATGGGAATGATCAGCGCTTGAATTTGGTACAAGAGGAAATTGAGGCCTAAGGAGGTGGTGTGGTTAGTGGCAGCCTACACATGTAGTCTTGGAGCAGGCATTAGAATCTTCCTGTATGAAAGACCACAGATACAGGCTAAGGATAAAGATTACTCTCCTTGGAGGTGAGTAAACAGTGGGGTCTCTTAGGACTTATTTACATAATTGATCCAAAAGAAGGAATACACAGCGGAATTTCTAGGTTTACAGATGACAGTGCGCTCTTCTGAATTATGAAATAGCTAACCAACGGGGATTTATTCCAGGGAAACTGCACCAGGATATGTTAGTCATCAGAAGATTTGCAGGTGTGTTTCTTTGTGGGCAAATATGAGGTCAGGTATTAAGGGGGGAATTACAGAGTTGTCATAAGATGGTTTTTGGTGGGAAGATCCAGGAAAGGGCTTCAAAAATATTTTTACAGTGTTTTCCCAACTTGTTGCAGATTAAAAAGAACAGGAAATGCTAAGCTTCATCAAAAAGATTTTGGCAACAAAACAGAAAGCATAGTCATAATTGAGGTTCTACTGTGCTTTGTTCAAAGCATGGGCCTCTGACTTTAGGTGAGACAGCAGAGCTGGAATGACCAATGTAATGTACCTAGAAAGAGTAGACAGTCCTGCCAGAAGCTCCAAGAGGACAGAGCCTTGCCCATCTGTTTTTCTGATAAAAATGTAGTTTCTAGTGTCTGGAAAGAAGACAGAAGACAGCCAGGAGGAGATGATTCTGACGCCCATGAAACCGCTAGGAGAGGGACAGAGGAAACTTGGATTGTTCCCCCTCGTCCCATGAACTACTGTTTCAGTCGCCGGCTTCCTTGTCTGCCTGCTCCGGTGCTGTCAGTGTGTTGAAGGCAGAGATTTATCTGTCTTGTGCACCACTGATTTCCTGGTGCCTCCCCCCCGCCCAACACACAGCAGGCCCTGCGTTGATATTTGACACCTGAAGGAGTACATGAAGAGGTGCATTCCTTAAAGCCTTACAAGACATAAATTCAGGAAATAATGTAAAAAGTTTTGCTTAGCCCTGGCTGGCATCAGAATCAGTCTGGGAAATGTTTTAAAGTTAAATGAGCCCAGATCTTTCCCCACATCTTTTGGGTCAGAGTCTCTGGGAGTGAAGTTTCATTTGCATAACCTGGCATTAAGTTACCTAGGATTTCTGTCCTATCTGCTTCAAAAGGCATCCAAGAATGGTGATTTCCTAATGTCTTTTCGTTGAAGATATGTGAAATCTGCTAAGTGTGACACTATACCAATGACATACTCCAAATCACTCCAAAGTGATTCTGGTGTGTAGCCAAGACTGAGAGCCACCGTCTTGCATAGTTGTACAGAAAGGGTAGGTATTAACACCTTAGAGAAGCTTTGAGACATTAGTGGCTGACAAGCGCACACTTGGTATTTAAGACAAACAAGGAGCTTTAAGGATACACTTGTGTCCTTGGAAGATGATGCCCAAGACAGCAGATGGTCCACTGTGTGGCCCTTGGTGCTGCATGAGATACTGTATCCTGGACTGGATGGCATGAGGGGACCATCCTGTGGTCCATCCTGAATGCATAGTGACAGTTTCACCAGCCTGTGGAAAAATAAGAATAAAGAGTGCAGCAGGCTTTTCAGTTTTAATTTTAGTGCTAAGTTTATTCGGTTGAAAGGATTTTTAAAAAAATCTTGGTTGGGATATCTTGCTTACTTTGATATGTTATGAAAGACTGGTGATGGTTTGTCTTTGGTATTATTTCTTCTAAAATCTGGCAATTTTATGACAGTCTTCTTTTGAAATTTTACTAGTCTGTGATATCAAAAGTCTGGGAATTACTGCCTTCCTGAGATGTTTGAGATGTCCATCTCCTCCTCTTGACACCTGCTGTTGGGAAGAGAGCACACGTACTGATGTTCAGTTCTATCGTAAACATTTCTTTTCTTAAAAAGCTTTTTTACTTTCCTTCTGTGCTTGCTGGTAAGAGTTAGGAACTTTGCCAGAGAAGACTACAGTTCCACAGCAACTCATAAATCCCATTGCTAAATCTCAGCATCAACAGATCACCAAGACTGCAGTGAAGTCTACAAATCTGGGAGGAGGAAGAAGTGTAAGACAGCCCTTCCCTCAAGGGTGTCAGCCTCCAGGAAGCTGCCTCTGCCGAGCTCACTCAACGGAGACCAGACAGATTCATGCCCTTCACATTGGGTGTGAAGTACCATCAGTCACATTCCTTTACAGGTTGTTCCCAATCCAGTTCTAAGAAATGTTTGGATATTCAAATTCTTTCAAAAATGACCCCCGTGATTCTTGCAATAATACCCTACTTCATAAGCTTTTAAGATCATTTTATTATCATCTATAACTAGTTTTTTAAACTTAGGTCAAGAAGTAATTGGACAGTTTATGGAATACTCATAGGTAATAACAACCATCATTTATTAGGCATTTACTGATAATTCCAAACCCATGCCCTGGAATTTACATGCATTCTCATTTAATTTGCAAAACAGTCCTGAGTGGAAGATGGACTTGTTTCCACTTTAGAGATGAGGTAACTGAGGCCTGAGAGGTTATGTGATTTTCCAAAAAAAAAAAAATCACAAGGAAGTGGAATTTGAAACAAGTCTTTATTTCCAAGCTCATTCTCTTATGCACAGCGTTCCTCTCATTTCTCTTAGGTTCGTTTTTCTTCATTTTATAATACTATTAATGTTTCTGTTAAAAAAGAGAATCTGATTTTGAGTCGTAAAGACACCTTACAGCTTGTCTGGTTCCTGCTCCTTGTTTATGGACCATATCTGAAGCGTGGGCACACAGCTGAGAAGAGGGGAGCTGTGGGCTACCCTGCTCTGCAGGCCAGAGCTCTCATCAACACAGTGGTTTTAGAAATACCAGCCTGTCAGTAAAATCACTTGAATGAAAGTTGATCCTGGAATGGAGAGGGTAATTTAAAATCACTTGTTTTGGTCCTTTCTCTAGCCCTGTTCTCTTTTATCATCAATATTGGTAATAGAATGCACTTGTAATAGCACACACTAAGTGCCCTCCTCCTAATTAGATCTGACTCTACAACACAACTACATTAACATAAAAGGATGTAGCTACTGTTTGGAAGGTGTTTTGTGCAAATGTTTGCTGAATAAATGCTATCACAAGTATATGCAATTAAAGACAATCATACCCATATCCTCTGAGTTAATAATGAATCAATAAATATCCATCTATTTATGTGAGATATATATATATAGTCTGTTTCATTTATAGATCAATTATGTTCAAGTATAGTCATTTCAGTGGAGTGAATTCACTCAGTTTCTACTTTAATGGTTTTATTTTTCATATTAATGTTTAGCCAATAATAAAGTACAAATTGTAAAATGGTCTGCAGTGTTACGCAGCTTATGCAACGAATCCTCTTCCTACATGCACACACCACACATACAGCTTTCTCTTTAACTTAGTGCTTTTCAAATATTTCTTTACTTTGGGACATTTTCCTTTTTACTTAGTCGTGAGTTCTTTTCCTTATGAATTGTATCTGGAAAATTCTGTACCAAGGAGAAACTTTCTGATTACCCCTGTAAGTTCTGCACTAACCAGAGAGAGAGTTGGAGTTGGGTATTAGCTATGGTCTTAGGCATATACCAAACACTGCCTGAAGTGGGCCTCATGTGAGGTGACTTATAGCACCCGGTACTCACCTCAGGGAAGAGTGATGGGGGTGGGGGAGTGGGGGGCAGGCCTGGACTGAACCAGAAAATGCATGTCCTGTAAAGGGGGTCCTGTTCAGCCAGTCTATTCAGCAGCCAACTGTTGCCATATGGGAATGTGGGCCAGTCTTGACAGATCTTCACTGTAAGCCAGAAATCTGGATTACTTAAAAATCTCCTGATTTTGAAAGATTGGCTAAGCTCAACATTTGAAAAAGAACTTCCTGCAGACCCAATGAAATAGCTTTGTCGGTTGGATAGAGCCTGTGATTTTAGGCCCTTAGATAGCTCTTTAGTGACCGGGTACATGGAAGTAGAGGATTCAACAAAAAGCATAATACACTTTTAAAAAGTTGAAACAAATGAAAACTTGATGTCATTGTTTTGTATAACACCCCCCTGCCCCCGCCACATACACACAGAAAGCAGAACAAAGCAAACCAAAATCCCCATACTTGTCAATGTAATAATTTCTGCTCTTTAAATTTGAATTATTATGTCCAGAGTAGATGTATTTGACGGGGTTTTCCTTCCTAAGGAGTAATGATTGAGGGAGAAATATGTAGAGTACGGGAGCAGAGCAGATAGAAGATACGGCTGTGGGAGGCAAGCGGCCCCAGAAATACAGAGCACAGGGTAAGAGCCGCTGGAGGTGAAGAAAGATCACCTATCCCGGAAGAGAAGAGGAAGATTTCTTTATATCTTAAAATTGATTTGGGGGTTAATAAGAGAGAAACGAAAAAGAGGAGTCCTTACCTGAGAAGGGAAAATTGTGGTCTGATACACATTTAGAAGTAGTGCAGAACCTCTGTGGGTAGGTGGGGGCTATCGTCTTGCCATCCCTAGTGTGCACGTCAACTTGTGGTTTCTGCAGAAGGAGAATTGGAGTGTAAATGAAAGGAGAATATAGAGTGAGGAAAGGAAGGGGGTATAGAACAGCTGCCATCATCAAGTAGACCAGGAAAATTGAAAATGTTTCCATTGACAAGCCAAGACTCTTCCCTGCCCCTCTCCAGAGCACAGCATTGTTTGAGGGGTATGCACGATGGCCTCCAGCTCCCGGATGGCTCTGGACACCAGCTTGCTTTGCTTGTGGGGAGTTGGTGCGCTTGGCACCGCTTGACACTGCCCCCACAACCCTTCCTTGTGAAGTTAGTGGCAGCGGGGGCCACGTCTGCTCCACAAGGCACGCTGCTTGGAGACCAGTGAGGGCTGAGTTTTAGCCTCTCTTCCCCTGGGCAGGACACAACCCCAGACCAGTGTTGTGACCCTTCCTTCTAGTGCTGCTGTCTTTAGTTTTATCTGCTCTTTTGGGGAAAAATCCTTCCATTGTTTAATCTGTTGTACATAACGCCCTGTTGTAAAAACGTGATTTTTAGCAGAGCTCTGTGTCTAGCTGAGTCTAGACTTAGCCTGAGAGGGGATTTTTTAAATCATTTTTTCTCTCAATCATCCCAGGGATAGCCCATTGTTCCTGGAATTCCAGTATTTTATGGGGAAGATAATCTTTTGGTTCATCAGGTTTTATCCCAGTCCTTAGGATTGTCATCCCAAAGTGATCTGGACCATGTCTTTCTCAACTGGTATAACTTTCAATTTTTAACACTTTGGTTGCTTTCAGATATAAAGTGAACTTTAAAATTTTCCTGTGTTAGTTAGCTTAATGCTATAAGTGTCTTTTTTTCCTCAGTGTGGAAGCCCGTTTGTAGTGTTGAGAAAATGGGTGCAGATTTACTTGCACTGTTGCTGGGAAGAAGGAAAATTCTTCAGATTCCACTGTTTGTTCTTCCACGGACTCTAGTCCACAGATGGAAATCCTGGAGGATCCTGTCAGGAAGTGAAACTTGTGCATAAATCTTTGTGCTGTTTTGGGGCATTATGGATTAACAACTGGTCTAAGAAATCTTCTTTAACCTTCTGAAACACACTTAAAAAAAGAATACAATCATGGAGACTAATCTATTCTGGAAATAATAATAGGAAGCACTTGCCTTGTACTTACACGTGCCTGGCATTGTTGGAGCACTTTATGTGTTTTTAGGTCATGTACTGCTCACAACAGCCCATTTTGTAGCAGAGGACGGCAAGGCCCAGTTCCCCGTCTGGCTGCGCTTTCGCATCTCTGGGAGCAGCCAAGGGACTCAAGACCTCAGAGCTGGAGGTGGCAGAGCTGTGATTGGAACCCAGGCATTCATGGTCTGAGGACTGCATTACAGCCTCTTGTACTCTTCTCGTGGGCTTCCCTGGTAGCTCAGCTGGTAAAGAATCTGCCTGCAATGCAGGAGACCCCGGTTCGATCCCTGGGTTGGGAAGATCTGGAGAAGGGATAGGCTACCCACTCCAGTATTCTTGGGCTTTTCTGGTGGCTCAGATGGTAAAGAATCCACCTGCAATGTGGGAGACCTGGGTTCGATCCCTGAGTTGGGAAGATCCCCTGGAGAAGGGAAAGGCTACCCACTCTAGTACTCTTCTCTCATCAAGGATCACAAATAGGCCTTAGAATCTTCTTTTGCTTTCCCCCTCACTTCACCTTTATCAAGATCAGGGTTTGATGAAAACAAAAGGCAAAAAAATTATACTCCTTCCCTAACACTTCATCGCTACACCAAGTGAGCAAACAGCATTGTCAGGAGACATTTTCCATCTCAGCACAAAAACTAAAGGGTCTTCCTGGAGCACTGTCCTGAGACACTGGATTGATCCCTCTAAGGGCTGCAGGTGGGGCCTCCTTGCTGTGACAGTCCTCACTCTTTGCACCAGAATTGTTTTTAAGAGGACAAAAACTACCTTACCTATACAACTTAGGGATTTGGTGAGCTTCTGAGAATGTTTTAAAAATTGTTTTTCACACTTCATAAAGGACAGTGGGAAGGGCCAAGTGTTTGGAGCTTAGAGGACTTGAGTATTGGTCCTGTCACGCTTCTCTACTGACTGGACTTCTCGGGACTTGGGTTTCATCCCCAGTAACCGGTGGAGAGGTTGATAACAGCAACAGGATTGATTGTGTGGGATAAGCTGCATACTACACGTGATGATATTTTACCGACAGCAGTGGCTGTGTGTGTTGGGCATTTGGGAACCAGTGTGTTCTTTGTGTCTCAGAGTCTCTCTCATGGGTGGGTGGTGATGAGCTGGATGCCTGGGAGTTATTGGGAAGGTTGGCGTTGATCTGAGCTTCTCTCCTTTCCTGTTCCCTCCTTACCTGTGTCCAGAGTGACGATAATGTGGGTGTCAACTCAGTTTCTGGCCCAAACTCCTTTGCCTTGGTTTTCCCCCCTCCTACTTTGGGCTCGCCTCCAGTTTGCCTACAAAGTGCTGTTTGTTGTGAGGGTGAAGCAGGCATTTCTCTGGGCAGCGACACTGTGGCTGCAGGCAGTTGCTGTAGTTCAAAGCAGAAAGCCAAGCTGGAGTAGGAGGGACAGACAGGGCTTGTTCGTTAGAATTTTGTACATTGATTTTTGAAGGAAAGAAAGGAGATTAAGAGATGACTTCTCAATAGAAATATTATGAAATGCCCTTCATAACAGAACAAAATTGGGCAAGGAGAAAGGGCTTTAAGGAATTTTGAGAAATCACTCTTTATCACTTTGAAAACAAATTCTTTTTATTTATTTATTTTTGAGTGGAAGCACATGCTTTTGGAGCTCTTACTTCTGTGATGTGTCTGTGATGTGTTCTAGTAGGGAGGGAAACAAAAGTTGATAGAGAATACTAACAGCTATCATCTTGGTACATTTTATGTGGTCTGCATTGGGCTGAACACATTTCCTGTTTTATGCTCAAATCAGTCATGAAGGTAGGGCTCCTTCTTTGTAGGTCCCATTTCAAAGATCATAAGGTTGAGGCTCATAGTGTTTAAATAACCTACCAAGGGTTACAGTGCTTCTGAGTAACTGAGAAAGTAAACTTTGAAGCTGTCTGACTCTCAGCCATGGCATGAAACGCGAGTGAGATCCGGGGCCCTGCTCTCTGGGGGAGACCAGTCCACAGGCAGTTCAGTGTCAGCGCAGCACGCAGTAGATGCTGTCAGTTCTGCACGAGCTCATTTTGGGGACATTTGCTCAGAGGAAGGGGAGACTGATTTTGGCTGGAAAGATCAGAAAAGGTTTCACAGGGAGAAAAATAGCTTGAGCAGCCCGGACTTGAACGATGAGGAAGATGGTGACTGGTAGGGAAAGGGTGGGCGAGCTGAGGGAGCATTAGGGCAGTGAGTGCCAAAGACATAAAAGAAGCATGTGGCGTGCTTGGGGAACGGTACAGTGACAGAGTGAGGGATGATGTGATGTGCTTGGGGAATGGTGCAGTGACAGAGTGAGGGGTGTGGGGGCCAAGGAGGGCAGAAAAGTAGTTTGGGACACATCACAGAGGGCCTCGAGTGTCCTGCTAAGGAATTTGGACTTCATTCCGTTGCCTTTGAAGGTTATTCCATTAAAGGTTCTTGAGAAAGGAAATAATTTAGTCTCTGTCGTGACTGGTTCTGGTGGTCGAGTCTAGAAGGGAGTAGAATGTCTGCAGCAAAAGTTCCCCAACCAGACTGCAATATAGGGTCGCTTGTGAGTTTCTTAAATGTACAGATAATGGGAATACCCCATGCTACTGCCGATGCCCCCTGCCCTAGACATAGTATTTAAAAGCCTGCAGGTGATTCTGAATGCAGTCAGATAAGGCACCTCTACCTTTAGCTCCAGAGAAGGCAACGGCACCCCACTCCAGAACTCTTGCCTGGAAAATCCCATGGACGGAGGAGCCTGGTAGGCTGCAGTCCATGGGGTCGCTAAGAGTCCAACACAACTGAGCTACTTCACTTTCACTTTTCACTTTCACGCATTGGAGAAGGAAATGGCAACCCACTCCAGTGTTGTTGCCTGGAGAATCCCAGAGACAGTGGGCCCCCGTCTATGGGGTCGCACAGGGTCGGACATGACTGAAGCGACTTAGCAGCAGCAGCAGCAGCCTTTAGCTCGGAGAAGGCAATGGCAACCTACTCTAGTACTCATGCCTGGAAAATCCCATGGACAGAGGAGCCTGGTAGGCTGCAGTTCATGGGGTCGCTAGGAGTCGGACTGAAGCGACTTAGCAGCAGCAGCAGCAGCCTTTAGCTCGGAGAAGGCAATGGCAACCTACTCTAGTACTCATGCCTGGAAAATCCCATGGACAGAGGAGCCTGGTAGGCTGCAGTTCATGGGGTCCGCTAGGAGTCAGACACGACTGAGCGACTTCACTTTCACTTTTCACTTTGATTCATTGGAGAAGGAAATGGCAACCCACTCCAGTGTTCTTGCCTGGAGAATCCCAGGGATGGGGGAGCCTCATGGGCTGCCGCCTGTGGGGTTGCACAGAGTCGGACACAATGGAAGTGACTTAGCAGCAGCCTTTAGCTTTTCTGGGGCCAGCTGTGAGTTTGTCATCATATTATTATGTGTCATCAATCTGCTTTTTAAACCTTAGGATGGGGCCAGCAATCAAACCTTGGAGAAGATCTATTTAGGTTTTATCATTTGCTTGTTAGTCTATTAAATAATCTCAGAATATCAGCATTTTCACATGAATTTCCCACCCATGTCGAGAATGCACTATGGCTTTAATCTTTATGCCTTTGTGTTAAGGCATACCCCACCCTTACCCTACCCCACCCTTCCCCACCTCTTCTTTAATTTCGAAGGAAATGGTTTGTGTAGCATTTCCTTGGTGACTGTCCCTTCATCAACAGTTTCTCATGAGCTGTGGAGTCCACTGTGTGGGGCATGGTTTCTACAGAGCTAATAGTTCAGTTCTTCAGTCTCTTAGGAGTTAAATGAAATGATGCTCACTTGTACATTTCCTGGGACCTAGCGTGAATTAGGCCTTCCCCCCCCAACAAATGTCTTGGATCTCTCCTACTTCCGTTTCTTGATTTCTAAATCTACCAAGAAGGCAAACAGTTCTACCAAGGGAAAAGCAATTTCTCAACATTAGAAAAATTAGAAATGATAATTTATGCTTAAAAAAATAATGTTAGTCCAAGTTTTTTGCTCTCTTCCCTCTTCCTGCTCCACTGTTCTTTATTCTGCCGTGTGTTTGAAAACCATTCTCATGACCTTCTGCCGGAGCAGCATATTTGTAGCAGGGCCAGATTATACATACACTACTGACTTTTTCATCTGACCTCTAAATTCAGCCTCTGAGCCCCTTCATTTCTTTGAGTTTTGCTAACAAAGTCTTCTTGTTGAAAGGAATATCATTTCCCATGGAACCTTACCGATGGTCCGTGCAATAATAGGATCATGCTTTTTGAAGTTCAGATGGAAGGCCCTAAAATCTTAAACATATCCAATTTACTGTTGCTTACTTTACTTAGTTCAGTCTTGGCATTTCAGGTCTAGAGGCGGTTACTACCCAATGGGCACTCTCAGCCCCTCCCTGAAAATTAAAGGGAGCACAAAAATAAAACCAAACTTCTTGTTTTTCTTCACCTCTCTGTTAATTTAACTGAGTCAGTTGGCTTGCCCTCATTTGCCCTTTTCACAGCTCCCAAATTAATGGTATGTGCAAATTTGATTATAACAGTGTGGACAATTCCTAGGTTACTTTTGAATACAAATTGAATGCTGTTCCTTGTGGTTCTTTTCTTCATCACACTGGTAGATGTATCGGGTGTTTTTCTTTCCAGCCTGCTTAACTCCTGTGTGGATCTTGTAGCCACTGAAGTTTCAGTTGATTTGGTGATCCTGATCCTATGGGACACTGTATCAAATGCTTCATCAAGATCAAAGCAGGGGGAGTACACTTCATTCCCTCCCCTTGCTCATTCAGTTGTGTTGGAGGCAGGCAATCCTGGAGCCTTAAAATCCAGGATTCTGGTCAAGGTAAGGTAGCAGCCCTTCTTCCCAACTTTCAGTTCAGTTCAGTTCAGTCGCTCAGTCGTGTCTGACTCATGAATCGCAGCACACCAGGCCTCCCTGTCCATCACCAGCTCCCGGAGTTCACTCAGACTCACGTCCATTGAGTCAGTGGTACCATCCAGCCATCTCATCCTCTGCTGTCCCCTTCTCCTCCTGCCCCCAATCCCTCCCAGCATCAGAGTCTTCTCCACTGAGTCAACTCTTCGCGTGAGGTGGTCAAAGTACTGGAGTTTCAGCTTTAGCATCATTCCTTCCAAAGAAATCCCAGGGCTGATCTTCCCAACTTTACTGTTCTGCAAATATATTTTCCTTTCTTTCCAGGATTCATTTATTCAGCAACATGTAGCAGGTGCTCTATCCCTGACCCTGTATAACTACTGGTTACATTCTTGCTGCAGAAAAGGAAGCCTCTGAGCCTTTCACTTCTCTCCTTCTGCCTTATCATGGGAGTATTCCCCATGAACTTTAATGCTGGAGAAGGCAAGTCCAAGCCAATTGTGTCTCCTTGGTAGTAAAATGTGTTGGTTAAAGGTAGATTCTCTGGCTGGCTAGGCTGCCCATGGTCTGGTATTTGCTAGGTAGTATTACTTTAGGCAAATTATTTAATAGCTCTGTGTCTGTTTCCTGGTTTGTAATATGGAGGTAATGGTAGTTCTTGCCTCAAAGTGGTGTTGTCAGGAATAATTGAGTCAGTACGTGTAAAGTGGTCGGAATTTGTTTAGCTAGGTTTAGTTTAAAACTTGATGAATAATCTTTCAAAAGTTTATAATAACATTTCTGGATTTTCCAGGCACTTTGTTTCTCTTCCCTGCTGTTGGCCTTCATCACGCCACTACAGGCAAAGAAAGGGAAATGAAGATGAAGCTGTCCAACTTTGCCACCTTGTAAGGCTCCATTTTAATAGATAGTTGAGAATTGATATATCAGTGGACAGTGATGTGTGTGACTTCTTCCCTATCAACTCACCTAATGCAACTTCCCAGTGTGTAATTGTGCAGATATTAAGGTATTTTAAAAATCCTTTTAAGAACGTTATTAGTAATAAGTACTATATTCATTTGACCTGTTAAGACAAATTATTTTAAGTTGTTGGATTCTTTAATATATTATTTTTTAAAAGAGAATTAAAAAAAATTTTTTTAATAAGGAGGCAGAAATACCCACTACAAAAGATGAATAGACAAAACATGCCTTCCAAAGAAAAATATCTTACAGGACACTGTTTAGTCTACACAATGCACATCATGGTCAACAGTCAGTAAATAACTCAAGGCTGTTCTGCTCACAGTCTGTGCCAGGAGCAGTTTGAATACTTTAACTTATGTACAAGTATTTGCATCTAAGCTAAGCCTTCATGGGCCCTTGCTAATCTTTCATATTTATACTCACTAAATCACAATACATCAGTCATTGTGACCCACTTTACATATATATTTGCATTCTAAGTTGGAAAAAATGTATGAAGATTTTGTCCATCACAATTTGACTGACCAGTGGATCTGTTTTATTATTTTATTAAACACTTGTCAGCTGCAACCTAAGATCAGATTGAACCTAATTTATATTGACATATTGCTAAAAATCAGTTGCCCATTGCAGAATACATTTATAGTTTACACTTTCAAAAAACTTGGCAAGGGGATGCAGTCACAGGATGTAGTTGAGAGAGAACATTCCACGTTGTGTTTTAAAAGTGAGAGTCTTCTGAGGAAAGGATGTGTAGTACAGAATAATAAATCCCACAGCCAAAATGCACCTACTCATGTCTCCTCAAGAGGAAGAACAGACCCAGGGTGAATTTTAGCTCCATTACCTACTGCTTTGAGAAAATGACTTAACACGTATGAGCTCTGCTGCTTTTTACTTGGTGGTAATGAGTCCTCCCTGCAAAGGCAGTTTTGAGAATCCAGTGAGGCAGTACACCTGTGGGTCCTATGTAAACAGTACTAATTCTGCTCAAAATGTGTGTGTGTTGAAGCACACATACCAGCTCAGGCCTGTAGCCATCCTGGCCTGTGTTTCTGACTTGCAGCTGGGTCTCCCAAGTCAGGCTGCAGGTGTTCTAAGTAATGCTTTCCTTCTTAGCTTTCTTAAAACCAGGGAACTCTGTGCCCAAAAGGGAGCCTAAACTATCTTGCAGGCAGACCTTTTTTTTTTTTTGCTACATTTTTGCCATGGGAAATGATACTCTGGCTCCTTGAAAATGGCTAATAACCCTCTGTGGGTAAATGCCAATCAAGCCAGCCAGTTGGCTCCGAAGACATCTTGCTTGAAAACCATGGTCCTGGTCTTGCAGAGGCCGGGAAGTGAGTGTGAGTGCCAAAGAACTCCTTCCCAGAAGAGCCTGTTGCATGTGCTACCCTGGAAGTGGAGTCAGAGGCAGGGATGCCACTGTGAAGACTGCTGCTACAGAGAGGCAGTCTCTTAGGTAACCAGATGGCGTGTCATGTTTCTTTTTTTGTTTGCAGAAAATCCTGTAATAATGGCCAGGAATCCTCACACAGAGAAATCGCATAGCAGACATTTTTAATCGTCAAAGTAAGGACTTTCTCTTTGAAGATGAAGAAAGATAAGGAACATCATTTTTGGATGTGAGCTTATCATCTCCTCCTCCACACCCGTTAGTCCTGAGGAAGGTGGTCTTTTGTCCCTTAATTTGGAGCTTCAAAAATGGCTTTCACACCCTTGCTGTATTCATCCATGGATTGCGGTACTTAGGGAGTGGAGACTTGAAAAATCAACCTCCAGTATTCTTCCAGAATCAGTTTTATTTTCCGTGGTGTCATTTGTGCCTACCCAGGAGCATTTTTTCCCTCTTTTTATGAGGTTGTTATTTTAATATTTTTTTCCCTACTTAACAGTGTCAAGCAAGAAACAATTTCCATGAAATACAGAAGGGGCAGGAGAATAGCTGAGCCATGGAAATGTGCGATATGATGCTTAGGCCTTGTGATGGTTAGGATACATATACGTTGGCAACAGATGCAATCTTAGGAGTCTTGAATTATCCAGACTATGAACTTTGGGATCCATACAGCTTAACTTGATCATGTTTCCTTTGCTTTGTCTCAAGAATTTAATTTTTCTTTAGAGGTTTTTCCTTCAAGGCTCTTGGATTAATAAGTAACAGCAATGAAGGGAGGGATACCAAAAAGTATTTCAAAATAGAATTGTGTCCCAAACATGGTAATTATGATTTTTTTTTTTTTAATGAGAGAGAATTGAGAGAAATGTTGAGTTAACTGCTCTCTGTCCCCCTTCTCTCCCAGCGGGTACTTTGTGGGAAAGAAATGGCAGGGCTTTGGGACGAAGCATAAAGTTTGTGAAAGGAAATGAAAAGTGGACAGGTCCAGGATAAACAAGGGACTTCGAGAAGGAAAATGACAGCAGCAGAGGCGGAGCTGGACCCTAAGAGGATGCTAAGAGCCCTCAGGAGATTTTTGAGTATTAGCCCTCGTGCCACTGTGCGGACCTGAAGGATGGGAATGCATCTGCTTCTGCTCAACTCCTACTGGCACACTTGAACTGCCCTTGGCCTTGACTTACCCGCTCTAGAGTTCCCGGAGTCTGTGCTGCTGAGTAAGGTGGCAGGGAAGGGCACTCACTTTCTCCCTCACTCTCCCCCTCAAATGTCTGGGGTCTCACTGTTGCCACGATTCTTGATCTCCTTTTAATACATACTCTTTCTTGGCTTGTCAAGAGGCTAATAGCAGCATGCTATTGATGGGTGAGTGTGAACTAAGTGCTAAAACAGAAGGAAATGAAAAGTGAGAGAATTTCAAATTTCATCAAGAGTGGAGTCCATGCGTGTTTCGTTCCTTGTGTGTGGGTGTGGTTTTTGTTTGTGTGTTTGTTTGTTTGCCGCCTTCTTAAAAGAGCCCAGTTAGAGTAAAAGAGTTCAGGGAACAAATATTAGTCAGCAGATTAGGTTCTGAACTGAACAGACTTTGTACCTTGGCATATAAGTGGCTGTCCCATAACCTTCTGAACTTTTGCCACTGAATGATTCTGAAAAGGCTGACAGAGCCAGTGGTAGATAATGGTAAAGAGCACGGTGTCCTCTGCTCGAGTTATCAAGGTACATATAATTCAGGTGGGTAAGGAGCCCAGCTAGTGTGACGGAGTGATGGTATGGACTTGCAGGCTCAGTGGGAGGCAAAGGGATGGATCATGGATAGTCACTGGGCTTGATTATTCCCTGAGAATTCATGATTGTTTCGAGAATTAGAGTATAGAGGAAGTGGTGCAGACTTTATACTTAGAAAAGACCTCTCCACTTGACTACTTTTTAGCTAAGACATCGGGATAGATACTTAACTTTTCTGACCCAGTTTCCTCAATTGGGAACGTGAGAATAGGACTTTTGCAGATCTATTGGGAAATGTTAAGATTTAAGGGAGTTTAAAATGAGATGCTAACACTGAGCAGGAGCTTAATGTCCATCAGTTTCTTTCTACTTCAGTCAAAATTGAACTTTTCATGTAGAATAATCATTCATTATATACTGTTCTCCATGTTGAGTTTTGAAGCGAGAATAACTTTTCTTTAAGCCATCACCTTGATGATAAAAGAAGCTGTTGATCAGAGACAGTACTTTAAGTGCCTGGCAACCTGATAGATTATTGGGCAAGGGCAGGCACGGTAGGGATGAAATTGTTCTCACTTGCAAGCCCAGAAACTGGGCACTGAACACTCCTAGCGCTGGCACACTCTGCTTATGGCAGATTCTTAAACCATTTGTTAGCAGGACCCTGAGGTTCACCTAAGTCGGAGGGTAACAAAATGGACATAAACCCAGAATTTGGGAACTGCTTAGGGATTTGTACGCCCAGAGAAATCCTTGTTTTTTGGAAGAATGCACTATATGCGTTCTTCACTGTATGATAATCTTTCATGTGGAACTGGTATATATAAGCATTAGGACACTGTGCAGCTAAGGGTCTCAGGAGAGAGGGAGCCTAGGAACCCAGAATACTTTTTTTTTTTTTTCCTTCTTTTTCTGGCAGTTCGTGTCTGCTGCGGGCACGTTCTCCCTTTTGAGTCAGCCAGGCGCAAGACAAGTCTTTTCCCATCCTGAAGCTCTTTAGGCTGCTGAGCTGGAATGGATATACGGGAATGTGACTCTTAAACTTTAAAATCCAGCTTCCTCTCCCTGGTAAGGATTGTCTGGTCTTTATACCGTCCCCTCGTCAGATTTCCACCCCCAACCCCCACTCCCGCCCCGGGGGCGGGAAGGAGAGGAGAGGAAAGGAGGAACCCCTAGGCAGGCAGGCAGGCGGACAGCGTGGAGTTGACTTAGGTAGCGCGGGGAGGGGAACCCAGGCGGGGGCTGGAAACGGAAGGGCTGCCAGCGCGCCGCGGGCGAGGCGGCCGGCAGGGGGAGGCCGGGCCGCGGGGCGGCCACCTCGCGGGCCGCCGGGGTGGCGGGTCGCCCGCCGAGGAGAGTGCTGGGGGCCGCCGACCGTGCGAGGCGGGCGGCAGCGGTTATGCAACCCGCAGCCCCCTCGGCCGCCCTCCCCGCCGGCCTGCCTCCCTCCCTGCCTCCGCTCGGCGGGCGCTCGGATCTCTCTCGTTCTTTCTCTCCCCTGCGTGTTTCATACAGGAAGTGCACGGCCGTCTGTAACGTGCTGCCGGGTCCCAGGATGGAGGAGTGAAGCCCCCGCCACATCGCGCCGGTCCCAGCTCTCGGAGCCCGCCAGCAGCCAGTCCCCGGAGAAGAGAGCGCCCTGAGGGTGCAGGGTGGCCGCCTGGTCCAGGTGCGAGGCCGGGTCGTGAGCCCGCGGGCTGGGCGCTGGGCTGTCACTCAGCCGATCTGCAGCTACGTGCTGCAGCCTCACTCGCGTGCATTTTCTACGTTGTGCGCCCCTGGCTGCTTGCTTTCTCTCCAGACTCTGTGGCTGTGCTCCCGGTGGGGTGCAATGGACACGGGCGTAAACGCGCGCGGCAGCACGCGGCGCCCGGGGACCTGCCCTGCTTCCTCACCCACTCACTCTAGGCGGGAGCTTTCCAGGCAGGGCTGACTGTGCTTGGGAGGCTTCCTGAGTCCTCAGCTGCCCTTTCCTCCCTTGCCTGTCTTCCTCCTGCTGCCTGAAGCAGCGGCTCTTTGTTCTTCACTTTGTTCCCTGGGCCGGGGGTTATAAACAGTGTTGTGAGTGGGTGGGGTGGGGACCTAAGGGAGAAAGAGGATGAGTTGAGGGTGATGTGTAAGGTGGAGAGGGAAGCAAGAGCCCTGGTGTCCAGACTCAGAAATCCTACTTCTTCAGCCGGTGTAACAGAGGAGTCCAGGCTCTTTGCTTTCCATTCTGGGAGAACCAGACTGTCAGGACCTAAGGGAATTGGTGATGCAAACACACACACCGGAAAGGTAGTGACCAAGAATGAGGGGCAGCTAGTTGTGAGATGTTTAGTCTGGTGTCTGGTTTGTTAACTCCAGTCGTGGTTTCTTAGCCAGGCTCCCTTACTGAGACAGGGGTACATTTAAAGGTAGGAGCCTGACCTCTTTATTCATTAAATGCCATTTTTCATCAGAGTAAAACTGAGAATGAGTTTTCTCAAATTCACTAGGTAGATTACAATTCACATGCTTGTCTTGCTCCATCTCAGAAGTGCAGAGGTGAAGAACAAAATGCTAGAGCAAAGGTTGGTTTTCTGCACAGACTTTCTGCTTCTTCATTTCTCTGGCAGCTCCTCTCTCCAGGAACTAAATCAGATGGACTTCTCCCCACCCCTCCCCCAGTGAAAGCCCAGCCTTGTTTTCCTGCCTTTATTTATCTGTCTGGTTGAATTCCAGCCTTGCAGAGGGATACCAGGGGAGGTGTGATGGTTGAGGAGAGTCAGTTTGGTAGGAAGATTGTAGCCTCAAATTAAATGTTTGAATGATGTTAAGCCAGTGACATCGTCTTTCACTTTCTTTTGGAAGAAGGGATCCAAGCAAATGACTGGAGGGAGAAAAAGGAGATTCCGCAGAGGGGTCTCTTTTTGTAGCAGGGAGGGAAAATGCACAATCGCAGTACTGTGTACACTTAGCCCCTTCATCATATTGGGTACTTGAGCTTCCTCAGGAAGCAGAGCCTAAATTCATGATGTTCTATGTTCATCATACCCTCCCCCCACAATGCTGAATTTTTTATAGTAAAACATATTTATTACATAATTGATTTTGCTTTGAAAGGAAAATCTTTGGTAGTTTCTCAGCCTGGTAAATTTGTACTTTCCCCTCCCTTCCCCTTACTTTTTCTTTTTAGCAACATGGAGGTAATTTGAATGATAAGATCCCATTATTCCAATAATCCTTCAGAACTTTAATCTCTTAAAATACAGCTGCTTTGAGCATTGTGATATTATCAGTAATTGGTATAACTGTGTTAGCATTAAGTAACCAAGATACACTATGAGCACTGAGCAATTAATTTTATCTTTTTCTAGATAGATGTGGACTTCTTAAATTTGATTTTCATCTGTCTGAGTTTGTGCCTCTTCTTGCCAAATGCATCATGAAATTAAAAGTGAAAACAAGTCATTAACGGAGACTCTTGAAAGGGAAGACCTGTTCAACCATTTGTCTCTATTTTTTATACCCAGGTATATTCTTGGCCCTCTGGTTCATTAATTTACTTGAGGACTTTCCTCAGCATCTGTCATTCCATTTCAGGTAAAATAGAACAGCCTTTGTGACCTCTCAAACTTATCCCCTACTTAGGAACAGGATTTATTTCCACTCTAGTGGAATTTAATAATAACTAAATAATAACCCAGGAATAATAATACGTGGCCTTTAGATCCTCATTTTCTGTTTGTTGTTGTTTAGTCAGTAAGTCGTATCTGATTCTTGTGACCCTATGGACCGTAGCCCACCAGGCTCCTCTGTCCATGGGATTTCCCAGGCAAGAATACTGGAGTGGGTTGCCATTTCCTTCTCCAGAGGATCTTCCTGACCCAGGAATCAAACCCAGGTCTCTTGCATTGGCAGGTGGATTCTTTACCGCTGAGTCACCAGGGAAGCCCCCTATTTTCTGTTTACAGAGAGCATTTTTCTCTATCACATTTGTAATGTATTTTTTCTTTTGACAGTCTGAAACAGGATTCATTTATTCCATTCATTTATTCCATGGAGAGAAGAAACTGAGGCTGATAAAATGTGACTTGTCAATGGTCATAGTAATAAACGGACATGCTGGGACTTGAACAGGGGTCTTAACGATTTATAACGCTTGGCTCCCTTGAAATCTGGAAAGTTGCTGCCTAAGGCAGAGGTGGCGGTGATGATTCAGATGACCTTTCACCTTTCTAAAGGAGAGCTGATAAACACTGACTTGAGATTAACTTTCTCTATATCTTTAGGTCTTTTCCCATTGCTCTCTACCCAGAGTTTAAGAGGTTTTATTGTTTTGGTTTTTTCCATCTTTTACATTGACACTTCCTCTGTGTTGGTGACTAGATTTAGCTGTGTTTGCATCTTTGTGACTTACTTTATGCTGCCATAATTCTAATGGCAGGTTTTAATTTACAGATATCTTGTCAGGTCCTAGTTTGAAAGGTCAGATTAGCATATTTTAACTTCTTAGAATAAAAAAACACTTCTGGTTTACCCTTAGGACACAGTTTACATCCCAGAAAAAAATGATAAATTAATAAACAATGTATATGACTCTCTCCACACCCCATTACCCTACATACAGTATGACTACCTTACATAGCTCTCTAACCTCCCTATCCCCAGTTCACAATAAGTTACTGAAAAGCTTATATTATAGAAAGACATGGCCAAATCCATATACACCTTATGTATTAAATATTTTTATAATACTCCCTAGACAGAAATGTTTATTTTTCTTATTTTTGCAGTGTTTAATGTTGAGGCTGTCTTTAGCTGGGATTTTTATGTTACACTGAGAAGAATATAAATTAAAATCTGGAGTACGTTTTCACTGGGAAATGCTGGATAAAATATTTCTTTTTTTTCTCTTGAACATTTTGAGTATCTGTAGTGATCTATAACTTCCCCTTTGTAGAGTTGTGTCAGAGCGTCAGGAGAAGGAAGAGAAGCTGGAAGAGGGGGGAGAAGAAATAAACTGAGTGATCTTTTCTGTTTTAAGGGAGGAATGGAATGATACATGTATATTTTCTTAATACACAATGCAGTGCCTTTTCTGTCTTTGAACGGTCGCAATGGCTTGTGAACTAAGAATGAAAGGGTAACTACCTTTGATGTTAAATGCCAAGGGAAAGTTTATGGTCAGGAGAGGACTGGGAATGGAGATAAATGTACATTAGGATTTTTAGTTTTTTGAAACCCTCTCTTTCCTTCATGTCTATTATAAATACAAACTGTCTTCAGTTAGAAATCGTAAACTTTAAAGCAGTGGTTCTCAACCCTTATAAAAATTGGGACACTTTTATTTAATACTAAAAGGTTTTAAAGATTTTTGCTTCTTTAGATTTTTCTTCTCATTTCTGATAATTGCTAATTTTTAGTGACAACGTTACTATTTAGTATTACTTAACTGGATATGTATTATAAAGAACGACCACAGCATCTTCCATATTTGTAAAATAGTAGTCCATGTATGCAGAAAAGGCGATGGCACCCCACTCCAGTACTCTTGCCTGGAAAATCCCATGGATGGAGGAACCTGGTAGGCTGCAGTCCATGGGGTCGCGAAGAGTCGGACACGACTGAGCAACTTCACTTTCACTTTTCACCTTCATGCATTAGAGAAGGAAATGGCAACCCACTCCAGTGTTCTTGCCTGGAGAATCCCAGGGATGGGGGAGCCTGGTGGGGTGTGTTCTATGGGGTCACACAGAGTTGGACACGACTGAAGTGACTTAGCAGCAGCAGCAGTTCATGTATGAGTGAGACAAAGGTTCAGTATAGACTGAAGTGACTTAGCAGCAGCAGCAGTTCATGTATGAGTGAGACAAAGGTTCAGTATACAGACCTCTGCCAGGATCCTAGAGTCCATAGGTTGGGAACTGAGGACCAAAGTAAAACAACTGCTCCAGACTGAAAATGCCAAAATGGTGACGTATATAGCATGTTAGCCATCAGGTTATAAAGATTCCCAAGTAGAGTTTTTCCTCTTTGTTGAACGTTCAGGACCTGATGTGTAAAATCCTGACTTTGGATCTGATCTTGTTTCCAGGTTAATTGTTTTCATGGTCAAGCTTTGAGGTCCTGCAGTTACTCAGTCATGGATAGCTAGAGTTCTTCTAAGCGTTCTCTGACATTGTCCAACATGTGCGTGCGTGCGTACTAAGTTGCTTCTTCACGTCTGACTCTGCAACTCCATGGACTGTAGCCCGCCAGCCTCCTTTGTCCATGGGATGCTCCAAGCAGGAATACTGGAGTGGACTTCCTTGTGTTTGTGGAGTCGGGACTCTGACACCAGTCCCAGGGTCATCACTGTCATAGCTGCCATCAGAAGCAGCCTTATATTCATTTCCCAGGAGCTAAAAGAGACTTCCTAACCTTAACCTTTGGACTGCAAGGAGATCTAACCAGTCCATCCTAAAGGAGATCAGTCCTGGCTGTTCGCTGGAAGGACTGATGTTGAAGCTGAAACTCCAGTACTTTGGCCACCTCATGCGAAGAGTTGACTCATTGGAAAAGACCTTGATGCTGGGAGGGATTGGAGGCAGGAGGAGAAGGGGATGACAGAGGATGAGATGGCTGGATGGCATCACCGACTCGATGAACATGAGTTTGGGTAAACTCCAGGAGTTGGTGATGGACAAGGAGGTCTGGCATGCTGCGATTCATGGGGTCACAGGGTCAGATACAACTGAGCAACTGAACTGAACCTTAACCTTTACAGTTTTCAATAAGTATATGGAAGAAGAGAGATAATTTACCCTGTTCTGTAGTGGGAAAAGCTGACATCTAAGTTCATATTGAATCTGTCTCTTTGGTTTTCATGCCTGTTGCTGAGGTTTTGGTGTTCTAAGATGGATTAGGCAGGATACCGCAATCTATTAGGGTTAGTGCATGATGCACTTTTTTCTGGTTTAAAAAAACACCACTTTCTATTTATTGAATGCTTTACATGGATTATCTCTAATCATCCTAGTGTGGTGCAGGGTGGGTATTATTGATGTCTTTTATGTAAAGAAACTGAGGCAAGTGGAGACTGTAACTTAACCAGGTCTCATGGACAAGCTTAGGCCCGGCCTTGGATCCAGGTTTGTCCATGGGGTCGCAAAGAGTCAGACATGACTGAGCAAGTCACACACATACACATACACACGCTAAAACATTTGTGTCATTAGATCTGCTTCTTTCTCTGTCCTTATCCTCATCTGTGAAGAGAAATGAGAACATTTTATTTAGTCTTACCCACCGTTTTAGCTATAAAGAAAGCTGAGCGCAGAAGAATTGATGCTTTTGAACTGTGCTGTTGGAGAAGACTCTTGAGAGTCCCTTGGACTGCAAGGAGATCCAACCAGTCCATCCTAAAGGAAATCAGTCCTGAATGTTCATTGGAAGGACTGATGTTGAAACTGAAACTCCAATACTTTGGCCACCTGATGTGAAGAGCTGACTCATTTGAAAAGACCCTGATGCTGGGAAAGATTGAAGGCGAGAGGAGAAGGGGATGACAGAGGATGAGATTGTTGGATGGCATCCCTGACTCAATGGACATGAGTTTGAGTAAACTTCAGGAGTTGGTGATGGACAGGGAGGCCTGACGTGCTGCAGTCCGTGGGGTTGCAAAGAGTCGGACACAACTGAGTGACTGAACTGACTGACCTTTTTAGCAAAGGTTCCATTAAAATCCTACCACATATGCAGACTGTAGAAATAGGGACATGAAAGGGTCAACATTTTTATAAATGTTTTTGGCTTCCATGCAATATGTATGTGCTATTTTCCCCCCAAGGAACATAAGTATATTGATCTTATCGGCGAGTGTTTCTTGAGGCAGTATTGTCCACAAGGAGTATTAGGACATAAATGTACTAATTTTACAATGAACTGCACAGAATATTGTCAGTTTTATATCTCTGCCAGTACTACATGTGATTCCTTTTTTTATTAACTAATTTCCTGAATTTGCTATCCATTAGCTGTTCATTGTGGCCCATGGTTCATTTCTGCCTTGTTTTGATTATAAGTGAGGTTGCATATCTCTTCATTTACTTAATTTAATTTCCCTTTTCTGTGAATTGGGTCTCTTGCCCTTTTCTTGTAAGAAGTTCCTTGAAAGAATTCTTGTGGTGTTCCTTGTAGATCCTAGAAATGAATCCCTTGTTAGCTGTGGATATTGTGAATACTTCTATTCCAATAAGTCATTTGTCTGATAACTTTGTCTGTGGTGCCGTTTATTAACATCGACTACAGAATCTTTAATTATAATGTAGTTGAACTCACAATTTTTAGTACTAGTTGTGATTATACATTTTGAGTCATTTAAGAAACCCTTCTGTATTCTGGGCTCACATGGCATCTTTTCAGTTTTTTAGCTTTATAGGTTTACTCTTGGGTTTTTAAATAATTTGGAGCTTAAGATACGAGGTGTAAATTCATTTTTTAAAAAATGTTCATATTGTGGGCTATTCAGTTTCCTCAACACTACTTACCAAATAGTCCACTCTTTGTCCACATTTTTGGTGCCACCTCTAGCATAAACATGTACATTTATACGGATCACTTTCTAAGATCTATATCTTGTTCGGGTGGCTTATTTGTGTGTTCCTGGGTCATTGATTTTTAAATTACTGGGGCTTTGAAATATGTCTTATCTTGTTATATGTACATTTATGACTTGATCTTATTAGCATAATTGGTATAACTTTGAAAGTTCAAAAGTAGTTGAGATTATTTTAGGTATCTTTCTTGCCTGTATTCTCATGTGTATTACCCGGTGGCTCAGAAGGTAAAGAATCTGCCTGTAGTGCAGGAGATCTGGGTTTGATCCCTGGGTCAGAAGGATCCTCTGGAGAAGGGAATGGCTTCCCACTCCAGTATTCTTGCCTGGAGAATCCCATGGACAGAGGAGCCTGGCAGGCTACAGACCATGTGGTTGCAAAGACTTGGTACAGGACTGAGCGACTAGCAATTTCACCGTAACCCTTTACATCTACAAACATTTTCTAGAAATACGTTTACTCTTTTGGGAACATTATTTATTTAGTAACAATTTAATTTAATCCTAACGTTCCCAACATTCCAATTTCTTTTCAGTTTTATCATTATTATCGTTGTTTAGCACTGATGGCGGCCGTTCATGCTTGGTCATCTTTGTGGGGCAGTGGGTTTACACTTCCAAGTCCCCTCTTTCTTCTTCAGTGCCCTGCGCATGCTCATAGAGCTGGGATGTGCATTACCGATCTGGCTTTTGAATGAATGTTTTATGAGATGTGATGCTGTAATACATGGCTGAACACTCTTGAAAGCCCATTAATTATAGATGTGCCTTTATTATTGGGAAGACACTGCCAGTTGCAGCTCAGGTTTTCTCCAAGTTTACTTTGCTTCACTCTGTTCCCAGTTCATGGGGTCTCATTCCTCCTCCAGTTTCCTATATATGTCACACCAAATGCTAGGTTGCTTTGTTTGATAAGTGGGTATTTACATGCCTTTGAAGAGTAAAGTGTACTTTTTCCTTAGTATGCATGGGATGAAACCATGTTGTGCATAACACGGCTTATTATAAATAAGTTGGAAATTATTGTAGGAGACAAGCTGTGGTCTCAGATAGTATATGACATGGTTCATCTAGGCCCTCTGGTCCACGAATGGGCGACAGGTGTATTTTTCTTTTGTCTGCTCTTCTGAAGGGGCTTTATGTATATAGGAGAGAGGAGAGTGAAAAAGTTGGCTTAAAGCTCAACATTCAGAAAACTAAGATCATGGCATCTGGTCCCATCACTTCATGGCAAATAGATGGGGAAAGGTTTCTGCTGTATACCAGTCTTCATGGTAAATTATTATTATTTTTTTTAATTTTTCAATGTTTTAATTGGAGCATGATTTCTTTTGCAGCGTTGTGTTGCCTTCTGCTGTGCAACAGTGTGAATCACCCATAGTGTACATAATTATCCCTCTTGAGTCTCCTCCCCACCCCCCATCCCAGCCCTCTGGGTCGTCACAGAGCACTGAGCTGAGCTTCCTGCGCTGCACAGCAGCTTCTCGCTGCCGATCCTTTTCTTATATGTCAGTGCTCCTCTCAGTTCGTCCCACCCTCTCCCTGCCCTCCCTGTGTCCACAGGTCTGTTCTCTGTATCTGTGTCTCTATTTCTGCTCTGCAAATAGGTTACAATGTGGAGTATGACACAGTGCCTGGCCTCAGAAAGATACACAAATCATTAATCAGAACCTAAAATATGAAACACTTTACAGCAGTCCATTGTGATAAATAATAGTAGAGAGTGGGGAACCAAGGAGGGAGTAATTTGTTCTTTCTTCTTTCTCTCTCTCTTTTTTTTTTCCATCTTGTTTGGGAGGAAAGAATTCATGCAGGAGGTGATTTTGGTGCTGAATATTGGAGGGACAGGATTATTTACCAGGCTCAACAGGAGGAAAAAAAAAAAACCAGAAGAAAGCCCAGGTTCAGAACCCAGAAGAGCTCAGTTTGTGAGGAACACCAGGTCTGTGGGAGTGAAACAGAGAGGTCATGGTGCAGAGGGGAGGAGAGCAGAAGGTGCATCTTGGTTCGGATTCTTGGGCCAGCCCTGTCCAGGATCGTGCATACCAGCATTGTGGAATCATCAAAAGTGAAGTAAATGCTTAAATCAATGCCCTAAGTTGTGTGAAAAGAAAGCAGAGAGAAGTCCCACGGCTGTTAAAATACTCCAGGTGGAAATAATGAGGACCAGAACTAAGGTAATGATGGTGGGAAAGGAAAGGAGAGGATGGATTTGAGAATCATTTAGGAGAAAAAATTGGTTGCCAAGTTGATGAAAACTGGGAGAAGAGTAAGAAAAAAGAAGAAGAAAATAACTCAGTGTTTCTGGTTGGGAAAATTCACTGGCTCAAGATGTCATTCATCAGGATGGAAAACAGAAAGGAAGCAAGTTTGGAGAGAGAATAGTGAGTTCAGTTTGAAGTAAAGTTAGGGTGTCTCTGGGGCATTCAGCTGATCTTGAGAAGCCTAGACCCCTGGAGAGAAGTCAGGGCTGGAGATGTATGTTGGGGAGTGACTGGAACTGATGGTTCTAACCACACATACAGTTGAGATCCCCATGCAAGGACCAAAGACCGAACAGACAAAAGGGGAGAGGGAAAAAGGACCAGGAAAATCCACAAGTACAGATGGTAGTAATATTAAGCACCAGGGTTTTTTGGTGTTGTTTCCATATGTTATGTCAGAGAATCCTTATAGTACCCCCTGAAATAATTATTGTTATTATCCTTTACAGATTAATTATTTTGAAAGCTCGGCTGAGCAGCTTACCAAATCGCCCATGTGTTAAGTAGGGAAAACGGTCAGGTGTGACCAAGGCCACAGGAAGGTCAGGTAAAGATTGAAAATGGGAGATTGGGTTTGGCGATCAGGTGTTTCATAGGTAGAGGTTCTAACGTCTAAATCTAGATGTTCTGAAGTCTAAATCTAGTCATGGATAAGAGTAGGAGTTGAGAAGCGGGGCACTGCGGGGAGTGCGTGTGTGCATGTCTGTCTGTGTGTACATTTGTCCCCATGAGAATATTTTTTGTGTGGCATGATAGCTAGAGCTTATATTTTTGTTGAGAAGAGTGGAGAAGTGACTGAGGTAGAATGGAGTAAAGTTCCAGAAAAGATAGGGTGGCCAGGGTCTGGAGCACAAGTTTGTCTAAGGAGGGAATAAGGACATTCATACCTTGGAGACAGGAGAGGAGGTGGGAAAGATACGTGCCACTGGGGATGAGTGGGCAGGTGGAGGCAGGGAGGAAGTTGAGAAAGTTCCTTCCTGATGGCTTAGGTTTTCACAGAGAGGTAGGAGCAAATGAAATCTGAAAGTGAGGAGGCTTTGAGAAGACAGTTGAAAGTTAGTAATAGTTAACTTGGAAAAAGAAGCTCATTGATTTAGGACAAGTATAATAATAGTCCTGTATCACTGAGGGCCTTGTTGGGATTTTGTTAGTGGGGATTAAATGCCAGTAGTGAATTTTGTTTTATTTTTTCTTTTGGTTGATACCCTAAAATGAATACCATGAATGACCTTCAAAAATAAAACACACAGGCCTTGCCTGAAATGTTAAGTTTAGGTGATGATTTAAGGAAGCTTAAGGATGTTGTGGGGGGAAGGAAAAATAAGAGAGGGAACAAAAATTGACTTTAGGGAACTTGTGTTCTAGTCTTAGTTCTTCCATTAACAGAGGATGGGCTTAGGGAAGTCCGCTAATCCCTCTGAGCCTCAGTTTCCTTGTCTTTCATTGGAGGAAGTTATTCTTCATGTCCCCCACGTTTCTTGTAACTCTCAGAGCTTCTGTGAGACTTGTACATCATTGGACAAAATCAGAGTAGTTATCATTCATGAGTCTTTCTGATAAAGGCTCGGGTGCCAGTGCCTTTGGAGTATTGACAGCAGGAAAGCAGGACAGCTGCCAGGTGACTGCGCCCAGGCCTCTGACTCTGGGCTGCGCTTGGCAATGGGAGAGAGGTAGCAAGTCAGTAAAGGGGGAACAGAGCCTGGGGGGAGCTGGGCAAGGGCTGGACAGGAAGGTGGGTTTGCTGTGTGCCACAGCTCCCTGAAACATGACAGGTCACTTCATAAGGGTGCTCCTAGTCTTTGCATTTGTCTATGTTGTTTCTTTCCCTTTATGATTGCATTTTATTTTCACTGCATTTGTGTCTCCTTCTTCCTTGAAAATGCTCTACGTAGGGGAGAATTCAACCGTTTCAGAAGGTTGAGCATTATTTGTAGCATCTTAGCTTATACAGCCTGTCTCCTTTCCATCTCCTTCACTGTGCCTTGCTTGTCTTTGCCCGTAGAGAAGTCAGAAACAATTGGAAGCATTTCATCATTCTTCTTGGTTGGCTGTGTTAATCGCCTGAAAGATTTATTCTTCAAGGCCGTTAACTGTTTCTGCCCCCTATTAAGAGCAGTGATGGCCTCCGAAAGCCCAGGAGGATATGGCTAGCATGAAAAGGTGAGTCCAGATGAGTTGAGTGACTCAGAGATTATTGTAGTGATTTCACAAGCCTAAGCAGGTGATAGGGCACTTTAAAATTAAGCCTCTAATTTCTCTATGATATTACATATTTGAGAGAAACTTGGGCATTTCCTTTTTTCTTCGTTAAGCTATTGCACAACTTAATGCTTGGAAAATTCTTCACAGGAAGAAACAGGGTGTAACAGCTTGTATGAGACATTTTTTGAAAAGTCACTCTTTTAGCTTAAGTTTCTGAGAATACTCTTCTCTCCACCGCCCACCCTCCCCTCACCCTGCTTTAGCTTCTTTTTGAAAGTGTTAATATCTCCACATAATTAAATATTCTTCAAAGTGAGACATCGTTAAAAAACTAAAACCATTGAAACATAAAATTAAAACATAGTCTATAAATGTGTTCTTCCATTTCCTGAGAAACAGCAGGAAGGATTTGCTCTCTCAAAATAAACTAAGTAGCCTGACTGTGAACTCAGAGTAGTAGAGCTCAGAGATTCCAGCATCATCATACAATGGGAAGTTTTCAGTCATTTTTTTCTAACCTCAGAAAATCAAGTCTAATACTTTTTGTTGAAACACAAGGAACCAAGAGGTGTGTGTACCATTTAGGAATATACCTTTGGCATACACGAAGTTGTGGCACTCTAAAGTGACTATCTCATATGTCTAGGCGAGTCTATTTCCAAGATGTATTTGATCAGTATGGGCATGTTAGACCTGCAACAACAGAAAGTGTCCTTCAGCATTAAACTTAGAATAGACAACAACCAACTGAGTTTCTATGTATCCATATAACATCTAAACTTGAACTTAAAACTTGCTCGGTCAGTGAATTATTTCATAGCTTTGCTAGTAAGAAAAGTTCAGCAGCTCATGTTGAACATGGAACTACACTGAAGAAGGAATCTGCTAGTAATCTGAATTCTCAGGCAGGAATAGGGACATTTATTAGTATTTCTCTACTTCTGGAAACAAGGAGTGAGAGCGCATTATAAAGAGAGGAAATTAGTTGTGTTATGTGGCCAGATTTTTCTTTCTGAGCTATAAGCAAGATTAGGGAGAAATATATGTGTTAAGTATTCATCTACAATTCATTTCTGAGCTGAAAGAATTTTATATTTCTCAAATAGTAGAAAATAGGTTAAAAATAAGTTAACGTTTTGAAATATTGAACAGTTTATATAATTATGTTTACATTGAGAACTTTATAGAATTTCTCAATAGACTAGTTTTTTTTTTCCCTTTGTCTTTCAAGAAAAAGTAGAAATTTACTCAGTACTCGGTAGCCTATATGAGAAAATAACCTAATAGAGTAGACATATGCATTTTTGTAACTGATTGACTGTATTGTACACTTGAAACTAACACAGCATTGTAAGTCAACTATACTCCAAAAAAAATGGTAAAAAGGTAAATCTCAAAGAAGTAGACAACCTGTGACCTCCGTTTCTTTCTGTTTCTTTATTTTTAACCTAAGTCTTTACATTTAGAGCGAATCTCTTATAGATAACAAATACGGGGTCTTTTTAAAAATCTTCTCTGACAATCTGTCTTCTAGTTGGTATGTTTAGATGATTCACATGTGATTATTGATAAAGTTGGATTAATGTCTGAAGAAGGAATCTGCTACTAATGTCCAGCTGTTTTCTGCTCATTGCATTTCTTCTTTGTTTTTTACCCTTCTTTTGCTTTCTGTGGTTTTAAGTAAACACTTTATATAGTTCTGTTTTATCTCCTCTTTAAGCATATATTTCCTTTGCAAAATTGTTTTAGTCCTGACCCTGGAGCTTACAATTTATCTCACTTTCTTAAAAACAAAAACAAAACACAATAGCAACAACAACAAAACCCCCATTTTTGTGTGTATAGGTAGGAAACAATTTGGAAACATCTATACCCAGACATTAAGAGTAATTATCTCTGAGTGGTAGGCTTCCCCAGTGGTTCAGTGATTTTAAAAATCCACCTGCAGGAGACACAGGTTTGGTCCCTGGGTTGGAAAGATCCCCTGAAGGAGGAAATGGCTACCCTCTCCAGTATTCTTGCCTAGGAAATCCCGTGGACGTGGAGCCTGGTGGGTTACAGTCCACAGGGTAGCAAAAAGTCAGACACGACTTAGCGGCTAAACAATAACAACAATCTCTGAGTGGTAGGATTATAGATTTCCTTCTTTCTTTTTTATAGTTTTATGTATTACCTGATTTTCTTTTAAGTAACAAGTAGGTATTGTTATAATCAGAAGCAACAGGGCTCTTTTCATTTTGAAGAAAAGGAAAAGGCAAATCACAGCAAAACAAGCTGAAAAATCTCCCATAGTTCTGAAATTTATACCCTTTCTCTGCTTCTGACTTGAGGCAAGCACACTGTCCCACTCCACCAGCACTCCTTGGGTAGGAAATGGGAAAGACCTTGCCCTGGGAAGGTTGTCAATTCCTGGTCTGCACCTTCTGTGCTTATACAGTGAGATCAAAGCCTCCGAATTCCTTAGCATCAGTTCCCCCTGTAGTGTGGCATAAGACAGGTTTCCATTTAATACACAGTGAACCAAAAACCTCTGTTTCTACGTAATTAAGTTTTCTTCTACTTGGAATGTCTTTATGCCTCTTAACTGTCTTTCAAAAAATAATGAGAGTAAGAGCACTCGAAAACTAAAGTATAGCTTTCCATGTAAAACTTGTAATAGTTCTTTGGTTCTGATATCTGTAGTAATAGGTGAAGATAGTGTAACTAATGTGAGGCTGATGTTCTGTCTGGATTTGGGGGGGCACTCAGTCCCACTAGTGAAGTTTTAGAGAAAATTATCATTACGGTTTTAGAAATGTTAATTATATCCTCTGAATTTACCTGTGCATGTGAACCAAACGCAATTAAGGTTGCATGGCTCAGTGCAAACAGATACAATGTAGATTTTTTTTTTTTAATGGTTTTTAGTACCAAGCTGGATGGCATCACTGACTCAATGGACATGAGTTTGGGTAAACTCCGGGAGTTGATGATGTACAGGGAGGCCTGGCGTGCTGCGGTTCATGGGATCGCAAAGTTGGACACAACTGAGCGACTGAACTGAACTGAACCTGCCGGGTGTTTTCAAGAAAGTCATAAATTTTGTAAAGACTGCAGTTTGTTAGTCTGTGTAATTGGGACTATTATCTTTTGCTGTTTAACTGAATATTGCTATTTAAGAAATTATGAGTAAAATTTAACAAACTTTCTGTGTAAATTCTTATGTTAGATATTTTACAGGAAGTAGAGAAGTCAGAAGTCAAGTTTCTGGGGTGCTTACTAAGATTAGTTGGAAAAGTTGTTGAGTTTTTATGTTTGCAGTATAAAGTATATTAGCAAACTATTTAATAGATGTGTGGAGTAGAGAAGTAATTTGCCTCTTTTTAAAACTCTATTCTGAATGAAAGACTTGATAAATGGAAATATTAATGGAGAAACAACAATGACAAATCCAGGGCTTGTTACTAGGTTAGCTCATTTATCTAAGCATTACCTGTGTTGGCTTGGTGCCTTTGATCTGCTGCTGCTGGTCCCTTCACTCTGGTTTTAATTTGTCAAAGTCTGTGTTGTAACAGTTTCTCTGCCTTTTTGTTCCTCTTGTACAGCTGTGAAAATTACTTAAGTGAGAAATGGTTTGGGGGTAAGAACTGTGAATGGAGAAAAGAAATAATCCGCTCATTATTTAAATACAAGGAAAGAGGATTATCTGCAATCCTGAGCTTTTACCCCAGAAGAACTGATAGTATAAATAGGTCGTCTTAGCTTTTACAAATGTAAACCGTAATGCTTTAATAACTACTCTTAGGAAAAAGTCAAGAGGCACTAATTTTGAGGTACCTTTTCATCCTTTTACTTTGTGACGATTCCTCTGTATGATTCCTAAATTATTTGCTCTTTGAAAGAAGTATGAGCTTGTAATCAGCCCTGCCACAGATGCCCAGTATGGGATCTAGATGCTA
The DNA here is from genome assembly GCF_023091745.1 of Budorcas taxicolor. Taxonomy (NCBI): domain Eukaryota; kingdom Metazoa; phylum Chordata; class Mammalia; order Artiodactyla; family Bovidae; genus Budorcas; species Budorcas taxicolor. Next base: position 53,704,220 of record NC_068912.1, on the reverse strand, counting down.
GAGCAGTGCATTGACAAAGAGGCCGACTCCCATTTTGTGCTTTCAGGAGGTGGTTGTAAACAGCAAAGTGAAGATGTAAAAATTGCAAAAATGACTGTGGCTGTAACTGCAAAAATACTGAGCATTAAAATAATCCTTATATAATTGCCAGATTGATACACATTTTATAAATACATATAATCAATAAAATATATGAAAATATTTTACCTATTTGCTAAAATGAAGTTCCCCGCCTGTTTTAGTGTTTAATTCTAGATGAGTGATTCCTACATTTTAGGACATAGTAACAAAGCAACATTTCTCAGCTCAGCTCAGTTCAGTCGCTCAGTCTTGTCCGACTCTGCGACCCCATGAACTGCAGCATGGCAGGCCTCCCTGTCCATCACCAACTCCCGGAGTTCACCCAAACTCATGTCCATCGAGCAACATTTTTACAACAGTCTTAAAATATAGTTTACCAAGTAGTATTCTCACTTTCTGGATGGAACCTAAAAACCAAGCAGTAAGTTGAAGTTGAAGGCCACACAGTAGATGAGCTGTTCTTTCCTAAGTAAGCTTTCATCAGTGCTGGGAAAGAGAGCTTCTAAATCTCCAACTTAAGGAGTAAGTAGATTGATCGGAACCATACAAAATTAAGGGAATGTACATTTTCAGCTTTTCTGGAAGAAATAAACACCTCTGTACTCTAATCTCTTTCAAATTCATCATATTTTAAGCTAAATATTATACTAAAACTTAAGGCAACTAATTTCTTAAACAGAAATAAATTTACATCTTCCTCTGTGAATGTGAAGATAACTAACCAAAGATAAGCCCACTTTCAACTGTCATAAGTTTACTTCTCTGTAATAAGTTTACTAATCCCAGAACTTGTTACCCTTACCTTAAAAGTGCTATTTTTAGAAAAAAAAAATTACAGAATTTTTTGAGATTAAAAAAATTATATAATTTTTTGAGATTTTCCTTGAAAGTTTTCTAACATTTTCCCTCCCTCCATTTAGTTATGGATGGGGGCTTTGACAGGAAGCCTCGTGCTTGTTGCAGATATGATTATCTCCTGGGAAAAAGACAGGTGGAAATTGGTGGGAGACAGATTTCAGCTTAATAAAGAGGACAGATCTCCTTTAAACAATGCAGAGCCAGACTCAACTGCCTGGCACTGTCAAGGGCCCAGCCCTGAGGGCGCCTTGTAGGGGCTGTCCATCCTTGGCCGAGGGTGTAGAGAGACCTGAAACCTCCCATGGGAGGAGGGGGATCAGAGATGTCCTCCAAGGTCATGAAGTGCATCTTCAGTCATAAGCTTTGTGCTGGAAGAACTTTGTTCAAGTACCAGCTCTGCTGTGCACTAGCTGTGCAACTCTAGGAAAGTAATCTAGATTGCTTTCTCTAAGCCTCAGTTTGCCCTTAAAATGAGAACAAAATGATGTGAGGCTCATGTGAACATAATGAATGTAAAGCACTTGGTGTAGTCATTCCTTCTGATTCTGTAGCTTTTCACTCTCTGCCCCTTTTCTGTTCTTTTTCTGCCCTCACATTCACTCTTTTGCAGTCTCTGTTTTCTCTCTCCAGTTCTCTACCTGTGTCCTCGGGCCTGCCCATGGTGCCAGGGATGCCCTGAGCTCCTTCGGCAACTTTACCATCAGTGTCCGATTCCTAGGCGACTCAGTGAACAACTGGTGCTCCTCTGTGTCCTTTAGATTTGGCATGGGGGACAGCACTGGAGATCTTAATAAAGCCAAGACACACTGCTGCGTTAGCTTTCACTGTGGCACTTGCAGCTTCACAGTTGATGGCCACGAAAGCCCTGAATGGAGTTGGATATGGACAGAGAAAAAATTTTTATACAAAGCGTTATGAAGTAAAAATGTGCTGGCAGCATTTAATTTTTCCTTTGTTTAAGTCTCTTTTAGGGAGTCAGGCTCCTAATTGTGAGTATTATATTTTAGAGAGAAGAAGAATATCAGGACCACAGAGCCAGAAGCATTCTTTTTAACAGGAACATTTAACATAACCTTAGGGAATTGCTGTGGGTAGTAAAGGGGCAATATAAAAATTTTATTTATTATGTGCTATTTGAAGACCACTTGCTTGACAGAGTGATAGCCCTTAGAAATGTGGTAGAAACTCTTTAGTACATCTTGACTAAAAGAGATGTGGCTATACCCTTAAAAAAATACAGGTTACTAGGGCTCAGAGGGTAAAGCATCTGCCTGTGATGCGGAAGACTCAGGTTCGATCCCTGGGTTGGGAAGATTCCCTGGAGAAGGGAAAGGCTACCCACTCCAGTATTCCGGCCTCGAAAATTCCATGGACTATACAGTCCATGGTGTTGCAAAGAGTCAGACACAGCTGAGCGACTTTCACTTTATTTGGTTTATTTAATTGCTCTGGCCCAGGAATAATCTATCATAGGCAAGTATCTGGACAGTTTAGTTTTCTTGTATTTGACAATTTTTTGATCTCTTACTCCATGCCAGGCACATTTCATTTTTAAGTAGTTTACATGAGCTAACTCTGGCAGACAGGTATAGTTATCTATACTCAGTTATCAGAAAACTGAAGTTTATAGGGGTTAAGCATTTATTCCAGATTCTATAGTTTGCAAACTGGAACTAGATCTCAGATCACTTTTCCAGACCATGTGTTCATAATCGCTGCCTTGTCTAAATTTTCTGCAGCCCTTACTGCCTGTGTAATGGAAAACAGGGCATAGAATCGAAATCTTGGGGCAGATGATCCAAAGAGGATCATCTGACTTAACCTCTTGGCTTCTGATAGATGAGGTATGATTTCATACATGAGATATTCAGAGCCTTGTTTTTATTTATTTTTTTGATTTGATACTTCAAAATAAAAATGATATTTTGGATTTTTATTAGTATAAAAGTAGTAGATCCTCATTGCAGGAAAATGTGAAAATATAAGAAATAAAGAAGAAAATTGCCATAGTCTTTATAGCTTTTTGTAGCTCAGATGATTAAAAGTGGGTTCAGATTTCAGCTGTATCACTTACTAGTGCTGTTTGACTTTGAGCAAATTTTATAGCTGACATTTCCACGCCTCAGTTTCCTGTGTGTAAAGCAAGAAAACTCAGGGTGCCTTATTTGTGCAGTAGTTATGATTAAGTGGGTTCTTATTTGTGAGGCATTTAGAATAGTGCCTGACACATAAGTGTGATACAAGTGTTGATGAAATAAATGATCATCCATGTCAATAGTCTTCCCATCTTTGGCCCCTGGAGAAAGAACTAGAGGCAGACACAGAGTATAGATCGTGCGTTGCGGTGAACGGATAATGGACTGAGACATGTGGAGATGGAGGCAGGGGACCCTCTGCCTCTATTTGCCTCCTTAATAGTCCTAGAAATCCTTGAAAGTCTCACCTTCAAGACTGAAATGATTCTCCTCTTTCTGCTCCTTGCTTTCAGGGAGCCCACAGAAACCAAGCCTGTTTATTGAGTTTCTTCTTTTGTAGGCTAGGCCAGACGTGATTTTCCTTTCATGTGATGTTTTCTGTGGTCTGTGTTAGTTTAGTTTTTCCTTTGTTTTCTTGTGCTTTGGTGTGAAGAAGATGCCCTGTTTATAGAGCCTTGGTGTCTTTCATGTATAATGCAATCTTCAGCTAATTCTAGTTGCTCTGACCCTTTGAGAGTCTTAAATTGCTTTGTTCCAGTTTCTAAGCATTTTTGAAATATTAAAAATGTTCATGAGGGAGTGGGTCATGGGAAAACTTTTCCCAGAGTTGTTTGTCCTTAGCAAATTGTGAATTTGCATGGCGCGGCTTAATGCCGGGTTAAATTCTGCCAGGTGCAGTGGTCATTTGAACTTGAATTCCCAGTTCTTTTGATGTTTAAATCCATGTTTCTCAGGCATGAAGTGGAGAGTGGGGGCCTCTTAAACCTAAGTGCCTATGTTGAGCTGTTGCTCTTTGTCCCATCAAAGGAAGGTTTTAAGTAGTTTGGGTTTGCATTGAAACACCGTGTCAATAGTAAGGATCAAAAGATTTGTCTGTTTTCAGATTTTGTCTTTGAACCAAGACTTTCCCAAAAGAACACAGGCTTGTTTTGAATATTGCCGCCTCTGGGTGTGAGTGATTATGCAAGTCAGTAGTATTTTTTAAAAATATTCATAATGGATACAAAGGTATGAAATTGCAAGAAAAACAAAAGTATTTTTTTTTCCAACAACTTGTACAAAGCAGCCTTTGAATGCAGATGGTCCTCAACTTAGAAGGATTTGGGATTCTTCCTCCATCTGGTGAAAGACACCATCCACCACTTGGCCATTTTCCATAATACTGGGTTGGCCAGAAAGTTCATTCAGATTTTTCTGTAACAGCTTACCGAAAAACCAGAATGAACTTTTTGGTCAACCCAATATATCCTTCTCATTTAACTTCCACCTGCAATGAGTTATCAAACTGTCTCAATTCTGTCTTAGACCTAAGTTCCTAAATTTCATCCGATATGTCTTAAAACTCTCATATGCTGCTCTAGTGCAGGAGTCCCAGGTGGCCGCCTTCCTGTCTCGCCCGGCCTGCTGAAGCTGCCTCCAGCCGTCCTTTCTGACCTTGACCTCCAGTGCTCTGTACACCTGAAGTCTGAGGGGTTTTTACGAAATAAAACTCAATGTGTGTGACCTGTGTAAAACCCTCCAGTGATTTCTCATCACCCTCAGAAGTCCTCCCTAAGGAATTAAAAGTCAGACCCTTTAAGAAGTCTTCAGGACCTTGCAAGAGGAAGTCCCTGCCTCTATGTAGAATCAACAGCTCTTACCCTACCCCCACCATGGCCAGCCCTCCACCCCCACCAGCATACACCAGACTCACACTCCACTTACAGCCTTGCAGGACTTCTTTCTGTTCCTCTAAACTTCTGTGCTTTCCTGACAAGTCTGATGCCGAGATTACTCTCCCCCTCTGTTGCTTCACTTTTCTCTGAACTTGTGTTAGTCACTCATTCGTGTCCGACTCTTTGTGACCCCATGGACTGTAGCCCACCAGGTTCCTCTGTCCATAGGATTCTCCAGACAAGAATACGGGAGTGGGTTGCCATCCCCTTTTCCAGGGAGTCTTCCCAACCCAGGGATTGAACCTGGCTCTCCTGTATTGCAGGCAGATTGTTTACTGTCTCAGCTACTACTAGCTCCTATTTCTTCTTTTTTTCTTAGCTTAAATGTAATTTCCTCTCAGGGAGTCCTCTTTACCCCATAAACTAAGTAAAGTCCCCTTGCTATTTTTTTCTGTAATACTTCCTATCTCTTTGGCATTTCACTTGTTACATTCGCATGCCTTTTAAAATAAATTCTAAGCCCCATGAAGGCATAGATGTGCCTGTCTTGTTCTACACTGTATCGTAATTACCAGGCCCACAGTAGGATCTTGAATGTTTTTTGAATGAATGAACATGTTCAGATCAACCCCATATTAGTGTTTGCCAGCCACACATGCATTTCAGCCATCCCCTTTTGTTGACTTAAATTAGCTTTGCTTAATTGTACTAACTATATATAAACATGAAATAAAATATATACTCCTTATGCTTATAGTGTTTATATAGCTGTTAAAACATTTTTAAAAATCACCAATAAATGCAAACACTATTAAACAATTAAAATTTAAATTAATGAATTTTTTTTTGCTGAGTCTTAATCACTTATGTTTATTTATTTTAAATAATATAAAGTTGTTGCCTTGGGTCCTAATAAATGCTTAATGCATAACAGCCTTTTGATTTTGATAATAGTAATTAAGAAAATACCTGTTGGCAATAAATATATTATTCAAAATCACATTATGGACTTGAAGGCCTTGCTTGTTATCTCAGGACCATCAGACTGCAGCTGTGTCAGTGAGCAGTCCTTGAATTACAGTTTTAATGATTTTAATGATTTCCAATTTCTTTGCTAGTGTAGTTAGTGTCTTGTACATTCAAAGACTAGTATTCAGAGGTACTAAAATTGACATCAAACATACATCCAATTCAGTGATTACTAGAGTCAGGAAAAGGAGCACAATGTTTGTGAAATTTGGTTCTTACAGATTTTTACAGTTTCAGCATACAGCCAAGTGTCAGACTGTTGAAGGAAGTCAATAGATAGGGAAATGACTCATTTACACTGTTTTGAAAACAACTTGAACATAATAAATCCTTTTCTTATTATTGCCTTCTCTTTGTAAATTTTTGAACCACCAAAACAAAACCTTCGTTCTACAGTACCTTCATGCCATTATGAAGATATTGCTATGAATGCCTTAATGTCATTTGACCTTCGTTTGGTGTGTCTCCATTGATTATGTATCCAGTCTGCCTCTGTCCTTTCCTTATTGGGTGAAGCAGTGAACCCAGAACTCCAGTGCCTGTCATTCTGGTGTCGTGAAATCAAAGTCTTAGTGGTCAGTAAACATCTCAAAATTGGCCTTGGTCACTGTCATGTGTGTGCCTGCCTGCAGACTGTGTTTTTGTGATGAGGATCACTCAGCGCCAATGGAATAATAAATGCACACCTGGGCACTGTGTTGGTAAAGGGGTGGTTAAAATGATCTGGTCTGGATTTATATCACTTTCTTTCGGATGAACACTAGGATGAAAGCACAGAATTGAAAGATTATTTTGGAGAAGTCACAGATTCTTGAGTGTATCTGTGGGTCTCTAGAGATCCTGAGACCCCCAATTGAGGATATTTGCTGAGAGCATTTGCAGCAGACCATGTACAAACCATAGCCAGATCACTGTGTTTATGAAAATGTTCTGGTTCATGGGGGCCATCCCCTTGGTTCTCTTCATCTCTCTAGCCTGTTACCCTGTCCCTGCATCTTAACCAAGCCCCTTCTTGATGAATGATGGAGAAGCCTTATTTTGTGGTCTCTCTGAGGCCTCAGAGGCTCTCTGTTGGAGTCTCTCTCTGGCTCTTTGTGGTTCCCTAGGTAACTCTGCAGGCCTATCACTCAGAAGCACGGAGCACTTGTTGAGAGAGCATAGAAGAACATAGCAGAGCAGGTAGGGAAGGCAATGAGGATTTCAAGTAAATCAGATTCTTATTCTTAATGTGAAAAGGAAAAATTGATGCAGATCTTGCTGATACAGACCCCAAAGTTGAAGGCACTTTATTACATTATGGCTTTAGCCTAAGGACCTAGAAGTAACTTTTTTGCATATATAATTTTAATAGCATTATTGAGATAACATTCATATACATACAGTTGGCCCAATAAAAGTGTACTATTCACTGGTGTTAAGTACATTCACGGATTTGTGCAAACCATGATCACAGACAATTTTAGAATATTTCATCACCCCGAGAGAAACTGTGTATCCATTATAAGTCACTCCCATTCTTGCCAAGTTCCCTAGCCCCTGGCAACCACCAGTCTACTTTCTGTCTCTGTAGATTTGCCTATTCTGGACATTTAATATAAATAGTATCATATATTATCAGGTCCTTTGTTTCTGGCTTCTTTCACGGACTATAATGTTTTCAAGGTCAGCCATATTATAGCATATGTCAGTATTTCATTTCTTTTTATCACCAAATATTTCATTATGTAGATTTGCCAGCAAAATTTCAAATGTATTGTTCGGTAGTGTTATATTCACATTGTTGTGAATCAGATACCCAGAACTTTTTCATCTTGCGAAACTGAAACCAGGTATACTTCATCGTTTTATTTATCCATTCTTATTTGTTGATGGACATTTGCATTTTTTTCCACTTTGCCTATTTGTGTACAAGTTTTTGTGTGGATGTATGTTTTCATTTTTCTTGGTGTATCCCTAGGAGCAGAATTGATGTGATATTGTAATTCTGTGTTTAACATTTTGAGGAAATGCCCAGCTGTTCTCCAGAGTGGCTGCACCATTTTACATTTCCATCAGCGACATGTGAAGATTCAAGTCCTCCACATTCTGGCCAGCACTTGTTATTTTCTGTCTTTGGATTAGAACCATCTTAGTAGGTGTGAAATAGTATCCCATTGTGATCTTTATTTGTATTTCTCCTATGATTAATGATGTAGAACATCTTTTCATGTGAAGTTTAAAAAATTTAGTTAAAGCGTTTTTTTCTTAAATTTTCCCTCTATTCCTGGGGTTACAATTTAAGAAGCAAATACACCTCTGGGGATTTGAAGATTGAGAGAAAATAACTGCCCTTAGTGTTAAGGACTGACTATCAGAACTGAAGTAGAAGCAATTGAACCGCCACATTGTCAGGGACCTTCATATGGAATCCTTGTCCATAACAAGCAAAGGAAAGAGAAGTTGTAAAATGGGCCCAAGTGTGGGAGAGTCCCTTTCAAGCTCCTAAGTTACCCACACAACTGAGCCAAAGAATGGCCTTTAAACTGTGGGAAAATACAGAAGTCATCTTTATATTCTCCAGTATCTTGTTTGGTGTTTGGCACAAAATATTTATTCTTGGCACTGGAGAAGGATTATTCTTAAGTATAGCAGACAGACTAAGAGTTTAGAATTATAAAATATGAGAAATGGAAGTTTTATACAGCATAAAGTGGGGTTGTGATGTGAAGTAACCATAGAGCAAATTCTACCAGGTCTCCTCAGATTACACAGATTCCTTCAAAAATACCCGCCTAATATCTTCCATGACTATTACCACACAGACTTGAAAGTATTTATGGAGTCCATGATACCAATGAGATTAATGTATATCTCTATGTCTCACTTTATTCCCCACCCCCCCACATAAAGCATATCAGTTCTTACAGAAATAAAGAGCTAATAATAACCATGGTGCATTCTCTTGGCAAAATATTAGCCTTTGCCCTACTTCATTCCATACTCCAAGGCCAAATTTGCCTGTTACTTCAGGTGTTTCTTGACTTCCTACTTTTGCATTCCAGTCCCCTATAATGAAAAGGGAAACTTCTTTGGGTGTTAGTTCTAGAAGGTCTTGTAGGGCTTCATAGAACCATTCAGCTTCAGCTTCTTCAGCGGTACTGGTTGGGGCATAGGCTTGGATTACCATGATATTGAAGGGTTTGCCTTGGAAACGAACAGAGATCATTCTGTTGTTTTTGAGATTTCATCCAAGTACTGCATTTTGGACTCTTTTGTTGACTATGATGCCTACTCCATTTCTTCTAAGGGATTCTTGCCTACGGTAGTAGCTATAATGGTCATCTGAGTTAAATTCACCCATTCCAGTCCATTTAAGTTCACTGATTCCTAGAATGTTGACGTTCACTCTTGCCATCTCATGTTTGACCACTTCCAATTTGCCTTGATTCATGGACCTAACATTCCAGGTTCCTAGGCGATATTGCTCTTTATAGCATCAGACCTTGCTTCATCACCAGTCACATCCACAACTGGGTGTTGTTTTTGCTTTGGCTCTGTCTCGTCATTCTCTCTGAAGTTATTTCTCTACTGATCTCCAGTAGCATGTTGGGCACCTGCCAACCTGGGGAATTCATCTTTCAGTGTCCTGTCTTTTTGCCTTTTCATACTGTTCATGGGGTTCTCAAGGCAAGAATACTGAAGTGGTTTGCCATTCCCTTCTCCAGCGGACCACATTCTGTCAGACCTCTCCACCATGACCTGTTCATCTTGGGTGGCTCTACACGGCATGGCTCATAGTTTCATTGACTTAGACAAGTCTGTGGTCCATGTGATTAGATTTGTTAGTTTTCTGTGATTGTGGTTTTCATTCTGTTACCCTCTGATAGAGAAGGATACGGAGAAGGCAATGGTACCCCACTCCAGTACTCTTGCCTGGAAAATCCCATGGGCAGAGGAGCCCGGTAGGCTGCAGTCTATGGGGTCGCTAAGAGTCGAACACAACTGAACAACTTCACTTTCACTTTTCACTTTCATGCATTGGAGAAGGAAATGGCAACCCACTCCAGTGTTCTTGCCTGGAGAATCCCAGGGATGGAGGAGCCTGGTGGGCTGCCGTCTCTGGGATCGCACAGAGTCGGACACGACTGAAGCGACTTAGCAGCAGCAGCAGTAACCGCAGAGAAGGATAAGAGGCTCATGGAAGCTTCCTGATGGGAGAGACTGACTGAGGGGGAAACAGGATCTTGTTCTGATGGGCGGCGCCATGCTCAGTAAATCTTTCATCCAATTTTCTGTAAATGGGTGGACCTGTGTTTCCTCCCTGCTATTTACCTGGGGTCAAACTATGGTGGAGGTCATGAAGATAATGGCAACCTCTTTCAAAAGATCCCATGCATGTACCCATACACTCAGTGCACCCAACCCTGCAGCAAGCCAGCACCGACCCACGCCTCTGCCGGAGACTCGTGGACCCTCACAGGCAAGTCTGGTATGTTCACAAGTCACAGAATGTTCAACTCCATACAAAAGTCTTCCTTACCCCGCTGAGTCTTTGCAGCAGGAATTGGCAAGATGTGGAATGAGAATTTTATGTACATACCTACACCGTGTTATTTGGAAGGAGATTTATCATTGCTTCGCTGGCCTGCTCACTGCAGGTGCAGTTGAGTGTGGCAGGAACCTTGCAGAGTGTGCTGCCACGGCTGCACCTGAAGCAGATATTGCAGCTTTGTGCACACTTAAGAAGTTTGGATTTGATTCTTGAGCCAGCAGGGGATTTTTACCTGGGAGAGTAATGATTAGGTTTCTCTTTTCTGTTCTAAGTAAATGTAACTGGTGGCATTGTGGAGGATAGGCTGAAGAAGGTGGAGATGAGTGGCGGGGACCTTGGGTTAAAGCTTAAATGTAGGCCACGAGGAAGAGAGGACCAATGTGAAAGTCTTCTAAGGTGAAACCATTAGTACCTGGTAACTTTGTGGATGTGAGAGTTGAGAGATAGAGGCCTTGAAGATGCTTCAAGAATTCTAGCTTAGAAAACCTGGGAAAGGTATCATATTGATGCAGACTTGTAGGAATGGGTGATTGATGAGGTCAGGAATATCAAAGCCAGTGGTAGACTTAAGTTCAAGGCTCCACTCTCGATGGTCTGAGAATCTCTGTGGTTCTCTTGATCTTGGGTACTTTCAGTTCAGTCGCTCAGTTGTGTCCGACTCTTTGCAACCCCATGAATCGCAGCACACCAGGCCTCCCTGTCCATCACCAACTCCCGGAGTTCACTCAGACTCACGTCTGTCGAGTCAGTGATGCCATCCAGCCATCTCATCCTCTGTCATCCCCTTCTCCTCTTGCCCCCAATCCCTCCCAGCATCAGTCATTTCCAATGAGTCAACTCTTCGCATGAGGTCGCCAAAGTACTGGAGTTTCAGCTTTAGCATCATTCCTTCCAAAGAAATCCCAGGGCTGATCTCCTTCAGAATGGACTGGTTGGATCTCCTTGCAGTCCAAGGGACTCTCAAGAGTCTTCTCAAACACGACAGTTCAAAAGCATGAATTCTTCAGCACTCACCCTTCTTCACAGTCCAACTCTCACATCCATACGTGACCACAGGAAAAACCATAGCCTTGACTAGACGAACCTTAGTCAGCAAAGTAATGTTTCTGCTTTTGAATATGCTATCTAGGTTGGTCAGAACTTTTCTTCCAAGGAGTAAGCATCTTTTAATTTCATGGCTGCAATCACCATCTGCAGTGATTTTGGAGCCCCCAAAAATAAAGTCTGACACTGTTTCCACTGTTTCCCCATCTATGTCTCATGAAGTGATGGGACCAGATGCCATGATCTTCGTTTTCTGAATATTGAGCTTTAAGCCAACTTTTTCACTCTCCACTTTCACTTTCATCAAGAGGCTTTTTAGTTCCTCTTCACTTTCTGCCATAAGGGTGGTGTCATCTGCATATCTGAGGTTATTGATATTTCTCCTGGCAATCTTAATTCCAGCTTGTGTTTCTTCCAGTCCAGCATTTCTCATGATGTACTCTGCATATAAGTTAAATAAGCAGGGTGACAATATACAGCCTTGACGTACTCCTTTTCCTATTTGGAACCAGTCTGTTTTTCCATGTCCAGTTCTAACTGTTGCTCCCTGACCTGCATATAGGTTTCTCAAGAGGCAGGTCAGATGGTCTGGTATTCCCATCTCTTTCAGAATTTTCCACAGTTTATTGTGATCCACACAGTCAAAGGCTTTGGCATAGTCAATAAAGCAGAAATAGATGTTTTTCTGGAACTCTCTTCCTTTTTGGATGATCCAGCGGATGTTGGCAATTTGATCTCTGGTTCCTCTGCCTTTTCTAAAACCAGCTTGAACATCTGGAAATTCACTGTTCACGTATTGCGGAAGCCTGCTTGGAGAATTTTGAGCATTACTTTACTAGCGTGTGAGATGAGTGCAATTGTGTGGTAGTTTGAGCATTCTTTGGCATTGCCTTTCTTTGGGATTGGAACGAAAACTGACCTTTTCCAGTCCTGTGGCCACTGCTGAGTTTTCCAAATTTGCTGGCATATTGAGTGCAGCACTTTCACAGCATCATATTCCAGGATTTGAAATCACTCAACTGGAATTCCATCACCTGCACTAGCTTTGTTTGTAGTGATGCTTTCTAAGGCCCACTTGACTTCACATTCCAGGATGTCTGGCTCTAGGTGAGTGATCACACCTTCGTGATTATCTGGGTCGTGAAGATCTTTTTTGTACAGTTCTTGTGTGTATTCTTGCCACCTCTTCTTAATATCTTCTGCTTCTGTTAGGTCCATCCCATTTTTGTCCTTTATCAAGCCCATCTTTGAATGAAATGTTCCCTTGGTATCTCTAATTTTCTTGAAGAGATCTCTAGTCTTTCCCATTCTGTTGTTTTCCTCTATTTCTTTGCATTGATCACTGAGGAAGGCTTTCTTATCTCTCCTTGCTATTCTTTGGAACTCTGCATTCAGATGCTTATATCTTTCCTTTTCTCCTTTGCTTTTTGCTTCTCTTCTTTTCACAGCTATTTGTAAGACCTCCCCAGACAGTCATTTTGCTTTTTCGCATTTCTTTTCCATGGGGATGGTCTTAATCCCTGTCTCCTGTACAATGTCACGAACCTCAGTCCATAGTTCATCAGGCACTCTTATCTATCAGATCTAGTCCCTTAAATCTATTTCTCACTTCCACTGTATAATCATAAGTGAAGTGAAGTCGCTCAGTCGTGTCAGACTTTTTGCGACCCCATGGACTGTAGCCTACCAGGCTCCTCTGTTCGTGGGATTTTCCAGGCAGTAGTACTGGAGTGGATTGCCATTTCCTTCTCCAGTATAATCACAAGGGATTTGATTTAGGTCATACCTGAATGGTCTAGTCGTTTTCCCTACTTTCTTCAATTTGAGTCTGAATTTGGCAATAAGGAGTTCATGATCTGAGCCACAGTCAGCTCCTGGTCTTGTTTTTGTTGACTGTTGGGTACTTTAGTCAACTTAATTAGAAGATAGAAGTTCAATTGTGTTTGTTTGCCTTTTAGGTTATCTAGAAGATTGATCAACATTAGCATTTCTCCTGGTATCAAATAGTTCTTTAAGGGAAGAAAAGCATTTAGTTAAACTATTAGTGTTCCTACTAAAGTTTTTCCTAGGTTTTTGCAAAATTTTCTTTTAAGTAGAAGTATTTCGAAGGAAACTCAAGAAACAACATTTTGTAACTAAGCTGGTGAAAGGCATTTTAAACTCTGCTCTGCCCCAGAGGAATTCCATCTGATAATGGGGGTGTTTTCCCAGTTGTAGGTCCTACATCCATCCCATCCTTAGCTACAAGATTCCTTAGATAAATCTTGAGTTTAAGGGAAATAGACCCTGTATGGAGTAGGGACAAGGTGGAACTAGGTACCCTTTCCAAATCAGCCTTATGAATATTTGATCATTTTTAAGTGAACCAGTAGTAGTTGCAGCGTTTTATTCTTAGTACAATTAAATTCAGACTTGTGCCTTCAGTTAATGCGTAGAATTGAACCTCAGTAGTTTACTTCAAAATCTATTTCTGAGATGAGATACTTGGTATTATTGTATTATAGTGATAGAGGATGAAGTTGCTTCTGGTGTTTAGTGCCTCAAGGTTGCAAAGTTTTGTAAGTTGTTTACAGATAAAATGCTAGTAAAGAAAAGTTCATTTGCTCCTACCAGAAGTACAAACCCCAAGCCTTTAGTATGGTGAATGTCTAGTCTTCTCTTGCAGCTGTCCTATGTTTACAGAGTTAAATTATCTTATGTGTCTAGGCTTAAGTGTCGCAGTTTCATGGGTTATACAGAAAACAAAGTTTCTATTTTGTATTTTGTTTAAGAAAGTGAGTAGATGATTGCTTGAGGTTGAATTGGTATTTAGAGCCTTATTAATGATTAATTGAAAATACACACAAAGTGTTAGTCACTCAGTCGTGTCCGACTCTTGGGACCCCATGGACTGTATAGCCCACCAGGCTCCTCTGTTCATGGGATTCTCCAGCTAAGAATATTGGAGTGGGTTGCAGTTTTCTTCTCGAAGGGATCTTCTTGACCCAGGAATCAAACCCAAGTCTCCTGTGCTGCAGCCAGATTCCTTACCATCTGGGCCATCCGGGAACCCATAAAAATACACAGAAGTACACTTTTTTTCTGAGTGCCTATACATAATCGTCTTTAGCGGCTGAGATATTCAGAAGAGATCCTCTTACCACTCCTAAAAAATATATTGACTTTTAGACTTAAAGTATATTTGAACAGTTAGGCTATTTGCATTAATTTACATAAGGCATAATTACCTTTAGTAATTTAAGTTTCTGATAGCACTGGAATTCTAGTTTTCATTAACACTCTTGCTTCTTTCTGCTACTTATAGGAATACTAACAAGACACCTTAACTATCATCTTGAGAGTTAATGGTTTATGTCAGTTGGCTTCACTTTAAAGTTTTCTGGTGACTTGCAGTTGGAACATGTCAGTGATTCATAATTTCTGGTTACCCGTGGCTTGGTACAGTTGGTGGGCAGATTTATTTCAGTACCCTCAGTGGCTCTTTTCTGTAGTAAAAATCCATTGAAAACTATTATGAGGTTTTTTTTTTTTTTATAGTTTCATTTATTTATTTACTTTTGCTTATTTGCTTTGGATGCTATCTCATATTTGTCCAGTTTTGCTCTTGGGCATCTATAGCTTTTACATTCATTTGGCTTTGGGAATGTTATACCTCTCTTTACCTAGTATAGCTCAGTTCCTTGAGTGATCTCTTCCTCAGTATGTGACAATCTCTTGTAGAGTTTCAAATTTATATTTTATAAATTAGAAGGCGGCTTAGGTAATCACAAACATAAGGTATACACAATCATTTTTCTAGGAGTATATTGTCTCCAGTTTAAATGATAGTTGTTTAGTGACAAGGACTCTAATTGAAATATAGATCACCACTGACAGCAACGAGTATGTTGCTAACCGTGTGGTACTTTCCTGGTAATACCTGGTTGAATGGAGTTGCCCTGGGTGCACAATGGATGGCTTATTACCTGGAAGGAGAACATAGGGTATTCTGCTAGCTGCTTTCAGAGATGCTGCATATCCTTACCAAGCCAAATGACTCATCACTAAGACATGAGGTCTGAAACTGCCCAGAGGCAGTCAGTCTCCTTTCTGTATTCTTTATGGGGGTCCTTCTATGATAGTGATCAGAACTTTGTTCAGTTGTTTGTTATAGAAGAGGCAAGACATGAGTCAACCCAAACATATTCTGTACCAAACATGTTCACGGTCTGTTCTGCTTTCCCCAGCTTTAATTTCTTCATTCCACATTTTCAAGATAATTTCTGTAAGGATGGCCATATTGTTAGAAATTGATATTGAAAGACCTCTCTACTCGCCTTTGGAGAAACTGTATTTAACTATTTAACTTTTCTCTGGGTTGTGTCTGCCTATTTAATACAACTGGGTTTCCCTGAAGTGAATATTGGTCTGTTTTGTCGTCTTCCCCAACTTTGAGCCTCCCCTCTCAGGTGAATGTAAATAACTAAAGGCCCCCATCACTCTACCTTCTGCACTATGCCGGGTATATAATAAGTGCTTATGATGCCTACTCAAAGCTTGCATGAATGAAAACTTCAAGCGGGCTTTACTCTTAAGTAACAACATTTTGCTTGTTAATTTCCACAAGTTGGGAGAGGATTAGTGTAGAGTTAAAATTGGGGTCAAATCTTGGAAATTTTAGGTGGAAATAGTTTGTGACCTTAGATAAGTAAAGATGTTTTTTTTTAGCCATATTAAAATGAGGCTCCTAGTGCAGAAGATTTGCTTATTCTTTCCAGACTGTGAACAGTTGTCTTGTTCTCACCAAAGGCAATTTTGTTGAAATGTTCTTAGAAACAGTGTGTATAGGCTTCTGTAATTGCACAGGGGAGAGATCATAGAGATGCAGGGAACATCAAGATACTGATTAAACCTGTCCTCTTTGGGGAATGTTTGACCCCTTCCCTCTAACTCAGCACCCCTGAAAGCTGTCAACACAAAGTTGCCAAATAAGGAAATAGAATCAGTTTGTGTATTACAGCCTTCTGGAAGATGATGTTGGTGGCGGGGTGGGTGGGGGGGGGGGGCGGGGAGTATAATTACACATATACCCTTTTTAGTTTTCTCTTGTATTTTTAATGACCTAATACCTGGAACATTTTTGATAAGTTTAGTTCTTGCAGAACTACCCCTCGTAATAGGCAGCTGAAGGCAGTGAAGGATTCAGCTGAAGCTCATGGCTTCTTTCCATGCCTTCTCCTTTGAACATCATCCCATATTTACATCCAGAATGGACTGACCACATTGTTATGTTCTAAGTATGCCAGATATAGCAGAAGAAGGATGTCACCATTATGTATAACAGAACCCTCTATAAAGCTGAAACTGATGGTTGAACCACTAAAATATGAAATACATCTTTGTCATTGTATAGGATTGAAAACTATTGAATTTATGGTGTGATTCTTGTAGTCCTAAATTTTATAATCCTGTCTGTTAAGTTTGCTAATAAAGGCCAAATGTTTACCCTTACATTCTTAAAACTAATTTATGAGGGCAGAGTACCAGCTATATCATAGCAGATTTAGAACACCTTTCAATGTCAGATGACCTAATCAGTTATTAATCTTTTCTATGGGGAATGTTTTCCCTTCATCAGCTGTCTAAAATATTTGGGAAACTATATCATGTGGGAGTTGCCATTCATCAGGAAATACTTGCTCATAGATGCAAGACAGACCACATGGAGCAGTAAATGTTACTTATCACTATGGAAACCAAAAATCACAAATGGGTATAGCCTTTAAATCACAAACATTCTGCATCTTATGAGGGTAAGTCATATCCAGACTGGGTTCAATTCACTCAAATATTTATAAGGGATTTAATGATCAGAAAGTCTGGGGAGCTTTTTTTCGTGACTAATTTTCCTCTGCACAAAATCTAACAGATCATTCAAGGGGGAAATAAGAGGAAAAAGTCCAGTTTGTATGGATTACCTAGCTTGTAAATGTCAAACTCTGGATTGGGAGTTAGGGGGCTAGGGTTTTAGCTATGGCTCTTTCAAAAAGTAGCTGTGTGGGTTCGGGCAACTCTTTTAACTTATTTGGATCTCTGTTTTCTTATCTGTAACAAGATGAAGTTGGGCCATATGCCCCTCAGTGATCAATCTGTTTTGTTTTGTTGTTCCTCTCGAAGTACAAAACTTTTTTTTATTGAGAAGAGGTGTTCTGGTTGGATATGCCTCACTATATCAAGAGTACTGAGGGTTATTTTTCTACAGCAGTAAGTTTATTACCTGAAAAAATTATTACCCCAATGCTGGTAACTTTATTACCAGCATTGGGGCCACACGTCTACATGTTACATTTGCTTATGGATCCTGCCTCCCTCTCCATTCAGTATGTACTGCCATGGGATGTCAGTATCGTCCAGTAGTGATGAAGTATGCAGCAATCTGATCGTGGAAGTTTAATTTGTCTTATAGCCAAAAGATGGCAAAAGAGAATCTATGACGTCCGCAGATAAACAGAAGGATAATGCCTTAAGAAATAGGCTGAAGATGTTAAGAGGTTGGTAGAAGAGGAGGCTGGCTGAATTAGTTAATGAGAGTGTTTATTCACATAGCCATTTAATTCCTGATTCTACTAAGACTTTGCCATGACTGTCATTTCAGTAGTTTCCATAAAACTACTGGGTTATCTCATAACTGGAATTTGAATCATTTGCTCCTAATGACTCAGCAGAGTCTGTGAGGAGGAAAAGTTATCTTTATTTCCAGCTCTGTTGCTGATCTGGGTGTGTGTGACAAGGCAACTTCTCTTGGCTATTTTCCCTTTATTAAGTGGTGGAAATATCTATCCCATCTTTATCCCTTCAGAACATTATAAAGATAACTGAAATACCTAAATAAAGCTATAAACCAGTGTTCGTTTGTGTGTTAATAACCAGGTAGAATCTTTTGGACTTGATTCAAAATTCAAACGTCCTTTTGAGTGGTGGTGGTGGTGGTGGTGGTGGTTGAGTCGCTAAGTTGTGTCCGACTCTTGGGACCCCATGGACTGTGGCCTGCCAGGCTCCTTTGTTCATGGGATTCCCCAGGCAAGAATACTGAAGTGCGTTGCCATTTCTTTCTCCATTTGAGTGTTAGATATTGCTATTTGATTTCTTTAATATGAGAGGAGTTTGCTAGATTATAATTTTTAAAATATGCTAGTGATTAAAAGTGAGAGACTGCAAAACATGTGAGTACCTGGCTTTTACAAAAAATACCATAATGTAAGGGTCATTAAGTGTTTCTCATATTCTTATTATTTCATGTCATAAATAGTTTTTGATCATCTGCTGAACACCACACACTGTTTTGGGGAGCTAAAGAAATGTAGTGAGTATAACAAAGTCCTGATCCTTCCAGAGACCATAGAGTGTGGAAACCTGTTAGGTCTCCTCTAGTAAGTGCTAACAAGAAAAATTAGATGTGATAAGGAGACGGAGAAGGGGAAGAAGTGGGCGCTGGTGGTCATGGAGGCCCTTCTGTTTAGATGACACTGGAGCAGACACCTGGAGGAAGTGAAGGTACAAGCCAGGTGGGATACTGGGAACATTCTGGTTAGAGGAAGCACAGGTGTAGAAGCCGTGCAGTAGCTGTGTAGTTGGAGAAGGGCACCCTGGTGGAGCCGAGTCAGCTATGGGGCGGAGAGAGGATGCAGTTCAGAGGAGGGTGCAGGCTGGTGTGCAGGTGGCCTCAGGCCTTCTGGGCCACTGACTACATTCTTGACATTTAGGTGGTGGTGGTTTGTTTGTTAGAATAGTGATGAGATTTTTATTTTTCCATAAGATGACAAATTCTCACTTCTAGGAAGATACTACCACATATCACAAAATATACCAGTCATAAATCTACAGTGAAAGTCATCACTAAAAAGTGTTTCTGAAATCATTTTATCCTGGAAAGAAAATGGGAAGGCCAAACATTCAATTTCCTTTTAAGAAAAAAAAAGGCACCAATTTTCTGATTGATAGTATTTTTATATTGAGATATAACTGACATATGATATTATATTAGTTTCACGTGTGAAACATAATGATTTGATATTTGTATATATTCAAAATTGTCACCTCAATCAGTTTAGTTAACATTCCTCACCACACATAGTTACATTTGTTTTCCTTGTGATGAGAACTTTTAAGATCTTCTCTTAACAAGTTTCAAATATACAGTAGTGTATTACTAACTATATATAAAGAAGGCTAAGTGTCAAAGAATTGATGTTTTCAAATTGTGCTGGAGAAGACTCTTAAGAATCCCTTGGACTGCAAGGAGATCAAACCACTCAATCCTAAAGGAAATCAACCCTGAATATTCATTGGAAGGACTGATGCCGAAGTTCTAATACTTTGGCCACCTAATGTGAAGAGCCAACTCATTGGGAAAGATCCTGATGCTGGGAAAGTTTGAAGGCAAGAGGAGAAGGGGGGAGCAGAGGATGAGATGATTAGATAGCATCACCGACTCAATGGACATGAATTTAAACAAACTCCAGGAGATAGTGCAGAACAGGGAAGCCTGACTTGTTGCAATGCTTGGGATTGCAAAGAGTCAAACACAATGACTAAACAAAAGCAAGTAGTTTTTTACATATATATATATATATATACACACACACACTATCTCAGATCACTAGCCCAACTCCTAGTCGCATCTCTGGGCGCCATCCTTAGTGCATGAAATTCAGTCTTCCGCTTAGAAACTGGGTCTTCTGTTCCACCCCCAGTGCATCCTCCTGCTTCTGTGCAGCCCTGAGCTACCCCAGTCGGCTTCCTTTCCCCTGTCTCCTCACATTCTCTCCTTAATTTCCTTTTGTGATGTTTTTACTGCTGTGGTAAAAAACACATGATGTGAATTTGCCATTTTAATCCTGTGCACAGTGCAGTGCATGCGTGCTCAGTCCTGTGTCCCAGTTCTCTGCGACCCCATGGACTGTACCCCGCCAGGCTCCTCTGTTCATGTGATTTTCCAGGCAAGAATATTGGAGTGGGTTGCCATTTCCTCCTCCAGGGGATCTTTCTGACCCAGGGATCAAACCCACATCTTCTGCAGGTCCCGCATTGGCAGGCAGATTCTTTGCCACTGCACCACCTGGGAATCCCCTGAACTATGTACAGTAGGGCGGCAGAGCTCTAGAACTGTATCTTTTGAGTCCCCACAGCACTGTGTGCTTTATAAACATGGTGTCAGACAATGTTTCCACTTCTATCTCCTCTGAGGTGCTCTTTATTTTTGTATCTGTACATCTAACCCTATACCTGACACACAGGAGGTGATAATTAAATGTTAAATGGCATTTGTATTTCTTTAATGAACACTTATAAAGCCACTTAACTCTGTGCCAAGCCGTGTTCTGAGTGATGTGCAAGTGTTGGTTTGTTTGATTTTCACAAGAACCCTTTGTATGCTTTGTTTCATTTTATAAGAAAACTGAAGCACCAAGATGTTGAGAAACTTGCACATGGTTACAGCTAATAGTGAATGAATCCATTTATAAAGGAAGAAAAAAGAAAGACAGGTTCTTGAAGATTACTTGTGCTGCCTAAGGGCTCCAGGAACAGCAGACAGGGTTGGTCCCCAGCGGCTGGGAGCATGGTGGCATGGAGCGTGTCAGTGCCTGAGGTCCTTTTGAAAAGCTTCTTTGTCCCCTGCCTTCCAAACCAGGCAGACACCTGTCTTCCGAATGCCTCCTCCTACCCCGAGCTCTTTCCTGCCAGAGATACTTGAGGCCTCCTTTGCCCTCTAATCTGCTCAGGTGACTCTTGGACACTCCTGAAACTGCTGGGGTTAAATGATAGATTTCTGTCTGTGATTGGTGGTTACACCTCCCGGAGGGGAATTTAGCAGCTAATCTGCATCCCTTCTCCCACCTAGTGTTTGAAAAAACAGCAGGGCTTTTCAGATTGTGGTCCATAGACCACCAAGATTAAAACCACCACGGGGTCTCATTTAACATGCCACTCTCTGGGCTCCACCTTCAGTTCAGTTCAGTTTAGTCGCTCAGTCGTGTCTGACTCTTTGTGACCCCATGGACTGCAGCACACCAGGCCTCCTTGTCCATCACCAACTCCCGGAGTCTACCCAAACTCATGTCCCTTGAGTCAGTGATGGCATCCAACCATCTCATCCTCTGTTGTCCCCTTCTCCGCCTGCCCTCAATCTTTCCCAGCATCAGGTCTTTTCAAATGAGTCAGTTCTTTGCATCAGGTGGCCAAAGTATTGGAGTTTCAGCTTCAACATCAGTCCCTCCAATGAACACCCAGGACTGATCTCCTTTAGAATGGACTGGTTGGATCTCCTTGCAGTCCAAGGGACTCTCAAGAGTCTTCTCCAACACCACAGTTCAAAAGCACCAATTCTTCGGTAGTCGGCTTTCTTTATAGTCCAACTCTCACACCTATACATGACTACTGGAAAAACCATAGCCTTGACCAGATGGACCTTTGTTGGCAAAGTTATGTCTCTGCTTTTTAATATGCTGTCTAGGTTCGTCATAACATGGCTGCAATCACCATCTGCAGTGATTTTGGAGTCCAAAAAACTAAAATCAGCCACTGTTTCCACTGTTTCCCCATCTATTTGCTGTGAAGTGATGGGACCAGATGCCATGATCTTAGTTTTCTGAATGTTGAGCTTTAAGCCAACTTTTTCAGTCTCTTTCATCAAGAAGCTCTTTAGTTCTTCTTCACTTTCTGCCATAAGGGTGGTATTTATGTCTGAGGTTATTGATATTTCTCCCAGCAATCTTGATTCCACCTTGTGCTTCATCCAGCCCAGGGTTTCTCATGATGTCCTCTGCTGCTGCTGCTGCTGCTAAGTCGCTTCAGTTGTATCTGACGCTGTGTGACCCCATAGATGGCCTCCCACCAGGCTCTCCCATCCCTGGGATTTTCCAGGCAAGAGTACTGGAGTGGGGTGCCATTGCCTTCTCCGGATGTCCTCTGCATATAAGTTAAATAAGCACAGTGACAATATACGACCTTGATGTACCCCTTTTCCTATTTGGAACTAACTAGTCTGTTGTTCCATGTCCAGTTGTAACTGTTGCTTCCTGACCTGCATACAGATTTCTCAAGAGGGAGGTCAGATGGTCTGGTATTCCCATCTCTTTCAGAATTTTCCACAGTTTGTTGTGATCCACACAGTCAAAGGCTTTGGCATAGTCAAGAAAGCAGAAATAGATGTTTTTCTGGAACTCTCTTGCTTTTTCCATGATCCAGCAGATGTTGGCAATTTGATCTCTGGTTCCTCTGCCTTTTCTAAAACCAGCTTGAACATCTGGAAGTTCATGGTTCACATATTCCTGAAGCCTGGCTTGGAGAATTTTGAGCATTACTTTGCTAGCATGTGAGATGAGTGCAGTTGTGCAGTAGTTTGAGCATTCTTTGGCATTGCCGATTGAAATGAAAACTGACCTTTTCCAGTCCTGTGGCCACTGCTGAGTTTTCCAAATTTGCTGGCATATTGAGTGCAGCACTTTCACAGCATCATCTTTTAGGAATTGAAATCACTCAACTGGAATTCCATCACCTCCACTAGTTTTGTTCATAGTGATGCTTCCTAAGGCCCACTTGACTTCACATTCCAGGATGTCTGGCTCTAGGTGAGTGATCACACCATCGTGATTATCTGGGGTGTGAAGATCTTTTTTGTACAGTTCTTGTGTGTATTCTTGCCACCTCTTCTTAATATCTTCTGCTTCTGTCAGGTCCGTCCCATTTCTGTCCTTTATTGAGCCCATCTTTGCATGAAATGTTCCCTTGGTATCTCTAATTTTCTTGAAGAGATCTCTAGTCTTTCCGAGTACTGGAGTGGGGTGCCATTGGCTTCTCCTATTATATTATTTTCCTCTATTTCTTTGCACTGATCACTGAGGAAGGCTTTCTTATCTCTTCTTGCTATTCTTTGGAACTCTGCATTCAAATGGGTAGATCTTTCCTTTTCTCCTTTGCTTTTCACTTCTCCTCTTTTCAGAGCTATTTGTAAGGTCTCCTCAGACAGCCGTTTTCACCTTAAATCTGCTAAATCAACCTTCACAGATGGGGCCCCCAAATCTGATTTTCAGCTTCTGAAGAACTATTGGGCTGGAGAACATGCAGTTGTACCTTGTGAGGGGAAAGAGATGAGACTGACAAGGAGACAGTGTGATGCATGCTTCCCTCCGCAGAGAGAGAAGGCAGATCTATAATCCTACTACCATTCTTTTTTCCCTTGGTTAGGGAAGAGAAGTTGCAGATCAAAAAGGAGGGTGGGGTGGAATAGAGATCCAAGAGGGAGGGGATGGATGTATAAGTATAGCTTATTCAGTTCACTGTTCAGCAGAAACCAACACAGCATTGTAATACAATTACATTCCAATTAAAAAAAAAAAAACTAAGAGGAAATATACATGTATGCTCCAGTTATCTAGAAGAAGGGTTGGTAAATTGTGACCCACGGGGCAGCTGTCTACTTTTGGGAAACAGCCACATTTATTTGTTTATGTTTGGTCTATGACTACACTATACTGGTGGAATTGAGTAACGGCTGCAAAGACTATACAGCCTGCAAAGCCTAAAATATTTACTATTTGGCCCTTTATGGAAAAAGTTTGTCAGGCAACTGAATACCCATTAGAACTTCCTGGAAAGATAGAAGCATTTTATTTGCTCTCCAGTAGGATTGCCACTAGAACTTAAAGAGTAGCTCATGTGATCAAGTAATGGAGATTTTCATTTTATTTAGTTTTAATTTAGCTAATAGCTACTATAACAGATTTTGCAGGATGAGTGCAAAGGTTTCAGACTGGAGTTGGCGGTGAGGTGTCTTAGATACTGTTTACTTCAGGCCCCTGGGAAGAGGGAGTCTGGAGAAAGGATCATGCCAAAAGAGTGTATTTTAGAACTTTTCAATTTTTTTTTCCATCGTGAGTTTTAAGTGTGACCTGTGGGAGGATTCCCCTCTGCTGCTTATCAGCTTTTTGACCTTGGTCAAGTTTCTTAGCTTCTCTCTGCCTCAGTTTCTGCATTTGTAAATGGAGAGTGACAGTACTAACTTGCAAGATTGTTGTGCAGTTTAACGGCTTTAACAGTGCCTTGTATATAGTAAAAACATTGTAAATGTTTTCTGCTTTTACCACTACTTCATGCATTTTTACAGCTTAGTCTAGGAAAGTAATTTTTACTATTCCCCTGCTGCCACCCCCCCACCCCCCCACCACCACCCACCTTTTTTTTTTTGTTTAAGGAAAATAGATTCTGAATTCCAGGATAAC
The DNA here is from genome assembly GCF_023091745.1 of Budorcas taxicolor. Classification (NCBI taxonomy): domain Eukaryota; kingdom Metazoa; phylum Chordata; class Mammalia; order Artiodactyla; family Bovidae; genus Budorcas; species Budorcas taxicolor. The sequence goes on along the minus strand of NC_068912.1, from coordinate 53,679,568 downwards.
ATGATACTAACCTGGCTAGGGTAGTCAGTTCCTAACTTGGAGACCAGCTCTGCTTCATATCCTTCCATGTATCAGTAGTTTCACTACAGTTAACCTGATTGGGTCCAGCATGTGGCATATGTGACATGCTGTTGCCAGAGTTTTACAGGTGGTCACTGCAAACGTTGAAAGATGGCCACATTATTTTGTAGAAACTTTTCACAAGTAAATGAGGAATACTTAATTAGAAGCAGGACGTTTAGTGCTTGTTCCTAGGCTGAAGAAATCCTAGTACTATTTGAAAGGAAATATGTTTCCATTTTATCTTAAGACATGTGGGAGTCTCCTCACATGAGTAAGCTTGACATCACCGCTTTTATAGAAGTGTGAGCAGGGCTGGCAGGAACACATTGGGAGGTGGGAGTATCTTTTGTGTAAATGACAACAGTAGCAGGAATCCATAAGTGAAAAAAGTATTTAGAATGATAGCGCTGTAAGTTTTTAAATTGCGTGTTCATTTATTAACTTTCTCATCTTCAGTGTCATCTGCTGATAATCCAGCGCTATGTATTTGCCATGACTAAACAATATCACTTTGTAAAACTTCTCAGAGACCAATGAATGTGGCCTCTTGAAAATCCACTTTTAGGTTTTCTGAGATAGTAACGATGCGGCAGTCCTTAGATCTGTCCTCCAAGGATGGAACAACAGAGTGTTCGGCAGAGTTTATGTGCTCAGCAGTTGCTCCTCAAGGCTGCCTTTTTGATCTGTAAGATCATGTTGCAATACTGCTCGATAAGCAAATAATATGAGAAGGAAGCTAGATCCAGACTGCAGGGGCTGTTTCATTATGCACAGAGTATTAGGCCATAATATTCTGCTTGTTTTCTATTTTCAAATTCTAGATTGCATTTGGATGTGTCTGAGATGCATTGAACCTGCTGAGAGTTTTCCTGGGCTCACTGGACAGAGCAGAAAGAATGAGGAAATGCTTATCTCTTTATATCCTCTAGCTTGTACAGCTTCAAACTGTGGTCACTGTAGGATGGGAGGATTGGAAGCATTGAAGTCTGATGGGGTGTGGCCCATAATGGGTTAGGTTGTCCAGTAAGCAATGAGAAGTTTTCTTCCTGCTGTCCTGAGTTTGATAGTTTTTCTTCTTCTTTTGTTTGAACTGTAGAGAAAGGGTACAGCTTGCAATTTAAAAGGCTGTGGTTCCAATTATAGATTTCCTCGGGGTAGAAACCTTATTAATATAAATTGCAGAGCTACAATTAATGAGTAGAAGTTATGAAAAAACTGACTTAAGCTCAGTATAAGGGAACGTTTGTTAAGCACTAGAGCTGACCAGCAGTCTGCTAGGATTCTGTTAGGATGTGCACATGGATAAGAAACTGGATGAGATAGTGTTGTATGCCATGATGTCATATATTTCAAAGATATTTTAATGAAAACAAATTGCATTAAACCCTTGATGTTATTAATGCTTAATTTATAATGTTATGTTCAAAGAATTATTTCTTTTTTCCAAAGTTGTAGGTGAATGAGACTAGCTTACTGAATGTGGCACTAATAGATATATTTGTTCTAATTATGTGTGTTGTATAATCGTCTTCTGTGCAGATTTATTTTAAAATTAATTAGCCATCCACTAATGAGAGTATACATGAATAAATTCAGCAGTTACTTATTTGGGACCGTCTCTACCCATCACACTGTGCTAGCCTCATTGAGGATAAAAATATAAATGAGACACTGCCTTTGCATTCTAATTGGAGAAATAGGCATGTGTACTTGAGTCAAGACATAAATTTCAAAACTGAGACTGTGAAGAATATTTAAATCACCAAAGTTGAAGAGAAGGCCATTAACTCTTCTGGAGTAATCCAGGGAGTTGAGGTGGACTGAACTTTAAAAAACAAGTAAGATTGGAAGGAGTGGGTACAGTTAATTAACATTTATTTGGTATCTGCTGTGAGACATTATTCTATGTACTTTTCTTGTCTCTATATTGTTTTGTGCTATTAACCGTCGTTCTACAGATGGAGAAGTTGCTTAGGGGCAAGGAGAGAGTTATTTAGGGTCTGTGAAGGAGGAGGTGTCGAGTAGCTGAAAGTAGGGTGTGTGAGGACAGAGAACTGGGTGAGAGAGAAAGTGAAAGTTGCTCAGTCGTGTCCAACTCTTTGTGACCCCATGGAATATACAGTCCATGGAATTCTCCAGGCCAGAATATGGGAGTGGGTAGCCTTTCCCTTCTCCAGGGGATCTTCTCAGCCTAGGGATTGAACCCAGGTCTCCCGCATTACAGGTGGATTCTTTACCAGCTGAACCCAAGAATACTGGAGTGGGTAGCCTATCCCTTCCCTTGTGGATCTTCCTGACCCAGGAATCAAACTGGGGCCTCTGCATTGCAGGCAGATTCTTTACCAACTGAGCTATCAGGGAAGCCCAGATAAGAGAGGGGAAAGGTATATTGGGTCAAATTAACTAATCCTAATGAAAAGCTAACTAACTCTCCAGAGTCATGTCTAGGACCATAAGAGGCAAAGTGTTCCAGGCTGATGTATTGGCTTTGGAGTGAAGAGCATTAGATTCCAATACTAGATTGTATAATGCACAGAAATCTCATTAGGTTGAACATTCATCATAAACCAAGAACACTGTAGTTAAGAGAGCTGGCTTTGATTTTTTTTTTTTTCTCCCACCACTTACTTGCTGAGTATCTTGTGGAGACAGTCTCTTCATCCATCATATGGAGCGCAAAAGTACTGTTCCTTGAGTATATGACAGTCCTGGTCTGGGTGTCACATGTGTACATGTGCATGTTAAGTCACTTTAGTTGTGTCCGACTCTGTATGACCCCATGGACTGTAGCCTGCCAGGCTCCTTTGTCCATGGGATGCTCCAGGCAAGAATACTAATGGAGTGGGTTGCCATTCCCTTCTCTAGGGGGTCTTCCTGATCCAGGATCAAACCCATATCTCTTATGTTTGCTGCATTGGCAGGCGGGTTCTTTACCACTAGGGCCACCTGGGAAGCCTGTCACTTGTGTACAGGAGGAACTTAGTATTAGTTGAATCTAAATATAAAGCGGTATTCAAAGCAGCAGCTCTTGCCTGGTTAGCCACATACCCTGCACCTATTTCCTTTCTATCCTCCTCAACCTCCTGAGTTTAGCACCTTATTTTTTCTTGCATGGACTGTTGCAGTAGCCAGCAATAGCCTCTGAACCAAGTTCCGTACTTGCTATCCTAAATGTAGAAGGTCAGGTTCACTTTTTAAGTATTGTATATATCATGTGACTTTCCTGTGTAAAGGTCTTCAATCACACTCCACATCACAAAGCATGAAAAGCAGGTTCTTACCTACTGGCTCCAACTGTTCCAACATTAATCTCACCTTCTCACCTGCCTATCTTAGGCCTCTTCTCATTTCTGCCTCTAATTCTGTCCCTAGTTCTGCTGGTTCAGTGGATTTCTTCTTCCTTTATTGCTCTTTATAATTTCTTGTGACATTTTTCATTCAATCATCAATTCAGCCAGCATTTATTGAGTACCTGATAATGGTGACACACTTTGTGTTTTCATCACCCGGTGGATAAATAAGATGGAGTTACATCCCAATTTCATCACCTAGTGATGGTATCAAGGGTGCATATCACTTTCCAAACCATAAGCACCCTGAGAACTTGAACTACATGTTTTTACATTTCTATATAGCACTAGGCAACTAACATTAGAGACATCTAAATATTGGTTGTATAAATTATTAAAGATTAGTTTGACAAAATTATTCCAACTTCTTGTATAAAATTCTCAAGGCACTGTGGAATTTTTAATGGGACAATAACTGCTTACTTTGTTTCATCTTAGCATTTATAAAATGAGTATATCATTCCTTCATAATTAAAAATATGGGTAGTAAAGGAAATAGTTATTTCAAAAAAAGTGATATTGATAGGTACTTGTATATTATATAACTCAGTCTGTTAAGAGAGATAACAGTTTAAGGTATCTGTTACTTTCTGAGGAGAAGGCAGTGGTAGCCCACTCCAGTACTCTTGTCTGGAAAATCCCATGGATGGAGGAGCCTGGTAGGCTTCAATCCATGGGGTCGCGAAGAGTCGGGACACGACTGAGTGACTTCACTTTCCCTTTCCACTTTCATGCGTTGGAGAAGGAAATGGTGACCCACTCCAGTGTTCTTTCTTGCCTGGAGAATCCCAGGGATGGCGGAGCCTGGTGAGCCGTCTGTGGGGTCGCGCAGAGTTGGACACGACTTTCTGTTCTATAATTTTTTAAGCTGTAACTTTTATAGAGGTCTAAACTACGTAGAAATTAAAACAGCACTATCAAGTAGAGAAGATTGTCTGAAACTATTTAACGAGGAAGTTAGGAATGAGTGGGGACTTGAAACAGGGTGTGAACTCAAGTCTCAAGACCCGGTAGTCAGAAGATAACGTGCACTTGAGCTTTTTCGGGTTAATACATGTGTGTCAAAAATGCCTATATTTTCTAAATTTTAAAATTTAGTTACACTTTTAAACTTAAAAAGTAATATGATAGATTGGGGGATATAGAGAAAAGGAGAAAGGAACCTTCACACAATCACTCTTAATATCTCCCTGTCTTTCCTGTCAGCATTTCTAAAAACATGGAGTTGTGGTATACAGAGCATTTGAGATACCTTTTTCCATATTAATATAGAGTCATTGCTATTCCATGACTGAATGTCACTGTGGTCCAAAACCAGGTTCTTCGCAGTGTTTTACTGCACTGCCAAATGCTACACAATCTATATTGCTGATTATTGTGTGCCTGTAGTTTTTCCTAGATTTTGGCCTATTTCCTTCGGTGAGATTTCCAAAATGGCTCTTCTTGTCTTTCTAATATTAAAAGTAACAGCAGAACCATTTGATGGAATAGTTTTTCAAAGTACAGTGTGTCCTTGCTTTGCTTGTCCTCTCCCTGGACATGAATTAATCATGGCATCTTTTTAACCAAACATTAGTTCGAACATATTACACTGACCCCAGCTTTGAGTGATTTGGACAAAAGAAGTTTTACACCTATAAAAATTTTATGCTGAGTGACTTTAGCCTCTGAAGGATTATGGAATAATCTCGAAAACACTGTTGACAGGCATATGATTGAATAGAGTTTTACGCTCAGTACATACTTGTATGTGATTTAGTAAGTGGCAAGTTTATGCGTAACCCATCCCATCAGGGTGTCTAAAGACTCACGGTGAGTTATAGCTTTTTACCGTTGGATGACGCACCTTAAGTGTTTCCTAGCAGTCTTCCCAGGCACCCATCCGAGAGATGCAGACGTGTTTCCCTGAGGAAGGGACACTGCTGAAGAGGGTACATTATGTGCTTTGAATTACCAGACTCCAGATAACCCAAGGAGTATTCTGTGATCTCAGAATATCCACAGGTCATATAGAATAAAAGCCTGCAAACGTCATATTGAAAACTTAATACCAAGAAAGCCAGGGAGAGGGGAGAGAGATGGGTAACAGCTGAACAAATTTTAGAATATGTCGTGTGGCAGTAAGGGCTGTGGAGAAAGACAAAACCCAGGAAAGGGGCTGGGGAGGGGTGGCTAAACAGTGTCAGGATGTGTGTGTGAGAGGGCAGCAGTCAAGAAAGCCTGGGGGAAGTGAACGCAGGAGCCGTGTGGCCATATCTGGAGCAGGAATGAGCCAAGCAGAAGGCCACCCTGGGCCGAGCCTCTAGTGCAGAAGAATGTTTGGGGGCTGGGGAGCTGGCCTGTTGTTTCTGATGAAGTGGAAGAGATGAAAGCCTGATAATACGGCTTTTACAGAGAGTAGGAATGAGTGGGCAAACCTAGACAGCATATTAAAAAGCAGAGATACTGCTTTGGCGACAAAGGTCCATCTAGTCAAAGCTATGGTTTTTCCAGTGGTCACGCACAGATATGAGAGTTGGACTATAAAGAAGGCTGAGTGCTGAAGAACTGATGCCTTCAAACTGTGGTGCTGGAGAAGACTCTCAGAGTAACTTGGACTGAAAGGAGATCAAGCCAGTCAATCCTAAAGGAAATCAACCCTGAATATTCATTGGAAGGACTGGTGCTGAAGCTGAAGCTCCAATACTTTGGCTACCTAATGCAAAGAGCTGACTCATTGGAAAAAACACTGATGCTGGGAAAGATTAACGGCAGGAGGAGAAGGGGACAACAGAGGATAAGATGGTTGGATGGCATCATGGACTCAATGAATATGAGTTTGAGCAAACTCCAGGAGATAGTGAAGGACAGGGAAGCCTGGCGTGCTGCAGTTCATGGGGTCGCAGAGTCAGACACGACTGAGCAACTGAACAACAACAAAGGAATGAGTGCAGACATCTCTTTTGGGAGTTTTCTTGCAAAGGGGATCAGAGGAGTAAAATAGAACCCAGAGAAGGATGTGGGGTGAGGGAAGGTTGTTGGTTTTTTTTTTTTTTTAATATAAGCAAACTCTAGTGTGCCGTTTGCTGACAGGTGGTACCCAGTGTTGAGGGGAAGCCAGGTGATGAAGGAGAGGAAGAGACTGCTGCTGGAGGGATGGTGGTGCAGAAGTTAGACAAAGTGGGGTCTAGGAGACAGATGTAGGAGTTGCTGTAAATAGGGGCAGATAGTTCCTCCACAGAAACAGAAAGACTGAGAGCTGGGGCATCAGTGCAGGGAGGTTGGGGAAAGTGGAAGTGTGTGGAAATTCTCCTGTCACTTCTGTTTCTCGGTGAAACACAAAGCACATGGTTTTTCAGCTGCGGGTGGGCAGGAGGCTACTAAAGAGAGGGCAGCACATGTATGGAATAGTCACCTAGGATGGGGAAGCGGGATGGACTGATACATCTAGTCAGATTGCAAGGCTGACCCAAGGCACCTGAGATAAGTGGTCATGAGTATAAAATAGATACTGTTGGTCTCCATGAGTATCTTTCTCCAGCCACGTTTAGCAGCCTGGGTACAGGTGCAGAATGAGCAGAGATTAAGATTTGTAATGAGGGCTGTGGGTTTTCAGATGGGCAGGATGAAAGAGGGGTGAGGGGAGCAGAGGTGGAAATGAGGAAAGAAGGCAGTGTTTATAAATAGCAGGTGTGTGGAAAGAGAGGCTATGAGTGGCTGAGTGACCGTGAGAAAGTGTAGGATCCATGGAATTTAGTCCCAGTGGGATTAACAGATTATTAGAGTGAAATCAAAGGGAATGATTTGGAAAATTCAGAGTTTCAGAAGTGTAAAAGCTGAGTAGAACCTTGTGATTGATACAATGTGGGGAGTGAGGGAAAGAGTGAAGTCAGAGATGATGCTCAGAGCTTAGCTTGGGTTGACTTGATAATTGTGGTTTCCAAGCTCAGGTGTTCACAAGGCCAGGCAGGTAAGAATAGCAAAAAATAAGGAGTGGGTGGAGACTGTGGGCACCCAGCAGGCACCCCTTGCTTCTGAAGGGGGGCAGCTCAGCTGTAGTTATTACACTGGGTGTGTGGATCCCAGACTACTAGACCTTTCAGTTTCGAAAAGGTAGAGTCAGAATTTTGTTCTGCCATTTCCCAATTTATAAATGCTGACTACTGTTTGTTGTTGTTGTTAACTAAGCAACAGTGGTAAATTGTAGTTGGACCTCCAGACCACCACTTTTTCCCTTGAGGATATTCTTGTCAGGGAAATAAAGTTTTTACACATGGAATTGCATCTGCACTTCACCTTATTCGAGAAAGAATTTGAAGCCACAGGAGTGGAGGCAAATGAAGTGAGTTGTGCCCTGCAGGCCCCGCCCACTAGTGCAGTTCCAAGAAGGGGCCTGGGGAGGTTGCAGGGGCCGACCAGCCTCTTGCTGATTGTGTGCTATCGCCCCAGGCCACAGGCCTTGCCCTCAGGCATGAATTCTTTGTGGTTTCCATCCCATTAACCTTGAACAGTTCCTCTAAACATTATATTTAGCTTCTGCTTTTCATTTCCAAACTGATAACTGAGCAAACTGGTCATTGGCCTTAATGAGCCTTAAGAGAGGCAAGGCCACGCAGGGGTACCCCCGGCTGTGAACTGTCTGGTCACTTCAAGCTTCTCCGTGAGCTGTTCTCAAGTCTTAGTCCATGCCCTGCTTAGGTGGTAGAGTGATGTCTTGGGAGGGTTGGGTGCTAAGTTCTGCCCAACAGAGCAGCCGCCAGGGAGGACAAAGCGAGGCTGAGGTCTCGCTCCCATTGGAGTTGGGACCAGGACTTTTGTTTCTTGTCCTAAGCCTGTCCATAGTGTTTTCTCTGACAGTGCAGTGGGAGAGAATAGAAACCCAACACTTGGTTGAAAGACAGGTTCCTCGAGGATAGTGGCTATGGTCATTTGCTCAGTGTGTGTTATATTCCCTTGATGTGCCAAGCTCGGTCCTGAGCCCCAGGGACACAGAGGTGAACAGGGCAGACATCCCTGCTGTCATGGTGGTTTGTCTCTTGCTTCTTTCTTTCCCTTCACTCATTCATCCTCAGAATTACTGAGTGACTGCTGCATGCCAGGCACTGAGTTGGCTACTGGGAATGTAAAAATATTAATGTCAGCCTGCTCAAGGGTAAGCAGACAAATGACGGTACATTTACATGTACTCTGTGATTGAGATAGCTTGAGAGTTCTGTGCATCACACATGGTGTCCAGTCATGAGGAAGGTGCTGAAGAGAAGGGCACATCCCCTGCCCTCAGGCAGTATACAGTCAACTCAGGAGAAGAGAAGCCACTGTATTGTACTTCTAGAAGCACATACCGCTATTTATGTTTTTCAGTGTTTGATCATTTGTATCTCAGACTCCAGGTATCTTTGTATTCCCAGCAGAGTACCAGGTGCTTAAGTGCTGAATAAATGTTGGTTGAATTAACGAACAACAAAGTGTGTTGCAAGACAGAAATTAATGCCACTTTAGCAGAGAGCAAATTCATTTGAACCAGACCTGGGACAGTAGGTGGCAGTTCCACAGAAGAAAAAAGGAGATGGTCAAAGCCATTCCAAGCACCAGGAATGGCCCGAGCCACTCAATAAACCCGGGAAACCACAGGGAATTCTGTTTGGTGATGAGCACCAGGCTTGTGGGGAAATGTGGGGTTGTGAGAAAAGGTGGAGGGGCTATGTCAGGTAAATTTAGACTTCAGCTAGTAAGCAACAGAGTTCTTAAAGAGAACTCTCTTTAAGATGTTCCAGTGGGTACTTTCACAAATTAGCTTTGATGGCAGTGGGATGGGTGGATTTGGGTTGGGGGATGGGGCATAACAGGACTTCCGTGGTAGCTCAGATGGTAAAGCGTCTGCGTACAATGCGGGAGACCCGGGTTCAATCCCTGGGTCGGGCCTGGAGAAGGAAATAGCAACCCACTCCAGTATTCTTGCCTGGAAAATCCCATGGACGGAGGAGCCTGGTAGGCTACAGTCTATGGGGTCGCGAAGAGTCGGACACGACTGAGTGACTTCACTTTCACTTTCACAGGATCAAAATAGGGATTTTTTTTTTTCCAGGCGTCACTGAGATATGAGTTTTTTGTTGTTGCTTTTTTTTTTTAAATAATGGAGAGACCTAAACAGGACTGGAGGGTAGGCAAAAGGGACCAATAGGAGAAGGGGAAGGCTTTCTGAGGTGCACTGTCAGTCTGAGAGGGTGAGATGAGTAGCATGCCTTTTGGAAACGTGGTCACTGCAGGGGTGGGACACCCTCAGCAAAGCCCCTGCTGGAGAGAGATGCTCCTGGAGGAGCTGGCCAAGGCTGCAGACTCTGGGCCTTCAGGGCCACTGTTAAAATGGTTCACCTTGGGGTTTCAGCTGGGCACAGGGACAAGAGAGGGAAACCAGAAGAGCTCATGCTACCTTACCCTCCATCCCCACCACCCTGTGCCCTTGTATGTTTCAAGGTGTCCTAACTTGTTGCACCAGTAGTATAACTGGGATACTGACACCTGGGCAGAACATGTGGGACACTGAGCATTCATCTCTTAGGGCTTTAATTACCTCCTTTGTCAGATTAACCCGTCAGATCCTGGTCAGCACTAGCAGTCTGTGAATCCGTCACTGGAGACATCAGGGATTCGAGAAGACCTGGGTGCCTTCTGAAAGCTGGGCCAATCACCCTCCACCAGCATGCAGCTCAGAGAGGACATCTGGGCCTGGCAGAGTGTGGCTACTTTGATCTATTGCTTGCTTATTCATTGTTATTAATGCTTTGTAGGTAAAGTTTATAAGGAAACGCATCAGCTAGTGTAGAGTGTGTTTCATGATAACGCTTTTCCCTCTGTCCGTGTTGAAGAAAGTAGGGCATGCTGTCTGAACAGCAGCTGGTTGTGCTGCAGCCTGTACCTAAATTTGCAGGTGGACCTTTCTGCAAGATTCTCAAACCCGTGAATGCATATTCTTGTGTGTTCTATATATCTTGCTATAAAGGAAAATGATCTCACAGTAAGCCTGAATAAGTTAGTCTTCAGGGTGGGCTGTAGATGAGGTAGACTCTGTGTAATGGAGCCCTTTCTATTTCCTGCCATTAGTCACTGAAGGAAAACACCCACATAATAATAAAAATAATACCTAACATCTGTTCCGCACTTGAGAGCTCCCTGATGCTGTGTATATTCACATCCAAATATCAGAAATCATATACGTGATGTTCTACGGTAAATTGAAGAAAGAAAAGAGAGGAACTGGATATATAGGGGACTGTGTTAATTGTAAGAATTTTGGTGGAGGGCAGGCTGCTTCTGTTTTCTTTCTTTTTTTTTTTCATGCCTTGACAGGGGAAGCAGTAGTGTGGCTAAGAATCATGGAATTAGACAAACAAGAGTTCAAATCCCAAGCTACTGAGTATCTCTAAATCCCAACTTCCTCTTGGTAAACTAGAATGAGAATTCCTCTTAGAGTTGGTATCACAGTGGAAAGGACTTGGGTTTATAAAGCTTGCAAACACAGCCTGAACCAGAGAGGTGCCTAGACGGATAATAAACACCAAGAACCCCTTACTTAGATTGTATATGCTGTTCCAGCTGGGCGTTACTGAACATCCTTCACCTTTGTCCTCTCTATTCACACGGTCACAGTTCCCACCTATGTCCCTCGTCTCTCTCACCTGTGTGCCCTTTCTGCCTGGGTCCCCTTGGTACTCTATTTGACCTCATCTCCAGCCGAGTGATGGCAGCCACCTCCCAGCCTATCTCCAGTGCCTCTCGTTCTTCCCATCCCACCCCCCACCACAATGTCCTCACCTCATATCTCATGTACCATGGTGTGACTGCTTCCTAAAGCTCTGTTTCATCTTACTGTGAATTTGTGTTCTTTCTCCACTGCCTGCTAAGTAAAACCAAATTCCCTGTGGAATTCAGCGTCCTTGGAAATCTAGCTCAACCATAACGTTTGACTTTATTTTGCAGGACTATTGAGTACGGACTTTTTGCTACAGTCACATCAGGCAGCCTAAGCTTAGACGTTCAGTGAACTCAGACCTTTGCTCAGGTGCCTTTGCTCAGGCCATTTCTCCTGCCTGAAAAGCTGCATATAGCATTGTCTGCATTTTAAAGCATGTGTGTATGTATGCATGTATCATTAGTCATGAAAGAAACATGAGGGCTTAGAAACTTATCTTTCATCTAAAACCTCATGAGGAACTTTGTATCTTGACACACATCCCTCAGCTTTCCTGGGCCTTGATAATTTTCTGACAGCATTGGGATACATTAGCTTCATAATGGTATCACTACATCCTTGTAAGGTTAGTATGAGAGTATTGAACTGCAGAGGACGATGTCTTTGAGTTAGGGCATTGGAAAGAGCAAAAAGACAGTAAGTTTCTGGTTTATGTGCACTAAAAACATTTTCTTCTAAACTCCTCAGAGAATCCTTATTTTGCTATTGTTAGTATTTACTGTCTTCTTTTTCTGTTGTTGTTTTTGTTTAGTCCCTAAGTTGTGTCTGATTCTTTTGCGACCCCGTGGACGGTAGCCCACCAGGATCCTCTGTCCATAGGATTCTCCAGGAAAGAATACTGGAGTGGGTTGCCATTTCCTTCTCCAGGGAATCTTCCCTGGAGACAAGTGCTATTTTGCTTGGTCTTTACAATTGAAATTATTATTCTGGTTTGTTAAGACACTTTACCTCACTTTATAAGGAGAAGCTGAGAGGGGCATTAATGGGAGAATCTCTCCCATGTCACACCTCATCCGTGATGAATTCCATTAATCTTTGAAATTCTCTCCCCCATCTTCTAGAGTCTAGTGCCGCATCCATGGCAGGTGATAGGAAATTAAATATCCCAAGATTTTCTCCTTTTGCCAATTCATCTGTGAAGAGTGGAAGAGACACCTTAAGATGGAAAACACTGTTCTTGAGAGGCTCAGGCCAAGTAATAATTTGTAACTGCCTAAGAAATAGCAGTTGCAGTTAGAATTTTCTCTTTTTTTGGTCCAAATTTCTTTTTAAAGGTATAAGAAATGGGGGTAGGATCTAGTAGCTCTCGTAGTGTAGCCCACGTAGTGTAGCCCACTCAGTAAAATTGCACTTTGTCCAGTTAGATAAGTGGGCTTAAGTCATAGTAACAATTAAGAGACTGCATTCATTTCTAAGGACATCTTTTTAGAAACTGTAAAGTCATCACTCAGTAATAAGTGATTTAAAATGGGGCGTAGGAGGAAACATTTTCTCTAGTTTTTATCTCAGAACATATGGTATATTCACAGCCCATAAATTCACAGTAACACAGCTCATTTAGTAAAAGGGAAAATGCTTATCAGGTTAACCAGGTCAAATATAAATATGCATATACAGTATAGCTTCAGTGTAAAATGAAAACCATACATGTATTTATAGCAAAAAGCAGAGGGGAACACCACAGATGGATACAGTGGTCAGAAAATTGTGATTTGTTTCATTTCTTTTACTTCTTTTTCTGTGTCTGTATTGTCCAGCTTCTCTTTGGTGAGTGTTATTAACTTTATAAAGTCACTTTTTAAAGATTATGCTAAACAATGACAGCTATGTACCAATTTGGTATTTAATTAAATTTTTTTAAAAGAAGAAAAATGAGGGGAAATGTGGCATAAAATGTGGGAGAATAAGGGATTAAATACAACCTGTTGGATATAGTGATTGTTCATGGGGGCAGATTTAAAAGTCTCAGTTACCTAGACAAGTTACCAAGAAGCAAAGTCAGTCATCTGGGTAAATTAATTAATATATGAAAAGTGCTTAGAGCAATTCTTGGAATATGGTTATTTTCCTGTTACTATTTTCATCATAATCACCCCTGAACATTAGCACATCTCATAACAGCTCGAATAAGTCATTGTCGTTGTTTAGTTGCTAAGTCGTATCTGACTCTTTTGCGACTCCATGGACTGTAGGCTCCCAGGCTCCTCTGTCCATGTGATTTCCCAAGCAAGAATATTGGTGTGGGTTGCCATTTCCTCTCCAGGGGATCTTCCTGACCCAGGGATCAAACCCGCATCTTCTGCATTGCAGGTGGATTCTTTACCACTGAGCTACCAGGGAAGCCCTCAAATAAGTCACTGTTCCTGTGCTTAGTTGCTCAGTCATGTCTGACTCTTTGCAACCCCATGGACTGTAGCCTGCCAGGCTACTCTGTCCATGGGATTCTCCAGGCAAGAATACTGGAGTGGGTTGCCATTCCCTTCTCTAGGGAATCTTCCCGACCCAGGGGTTGAACCCAGGTCTCCCGCATTGCAGGTGGATTCTTTACTGTCTGAGCCACCAGTACTCACTAAATGATTGTTGGGTTAATTTTCTAAGACCTTTCACAACCCTGGTTCATCTAATAGTTTTGCCAGTTTGGCAGAACATGGCATGGCAGATGTGATCTGACAAGTGCAAAGATTAGGGGTCCGTCTCCTCCTCTGTCCTGATCATTGTCCTTCTGGTAATGTTTGTTTGGGGCCATGTCTCATCTTTGATCATATTGAGCCCATTTATGAAAACATCTCAGTGTTTCTTATGGATGCAGTAGCTATTAAGCCAGTTCTCTAACCCTAATCCATGCTCTTGAATTAAATATTTAACTTGATCCCTGCTAAATCTAACCTATTTTATTTTGACCCAAGGTTCAGACTGTTGATATGTTTTTGTTACTAATTCTTATTCTTTTCCATTCTCTATCCTCTTTAGCTTTGTGCAATCAAAACTTTCTCTGCAACTATATTATTGATTTAAAATGTGGGACAGGACAGGAATAGGACATGGAGCCCTGGGCACCAGCATTCAAGACTTCCCTGTAGAAAAAGTGTAGGTTGGCATAGATGAACATCTAAGCCTCTCATTCTGTGCTGGCTTTTTCTTATATTACTTTTGATGCTAACAAAATTCATGTTTAGTTTTTTGGCTAATGACAGATAAGGAGCCACAAGTTGAAGAGGGAGAGAGAGTTCTTAGAGATGAGTGTACTGACCGTAGCCTGAAATAATGGTCTGATGCCTCCAGAGGAGACAGAAAGAGGAGGCCTGAGGGATACATGACATTCAGGAGGTTGGAGGATCTCAGGATGGAAGTTAACCTATGACAGAAGGATCCAGCTGTGTTACACATTATGCAGTGAAGTCACTGCAAGTCAAGTGAAGGGAGGAGATGAAAAGGGTACTGATCTACACTGGTTTGGATCTGAGTGGGGACTGCAAGACTAAAGGCAAAAGAGATGCGTGAAAGCACTTTATCAACTCAACTTGAAGAACATTACCCATGAGAGTGAGGGTAAGGTTAATGAATCTGAAACCACTCTATGTATATTATATATATATGTGTGTGTATGGGGAGGGAAGTGTTAGGCGCTCAATCATGTCCAGTGCTTTGTGACCCCATGGACTGTAACCCACCAGACTCCTCTGTCTGTGGGATTTGCCAAGCAAGAATGCTGGAGTGGGTAGATGTTCTCCACCCTCAAGGAGGTGGATCATCCTTGCCACTCCCTCAGTGTGGGATTTGCAGGGTAACTTCCACCAAAGAGTACAGTGTGGGAAAGAGGGAGAGAACTGACAAACACCATCTCAGCCAGTTGGTCACAGTTGATAACAACACAGTAACAAGTCACTGTAGTATTTCTACTTGATATGATGTCACGAAAATGGCACTTTACCTCTGGGGTGTTCCTCCCCCAGGCCCACAGTTCTAGTGTAATCCTGTAATCCTGAGAAAAAGGAGATAAATCCCAACTGAGGGATATTCTGCAAATCTGTGACCAGCACTCCTCAAAACTGTCAAGGCACTAAAAACCGGGGAAGTCTGAGCAACAGTTACAACCAAGAGGAGCCTAAGGACACAATGCTGCTATCCTGGGTCAGAGAAAGAACATTATGTAAAAAACAGGAAATCTGCAAAAAGCATAACCTTTAATGAATAGTAATATATTAATGTTGGTTCATTAGTTCTGACAAATGTAATACTAATGTAAGATATTAATAACAGGGGAAACTAAGTGTGAGTTATATTCTCACTCTTGGTAGTAGCCTCACAACATTTCTGCAGATCTGAAACTAATTTAAAATAAAGGGTTTATTTAAAGAAAGAAAAAGGTGGCAGGACTGCAGAAGCATTGCTAGAGTTCTTGCACACCACACCCCATGAGCCTTGGGGCCTTCCTGTTACAAAATCCCTGTGTTGATTGATGTTCTTTATGTTAGAGCTGAATCACCAAGCACAGGTTCAACTGTTCTCCACCACTGTAACTCAGAGTGGTTCTCACTACATTTTCTTGGTCAGAACCAACTTTTTGATATTTCTAGCCCTGGGTTCTGTATTCAGTCTGTCATCCATTCGATCTTTCTGTGATGTAGTTTGGCCTGTTGCTGGCTGCTAAGTCGCTTCAGTCGTGTCCAGCTTTGTGCAACCCCATAGACGGCAGCCTACCAGGCTCCCCCGTCCCTGGGATTCTCCAGGCAAGAACACTGGAGTGGGTTGCCATTTCCTTCTCCCGTGCATGAAAGTGAAAATTGGAAGTGAAGTCGCTCAGTCGTGTCCTACTCCCAGCAACCCCATGGACTGCAGCCCACCAGGCTCCTGGAGTGGGGTGCCATTGCCTTCTCCAGTAGTTTGGGCTAGTAGTCCCCACAGTCAAACTTCAGATCTGAGGCAGCCTTTCCTCACTTCTTTTATCTCCTGGAAGAATCTCTGGCTTATCCACTTTTTCTTAACATTTTATTGTGAGGCATTTTTAGAGTTAAGAAACTCACAGGGACTTCTGGGGCGGTCCAATGGTTAGGACTCTGAGCTTCCATTGCAGGGGACTTGGGCTCCATCCCTGATTAGGGAACTAGGATTCCACATGCTGCACAGTACAGCCAAGAAAATTTAAAAAAAAGAAAAGGTCACAAAAATAATACAGAAATTTCCCAAATACCCTGCACCCCGCTTCCCCTAATGTCAGTCTCATGGAATGCAGAACAATTGAAGAAGCCAGGAAATTAGCACTCATGCAATACGATTAATCTATAAACCTATTTGAGTGTTGCCAGTTTTTCTGTTGCTGTTCTTTGTCTGCTTCAGGATCTAACCCTGTATCCCACATGGCACTCCTTACCCTCCTTCTGTGACAGCTTCTCAGTTTTCCTTTGTCTTTCATGACCTTGACACTTTTGAAGCATATTGGCTATGTTATTTTGTATGTTATCCTTCAGTTGGGTTTTCAGCTCTTATGATTGGATCGGGGTTATGCATTGTTGGCCAGAAAATCACAGGAGTGTGTTCTTCCCAGCCTATCATACCCAGGGGCCACATGATGTTGATACATGTCATCACTGCAAATGTTAACTTCGATCTCTTCGTCAGAGTGGTGTCTACCAGGATTCTCCACTGTAAAATTACCACTTTTCTGTTTGTAATAAGTGTCTTATAGATACTTTGACACCATGCAGATATTCTGTTTCTCATACTTTTGCATATTTGCCATCCAGTCCATGATCTTGCCTGCAACTGTTAATTAGGTAGGGTTAGTCATAGTGCCCAGTCTTGTTATGAATTGCTATATGCCTGGTGCTGTGCTAAGCTCTTAAGTTCACCTTTTCCCAATACCCTCTGGATTAGATAGTTTGTCCCCAAGTGTTGTCTTTTCTGCAGAATCTTATCCAGCCTCTCTGTGTAGACTGAATAACTCTCTTTTTCCTATAACTTAACAGTTTGCCCATCTGCCACCATCCTTCCCCACCCTCTGTGCTAATTCTGGGCTTTCTCTCTTCAGCACTAGACCTTTGGTGTCTTATCCTTGCATCCCCAGTTCTGTGTGTAATAACCAGTCACATCGTAAGTGCTCAGAAACTTGAATGAAATAATGTGGTTTTAGAGCCTTTAGAACCCTGGTTCATCCTCCCTGGCATGTTACATTGTTCTGTTTCACATGCTTGTAGTGACTGTTTGGTAGCTAAGCCATATAAAGTTCACAATCCATTAAAAATTGGACCTTTTTTTACAGGCACTGCTGCTGTTAAGCCAGGTATACTGAACTCTATCGCTCTACTCTTGAATTTTTAAATTAAGTTCAAGGCTTTGGGCTGATCCCTATAAATACCATCTTGTTTGTTTAGCCTGTCTTTTCAACACTGGAGATCTTTCTAATACCTGATTCTGTTCTCTAGCCCATTTGCTATCTTTTCAGCTTTGTGCAGTCTAAGCATTTTTGTCCTTCTGAATGATTGATAGAGTGTGAGATAAGATAGGACCAAGTATACAGAGACATTGACATAACACTCTTCAGGTACAGTGGAAGACTTCTCTGAAAATAAAGTAGACTGTCTCTGGTGTTCCTTACTACAGAAAGGTAAAACTTGATGAGACCAAGTTGATTTTAAGTACATGTCTTTTATGATCTTTCCATGATGTCTGTTTAATTTTTTTTCATTCATTCATTAATGAAAGATATACTTATTGAACATCTACTATATGACAGACACTGCTCTAACTTATAAGACTTTGATGTGAACAAAATATATGAGTTCCTGGTTTATGGATAAAAAGCAAACAGAAATGTAAGCGAGAACACATTTCAGATAGTTGTCAAAGCTATGAAGATGATAGAGTAGACTGGGAGCTTGTCAGGAAAGGCCTCAGTGAAGAGCTGATAGTTGAGCCAGGATCTAAATGGTGAGAAAGGAGCTACGAGAAGATCTGGGGGAAGAATAGTTGTGTAGAGGGAAGAGCAAGTGCAGAAGTCCTGAGGCATGGATGATTTTGTCATACTCAAAGCACAGAAGGTCACTCAGTGAGCTAGAACAATGTTATAACTTCCAGTTACTTGAAAGATATATTTACTCCTTTTTTCCCCTAGAAATCATCTAATTTTGTGCTTAAAATTTGATCTTGTTTGCTCAGCTAGACTGGAAAAAAGTTTGAACAGAATTGCAAGAAGAGAATTAGTGCCTTTCCCCAGGAACAGAGTATCATCTGAAAATAAAAACACAACAAAATGTTGGAAATTATAGATGTTTGAGAGTTGGGAAGAATGCTCCTATCTTGCACATTTCTCGCTAGGGTAGGTACAATGACATTTCCTAAACAGAAAACCCACTGGACTATAATGGGTTATTGTTTTGGATGTATTAATATCTGTTGTAAAATACTGCCTAGAAATATGCACTTGGCTTTTAGACTGTGGATGTTTTGATGGTTGCAGACTTGATATAAATCAAGTAATATAAGTTGTTTCTTAGTCTTTTCAGTAGAGCATAATGGAAAAAAAAATTTATTGGATATATATCTGGAGTACTTTCTTGGATTGTTGTGTTTTGATATTTGCAAATAATTGGTTTTTTGAGTTTTTGATAAATTCTTTCCAAATGAACTTCAGATTAATATGTGCTTAATGTTCCTTCATAACTCTCAGCAGAGCAGTATTTGCGGGGAGCAGAGGGTTCTGTATCTCCATGTCATCTCACTACTTATCCGCTCTTTGTCCCAGAGTAAGCCAAGTATATAGCATTCTCAGCACTGATGGCCAAAAGTATGAGAGGAAACACTGAGACGATGAATGGAGTGTGGAGTCCAAAATGTCCGGGTCTTGTTTATCTCTGAGTGTTAGCTTTCAGAACATAGGAAATTCAAATAGTCCCTTATCTTGAACATTCTTGTAGATAGAAATTTAAAGAGATGTAAGTTAATTGCTTTTAGTCAATTGGACAGAGTCAGATTCTTTGGGGTTCAGAGGTAGTTAGTATAATTAATGACGCTTCCCTGGTGGCTCAGACAGTAAAGAATCCACCTGCAGTGTGGGAGACCCGGGTTTGATCCCTGGGTTGGGAAGATCTACTGGAGAAGAAAATGGCAATCCACTCCAGTACTCTTGCCTGGAGAATCCTCATGGACAGAGGAGCCTGGCAGGCTACAGTCCATGGGGGTCACAAAGAGTAGGATACAACTGAGCAGCTAAGCACATGGCATAGATGGGCTGAAAGTGAATTGGGAACAAGGTAAGCCAAGTTGAAAAAGTTCAGGTGCATCCTCAGTACAATATTAAGTAAGTTGAATGAGAGAAACATGGTTTATACTTAATCATTATTTGGATGCGAGTGACTTAAGTGTATTTTCACAAAGGCAGTCACAAGTCACTGCTTAAAAAGTTGTCTCTTACCTTTCTCCAGGACACAAGGTGTTCTGTGTATTGTATTATATTATAGCTGAGGAAGCTCTTTGGTTACATGTTAGGGAAGGTTCTGTCGAGCTCAGAAAGAACCCTGCAAGGACTTCCCTGGTGGTTCAGTGGTTTAAGACAGCGTGGTTCCAATGCAGGGAGTGTGGGTTGGATCCCTGGTCCATGAACTAAGATCCCACATGCTGTGTAGCACAACCGAAAAAAAAAGAACCCTGCATTGGCAAAAACAGCAGGCGTATTCCCTGCTACAAGCTCCTGTTCTTTCTCTGTGAGCCCCAGGACCCGAATATGTCCTCCTCGCTGCCCACCCATCGTCAGTGAGCGCACAGATGGGTTTTCAGTGAACAGCGTCAACTGACTCCTGCACCTACTTTGTCTGAGGACAGATAGGCATGTTGGATAATTAATAGCTACATGTGTGATAGTATAGTGAAAATGTTTAAGAAACCAAATTATTACATATACCTAAAATCATAGCCAAATACTTCGGGAGCATATGTAGACTTTTTACCTTCCTACTCCTGAAAGCTAAGCCTACTATATCCATAAATTATGAAGTCTGTTAGATGATAATTTCATTTTTTTTGTTTTCTTACTTGACAAGAGTTTTAAATCTCTGAGTATTTACCCACTTGACAGACTTGGTGTATTTTCTTCAAGTGGTTATTACAGGCAGACAGCTTAGAAAAAATTCATAGCCACATGGTTTTATCCCAGGTATCTTTTAAATTTCCAAGGCAGCTTAGGTTAGCCATGAGCAAGCTCAGAAGACTATATATAAATATATGTATTAAATAGAAAGTTTTTTTATGTAGTACATGTATCTTCTAAGAAGCGTATCTGCTGACTTGACATTTTTATATAAAGCTATATCTCTTCATTGTTTCCTTGACTTATCTTGAGTTTCTGTCTTTTATTTTACTTTGATGTGCACAGGTTTGCACTGCATAATCTTAGATCAGGTTGTCTAATGCCATCATTAGAAGGGAAAGCAGAGATCCAGAAGATGTGTGTGACTAGCCTGAGTCACATGGCTAGTGGCCGAGCAGGACCTAAAGCCCAGGTCTCCTAATTCCCCCCTTGTTTCATGCAGGCTGATAGAAAAGTCACACCCTAGGGCTTGGAGAGAGAGAGCTATGAAGAAGGACACGGGGTGGGGCAAGCTCCTGTATGAGGATCAGGTTTTACCTCTCCAGGAGGCCAGAGATGGCAGGAACTAAGCAGGGTGGTCAGGACCCTCAGCAGGTATTAATAGATCAGCATATAGGACTGAGTCCAGTCTAGGAATGGAAAATTGCCATACCATGGTAGTGATAATAATTACTCATTTACTTTTTGGATATCTGTTACGCGCTAGATGTTGGGCTATGCATTTTACTGTAACATATTATTTTTCATAGTAACTTCTGTAGGAAGGCAGTATGTTCCCATTCTCACAGAGGAGGGTGCTGATACTCAGAGTTAAATGACATGCGCAAGGTCACATAACTCATCTGGGAGAGAATGCCATGATTTGAACCTGTCTGCCTTAGCCAGATCACTTGGATTTCTGCAGTTTAATTCTGCTAAGCCAGAATCACAAATAAAAAAGGGCTGGATGGGGTTTCCCTGATGGCTCAGTGGTAAAGAATCCTCCTGCCCATGCCGGAGACATGGGTTCGATCCCCGATCTGGGAAGATTCCACATGCAGCGGAGCAGCTGAGCTCATGTGCCACAGCTATTGAGCCTGTGCTCCAGAGCCCGGGAGCCGCAACGGTTGAGCCCATGTGTTGCTACTGAAGCCCGTGTGCCCTCAAGCCAGTGCTCTGCAACAAGAGAAGCCCCTGCAACGAGAAGCCTGCACACTGCAGCTAAAGAGTAGCCCCCACTCGCCACAGCTAGAGGAAAACCTGGCAGCGATGAAGACCCAGCACAGCCAAAAATGAATAAGCAAATGATTTTTCAAAGAAGGGTTTGGCAAACGTGACAGGTTAGACATGGCGGAAGTACAGCATGGTGTGTGCCCAGTCCTGAAGGCGTACAGCAAAGGAACAGCATTTCTGGGCTGTTATAAATGAAGGTCACCTCTCCTTGCACAGTGGCTAACAGAAGGAGTTCCTACCTAATTCTCACACTTACCCCTGAGGAGCTAAATAAAAATGACTCATTGCCTCCGAAATGTGACTGAACCTCTGTATATGGTTTAGTGCCCATAGGCAACTGTTAATTGGGAGGGAAAATCTTGGGCTCCTAGAACTTGTAAAACATTTCACATGAGCCAGTAAGCAGTTTATGGTATACCACATTCACTGTACCAGAATCCGCTGGTGCTATGGAAGCAAGGTGACCACAAACATTGCTAAATTTTAAATTGTTCAGAGGAGGAGAGCTGAGATGGTGAAGAATGGAAAAACCCTACCCTGATGAGGACTCACTAAATATTTGTGGGTTGCTACACCTCATGGATGTTTAGCCTGAAAAAGGAGAACTTTGGGGGAAGACCTGTAGTCTCCTTTTATGGGGAAGAGAAGGAAAGAATTCACTGAGCATCTTACAGTGATCCAGATATTAGGTGCTTTCTGATCCTCACTAGTCCCACAGAGGTAACACTCCCATTTCCTGTAAATAAGGAAATTGAAGCTTGGAGGGAGATCATTTGCTGTGGGTCACCTAGCTAATTGCTGTTGTTGTTTAGTCACTAAGTCGTATCTGATTCTCTTGTGAAGCTAGGACTGTAGCCTACCAGGCTCTTCTGTCCGTGAGATTTTCCAGGCGTGAATACTGGAGTGGGTTGCCATTTCCTTCTCCAGGCGATCTTCCCGACCCAGGGATTGAACCTGTGTCTCCTGCATTGCAGGCAGTTCTTTACCACTGAGCCACCTAGGAAGCCCCACTCAGCTAGTAATGAATTCAAACCCTGTTGTCCTTGAATCCAAAGTCAAGTGGAAGAGGTGTGTGTACATGCTAAGTCACTTCAGTCATGTCCAGCTCTTTGTGACCCTATGGACCATAGCCCTCCAGACTCCTCTGTCCATGGGATTCTCCAGGCAAGAATAATACTGGAGTGGGTTAGATACCTGCTAGAGGCAGCTGTGCTGAAAGCTGCTTCCTCAGTGGAGAGGCTCAAGCGCTCCCAGAGGGTCATGAAGAGTCAAAGACCCAAACCAACCCCGTCCTGCCAGCTGCCCTCGGTTTCTGCATGTTGTTCCTTTTCAGCGCCCTGATGGTGAATCAGCCACATCCGAGTCACTTCTTGTTGGGCAACAGCTGCTGCTGTCCCACGTCCAGCTCTTTCAAGACATCCAAGGCAGTGCTGGCAGTTTAACCGGAGGCAGTTTGTTTTATGACCTGTCACCAGCCCAGCGAAACCTTTGTTTGTATCTAAAGTCATGTCCATAGACATTTCTGCAGACCTTTAGAATGGAAAGGTCCTTGAGAAAAGAATCAGTGTCAGCTGCATCCCAAAATCTGATGGGGGCTCTGCTTTCGGAATAGTGGTTTTTACCTATATTTGAAAGTTTTCGTGTATCTTTTCTTCAGTTGTTTATGACCCCATGTATATATGGGTCACTGCATATATGCCTCTATCAGAACATCAGTGCTTTCTGTTTTATCTTCTATATGGAGCTTGTATAGTTAACTGATTATAATGTGGTCCAGTGAAAATCTAGTCAGGGAGCCAGACGGTATGGAAATTGGTGGCCTTGGAGAGCCTTGGCACCTCTCTGAGCCTCATTGTAAAACGAGACTGATAGTTCCTGCCTAAGTGTCCGTTTAAGAATCCGCTTGAGAAACGTGTGTGATTATGCCTTACAACTTATAAGTGTTGCACTCCTGCTGTGTGCCAAGTGTTGTACTGACCGTGGGGAAACTTGACATGAAGAAGTTTTGATTCCTGCCCTGGAGAACTTGACAGCTTAGTAGAATAGGCTTGAAACCAGGTGACTGTTTAAAAAGAGTGTGGAGGGGCAGAAATGCCCAGGATACTTCCTTTAGGGGCATTAAGGAAGGACTAGAGGGACTGGGTTATTGAGATGGGGATTTCAGGAAGGGCTTCCTACGGATCCTAGTGGAGGACAAAGTGGAGGTTAACAGGGCGAATTGGAGAATGAGGGAACACAGTTGGCAAAGGCTTGTGGGTAAGAACACCGAGGAGGGATATTGTGACGCTCATGCTAAGAGGTGTTTTATTCAATGCTCGCTTGCTTTCCCTTGAGAGAAATGACTTGTCATTGAGTAGGGTGCATTGGCAAGTATTCAGAGAAGGAGAGGCAAAGGTTATAGGTTAAAACAGTCATCTGTTTTCCTCCTTATTTGCCTGATTTTGTGTAGGCGTTAGGGATATGGAACAGGAAGGAGGATGAGTGATTTGTATACATCGCCAAAATCCCATGATTAAAAAGAACACTTCGCTCAGGTCAGGCGTAGTATATGTTGAACACTCGAGGTAAGCATTGAAGCTCAGCGGGCTAGAAGACTTTCTTTCATAAAGAAAGCCTTTATAGCTCAGGAGATCTGAATTGTAATTAAACCCAGAGATGGTCCCCAAACCATGCAGAACGCTGAGCAGGGGCTTCTGTTGAGTAATATCATGTTTGCCCTGATTTTATAGCCAGCAAAATCGTAGTGTCATCCCCTCAAGGGTGGTCTTACAGTAGCCACCTCAGTTACATGTCTTATCTCCACCCTTTGTGTTCTCCACAGTTGTGCTCTCTTCAGAATCAAGAAATCACAGAAAGCAAGAAAGTCAGCTCCCCGGGGGGGGATTTCTTTTCTCCCGCAGCCGTTGGTGGGGGCAAGGGGGGGGAGCAGGGAAGGTAAGAGGTACGTAATTTTTGTACGCTTTCATGCCACAAACTGTCAAGCCTGATCCAGCCAGACTTCCTCCTGGCTGGGAAACAGACTGTCCCCGTGCATCCCTATAGCCCAGTGACTCCTCCGTGAAGGCCAAGCGGCTTCATCGCAGGCAGTGTGATGACGAGGGGCCTAACCTCTCCCGTCTCTTCTGTTGACTCTGCCAGCGTGTGGTGTTGAGGCTGGGGAGCCTGCGAGGGCTTTTTCATGGCTACTTGAGTTCTGAGCTATCTGCTAAACCCTGATCTCCCCAGTCCCTGGGAGTGTAAAACAGGGATGTGCTGAGTAGAAAGAGCTCTAAGCGGGCAGTCACGAGACCCAGATTTCAGTTCTGGCCTCAGAGCAGCAGTTTTGGCCTTGAGTGAGTCATCATCCATGAGTTATAATTTCTCCCCTGTGAAAGGAGAAGATTGGGTTTAGATCATCTCTGAAGTTCTCTCTGGACTTCAGCTGGCAGGAATCAAAGGCACTAACCTTACTCTAACTGCGTCACTGCCTGGCCTCCAACTCTGCTCATCTTGGCCCCTCCCGTTGGTTCCCACCACCTCCTTCACTTCCCTTTCCACCTGCTGCCCCCTCCTGACTCCATTCTTTCATGCTTGCCTGTTTCTACCGAGAGGGAATCCTTTGGTGCCCAAGTAGGGCTAGATTACCAGATAGACAGACTAAATGTGTGCTTAGGGCACCTGCAAAGCAAAGGCACCTTGAGAAAATGGTTTCAAGAGAATTTAATCTTCACTGCTTTAGAAAATATCCAAACAGTCACCATGGGGGAAAAAAAATTGCAGACTTTTACTGGACTTCCTTATTATTTTATGGTTTGTTAATTTAATTTCTGTTCAGAGGAATAGTATCAACTAGTCAGTACTTAGGGCTGCCCAAGGCTTCACCTTCTGCCTGCAAACTTCTTGGGCTCGGCCTTTTCATTACAGCCTTGCAGAGACAGGGACAAGCACGTTGCTTTGCTTTGTGCCCTCTTCTCTGTACAAGCCATGTGCGCTTATTTTAGTACAGTGGTGTGTATTAATATTTCTATAGCCCTGGCTTACTCAGAGCTTTCCATTTTATTGTGTACTTTCTGGTTGAGCATTTCCATGGGGGGAGTTCAGCTCTGGGACAGAGATGGGCCAGGAAGAGAGACATCTGACTGTAAGACACACCCTCCAAAATTTTCCATCAAATTGAGACCTAAGTTATTCTCTGCAACAATTAAATGCCACATGTGCTTGTAAATATTTGAAAGAGTGCTACAGAAATTCAAAGGCAGAGCAGTTTTTGAAAGATGTTCCCTGCTGGAGGGACCTTGAAGGAAAAGTGGTGGAGAGTTTTACCATAATACCAACATGTACCTATCTGAATGGCCTGTTACTTTATTTCTAAATTCTGAATCCCATGCTTGTGGACCGTTGGCTGCTACCCATTCTTAGAACTGTTCCAAACTGGTTTCCCCCAGACTCGGACTGTCTGTCTCTTTCCTTCATCATATCTCTCCTGGCCTGTCTTTGGTCCTTTGAGCCTGTCCCTTCAGATAAGCTGCTGTAGCCACTGAAAAGAATAGCCAACCTGAGTCCCTCGGGCCCACAGGGTGAGAGAGCTTTTTTTCTAGTAGACTCTGTGTCATTGCTTAGGAGAACATTTGGCTTTTTCATAGACCCTAAGTGATCCTCGGGCTTCCCTGGTGGCTCAGCTGGTAAAGAATCTGCCTGCAGTGCATGAGACCTGGATTCGATCCCTGGGTTGGGAAGATCCCCTGGAGAAGGGAAAGGCTGCCCACTCCAGTATTCTGGCCTAGAGAATTCCATGGACTGTATAGTCCACGGGGTTGCAGAGAGTCAGACAGGACTGAAAGACTTTCAGTTTAGTAAGTGGCCCCCAGTCCCTCATTTTCACCACAGTCTGATTAAGCCCATGTCACGGTCATTGTCATTGTTAATTGTTTCGTGGGACTGTGTGCCAGGCACCATGCTCAAGGCAGTCCATGTGTGGATTCATTAAACCCTCATCACAGCCTCTTAAATGAGTGCTGCTTTGTCTGTCTTACTGATTTGGAAAGAAGGGGATGCTGTTGATATACCTGCAGGTCATAGCTGATGGCAGAGCCAGGATTCTTATTCTAGCACTATGATTCTGAGCCCCTGCTCTCAGCCATTACATTGTGCTACGTGTTCAGGGGACAAGGAACTGGGCAGCAGGGTGGGCTGGGGAATGTTTGGATGAAGGAGGAGAAACTCATTCTGGGTTTCTTTCCAGCAAATTGAAAGGCATTTGAATTGTTCAAAAAGAGGAAATTCCAGAAAGTGCCTCCTCTAAATATGTTAGATATCTTTAGTATCTGTAATGCTATCTTTTTGATTCTCCTCATCTTTTTCTTTTTTTTTTTACTAGTATTTGATCAAAATAAAAGTTATCTGATATGGATGCCTTTTTAATGAGGTCCACAGGA
This sequence comes from Budorcas taxicolor, assembly GCF_023091745.1. Taxonomy (NCBI): domain Eukaryota; kingdom Metazoa; phylum Chordata; class Mammalia; order Artiodactyla; family Bovidae; genus Budorcas; species Budorcas taxicolor. The sequence continues at coordinate 53,652,718 of NC_068912.1, read as the reverse complement.
TCACATTGCCAAGCGTAATTTCCATTCAGGTGACACTTTTCTCACCGCTGAGAGAAACAGCATCTTTAGTCAGAAAGAGTGGCGTTAGGTGTCTTATCTCTCCTTGAACAAGCAAGCACAGTTTCGTACATGGACGTGTGTCTTTTCAGGATCCTGGTGATGTTGACTGGTTTGTTTAAGAAGGAGGGGGTCCTTCAGAAAGTTAAACATTATTTCCTCTGCTCCTTTATTTTCATAATACATTTTGATTTATTTATTTCCTAACATATAATTGGCAACATTGTAAGATATTTAAAGTGTGCAATGTGATGACTTCATATATGTTAGATAGTGAAGGGATTCTTCCCATCCAATTAATGAACACATCCATTTCCTCATATATTTAGTTTTTCTTTTTAGTGAGAATATTTAACTTTTCTCTCAGCAAATTTCAGTTATACTATACAGTGTTATGAACCATCCTTACCATGTTATACAATAGAGAACTCAGAACATATTCACCTTTTGTACCTTTTTACCAATATCTCCCTATTTCTTCCATCCCCCAGACCCTGGTAACCATTTTTCTATGAGTTCAACTTCTAGTTAGATCTTGCATATTGTGATACCATGTGTTTCTCTTTCTGTGTTTGGCTAATTGTAGAATAATGCCTCTGCTTTTTTACCTCATTGATTATGGGGTGTGTTTACTGATGTTTCTAAATGCAGTGATAACCATGGTTCATAAAAAAGTGTGTCTCTCATTTTATGAACATTTCAGTCAGCTACTACTTCCCTTGAATAGAGTTCTTAAGACTAATTTGATGCCTTGAGCTGAGCCCAGAAACCTTATATTTAGCTTTGAATTGATTTCTTCCAAAGCATAAGTACACTTCTAAGATTCTTCTCATAGTTCTGATATCTACCGCCCACTTGTCACTTTTTTTTAATGGTTTTAGTGGCTTGAGGGAGTCCAGTTATTTATTGTTTTCACCCCAAAGAATAATAATCATTATGGAATTCCCAATTTATTCTGAGACTACCCAAATTCCCCCTACTCAGACCTCAAGACTGTTGCTGTACTCCAAGGACAAACCAGAGAAAGTAGAGTTTAAAGAATTAAAATAAGGAGGTGGGATGAAAACTTAACAATAAAGACATCATTCTGAGCACTCTGGAAAGATCTCTACTACCCACCCACCTCCTGTTTCCATCAAAGCCAAAGACCTTTCACCCTTACTTTGGGTCCCTTAGGAGTCTCCAGCCTCAGCTGTGCATTGAAGCTGTAAATGACATCTGACCACTGGGGATTCAGGGAAGTTGGACTTTCAGGTTCTCTTTGGAGTTAATGGAGCATCTATAGTTTAACAGATGTGAAACTGTTTTTAGAGATGTCAGCTGCCACTGGGCTAGTTCCTCGGCTGTGTCTGTGGGTCAGGCCCCTGGGAAGGAAGGAAGGAAGGAAATAAAATGAAACAAATTCATTCCCTTTTCTTTCTTAAAAGGATTCTGCAGGGATGCAAAAGGGGAATCTGAACTCAGTGAGCTAGCTTGCCCTTCTCTCTGTTTTTGCTGGCATGCTCTACTGGAGCTTTGTTTACCATCCTGCAGTGCCCATCCCAGTTCTAATCAAGACTGCATGGAAGGCACTTATGTTGGTTTATCACAAGACCTGGGTTTGAGTCCCAGTGCTACCACTGTTAAGTGGCCGAGTAAACTTGGGCAAGGAGTTGAACCTCTTGAATACAGTTTTCTCCCCTATTTGAGGTTGATAATAGCACTTATTTCCCAGGGTAGCCTCAGGATAAATTAAAATTATGAAATATATTAAAGTCACGTTGTTAGCTGCCTGGTATCCTTGCTGTTAAATTCACCCATCCTGTCCATTTTAGTTCACTGATTACTAAAATGTCAATGTTCACTCTTGCCATCTCCTGTTTGACCACTTCTAATTTGCCTTGATTCATAGACCTAACATTCCAGGTTCCTATGCAGTATTGCTCTTTACAGCATCAGACTTTACTTCCATCACCAGTCTCATCCACAACTGGGTGTTGTTTTTGCTTTGGCTCCATCTCTTCATTCTTTCTGGAGTTATTTCTCCACTGATCTGCAGTAGTATATTGGGCACCTATTGTGTCATCACTCATATAGAGCCAGACATCCTGGAATGCGAAGTCAAGTGGGCCTTAGGAAGCATCACTACGAACAAAGCTAGTAGAGGTGATGGAATTCCAGTTGAGCTATTTCAAATCCTAAAAGATGATGGTGTGAAAGTACTGCACTCAGTATGCCAGAAAATTTGGAAAACGCAGCAGTGGCCACAGGACTGGAAAATGTCCGTTTTCATTCCAATCCCAAAGAAAGACAATGCCAAAGAATGTTCAAACTACTGCACAATTGCACTCATCTCACCTGCTAGCAAAGTGATGCTCAAAATTCTCCAAGCCAAGCTTTCCGTGAACTTCCAGATGTTCAAGATGGTTTTAGAAAAGGTGGAGGAACCAGAGATCAAATTGCCAACTCCGTCGGATCATCGAAAAAGCAAGAGAATTAAAAAAAACCATCTATCTCTGCTTTATTGACTATGCCAAAGCCTTTGACTATGTTAATCACCACAAATATGGAAAATTCTTCAAGAGATGGGAATACCAGAGCACCTAACCTGTGTCCTGAGAAATCTGTACACAGGTCAAGAAGCAACAGTTATACCTGGACATGGAACAACAGACTGGTTCCAAATCGGGAAAGGAGTACGTCAAGGCTGTATATTGTCACCCTTATTTAACTTACCTGCAGAGTACGTCATGAGAAATGCTGGACTAGATGAAGCACACACTGGAATCAAGATTGCTGGGAGATATATCAATAATCTCAGATATGCAGATGACACCACCCTTATGGCAGAAAATGAAGAAAAACTAAAGAGACTCTTGATGACGGTGAAGGAGGAGAGTAAAAAAGTTGGCTTAAAACTCAACATTCAGAAAACTTAAGATCATGCCATCTGGCCCCATCACTTCATGGTAAATAGATGGGGAAACAATGGAAACAGTGTCAGACTTTATTTTGGGGGTCTCCAAAATCACTGCAGATGGTGACTGCAGGCATGAAATTAAAAGACGCTTGCTCTTTAGAAGAAAAGTTATGACCAACCTAGACAGCATATTAAAAAGCAGAGACATTACTTTGCCAACGAAGGTCTGTCTAGTCAAAGCTATGATTTTTCTAGTAGTCATATATGGATGTGAGAGTTGGACTAAAACGGAAGCTGATCACCAAAGAATGGATGCTTTTGGTTGTTGGAGAAGACTCTTGAGAGTCCCTTGGACAGCAAGGAGATTAAACCAGTTATTCTAAAGGAAATCAGTCCTGAATATTCATTGCAAGGACTGATGCTGAAGCTGAAACTCCAATACTTTGGCCACCTGATGTGAAGAGCCACCTCATTGGAAGAGACCCTGATGCTGGGAAAGATTGAAGGCAGGAGGAAAAGGGGATGACAGAGGATGAGGTGGTTGGATGGCATCACCGACTCAGTGGACATTAATTTGAGTAAACTCCAGGAGTTGGTGATGAACAGGGAGGCCTGGCAAGCTGCAATCCATGGGGTCACAAAGAGTTGGACACGACTGAACAACCGAATTGTTGATCCTTGCTGTTATGTTTCCTACCCAGAGCTGCCTTTTCTAGTTGCAGGCAGTGGCTCACTACGTGAATGTTTACATGGAAACATTTATTTTGAAGGTTTTAAATAACACTTTTATAAAGGATGGATAGTGTAAAATACCTGCCTGGAAAATGAGGAAGAACTTGTGAAGACATTTCATGGTGCTCTTCAGATTTATTTCATCACACGCAAAGAAATCATCCCAAGGGTTAAGTGTTCACCTATGTCATTTGGCTTACAAGAAATTTGAAAGAAACTTCCCAGGTGGTTAACACTTTCCATAGGCCAGAAAAGTATTTCCATGTGCTAAGCCATCAATAAGCTTCCCTGGTGGCTCAGATGGTAAAGAGTCTGCCTGCAATATTTGGATAGGATTGTTTCTCTTTTGAGTATATTTCAGATGAATTATCTCCCTCTCAGAATTCACACAAAAATTGGCTACCATGTTTTAGACTATCTTGCCCAGCTTTTGTAGAAGGCAATGGCACCCCACTCCAGCACTCTCGCCTGGAAAACCCCATGGATGGAGGAGCCTGGTAGGCTGCAGTCCATGGGGTCGCTAAGAGTCGAATACGACTGAGCAACTTCACTTTCACTTTTCACTTTCATGCATTGGAGAAGGAAATGGCAACCCACTCCAGTGTTCTTGCCTGGAGAATCCCAGGGACGGGGGAGCCTGGTGGGCTCCCGTCTATGGGGTCGCACAGAGTCGGACACGACTGAAGCGACTTAGCAGCAGCAGCAGCCCAGCTTTTGGTGGTTTGGGGTATAGTCCCGTACCCACCCAGGAACAAGTAAGATTAATCAGATTATTTAGTTTCCTTCTCACCACATTTTTGCATTCAGTAAGTAGTTATTAAAAACTGTCATAGACATCCAAGGCAAGGAGACCCACCCTGTCTTGAGATTTGAGGAGGCCCATAAATAAGCCCTCCTCCATGCCTGAATTTAAAAGCATTTGAGAGAGCTAAAGGAGCCAGGCAAATGGACAGCAAAATGCCATCTTTATTACTGAAAATGCTTTTTGGAGAATGTGACTTTGGATCTGCAGCCAAGTGAGCCTTCTGAAATTTCATCCTTGAATTAGATAGGTTTACCCACTCTTTTTCTGGCACTTCAGAGCAATGGAAGTTGGCACCCAGCAGGAGAAAAGTCTAGAATGCATCATTTCTGCAGGCAGGCAGAGGGAGGGAGGAGGAGGGGGAGAGAGGCCAGGTCTGTTATTGTAGGGGATTCTCGCCAGGGGATGGTTGGAAGAAAGATAATAAAAAGTTTTCTCGTAACACCGGCAGTGGGGTCTTCAAAGGTGGATTGGTCCTGGTCTTTCTCTCATTTCTCTCATCTTTGTTTGGGATTGGAAGGGGAGACAGAGCATCGGTTCAGCTGTGATTGAACCCGAGGTGGCTCTTCCTTGCCATTCTGCACAGCTCTGGCTAAAGTTTTACATGTGGAGTAAGAGCTTGTTTTATGTGGCTGCTGCCTTTCTCCCTGGCATGTTAACCGGCCCCCTTTTGACGTCTGAGGCTTCTTTCAGTCACCACTTTAGGATTAAAAAAAATTAAATCCATTACTTGACTGAAAAATGATGAGAGGAACAGATCCTCTTTATAAGGTACTGCTTTTCGAACATCTGGTGGTATACATAACTTAGCCCAAAGGTTAATTTTACCCTAAATGTAAGCAGGATAGAGAGTCTGCCTGATGACACTGGGCTCAAACGGAAGCAAGTGTGTTAAATCTGCTGAAGAACAGAAAAAAGAAGTCACTATTATTGCTGAAGGGAATTCATCATCATCGTTATTATTACCATGATTCTTTTCCTAGCTTGGGAATTGAATTTGTAGTACTGAACTGAACGGAACCCCACAATCACAACCAGCTTTTCTTTTCTCCTTTCCCCAACTTCGGTGCCCTTTCTAAAGAACAGAGTTTTACAGAATTTAAGGTAGACCAGGATTTTTTTGTTGGTGTTATTAGCCAAACCCAGTTGTCAACCAGGACTTGGGACTGACTTCCTGTGAAAAAACCTGCCTGTGGACTGTGCCCAGCTGTGGTAGTCACTGCATGGTGTTCTCAGATGGGCTTTGGAGTAAGACCGATCCGTGTGTGTGCATTTGTAGTAACCACTGAATAAGAACCAAAATAATGAGTCCAGAAGACAAGGGTTGTGGCTCTAGCCTGCTGAGTCATCTCGGCTCAGCCTGGCTGGCAAGGGCTCCCCAGCTGCATTGGTTTGCTTTACTGCTCACTGCATTCCAACCTGCCAAGAATTCTTTTCTGATCAGTGGGGGCTCCTTAGAAAGATTAGGTTCAGGTGGATCTTTCCTGTTGTTTAGTTGCTAGGTCATGTCTGACTCTTGTGACCCCGTGGACTTTAGCCCGCCAGGCTCTTTCCGTCTGAGAGTTTTCCCAGGCAGGAATACTGGAGTGGGCTGCCATTTCCTTCTCCAGGGGATCTTCTCAATACAGGCATCAAACCTGCCTCTCCTGCATTAGGAGGCAGGTTCTTTACTGCTGAGCCACCAGGGAAGCCCCAGGTGGAGTGTGAAGTGAAGTGAAGTGAAGTCGCTCAGTCGTGTCCAACTCTTTGCGACCCCATGGACTGCAGCCTACCAGGCTCCTCCATCCATGGGATTCTCCAGGCAAGAATACTGGAGTGGGTTGCCATTTCCTTCTCCAGGGAATCTTCCCAACCCAGGGATCGAACCCAGGTCTGCCACATTGCAGGCAGACACTTTAACCTCTGAGCCACCAGGGAAGCCCCAGGTAGAGTGTAAGGAATCTAAATTTATAATCATTCATCTTGATTCAGGTGTTACTTTAGAAGAAACACAGAGAAGAGGGTAATTCCAGTTCCTCCATACAAACCTTTCAGCATTTACTTATGCAGATAGGTTACTATGATTGGGCATTCAGAACACAAAGGGTCCCCAAGGGCTTCTTGGCCACCATTCATGTGTTGGACTTCCTGTCTTCCACTGAGCCTTTATGCACAGGTGCCAACAGCCTTCACTCCCTTTGTTACTGATCGCCAGGGATGTGCATGAACAAGAAAAATAAATACCAAAGAACAGACAAGTACTGCATGAAATTTTCTCTTGGAACTTGAAAGCTAAACACTCTCAGGCCAAAAAATATATGTCTTTCTTTTTTTTTCCCCTTGCCCTGGCCTGATGTAACCTCACTCTTAACTTAAACCACCCCATGAAAAATTTTTGTTAACCTGTTTTTCCTCTTGCTGATCTTTAAGTGTTTTAGCCTTTTCTACCTCTGAATCAGCCTTTCTTCTTTTGAGATCACTTTCTTCTCCATAAACTGAGTCATTAAAAATAAGCATGGAACAGATTCATGCTGCTAACATGAGGGAGGAAAAGTTGTAAAGCCCTGCAAGCCAGTCACAAAATGGTAAAGCCTCAAAGATCTTAGAGTTCTTAAATGCCACGAGAATGTTTTTTCCTGTAGAGCTCAAAAATGAATGAAAATGCATAAAATTTGTGTTATTATTTATCATCACATGTGATTGACCTGTTTCTAAATTGCAAATACTTCAAAAGGGAGGGAACTTTGGTATATCTGCAGAATGTGCTTTAGGTGCAAGCAAAGTATCCAATGACTGTTTGATAGGATAATTCGAAAAATTTATTCTAAAAACATTTATTGTATTTCTTTTGTATAGTAGGCAATTAGAATCTATCTGTTAAATGACAAATATAGAAAGATCATTAAGACAGTCTGTCCTCTGAAATAACTTACAGTCTATTCAGATCAGTTCAGATGCTCAGTCATCTCCAACTCTCTGTGACCCCATGGACTGCAGCATGCCAGGCTTCCCTGTCCATCACCGACTCCCAGAGCTTGCTCAAACTCATGTCCATCGAGTGTGTGATGCCATCCAACCATCTCATCCTCTATTGTCCCCTTCTCCTCCTGCCCCCAATCCCTCCCAGCATCAGGGTCTTTTCCAATGAGTTAGTCAGTTTTTCACATCAGGTAGCTAAAGTATTGGAGTTTCAGCTTCAGCATCAGTCCTTGCAATGAATATTCAGGACTGATTTCCTTTAGGATTGACTGGTTGGATCTCCCTGCAGTCCAAGGCACTCTCAAGAGTCTTCTCCAACACCACAGTTCAAAAGCATCAATTCTTCGGCACTCAGCTTTCTTTAGAGTCCAGCTCTCACATCCATACATGACTACTGGAAAAACCATAGCTTTGACTAGATGGACCTTTGTTGGTAAAGACCTTTGTCTCTGCTTTTTAATATGCTGTCTAGGTTGGTCATAGCTTTTCTTCCAAGGAGCATGTGTCTTTTAATTTCATGGCTGCAGTCACCATCTGCGGTGATTTTGGAGCCTAAAAAAATAAAGTCTGTCACTGTTTCCATTGTTTCTCCATCTATTTGCCATGGAGTAATGGGACCAGATGCCATGATCTTAGTATTTTGAATGTTGAGCTTTAAGCCAGCTTTTTCACTGTCCTCTCACTTTCACTTTCATCAAGAGGCTCTTTAGTTCCTCTTTACTTTCTGTCATCTGCGTATCTGAGGTTATTGATATTTCTCCTGGCAATCTTTATTCCAGGTTGTGCTTCATCCAGCCTGGCATTTCACATGATGCGCTCTGCATATAAGTTAAATAAGCAGGGTGACAGTATACAGCCTTGACCTATGCGGGATTTGATTATAGAACTTACACAGGACTGGGGAAACAAATTCTTGGAAGGCACAAGAAGAACCTCGTATGCACCAAGACCCAGAAGAAAGGAGTAGTGACCCCACAGGAGACTGACCTAGACTTGCCTGTGAGTGTCCAGCAGTCTCTGGTAGAGGCGTGAGTCGGTAGTGGCCTACTTCAGGGTCAGGGGTACTGAGTGCCACACTGCGTGCATGGGACCTTTTTAAAGAGGTCACCATTATCTTCATTACCTCTATTATAGTTTGGTCTCAGGTCAAACAACAGGGAGGGAACACAGCCCTGGCCATCAACAGAAAATTAGATTAAATATTTACTGAGCATGGCCCTGCCCATCAGAACAAGACCCAGTCCCCACCGCCACACACCACCCACCCCCAACCCTGCCAGTCAGTCTCTCCCATCAGGAAGCTTCCATAAGCCTCTTACCGTTATCTGTCAGAGGGCGACAGAATGAAAACCACAATCACAGAAAACCAATCAAACTGATCACATGGACCCACAGCCTGATCTAACTCAATGAAACCATGAACCATGTCTTGTAGGGCCACCCAAGATGGATGGGTCATGGTGGAGGGTTCTGACAAAACATGGTCCACAGGAGAAGGGAATGGCAAACCACTTCAGTATTCTTGCCTTGAGAACCCCATGAACAGTATGAACAGTACAGTCTATTAGGTAGACATATAATTATATCCTAATGATTACTGTAATAACTGCAAATAATGTTGCGTGGGGACTCAGCTACTCTGAGTAGCTTACTCAGCCTTGGAGTACAGATGGGAGACAAATGACTTGCACTGAAGGATGTAATGGAGTTTGGATTTTAAGTGTGAACTGAATCTTAGAATTTTACATCAGGATGGAAGAGACAATCTAGTACCATCTTCTCATTTTACAGATAAGGAACTGGAGACCTAGAAATTCAAATTGCCATAGCTATGGTACAATAGCAGAGAAGGCAATGGCACCCCACTCCAGTACTCTTGCCTGGAAAATCCCATGGATGGAGGAGCCTGGTAGGCTGCAGTCCTTGGGGTCGCTAAAAGTCGGATATGACTGAGGGACTTCACTTTCACTTTTCTTTCATGCTTTGGAGAAGGAAATGGCAACCCACTCCAGTGTTCTTGCCTGGAGAATCCCAGGGATGGGGGAGCCTGGTGGGCTGCCGTCTATGGGGTCACACAGACTCAGACACAACTGAAGCAACTTAGCAGCAGCAGCAGCATGGTACAATAGCTAGTCAGTGTCTAGAGTTTCACCAGAACTTTACTATTTCTTCTAGAAATAGAACTCAAGGTATCCAGGGAAATAATTGTTTTGGGAAAATGGGATTGATTTTTAGTATAGTTTCTCCTGGAACAACCGATTGTTTTTAAAGTCACATTTATCAAAAAGCTGTCTTAGAAGGATTGATTAAGTAACTGTTTGTATGAATCTAAAATAACAGTTTTCCTGGTACAGGTGCATTATTTTAATATTCTATTACAGAAACAGTAAAAAGCAAGCAAGTCTGGAAACTTTCTAATAGGAATAGTCTGTGGCCCCCAGGTAATCTAGGAGCTATAAATCATTGCACCAAATATACCAGAAATTTAATAAATTAAACAAGTTATTTGGCTGTTGAATCCTATCTTAAATAAACCATTTCTATAAAATTATTAAAATACCACTATTTTTCTTTTTGTTTTTAACTGATTCTGATTATAAGGATTGATTGGATGAGAGAGTGGCTTTTTGACCTTCAGGCCTGCTTAAAATTTCTGTTCCTATAAAGTTGATTTCTAAATTTCAGACCATATATCCACAAAGCACTTATAAGTTTATTTTTCACATCATTTGCAGTTCCTGACTAGTAGAATTAAATAGTCTAGTATAGTAGCCTCATCAAGAATCATTTGAACACCTTCCTTCCTTGTATTTCTCTAAAATGATTACCTGGACAACCTGCGTAAGAGGCTGTACGTGCTTAGTTTTACCTCCTGGTTTTTAAATCTGTGACTTCATGAACTTTATGGTGGATGTTAACTAATGTTTCTAAACTTTTCTTTTTAACCTGTAAAATTAGGGGAATACTTTGTCTCAAGGAGTTGTATTAATGAAATTAAGAGGTTTTTGTAAAACACCTCCCCCAGTGTGCCTGGCACATACTTGAATCTCGTTAAACTATGGCTCAATTATTTTGCTTCATTTCCTACGACTATAACAGAGCAAACTTGTTTTGTATTAAGAAAAATTGTCCTACTCTTTCCAGAACATTAATAAGAATATGATAAATGTCCTGCCTTTCTCTATTCTTTCGGATTTCTGGGGAACATTTTTTTTTTTTGCAGCAGCAGATTGTAATGACTAATTTTAAGGCCTGAACCCCTAGGCATTAATGATTGAGATAAAAACCATAGGTCACAAGAGTCAGTACGTATTGATGTTGGTTGAGAGCCAATGGATGAATGATGTTTAATATATTAAATATTAAAGGCAGAATCTTTGGGTTTGGTGAGTGTTGCTAATGCTACCAATTAAAACATACAATTTGATTTATAAAGTTTAATTTTATCTGGATACAATCCATTTCACTTGACTGTTACTATAGGATGATTCTAAAATACTGTTAACAAACCAAATCATTTCCTAAAATTCTATGGGAATTCAATGAGATAAGTAAAAATAATTTTGTTGTTTAAATGCTTATGATTTTCAGTGGGTGATTTTCAGTGGGTGACTAAGTTTGCATCTTTAATATTACTTCAATTGCTGATAATTTTCAAGTACCATAAATTTTAAATATAAATCTAAAACAATAGGAAAAATTTTGTGAAAATATGAGCTTTCCACCTTCTTTATTTCTGCTTTTCTGTACTTTCCAAAATATCATTCAAAATCATACTTAGTGTACATCTCCCCAAATTCTGCTTAAGTCTGTTTCTGAAGCAGACAGCCTACATTTCATCACTGATTCGTTGAATCTTCCATACAGTTTCTAAAAAATGAAAATTGTGGATTGAGATCAAATTGGAAATTTTCGGGCCTAAGAGAATGTTTTTAGAGAAGCGGTTCAAAAATGCTGGTTCTTACACTTTTGCAAATAACAATAGCGGCTAACTCAAGCAGCCCTTATTTTGTGCCAAGAACCATTCTGAGTACTTATGTGTATTAGCTCATTTAATCCTCACAACAGTGAGGAAGGCAGTGGCGTCATCACTGTCATCACCGTCATCATCATCACCATTACTCTCCCTTCTCCTCTCAGCACACTACTTCTGCCAGCACTACCATTTCTTAACCGAGAAAACTGAAGCACAGAGAAATCCAGTAACTTGCCTTGTGGCACAGCTGTCGGTATCAGTTCAGTCGCTCGGTCACATCCGACTCTTTGCGACCCCATAGAGCACAAATAGTACCTAATAAAGTCAAGAGTTTAAGCCACATAGTCTGACTCTAGGATCTAATCTAATTACTACATGTAGGGCCTACTATAGACCCAGCTTTCACAAGTGTCCACAGACTTACAAGTGTGATTTGTGTTTAAGTAATATTCTGAAAAACCTTGTTTTTCAGCATTTTCTAGGATACAGTTATCTAGCGCTTAAGCTGTCCAACTTATTTTCACTGATGTGTTGGCTGAGTGAACGTGTAAGAGGAGTCGTGCTGTGTATATATGGCAGTCTCCCAATTTGTCCTAACCTCCCCTTCCACACTGTGTCCACTTGGTTAGAGCAGAAGCTAATGCAACTTTGTAAAGCAGTTACATTCCAATACAAAAACAGACAGGAGTTGTGCTTTGTATTAATTTTACAGACAATCTCTCTAGGCCTAGTTTTTTCAGAGTTTCAGCCACAAAAGGGACGTTGATAAATATGTCATCTGATTTCCTTCTTTTCCCAGTTTATAAATGAGAGGAATTCTTCCATGAGCCCTCCAGACAAAGTTAGTCATTTCCTGCTTTGTGATCCTGAGGCACTTTGTTCATGCTCTATGTTTTAAGTAAATCCTATTTTGTAATTAATCTGTTTATATGTCACTTCTTTCCACCCCCCGCCCTTGTATCCAAGTGAGTGCTTCAAGTGCTGGAACCAGGTCTAATTAGTTTTCATCTCCCATCAGCCTGGTGACAAATGGATGAATCATGTTGCCTGGAGAGGCTAAGGGACTTGCCCAGTCGACCTGAAATGTGAAGGCCTTTCGTGACTCCTCATCTAGGCCTTACCACTCACGTGCTGCCAGAAATGTTTTCAGATGATTCGCATGCTCACGTGCAGACTGAGGGAGGACACAGTTTTCCCATTGTGCTTCTCTAGACTAGCTCTCGTATAAGACAATAGTGGCAGTGTCAAGGAGGATGCCTCCACTGCCGCTGTATCTTCGTGTATCATTTTGAGGATGAAACAAAACGATAATGTCTGTGAAAGCTTTGGAACCCCTAAACCCCCTCCCACAACCGTTCCTACAGGGATTTAGAGGAGTGAGGACTCTATTATTATGCATAGGCAATTTACAAAGTACCTTCACACGCATAGGCTCCTTTATTGTTCACCACACCCCTGTGAAATACAGCAGGTGGTGTCTCGTTTCTCACGTGAGACAATGAAGCTGAGAAAAGTGAAGTCCTGGGGCTACAATCACGAGGGGCTGGAGGATGCCTGAACCCAGCCCTCTTGCTCTTTCCAACACAGCCACCTGCAGAAGGCTCAGAGTCCCTCAGAGGGTGGCGTGCCCCACCCCCGCAAGCCCACGAAAGCCTCCGTGAGTGAGCCCTAGAGAGATGAGAGCCAGACTGTTCTAGAATTAGGACAGTTATCTATGTGTGCTTAAATTCCAGTCAGATTTCTTGTTGTCTCAAATGCAGGGCTGGCGCAGAGAAAGCTTTGTGAGATGCAGTGAGCGGGGTGATTCTGAAATGATCAGCCAGCACTGGAGCCAGTGGCACAGGCGGGTGGGTTGGGCAGGAGGAGGCTAAACCCCGCCATCGCTTCGGTCTTGAGGGGGAGCTCCTTACTACCACTGTCAGGAAATGAAGCATGATAAATCCAGCTGCTGCTTCCTGTTTCTATAATTCTGAGACTTATTTATTTATTTATTTATTTATGGGTAGAATGCTTTATTTTTAAACCAGTGGAAAATACCCTCAACCTGTTCCTTGTTAGTATTTCCTTAAAAACTAGATTTACTCACTTGAGCGTTAAAGGGTATGCTTGTGTGTGTATTTGTGTGTGTGTGTGTGTGTGTATCTGAAATTCCCATGATACTGCCTGAGCTGGCTCATTCTGTTTCTCAACAACAACAACAGAAAGAAAACCAATTAAGGCAGATTTTACTGGGCAGGAAGCTCAATGTGAGAATGATGACAGTCTGATTTAGAGGAGGCCTGTAATTTGTATCAGTGGTATTACTATCAGTCATGCTTGTGCAATTTAGGTCTTGTTTTTCTTCTGCTTGTGGTTGTATCATTAGAGAATGAAGACTTGAGTCATTTAAGAAATATACTGCCTCTTCATATGCCATAGTTTATGGAAAGTTGACATTAGATTGGTATAGATTACCAGGCTGCAACTTGGTGGATCTGATTGTGTAACTAGTGACTCCATAACTAAAAATAATAGATAGAAATATTTTCCCTAATGTCTCTTTTTTTAATTTAAGAGAAAGAGAATGTGTATAGGAGCAACTGTGGTACATCTTTTGAGAAGGAAATTTATTTGGCAAAGTAGAATTATAAGAATAAATAAATATAACCAGTCCCCTTATTGAGTAAGGATATTACCACTTATTTAAGCCCTTAGCCCCCACTTCCATTAATAGTCCTAAAATCCTAGCTATGGCTGTACTGTGTTCATGATGGGTAATTACTACATATTGCATTTTAGGAACCAGCTGGCCAAGTCACCACTTTATACCTTTAGAGTCACAGTTTATATTAAATGAATTTAGAATTAAAAAATCTTCATGAGTTAAATTTAAAGGTAAGTTTATACAGGATATTTGGTCTGGCTTTGTTAACATCTCCTTCTGAAGATAAACTGTGAGAAAAAACTGTTAAGCTGTTAGTTGCTCAGTCATATCTGACTCTTTGTGACCTCATGGACTGGAGCCCTCCAAGCTTCTCTGTCCATGGAATTCTCCAGGCAAGAATACTGGAGTGGGTTGCCATTCTCTTCTCCAGGGGATCTTCCCAACTCAGGGATCGAACCTGGGTCTCCTCCATTGCAGGCAGACTCTTACCGTCTGAGCCATCAGGGAAGCCCACAACACTTGCTAGAGGCCCATTCGAGTACACTTGATGCTATGGAACCCTCCAGTTCTAATCTCAGCTATGCGGTTTCCTTGTTGCAGCAGTTTCTTGGCCCCAAAAGTGAAATTGACAGTATTTCTTCATCTCTTAGTAGTTTGTAAAGATCAGATTAGTTAGAATCCATGCAAATGCTTTTAAAAACTGAGTTGATGATAAGGACATGAGGTAATACTCTTAATAAATGTCACTTGGGTTGTAAATTGTAATTTCACATTTCAGACTTTGCTCCTTGTATCCTGAGACAGCCTTTGAACACCGGGGTTTTGTCTCCTTTGCTTAAGAGTTCCTTCTAATAACTTGTGAATGGAGGGGGAAAGGAGTCAATTTAATTTGAGCTAATATCGAATTTCTTCTTTGGTGGCTCAGTGGTATAGAGTCCGCCTGCAATGCAGGACTTGAGTTTGATCCCTGGGTTGGGAAGATTCCCTGGAGAAGGAAATGGCAACCCACTCCAGTATACTTGCCTGGGAAATTCCATGGACAGAGGAGCCTGACGGGCTATAGCTCATGGGGTCAAAAGAGTCAGACACAACAATCTTGAATTTAAAACAAGCTGAAGTGGGCAGGTGTGGGCTTGGTAGAGTCAGTCAGGTCCAGGTTTGAATCCTGACTGACAGTATTTTAACTGCACGTTGTTGGTCAAGCTCTGCTTTTCTAAACCTCAGTTTTCTCTCAATAAAACGAGAGCAGTAATGCGACTGCTCAGAAAGCATGTGACAGTTTCACGAGGTCTGGTGTGCGAGTGCTTGGTCGTTCAGCCAGGATGGTGTTCTCATCTCCTCTCAGATGTTTGCACAAGCCTCAGTGTTGCATGATGAGATGTGGCCCAAGGGTCCCACCTCCAGGCGGCCCCCTCACCTCATATTTTCCCCTCCATATTGTGGCCAGGGAAATGAGAAGAAAATAAAGCCACTTTAGGTCACTGACACTCTCCTTAGGAATAATAAATATTTATTTTCCCACCTTCTTCCTTTCAGTGTAATCTGACTTGGGTTCTTTCAATGCTTGACCTTCAAGGAGAGTTTCAGTGGGTGAGAAAGCTTGACACTGGCTTCCTTGAACATATACAGAGCTACTCAGTCCTATGTCCACAGGTTGTGTTTTCTTTTCAGAGTTATATGAGTTGTGGAATTATTTTTGTGAGACAGCTTTTTTTTTTTTCCCTTTAGACTTTCCCCAAAAAGGACCTTTTAAAGTTTTATGACCGGATAAGTAATAGGGTGGTTAGCAAGGTTAATGTTTACCAGCTTGCTGAAGGGAAAAGCAAACAATATATATCCAAACTCTGTTTAAGAATGTCCATAGAATTATGAATTCTTTTATCTTGACACCCTTATGTAGTCATAACAGCATGCTACCAACTTGGGTGAGAGCTCCCAAGTGGAAATGTGTTTACTGTGTATGATTTAACTTTATGCTTGAAATAAGAAACAGACATGTGAAAATATCTCTGTACTTTCTTGCTTTGTTATTTTTAACTTCTATCTCCCTGTTCCTCTTCATCCTAAAAAATACATGCTTCCATCGAGCCAGCCTCCCCTTCTTGCTGTTTTCCCAGCCTGTTGTTTTTCTCCCCAGTTTTTGAGAAGTGAACGTTCCTTTCCCCCTTACTGCTTGCTTGCAGTGGGCCAGACTTCATGGAGAGTGCTTGGGCCGAGGTCTCAGGGGACTCTGAGCTGCCAGATCCAGTAGTCGTTCTTTATCTACTCCTGAACTTCCTTGACTAGCTTGTGATAAGTGATACTGCTTCTCATTCTCTGAGTGTTTGCCTCCTTCAGCTTCCAGGACAGAGTTCTCTTCCTCCTTCTCTGAGCCTTTCTTCTCACACTCCTTTGCTAAATTCTTTTCTTCTACCTGTTGTCTCAATATTATTCATCTCCAATGTTCTTTGGCCTTTTGCTCTAAATGGACTCTGCTAAGGTAGTCTCATCTACCATATACTAATTAATCATAAAATATAATTTCATGCCAGGTCCTTCTCTTGAGATGCAGGCCCACTGACTGCTAGTCGTCTCTACTTAAATATATTATACCAATTCTAACTCTTCAATGAAATTCTTCATAAAATTAAAAGATGCTTGCTTCTTGGAAGAAAAGCTATGACAAACCTGGAAGACATATTAAAAAGCTGAGACATCACTTTGCTGACAAAGGTCTATATAGTCAAAGCTGTGGTTTTTCCAGCAGTCATGTATGGATGTGAGAGTTGGACCATAAATAAGGCTGAGCACTGAAGAATTGATGCTTTTGAACTGTGGTGATGGAGAAGACTCTTGAGTGTCCCTTGGACAGCATGGAGATCAAATCAGTCAATCCTAAAGAGAATCAACCCTGAATATTCATTGGAAAGACTGATGCTGAAGCTGAAACGCCAATACTTTGGCCACCTTATGTGAGGTGCCCATTCATTGGAAAAGACTCTGATGCTGGGAAAGATTGAGGGCAGGAGAAGGGGACAACAGAGGATGAGATGGTTGAATGGCATCATTGACTCAATGGACATGAGTTTGAGTGAACTCTGGGAGATAGTGAAGGACAGGAAAGCCTGGTGAGCTGTATTCCATGGGGTCACAAAGAATCAGACATGACTGAGCAACTGAACAATGACAAACTCTTCAAGCTGGAAAATTGAATTTATCTGGAAATCATCTTGACTAGTAAATTTTCTAATACATTTCCTTCCTGAGTCTTTCCTCCCTCTGGTCCCCCTTCCTTACTCTGGATAGAACTCTTTCTCAACTTGAGTGCTGATCTCATTTCTCGCCTTGTTCAAACCCTTCAGGGGTTCCTTATTGTCCCTTTCTAATTGGGATCTGATGACACTTTCCCTGAGCCCTTGTCCTGCAGAATCCCCCACACTTTTGTGATCTGGGCAACAACAAAGTGGAGTGCTCACAAGTGAGTCTATCCAGATCTTTCTAGATGCTTTCATATAAGAGGTATTTTTTAATAATTTGAAATTTAATTGTGTTACCTGTTAAATTGCTGTAACAGAGACCCCAAATAGAATGGCTTAAGTAAGATAACATATTTCCTTCTCATGTAACAGCCCAGGTGCCAGCTGCCCAAGGCTGGCAGGACAGCTCTGCCATGAAATAATGTGGGTTCTAAGATTGTGCCCAGTTCCCCGTTTCCTAGCCTGCGGGAATGGGGAAAAGGAAGGCCAAGTCCAGTAGCCTTGTCTTTGTGGAGGTGACCAGGAAGTGCACAGTCACTTCTGCAAGCCTGTTTGCCCTGCTTAGTCACTTGGCCATCGCTGGTTGCAGATGAGGTTAGGGAATGTTCTAGCTGGGCAGGAGTGCACCCAGCTAAGCTGCCTGTCTACTGCCAAAAAGTGGAAAGGGAGAATGGTTTTTCTGGAAGATACTTAGTTGCCTCTATCACAGGAACAAAAAAAAAAATAATAATAAGTTGATTAAAAAGTCAAATGGGCAGAAAATGAATGGTTTTTTAAAAAGCTCCGCTAGATCTACTCTGGAAGGTTTCAGCAGCTGCAGTATACAAGGTACAGGATTCATTCAACATGTTTTACCTTTTTTTCCTTCCCTTTCCAAAAAAAGTATATTTTTCTAAGTTAAGAATATATGAACAAAAAGAGCAGATGTCAGCTGCTCATATCTTCAACTAATACTTCAACGAATGCATTTGTGGTAAAAATTTGTGGCACTTGGTAACATGAGCATACATACAAAGTAATGTTCGTGGCTTGGGATCTCTTTCTACACTCTCCATTTATATTTCTGCATTCAGTACAGCATTTGGTAGCATTTTATCATTATCTTCAAAACATTTTCTGAAAGGTAATGTTGACAAGTTCTCTTTCTCAGTGGAGTTATCGTTTGTCCTGCCATCTTGTATTCTTCACTCTCAGATCTGTCTGTAAACGTCCCCTATCAGTGTGTTGCAACATTGGATCAGCTTCTCACCTGGTATGACATAGCACACAGGTAACAGCCTAAGTACCTGTTGGTCAAAATACAAATCCTCTTAGCCCACAGTTCGGGGCAGTCCAGCGAGGAGCAACTTCAGCACTTTCCCACTTTGTACAGTACAAGTATTATCATTTTCTTTGTATATCCTGTTGGGGCAAAGTGTAAGAAATGCTGTTTAGATGGTTTCAGACTATTTCTGCTCTTAAAAATTTTTTTTTGTTTCTAGATTTCTTACTAGAAAATATCGCATTGGCCAGAAAATTCATTTGGGTCTTTAGAAAAATTCAAACTAACTTTTTGGCCAAGTCAGTAATTGTAATATGTAACATGCTCCCGTGATAAAAGGTGTCTCCATTCATGAAGCAGTAAAGACTACTGTGAGACATCAACTACTTTGAATTAGCTATAGTGTGAAATACCTAAGATAGAATGTGTCTACAGATTATTTGACTAAAAGATCTAGATTTATTTATACATCAGCCTTACAAAGTGGCATCATGTATTTCTAGCCGTGTGGCCCGTACTTAGGATGACAACAACTTCTGGTTTTCCTGGAAAAATTCCAGTTATACTTATCCTGGCATCTCACCTTGTTTAGCATTTGTCACTATCGAGAGTTGTCCAGTTCAGAGAGTGTATTTTTGTTGCCTATAGTTGGTCTGAGTTATTGGCAATTTCCTTGATGGTCATGTACTTAACTTTGATGTCATTTTTAGGACTGTTTACCCTAAATAATTGTGGACAGAATGGTGTAGTGGTTCATGGTTCATCTTTTGCAGAATACGTAAGGTAGGCATCGACAGATCTTTAAGCTCTAGGAACACAGGACTGTATCTATCTTATTCCATGATGTATATATTCTCAGCAACTGTCACATCACCTAAGCCAAATATTTATTGAAAATATAAATGGTACAGACTTAATGACTTCATGACAACAGAGGTTTCCTAAGGTCTCTGATGGGTAAGATAAGTTATCTTCAACTACAAATCCCTATTACCTAACACAGTGTCTGGTGTTTGAGAATGAATCGCTGAATGATTGACAGTTACTCTCGGTCTTAACACTGACACGCTCTACCTCATGATATTGGCCCATCAAGACAGAAGACATTATGATTATAGTTCTAATGTGTTGCATGTAAATTACACAAATGACCCAATTGTTTCTTGGTTATAATGATTTGTTTTTATTGTTCTGGCCTCTCATGAGAAAAGAAAGGGAAATGATACTTAATCACTCCCAAAATGACCATACCTCAGAAGGATAAATTCTATCACTTAAAAGATTTAGACCTTAGTTTACTTCCAATATCTGATACTTTGGTCTGGAATTCCCAGTGGGTGTTCTAGGAATGGGTACCAGATGGGTTAAACGTAAGTTCATTCAGGCAGAGCCAAAAGCCTTGGGCCTGATTGTGTTCATCCTCTTTAGTTTACCCAAAGGCATGTAAAAACATCTTCTCTTGGCCCATGACATTAACTAGGTTGGGAAATACCATTAGTGATCTCTACAATGGAATTGCAGATACTTACCATTGATACTCAAGTATGTAACATGGTTTTTCAAAAATGTTACCTTGAGCCATTTTTTCCAGAGTTAGGTTAATGTCATTCTTTAGCAGAAAGTAAATATCCCCATATCTCCAAGGTCAAAGATCTTCATGTAATTTTCAAAGAAGCATCTCATCTGAGGTAACTTACAGCATACAGAATTAGAAATTATTTTTTTATAATTAAAGTGATTATGTATAAGTAAAGTAACTATGTACCTTCCCAATTCAAAACATTTAGGGATTTTTACAGATGGTGGGCTACTCAATTGTGATTTCATTTTATAGCTCCACTAATTTTTTATGACTGGGGGAAATAAATATAACATCATAGGGCTTCCCTAATGGCTCAGATGGTAAAGATTCTGCTTGCAATATGGGAGATCTAGATTCAATCCCTGGGTTGGGAAGGTCCTCTGGAGAAGGGAATGGCAACCCACTTTAGTATTCCTGCCTGGAGAATTCCATGGAGATAGCCTGACAGGCTACAGTCCACAGGGTTGTAAAGAGTTGGACACGACTGAGCAGCTAACGCTTTCACTTTCATAACCTCATGACTGTGGCTGTCTGTTAAATCTCCACTAGTTTGTATAATTGGGGGCAAAGGAGAGGAGCATGAACTCCATGCACATTTTGGCTACTGAAAGGACTTTCCAGTTAAATGTCCTACCTACCTGCTTTTCTAAATATTGTTATTAATTTTCACAAGAGCTGCACAAATAGATGGTAAGTCCTTAGAAAGAGGACTAAATCTTAGAAACAAGATTTAGCAAACTGAAGATGACTAAAGCATTTCTTTGAAAGAGGAAAAAAGTGGTATTCTGCCAAACTTATCAGTTTATCACGACTAATTCTAAAATAAGGCTTTGTTTGCATTTCTCTAAAAGGCTAACCCTTTGGGGTAATTTTTAGTCAACTCTAAGATAGTTTCTAGTGTTGATAATGAATTCCACTATAACACAGATTATGTTATCAAAGGAAGTAGGTCTGAATTTTCTCACTAAGGTTTCTCCAGGAATGTGCATCATGTTAACACTTGAGTTTACAGTATGTTTTTAATGGATGGAGGTATGAGTAAATGTAAGTAAAAGCTCAGGCTAAGAGTTAATGTGTATAATGCATATATAAAATTTAGCCGAATTGTTTGGAAGCTAAAGCTAAGTGGAGAACATATGCATTCCACAGCTCTCTTTCTTTTTGAGGGAGCTGCGCTGGGTCTTAATTGCAGCACGTGGGATCTTCAATATTCACTGTGGCATGTGGAATCTAGTTCCCTCATCAGGGATCGAACCCAGGGCCCCTGCATTGGGAATGCAGAGTCTTAGTCACTGGATCATCTTGGAAGTCCCTCCATAGCTCTTTATATCAGTAATCATGAGGGACAATCTTTTCGCACCTAGTAGCAAAGATATATTTTTATAGGGTTCTTTCTATAAAGCAGCTTATTCAATACAGTGAATAATAACAAAGGCTAATTTTATTAAGCACTTATTACTCTGTTCTGGGCACTTGCTTAGTGCTTTGACACAGTTTTTTTATTTAAATGTTTACTGACCCTAGTAAACTGCACACACAGTCAGAACTTCTGTGTCCATTGCCTGTGGGGAAGGACAGAGAACCCCCATAAGGACAAGGAGAAGGAAGGCCTGAGGCTCTGGCAGATTCATTATCTCAGGGAGTCTGCCTCTCTTGTGCTTCTTCCTTCCTGACCTTTTACATCACCTGGCTGAGTGTTTAACTGGTGCTCCTTTGCCTCTGCCCAGAGTTCACACTGACTTGTCACACTCCATCAGGAATCAGATTCTGTCCTGCTCAGGGTGTGCCCAGACTTACCTTTGTCTTTTTGTTTTCCTGTAAAATGTTTAATTATGAACCAAACTGCCTGCAGATGGTCTATCAGAGTGAATTACCTTCAAAATAACTTGTTCCAAAGAATTGGGTCATGCCATCCATCTAGACATTGAAGAACGCCTGTCAGAGCTGATCACTTTGACTTTGGCATCTTTAATAGTGACCTTCTATGTCTCTGTAATTAATAGTGGCAGCATTGGCTCCCAGGTTCAGGGCCTTCTGAGCCCTCTCTTAGAATGCTGTTACAGGCTGTATGATTCATTCAGTTACAGACCTTTATCAGGTGGCTGTCCTGTGCCATGCCCCTGGGGGAATGCAGATGAAAGAAACTCTCCTCCCTTTAGGTTAGGGATTCAAACCCAGATGGAGGAAGAAAGGGAGCTGGACAGACAGAAGGTTTGAGTGTATATTGAAATGTCTCCATGAGCAACCATTGTCTTAATTCTGTGTATATTTTTAGTACTGATGGTTGAGATCGCCTAATAAACTGCAGAGTAGCCTTTTTCAACTAAATAAGTTACGTATCCAAGGTACACTGTATCAACATCTAAGTATCTTTTCCTGACTTTGAGAAGTGTTTGAGGTAAGTAGAGTGCGGTACTCAGATGGTTCCTTATTACCAAACCAGGAATTAAAAACCGCTAGGCTCCTGGGTGTCCACATCCAGAGCAGATATCCATGGGTTTGTCATCAGCAGGGCTTTCTGTCTCAGTCACAGCTAGAAGAGAATGTGGCAGATTTCCCAGGACCATGGAAAGCTGCTAGGGCTTCAGGGAGCTCCTAGTTCACTTTACTTAGCCCAGTTTCAGGCATGTGCCAGCCATACTCTAGAGAAACAAGATTGAAAGTTAGTGACCTTAAAAGGAAAAAGATCATTTTGGGTCTAAGTTTCCATCTTACAGATGGAAAGAAGCAGCGGAAGTGCAAATAAAGCTCTCTTTAGGAGTCCCACTGGCTGCCTAGTAAACTGGATGGGGTTATGATTATCGAGGTTTGACCAAACGCTTAGTTCTGAACTTGGGATAGCTTTCTCTGGATCCCTTACGCACATTATTATCTGGGAGGTTTTTGCCCAAGCTGACGCCTGTGGCAGGCAATTTGTTATGTAAGTGTATGTTGAAATGTCTGGTCAATAGTGATCAGGTAACAAGATGTATTAATGTGCCTCTGGTCAATAAGTTATTAATGTCCTGCTGGCTCTTTTTTTTAGGGGCTAATCAGACCATTTTTCCATTATTTCTTTTTCTGTTTGTGTTCCTCCAGGCTGCTTTCTCAGGCAGGACAGCTGCTTTATTATTTCCCTTTTTATCTTTAGGACTTATATCCAGCATGCAGAGTGTATTCCAAAAATATTTGTTGAATGAAATGAAGCTTCTAGTAGAAGGTACATTAAGGGAGTCCTGTAGGTCCTGAAGCATTTCTGAAATCCTTTAGCCTGAGTTTGTGGTTTAGGGAACACGAGTGATAACTTGTAGAAGAGATTCTGATGCTGTGTGGAATAAAATGTGAAAGTCATTGGTTTAGAGGCTTTTTTTTAAAATTGTTCCATGAATAAGATCTCATGAATAAGATCACAAACATGGACCTTGACTTTTAGAATTAAAAGCTGAAAGAGAAAGCAAAACAATTCACAACAGTGTATTAACACTTTTTAAAAAATTTTGCTTTAGATCTGCTAAAATGTATTTAGAGTTTTATTTCTCAGCTTAAGAGCTTTGAAGTAAATTTTCTCTGTGAATAGCAGTACTCTAGAGAAAAAATTCCAGTAGATACTAAAATATACTTTGTGTAAAGTTTTTTTATAGTTCACAAGTTCTGAATTTTCTCTAATCCTCTTCTTTCAGGTATTCAATGGATGGGTTTTGCCCAATGTGGAATCTGATTTTGATAGGGTTTATAAAAGAAGTTTTCTGAAAAATCTGGAATTTTTTTCTTTTGAATACTCTTTTCAGTTATTTTTGTGGCATCTAATCCAAGGTAGTATTAGAAGAAAAATATTCTTAAAAGCATAATTTCTTTTCATAATCTTTGAGGGAGTAGCACTAGTGATTTGTTTTATTTGTATGTAGAATTATATCAGCTATAGAGTGTCTTGTATCATTATAATCTATATCTCTTAACACTTACATAATCTTGAAAGATGGTACCAAAGAATTTATTTGCAGGGCAGCAGTGGAGAAACAGACATAGGAAACAGACTTATGGCCATGGGGAGAGGGGAGGAGAGGGTGAGATGTACGGAGACAGTAACGTGGAAACTTACATTACCATATGTAAAATAGATAGCCAATGGGAATTTGCTGTATGACTCAGGGAACTCAAGCAGGGGCTCTGTATCAACCTAGAGGGGTGGGATAGGGCAGGGGGATGGTTTGACAGAAAACATTCTAAAATTCTTTGTAAAGAAAACAACAAATTTCTGTAAAGCAATTATGTTTCAATTAAAAAATAAATTTAAAAAATAAAATAAATAAAATTTCAAGCAACATTTATGTCATACCAGTCAAACAGAGCTCTGTTGGAAAAAAACTGAATCATTCTCATTCTGTATCTGAAGCATTTATTTTCTTTAATGGTATGAATTTTAGGGATCTGAATTGGGTATGGTATGTGTGCATCCATGCACATGTATATATTGGGTGTTGAAGAATGGTAATTAGTAATGACAGTTATAGTTTATTACCTCTTGTGAACTTTAATTTGTTTTCCTTTGACTTGTTTCAGTGAACGGTTTGAGAATTTTATCCTCACCAGTCTCTTGAGTATTCTCCAATTTTCCCAGTTTGACTAAGAAGGCTGATTGTTTTTCTTTTTATTCATGTCCCACTTTTTATTTATTTATTTTTTTGTAATTTCATTTTTTTCTAATTAATTTATTTTTTAATTGAAGGATAATTGGTTTACAGAATTTTGTTGTTTTCTATCAAACCTCACCATGAATCCCAGCTGAGCTGCAAGGGGAGCCTCCCAGAACATTGTAGAAAGAAAATGAAAGTTGGTATTTGATTGGGTAGTGCACTCATGCCTAAGTGAAAAGTATATGTATTAGGTTGAGTAATTAAGCTATTTGCTTCTTCATACATTAAACTCTTTCATTAAATGACATATCAAGGCTATTTGACTTTTTTCTTTTTTTGATAAGCTCTTTCTTTTTTTTTAAATTTATTTTGTATTGGAAGATAATTGCTTTACAGAATTTTGCTGTTTTCTGTCAAACCTCAACATGAATCAGCCATAGGTATACATATATCCCCTCCCTTTTGAAACCCCCTCCCATCTCCCTCCCCATCCCACCCCTCTAGGTTGATACAGAGCGGCTGTTTGAGTTTCCTGAGCCATACATCAAATTCCCGTTGGCTGTCTATTTTACATATGCTAATGTAAGTTTCCATGTTACTCTTTCCATACATCTCACCCTCTCCTTCCCTCTCCCCATGTCCATAAGTCTATTTTCTATGTCTGTTTCTCCACTGTTGCCCTGTAAGTAAATTCTTCAGTACCATTTTTCTAGATTCCGTATATATGTGTTAGAATATGGTTTATCTTTCTCTTTCTGACTCACTTCACTCGATATAATAGGTTCTAGGTTCATCTACCTCATTAGAACTGACTCAAATGTGTTCCTTTTTATGGCTGAGTAATATTCCACTGTGTATATGTACCACAACTTCTTTATCCATTCATCTGTTGATGGGCATCTAGGTTGCTTCCATGTTGTAGTTATTGTAAATAGTGCTGCAGTGAACAATGGGGTACATGTGTCTCTTTCAATTTTGGTTTCCTCAGGGCATATGCCTAGGATTGGGATTGCTGGGTCATATGGTGGCTTTATTCCTAGTTTTTTAAGGAATTCACATACCTTCTTCCATAGTGGCTGTGTCAATTTACATTCCCACCAACAGTGCAAGAGTGTTCTCTTTTCTCCACACTCTTTCCAGCATTTATTGTTTGTAGGCTTTTTGATGAGAGCCATTCTGACCAGTGTGAGGTGATAGCTCATTGTAGTTTTGATTTGCATTCCTCTAATAATGAATGATGTGGACCATCTTTTCATGTGTTTGTTAGCCATCTGTATTTCTTCTTTGGAGAAATGTCTGTTGAGGTCTTTTTCCCACTTTTTGATCGGGTTATTTGTTTTTCTGGTATTGAGTTATATGAGCTGCTTGTATATTTTGGAAATTAATCCTTTGTCAATTGTTTCATTTGCTATTATTTTCTCCCATTCTGAAGTTTGTCTTTTCACCTTGCTTATAGTTTCCTTTGCTGTGCAAAATCTTTTAAGTTTAATCAAGTCCCACTTGTTTACTTTTGTTTTTATTTCCATTATTCTAGGAGGTGGGTCATAGAGGATCTTGCTTTGGTTTATGTTATTGGGTGTTCTGCCTGCTTTCCTCTAAGAGTTTTATAGTTTCTGGTCTTACATTTAGGTCTTTAATCTATGTTGAGTTTATCTTTGTGTATGGTGTTAGGAAGTATTCTAATTTCATTCTTTAACATGTAGCTGTCCAGTTTTCCCAGCACCATTTATTGAAGAGGCTGTCTTTGCCCCATTGTATATTTTTTCCTCCTTTGTCAAAAATAAGGTACCCTTAGGTGCATGGGTTTATTTCTGGGCTTTCTATCTTGTTCCATTGGTCTCTATTTCTGTTTTTGTGCCAGTACAATGCTGCCTTGATAGCTGTAGCTCTGTAGTATAATCTGAAGTCAGGAAGCTTGATTCCTGCAGCTCCATTCTTCTTTCTCAAAACTGCTTTGGCTATTTGGGGTCTTTTGTGTTTCCATATGAATTGTGAAATTTTTTGTTCTAGTTCTGTGAAAAATGCCATTGGTAATTTGATAGGAATTGCATTAAATCTGTAGACTGCATTTGGTAGTATAGTCATTTTCACAGTATTGATTCTGCCTACCCAGGAACAAGGAATATGTCTCCATCTGTTTATGTCATCTTTGATTTTTTTCATTAGTGTCTTATAATTTTCTGTGTACAGTTCTTTTGTCTCCTTAGGTAAGTTTACTCCTAGATATTTAGTTCTTTTTGTTGCAATGATGAATGGAATTGATTCCTTCATTTCTCTTTCTAATTTTTCATTGTTAGTATACAGAAATGCAAGTGATTTCTGTGTATTGATTTTGTATCCTGCAACTTTGCTAAATTCACTAATTAGCTCTAGTAATTTTCTGATACTATCTTTAGAGTTTTCTATGTACAGTATCATGTCATCTGTAAACAATGAGAACTTTACTTCTTCTTATCCGATCTGGATTCCTTTATTTCTTTTTCTTCTCTGATTGCTGTAGCTAGGACTTCCAGAACTATGTTGAATAATAGTGGCAAAAGTGGACACCCTTGTCTTGTTCCTGATCTTAGGGGGAATGCTTTCAGTTTTTCACCATTGAGAATTATGTTTGCTGTAGGCTTATCATATATGGCTTTTACTATGTTGAGGTAGATTCCTTCTGTGCCCTTTTTTTGAAGAGTTTTAATTACAAATGAGTGCTGAATTTTGTCAAAGGCTTTTTTTGCATCTATTGACATGATCGTATGGTTTTTATCTTTCAACTTGTTAATATGGTGTATCACATTGATTGATTTGGGCATACTGAAGAATCCTTGCATCCCTGGAATAAACCCAGCTTGATCATGGTGTATGAGCTTTTTGATGTGTTGCTGAATTCTGTCTGCTGAAATTTTGTTGAGGATTTTTGCATCTATGTTCATCAGTGATATTGGCCTATAGTTTTCTTTGTTTGTATTGTCTTTGTCTGGTTTTGGTATCAGGGTGATGGTGGCCTCATAGAATGAGTTTGGAAGTGATCCTTCCTCTGCAGTTTTTTGAAAGAGTTTTGTAAGGATAGGCATTAGCTCTTCTCTGAATGTTTGATAGAATTCTCCTGTGAAGCCATCTGGTCCTAGGCTTTTGTTTTTTTGGAAGATTTTTGATCACAATTTCAATTTCAGTGCTTGTTATTGGGTTGTTCATAATTTCTATTTCTTCCTGGTTCAGTCTTGGTAGGTTGAACTTTTCTAAGAATCTGTCCATTTCTTCCAGGTAATCTATTTTATTGCCACATAGTTGTTCATAATAGTCTCTTATAATCCTTTGTATTTCTGCACTGTCTATTGTAACCTCTCCTTTTCATTTCTAATTTTGTTGACTTGATTCTTCTCTCTTTTTTTCTTGATGAGTCTGGCTAAGGGTTTGTCAATTTTGCTTGTCTTCTCAAAGAACCAGCTTTTAGTTTTATCAATCTTTACTATTGTTTCTTTCATTTCTTTTTCATTTATTTCTGTTCAGATCTTTATGATTTCTTTCCTTCTACTAATTTTGGGGGTTTTTTCCTTCTTCTTCTTCTTCCAGTTGTTTTAGGTGTAAAGTTAGGTTGTCTATTTGATGTTTTTCTTGTTTCTTGAGGTAGGATTATGTTGTTATAAACCTCCCTCTTAGAACTGGTTTTGCTGCATCCCATAGGTTTTGAGTTGTCATGTTTTCATTGTCATTTGTTTCTAGAAATTTTTTTATTTCCCTTTGATTTCTTCAGTAACCTGTTGGTTATTTAGAAACATGTTGTTTAATCTCCATGTGTTTGTGTTTCTTATAGTTTTTTTCTTGTAATTGATATCTAGTCTCATAGCATTGTGGTCGGAGAAGATGCTTGATACAGTTTCAATTTTCTTAAATTTACTGAGGTTTGATTTGTGACCCAACATGTGGTCTGTCCTGGAGAATGTTCCATATGCACTTGAGAAGATTGTGTATTCTGTATTTGGATTGAATGTCCTGAAGATATCAATGAGATCCGTCTCATCTAATGTACTGTTTACGACTTGTGTTTCCTTATTGATTTTCTCTTTTGATGCTCTGTCCATTGGTGTGAGTGGGGTGTTAATGTCTCCTACTATTATTATGTTACTGTCAGTTTCTCCTTTTATGTCTTTTAGTTTTGTCTTATGTTTTGAGTTGCTCCTATGTTGGGTGCATAGACATTTACAATTGTTATGTCTTCCTCTTGGATTGATCCCTTGATCATTATGTAGTGTCCTTCCTTATCTCTTATAATCTTCTTTATTTTAAGGTCTATGTTGTCTGATATAAGGATTGCTACTCCAGCTTTTTTTTGCTTCCCATTTGCATGGAATATATTTTTCCATCCTCTCACTTTCAGTCTTTATGTGTTTTGAGTTCTGAAGTGGGTTTCTTGCAGACAGCATATATATGAGTCTTGTTTTTGTATCCATTCAACCAGTCTGTGTCTTTTGGTTGGAGCATTTAATCCATGTACATTTAAAGTAATTACTGATATATGTGTTCCTATTGCCATTTTCTAATTGTTTGGGGTTGATTTTGTAGATCTTTTTTCTTCTGTTGTATTTCTTGACTATATAAGTCTGTTTAACATTTGTTGTGAAGCTAGTTTGGTGGTACTGAATTCTCTTTAACTTTTGCTTGTCTGAAAAGCTTTTTATTTCTCCATCAATTTTGAATGAGGTCATTGTTGGGTACTGTAATCTTGGTTGTAGATTTTTCCCTTTCAGTACTTTAAATATATCCTGCCATGCCCTTCTGGCCTGCAGAGCTTCTGCTGAAAGATCAGCTGTTAATCGTCAGGGGTTTCCCTTGTATGTTACTTCTTGCTTCTCCTTTGCTGCTTTTAATATTCTTTCTTTGTGTTTAGTCTTTATTAGTTTGATTAGTATGAGTCTTGGCATGTTTCTCCTTGGGTTTATTCTGTATGGGACTCTTTGTGCCTCTTGGACTTGATTGGCTATTTCCTTTTCCATTCTGGGGAAATTTTCAACTATAATCTCTTCAAAAATTTTCTCATACCCTTTCTTTCTCTCTTCTTCTTCTGGGACCCCTATAATTTGAATGTTGGTGCATTTGATGTGGTCCCAGAAGTTTCTGAGACTGTCCTCAGCTCTTTTCATTCTTTTTACTGTATTCTGCTCTTCAGAAGTTATTTCCACCGTTTTATCTTCCCGCTTATTGATTCGTTCTTCTGCTTCAGATATGCTGCTGTTGATTCCTTTAGAGTATTTTTAATTTCAGCAATTGTGTTGTTTCATGTTGTAATTGTGTTGTCTCTGTGTGCTTATTCTTTAATTCTTTTAGGTCTTAGCTAATTGGTTCTTGCATTTTCTCTATTTGTTTTCAAGGTTTTTGATCATCTTTACTATCATTATTCTGAATTGTTTTTCAGGTAACTGTCCTATTTCCTCTTCATTTATTTGGACTTCTGTGTTTCTAGTTTCTTCCTTCATTTGTGCAGTATTTCTCCGCCTTTTCATTTTTTTTTTTAAGTTATTATATTTGAGGTCTCCTTTTCCCATGCTTCAAGGAAAGTTGAATTCTTTCCTTGAAGAAGGTTGAATTCTTTCTTCCTTTTGGTTTCTGCCCTCCTGAGGTTGCTCCAGTGGTTTGTGTGAGCTTTGTATAGGGTGAGATTTGTGCTGAGTTTTTCTTTGTTTTTCCTCTGATGGGAAGGCTGAGTGAGGTGGTACTCCTGTCTGTTGATGATTGGGTTTGTATTTTTGTTTTGTTTGTTGTTTAGATGAGGCGTCCTGCACAGGGTGCTACTGGTGGTTGGGTGATGCCGGGTCTTGTATCCAAGTGGTGTCCTTTATGTGAGTTCTCACTATTTGATACTCCCTAGAGTTAGTCCTCTGGTAGTCTAGGGTCTTGGAGTCAGTGTTCCTACTCCAAAGGCTTAGGATTTGATCTCTGGTCAGGAATCAAGATTCCACAAGTGGTTTGTTATGGCATTAAGGGAGAGTAAAACCAATATCCAAAAATGAGAAACCAAAGATGAACCCCAGACAAATGGCAGTTACAAAATCAGGTAAATAATAATTAAAATAATGGAATATACACATATACATATACCCCCATGAGCAAAGTGAAAACAGTCCAACAAAAATAAAGTACAGTAGATTGATCTGGTGAACAAAGAAAATCAAAAATTATATTTACCAGTTAAGAACAAAACTAACTTAAGCACAAATTGGAAAACAAAACTAAAGCCAAGTGCCCAGTGGGGAATAAAGCAGTGAAAACAAAACTAACAAATATGTTGAGAGGAAAGGAAAGAAAGAAAGAATAGATATGCAAAGTTAAATAGAGGTAAATGAAGAAGATTTATATACATTTAAGATTAACTGCAAGGGAAAAGAACATTAGTAAAGGCAAATGAAAGAATAAATGTCGAAAAAATATAATAGGTTTAAAAAATTAAAAATTAAAATTTTAAAAAAGAGAAAAGAAAAAAATGAAAGAAGAAAGAAAAGGGGGGAGAAAAAAGGAAAACTCCACAGAACTGCAAAAGCCCAGTGTAGAGCCAGAGGTTTATAACAACAATAGAAAGTGTGGCTGAATAAACACATATACATATACACCCATAAGCAAAATCAAAACACTCCAACAAGAATTAAGTACAATAGATTGACCCAGCAAACAAAGGAAAACAAAAATTATATCTACCAGAACAAAACTAATTAAAGCACAAACTGGAAAACAAAGCAAGGTGCCAACTGGGGAATAAAGCAATGGAAATAAAACTAACAAATATGTTGAGAGGAAAGAAGAGAAAGAAAAGAAAGAAAGAATAGATATGCAAAGTTAAACAGAGGTAGATAAAAAAGATATCAGTTAAAGATTAACTGCAAGGGGAAAAGAACAGTAGGAAAAGCAAACAAAGAAATAAATGTAGAAAAAATAACAATAGGTTTAAAAAATTAAAAAAGAGAAAAGAAAAAAAGGAAAACTCCACAGAACTGCAAAAGCCCAACGTAGAGGTTTATGACAACAATTAAAAATGTGACTGAGGGAAAAGAAAAAAAAAACTCAAAAGTTTAATTGGATTTCTTAGTGCCAATAAAATTGACAAGTACAACAGAGAGGGGAAAAAAAGAAAAAATAAATCCAAAAGAATCTGCAGAACAAGTCAAAAAATAAGAATAATAAATGTTTTTCCTGAGCCTCTGCTGTCAGAGTCCTTTCCTGTGCTGGGACTTACCTCCCTCGGATGCCCTCCAACACTACTGATTTCTGGACAGCTCAGATTCTAATCTGGTCCTACATCTGTATGTTCTTGCCTCCAGTGTCCACAGCTATCAGAGCTAGTGCGTTTTCTTTTGTGGGAGCTCTCAATGGCCTTTTATATATTCCATAGACACAGAATCTGCTTAGTTGATCATGTGATTTTAATCTACAGCTTGTACAGCTTGTAGGAAGGTTTTGGGTCTTCTTCCTTAGCCACACTGCCCCTGGGTTTCAATTGTGGTTTTATTTCCACATTTACATGTGGGTTGTCCCCTGGGGTTTAGCTCCTAAGACTGCCCTGGAGCACTTAGGTTTGCCCCTGTGAGGCCCAGCTGTGGAAGTGGTGCGGCTGCTTGGGTCGCAGGGGTTCTGGCAGCACCAGGTACTCGGGGGTGGCTAGGGCAGCAGGAAATAGAGTGCTCTAGAAGGGTATGGCAACCAGTATTGGCCAATATGCTCCAGTATTCTTGCCTGGAGAACCCCCTCTCTAACAGAGAAGCCTGGCAGGCCACAATCTACAGGGTCAGAAAGAGTTGGACAGGACTGATGCGAGCCTGCATGCATAAACACAAGACGTTTTGGGGGGTTTTTTGCCTGTGGCAGCTCTGCCCCAGTGAGAGTTGAGTGTGAAGGTGGTGCAGCTGCTTGGCTTGCAGGGACCCTGGCAGCGCTAAGTGTCCAGGGACACAAACTGCCTCCACAGCAGAAGTTATGGCCCTATCAGAGTCTTCTTTTCCGAGCCTCTTGTACCTGGCGATCAGAAGGCCTCTTTGGCCAGTCTTTCTCCATAGCTCCGCCAGTTCAGGCACTTAGAGGGATCCTTTGCATGGGGTCCTTCTCTGCTGTTCGGCACATCAGGCATATAGAGGGCCCCACCCTGTAGATCCTGAAGACTTCTCTGGTGGCTCAGACAGTAAAGCATCTGCCTACAATGTGGGAGACCTGGGTTCAATCCCTGGGTTGGGAAGATCTGGAGAAGGAAATGGCAACCCACTCCAGTATTCTTGCCTGGAAAATCCCATGGACAGAGGAGCCTGTTAGGCTACAGTCTATGAGGTCACAAAGTTCGTTCTTTCTTTTTACCTTGTAAATCGGTACATCAGGCACTTAAAGGGGCCCCCTGGGTGGGGTCCTACTCTGTAATTCAGTGTATCAGGTGTTTGATGCCCCAGCCTCTCTATTGCTCAGCTGTTGATGCTGGCCTGTGGAGGGAGAGAGGCTATGGTAATGGTTTCGCCCACTACTCATGACTCAGCAGTATCGCCTTGCTTCCATGGCTGCCTGGCTTTCCTCCACAGGCATTTCCCACCATGGTCTCCTCCCTCACATCCCCTTGATCGGTCTCTCCACAGTCAACAGCAGCCCTCGCACGGGGATTGTTCCACAATCCCTAAACTCCGGCTCCCAGCCACTGCCCCTTCTAGGACACCTGCGTTTCTGCCTGGCATATGTATGATTGCAGCAAGTACAGTCTGATTCTCATTCCATTTAGGCTGCCACAGATCAACTGTTTCAATATCAGCCTTAAATGGCTTTCCTCTGACTCAGACAATTGCCCCGCTGTGCAGACTGGACCCCTGCTTCAGTTCCCCCACTAGCTGAGGGTAGGTCCAGTCCTGTTAATACTCATGTTTTTTCCCCTAGTTCCTTCCTCCTACTGAGTTTTGCGTGGATCTATATATTCTTTTCACCAGTCAGGTCCTCCTGTCCGCTCCCAGCTGGTGCTCTGCATGCACTTCTGTGTCTGAAGGTGTATTCCTGATGTATCTGTGGAGAGATGTACTCCACGTCCACCTACTCCTCCGCCATCTCGTTCTCCCACTTTTTTCTTTTTAATAAGAGTAGATGATTATATTTTTCTGTTTTAATGCTAGACTTTTTCTTATTATGCTAGTAAGAATAATCTCATTAATATAAGTTTTCCAGCAAACACTGCCACATTTACATGCTAATAAACAGGGAAAAAGAGCAGGATTTGAACCCTGGTCTCTTTGGATAATAAAAGTTGTGTTCTTTCTAGGATAATTTGCCACCTCCCAATATAAATAATTTTAAATGAAATTTTTTTGAATGAATAAATGAAATTGAATGCAAAATTTTGTCTTTTTTTTTTTTAGAATGAATTCTGTGTACATAGTGCTACATGCTAAGTTCAAAATTCAAGAATTTGGCCTAATCATTTTCATTAAAGACTAAGATGGCCTTGCTTTCTGCTCTGCATTCTGATTTAGCTGGTGTCTTTGGGTCTTACTTTGTGTCAGACCCTGAATTAGGCATTTCCAATACCTGCCCCACATGACCCTGAGAGGTAGATGTTGATATCAAGATTTTATATGTAAGGCATGGGTGCTCAGAAATGAGTAAAATGCTAAAGATATTTCTCCAGAACCAGTTCTGTTCAACCATAATAGCTTAGCAGTCATTTAAAAACATATTTGCACTTAGAATATATGTAGTCCAGCCAACAATGCAGAGAAGGCAATGGCACCCCACTCCAGTACTCTTGCCTGGAAAATCCCATGGACGGAGGAGCCTAGAAGGCTGCAGTCCATGGGGTCACTGAGGGTCAGACACGACTGAGCGGCTCCACTTCCACTTTTCACTTTCATGCATTGGAGAAGGAAATGGCAACCCACCCAGTGTTCTTGCCTGGAGAATCCCAGGGACAGGGGAGCCTGGTGGGCTGCCGTCTGTGGGGTCGCACAGAGTTGGACATGACTGAAGGGACTTAGCAGCAGCAGCAGCCAACAATGAGGCTATACTCCTATTTACTTTCACTTTCCTTTTTCTGCTGAGAGTTGGTTTGCTGCTGCTGCTAAGTTGATTCAGTAGTGTCCAAATCTGTGTGACCCCACAGACGGCAGCCCACCAGGCTCCCCCCATCCCTGGGATTCTCCAGGCAAGAACACTGAGTGGGTTGCCATTTCCTTCTACAATGCATGAAACTAAGAAGTGAAAGTGAAGTTGCTCAGTTGTGTCTGACTCTTAGCGACCCCATGGACTGAAGCCCACCAGGCTCCTCTGTCCATGGGATTTTCCAGGCAAGAGTACTGGAGTGAGGTGCCATTGCCTTCTCCGGAGAGTTGGTTTAGGCAGTAAAATAACAAAGATTGAGGTTTAACTTCTAAATTTTAATAGTTTAACTGGGATATAGTTCATATACTATAAAATTTACCCATTTAAGGTGTACAGTGATATTCACTCAGCCATGTCTGACTCTTTGTGACCCCAGGGACTGTAGCCCACCAGGCTCCTCAGTCCATGGAATTTCCCAGGCAAGAATACTAGAGTGGGTTGCCATTTCTTTCTCCAGGGGATCTTCCCAACCCAGGGATTGAACCCAGGTCTCTAACATTGCAGGCAAGTTATTTACTGTCTGAGGCAACAGGGAAGCCCTTTAAGGTGTACAGTTCAGTGCTTAATTTAGTATAGTCACAGGGTGGTCAAACCATCATAATTTCTAATTTCTGAATCTGACTGTTTGTTGTTGGTTTATTCTACTATCATTGGCCATAAGATAAGAAATAGAATCATATATCATAAAATAATGTAGACCCAGTCTCTATAATTTTCTGATTCATCTTTGTCCAACCAAAGTCCAGTAACTTCGCTCTTTCAACTTTAGTACAAAAAGCTTCGTCACCATCCATGAGAAATATTTGCTTATAGGATATTAAGCTGATTTTCATATGTGCCATAGAGAAGTCTTAGAATGTGACATCTACTTCCTCATAATGTAATTCTTGAAGACATATAAAGGGGAACCCAAAGCATGTATGTAATTAGTATTTATTAATGTGCCTTCTTCAGGTTTAAAAAAAAAATCCTCTAATAACCATTGATAGCCATTTCTGACTAATGGATAAGGAGATCAAGCCTCAAGATATCTAGATACAGTCTCTTCCCTCGTTAACTTGACTTTTAGATTAGAAAAAAAGTCACCTGAGGATCATAAGAGACTTAATAAACTATGTTATACGAATATGTAGTTAATGTACTTTGTACACACTCATGTATACTATATATGAAGAGCAATTTTTATTTTCAAAGTGCCACTGCATCTTTAATTCGGGTAGTGGTTGAAACACTTCCAGTTTTCCACCCAGTTTTTGGTTGGTAAAATTGGAGAATGGACACATTAATTAAGTCCTGTGTTCAAGATAAGACCTAGTCAATGGTCGACATTGCAAAAAAGTACTGGTTTCCTGCCTATGGCCCAGGTACTTCCTTATAACTTCATTGAAACCATCCTTGGTTTCCATCTCTTGACTTACCCATTAAATGTGATATCTATACAGAGACATACTAGACTAATAACAGAATAACATTAGAATGTACAGATGTGAGAACTGGACCATAAAGAAGGCTTAGCACCAAAGAGTTGATGCTTTTGAACTTCAGTGGTAGAGAAGATTCTTGAGAGCCCCTTGGACAGCAAGGAGATCAAACCAGTGAATCCTAAAGGAAATCAACCCTGAATATTCATTGGAAGGACTGACGCTGAAGCTCCAATTATTTGCCCACCTGATGAGAGCTGACTCTGGGAAAGGCCCTGATGCTGGGAAAGATTGAGGGCAAGAGAAGAGGGCAACAGAGAATGAGATGGTTGGATGGCGTCACTGACTCAGTGGACATGAGTTTGAGCAAACTCAGGGAGATAGTGAAGGACAGAGAAGCCTGGCGTGCTGGCTGTTCATAGGGTCACAAAGAGTCGGACACGACTTAGCGACTGAACAACAAGAATCCCTTATAGTTTCTGTAACATAATTTCTCCCATGTGTCTATGCCATTGACTTGCTATTTGTTCTGCCAAAATTATATTCCTCTACTCCCCACAACCCCATGGAAGTTCTCATCCTTCCGGTCTCATCTGAAAAACCAGATCTCTGCAGTCCTCCCATTTGCCCAGTGTGGCTGTAAGTTTGCCCTGTTCTGTGCCTCCCCTATACTTTGCATTAACCAGGCAAGAGTGATTTTCTTACCATGTCATAATAATACACTTATTGCTTGTCATCTACCATTTGAGCAGGAGCTCCTTGAAGGACCATTTCTATCTGCTCCTCCATGGTGCCTGACGCATGTTTTATTTTGAATTCTGAGTGAATGTCATGTTGTTCTAGGGAAGGTGTTGATTATATAATTTCATTCCTCTGTCTCCTCAAAGCCAAGGACAACAGTGAGAAGGTCCTTCCTTCAACAGCCAAGGCTTAACCAAGAGCACAGTAACTGGATAACAGTGTGATAGAGAAAGAGATTTCAAGATGAAAGATTCTGTTAGCTCTGTCACTTAAGTGGCTCAGGAAGGTCGCTGAAGATTTTTGTGCCTCAGGTTTCCTCATATCCTTGGGCAATAGTAGTGCCTAGTTCACTGGGTTATTGTGAGAATCAGTTGAGACATTTTATGGAAAAGTAGCTTGCAAACATGAGAAGAGACCTTCAAATCTGGTAGAAAGAACAGGTGGTTTGGCCTTAAATCAGATTTTAAGCCCAGACTCCACCACTAATGATTTGACTTGCACAACTTAACTCCTGAGAGCCTATGTCTTTGCTTGTCAAAGGAAAGCAGTAACACTTAGGCAACTTAGAGTAATGCTGTGAAGGTTAGATGGAATCCAGGCAACGCTCCATTTATAGTCCATCTGTGTGTGTTCAACAGTTAGCAACCAGCGCTTTTGCACATTGTATATTCATACCTCTGCACCCTCTTTTCTGTGGCAGATTTTACCCCAGGGAGAGCAGGGCCTTCCTCTCAGGCCAGGGAGAGGACAGTAAGGGCAGGCTGCTGGAGGAAGTTACTGACTCTCCCGGCCTGTGACCCCAGCTGGCCTGGGCGTGCCTTGGGACAGGGATGAGGCAAAGCCTCAGTGTGGTGTCCCAGCACATTCCTAGGGCAGCTGTTTCTACTGCAGCTTCTTTTACCATTTCTTTTTGAAGCTCCTTATTGAATTTAAAGCATGCATACCAAAAAAGGTACATAGCCTAAGTGTATAGATCACATTTTATAAACTGAACACACCCACGTAACCAGATCATTCATTCTCATTACTGCCCGATGTTCCACTTTGTAAATGCACCACATTTGATTTTTCTGTTCTAGTGCTGATGGACGTTTGGATAACCTACAGTTTAGGGGTGTTGTGGAGTGCTCTTGTGATTGCTTATTCATGTCTTTTGAGGGGTGTATGTATTTCTCACGGGTGTATACTTAGTAGTGGGAATGCTGGGCCATAGAGTGTGCATATATTCAGTTTGGGTAGATATTAAAAAAAATTTCCCAGCATGTTTGTATAAATTCATACTCCCACCAGAAGTGTTTGAGTTCTAACTGCTCCACATCCTCACATCTTCAGTATTATCTGTATTTTTAATTTTAGGAGTTCTGGTGGATTTTACAAGACTGTGTAGCATTTTGGAAGTGGAATCATTCCCTCGGCCCCCAAAGCTTCAAATTTAATACGTTCATTTTCAGGAATGTGCTGTGTACAGAAGCAGGGGATTGTGAAGATACAAAGCTCCTGCTATGGTGCTTGGTATATGGAAGGAAGATGACAAATGATAGCTGCTATCATTATCATCCTCCTTGACATCATCATCATCACTACTCACTGTCTTCTTTGCTCTTAAGAGGAGAGAGTAGGACACGGTAGATCCAAGGGTGAATAAGACATAGTCTCTACCCAACAGGAGCTCAAGAGCTAGTTGAAGAGGCCAGCACTGGAAATAGATTATTTTTAGAGGGTACAATAGGAACTTGAGAAAGAGGTAGTGCTTGAGCTGGGACTTGAAGAAGTCAGAGTTCAACAGGAAAAAAAAAAGGAAATGGCAGGGGCACAAAACCCTTGGTGGGGAGTGGCTGCTGTGGGCAGCATGCTAGAAGAGAAGAGCCATCTGAGGCTGGAATCATTGTGTGCTGGTGTTGGTGTTTCAGGGGTTGTCACCCTTGCTAGGATGCATGGGGCAGAGCTGGTGACCATTCGGGGTCCGTGTGACATTACAGTACCCTGCTGCTGTGTTCTCCACCCTACATCTTTTATTTTCTTCGTCAATCAGCCTTCTCTTCTCTCTCTTGGGATCAAAACCTGTCCCGAGTACAAGGTGCTTGAAAACCACCACTGAAGCTTTGATAGCTGCAAAATGTCAGTGGTTACAAGGATCCCACAGCTTCTTTGCTGTGTGTTCCTTTAACTATGTTTATGTTGAGGACTGGCTAATAGTTTTTATTCTCGTGTGGGTCCAGGTTGCTTGTGGTGGCAATTAAGTTTAATAAAATGCTCTTCTGCCAGTGCCATATGTAGACCATGAATAAATGTTCTTGAGGAATTTTGATGATTGTGATGATGGCGATAAGGGTGATGATCAAGAACTAATACAATGTCTCATTGATTGAGCATCAACTATGTGTCAAGCATTGGCTGTATAACAGTAAGGAAGATGGACACGATCCTTATCCCATGGAACCTAGAATCTTAGGGAGGATCAGACAAGTAAATAGTTGGTTCTACTAATATAATAAGGGCTGTGATGGATAGAGGTACACAGTTGTGTGAGAGCACACCAGAGAAGCACCTCACCCAGACTAGGAATCAGGGAGGGCTTCCTGGGAAAGGCAACATAAACTGATAGCCTTGTGAAGGGAGGTGGGGAGGAAGTATTCCACGCAGAGAAAACTGTGTAGGAGGAGTAGAGTGCCAGGGAGGTTGGCTAATTGGAGAAGCTGGAAGAAGAGGCTAGAAATAGAAAGCATTTTGCCACTTAATGTTTTCATTTGCATCTGTGTCATAATGTCTTTTGTTTGCCTGTTTTCTAGGAATGTTTACCCTTGCGGAAGTTGCTTCACTTAATGACATTCAGCCAACTTACCGAATCCTGAAACCATGGTGGGACGTGTTTATGGATTACCTGGCTGTTGTTATGCTGATGGTAGCCATCTTTGCAGGAACCATGCAACTTACCAAAGATCAGGTGGTCTGCTTGCCAGTATTGCCAGCTCCTGTAAATTCAAAGGCACACGCTACACCAGGAAATGCCGACATTACCACCAACATCCCGAAGACGGAATCAGCCACAGACCAAGACCAAGATGGGCGGATGACAAATGAGATTTCCTTTGGCGCAGCTGCTGTGACACCTGACATACCTCTCAGAGCCACATATCCTCATGCAGATTCCACAGCTCCAAATCAGGAGGCCAAGAAAGAGAAGAAAGACCCAACAGGCCGAAAAACAAACTTGGATTTCCAGCAATATGTATTTATTAATCAGATGTGTTACCATCTGGCCCTTCCGTGGTATTCCAAGTACTTTCCATACCTTGCTCTTATACATACTATTATTCTCATGGTCAGTAGCAACTTTTGGTTCAAATATCCTAAAACATGCTCAAAAGTAGAGCATTTTGTTTCGATATTAGGAAAGTGCTTTGAATCTCCTTGGACTACTAAAGCATTGTCTGAGACAGCGTGTGAAGACTCGGAGGAAAACAAGCAGAGAATAACAGGTGCCCAGACTCTACCAAAGCACGTGTCTACCAGCAGTGATGAAGGGAGCCCCAGCGCCAGCACCCCGATGATCAACAAGACTGGGTTCAAATTTTCAGCCGAGAAGCCCGTGATCGAAGTCCCCAGCATGACCATCCTGGATAAAAAGGACGGGGAACAGGCCAAAGCCCTGTTCGAGAAAGTGCGGAAGTTCCGTGCTCACGTGGAAGACAGTGACCTGATCTATAAACTCTATGTGGTCCAAACAGTTATCAAAACGGCCAAATTCATTTTTATTCTCTGCTACACAGCAAACTTTGTCAACGCAATCAGCTTTGAGCACGTCTGCAAGCCCAAAGTGGAGCACCTGACTGGTTATGAGGTGTTCGAGTGCACCCACAACATGGCGTACATGCTGAAAAAGCTGCTCATCAGTTACATATCCATTATTTGTGTGTATGGTTTTATCTGCCTCTACACTCTCTTCTGGTTATTCAGGATTCCTCTGAAGGAATATTCTTTTGAAAAAGTCAGAGAAGAGAGCAGTTTCAGTGACATTCCAGATGTCAAAAATGACTTTGCGTTCCTTCTCCACATGGTAGACCAGTATGACCAGCTCTATTCCAAGCGTTTTGGGGTGTTCTTGTCAGAAGTCAGTGAAAATAAGCTTCGGGAAATTAGTTTGAACCACGAGTGGACATTTGAAAAACTGAGGCAGCACGTGTCACGCAACGCCCAGGACAAGCAGGAGCTCCATTTGTTTATGCTGTCAGGCGTGCCCGATGCTGTCTTTGACCTCACCGACCTGGATGTGCTAAAACTTGAGCTGATTCCAGAAGCTAAACTTCCTGCTAAGATTTCTCAAATGACTAATCTCCAAGAGCTTCACCTGTGCCACTGCCCTGCAAAAGTGGAGCAGACTGCTTTCAGCTTTCTCCGCGATCACTTGAGATGCCTTCACGTGAAGTTCACTGATGTGGCAGAAATTCCTGCCTGGGTGTATCTGCTCAAAAACCTTCGCGAACTGTACTTGATAGGCAATTTGAACTCTGAAAACAATAAGATGATAGGCCTCGAATCTCTCCGAGAGTTGCGGCACCTTAAGATCCTCCACGTGAAGAGCAATTTGACCAAAGTCCCCTCCAACATTACTGATGTGGCCCCACATCTCACCAAGTTAGTCATTCATAATGACGGCACTAAACTCCTGGTACTGAACAGCCTTAAGAAAATGATGAATGTTGCCGAGCTTGAACTCCAAAACTGTGAGCTAGAGAGAATTCCACATGCTATTTTCAGCCTCTCTAACTTACAGGAACTGGATTTAAAGTCAAATAACATCCGCACAATTGAAGAAATCATCAGTTTCCAGCATTTAAAACGACTTACTTGTTTAAAACTATGGCATAATAAAATTGTCACCATTCCACCCTCCATCACTCACGTCAAAAACTTGGAGTCACTTTATTTCTCTAACAACAAGCTGGAATCCCTACCGGTGGCAGTGTTTAGTTTACAGAAACTCAGATGCTTAGATGTGAGTTACAACAACATTTCCATGATCCCAATAGAAATAGGATTGCTTCAGAACCTGCAGCATTTGCATATCACAGGGAACAAAGTGGACGTTCTGCCAAAACAGCTGTTTAAATGTGTTAAGTTGAGGACTTTGAATCTGGGGCAGAACTGCATCACATCCCTCCCAGAGAAGATCGGTCAGCTGTCACAGCTCACCCAGCTGGAGCTAAAGGGGAACTGCTTGGACCGCCTGCCAGCCCAGCTGGGCCAGTGTCGCCTGCTCAAGAAAAGTGGGCTTGTGGTGGAAGATCACCTTTTTGACACCCTTCCCCTGGAAGTCAAAGAAGCGTTGAATCAAGATATAAATATTCCCTTTGCAAATGGGATTTAAACTGAGATCCTGCATGCACATATGTGTGCAGGAACCACTTCCTAGATTGCAGATGTTCACGTACCAGTTATTGCAAGATGATGCATTTTAGGAGTAGATACACCTCTAAAAATACAACACAGAGAGAGGAAGCATAGAAGGCTGATAGAAGACATAACTGAATGTTCAGCGTTTGTAGTGTTTTAAGTCATTTACTTCCAAATCTTTTCTCTCTTTTTCTTTTTTCTGGGGAAAGGGAAGGAAAAATTATAATCACTAATCTTGGTTTCTTTTTAAATTGTTTGTAACTTGGATGCTGCCGCTACTGAATGTTTACAAATTGCTTGCCTGCTAAAGTAAATGATTAAATTGACATTTTCTTACTATACCACCTTTTTTTGAGGTGTCTTGATTTACTTTGTTTAATTGGTATAATAAGGCTTTAATTCAGACCACTGAAGGCACGTCAGGTAAATTTAGATTTGCTGA
This sequence comes from Budorcas taxicolor, assembly GCF_023091745.1. Classification (NCBI taxonomy): domain Eukaryota; kingdom Metazoa; phylum Chordata; class Mammalia; order Artiodactyla; family Bovidae; genus Budorcas; species Budorcas taxicolor. The sequence goes on along the minus strand of NC_068912.1, from coordinate 53,609,865 downwards.
AATGCTGATTTCTTTTTTTGTTTTAATTTCAAGCACCTAAAATAAGCACTTCTTATAATATTTAACTGGTGCTACCACTTCTGAGAATCCCATTTTATAGATTTTATACTCTTGAAGGCCTGAAATGCAGCAAAAGAGTGTAGATCGTTGAGGGAGTTCAGTTTGTTTTTTTAAGAATAAATATCAAAGAAAAAAGAACTCTGTCCTTACTAATAGTTGTTTTTCACAGTCTGGAGTTCTGATTATATGATATGCTTTTCTATCACTACTATAGAGCTGCCAATAAATAGAAAATGTTAGTTTAAAATAAATTTGATTACAACCAAAATAAAATTTTAATGTTTTAATGACTAACATCTTTCCAATTTATCACCGTTTGGAAGATAACAGAAATTCAAAGCAAATATCATTAAATTACTTACCCTTTGCACTGTTGTGGGGGAAAAAGTAAGATTTGTAGTTCACTGAGTTGGAAAACTATTTCTATTCATTTTAGTGACAGGCTGTACTTCCTGTGTTTGTCTGCAGCTAGGAAGGGTCATGTTCAGGGAAATGCTAGCAGAATGTACTTTTTGGGTGATGATTTTTCCTTCTTTATCTCACTTAGAAAGTAGCTAAATCGATCTCAGAAAATCAAAAAAATTTCCTGCTACCTGTCTGTGTATAGGTTGGCAGGTATTTCATAGGCTTTTGTACACTCGGATAGTCTCTCATCACACCTTAGCATGGCTTGAAAGATTTTGTAGAGAATGTGCAAAGATGGACTTGAATGCATGCTTTTCCTTCCCTAAATTGATCTCTGGGGCTGCTGGCCTGTTGCAAGTGGTGGTGGTCTTTGCCTACTATATAGCTTCTGAATATTTACCTTCAGAGGTGTTGTCACTGATAGGAGAAGCTGTGGCCACCGTGGCTGAATGAGCAACCGACCCCAGCGTCAGCATCCTGGCCACTCCCTCTCTTCCTAGAAGACTTGAGGTAGAAGAGTAACATAAAAGGCCAGGTTTAGAAAATCAGAGGACCGTGACTGAGTTTTGGTGTAAGCAAGTTCTCTCCGATGCAGGCATCTTCCATTTCTCTCAGCATTCACTGATATAGTCACCGGTATTGATCATGTACCTACTTTGTGCCTTGGAAATTCAAGGAACTGAGGATTCACTGTTGGAATAAGTCACAGCCTTGTGTTTATAACAGACTGTGTGAGATCATATCAATTAGGCAACTAATACAAATAATTGGTTATAGTTGTCATGTAGAAGGCATACAGAATCTGTGCATGAATAACAGCTGGGAGGGAGCACATTTGGTTCAAGTGGAGGTTCAGGGAAGTTTGCACTTAGAAACTCTGCCTGTCAACACTCCTGGACATTTCTTCCCCACCAGCCCCGCAGGGCGCTGTTCTCCCTAAAGAGTAAGGCCACCACCCAAAATTGGTACAACATCTTTAGAAGAACGCCTCACTTGTGAGATAAACAGGCCAGATCTTAGGACCCTTGCTTTATGGACTAGGAAGCTTGTCTTCCTCTCTAAAAAGTACATGTTGTTCTTGTAGGCACAGGTGACAGCCTTCCCACAGCTCACCATGCTTGTCAGAGGAGAGGCCTGGAGGAACCCAGAATCTGACCCTCACACAGCTTGACCACTGGCAGCTGCCCTTAGGCACCTGTTTCTCTATCAATACTTGGGGTTCAGTCACTTAGAACTGATTAGTATTACATGCCTTCAAACAATATCAAGGAGTATCTTTGCTCTTACCCAAACTTCTATTGAGTTTATCAGCCCTTAATGATTTCCTTGAACTCTGAAGAGTTCACGGTCAATTGATTTAAATGCCGCATTCCTTGCCACTGTTTGCAAATAGCCATATTTTAAAAGAGGCTTCCTAAGAAATGCTGATTCATCCAACAGATTTTAAATGCACTGGGTCTTGGAGTTTCAATAAAACAGCAGATGAGATTATGGGCCCAAATATACCATCAACCCATATGTCTTCACAAATTTATGTTGGCACTGCATGCTCTAGACATGGGGAAACACAAGCTAAAATGTACAAGTTTGGCTTACTAGCATTTTTGTATCTTCTAAAGTTCCTTGAGCACCACTTGAAGAAAATTATTTTGAAGTATCTTTAAATGTTCCACGTATATGCGAATCCCTGAGAACCTGGCTTATTTTCAGCTGTTTGACGTTTTCCCCATCAATATTCAGTTTTGGCTTAGCAGAGAGGATTGGCTTTTTCAGGGGTTCAGAAAGACGAGCTAAGACTGTTACTGGGGCCCCATTCGTAGTAGTGATTCATTGTTTAGTCCGTAAGTTGCGTCTGACTCTTTGCAACGCCATGGACCGCAGCCCACCAGGCTCCTTTGTCCATGGGATTCTGCAGGGGAGAATACTGGAGTGGGTTGCCATTTCCTCCTCCAGGGGATTTTCCTGACCCAGGGATTGAACCCACATCTCCTGGGTCTGTTGCACTGCAGGTGATTCTTAGCAATTTGATAATAGGTAGAAAGAGTTCATTCTCTGTAAGCCCTGGACAACATTCCTGATCGTTTGACATTTTTCATGTGCAAAGGAAAAAGTCTTATTAGTATTATTGCTAGTACTTTCTCTGACTGCCTCTCCTGGACTCAGCTTCAGCCAGCAGCTCAACTCAAAGTTGCTGATGGAGCAAGCTCCCAAGTGCCCTTGAGACCAGTGCCCACTGGCTGTTTTCATTCACCTGCTGAAGTGAAGCCAGAGGGCTGTCCTCTCCCTCAGACCTCTGGCAGCGCTTGCGTCAGTAATTCATTCTAATAAAATGGTCCCTTTATCATCCTTAAACAAAGACTGTACTAACAGAAAGCCCCTTTCATGAAAAGAAGAAAGAAAAAAAAACCTGGAAAACAGTTTTCAAACATCCTCTAACTTGTGACTGTGACACAAAGAAGTGGCCCCATCTGGCCTAGCCAGCTGTGGCCCCTCTGGGACAGCACATGAGATATTTAGAGCAGTGTCTGCTGGTGGGGAGGAGGCAGAAGGCCAGAGCGCTCGCCCCTCAAGTCTGGCCTAGGCTGGGGAGGTGGTCATACCGCCAACATCAGGGGGAAAAGCTCCTTAACTCACCAGTCTTAAAACTCCAAAGAGGAATAGTGGTCCCGTACTTCTGGAAATACAGTAGCTAAATTGCCCCAGGTAAGCCACAACTTGCTGGTGGAAATGAGCAAGCTGTTTTGCTTGGTCAGTCCTACAGGGCTTCATCTCTGACTCGTGACTCACCACCCTCCCACAGTGCAGGACCTCTGATGAAAACTGTCCCCATCCTGCTTGCTGTCTCTATAATTAGTTCTTTCTTTACTCCCAAGATGTCAAGCTCTGGAATGAGAATGTCTGGATTTGAATCCTGCCTCGGCCTCAGCTGTGTGACCATAGCAAGTAACTTCACCTCTCTAAGCCTCAGTTGCTTTATCTGTAAATAGGAATAATAATGTGTGTCCATGTGTGCTCAATCGCTTCAGTCGTGACTCAAAGTCAAGTATTGCGACCCCTTGGATTGTAGTCCGCCAGGCTCCTCCGTCCATGGGATTCTCCAGGCAAGAATACTGGAGTGAGTTACCATGTCCTCCTCCAGGGGATCTTCCTGACCCAGGGATGGAACCTGAGCATCTTGCATCTCCTGCATTGACAGGGGGGGTTCTAGCGCCACCTGGGAAGCCTGGAAATAATTATGCCTTCCAATGGCATTTTTTTGTGAAGACTGAATGATTTAAGGGACTCTGCCTGGCAGAGAGTAAGTACTCAATAACATTCAGCTAGCATTATTTTTATCCCTAACTATGACAGAGACAATTAGCCTTCCTTAATATACATTCTCGACTTCCTTAGCCATGGGATTTTCAGTGAACACCTGGAAACATAAAATATGTGTAAAATAAATTATTTCCCAGCCTTACTTGAGACTAGATGTGGCCAAATGACTTAATTCTAGCCCAGAAGGTGGGAATGGAAGTGGAACGTGCAATTTCTGAATCAGTCCCTTAAGAAGAAAGGCAACCGTACCTTTCATTCACCATGGCAACCAGAGAGAGGAAGGGTGATAGTTGACTGCTTATAATTATAATTACATATCATTCTCCCAAGAACCTGAGGTTCTGAAGGTCCTACAACCACTCTAGTGACATACACACTCGTGCTCAACACGTGGACACCCTTCACAGGCTCAGGTAGCTAAATCCATTTCATTGTTTAACCTTCAGACTGGGTCTGGTTTAGCTGCCTGAGGCTCACCCAGCCGTGGGATAACCTGCTCAGAGCCTTTTCTGAGTGTCCCTGGGAAACTGCCAAGGAGCCTGTCATGAAAATTGGCTGGAGTAGTTTCAAGGGTAGACCTGCCCAAAGGAATCACCCAGGTGTTAAGCCAAACTGTGTAGATACTGTAAAGAAATACATTTTTCACTTTGCCACTGGAAAACTAAATAGTAGCCTCATGATTCAGTACTTTGAAATGAAGTACTGCCTGAGTGGAACTCTTTAAGACGTATCTTGAAGGGTTTAACTCAGATCTTTACAGCAATTTAAGCCTGCTGGCTCTTTATCTGGCATTGGTTGTGGTGAAAACAGCTGGTCACCAGCCAGATGATAACCCTCCATCTTCTTGAAGATGGTGATTAAATCACTCATCCTCTCTTCCCCAGGATGTTGTGAAGATTGTGTCAGCACAATGACTAGAGCTCCCTAGAGATAAACAATGCCGAAATAGTTCGCTATTAATTTATCATCATGGTCGGCAGGAAATTCAGTTGAAGACAGTGCTTTCATCTCTGCCTAACAAGTAGCTGATGCATAATCAGGCTTCTACCTTCCACTTCTCAATTCTAAGTAACTGCTGTTATTTTAGGAGATTCTTCGGGAGATTATGTTTCAAGTTTCCATTTCTGAAAGTGGAAGAAGACAGGAAGTAGATTGGACAATATAAGTAGGAATAATCATAGCTCGGATTCTATGCTAGATGAACACAACGCACTCTTGATGTATTGCCTACTTGTCACGCAGATCTGGGAGGTGTGGATTATCCCTACGATAGAGATGAAGAAGACCCTGGTGCTGGGAAAACATTGAGGGCAGGAGGAGAAGGAGGCGACAGAGAATAAGATGGTTGGATGGCATCACTGACTCAATGGACGTGAGTTCGGGCAAATCCAAGAGGTAGTGAAGGTCAGGGAAGCCTGGCGTGCTGCAGTCCATGGGGTCGCAAAGACATGACAGTGACTGAACTGAACAACAGTAACAGGAGATGAAGGAACTGTGAAGACAGGTGATCTGCCCAAGGTCACCTCGCCAGCAGGTGACAGGAGCTCTGCTAAGTCAGACAGTGACTTACCTGATCTCATTTAAGCCTCACAAGACCACTACAGCAAAGGCATTATCCCCATTTAGGAGGTGAAGAGACTGTGTATCAGAGAGGCTGATTTGTCTCTGGTCCCACCTTGTAAGTGGCAGATACTGGTCACAAACCAGAGCTCGGCTCTTCCACCCAACTACACAGCGGATGTCTAGGGCTCTGTCAGCAATTCCAAAAGGTTTTGATATCTGTGTTGACATCCGGTTACATAAATCTGCCCCAGGCTAGGATTTTCCTTCATTCTTTAGTACTAGAGAAAAGTTTTTGATGTGTCTCAGCATCTGCCCTTAGCGTTACGACTTGTTTTCCTCTGTTAGGCTGCCTGGCAGTTGTGAAAGGTCGCTCCACCCAAGGCAATGGAATTAGTTACCTTCACTAAATGTTCAAGGCATGACTGTCTTTACTCATGGTCATTTACTCTGAAATGAGAAAGCTCTGTCTGGGCTATGTGATGCAGAGTAAATGTGGTAGAAAGAGACATTCAATAGGTCCAGAAAGGTGGATGCACAAAAACAGTAACAGGTGGCAGGCCCTCTGGGCAGATGTGACTTTCCTGTGCAGCCTGGCATTTCAGACCCAGATTCTCAAGCTGTTACTAACCCAGGAGGCACCCAGTGCCTGTATCCTCCTGACATGTAGTTTTAATGGATTTCTTCTGTTAGTCACTATACTCCACTATCTGGGCTGGAAGAGAAATGGGATATCTGTGGTCCATGTAGAGAAAGAACCCAGTTTCACATGGAAGAATCTAAGGAGAAGAAAGCAGGTACCGCCCTCCCCCGCAACTCCACTGCTGATATCCCTGTATCTACAACTGCCACCTCCAGATTTGTATTATTTTTTTTTTTTGGCCTTCCTTATCCATTTAAATTTATTCTTATATCTTACCTAAAGTCAGCTCAGTTTGATGGAACAAATTTTCACCAAAACATGAACTGCCATTTGAGAAACACTAATGTATGTTTTATAACTTGGACCCCTTGTAAAAAGTGAGGAGAGCTTTTACGAGCTAACATAACTCACAGACCACCAATACAAGCAGAAGAATCTTGTCATTTCTAGGACTAAATTTCAAGTCTGTACCAACCAAGAAACTCCCTGTGTCTGGAGCAATAAGTCTGTGGGCCTGGGAAAAGGTGGGGATGTTCTAAAATATTGTAAACAGTTATTCTATTATTTACAGAATAAAATTAGCCCAATGACACAGTCTAAGTATGGCCTCAGTTCTTCCACCAGCCAGAGCTAAAGACATAGTAAATAACATGTGTGCTCAATTGCAGTAAATCAGACCTGTTGCAGCTGCTTTGGGGAAGCTTACAGAGTCAGTTAACCCTACTGATACTGACTTCTTATTTGCTAAAATCTCATTGTGTGAGTTTAATTTTCTTGGCCTCAGAGCCTCATGCCAACAGTTCAATGATCTGCTCTTTGTCACTGAAATGGGAAAACTGCAGCCCAGTGGCCAGGGTTCAAGCGCCTGGAACTGTCTCACAGGCAAGTTACTTGACATGGGTGTGCTTTTGCTTCCTCATCTGTGAAATGGGGTTAATGATATATTTATCTCATAGCATAGTTGTGTGGAAGAATCAATGAGTTAACACACATTAAGCACATAGGACAATGTCTAGCACATTGAATGCTTAATATATTTTAGTGGTTTTTATTAATAATGTTTCTAAAATACTTGGAGGATCTGTCCATAATCAAAAAAAAAAAAAAAATCTGGAAAATAAAGCTATTTGAATTATACTAGAGTTCAGGAAGTGGACACTTCCCAAGTAGGGACTAATCATGCCTTTCTCTCCTTTCAAAAGCCAACAAAGACAAGTCACTGGGGACTTTATATCTCACAAGAAGCTTTTCATACATTTATTAATCTGTTTATTTTACTTAGCAAGTCAGAGGAACCAGACTTTGTATTAATAAGAACCCTCTTCGGTTAGTTATGAATGTTTCTAAGTAGTTCTTTAAACTTGGGTCAGACCCAATGACCCATCTGGCCAAAGGCCTGAAGACTGATTTCCAAAGAACAGCTGCAAGGAACTCTGTCTTGGGCTAATTTATTGGGTCCTTGTAAGGCATGTTGACTATTTTATGTGTACAGGGGATGTGGAATTGGTTGCTGGTATAAGGGAGGAATGGAGAAGGCAATGGCACCCCACTCCAGTACTCTTGCCTGGAAAATCCCATGGATGGAGGAGCCTGGTAGGCTGCAGTCCATGGGGTTGCTAGGAGTCAGACACGACTGAGCGACTTCACTTTCACTTTTCACTTTCATGCATTGGAGAAGGAAATGGCAACCCACTCCAGTGTTCTTGCCTGGAGAATCCCAGGGACGGGGGAGCCTGGTGGGCTGCTGTCTATGGGGTCACACAGAGTGGGAACAACTGAAGCGACGCAGCAGCAGCAGCAGCAGCAGCATAAGGGAGGAAAAAATGTTTATTCCCTCTACTTATCTTAGGTTCATTGGCAGGGCCCTGTAAATCAGACTGAGAAAAGATATCAACAAGAGATAATCAAACAAAGTTTATTAATAAGTGCATCATGGATACACCTAAAGATGAGTAATTCAAAGGAGTGGTTAGAGCTTGGGCTTATATAGCATTTTAACAAAAGAACAATAAAATTTTAGAGAGGCGACAGTCTTGGACAATGGAAAAAGACTTTGAGCTCCTAAGGTGGCAAATTGTGGGAAGGCAAATATATGGGGAATCTAATGATAAATAAGGGCTAGTGTGCTACTGCGTGCGTACTTAGTCATGTCCAGCTCTTTGGAACCCCGTGGACTCTAGCCCGCCAGGCTCCTCTGTCCGTTATCCCAGCACGAATACTGGAGTGGGTTGCCGTTTCCTCCTCCAGGGGATCTTCCCCACCCAGGGATCAAACCCGAATCTCCCTGCATTGGCAGGCAGATTCTTTACCACTGAACCACCTGGGAAGCCCATGACATAAGGGCTAGGTTAGGCCAGACTTGTATAGATCATCTGGTGCTATCTCTGAGCTGGTAGAGGTCTAGAGTTGTCCCCAGGGATTAACTTCTGTCCTTATCAGTAGAGAGGAGGGACAGGGAACCTTTGCAAGTATAGTCTCGCTTTTAGGCAAATAGGGGTGGACAGAGAGCTTTTCTTGTATTTGCTTCTTCTCAGTTTCCTTTAGCTCAAAATAATCCTCAGGCCAAAGTAGCATATTTGGGGATGGCATATTCTGTCACCCTTCACTAAGCTGATCAGTATTTTGTATTTCTTCTCATTAACTTAAAACTTGTACCTAAGACTGGTTACTGGGGCTGAAACTATTCAACCTTTTCTAATTTATTCAAGAGGGTGAAAAAATCATCTCTGTGATCACAAATAGCTGGTCATTGCTTCCTTTAAAGAATTCATTTCAATATATGTATGTGTGTAACTTATTTTTATATTTGATGACTGTACTTTTAACACTACCAGTCTCAATCCACACTTAGAAATAAATGATTTAATATAAAGAGTTATCTGAGAACCTCTGAGATCCTGAAAGTTCAGCCCAATTTATTACATTTTTAAAACCAGAAACAGTCATGAAGTATACAGGACTTATATATTGTTTTATTATGTTAAAGATCAACCCTCCACTACATCCATTCTTTGTTTTAAAGATCCCTTTTATAATTCAGTTTTACCAACAAAGAAGGGGGGAGAATGGGGAAAGCGGGGTACAGAATAATTTAGGGAGTCTTCTCAGGTCTGTTCATTCATTTCCTCAAGAAATAACTTAGCTCCTACCCCATAGGCTGGGCAGTATGCGCAATGCTGGGATAATCAGATGTACTTGATTCCTCTCAAGAAAAATCCAACCCAGGCTTTGTTTTCTCTTCTTGCCCCATCTTCTGCCCCCATCTCTTGCCAGGCAGCAGTTGCACAGGCATGCAATTGCCAGTGGGAAGACAAAGAACACACAGGTCCTCAGAGAATCCAAGGGCAGTGGTACAGCAAGACAAGCATTTTAATCAGCTGCAATCTCTCCTCCTACCATTTTCTTCCTCTTTCTCCCTCCCCTCCTTCCTCTGTACCCATAAGTTGGCACTAAAGGACATAGCTCGTACTTGTTTATTCTTATGTAGCCTTCTAAGTGTTCTAATTCCTTTTTTTTCTGACTACAAAAGTAGCACATGTTCATCATTACATAAAAGTCAAATATTTCAGAAATGCATGTCCTTTGAAAACATATCACACCCCCCAAAAAAAACTGCACAGACTTTCCTTGTAACCGAGGGTAAAAGGCCAAGCTTTGCAACGGTCTGCTGATTTGCACACCTTGCTCTCTGATCTCGTGTCCGCCGGTTCTGCCCATTTTCTGTGCTTAGCATCAACATTTGAGCGGGCCATCACATCAGGGCCTTTGCACCAGCCGTTCCTTCTGTGGCCCTGCTCTCCCCCAGATACCTGCCTGGCTTCTGTCTTAGTCTACTCGGGTTACCATGACAGAATACCCCAGACAGGACAGTTTAAACAACAGACATTTATTTTCTGACAGGCCTGGAAGACAGAAGCACACATCAAGATTTGAGCCGATTTGATTTCTGGTGAGAACTCTCTGCCTGGCTTGCAGACAACCATCTTCTTGCTATGTCCACGCATGGCCTTTCTTCCATGCAACATCATGACCTGGTTTAACCTCAGATATGCCCTGAAAGATCCCATCTTTGAGTACAGCCACACAAGGGTTAGGGCCTCAACATAGGGATTTGGGGAGGATACATACATTCAGGCCATAGCAGCTTCTTCCTTCTTCTCTTCCTATTTACATTTCACCTAATCTCAGAGATGCTTTCTCTGAGAAGTGTCTCCTTTCTCTGGCCTCCTCGTAAAAACACTGATTTGTTATTTCTCTCAATTGTGTAGATCAGCTGGGTTCATCAGGATAATCCTGAGGTGCAATCATCTGGCAGCTCAAATAGGACCAGAACATATAAATTGCCTCACCCATGCAGCTGGGGCTCAGTGCTGCTGAAGGCAGGGTTTCACTCTTCATGGAGGATCTTATTCTTTTATGGTCTAGTCCAGGCTTCCTCACATGACAGCATGAAGATTTCAAAAAGGCAAGAGTGGAAGCTTCCCAACTCCTTAGGGCACAGGCTCCTGATGAGCAAGTCAGGAACAGCAGAGTCCATTGCAAGGGGATGTGGACCCAGGACAGCCTGATTTGTCAGTGCTCATAATTATTGCAAACTGCCACATGATCTGATTTAAAATTGCAATTCTACTCTTCCTCTTTTGCACAGTTATTATCTTTGGATAACAAACTACAAATTCTCCACAAAAAGTGTTTGTTCACTGATGTATCTCCATCACTTAGAATGGAACCTAGCATGGTGGGAACTTAATAAACATTGGTTGAGTTCATTGAAGACATTAATTTGAAGCTGTTTTCTGGAACCCTTCATCCTTAATGCTTTTATAACTTTGGTTGTGCTTTTGCTGTTAAAAATAACTTTCTGATAAAATTATCCCATTTTACTTTTCACAACAACTTCAAGAAACAGGCAGGATCAGTATCATTGCTCTCACTTTGCAAATCAGGAATCTGAGGCATAGACAGAAAGAGGGCCTTGCCCAAAGTCACAGCTGAGATGAACAGAGCTTCTGACATCAAGTCCCAGGCTTTCATGCAAACTGTCATGCAAACTTTCAGGTGAAAGGTACTTTATGCCTCTTCTATTTCCCTCCTCAGGGCTTCATGCTTGGAGAGCATGAAGAGTAAATAATTTCAGTTACCCAACTGGCTACAAGCCACAGGATCAAGAGAAGCAGAACTCTCTCTGAAATCCCTCCTGTAGAAACCAAAACTTAAAGGCCTCGATGACCCAGAGCCATCAAGGCACTAAAAGGGAAGGCTGTCAGGACCTGTCTTTATGGACCTTGCCCTGGGTTGCGTGCACTGTTTGTGTAAAGTTAAACTTTAAAGCCACGTGTCCAACTCACGGTTGCCAGGCTGTTCTGGTCTGGATAAGCCTTGGCTTGAGCCTGTAGGGAGAAGAAAACAATCTCCTCTCAAGCAATGAGTGGCTGTTCCACTGAGAGGTTTGATTAATAAGCAAATCTTAATATCACAGGGAAATGATACCAGATGGAGCAAGTATACAACTCTGTATGTTAAAATGTATTGAAAGACTTGTCCCCTTGCAGAAAAGCCCCTTGAGAGATCGCTAGCTGACTGGGGCTAGAAGCAAGTTAGGGGTGAAAGAGATCATTTTTAAAATAGGAAGTTTTATGCTTTCTGCCGCATTCTTTCAACTTAACAGTATTTTTAATTTACTATTTAATATCATTCTAAGTAAATAAAAAAGTTTTAGATTCTTATCATCAATTTTACCATTCATCTTTTTATTGTGCATCGTCCATTTTAAATACAAATTTGAGAGCATTAAATGTGTATGGAGAAATTACACAATTTGTATTTTGTAGCTCAAAGATACATACAGATTTTGTGCTTACTAAATAAAACAGTAGGAACATGGCATAAAACTAGCTCAACTGCTTTATTTCATGTGTCGATACACACACATTCTCCCAACTCTCTACCTTTAGTTTACTGGTGAATAAGCAAACACTTGAAAAGAAACTGTGGGTTGCCATTTTGCCCTTTCCTTCTCTGTCATAGCTTTCCACGATAGTGGTTAGCTAATTCAGGGAAGTAACATGAATAAGAAAGGATCCAAAGGGTTCTTTACTCAATGTTTAAATTACATTTACATCTAGAGCACCATGAAAAAAGGCCAAGTACTGAAGAATTGATGATTTGGAATTGGTGCTGGAAAAGACTCTTGAGAATCCCTTGGATTGCAAGGAGATCAATCCAGTCAATCCTAAAGGAAATCAACTCTGAATATTCACTGGAAGAACTGATGCTAAACCTGAAGCTCCAATACTCTGGTCACCTGATGTGAAGAGTCAACTCATTGGAAAACACCCTAATAATGGGCAAGATTGAAGGCAGGAGGAGAAGGGAACAACAGAGGATGAGATGGTTGGATTGTATCACTAATTGATGGACATGAGTATGAGCAAGCTCCAGGAGATGGTGAAGGACAGGGAAGCCTGGTGTGCTGCAGTCCATGGGGTATCAAATAGTTGGACATGACTGAGTGACTGAACAATAACAATATATGTATGTGTGTGTGTGTGTGTGTGTATATATTCACAGACTCTATTCTTTCCCTTTGCAATATGTATGTCCAACTATCCATCCTTTGATTGAGCCAGGCATCACCAAGCAAACATTTTTCTTCACAGATATCTATATGCACATATAGATAAAGACAGGGAGCACCATTGCTCTATATCTAGATATCTAGAGCACCATTTCTCTATTTCTGCATTCAAATCAAGTTCTGCTTCACACAGCAGGGCCTCTCAAGACTGTGAGTGCCCTGCCTCTCCCTCCCCCTCCAATAGGTGGAACTCAATTACCTTATTCTTGCCTTGGTCTTGCTGGGCTCCCAGGCATCACAGAATCTGTGGGAGCTCTGTGCTCATGGGACATCCAGAATGTTTTATGCAAACAGAATAGCAAGAGAGAGTAGAAACTCATATTATACCTCTCTCCTCTGCTCATACAAGTTCCCTTGTTCCATCAGTGTGACTTGCAAAATCCAAGTCCAAAGATAAAATGATTAAAATTTTCAGAATGGGGACTTCCCTGGCAGTCTAATGGGAGCTGTTAAGATTCCATTTCCAATGCAGAGGATATGAGTTAGATCCCTGATCAGGGAAAGAAAATCCCACATGCTGCACAGCTCAGGCAAAAAGAAAGAATAATAATAAATAGCAGTTTAAAAATTTCAGAATGGCAACAACAAAGCATTAATTCAAGTGTGGTGTGACCATACAGGTCTCATGACTTTAAAGCAGGACTTGCTCCTTGCTCCTTGCTCCATCTCTGTGGGAAAGGAGAGTTTCTTCAGGACCTGTGATACCCATCCTTCCAATTGGGCTCTCCATGGTTCTCATTATTTTCTCTTCATTTCCTTGGGCTTCAAAATCACTGCAGACAGTGACTGCAGTGATGAAATTAAAAGACAGCCCTTGGAAGAAAACTTATGACAAACCTAAATAGCATATTAAAAAGCAGAGACTTTGCTGACAAAGCTCCATATAGTCAAAGCTATGGTTTTTCCAGTAGTCATGTACGGATGTGAGAGCTGAACCATTAAAAAGGGCTAAGCGCCAAAGAATTGATACTTTCAAACTGTGGTATTGGAGAAGACTCTTGAGGGTACCTTGAACTGCAAGGAGATCAAACCAGTCAATCCTAAAAGAAATCAATCCTGACTATTCATTGGAAGGACTGATGATGAAGCTGAAGCTCCAGTACTTTGGCTACCTGATGTGTAGAGCTGACTTATTAGAAAAGACCCTTGTTTTGGGAAAGATTGAAGGCAGAAGGAGAAGGGATGACAGAGGATGAGATGGTTGGATAACATCGCTGACTCAAAGGACATGAGTTTGAGCAAGCTCTAAGAGAATGTGAAGGACAGGGAAGCCTGGTGTGCTGCAGTCCCTCGGGTCGCGAAGAGTCGGACGTGATTGAGCTACTGAGCAACAGTTCTCTTTACCTGGTCTCTCTCTGTCTTAGGCCGGGAGAGTGTTCGTGCATGATTATGGAGTTACCTATCTAGAAAGAGAGCAGGACAGGGACTCATTCTTCTCTTAATTCATGCAATGCATAGATGTTGATTGCTTACTGTGTACAAAACAAAAATTCCTGATGTTCAGTTGTTCAATTTGACTCTCAACAGAAGTCAAGTAGAATGAAGGATTAAGGTTCAGGCCTTATAAAAGTAGAGGCAACCTATCCCTATTATGATTATTGAACATTCAGATTTTCTTGCAAACATTTGTCCTTTGAATATGTACTGTCTCTTGTTAGTGCTTCACCTAAGCATAATTAGCAGATTTCAATGAACATTTTTGCCCTTAACATTTGTCATGTATTGGCAGTGTTTCTTGCTGGTTAACTGCCTTTGTATATTAATTTGTTTTGTATACACTTTGTTAGTATTTTATCATGAAAAATTTTAAAAATATACCAAAGCAGGAAGAATATTATAATAAATCATAAAAGCACTTCATCCAACTTAACTAAATCAACTAATGACCAATATTTTTTCATCTGTGATATATTTCTATATATCTTCCCTGATTATATTTCTAATTTTTCCCCAGCTTTTTATCTGAAAAAAATTTAAATCTATAGAAAAGTTGCAAGAATAGTGTAATAGTGTAAGAATCCACCCATGTATTCTTCTCCTAGGTTGCCCAGTTTTTGTTGTTTGCCTTGTTTGTTTCTTCCCTCTTTTTCTCTCTTTGTCTCTGTCTTTCTATCTATATGTGTGCAAATATATGTATGTGTGTGTGTGTAAATGTGTGTGTGTGCTGATAAAAGTTTGACAACTGGCTCTCGGGCAAGGTCAGGAGGAGGAGTCCTAGTTGTAGAGTTTGTTGGTCTTCTGTGGTTCATAAATGAACGTGGGATCTTCCCAGGTCAGGGGTCAATCCTGTGCCTCCTGCGTCTTCCTGCAAATTCTTTACCACTGAGCCACCAGGGAAGCCCAAATAGGGTGTTTTCAGTTGTTTTTATTTATGATTACTTTTGCTCAACCATTTGGGAGAGAATTGCTCACATTTTGATATTTCAGCTTAAATACCTTAGCACATTTCTCTTAAGAACAAGGACATTACAGTGATAATATTCAGGAAATTTAAATTAATATAATGCTTCATCTAATATAAAATCTGTACCAGCCAGCCTCCAAGATGGCACCCAATCTTCATCGGTATTCTGAGAGACTTCACTATCACTTTTCACTTTCATGCATTGGAGAAGGAAATGGCAACCCACTCCAGCGTTCTTACCTGGAGAATCCCAGGGACAGGGAGCCTGGTGGGCTGCCGTCTATGGGGTTGCACAGAGTCGGACATGACTAAAGCGACTTAGCAGCAGTAGCAGTAGCAGCATCAGCAGTTCTCTCGTACTTTGAATCAGGGCTGGTTCTTGTAACAGATAGAATACAACATGATGGAGGTGATGGTTTGTGATTTCTAAATCTAGGGGTATTACAATTTCCACCTTGGTCTCTTGGCTTGCTCATTCTGGGGGAAGCTACTTACCATATAATGAGGATGCCCAAGCAGCCACATGAAGATGAGCCAATTTGCCAGCACTAACTTACACCGTTTGAGTGAATCACCTTGTAAGTGGATCCTGCAACCCAAGTTAAACCTCTTAATACAACCTCAGAATAGAGCCTGAGCCCGATCTGTCCAACCAACCCACTCCCAAATGCCTAAGCAAAGAAATTGTGAGAAATTAAATGATTATTGGTCTTTTAAGCCACCACGTTTTGAAATGACTGGTTACACAGCAATAATTAATAGACAATTTGTACTCAAACTTTCCCCAAATGTTCCCAAAATGTACTTTATTTTGACCCAGGATCTAATCAAGTGTCATGCATTACATTAAGTTGTCTTTCTTCATGGGGTACTGTGTGATAATAGAAAGGATATTGGTCTCTGCCTCTGGTCCCTGACACAGGTCTCCTAAATCCCTTATCAACTCTTAAGTGATAAGACCAATAGGAGCATCTTTTAATCTAATGACTCTGGGTGGGCTCTGGGTAGGCTCCTGGATAGGGGCCAATCACCAGAAAGACCAAGCCATGGTAAGAAGTTTGGAATTTTCAGCTCAACCTTCCATTCTCCAGAGAAGAGAGAAGGGCTGGAAATGGAGTTAATCCATGGTAGCTCAGACAGTATAGAATCTGCCTGTGATGCTGGAGACCTAGGCTCAACCCCTGGTTCTGGAAGATCCCCCGGAGAAGGGAATGGCAACCCACTCCAGTATTCTTGCCTGGAAAATTCCATGGGCAGAGAAGTCTGGCAGGCTACAGTCCATGGGGCCGCAAAGAGCTGAGCTACTGAGCATGCACATGTACTTGAGCAAGTCTCCATAAAATCCCAGTAGCATCAGGTTTGGGGAGCTTCCAGTTGATCAACACATCCACCTACAGGGAAGATAGTAAGAGTTAGTCGCTCAGTCGTGCCTGACTCTTTGCGACCCCTTGGACTGCAGCCCTCCAGGCTCCTCTGTCCATGAGATTTTCCAGGCAAGGATACTAGAGTGGGTTGCCATTTCCTTCTCAGGGGATCTTACCAACCCAGGGATCAAACCCGGGTCTCCTGCACTGCAGGCAGATTCTTTACCACCCGAGCTACAAGGGAAGCTACAGGGAAGATAATGCACCCCAAATCCATTGGGACAGAAGCTCCCTATGCTCAGGACCCTCCCAGAACTTGCCCTATGTACCTCTTCATCTGGCTGTTGATCAGTATTCTTTATCATATCTTTTCATAAACTGGTAAACGTATTAAGTATTCCCCTGAAGTCTACGAGCTATTCCAGCAAATAATTGAATCCAAGGGGGCAGAGATCATGCTGCTGCTGCTAAGTCGCTTCAGTCGTGTCCGACTCTGTGCAACCCCATAGACGGCAGCCCACCAGGCTCTCCCGTCTCTGGGATTCTCCAGGCAAGAACACTGGAGTGGGTTGCCATTTCCCTCTCCAATGCATGAAAGTGAAAAGTGAAAGCGAAGCCGCTCAGTTGTGTCCAACTCGCAGGGACCCCAGGGACTGCAGCCTACCAGGCCCCTCCATCCACAGGATTTTCCAGGAAGAGTACTGGAGTGGGATGCCATTGCCTTCTCCCAGAGATCATGAGAACCTCCAATTTGTAGCCAAGTCGAACAGAAGTTGTGAGTTACCTGGCGACCTAGAATTTGCAATTGGTAGTTGAAGTAGGGTCTCATGGGACTGAGGCCTTACCCTGTGGACTCTGATACTATCTCCAGGTGATACTGTCAAAATTGGATAAAACTGTAGGATACCCGGCTGCTGTCATAGAATTCATGGGATGAGAAAAGCCAGCACACAAATCTCACACATCTTGTATCAGAATTGTTGTGAGCACAGCAGTAGTTTGGAGTAAAGAAGAAACCAGAATTGCGGTTTGTCACTACACAGATATTGTTAAAATACCTTTTCCTTCTGAATGGCCAACTAATTGGTAATGTATTCTAGACAGAATGATAAGAAATACTGAGCTCCATAATATTCTGTAATAGCCTAAATGGGAAAAGAATAGACACTTGTGTATGTGTAACTGAATTACTTTGCTGTACACAGACTAATACAACATTGTGAATCAACTATACTCTAATATAAAATAAAAAATTTAAAAAAGAATTCAGGGACTTCCCTGGTGGCTCAGTGGTAGAGAATCTGCCTGCCAATGCAGGAGTCACAGGTTCGATCCCTGGTCCAGGAAGATTCCACATGCCACAGAGCAGCAAAGCCCACGCACCACAACTAGTGAGCCTGTGTGTTAGAGCTGCGGAGTCACAACTACTGAAGCCTGTGAGCCTGGAGCCTGTGCACCACAACAGGAGAAGACACTGCAGGGGGAAGCCTGCACACGGCAACCAGAGAGTAGCGCCTGCCCACTGCACCTAGGGAAAAGCCCGTACAGTAATGAAGACCCAGCACAGCCAAACAAATAAATAAATAACATTAGAAACAAGTGAAAAAAGAGAGGACTATAGAACTTCAAGCCTCAGTCTTTTACAAACTCTAGAAAGTGAGAAGCTAACATAATTTACACTACGGTGATGGTTTAGTTGCTCAGTCATATCTGACCCTCGTGAGCCCATAAACTGTAGCCTGCCAGACTCCTCTGTCCATGGGATTCTCCAGGCAAGAATACTGGAGTGGGTTGCCATTCTCTTCTCCAGGGGATCTTCCCGACCCGGGAATTGAACCCAGGTCTCCTGCATTGCAGGCAGTTTCTTTACCAACTGAGCTATACCATGTAAAGAGCCAAATGTGCTCTTCTTTCCCTTGTCTGTGCAAGCCTGTCCTGGGCATTCCTGTGCAGTGCCATTTCATTCATTACCATGTCATCTTTCAAGGCCAGCCTTCTCTCTTTCTTTCCTGCCTTCCTTCAGTTAGGGCATGGCAAGTGATTTATGCTGAAATAACTGATTTGACTCATAGTTTTTCGGGCTGGTAGTTAGGTCAGCAAATCCAGATAATCAGAAATCAAAACCTTGTTCTATTCCACCATTTCATTGATCACTAAGATGAAGTATGTGTTTTAACATTCATTCATCTATCAAATACCTATGCGGCTTCCTGGGACAAGGAGTAACATGATCAAATTTAAGATCTTGAAGACCAAACTGCCAACTGAGAAGAATGAATGTTCGAGGAACAAGAGTGGAAGAAGTTTTTGGAGACCAGAGTAGTACTCCTTGTGCAAGATGTCAGTGGCTTGGACCAACAGAGATTAGAGAAGAAGACTTTGGTTATGATTTAACAGCAGAGCCAGCAGAACAAATGGATGGATTGACTATAGCGGAGGTGGGAAAGAGATCTCAAGGATGTCAACTAGACTTCTGTTTTGATCAATAAGTAGCAGGTAACACCATTTCCTAAGATATGAAACTAAAAACAACAACAACAAGAAAAACCCAAACTTGTATTTTTTATAAATGAGAAAAAGAAAATTATCAAGAATGACTCTTCCTTCTAAAGTGTCTGTTTGTAAGTGTGCTGAGGCAATTTCATTTAGAAGCTGACATTAGAATAAAGGTCGAAGGGAAAATGTATCTGAGAATTTAGAATAATTTGGTAATTATCATTAAAAAAGAAGCTATCCTGATAAGTGTTATAAATGATGGAAGTTCTCTGGCAAACAATATTTTTAATTATGATGCAAGTTTAATAGACTCTTTTGCCTAAGCCTGGAATTTCCAGTGAAAGGAGATGATTTCTTAGAACAGGGATGGATGGAAAGTTAGGGTATTTCTGAAGACCCACTAGTAAAAACAGTAGTGTTTCAAGATTGCTTCCTTTTGGATTTCTACAAATGATTTCTGTCATTTGAAAGAGTTTAAGAAAAAGTTACATTTTTTTCTCCAGTTGAGCCTCTAACACATTTTTCTAGTACCACTAATATGATTATATTTCCAATAGGAGGGATGGTTCAGTAATAATTCAATATTCAGTAATAAGTCAGTATTATTGTTCAAGTCCTTTTTTTATTTTAAAGTTGTTTTTCCTTTAATTGGTTTCTTTGTCACTGGAAAGTTTAAGTGAAGTCAGTACTGAAGTACTGAAGAAAAGTACTGAAGAAGGAATGCCTTTCCATAAACTCTGAACCTCAGTGACCTAGTCCTCAAGAATTCCCGGTAGGGCTCAGGGTTTTTAGGCTAAATCATTTTGGACAAATGTTTTCTTCCTTTGCCGTTAGGTAGACACAGAAAAGAAATAATACTCTTTGTGTCAGCCTTTGTTTTAGCTTGATTTCTCAAAGCAAGATTGTAGAAACCATGGGAACGCCTCCCTGGATGATACGAAATTGCATTTTTACCACACCGTACTGCACATAGCAGATGCAGACATTCAGAAGATGTTAATTGAATTACATCTGGGTTCCAAGAATCTTCTAGAAATCTTAGATTGGTCCCTTTCATCTTGCAGATAGGGAGCTGGAAGTGGAGGGGGAGGAGTGGAGAGTCTATCTTCTAGGCAAAAAGACACATGTTGGTTAGGAACGTCACTGTTTCCTTTGAAATCGAAACCTTCAGTTTCTTAAGGACACTTTATAGATCAAGGCCCCGAATCCGTAAACATTCCATTTACAATGATCTTGCCAATTGTACACATGAACTTCAAAGTTTCTATTTACTGCTGTGGCAGGGTAAGCAGAGATCCTTCCCACCTCCCACTCCATCTGGGGAGAGCTTGGGGATCAAAAAATTCTATCCTAGGAAGTAAACATACTCCACTAATGAAGGACCTTTCTAATGAAATAGATTCAGGAAGGAAACAAAAACTAGTTTATCACAACAATGCCAAAATTTTAATAAAAGGGTCAGGCCCCAAACACGTTAATACACTGAAAAATACTTTGTGCCTCTGTTCCTGACTGGCATTGTCTTTGGAAGAAAAGTAATTCTGACCATGGGGAGATATTTGTCCTTAGGTAATTCATGAATAAACTTGCCCCCCACCAGCAGCCTCCACTGCCTGAGAGGGAAGGTACGTCTGTGTTCTGCTACAAAACCAGCCCAGGTTCCTCCCGCTTCAGAGAGAGCTGCAGGCAGAGCAAACTTCCATCAGCATCCAGCTGAAGCCCACGGCATTAATTTTTGCCTTTAGAAAGAAGGGACAGCAGCGACATGCAGCCACTTCCTCTAGTGGAGAATAGGGCAGAATGGGGCCATTTTCTGTGGCAGAAGGATGGACATGTTATCTGGGAAACTTGAGGGGAGCACATAAGAAGGAGGATAGAAGGGGTCTGAGGAGAGAGAACTAGAGAGTGACGTAGCATCCATTTGGGATAGTTGCCCAAGACCTCAGTTGTGAATCCTTGTCCCGACTGCTCATCTCGACCTATTCCCAGATGCTAGTAGGGAGCAGGTTACGAAGGTAGGATTGTAACTACCAGTTCTCCTAATAGGAATGATTTCGTAATACCTGTGCTTAGTCACTCAGTCATGTCCAACTCTTTGCGACCCAATGGACCCACCAGGCACCTTTGTCCATGGGGGTTCTCCAGACAAGAATACTAGAGTGGGTTACCATGCCCTCCTTCAGGGGATCTTCCCAACCCAGGGGTTGAACACGGTCTCCCACATTGCAGGTGGATTCTTTACTCTCTGAGCCACCAGGGAAGCCCAAGAATACTGGAGTGGGTAGCCTATCCCTTCTCTAGGGGAATCTTCCCGACCCAGCAATTGGACCGAGGTCTCCTGCATTGCAGGTGGATTCTTTACCAACGGAGCTACAGGGAAGCCCACAGTACTTACCTAACTTATCATTTTTTGGTTATGTTATGGGCCTGGGTTCTTGGCCTCCTTAATCAGTAGAAATTGACAAGAGGCCAGACAAGAAATTCAGGCAAGGATTTATTAGAGCTCTTGCTGCAGCAGGAGGGAGTGAAAACAAGTCAGCTTGCCTTACTCACTCCCCAAGTAGGGTGAGCTGGACCCTATGGGGTGAGGGTAGGGGAAAGTCCAGGGCTCAGGAAGGAGTGGTGGCTGAGGTGGTTTGCCCACCCCGTTGGTGGTGTTGTGTTTATGTACAATTCCCTGTTTTTGCTCCCAGCTCCTCAGAAGTGGTAGTTTTGGGTCTTTTTGTATCTTATTTTTCATAATTTGTCCCAACTGCCCATGCTTGTGGTATTTTTGGTGCTGTATACCTAGACAGCCTATTAAAAAGCAAAGATATCACTTTGCCAACAAAGGTCCATATAGTCAAAGCTGTGGTTTTTCCAATCATCATGTGTGGATGTGAGAGTTGAATCATAAAGAAGGCTGAGAGATGAAGAATTGTTGCTTTCAAATTGTGGTGCTGGAGAAGACTCTTGAGAGTCCCTTGGACAGCAAGGAGATCAAACCAGTAAATCCTAAAGGATATCAATCCTGAATATTCATTGGAAGGACTGATGCTAAAGCTGAAGCTCCAACAATTTGACCACCTGATGCGAAGAGCTGACTCACTGCAAATGACCCTAATGTGGGGAAAGATTGAGGGCAAGAGGAGAAGGGGACAACAGGGGATGAGATGGTTGGATGGCATCACTGACTCAATGGACATGAGTCTGAGCAAACTCCAGGAGATAGTGGAGGACAGGGAAGCCTGGAGTGCTGCAATCCATGGGGTCACAGAATCAGAAACGACTGAACAGCAACAACGATAGTTCCTTTGTATTTGGCAATAAAGGGTGTCAGGTTCCACCCTGTCTCAGTTAATCCATCAGTCTTCAGGGGACTCAGGGAAACAGGTGTGGGTGTGTTTGAGAAAGACACCAAACTCCCTGATCACTTGGTGTGTCCTGATGGAGATAAGGTCTAAGAGACACATGGGTCAGACTCTCTTTCATGATTAAAATAAAGAGAAATTTATAGACCAGCAGGTGACTCCCTAAAATGGAAGACAACATGCCTACTTTGTCTTGATCCCCCTACAAGTGCTAGCAGTTCAGGTACATAGCTGGACAGAAAGGGTTCATGGGATATCTGGGTCACATAACATTTAATTGTTATTATTACAAAGGTTTTTTTTTCCCCCTCCTAAAGGATTTGTAGATACTAGGCATAGTATGACACTGAATATTGCTTCACAAATGCTAATTTAATCCCTTTAGATGGCAGACTCTAATCTATGTTCTGGGCTAATCAATTCTCTTTGGTCTCTGACCTTAGTGATCTCATAATCTACTGGGGAAGACAACCATGAAGAGATGATTCATTTCAATTCAATTAGGTTGAAGAAAACACTGCAAAGACAGTCCAGTTCATTCACCTAAGAGATGACAAGGATCTGAACAGATGCAGTGGCAAGAAGGATGAAACAGGAGAGGGAGGCTGAGTCTGAGAGATGTTTCTGAAGTTGTTTCAAGTAGATTTGATAGACAAATTGGAGACAGTAGGAAAGGGGGGGATGTCAAACCTTAGAGTATCACAACCAAAGAGAAGACTCGGCATAGTTAGGGTGGGGCAAGGGTCAGGGAGTCACTGCAGTTATGCCATCAAGACATTAAGTATGCTGTGTCATGAAAAGTTGTTTTGCCTTTTTGGATGAGTGTGTGTGTGTGTTGGAGAGTTTGCAGATCCTGGCAGTGCTAGAAGGGGTGAGGCAGGGGGCTAACCTCTGAGAAGGGAAGAGAACAAAGAACACGGGCAGAGAAAACTTGTCCAACACCAACAGCAGACATACCACTTTCCCCTTGGAAAAATGAAACACCATCGAAACGAGGAAGACACATTCAGGAGGACAGCGAAGTGGTTGAGAGTATGGGCTCCTCAGTCAGACAGGCTGGGTCGAGGAGGCTCTGGGCTTATTACCCAAGGTGTCTGAACTCTTAGCAAAAGTCTGGCACATAGCAAGTGCTTAGCAAATATTAGCTTCTACTCTTCTAAGTAATTCAGGGCAGGAAAGGAAACATGAACAGGAAGCTAGGAAAAAATAGCTTTCAAAAATGGCACTAGAATATAACTCCAGAGCACAAGCAACAGAAGAAGAAAATAGATAAATTGGAAAGCATCAAAATTTAAAACTTGTGCTTCAAAGGATAGCATCCAGAAAGTGAAAAGACATCTCACAGAATGGGAGAGAAACTTGGCAAACCATGTATATCCAGTAAGAGGCATACATCTAAAAAATTATAAAGAATATTTATAATTCAATAATAAAATGATGTATAATCTAATTCTTTTAATGGGCAAAGGATACACCAATGACTAACAAACACATGAAAAGATATTCAACATCTTTAGCAAACTTGCAAATCAAAACTACAATGAGATACTACTTCACACACACACTAGGAAAACTATAGTGAAAATGATAAACAGCAAGTGCTGGTGAGGACATGGAGAAATTGAAACAAACACTGCCTATGGGAATATAAAATGGTGCAGCCACTTTGGAAAATGGTCTAGAAGTTCCTGAGAAGCTCAAACATAGAGTTACCATATGACCCAGCAAATATATTTCTGTTATATATGCAAGATAAATGAAAATTTATGTCCACACAGAAACTCATACATGAATATTCATAGCCACATTATATAACACAGTCAAAAAGTCCCAAACATCCCAAATATCCATCCAATGATTAATGGGTAAAGAGAACATGGTCTATCTCTACAGTGAAATATCATTTGGCAATAAAAAAGAGATGAAGCACTGATACATGCTCAACATGGATGAGCCTGGAAAATATTCTACTTGGTGAAAGAAGCGAAACATTTAAAAAATTGTGTATAATTCTACTTATATGAAATATCCAGAATAGGCAAATCCATAGAGACAGAAGGTAGACTAGTGATTTCCAGGCTCCAGAGATGTTTGAGGAGGTATGAAGTGTGAAGGATACTGAATATGGAGTTCCTCTGGGGTGGTAGAAATGTTCTAAAATCAATTATTGTGATGGTTGTATAATTCTGTGAATATACCAAAATCTATTTATTTTATACACTGTAAATGGGAGAATTGTGTGATGTATGAACTGTATCTCAATAAAGCACATGCAAAAAACAGTATATTAAGCATTTTCCTGGGCTTCCCTGGTAGCTTAGTCAGTAAAGAATCTGCCTGCCGTGCAGGAGACCTGGGTTCGATCCCTGGGTCAGGGAGAACCCCTGGAAAAGGAATCCCATGGACAGAGGAGCCTGGCAGGCTACAGTCCATGGGGTCGCAAGAGTTGGACATGACTTAGCAACTAAATCACCACCACCAGGCATTTTCCTGGTTAAGATATATCACTTGGATGGCATGTTTCAGACTAATGTGTTAGTCAGTCAGTTGTGTCTGACTCTTTGTGGCCCCATGGACTATAGCCCGCCAGGCAAGAACACTGTAGTGGATAGCCATTCCCTTCTCCAGGGGATCTTCCCAACCCGGGACCAAACTTGGGTCTCCTGCATTGCAGGCAGACTCTTTACTGTGTGAGCTACCAGACTAATAGATTCACATGCAGTGGAAAATTTCCAGTGGCTGTACAAAATGGAAATTCGTGCTCCTCGGATGGTCTACATTTCGTGGGTGACCCAGTAAAAGACCACTTGTGCTAGATATCTTGCCCTTGCTTCTCCAGATCCACTCTCCACCCTCCACTCTACTCTTAGTAGAGGCTGATTTGTGTGGACTTTCCAATAGACTCCTATGACTTATGTTTGAGTCTGGCCATGGGGAGCTCTAGCAGGAGACCAAGGAGAGGGAAGAGTGAGGAGTTTTTGGATGCTAACTGAAATACCACCAGTGAAGAAGCAACATAAAGCAGGATCCAACAGGACCTGGGCTGGAAGAACAATGGAGTGATTCTAGCAAGATCATGTTTAATATGAAGTTCAAGTGAGGATGTGGCTACTACAACACAACGTGAAGTTGTGATTACTGTCAACTCACTGTGAATCAGGGGTTGACCTGATGTACTCTTCCATGATAAAATTCTAACTTCATAGTGCTCCAGATAAAGGGATGTTTACATTCACTTCCTTTGTGGTCAGACCACTTTTGGAGTCCTGTGTTCAGTTCTAGGTGACACATGAAAAAACTCTCTGTGTCAAACTACTGCAGGCTTTAATGCATCCATTTTATTTCCAGCTCCATCTTTTGGGTACTCAGACATGAGGAAACAGGAACTGGGAAATAATTTGATGGGTGAACATGGGGCTGCTTTAAAATTGCCTTCCCTTTCCAATTCTTAAGACATTGTTTTTCAACCAAACTCTCAGTTCCACTAGAGTAAACTCTTTCCCAGGAGGCTTCTGGAATCTTTATACAAATAAACTTAACTCATCCTACAGACCTTAAGCCAACCCAGACCTGTGTATACATTTTGGCCTCATGTATGTATGCATGCTAAGTCATATCAGTAGTGTTTGACTCTGTGCGACGCTATGAACTGTAACCTTCCAGGCTCCTCTGTCCATGGCATTTTCCAGGCAAGAATACTGGAGTAGGTTGCCATGCCCTCCTCCAGGAGACAAACCTGGTGCATATGGAAGAACAATCTAATCAATAAATTTGACCAGAAATAATTTCTTAAAGGCCTGGTTTTAAATGTAAGATGAAATTCAAGTTGAGGTCAAATTGCCAACATCTTCTGGATCATGGAAAAAGCAAGAGAGTTTCAGAAAAACATCTATTTCTGCTTTCTTGAGTATGCCAAAGCCTTTGACTGTGTGGATCACAAGAAACTGGAAAATTCTGAAAGAGATGGGAATACCAGATGGCAAGACCTGCCTCTTGAGAAACCTATATGCAGGTCAGGAAGCAACAGTTAGAACTGGACATGGAAAAACAGACTGGTTCCAAATAGGAAAAGGAGTATGTCAAGGCTGTATATTGTCACCCTGTTTATTTAACTTATATGCAGAGTACATCATGAGAAATGCTGGACTGGAAGAAACACAAGCTGGAATCAAGATTGCCAGGAGAAATATCAATAACCTCAGATATGCAGATGATACCAACAGTATGGTAGAAAGTGAAGAGGAACTAAAAAACCTATTGATGAAAGTGCAAGAGGAGAGTGAAAAAGTTGGCTTAAAGCTCAACATTCAGAAAACAAAGATCATGGCATCTGGTCCCATCACTTCATGGGAAATAGATGGGGAAACAGTGGAAACAGTGTCAGACTTTATTTTTTTGGGCTCCAAAATCACTACAGATGGTGACTGCAGCCATGAAATTAAAAGATTTTAGTTTCCTTCCTTGGAAGGAAAGCTATGACCAACCTAGATAGTATATTGAAAAGCAGAGACATTACTTTGCCAACAAAGGTCCGTCTAGTCAAGGCTATGGTTTTTCCAGTGGTCATGTATGGATGTGAGAGTTGGACTGTGAAGAAAGCTGAGTGCTAAAGAATCGATGCTTTTGAACTGTGGTGTTGGAGAAGACTCTTGAGAGTCCCTTGGACTGCAAGGAGTTTCAGCCAGTCCATCCTAAAAGAGATCAGTCCTGGGTGTTCTTTGGAAGGACTGATGCTAAAGCTGAAACTCCAGTACTTTGGCCACCTCATGTGAAGAGTTGACTCATTGGAGAAGACTCTGATGCTGGGAGGGATTGGGGGCAGGAGGAGAAGGGGACGACAGAGGATGAGATGGTTGGACGGCATCACCGACTTGATGGACATGAATTTGAGTGAACTCTGGGAGTTGGTGATGGACAGGGAAGCCTGGCGTGCTGCGATTCATGGGGTCGCAATGAGTCGGACATGACTGAGCGACTGAACTGAACTGAACTGAACTGAGTGTCAGAATGTTGATTCTAGAAGTATCTTTGATATCATTTAGTCCAAACCTTTGCTCTTATTAAGTAAGGAGACAGTGGCCCAGAGACATGAAGTGATTTGCCCAGAGTACCAGGACCTAGACAGTGGCAGGACCTAGACAACATCTGAGCTTTCCTGATTTTAACCCAGAATCTATTCACTGGGCTACATGGTTTCTCTGATGAAATTATGCTTCTAAAAGCTGATGCATTTGAGCCATCTTGTAGTGGATTTGATGAGACTTTTTCTTCTTTCAGTGTTTCATATTGATACTGTGATAAGCACCACAGATCACATATGCAAGGCATTTGTCTGCCTTAATTGAAACTAGGAAAATAGAGTGTTTGTAATGTTTACCAAGACACTTTAAAAAAAAGTTTCCCTAATTTTTTGTCTTACACAAGCATTCATTATACAAATATTTATTGAGAATATATTGTGTTACATAATATCTAAAGGTGTAAACACAACAAGTAGAAAAAAAATCCTTATCTTCATAGCATTTACCCTGTAATTTTATTTTTATATTTGTGGTGGACTTCAAGTAAATTGAGAGAGTGCTTGCCTTGCTTCCTGTGGTAGCCAGCCTCCAAGCCAGCCTCCAGTGACTCCTGTCTACCAGTATTTGCTCCTGTTTATAATGCCCTCTCTGCTGTCCTGTATGCACAATAGCATACTGCAGAAGTGGCAGTGAGTGACTTTGATTTTCAGTCATAAAAAAACATGGTAGCCTCTGTCTTCATCTCTCTTGGATCACTTGCTCAGGGGGGTCATGTGGAGAAGCCATATGTAGGAAGGAATTAAGGCCTCCTATTAACAGCCACCACCAACTTTTTAGCCATAAAAGTGAGTCTTGGAAGTAACTTGGAAGTGAGTCATTGGTGCTATCTTTGAAGCAGACCAGCCAACCTCTGTCAAGTCTTCAGATGATTGCAGCCTCATGAAAGACTTTTAGCCCAAACTGCCAACTAAGTTGCTCCAAAATTTCAGACTCATAGAGACTGTGAAAATATAGATGTCATTATTCTCTGACATCACTATGTATTCAGTTCAGTTCAGTCGCTCAGTCGTGTCCAACTCTTTGCGACCTCATGAATTGCAGCACGCCAGGCCTCCCTGTCCATCACCAACTCCCAGAGTTCACTCAGACTCATGTCCATCGAGTCGATGATGTCATTCAGCCATCTCATCCTCTGTCGTCCCCTTCTCCTCCTGCCCTCAATCCCTCCCAGCATCAGAGTCTTCTCCAATGAGTCAACTCTTCGCATGAGGTGGCCAAAGTATTGGAGTTTCAGCTTTAGCATCAGTCCTTCCAAAGAACACCCAGGACTGATCTCTTTTAGGATGGACTGGTTGGATCGCCTTGCAATCCAAGGGACTCTCAAGAGTCTTCTCCAACACCACAGCTCAAAAGCATCAATTCTTCAGTGCTCAGCTTTCTTCACAGTCCAACTCTCACATCCATACATGACTACTGGAAAAACCATAGCCTTGACTAGACGGACCTTAGTCAGCAAAGTAATGTCTCTGCTTTTGAATATGCTGTCTAGGTTGGTCATAACTTTTCCTCCAAGGAGTAAGCGTCTTTTAATTTCATGGCTGCAATCACCATTTGCAGTGATTTTGGAGCCCCCCAAAATAAAGTCTGGCACTGTTTCCACTGTTTCCCCATCCATTTCCCATGAAGTGATCGGACCAGATGCCATGATCTTTGTTTTTTGAACGTTGAACTTTAAGCCAACTTTTTCACTCTCCTCTTTTGCTTTAATCAAGAGGCTTTTTAGTTCCTCTTCACTTTCTGCCATAAGGATGGTGTCATCTGCATATCTGAAGTTATTGATATTTCTCCCGGCAATCTTGATTCCAGCTTGTGTTTCTTCCAGCCCAGCATTTCTCATGATGTACTCTGCATAGAAGTTAAATAAGCAGGGTGACAATATATAGCATTGACGTACTCCTTTTCCTATTTGGAACCAGTCTGTTCCATGTCCAGTTCTAACTGTTGCCTCCTGACCTGCATATATGTTTAAAGAGGCAGGTCAGGTGGTCTGGTGTTCCCATCTCTCTCAGAATTTTCCACAGTATGTATTGGGGTAATTTATTATGCAGCAATAAGAAACGAATACACTTCCCGAGTTTTAGGAAGGCTCCCTACAGAAAAAAGATCTTATACATACCTATATATTATAAATTGGAAAGGAAGCAACATTTTCCTGCACTTCTGAGTCACAAGAAAACAGAACAAACTCATAGTGGGAAAGGCACCTACAGACACTGACTGTTTCAAACTCATGGTTTCTGATAGTGTTCCATGTTTTTGATGCCACCAGAAATCTGGGGTTTCAAAACATGATGAGGAAGAGTATAAGATAGATATACTTTTATTAATGGGAGAGAAGAGAGACGCATGGGTGAAGAAAAGACAGTCTTCTCCATTACAGTAAAAAAGACTATAGCTATTAATTTAGGGCAGTTAAATTCAGCGGTAGGCATAGCAACAGAAAATTTTGTAAAAAGTGCAACAACTCAGCAAGACTATTTGCTGATAATTTATTTTCATCAAGAAAAGAGAAACATACCTTTGGAAATGTGCCAATTCTCAACAAGCTAATCTGTGGCAAGTCTTTCTTTGGGAAAAGAGATAATTAAATCTTTCTGAAGTTTTTGCTCTCTAACTATGGTAGTCATTAGGGCTGTTCACAAATATTCCTCTTTTCTTTCCTTCCTGACATATGATGGGTTGTACTTTCCCACCCAGTTGAAGGTATCACTGTGTGACTTGCTTTGACTGAGGACATTGAGCAGAAGCTTTGAAAGTCAGGATGCTTTGCCATTTTATCTTTTTTCCTGTCACAACAACCAGTATATTCCTGCTGGTGGTTGCTCTGTTAGCCTGGGAACTGGAGTGAAGATGCAGTGGTGTGGGATAGAGCTTCTGGCTATGATAAAAAGTAGGGTGAATGAAGAAATAAATTTTAAAATTTAAGTCACTGAAAATACAGAGCTACTTGTAACACAGCCTAATGTAACCTGTGCTGACTGAAATGCTAAGTAACTGAAGTTCCTGTTCATCAGTCCTGCTCATCAGTTGCTGGCTCAGCTGCTCTCAACAGGTTGAGAAGAGCTACTATGTTTAAGAGTCTTACTGGAACTCTTGCATCTCAGTACATTCTCATAATAAACCTAAAAGGCAGGTATTATTAACTACATTTTCCCTATAAGAAGTGAGAAGGGAAATGACTTGCCCCAGCTCCCCAGCAAGCAGCAGAGCTGGGAGAGGAAGTCTGGTTTTCTGAATATAAAACCCAAGCAGCCTCACTAAGCTCTACTGGGGCCTCCTCTTACTGATTATGAACCAAGGTAATTTTCGCTTACTTTATAGCTCAGCTGTGACCTCTTCCTGTATTAGTCACTTTTGCATGCTCCCCCTTGTCTTTGCTTTTCTATCTTCCTTTGGAAGCTGAGCTGTGGGAAGCTCTCCTTCATCATGTTCCCTCACTTAGAGGTAATTGTCACCCTCCCACTAAATGGTGAGGAAATAAATCCTTGGTGTGCATCCCCTGAAAAGTATGCTAAGCATTTTATATACCTTGCAATTTTTTTTTTAGTCCTTATCTGAACTCTCTCTCAGTAGTATTGATCTGAGTTAAAAATGGACAAGTGAGTACAGGCATGTTATGGAAATGGTCTAAGGTTTTAGTTAATAATCATTGGTGGGTAGATTTCAAATCTTTGTCCCCCTGACTCCAAACTTCTTGCTCATTCCCATGCCTTTTCCCACAGTAATATTCCCTGTATCTAAATCCTTAAGGGAAAAAAAATAAAAACAGAATTGCAGAGGATTAAGACTTCCTGCTTCCTGTTTCGGAGAAGGCAATGGCACCCTACTCCAATACTCTTGCCTGGAAAATCCCATGGGCGGAGGAGCCTGGTAGGCTGCTGTCCATGGGGTTGCGAGGAGTCAGACACAACTGAGCGACTTCACTTTCACTTTTCACTTTCATGCACTGGAGAAGGAAATGGCAACCCACTCCAGTGTTCTTGTCTGGAGAACCCCAGGGACGGGGGAGCCTGGTGGGCTGCCGTCTATGGGGTCCCACCCCAGAGTTGGACACGACTGAAGTGACTTAGCAGCAGAAGCAGCAGCTTCCTGTTTGGTTGGGCTTTTCTCTAGAAGAAGTAGCTTTTTGGTAGCCCAGAGTCTGCAAAGATCCAGAGATCCTACCATCATGAAAGAACAGGGCCCTCCAAGCACCTCAGGGTAAATCCAGGAGTAAGAGCGGCTGGAAACAGTTAATTTCCATTCTTTGATTTGCATATAGAAACTGCCCTTTTCTGTATTTGTTCATAAATTTCAATTCTCCAGGGGTTTGTCAAAGTTAATGGTAGACAAATGAGGCTTGTTTTACCTCTTGCAGCCTCCGGGTTTTAATTGGTCCTCTAAATGGGCATTTCCAGCCTATGCCTTTTCCCGTCAGCTTTTTAACACTTTTTTATTTATTGCACTACCATGAACTAGGTACCAACTTCTTAGCCCTTGGTCCAGTTCTGCTCCTGTTTCACTTCCCTGTACATTAATTACTCAGATTCCTGTAAGGAATGAAAAGATGTTATGTTTCTAGGTTCAGTTCAGTTCAGTTCAGTTGCTCAGTCGTGTCCAGCACTTTGCGACCCCATGAACTGCATCACGCCAGGCCTCCCTGTCCATTACCAACTCCCAGAGTTCACTCAAACTCATGTCCGTTGAGTCGGTGATGCCATCCAACCATCTCATCCTCTGTCGTCCCCTTCTCTTCCTGCCCTCGATCCCTCCCAGCATCAGAGTCTTCTCCAATGAGTCAACTCTTCACATGAGGTGGCCAAAGTATTGGAGTTTCAGCTTTAGCATCAGTTCTTCCAAAGAACACCCAGGACTGATCTCCTTCAGAATGGACTCTTTGGATCTCCTTGTAGTCCAAGGGACTCTCAGGAGTCTTCTCCAACACCACAGTTCAAAAGCATCAATTCTTCAGCGCTCAGCTTTCTTCACAGTCCAATTCTCACATCCATACATGACCACTGGAAAAACCATAGCCTTGACTAGATGGACCTTTGTTGGCAAAGGAATGTCTCTGCTTTTGAATATACTATCTAGGTTGGTCATAACTTTCCTTCCAAAGAGTAAGCATCTTTTAATTTCATGGCTGTGGTCACCATCTGCAGTGATTTTGGAGCCCCCCAAAAATAAAGTCTGACACTGTTTCCACTGTTTCCCCATCTATTTTCCATGAAGTGATGGGACCAGATGCCATGATCTTCATTTTCTGAATGTTGAGCTTTAAGCCAACTTTTTCACTCTCCTCTTGCACTTTCATCAAGAGGCTTTTTAGTTCCTCTTCACTTTCTACCATAAGGTTGGTATCATCTGCATATCTGAGGTTATTGATATTTCTCCTGGCAATTTTGATTCCAGCTTGTGTTTCTTCCAGCCCAGCATTTCTCATGATGTACTCTGCATAGAAGTTAAATAAGCAGGATGACAATATACAGCCTTGACATACTCCTTTTCCTATTTGGAACCAGTCTGTTCCATGTCCAGTTCTAAGTGTTGCTTCCTGACCTGCATATAGATTTTTCAAGAGGCAGGTCAGGTGATCTGGTATTCCCATCTCTTTCAGAATTTTCCACAGTTTGTTGTGATCCACACAGTCAAAGGCTTTGGCATAGTCAAGAAAGCAGAAATAGATATTTTTCTGGAACTCTCTTCCTTTTTTGATGATCCAGCGGATGTTGGCTATTTGATCTCTGGTTCTTCTGCCTTTTCTAAATTCAGCTTGAACATCTGGAAGTTCACGGTTCACATATTGCTGAAGCCTGGCTTGGAGAATTTTAAGCATTACTTTACTAGCATGTGAGATGAGTGCAATTGTGTGGTAGTTTGAGCATTCTTTGGCATTGCCTTTCTTTGGGATTGGAATGAAAACTGACCTTTTCCAGTCCTGGGGCCACTGCTGAGTTTTCCAAATTTGCTGGCATATTGAGTGCAGCACTTTCACAGCATCATCTTTCAGGATTTGAAATAGCTCAACTGGAATTTCATCACCTCCCCTAGCTTTGTTCGTAGTGATGCTTTCTAAAGCCCACTTGACTTCACATTCCAGGATGTCTGGCTCTAGGTGAGTGATCACACCATCATGATTATCTTGGTCGTGAAGATCTTTTTTGGACAGTTCTTCTGTGTATTCTTGCCACCTCTTCTTAATATCTTCTGCTTCTGTTAGGTCCATCCCATTTCTGTCCTTTATTGAGCCCATCTTTGCATGAAATGTTCCCTTGGTATCTCTAATTTTCTTGAAGAGATCTCTAGTCTTTCCCATTCTGTTCTTTTCCTTTATTTCTTTGCACTGATCGCTGAGGAAGGCTTTCTTATCTCTTCTTGCTATTCTTTGGAACTCTGCATTCAGATGCTTACATCTTTCCTTTTCTCCTTTGCTTTTCGCTTCTCTTCTTTTCACAGCTATTTGTAAGGCTTCCCCAGACAGCCATTTTGCTTTTTTGTATTTCTTTTCCAATGGAATGGTCTTGATCCCTGTCTCCTGTACAATGTCACGAACCTCCGTCCATAGTTCATCCGGTATCCAAGGCTAAATATGTGAGCAGTTGTTTACCATACTCCTTATGCTCAGCTGCTCATAGGTTGATTTGATGTGATCAGGTCTTAACTTGTCCATGCTATGAAGGACTCTCCTTTCTTGCCTTATCTGTATCAAGGGGAGATTCCAGAGACTAAACCAAAGATCTTGAGGGCCACCTTTTACTTCTAAGGTCTTTTCAACTAGATCAGTTTCAACCTGAAGCCATATCTGTGTTAGCTTAACAATTATACTGGTCACTCATTCAGTCAGTATTTACTGAGGGCTTTGCTTTGAGCCTCGCCCTCCTCTAGATGTTGGTGATAAAGTGGTGAGTGAGACAGACAAGTCCCTGGTCTAACCAAATCTATACTCGAGTGGGAAGAAAGAGATGAGAAACAAGTGAACATGGTAATTGCACTGTGATCATCACTGTGAATGAAATAAACTAGGTCATGCGACAGGGTACAAGAAGGGATGGGATCTGTTACTATAGATTGGTGGTGATGAAAGTCTTCTCTAATAAGAGACATTCTGAGGTAAGATTTCAATAATAAGGAACCAGACTGAGAAAGATCATTCCAGGCAGAGGGAATAGAAAGCCTCATTGGTTCTCAGAATTGGGTAGGTTTGGGGATATACAAGCACCATAATAAAGTTGCAATATTACCATTCATTGATTTGATTACTATGGGCCTTGTTAGATATTTTCATATGTTATTTCGTATTAATTAATTACACTACCCTACATCACCACTCCTTGGAAGAAAAGCTATGACAAACCTAGACAGCACCTTAAAAAGCAGAGACATCACTTTTCCAACAAAGGTCTGTCTAGTCAAAGCTATGGTTTTTCTGGTAGTCATGTATGAATGTGAGAGTTGGGCCATAAAGAAGGCTGAGCACCAAAGAATCGATGCTTTTGAACTGTGGTGCTAGAGAAAACTCTAGAGAGTCCCTTGGACAGCAAAGAGATCAAACAGTCAATACTAAAGGAAATCAACCCTGAATATTCATTGGAAGGACTGAGGCCAAAGCTTCAATTATTTGGCCACCTGATGTGAAGAGGCAACTCTTTGGAAAAGACCCTGATGCTGGGAAAGATTTAGGGCAGGGGGAGAAGGAGGCAACAGAGGATGAGACAGTTGAATGGCATCACCAACTCAATGGACATGGGTTTGAACAAACTCCAGGAGATAGTGAAGGACAGAGAAGGCTGGCATGCTGCAGTTCCTGGGGTCACAAAGAGTTGGATATGACTTAGCGACTGAATAACAACATGTAGGTCATCAGTTTTATTAGCACTTGGGGATCCCTCATCTCTGTGTTGATGCCCTAGGGGAAGTGGTCTCAACTAGGGCTTTTTGGAAATTTGTGATTGGGCTCTACTGGTGTTCAGTGGGTGGGGACCAAGGAGGAGAGACAAGCTTCAATAGGTGAGATGTCTCACACTACAAAGAACCACCCCTCATCATGGGTAATTCTCAAATGTCCTACCAGATCGAGGTTTACGTGGTGAAAAGCTATTTATAACCTCCGAACCTAATACTTAGTTCTATTTACAAATGCATATGAAGCCATGAAATAATAGCAAATATATAATTGGTTTTAGCTCCTGGCACAGAGCTCCTAGTTCAGTTCAGTTCGGTTCAGTCGCTCAGTCGTGTCTGACTCTTTGCGACCCCATGAATCGCAGCACGCCAGGCCTCCCTGTCCATCACCAACTCCCGGAGTTCACTCAAACCCATGTCCATCGAGTCAGTGATGCCATCCAGCCATCTCATCCTCTGTCGTCCCCTTCTCCTCCTGCCCCCAATCCCTCCCAGCATCAGAGTCTTTTCCAATGAGTCAACTCTTCGCATGAGGTGGCCAAAGTACTGGAGTTTCAGCTTTAGCATCATTCCTTCCAAAGAAATCCCAGGGCTGATCTCCTTCAGAATGGACTGGTTGGATCTCCTTGCAGTCCAAGGGACTAAGACCCTTGTAATTTCCTAAATGATAAAAGCGCTAGGAGCATTCTTGGTTCTAATAGTTGGTCACTGACCCTGATGATTCCTGACACAGAGCTCTGAAATCCTTTAGGATTTCCTAGGTCCTAGGAGTGTCTTTTGTTCTAATGTGGTGACTCTTGGTGGGCTTCTGGATAGTTTCAGGATGGTGACTGGTCACTAGAAAGATTGAGCCATGTTTGAAGACTTAGAACTTTTGGCCACATCCCCCATCCTTCGAGAAGGGAAGAGAAAACGGAGATTGAATTAATGAGTGATGAGACACATGTGATTAAACCTCCATAAAAATCCCCAACGTACAGGGTTTGGAGAACATCTAGGTTGGTGAACACATGAAGGGGCCATGTAGAGTGGTGTAGCCCAAGAGTGCATGGAATACTCCACACCGCTTCTCACACACCTTGCCCTGTATCTCTTCATCTAGATGTTCAACAATATCCTTTATCATATCCTTTATTATAAAGTAAACCAGTAAACATAATTATTTTCCTAAATTCTGTGAACAGTTCTAGCAGATGATCTAATCCAAGGAAAGGATCTTGAGAACCTCTGATTTGTAACCAAGTCACACAGAAGTATGGGTAAACTTGGGACCTTCTATTGCAACCTTGGGACCCAATACTTCCAACTGGCATCTCAAGCTGGGGTCAGGACAGTGTTGTCAGACTGAGCTGTTTACCTGTGGGGTCTGTGCTAACTTCAGTTAGTGCCAGAATTGAGCTGAATTGCAAGGTACTCAGGTGGTGTCAGAGAATTTATTGATATGGGGAAGCAACTAGAAATTCAATCACCAACTAAATGGAGGGAATATCATATTCTGTTTTATTTGGAACTTTATCAAGAAATGTTCACCATTTCAGAAAAATTATAATAGCTACTCTGACGCTTGCTGCTCGTGGTATTTGAGTCACTGGAATGACACAGCTGTATCAATCTGCCTTTGTAACTGTCATGGGCAAACATGTAAGAGATTGGATATTCCTATCAGCAGACTTAAAATCCAGCATTTCTAACCTAGCGGAGACATAGGAAATGCATTCTCTTGTTTCTCAATTCATTCACTGTAAGTAAGTGAAAGCAAATGACGACTTCAGTATGTCTTCTAATGTAACGTGGTCCAGGCAAAGGTTTCTAATGCACGTTAATTTATTTTTAATTCCTCACCTTTTATTTTTCCTATATATCATAAACAAGGCTTAGTGCTAAAAATCTAGTGTCCTAGAAAACCCCAATCCCAATCAGGATTGCTGGTCACCCTAGGGAGTGTTATTTTATTTTTTTCTGAAATTATGTGTAGGTGGGTTTTATCAGGTAAGAATTTAATTCCATGTTCACAAAGGACATGTTACAAAATATTTATTGTAAGAAAGAAGTGTGGGGTCTGACTGGGTGGAGAAACACTGCCCTAGAGAAAGTCCTGACTCACGGAGTAGTTTAAGTATAGGATTTGTTCCACAAGCTGTCCAAAATGGGAAACACCCAGCGAGTCCAGCCCTTCCTGTATAGATAAGAGTTGCACCTGTGAAGCTGGGCTAGTGTCCTAGGGCAGGGAGGTAAATCACAGGGCATTTGACATCTCTATTCCCAGCCCAAGCAGCTTCCAGTACAAAGGCCTAATTGATGCATTCAATTATAATTTTTATTTTTGGAAAATCATAAGGCAGGAGAACTCTGTTTTTGCTGTACTTACTCTTTCCTTTTCTTGGCAGTCCTATTCTCATGTTCCCTATATTCTGCTGAAAATTTTCCCCAGTCTAAGGATAGAAGTGTAGGTTTTGACCTCAGTCAGACTTGGATTCAGATCCTTGTTCTGACCTCATCATTCTGTGTCTAAGCTTCCTTCACTGTAAAGTCATGATGATAATAGTCCCTCTGCTTCACAGAGTTAATGTCAGGAAGAAATAGAAGAAATGGGCTAACATCACTAATTCTTAGCACGACACATAGTATATGTCTAATAAATTTTATTTATCACTATTCCTAGGACTCCCCAGCTCTGCGCTTCCCACCCAGTTCTGCCCTTCCTAGCAGAGATGCATGAATCAAAATTACTGGCACCTCCTCTCTCACCTGTGTCGTTGATTTCTTATTGTTAGTAGGGAACCATTCCACTTAATGAAGGAATTCATATTAAGGTGTGAATGATCAGTAGACCACTCTTTTAGCAGGCTGCCTGCATTTTAAAGCTTATTATCCTTCACCAGAGCGCTTCCCTGGTGGCTCAGAGGTAAAGAATCCGCCTGCTAATGCAGGAGACCTGGATTCAATCCCTGGGTCAGGAGGATCCTCCGGAGAAGGAAATGGCAACCCATTACATATTCTTACCTAGAAAATCCCATGGACAGAGGAGCCTGGCAGGCTAGAGTCCACAGGGTCCCAAGAGTTGGGTACAACTTAGCGACTAAACCACCACCACCAACCTCCACCAGAGGGTTGTGCCTAAGATATTTTTTGAACTGAGAGAAGAGTGGTAGCAGATTTTCCAGTGTCCCCTGTTATGGACTAATTGTGTCCTCCCAAAATACATATGTTAAAGCCCAAAGCCTTGGTACCTCAGAATGTGAATGCGCTTGCATATAGGGTCTTAGAACTGATAATTAAAGTTAAATGAAGTCATTGAGGTAAGCCCTGCTGCTGCTGCTGCTGCTAAGTTGCTTCAGTCGTGTCCGACTCTGTGCAACCCCATAGATGGCAGCCCACCAGGCTCCCCCGTCCCTGGGATTCTCCAGGCAAGAACACTGGAGTGGGTTGCCATTTCCTTCTCCAATGCATGAAAGCGAAAAGTGAAAGGGAAGTCACTCACTCGTCTCTGACTCAGCGATCCCATGGACCGCAGCCTACCAGGCTCCTCTCTCCACGGGATTTACTAGGCAAAAGTACTAGAGTGGAGCCCTAGTTGAATATAACTGGTGTCCTGTGAGAAGAGGAGGTTAGGTCAGAGACACGCACAGAGAGAAAACTATGTGAAGACAGAGAAAGAAGCTGAGGAGAGAAGCTTCAAAAGAAACAAATGCTGCTGACACCTTGATCTTGGAATTCTAACCTCTCGAACTGTGAGAAAATAAATTCCTGCATTTAAGTCACCCCGTCTATGGTCGGCAGTCCTAGCAAACTAATACACCTCCTTATTTCTTTCACTGACCTTTTGCAGATTAAAGTCACTGGGCCCAAATCCCAGTTAAGTTCCTTGAATTCCCTGTTCTACTTTTTCATCCCTCTGGCAAACCCCAGAGATTCAGTCTATGGATTCAAAATGGGGAGGAAAGGAATGATTACTTTTGAGTTCTACAGATACCAGGCATCTGTAGATACCATTAATCATCATGGTAATTTACAGGGGTTATCATTACAGATTAAGAAACTGAGGGTCAGAGAGGTTACCTTTCTTAACAAAACTAATTGTTCATTCAACAATTTATTAAACATCCAAAACCACACCTATATAACAGGCAGTATAAAAGATGTTGGCAACAAATCAGTGAACCAAACTGACTCATTCACTGCTCCCATGGGGCTAATAGTTTAGTGAGGAAAACAAACTTTAAACAGATAACCACACAAATAACTATATACTCATAAATGTGATAACTTATGAAGGAGCATAATATTTGTAGGAGAGCCAGATCAGTTTAATTTCATTTAATACAATTTTCTTGAGCACTTGTTGCATGCTAGACATTGTGCTCAGTGCTTAGGAAATATTGGCAAACAAGAGAGATATGGACTTTACCCTCTTAAAACTTCCATGTCTAGTGGGAAAAGGTCTCAAACAAGCCTTGCAAATGAGAGAGAAAGATACTATGAGAGATAACTTCAAGGTTACCTGGGAGCATTTAGAAAAATCTAAATGATATGATTTCGTATAAGAAATTAGGGTAGGCCTCTGGAGAAACTGCTATACTTACCGAGACTTGAAGAATCAGGTAGCAGTCATCTGAGCAGAGGTATGCAAAGCTCTCTTCAGTCAGGCCATCTCCAGTTCAGATAATGCCTTCTTCCTTGTAGATTCTTTCTCTAAAGGCATATTTTCTCTGTCCGGTCATAAACAAATTGTTTGCTAGAACTCTGAGCACTAACTGGAGAGTCGTTTCGACACTTTCTCATCTAGAATGGGACTTGTACGTTTGAGAGGATAAGCCTGAAAATTTCCTATCTCAGTGGGTCATTTAGGGCACTTCCTCTTCCCTGCTACTCTGTGGCAGACACTGCAGGTTGGCTTATTCAAAGCCTCTTTCCTTATTGCCTTCTACTACTAACGCCATAAAAATCACAATATGTTTTTACCCAGACTCCTTTGCAGGAACGGTTGGTCACATGGTCCAGTTCTGGCCAATAAGCAGACATCACTGGGTGGGCTTTCCCGAAGAACATTTTAAAAGAGACAGATTGTTTTTTTTTTCCCCCTTTCCCCACGTCCTCTTCTTTCTTGCCTTGAATCAAAATGAATGAACTGGAAGCACAGCAGCAATCTTGTGAGTATAGGGAGGAAAGTCATCTGTTTCATGTGTGCCTGCTAAGTCACTTCAATTGCGTCTGACTCTTTGTCAGACTATAGCCAGCCAGGTTCTTTGGTCCATGGGATTCTTCAGGCAGGAATACTGGAGTGAGTTGCCATGCCCTTCTCCAGGGAATCTTCCCAAGCCAGGGACTGAACCTTCCTCTCCTGTGTCCTACATTGGCAGGTGGGTTTTTTCCCACTAGTGCCACCTGGAAACCCCCAGTCACTTCCTTGTACTTGTGTTAGTCACTTAGTTGTGTCCAGCTCTTTGCAACTCCATGGACTGTAGCCTGCCAGGCTCCTCTGTTCTTGGAATTCTACAGGCAAGAACACTGGAGTGAGTTGCTATTCCTTTCTGAAAGGAAACTTCCCAATCCAGGGATTGAACAGAGGTCTCCTGCATCGCAGGCGAATTCTTTACCATCTGAGCCACCCGGGAAATCCCAGTCACTTGCTAGGGATGCAGAATTGTAAAGCAAGGGCCTGTTTACTCTCATGGCTCATGTCAGGCTGTTATATTGGCCCTGCCGGTGCCCTGACTTAACTGTTCTGAGAAGCTAGGGACTCTCTCAGACTAAGGTGTTTCAGGTATTTCTCCTTTTTATTGTGCTACTAACCACATCCCTCCAATGTGTTTAAGCTGTGATTCAAGCTGAATCACAGTTTAGACTATGGTACTTGGGATTGCAGAGCCAGCTGCCTTTTGAAATGTCAATTTAAGCACCTAGGGCTCTGGAATTCCAGGGCTTCAGGTTAAAACAGGTAAAAAGTATTCAGGGAGTGGTGGCTCCACCCCGAAGTCTGAACACAATAAAGATGATGCAGATTAACTTTAAAAAATAATAGCTGAAGGAAAAGTAGGAAAAAAAAAGTGAGGACACAAAGGTGAGAGTGCAAAAACAAGTTTTAGGTATTGTGTCAGATTATACTTCTTTTTGTAAGATCTCCATAGGTGGGAATCGTATCCTTCTGAGGGAATTCTTTCTTTAAGATAGAAAACTCCTCCAGATATTTCCCTTTGTCCAAATATTACGTCTTTTAATTACAGGGAGCTTTTTTTTTTTTTTTTTTAAACAGGGAGCTACTTACAAAGCAGATTTTTTAAGGCACTCACATTCCTCTGCAGTACAATTTCAAAAGGATTTTCTTCCTGGAAAAAATCTGCCCTTTTATTTGCCAGCTGGAATACAATCCCAGAGTTTGTACATCAAAGCTACATATCGACTTTATCATAGATTACTTTCTCTGATTCAGAAATGTCGATCTCTGTGAAGGTGATCTTCAAAGAACCAGACTAGCCTGGATTCAGTATCTGTCCTGTGTGTTGCCTGCCTCACCAGCTGGACCGGAGAGACTGCAGTGAACTGAGTTTATTTGATTGGCCAGATCCTGGACTTGCGAACGGCAGACAGTCTGGAAATAAGGACAGCACCTTTAATACGGGGATTTGAAGGACCCAATTTCCCCTCTTCTCCTCCTTTTGGGTACCTGACAGGGGTCACTGCTTTGGGATAAGACAGCAAAAATCAGTGCAGGGTGCAAAGTGGAAAAGCTCCCTTGGTTTCAAGGAGCAGAGAAACATGGAGGCCAACTTGGAAAGAGAGAATTTATCACGTATGTAAAACTGGAACCAGAAAGCTGATCAAGGGTCGAGTCAGCTACAGGAACTGGCTGTTCTTTTTGTCTCTCTCATGATTTGTCCCATCCATCTCTCATGATTTCTCTGCCTTTCTTTCAAGATATGTCTGCTCTATTTTTCTCTCTTTATTAACAGGCCAA
Organism: Budorcas taxicolor; assembly: GCF_023091745.1. Lineage (NCBI taxonomy): Eukaryota > Metazoa > Chordata > Mammalia > Artiodactyla > Bovidae > Budorcas > Budorcas taxicolor. The sequence continues at coordinate 53,567,711 of NC_068912.1, read as the reverse complement.
TTCCTCAATCCAAATGCCAGAAAGAGCAGTCCAAATGACTTTGCTCATTGACATCGCCCCTTTGGGTAGAGTTCTTTGCCAAAGGCATCGTCACAAGCCATTGGGCAGCTAATGGACAGGCTGCCTCAGGCCAGGTGCCCACCTCAGTCCACTCAGTGGCTACTGATGCACAGACACCAGCCTAATACAATCTGTCTGATCCAGGGGGGCTATGGACAGGGTAGTTTATACCAGAATCATGTGTTAGTAACATAGACTCTGGGACTTGCATTTAGACTGAGTCCAGTCTCATCATGTGAATACTTAGCCGGACCAGCAGTACTCAGGTTTCCTTACCTGTAAACAGGATAATACTTAAACCTATTTCACAGGGTTGTGGGGAGGCTTATCCAGGATAATGTGTACGTGAAAGGGCTTTGTAAACATAAGGCTCTGGGTGCCTCATGGGTGTGTTTGTGTGTGTGTGTGCACGTGCGTGCATACGTGTAAAACGAGTAAATGAGAGCACAGGAACCCTCTTCTACATGTTCAGAATCTCTCCTCCCCTCTACTGATGGCCCCCTTTTGCCACTAACCTCTTTACCTTTCTTTAAAGACAAAGAGAAAAGTAGACAGGAACCTTTTTTTAGAAAAAATGTTAATCTGCTCAATGTTCTGCATCAGCCTGTATGGGAGGGGAGTTTGGGGAAAAACGGATACGTGTTTACTTATGGCTGAGTCACTTTGCTGTTCACCTGGAACTATCGTAACATTGGTAATCAGCTATATCCCAGTACAATATAAAAAGTTAAAAAAAGACAAAACATAACACGCATGTGTGAGTGCTCAGTCACTTCTGTCCTGTCTAACTCTTTGTGACCCCATGGACTATAGCCCTCCAGGCTCCTCTGTCCATGGGATTTTCCAGTCAAGAATACTGGAGTGGGTTGCCATGCCCTCCCTCAGGGGATCTTCCTGATCCATGGATTGAACCAGCGTCTCCTGCATTACAGGCGGATTCTTTACCACTGAGCCACCGGGGAAGCCCAAAACATAATACAATGATAAGTAAAAATAAACAAAATTTTTAAAAAAAGAGTTGAAAAGAGAAAGGTGGCAGTGAGTAAGCAGAAGTAATGAGATATTGGGTGTGAGTTGCCTAGAAGGGCTGGACAGTTCAGGCAACAAAACTGAACTGCTGGGAATATCGGCTCCTAACTAAACATCCTGTGGCTGTGGGCAAATATCAGGCTCTTTGTGTGAAACATGGCCCTGACCTTGGCAGAGCCTCATGAGGGCACTCCTGGAACTCCCTGACTCACTGCGGAGGCAGCTGAATGAGGGGCGGGGCGCTGGGCCAAGGACAGCCATCTGCTGCTGAGCTCACCAGGTGCCCCACTGGAGCACAGGAGGAGAGGGGAAGAGTGGCTGCACAGAGGCCTCTTTTCCTGGGCCTTCTGTCCTAGACTGGACACTGGGGGCCCTATTTGAGTAGGCTCAGGTTGCTCACATTTAGGTTGTTAAGAAAGAAATGTCCTGAAGCATACTGAAAAAAACACATAAGATAGTCATAAAGATAGTTTTCCAAAACATACCTCAAAGGGGAATGTTTTGGTCCAGTGGAATTCTGTAGTATGTGCAAAGCCACGGGGAGTAGGAAGATTATACAGGGGGGCAGCAAAAGCAGAAGCAAAGTTTTGACATGCTCTTTCGAGAAGAATACAGGGAGGATAATCAAGGGGAGATATGGAAGAGAAGAAACAGACGAATCATTCTGTTCTCTACTCGACTAATTCCCTCACTGGCATTGGGGATATGACTGCTGAATCGAAGTCCTGGGGTCCTGGCTTTCTTCTTCCAGGGTTTTTCGTTCTCCGTTAATTAGGACATTGGAGAAATTGTCATGATAATTATAGTGTCTAGACTTGGGGAACTATGGGGAGCAGCAAGAATATATTTAATTGCAGAGCTGAGAAGATACATGAAGACAGTAGCGTTTTGAAATCCTGTTCTGAGAACGCTGCTATGCTGAGCTGTGTTTTTCGGGATTGCCGTGACATTGTCTGTTATGTAAGGGGAATCTTGGATGTTTTGTCTGAGCATTTAGAGTTGTTAAAATGTTCGTTTTCTCAAGAGGAGTCCAAGGATCGGCAGAGAAAGTTGTGCCTCAGTGTTCAGCTCTTTTTCAGTTTTGCTGTCAGGGCGAGTCATCATGAGGGGTGGTAGAGGCAGAGGCTCTCATAGCTGATTGATTCCTTTGGAGCAATAGGAAAGTGATTAGGATGGAAACATTTTACTTTGCCAGGTTTGGGCATCATATTTTCCCTTCCACAATTTCAATGACATGTTTTATTTGGCTTATTGGTGGAAGAACAGAGCAGAATATTTTGCTTCCTAATCATATAGTAAAATCCATGCTTATTGGTATCCGGTTAACTAGAAATCCCCCTTTAGCCAGCATTTCCTTACTTGGAGGAGACAATATGATTGGTGTTCATAATGATGCCCTGAAAGTTCCAGGCCATCCCCAAATGCCTTTTGCTTTTCCCAATGGAAGTATCACTATTGTTTCTGCTGATTATGCATGTAAAACTAGCTTACTATAAAGATTCAACATTGAAAAATGGGAAAGTGGAAAACCCCTTTGTAAATGTCTCATCCCATAGTTAACCTCCTAGTAAAACACTCAATAGTGTAACTCCCTAGGAAATTTTCGTACATACAAATACACGTGTGTATATAGAATATATTTATGTAATTCTGAAGGAGATCACCCCCTGGGATTTCTTTGGAAGGAATGATACTAAAGCTGAAACGCCAGTACTTCGGCCACCTCATGTGAAGAGTTGACTCATTGGAAAAGACTCTGATTTTGGGAGGGATGGGGCAGGAGGAAAAGGAGACGACAGAGGATGAGATGGCTGGATGGCATCACTGCCTTGATGGACGTGAGTCTGAGTGAACTCCGGGAGTTGGTGCTGGACAGGGAGGCCTGGCGTGCTGCGATTCATGGGGTCACGAAGAGTCGGACACGACTGAGCGACTGAATTGAAATGAAATTAGATCATACTCTGCATACCGTTGAGTAGCCTACCTTTTCACATCTAGTCATAAATGTCCATATCAAAAATACAGCACTATCTCAATATTTTAATGCTTGCACAGTTCCTATACTATAGTTTCATTTGATTTTACTAAATATCTGTTGATTAATGTTTAGTTTCTTCCTTTTCTTTGTGATTATAAAGTCTGCAATGACATCTTAGTGGTTCTCTGATTATTTTTTAGAGATAAACTATATTAACATTTCTTTCCAAATTAACTTTATTGAAATACAATTTGTATACAATAAACTCATTAAAAGTGGACAATTCCATGAATTTTTATGAAAGAATCCACCTATGTAACCAAAACTACAATCAAACTATGGAGCACTTCTATCACCTCAAAAAACTTCCTCACATTCCACCTCTACCCCTGGCTCTGGGCAATTGTTGCTCTGCCTTCTGTTGCTATAGATTAGCTTGTATTTTCTAGAGTTTTATATAGATGGGCTTGTGTACTATGTATTTTTTTGAATCTGGCTTCTTTCACTTAGCATAATATTTTTGAGTTTCATTCATGTATTTGCCTGCATCATGAGTTATTTTCTTTATATTGCTGAGTATTATTTCATTATATGAATATACCACAATCTGCTTATCCATTCATTTGCTGATGAACAAATTGCTTCCAATGTTTGGATATTATAAATAAAGTTGTATGAACTATGTAAAAGTCCTAGTGTAGACATTTGTTTTCATTTTTTTAGGGTACGAGCTTTATTAAAAAAAACTGCAAATTTTTTCAAAGTGGTTGTACCATTTTAGATTCTTACCAGCAGTGTGGTAGAGTTTCAGCTACCTATATTTTTGCCTATATTTGACTTGTTATTTTTTTTCTAATTTTAGCCATTCTACTGGAAGTGTCATAGTATATCATTATGGTTGTGATTTGCATTTCTCTGGTTTCTAATGGTTTTGAGTATCTTTTCACAAGCATTAATCATTTATAGGTCTTATTTTATGTTACAACTCTTGAAATATGTTGCCCATTTAAAATAACTAGGTTATCTTCTTACTTCATTGTAAGTTACTTATATATTCTAAATACATGTCCTTTGTTAGATGTGTGCTTCAGAAATTTTTTTACTCCCAGCCTGTGGCTTGCCTTTTTAAATTTTCTTAATGGTGTTGTCCAAGAGCAAAAGTTTTTAACTTTACATAAAGTTCACAAATTACAAATTATTTTTTTAACATCAGAGACAGAGAGTGAGAGAAATTAAATAGTGGTTAGTGTTGTTTTTGGTACTGAATGCATACAATATTTCAATTCCTTGGAAATGGCTAACTATGTTAATTAGAGTATTGTATTAATCAAAACATCCCTTTTTCTTATTGCTTTGGGTAACAGAATTTGCTGTATTTAGGTGCCCTCATGTAGTGACTCTGAAATTTAAATGCCATCTTAAATTCTTTTTTGAAAAAAGGGACTTATTTGAGAAATGCAAGGAAAAAGGAATATATCAGATATCTGATGAACATTTATATCAGAATTATTTTTTCCCCTCAGTGAGTAACCTACAAAAGTATGTCAAGAGCAATAATGAAAACATATAATGAGTACTTACTATGTCAGTCACTGTGCTAAATGGCTTATTTCATTTAATACAACCACGACCCTATGAATTGGTCATAATTTTTATTCCCTCTTTATAGATGAAGAAACAATTCAAGTTCAACTTACTACAGATCCAAATCCCAGATGATATGTGCCTGTATACCTTGACTACTGCCCACATTTCATTCATTCTCTGTGTTTCCTTCTGCACATTAAGAGATGTATTGACACCATCAATAACACTAATTTTACCATGTGTCTAAACTGTTGCACCCTAATGTTATTCACTACCCAATCTATGCTCTGGTTTCCTAATACGTCACCCAATATTTTTAATGCCGATATTTAACACATAGAACATTAATGTTCCATGCTATTTATGGGTTTATAATAACCAGCTATTGCATCTCAAACATACAGTCTTTATTTTTAAATAGCTTTTATATAATGTCATATAAAAGCTTTTGTATATGACAATGACCTGTGTCATCATCCTTATTTTGGTATTCATTAGTTTTGAGGGTAAACTTTTGAGATTTTCAAATATTTCATTTCAACCTCAAAAATAATTTTTTCAATGTAGAAACTTAATTTTTGAAGTCACATTTGCCAATATTCTTGAGTAAAAAATTAGAAGATAATAGTATTGACCGTTCTATGTCTCTGGCAAGGTACAGCTCAAAAGACAAGAATCTGGGAGGAAAGAGAAGTTGCTATGGGAGACGAGGGCCGTACCTCATAAATAAGAGAGTTTGCTGAGTCACAGCTGTTGTTCTTCATTTTCAGATAAGTTAATGAGAATCAGTGGAGGCATGTGGAGGTGAGGTCTCAGTGCCCCACAGAGCTGGCTCCGACTGAGGAGCAATGCATTTTCACTGTGGAATTCAGAGGGGTGGTGATAGTACATCAGTGTCATGGGTTTTGATGGCCCAATATGGCTTTGCTGTTAGGCTCTCCAGTTCCATCCTCCTGAGCTTCTCTAAGAGTTGCCCTGGGGGAAAGTGTCTGAGTAGAGTTACAGCAGACAGCTGTAGGACCTCTTTCTCAGCACTTTGTGCTTTAAAAGCTAAGTAAACACTCGAATGTACTATGAACATTTTTTTCTCCTCTCCAGTTTCCTGAATCAAAAAACATCAAAGAAATGAAAGGGTATGAAAAAAATTCCTTTTACCTCATATTAATTACCAAACTAAATGTCATAACATTGTGACCTTTCTTCCCTTAGTCATTCATATCGGCAGGAACATAGACAATAAGAAAACTTTGGGGAGAATGGTGTACTATGTAAATAGAACACCCATTACCTCTGTGAGAGTGATCATTCATTCTCAGGCCTAGAGCACATATTTTGTTAAAACAGTTAGAGCCAGATCATGCCATCTGTACTTTCTCTCTCCCAGGCAGTTCTGGGGTAAGGAAAGAACATATGCCCAGAGTTTTGTTCACTGATCCCAGCCAGGGCAAGTAGATTTCTGGGAAAAAAGTAGGAACAGATCCCCTTCCCAGCTGTAATCCTCTTCTCCTCCCACTCCATCCTGCCCTTCTCCCTGTACCTCTTTTTAGAGTTCCTGAAAGGATGTGGTTGGAGGTGGGGAGATTGCAGAGAAACAATCGGAAAACAGCTATTCAAGACTCAGGGTAAGGGGTGTGTCAGAAAGCTCCTTGGATTAGACTTACTCATTTTCTAGTCTTGTTGCTTCTATTTATTAGCTGAGTGACCTTGGATAAGTACCTGAACTTCATTAGGCCTCCTTGTTCTCATCTGAAAAATCAGGGGTTTGGATTGGAGCTAGATGATCTCCAATGCCTTTCAAGATTTGACCACTGTGAGTCTCTTCTGTAATTCTTTTAGTAATACTTGCCCCATTTAAGACAATGCAAAGCTGCATGTGCTTTTTCTAGGGGTCTTCTTAAAAAAGACCCTGGCACCCTTTTTTAAAAGAACTCATTTTCCTACAGTCATGTGTTTCTTTAAAAACAAATATAAGAGGACTGGATTGATCATAGCAATATTCTTCTAGAAATATCTTGTGAAGGGAAGGTTACTTATTTCTTCTAAAGGACTGCATATTGGCCAGAGTACCATTCCATATGCTTTTCATTTCTTTGAGCCAGAGCTTAGCTAGTAAGGGCTCTTAGTAAGGACTGATGAAACTGTATGAAATGTAAGTTTCTTTCTAAAGACAGGAGAGTAAGCCTATATGTACCTACTTCCCACCATTACTCTCCTGAAATAAAAGTAAAAAGTACTACCCCAAAGTAGGTGTTTAAAATCAGTAGAAACTCATGGACTGGAGATTTCAACAAACTTCTAAAAGATAAAAAGAGAAAGGGGGAAGATTAATGGTTGAATTTGCTGAAAATCCCAGTCTAGAATATATAAGATAAAATGACAATTAGAAACTTGAGAGGTAAGGAAATTCAGAACAACAAAGTCAAGACCACATATGAAGTAAACTGCAACTAGGCATGAATCTAAGCAGTTGATAGACTGTAAGAAAAAGCTATCTATTTGCCCTTGATGCTGGAAATAAGCTTCATTTGAGAGACCCAAGGGTTATAACAATGGGTCCATGGAAAATATCATCCTAGCATATTAACATTGAACAATGTTTATATTGATTACAATAAAATATATGCAGTATATTGGCTTGCTTCCATTGTTTATTATATTTTAATAAAATTTATGTTTCAGAACAGTTTTAGATTTACAGAAAAATTGTAAAGACACTTCAGAGTTCCCCTATTATCAAATATCTTATATACCATCAATTTGTTAACAATTAATGAGTATTGATACATTATCATTAACTAAAATCCATATCTTGTGCAGATTTCTTTAGTTTTGATCTACCATCTTCTTCTGTTCCAAGATCCAATCTAGGATGCCACATTACATTTAGTCATCAAGTCTCCTTAGGCTCTTTGTGGCTGTAATAGTTTCTCAGACTTTCCTTATTCTCGATGACCTTGACAAGTCTGAAAAATACTGGACAGGTATTTTGTACAATGTCCCTCATTTAGGATTTATGTGGTGTTCTTATGATTAGACTGGGGTTATGGGCTTTGTAGTGAAGACCACAAAGGCCAACTGCCATTTCTGTCACATCACATCAACGGTATATACTATCAACATGACATCACTATTACTGACCTTGATAACGTGTTTGAGGTAATGTTGGCCAGGTTTCTCCAATGTAAAATTTCCCCTTGCCCCCACTGTTTCATGCCGTCCCCTTGGAAAGGAAGAATATAGACTATTAACTTCTAAAGTCAACCTATAGATAAAGTAGGAAAGAATTTTTTGTGGTTGAAGTAAAGACTATAAATATTAACAGTTTTGTTGGTAAAGTGTTGCTGACAAAAATAAAAGGGAGAAGAAAAATGGAGGAACGGGATGGAGGATCAATACCTGCATGAAGAAATATTACTTACGGCTGCCCTGGATCTTTGTTGCTGTGCACAGGCTTTCTCTAGTTGCAGCAAGCAGGGGCTGTTCTTCCTTGTGGTGCACAAGCTTCTCATTGTGGTGGCTTCTCTTGCTGCGGAGCACAGGCTTCAGTAGTGCATTGCGTGGGCTTAGTTGCCCCATGGCATGTAGAATCCTCCTGGATCAGGGATTGAACCCATGTCCCCTGCACTGGCAAGTGGATTGTTAACCACTGGACCACCAGGGAAGTCTAGTACCTCCATTTTTATAGAGGAAATCCACTTCGTTATTGTTGTTCAGTCGCTCAGTCATGGTCATCTGTTTGCAACCTCAAGGACTGCAGCATGCCAGGCTTCTCTGTCCTTCACTGTCTCCCAGAGTTTGCTCAAACTCATGTTCATTGAGTCAGTGATGTCATCCAACCATCTCATCCTCTGTTGCCTGCTTCTTCTCTTGCCCTCAGTCTTTCCCAGATTCAGTCTTTTCCAATAATTTGACTCTTCAATCAGGTGGCCAGAGTACTGGAGCTTCAGCTACAGGATAAGTCCTTCCAATGAATATTCAGGGTTGATTTCCTTTAGGATTGATTGGTTTGATTTTCTTGCAGTCCAAGAGACTCTCAAGAATCACACCACAGTTTGAAAGCACCAGTTCTTTGGCGCTCAGGCTTCCTTATGGTCCAGTTCTCACATCTGTACATGACTACTGGAAAAGCTATAGCTTTGACCATACGGAACTTTGTCAGCAAAATGATGGTTCTGCTTTTTAATATGCTGTCTAGGTTTGTCATAGTTTTTCTTCCAAGGAACAAGCATCTTTTAATTTCATGGCTGCACTCACCATCTGCAGTGATTTTGGGGCCCAAGAAAATAAAGTCTGTCACTGTCTCCATTGTTTCTCCATCTATTTGCCATGAAGTGATAGTACCAGAGGAAATCCATAGATACATTATAAAAAATAGAAATTTGAGTCTTTGTTTAAAAATGTAAACATTTAGTTCCAGTAGAGGATATAAAACACTATCACTGTTGTTAAACATTGTGAAGAGAAGAGTAGTATAAGATACATGCTGATTTTCATACTGTGAAATTGATTGATATTGACCAAAGTTGGTGGCCTTCCCCGTTGTTCAGAAGTAAAGAATCCACCTGTCAGTGCAGGATACACAGGAGACATGGATTTGATCCCTGGGTTGGGATGATCCCCAGAAGAAGGGCATGGCAACCCACTCCAGTACTCTGGCCTGGAGAATCCCAAGGACAGAGGAGCCTGGCAGGCTACAGTCCACAGGGTCGCAAAGAGTTGGACACACACACACACAAAGTTGGTAATCCAAGAAGAGAGAGAAAGAATGCAGCGAAAGTAAAGACTGAGTGATTTAACTCCAGGTAAAACCAGTTTTCCTCTGTAGAGAGAATTGAAACTAACAAAATCACTGCAGATGGTGACTGCAGCCATGAAATTAAAAGATGCTTGCTCCTTGGAAGAAAAGTTATGACCAACCTAGATAGCATATTGAAAAGCAGAGATATTACTTTGCCAACAAAGGTCCATCTAGTCAAGGCTATGGTTTTTCCAGTGGTCATGTATGGATGCGAGAGTTGGACTGTGAAGAAAGCTGAGCACCGAAGAATTGATGCTTTTAAACTGTGGTGTTGGAGGACTCCTGAGAGTCCCTTGGACTGCAAGGAGATCGAACCAATCCATTCTGAAGGAGATTGGTCCTGGGTGTTCTTTGGAGGGAATGATGCTGAAGCTGAAGCTCCAGTACTTCGGCCACCTCATGCGAAGATTTGACTCATTGGAAAAGACTCTGATGCTGGGAGGGACTGGAGGTAGGAGGAGAAGGGGACGACAGAGGGTGAGATGGCTGGGTGGCATCACCGACTCGATGGACGTGAGTCCGAGTGAACTCCGGGAGTTGGTGATGGATAGGGAGGCCTGGCATGCTGCGATTCATGGGGTCGCAAAGAGTCGGACATGACTGAGCAACTGAACTGAACTGAGCTGAAGCAAGAAAAGAAAAGGTTATAGTTTTTCACTGGAATTTTTTTTATACTACCTGATTACCATGTGCACAAATTATTTGCTTTAAAGCCAAAGACCGTGTGTAGGGTGGTGTCAGGACTAATACCAGATTACCTGGTATGATTCCTTTTGCCTTCAATGATCCAAGCAAACCTATCAACTGCCTAAACATCATTCACACAAACCATACTGTTGTATCATGTTTTGTTGAGGCAGGAACCTTACTTCTGAGAGAGCAAAGGGGTAATTTTCTTAGGTCTTTGATTTGTAGGAAAGGCACTTTTGAAAAAAGAACTCCTGTTGTTTAGAAACAGATTAGGAAGGTTTCAGTTGCAAGAGAAACTTTCTGAAAGATACATCAACTGTTTCTGGTTGAAAAGTATTGGCAGACAGTGGAATCCTTTGTGTGCTTCCTGTGTTTAGCATTATACAACATGTTTCAGTTTAAAAGCTCTGTACAGTCATTAGCTAATTACCTCCCAAGGGCTGCAGGGTAGTTAGAGGGAATACTGGAACCAAGCCAGATTTTAGAGCTGAAAGATGTGTATGTGTCTGTACCAGCCCTGATTCAGGGTGTACTTGTTATACAGTTTCACACACAGGGATCGATCAGTTAATGTGTGGCTATTCAATCTATAAAATTTTTTTCCTAGACTCAGCATCTCCTTGAGAAATACAAGTTACTGAAACAGAAAACTGATTCTGATATCATCTTTTATAAGTGTCTTGAAAATAAACATTGATAACAGTTTTAGATTCATCATTAAATCAGAATCTTCAAAGTGAGGCCTGGATTATGGAATTTATTAAAAGTACCCAGATTATTCTAGAGTAAAGCCAGGCTTGAGGACTACTGACTTCAGTGGAAAAGAGGTGCTTCTTTTCCTACCCCCAACAGTAACTAAATCTACAATGAGAATCAAATACAATATTTGGCTAGGGAGAAAATTTATTAAAAACACTAATTATTAATACATATTTCCTCTTGTATAAAATTTATGTTTTACATGATAGAAGTGCTTAAGAAATTTGGATAGAATAGAAGAGTAAATATCTTTGTCTATGTGCATATGAAAAGTCATCACAAAAAGAATCATTGTTTGTTTTGGGATTTTTCTTCCCATTTTATTTTCATGTTTTGTCTTTTTAAGAAATATTGATGTTTCTCTTGTAATTCCACCTACAATTTTGTATCTTGGTTTTGAAATATACCAATATAAGCTTTTTCTTGATTCATGCTTCAAAAATCATCTCTAAAACTGAAATGTAGTGAATGAGGCAAACAGGGAAATTTATATCCACAATTAAACCAAAATAGAAATTCAGGTACCTGTAGAGCACAGGCCCAGAGGAACAGTCTCTATGTCTATTTAGAACACTCAGACCAGCACTGAAGAACATGTGCTGACTTTCTGCAGCTGAATTTTGACTATATTTGGTGTGTGGTGCCCTCTACTGGCTCTTTCAGGGTTGTCCCTTTTTTTTTCTATTCGTAAACTTTGTGTTTGGGTCCTAGGTGCCTCAGATGGTAAAGAATCTGCCTGTAATACAGGAGACCTGGGTATGATCGTTGGGTTGGAAAAATCCTCTGCAGGAGGGAATGGCTACCCACTCCAGTATTCTTGGCTAGAGAACTCCGTGGACAGAGGAGCCTGGCAGGCTATAGTCCATGGGGTCACAAAGAATCAGACACAGCTGAGCAACTACCACTTTTACTACTTTTTCAACGACTCTAAAGAAGGGTGTTAAATTGTATGTGTGCGTGTTTGATTTTTGCATGTCTGTATTTTTATTAATATGTGTTGCCTTAGTGTAGAATTGAAGCTATCTAAATTCTGGATTTGACTGTGGGTCTGTTTCATTTTTATTTATTCCACAAACATTTTCGAGTCTACCAGGGCTATTGTACTAGTGGTCTGGAGACGAGCTGAAATCTCCTCCTTCAAGTGGCTCATTGTCTATCCTAGGCAGGATCACGATCTAACATGCTTTGGCTATTCCAGCAGAAGAAGCTGCCTCCTTAAGGACCCTTGTCCCTGCTCTGTCGAAAATCAGCCTCTTAAATGGCATGCACAGTTTTGGGAGAGACAGGTGTGGCACAACCAGGAAGAAAGAGGAAACCTTTCCAAAAAGGCAGATCTACCAAGTCGATTCTGGCAACTGATTGCCAGATAAACAGATGTCACAGACAGCTTGTTCTTGACTTACTTAGGGAATTAAAATTTATGATGGACCATTAATAGATAAAGTGAGTAGTAATAATTCAGAGGCTTAATTGAGCCCCTGTAAGGGTATAAACCTCATTTTCTAGAAATGTAAACTTCATGTAGTATGTACCCAAGCGAAGGGAGGTAATTATTACATTTTGAAAGCACTTTTGCATTTAAAATTTTACCTCCATTTGGGGAGAAGGAAATGCCTATGAAAAGAATGGAGTTTTTCTAATCTGAGGAAAGCCAAAAGCATAGAACAAAGTGAGGAATTTCTAAAATACTCATGATCACCTGTTTTGATTTGTAGTTTCTTTGACCACACTATGTACAATGATGCAGATGATACATTAGCAAACTCCTCTCCTCTCTTTTTAACCTGAGAACCCGGATGATGACATTGGGCCTACAAAGTTGACTCCATAAACCAATGGACACAAGCACGCCTATAAAATATTTATGATGAATATTAAACAAGTTTATATTATATATATATGTATTACGTACACATATTACATATATTATATAATGTATATGTATATATAATATAAAGTGCCAGACATCCTGGAGTGCAAAGTCAAGTGGGCCTTAGGAAACATCACCACAAACAAAGGTAGTGGAGGTGATGGAATTCCAGTTCACCTGTTTCAAATCCTGAAAGATGATGCTGTGAAAGTGCTGCACTCAATATGTCAGCAAATTTGGAAAACTCAGCAGTGGCCATAGGACTGGAAAACGTCATTTTTCATTCCAATCCCAAAGAAAGGCAATGCCAAAGAATGCTCAAACTACTGCACAACTGCACTCATCTCACAGGCTAGCAAGGTAATTAATGCTTAAAATTCTCCAAGCCAGGCTTCAACAGTAAGTGAACCATGAACTTCCAGATATTCAAGCTGGATTTAAACAAGGCAGAGGAACCAGAGATCAAATTGCCAACATATGTTGGATCATCAAAAAAGCAAGAGGGTTCCAGAAAAACATCTGCTACTGCTGCTACTGCTAAGTCGCTTCAGTCCTGTCCGATTCTCTGCGACCCCATAGACGGCAGCCTACCAGGCTCCCCTGTCCCTGGGATTCTCCAGGCAAGAACACTGGAGTGGGTTGCCATTTCCTTCTCCAATGCATGAAAGTGAAAAGTGAAAGTGAAGTTGCTCAGTCGTGTCAGACTTAGCGACCCCATGGACTGCAGCCTACCAGGCTCCTCCGTCCATGGGGTTTTCCAGGCAAGAGTACTGGAGTGGGTTGCCATTGCCTTCTCCAGAAAAACATCTACTTCTGCTTAATTGACTACGCCAAAGACTTTGACTCTGTGGATCACAACAAACTGTGGAAAATTTTTCGAGAGATGGGATTACCAGACCACCCTAGCTGCCTCCTGAGATCTCTGTATGCAGGTCAAGAAACAAGAGTTAGAACTGGACGTGGAACAACAGCTTGGTTCCAAACCAAGGAGTTTATCAAGGCTGTATATTGTCACCTTGCTTATTTAACTTATATGCAGAGTACATCATGTGAAATGCCAGGCCGGACGAAACACAAGCTAGAATCAAAATTGCCGGGAGAAATATCAATAACCTCAGATATGCAGATGACACTGCCCTTATGGTGGAAAGTGAAGAGGAACTAAATAGCCTCTTGATGAAAATGAAAGAGGAGAGTGAAAGAGTAGGTTTAAAGCTCAACATTCACAAAACTAAGATCATGGCATCCAGTCCCATCACTTCATGTCAAATAGATGGGGAAACAATGGAAACAGTGTCAGACTTTATTTTGGGGGGCTCCAAAATCACTGCAGATGGTGATTGCAGCCATGAAATTAAAAGACGCTTGCTCCTTAGAAGAAAAGTTATAACCAACCTAGATAGTATATTAAAAAGCAGAGACATTACTTTGCCAACAAAGGTCTTTCTAGTCAAAGTTATGGTTTTTCCAGTAATCATGTATGGATGTGAGAGCTGGACTAGAAATAAAGCTGAGTGCCGAAAAATCGATGCTTTTGAACTGTGGTATAGGAGAAGACTCTTGAGAGTCCCTTGGACTGCAAGGAGATCAAACCAGTCAATTCTAAAGGAAATCAGTCATGAATATTCATTGGAAGGACTGATGCTGAAGCTGAAACTCCAATACTTTGGCCACCTGATGGGAAGAACTGACTCATTGGAAAAGACCCTAATTCTGGGAAATACTGAAGGTGGGAGGAGAAGGGGACGACAGCGGATGAGATGCTTTGATTGCATCACCAACTCTATGGACATGAGTCTGAACAAACTCTTTGCATTGGTGATGGACAGGGAAGCCTGGCATGCTGCAGTCCATGGGGTTGCAGAGTCAGACATGGCTGAGTGACTGAACTAAACTGACATCTAAGAGTATGAAAAAGCAGCTAGACAAAGAAGTAACTAACGAATTCCAACTAAAATTCAATGTTACTAACTGCTCTTAAGGTAACATAGAGGGAAGGGGATTTGTACTAAGGAGGGATTTAAAAAGAGATAACATGAATACTGAACCTTTAGAATGGGGGAGGAGAGGAAACATAATAGATGCGGAGAAAACAAGATAAGCAAAGGCATAGAAATGTGAAAATACATGACTCTCATGAGGGACAGCAGATGATCCTATGTTGTTGGAGCAGAAGGTATGTAGGTGGAGGGTTAGGAGATGAAGAACAAAGGTCCCTGGGTTCTCAGGAAGTTCACTCACCTGGCTCTTCTCAGGTTCTGGGGAGTGTGGGATGGTGGGGCTTCTCTGACAGCTCCCTCAGGATCAAGTCTTAGGTGCGGCCCCTCATTTCCTCCTTCTCCCTGAAGTCTTTCCTTAGTCTCAGCCTACACATCCTTTAACCTCTGCATTTAAAAACCCCTATTCTCTCTCTTTTTTTTTTTCCCAAGGGACTCTGCTGGTCTGGTCTTTATTAACCTTGTATCTCTTGCAAAATAGATGGAAGATGAAACGATGTAAGACTTTGCATAAAACATTGGTCCCTCAGGGTAAAAACCTGAGCCTAGCAAAGCTGGAAAAGACCAGGTAGCCTAGCTAGACTCTGGGGAGCAGGAAAGAGATAAATGGGGAAAACTATGTTTGGCACATAGTTGCTGCTTAACCAAGATTTGTACAACAAATAATTGGTGATGTTGTCATTTAATTGCTAAGTTGTGTCCAGCTCTTTGTGCTACCATGGATTGTAACATGCAGACCCCTCTGTCCATGGGATTTCCCAGGCATGAGTATTGGGGTGGGTTGCTATTTCCTTCTCTAGGGCTCCTCACAATCCAGGGATGGAACTGTGTCTCCTGCATTGGCAGGCGATTGTTTACCACCTAATTGCTAGGGAAGCCCAAATAAATGAATTAGGGAATGACTTGATAGTCTCCTGAGTATTATGGAGTACCTCAGGTATTGTTACCTGCCTCTGCAAGAACACTTTGTATTAGGGAAGGAAGAAGGAAGGAGGGAAAAGATCCATGTCTTCTGGTATTTCCTGGAGTTATGAGTTTCTGACCTGGCAGTTTTCTCTTTCAGGGAAATAAGGGGTGTGTGTGTGTGTGTGTGTGTGTGTGTGTGCACGCACACATATGTGCACGATTCACAAAGTGACCCAATATTTATTTTCTTCCACTCATGCCAAGACCTGAATACCTTGAATGATAAAATCACTTCTTTACTCTGATAACAAGAAAAAAATGTAAAAGTCTCAGAGAGAGCTCAGTTCTAATCGTAAAACTTATGTGCTTGGCACTTAGGATACCAACAAGACTTGGATCTAATCTCAAAGGGCTTTTAACATGGAGAGATATAGTATTTGATGCAAAGGAGAAGGTGCTAGAGCAGAGCCTGTCCCAGGAAACTTAGAGGAGGGGCTTTTAATAGAGCCCAGGGCCTTGCTTCTTATTCCAAGTATAGTCTGATTGCCAGCAGCAGCATCTCCTGGAAAACTGTGAGAAATGCACACACACCAGCTTCAACCCAGACTGACTGAATGTGAATCATATGCACATTAATATTTGAGAAGCACTGGTCTAGGGGCAAGGGTGGGATGTGAGGGTGTTCTTAGAGGAAATAAGTTTTGAACTGTTTTGAGCGTGAGTAGGGTTAACCAGGGGGCTTCCCAGGTGGCTCAGTGGTAAAGAATCTGCCAGTCAAAGCAGGAGACGCAGGTTTGATCCCTGGGTCAGGAAGATCCCCTGGAGGAGATGGCAGGCAACCCACTCCAGTATTCTTGCCTGGGAAAGCCAATGGACAGAGGAGGTGGCAGGCTATAGTCCATGGGATCACAAAGAGTCAGAAATGACTGAGTGGCAGAAAGAAAACTGTAAGCAAAAGTTCAGAGTCATGAAAAACTATTGGGGTGTTTTGGGAACTGTATGTAGCTTAAAATTGCCAATCAATAGGGAAAGAGTAGGGGAGAGAGGAGAATGGAGAAATGCAGGAAGGTGGCAGGGTAGGCAGAGGCCAGACCCTGCTGGTTGTGCTTTATGTTAGAAGTTTTGCCTTCACCTAAAGCATCTGAATGCAGAGTTCCAAAGAATAGCAAGAAGAGATAAGAAAGCCTTCTTCAGCGATCAATGCAAAGAAATAGAGGGAAAGAACAGAATGGGAAAGACTAGAGATCTCTTCAAGAAAATTAGAGATACCAAGGGAACATTTCATGCAAAGATGGGCTCGATAAAGGAAAGAAATGGTATGGATCTAAAAGAAGCAGAAGATATTAAGAAGAGGTGGCAAGAATACACAGAAAAACGGTACAAAAAAGATCTTCGCCACCAAGATAATCATGATGGTGTGATCACTCATCTAGAGCCAGACATCCTGGAATGTAAAGTCAAGTGGGCTTTAGAAAGCATCACTATGAACAAAGCTAGTGGAGATGATGGAATTCCAGAGGAGCTATTTCAAATCCTGAAAGAGGATGCTGTGAAAGTGCTGCACTCAATATGCCAGCACATTTGGAAAACTCAGCAGTGGCCACAGGACTTGGAAAAAGTCAGTTTTCATTCCAATCCCAAAGAAAGGCAATGCCAAAGAATGCTCAAACTACCACACAATTGCACTCATCTCACATGCTAGTAAAGTAATGCTTAAAATTCTCCAAGCCAGGCTTCAGCAATACATGAACCATGAACTTCCTGATGTTCAAGCTGGTTTTAGAAAAGGCAGAAGAACCAGAGATCAAATTGCCAACATATGCTGGATCATGGAAAAAGCAAGAGAGTGCCAGAAAAACATCTATTTCTGCTTTATTGACTATGCCAAAGCCTTTGACTGTGTGGATCACAATAAACTGTGGAAAATTCTGAAAGAGATGGGAATACCAGACCACCTGACCTGCCTCGTGAGAAACCTATATGCAGGTCAGGAAGCAACAGTTAGAACTGGACATGGAATAACAGACTGGTTTCAAATAGGAAAAGGGGTACATCAAGGCTATATATTGTCACCCTGCTTATTTAACTTCTATGCAGAGTACATCATGAGAAACGCTGGGCTGGAAGAAGCACAAGCTGGAATCAAGATTGCCGGGAGAAATATCAATAACCTCAGATATGCAGATGACACCACCCTTATGGCAGAAAGGGAAGAGGAACTAAAAAGCCTCTTGATGAAAGTGAAAGAGGAGAGTGAAAAAGTTGGCTTAAAGCTCAACATTCAGAAAATGAAGATCATGGCATCTGGTCCCATCACTTCATGGGAAATAGATGGGGAAACAGTGGAAACAGTGTCAGACTTTATTTTTGGGGGGGCTCCAAAATCACTGCAGATGGTGATTGCAGCCATGAAATTAAAAGACGCTTACTCCTTGGAAGGAAAGTTATGACCAACGTAGATAGCATATTCAAAAGCAGAGACATTACTTTGCTGACTAAGGTCCGTCTAGTCAAGGCTATGGTTTTTCCAGTGGTCATGTATGGATGTGAGAGTTGGACTGTGAAGAAGGCTGAGTGCCGAAGAATTGATGCTTTTGAACTGTGGTGTTTGAGAAGACTCTTGAGAGTCCCTTGGACTGCAAGGAGATCCAACCAGTCCATCCTAAAGGAGATCAGCCCTGGGATTTCTTTGGAAGGAATGATGCTAAAGCTGAAACTCCAGTACTTTGGCCACCTCATGCAAAGAGTTGACTCATTGGAAAAGACTCTGATACTGGAAGGGATCAGGGGCAGGAGGAGAAGGGGACGACAGAGGATGAGACAGCTGGATGGCATCACTGACTCGATGGACGTGAGTCTGAGTGAACTCCGGGAGTTGGTGATGGACAGGGAGGCCTGGCGTGCTGTGATTCATGGGGTCGCAAAGAGTCGGACACAACTGAGCGACTGAACTGAACCGAACTGAAACGGTGATAGAGATGCATGATGCGTTCAGATTTGCCTTTATATCACTGAGGCCCTGAGGAGCCTGAGAAGGTCAAGGTGGAAAGGCAGAGAAATAACTCAGGAAGCCATCTCAACAGTTTAGGAGAAAGATAAGGAGAGTCTAACTCAGGTAGTGCAGTGAATTGGAGATCACGGGCAAACTTATTAAGACATTTTAGGAGGTAATAAGCAGATGAACGACTTCAGTATGGATTGAGGATGAGAGAATGGGAGAGGGCTGAGTCTTGACTGCATCAGTAGTGGGTGGTTGCTCATGATGCCACTCACACAGCATTATTCACAGATGAAAGAATAAAAGAAGATGAACAGGTTTGAGGAAGGAAATTATGAGTGCAGTTTTCAACATGTTCTGCTCTGGTGAATAGAAAACATGCATAGGAGGGAAAAAAAGAAGAAAACACTGTAAGGGTGGAGAACTGGGTGAATCAATGAGGGTGGAGAAGGAAAGCGAGGAGGAAGGAACAGTACCCTACCCAGATCTGGGGCTGTGCTCAGTCGTGTCCAGGAACTGTAGCCTGCCAGGCTCCTCTGTCCATGGAACTTTCCAGACAAGAATACTGCAGTGCATTGCCATTTCCTACTCCAGGGGATCTTCCCAACCCAGGGATCAAACCCACATTGCTTGTGATTCCTGCATTGACTGGTGGATTATTTACCTCTGCGCCACTGGGGCTACAGTCATACACCTTCCTTAGTATACCTGTGAATTTTTCCTTTAGTTGTGTTTCCAGAGACTGTTTCTTGGAACTTGGTTCTGGAAACTCAATGGACTTCAAAGAAGGACAAACGGCTTTATTCATGATTTCCTATCCTGTGATCAACTCATCATTGACACGATTTGCTCTATGAAAAAATATTATCTAACCTGGAGTTCAAGCTGCTCCAGGATTAGAATGACCACACAGTTGTCTTTTCCCACATTGTCTTATTGGCGAGTGACTTTGCCCACTGTCCTCAACACTATTTCCAAAGTGACAATAATACAATGCTGAGTGATAACTTGCTCAGTCGTGTCCGAGTCTTTGTGACCACATGTACTGTAGCCTGCCAGGCTCCTCTGTCCACGGAATTCTCCAGGCAAGAATACTGGAGTGGGTTGCCATTTCCTTCTCCAAATACAGTGTTAATATGTACCAAAATATGTTGATATGTGTTTGCCCGTGGTTGTTCTTCAAGTTCTGGATGACTCCTTCCAAAAATCTTCCCTCTGTTAACTTTTACAACACTTTCACTTTGCACCTTGAAATTCAGAACTCGACCGTGGTCTGTCTTGGATCATACTCGTAACTGTGCCCTATTTAGCAATCTGTTCTCTGCTCAGTCAGTCAGTTCAGTCGCTAAGTAGTGTCCGACTCCTTGCGACCCCAGGAATTGCAGCACGCCAGGCCTCCCTGGCCTCTGCTCACAGAGGTCTAAAAATATCCTGGCCTTCTGAATCTCCACGGCAGAAACTCCATAAGGTTTTTTTTTTCTTTTTTTTTTTTTACATTTTCCGATCAGTCATTATCAGCCAATAAAAAGGGAAAGGTCGGCACGTGGTATATTAGTTCGGGAAGAGGGAAGGTATTCCAAGCAGATCCTTTCGCTCTTGCCAGAATCAAACATGGCGGGCTTCAGCCCGACCTTCCGGAAAACCCGGCTTTCTTTCCCTTGAGCCCCGCCAATCTTTCGGGCTCCTTTTTAACCTTCCTTGCCCCTCGGCGGCTCCGAGAGGGTCAGCACCTGGGAGCGCGACAGCGGACCTGCTTCCCGCCCCCATTCGAGGGCCCGCCCACCAGCCCGCGCCAGCCAGTCGCGGGCTGCGCTGCGGCGGCTGGCAGCGCTGGCCGGGCCCGCCCCCCAGCCTCGCTGTGGCCTGCGGCTCCCGGGCCGGTAGCGCCGCTCTCGGTCGCGCTGACTCGTAGTGTGGAACCGCGGGTCACGGGTGCTCTTCTCCGGCCACAGATTAGCCAAGCGCCGCCGACGCCGTCGGCCCCGAGCCTCCGCCATGGACTTCGAGGACGGTAAGCGCGGCCTCTGGCTGGTCACCGCGGCGGGCGGCAGGCGGGGTGGCCTGCCCCCGGGGTCTGTTTACCGTCTCAAGATGGCCGTGTGGGCTTTGTTCTGCGGGCCTAGAGGCCGTCGGCCCGCCTGCCCGCCTCGGGCCCAGTGCCTGGAGTCGGCCTCGGTGGGGACCCGCGCGCCCGGATCGCCCCGCCCGGCGCCCGCTGCGGCCCGCGACCCTGAATTCCGCTCCGGCCTCGGCGCGGGGAAGGAGGCTCCCAGAGCGCCGCGGCCTCCGGAGTCCCCAGATCGGCCCCCGCCCCGCTGCGAGCAGATTGCCAGGAAGCCTCCAACTTCCCGTTCTGGGCAAGAGGGCGAGCGGGCCTCCCGCGCCGCGGCTCGCGCTCGCCCGGCGGGCAGCGACCCAGATCGTCCTTTTAGTAAATCCCCAACTCCAGGTTACTACTCGCCAGATAGGATTTTCTGAGGCTTGTTCATGATCGTGTTCCTTGGTTGTCTTAGTTTTTAAGATGAGTTTAAAGGGCGTCTGTAAGTGATCAAGTATAGTAGATCGCCATCCAGAATGGAACGTTAAGGTATTTCTGGTTAGCAAAGTGGGATGTTTATCCGCCAACAAAGAGTGTCCGGGCGTTAATCCCCAAATTTAAAATGCTTCTGTGAACCAAAGCGTTTTCTCTGGACACTGTGTTAAGTTAGTCAAAATTTTGGCACAGCATCACGTGCCCTTCAAATTCAGACCTACACACAGCCGCCTGGGATGGACTGCTGTTTAATTAAATGAGCAGTACCTTTCGGTCGTCTCTTAAACACCAGTTCTTTAAACCGTTTCATACGCTCACGAAATAAAATTAATTTGGTCTTCATATTGTCTTCAAATCTTGCTCAACTTTTATAGTGATTGGTGTCAGGGTAAGATGAGTACGTAATGACACCATTAGGGAGACATGAAACGGGATGTGAATATACTGAATTTACTCCTGAGTTACCGGGCGTTTCTGAATAAAATGGCTTTACTAATTAGTCGTGAGCCTCTAACCCAACCAACTTTGAATATGCTGAGCCTGATTAAATGATCTTTTGATCTTTGATTTGATTTCATGCCACAAAGAATTAAAGCTGCCAAGTCTAAGTGTATGAAAGTGAAGTCACTCAGTCGTGTCCGACTCTTTGCGACGCCATGGACTGTAGCCTACCAGGATCCTCAGTCCATGGGATTTTCCAGGCTCTACCTGAGTGGGTAGCCATTTCCTTCTCCAGGAGATCTTCGCGACCCAGGGATCGAACCTGGGTCTCCCGCATTGTAGGCAGACGCTTTACCGTCTGAGCTACCAGGGAAGCTAAGTATATGAAAAGGGACTGGAATAACCTTTTGTGGATACTTTTAAGTTACTTTGAAATAGGAAGTTCAGATATCAACAGTAGCACACTCTAGTGTGTGTTTTAGTTGAACTTTGACTCATTTTGATATCGTTACCTTTAAACTGAATATTTGAAATGCCAGAGTTGGGAATGAATTTAAAAAATATGTTGCTGTGTGTTCACACCAAACTTTGGTGACAGTACCAACACCCAAGGTGCAGCAGAAACTACCAGTGTGGGAGGAGGGAGTGATGGGAATGGTCCCCTCCCCCCATGAAGGAACCCATTGTCTTAGTATGTTTACTTTTTATTATCACCATCTGCCCACAGTTCTAAACAGTGTGAAGCATAAAATTCTAAACAATGTCACTGATAAAATGTTCCCTCCCTCCTGCTCCCTCCCTTCCCCTACTGCTTTATTTGGGGGATGGAATTTGCCTGACAATATGTTGAACTCTAATCCTGTATAGTGTAGTTGGAGTCTATTGTATCCAAAGGACTGCTCTATTAAATTCCTATTTGTTAGTAGAATTAACTAAAGGATTTAACAATTGCCAAATTAGTTTTGACAAAGAAATTATGATCTTTGATAATGATGCCACATCCTGAATAGAAATAACACACACAGGTATACACATATGAATGTGCATTTCTCAAATAAGATCTTGAAATCTTTATAGAGAGCAAATTAAGCGCTAAGAGAAATAGTACATTGGGAAAAAAATATATATAGAATCAATTCTCACATGTCCCTGTTTTTTGCATTGTTGGATATATAATTTATCAGCCTTCCCTTTTGTTATGCTGTATAAATCAGTACTAGATCTCCTTTTTTGGCCTTAATTATATATCAGGTTTTATTAACTAATTTTACATTACCATGATTTGGATGCTAAACCTGCCATTTGGGGAGATAGTGAAAAGAAAGGGATATATATTTTCCTATATGAAGTATATATAATTATTAACACCCTGTTTTTGCAGATAGTTGAGTTAATGGCAGTTTAAAAATTGTGTTTGTTTTTAGTAAGTGGGTATATCATTCAAGATTTCTGCTAATATTGCACTAATTCCTTTCTGTTAAATGTGTCTTCATAGATTATACACACTCTGCTTGCAGAAATACTTATCAGAGCTTTAATGGTGAGTATCCTCTTTCATTTGATCTAAAATACATTAAGGGAATGCATCTCAGTTTTTTTGTCACCCATCTAAAGTACCAATGTAAGAAGGAAATTCTGCCTTGTCTCAGTCATTGTTTAGTCTTTGGATGTGTTAGTGTTAATGTTGTCATACTATGTATAGTATTTGAGTTAGGAAATTTGGAATCAGAAAACCTTAGGGCTATTCAGAGTAGTTTGACTCTTTATTTGAATTCTGAGTTCTTTATTCCAAAAGGCCCTGACTGTATTGAGTGATGACTTATAAGAAACTAGCTGAGTTATTTTTGTTGAGTTAGAGGCTTTGGTATTGAGTAATGTAGATTAAGTGGATTATTGGCTTGGTTTTATATTGCTGCTTTCATAATTCATTTTGACCTGTTTTTGAGGTCATTTGCTTTAATGTGTCCAAATCTGTTAGTATATTAAGAACTGTCTAGAGCATATAAAGAAGCCTTATCAATATAAGTATGACATCAGAGTGACTAAAGAGCTAGATAAAATCATGACATATGCAGAATACAATTGGGGTAGAGTTTTGATAGTTTAGATTAGAGTTAAGGCTTTGCCAGACCGGCTAAGAACATAAAGAAGAGCATGGAACAGTTCAAGAGGTTATAAAAGCATTATATGAAGGACCCCAGAGAGTGGAATTAAATTCCCTGATTGCCAGAAAAATGCAACTTTCAACTGTTGTACAGAATGTAATCTAGTCACAAAATAAAACTGAAGCAAATGTACTACTAAACAAAGAAGACTGTGTCATTTCATGAGAATAATTACCATACAGTTAATTGCTACTTATCATCTCTAGGAATTTAGAGAAACTTCAAATTTGATGTCAGCTAAAAAGGTTAAACATATAGGAAAAGTCAATATATATTGAGTGCTGAAAAACGTATTTTTGAGCAGGAGAGTGATATAATAAAGTTACCAAAAGAAGTTTAATTTTCATCCACGTGTAGGTTATTTTGAAAACTGGAAAATTATCAAGAAGGAAGATTATCAAGTTTCATAAATTCAGGTGTAGGAATTTTACACCTTGGGAGGTAATGACAGTAATTTTTAAAATATTAAGCCATTTCTTGAGAAAGTTAGCAGAACTTTCAGGCTGCCTAGTAGTGAGTAGAAAATTGAGAGGGATGCATAACAATGAATCCAGGATTGGGAACTGGAGTGAACAGGACTAGTACTTTTACCAAAGAGATTTGGAATGATAGAAGGCCATGATTTCCAGTATTTCCATGATTTCCAGAGAGTTGATGCCTAAATATAGGACTTTGAAATACAGAATCATAGAGGGTCAGAAGTTTATTTTCTTAACATACAGGATTGCGGGGAAAAAAAAAGAAAAAGCTTAAAATATTTCTGTCACTGACGTTAGGACCTTCTTTTGAAAACAAGCACATTGAGGTGTAGTAGACATCTAACATACTAGTTTCAGGTATACAGCATAATGATCCCGTATTTTTATATGCTGTGAAATGATCACAACAGTGAGTCTGGTAACCCTTGATCACCACATATAGTTTTCCTGCAATGAGAACTTTTAAGATTTACTTTTCTTAGCAACTTTCAAACATGCAATACACTATTATTAACTATAGTCACTATGCTGTATATTACATCCCCCTGATTTATTTATAACTGGAAGTTGTTACCTTTCAACTCCCTTCACCCATTTCAACGACTCCTACCCCCTTCTCTGGCGATCACCAATCTGTTCATTATGTCTACAAGCTTGGATTTTTTTGCTTTGTTTTGTTTTGATTTTTTTTTAAATTCTCCATGTAAATGAAGTCATACAGTTTTTATCATTCTTACTTCACTTATTTCACTTAGCATATGCCCTCAAGGCCTGTCCATGTTGTTGCTTATGGCACGATTCCATTCTTTCTCATGGCAAAAGTAGTATTCCATGTATATGCATACATATATATCACATTGCATCAACTTTATCAGTTCATCTATAGATGAACACTTAGATTATTCTGTATCTTGGCTATTGTAAATAATGCTGCTGTGAAAATCGGGGTGCATGTATCTTTTCAAGTTAGATTTTTTTTCTAGCAGTTAAATGTTAGACTTTTTTTTCTCTTAATTTTAGTTCCATTAGTGGTTTTCGTTTAAGGGTGATTGTTAGACTCCCCTGTGGAGCTTTTTCAAAATGTATCTATTTAGGTCATACTCTAGTCCTCTTGAATCTTACTTTTTAGGGTAAATGGTCCCAACTGTGTCAGCTTTAAGAACTATTGATACTTTGAATCATTTTAGAATGCACCTCTGGTTAAAGAACACTGCTTGACAACACTGAGGCCTGAGTTATCTACATTTTATAAATGAGGAACTTAATTTCAGGGATGTAATTTGACTTCATTCAACAGATACTTACTGAATGTTTTGTATTAGATAGTGTTATTGGAGCTGGCAATACAGTAGTGAACGAAACGGACAAATATTCCTGCCTTTGAAGTGTACAGTCTAGGGTGAAATAGTAAACAAGAAGTAATATTTATTGTATTGCAGCAATTGCTTGGGAGAATAATAACACAGGACAGCTGTGTATGTGTGTGTGTGTTAAAATTTTAAAGAGATTAGCAAGGGTAGGAATCGCTAACAGGGTAACTTGAGCATAGAGTTGAGGGAGATGAAGATGCAAGCCATGCCATTGTCTCCGTATTTCCTTCTTCTTACATAAATAGACAAAAAAAGGGAAAGCATTTCTGATAGAGGGAAAGCAGGAACACAGGTAGGGCTGAGTGCATTGTGCTTCAGAGTGACTTAGGAAGATGGGCTTGACTACAGCAGATGATTTTTGCTGAGTGATCTTAAAACAAGGTTAGAATAGGGAGGTGTATGTAGCCAGAAGTCAGTGAAAGTCAAAGACAATTTGCTTAACACACAAGAAGTAATAGAAAGTGAAGACCTTAAAGAATTGAGGGTGTGAGCAGCACAGACACAGAGGAAGAACATTCCAGGCAGAGGGAATAGTAGATGCAAAAATGGGTGTATACCTGTTGTCCTCTAGGAACGGCAAGGGACCTAGTATAGCTAGAGTGGGGTGAGTAAGGCGGGATCACAGATGATGAAATTAAGTGGAAATAGATCAAGTTAAGAGGTAATGGGAAAGATTTCTCCACTTTGTCTCTGTTGACATTTTGGACTAGGTAATTCTTTGTTGTGGGGGAGTGTCCTATGCACTGTAGAATGTTTTAGGAGCATTCTTGGTCTCTTGTGATTTGATGCAGGCAGCACCCATTACTCATTTTGGTGACACAGCCAACAATGTTTTCATTGTTTGACCCCCTCTGGGGGTCAAAATTGCCCATGGTTAAGAACCACTGATATAGGGTCTTATAGATCATCTAAAGGCTTGTTTACTTGGAGTAAGTTGGGAAGCCACTGGAAGGTACTGGGCATTGAATATAATTTAACTTACACTTTAACAGAATTCTTCTAGCTATTTTCTTGAGAATGAACAGAAAGGTTGCAGAAATGAAAACACGAAAATCAGCTGGGGGGCTGTTGCAGTAATGTAGGTGAGATATGCTGGTGGCCTGTACCGGGCTGATAGTAGTGTGGAGGTGATAAAAAGTGGTCTCATTCACGACTTAGTGTTACACAACTTGTTAGTTATTTTGATCATGTCAGTTGTTTTTTCATGCTACTCCACACCTCTTGTGGTTTAATTATAAGTGAACGTAACATTTGTTGAGCATATCATTTATGAAAAGTGAAAGTTACTCAGTCATGTCTGACTCTTTGCAACCCCATGGACTGTAGTGCATGGAATTCTCCAGGCCAGAATACTGGAGTGGGTAGCCTTTCCCTTCTCCAGGGAATCTTCCCAACCCAGGGATTGATTCCAGGTCTATCGCATTGCGATTCTTTACCAGCTGAGCCAGAAGGGTGTAATCAAATCAGTAGAATAGATTTGATTTAAAATATGTCAGATTAATTTTGAGTGAATAGTTTTCTTATTTAATATATATTTTATTCAGGGATAATTGATGGAATGCTAAATATGTCAGATGTATAACAGTGTCTCACAATTTTTGAAGGTTATATATAATATAGTTATTATAAAATACTGCAGTATTCCTTATGTTGTACAGTATATCCTTGTTGTCATTTACTGTTAACAGTAAAGATATGTTATAGTCTTAATAACTTTATTTTTAAAGTGATTTTTAAGTTCATTCAGTAACCTGGAAGATATGTAAATGGTCATGGTCCTCGTATAGACTCTGTCCCTATAATCAACACTGATTATATGCAGTACCTATTGAGACTTTTACGCTTCTCGTTTCTAACTGATTAGTGACAGTACTTACTATGAGCAATAAACCAGAAGACACTGCTGTGTAAAGATAGCTCTGTTAATCTTTGTGTGCTCTCTAGTGCCTGGGAAAAGGTGAGTGTTCAATAAATGTTAGTAATTTGTGACTTTGTAGTGAAGTAAAAATATACAGAATCAAAAAACTGAAGGATTTAGTATCCAAAGGCAGCCTCTGCTGACTGAAAATAGAAATTAGCAGAAGTAGCAATTTAAGTTTTTTTGTTTTGTGTACCTAACTGAACCTAACTCTAAAATTGCTTTTTAATACTTTTTAGAGGAAAGCTTTTTATTTTGAAGTCTTCATCTTAATGTCAAAATTGTCCTCTGTTTGAGAGATATGAGCGACTTATATTGTATACTTATCAACTCTAAAGACAAATGACTTTTATTAATCTGGAACTGTGTTATCTGATGTGGTAGACACTAATAGACACTAACCATGTATGACTGTTGAGTACTTCCAGTGTGGATAGTCTGAATTGAGGTGTGCTGTCTTAATATGAACTTGATTTGAAGTCTTAGTATAGACAAAAAACATTTAGAATAGCTCATTAATACTTTTTGTATATTGGTATGACAAACTTTTTGTCATTAAAATCCATTGGTATGCCTTGTACTTTGAATGGATCTTTTAATGATGTGTAATCCTGTAATATCAGGTATTAGTTATTTGAAAAATACTGGTTTATTCAGATTTTTCAAATATTGGCAGATTTTATTGTAGAAATTAAAAAGTTGTATTCAGTAATACCAGTGTCAGTTTCATCAGAAAAGCCTTTTAAGTATTGGGAAACTGTCAAACTCAAGTTTTAAATTTTAATTTTCACATGAGTGCTTGAATTTTATCTTTGGCAACAAATACTATCAATTGTTCTTTGAAGTGACAGTTCTACTTCATTTTTGAGAAAGTGTTTGCCAGATGCTCAAGTCTGAAAGCCATAGTTTTTGAATGTCAGTCTTTCCTTTTAGTAAAAACAGTATTCCTTGTAAAAAAATGGCTAATTCAGTGGCTTTTCCTAAAGAGAACGATGGCACTTAATGAAACTTTATGCAGTGATATGCAGCAAAATTGTTTTATGTATACTTTCCATTTTACTATCCAGAATATTGTAAAGTATACACAAAGGTCATGATTTAATAAAATTGCCAATTTTCACTTCTTCATCAAGGACATTCTTTAAGTGAAGATTATGTTATTATTTTTATTATCTTTGGTATTTTATTTTTTTTACTGCAAGTGTGCAATACAGCTATCAATACTAGTGTGGTCTGGTGTCACTGCCTTGATTTGTGCTATAGCAAAAACTGTTTTACCCACCAGTGGTTTTGCATCTTCAATGCAAAAAAATTTTCATCACTGTGAAAAAGGCAAATAATGTTTTAGTATCAATAATGTTTATAAAAATAGTTTGATCTTGTGGATCCCCTGAAAGGGTCCTGGCAACGGGCTATTGAAACCTACAGGCCTGGGGTACATAAAAAACTAGTAAAAAAGAGACCTTAACCACAAGACTAGTGTACATTTAACGTGAGGTCACAGGATTTTCCTGGAGGTCCAGTGGCTTAAGACTACACACATCTACTGCAGGGTGCGTGGATTTGATCCCTGGTTGTGGAACTAACACCCCGCATGCCACATGGTGCAGTCAAGGAAAAAAAAAGATTAAATGAGGCCACAGATAGCAGAATACTGTATAAGGCAGAGTATCATAAACACCATGTAAAAACTACAGACTTTTGCAGATATTCAAAAGAAAGAGACAATAATCAATTGAGACAACATCAGCAAGGTGTTCTTAAAAGGGTTAGTATTTGAAATGGACTTTAAAAAATTAAAGAATTTCAATAAGCTATTATTTGGGCAATAGAGAGAGTGTTTCATGTAGAAGCAACAGTGTGAAGCTAAAGTGGTGGATATTTATAGACTTTGGGAAAATCATTTCATCTTTTTGATTCCATAATCTATCAAATGAAAAGGTTAAATATGATCATTTAGGTTGCTTTCAGGTTTAAAGCTGCAAGATTTTGTTGTTAGGACCAGAATATTTATGTAATTATAATTAAAATTTAGTGTTTTTAAAAAATTAAAAATAAATGTACTTGCTTTGTGTATACTCTTAGTACATAAAACTTGGAGAGGGTGATAAATGAAGACTTTTAAAGGACTTTATAGGAAATACAAGGTAACCGGTTTTTAAATTTTTTTCAATTTTATGATCATAGTAAATTCATTTTATTACCTTTTTTGTTGTATTTGTTTTTTATGTCAGAGGTGGAGATGTAGGTGGAATTATAGGAATTGTAATTAAATACACTTAGTGCTTTGATTATAATTTTTTTAGTGTTTACATTGCTAGAATTCACATTCATTCCCTTTATTCAAACTATTTGAGGATTTAAATATTTGAGTCATTATTTATATGCAGAGTATCACATAATGGCCCCACTCTGATTTTACTTTTTAAAAATATCTATTTCAATTACTGTATGAACTATTTCAATTGGGCATATTTAAAATGAGGCTGCCTCGGATTTTTAGATGTTTTGAGAGGAGTTAGATGCAGAAAGGAGAAGGCAATGACAACCCACTCCAGTACTCTTGCCTGGAAAATTCCATGGAGCCTGGTGGGCTGCAGTCCACGGGGTCGCGAACAGTCCGACACGACTGAGCGACTTCACTTTCACTTTTCACTTTCATGCGTTGGAGAAGGAAATGGCAACCCATTCCAGTATTTTTGCCTGGGGCCTGGAGGATCCCAGGGATGGGGGAGTCTGGTGGGCTGCCGTTTATGGGGTCGCACAGAGTCGGACACGACTGAAGTGACTTAGCAACAGCAGCAGATGCAGAAAACGATACTACAAATTTTTTTTTCCTTTTAACATTATTAAATACCTTATTTTCTTGAGAATAGGAATTATTAACTATGTACTATTGTAGCACCTGACATAGGACCCTATGGTAGTATCCTAAGTCACGTAAATATTGGCTAAATTGAAGATAATTTTAATATAGAACTTTTTAGTTGATAGGTTTTTTTTAATCAGGTCTTATTGGCAAATCTGATTTTTCAGTAGATTATATGACATAGGGCCCTATGGTAGTACCCTTGTCGTGTAAATATTGGCTGAATTGAAGGTAATTTTAATGTTGAACTTTTTAGTTGATAGCTTTTTTAAAAAAATTAGATTTCATTAGCAGATCGGTTTTTCATTAGATTATAATCTGTATGGTTTTTCCCTCAGTTTCTAGTGTGAATTTAGCTAATGTTAACAATGAATTATCATTTCAGGTGACTGATATGAATATCTTGTGTTTTATACAAAGATTCCTGAAGAGAATGGTATTTTACTGACTTTTTGTTATTAACTATCTTTTAGGAATGGATCGTGATTATGGCCCTGGATCTTACGGAGGTCTGGCATTCAAGGATGTTTATCTAAAAATTCTTCTTTTGAGTGCCAGTAAAGGTGAGCATCATTTAATTTTTTTTCTTTTTAAACTCTTTATAGGGATGGATCGTGACTATGGCCATGGATCCTATGGGGGTCAAAGATCCATGGACTCCTACCTAAACCAGTCATATGGCATGGACAATCACAGTGGTGGTGGTGGGGGTAGCAGGTAAATTGCTTCATCACTTAGCCAAATAAGTAGATGACTATAAGATTCTAGATGATTTAAGTATTCTTTAGGAATGTTATGATACTTAAACTATATTTAGAACTGAATAATCACCTTAAATGTTTAAAGGTGTTAATGGTTATAAAAACTGTCTCAACATCATTGGCAGACATTACTTTAGGAAAACCATTATTTCATTATACTAGAGTAAGATTTTCTGTCTTTAGCAGTGATTTTTTTTAACTCCTTGTCAGTCAAAATGCCCTAAACAAATGATATAAAAATATTATTGGAAATATTATTTGTGAAGCTTTTTCTTATGATTTTTCAAAAATGTATTTACTAATGTGGAGTGCTTTATAGAGTAGCAAAACAGTCTTTGACTAAAATGAAATTAACCCAACCTGTTTAGCAACACTCAGTTTGTAAGAAACATTTAAGATAGTTATTCTTTTAATTTTAGTTTTAATGTGAGTTACAAGAGCATATTGTAATAATAAAAATATTCTTTAAATCATGTTTAGGTTATTTATTGGCAGGTTCTACTTATGCCAGAAACGCTTGTGGTCTAGACTAGGAGCTTTATATTAAAGCCATGAATGAATACAATATCTTTGTTTATTTTAATGCAGTACAGTTTTGATTGTACTTATGTTTCATTGTTGATGCTGTGTAAAGCTTAAACCTAGCTGAACTGCTTTAGGCTTTAGGGTTGACCACATTTTAGGCCAAGGAGATGCAGAGATTCCTACTGAATATTGATATAAGTAAAACTAGTTAGGAAACTTTTTGAAAGTATTGTCCTTCTTCATAAATTGAAGGATCTGGTTTCCTTAAGGATGGATTGAATGATGCTTACTTTCCTTTTTCCTGCTTAAGTGTGCCATTATGGTTTATAGTAGAGAAAAATCAGGAAAATAGATACAACAATTTTGCTTATGTGATAGATATTTTGAAAAATGTAGTTGAAAGGAGGAATGATTTTTATATGGTTACTAGGATTCAGAAGTAAAGTGCCTTCTATTTAGTGATAAATAATTGAAGTAATGTAACACATTTAAATATTTTACTTTATCAGTTGCTGCCCTGTTACACTGTAAATGTAATATGTGTGAACTATGTAGATGTTATAATTTATCTCATGTAATTGTGGGCCTTTATAAAACTATGTTGTAAGATAAGCAACTTTTGTAATCCATGCTTTGGTGAGAAGTATGATTTGTTTCTTCTGTTGACTCTATTAAAACCTTAAGGAGACTGTGTGCTCCCTTTTTTAGAGTAGCTTTATGTGATAATTTCATGTGATAATAGGGAATAATTTCCAAATAATTGAAGATAGGGAATAATTTTTCAAATAATTGAAGACATTATAAAATGTATTCTTTCTAATCTGCCTTGAAGATTCATATGCAAAGGGTATATATTGGTGGTCTTTTATGTTCTGTTTTATGTGCTTATTCTTCTAGATTTGTAGATTTATTAGTATACAAGTGAAAGTGACTAAGAATTGATTATTAACGTTAACCAAAGTTTAGCAGGTTGTTAAATTGTATAACCAGATAATTCTCCCAATTTTGACTGCTGTAGACATACTGAAGCAGTTTTGTCATATAGATTATTGTGGGTGCAAAAGGATCTCTTCTGTGTCACAAGTAGCCTGCATCTTTGTAGTCTTCAATTTGTGTCCCTATTGAAAGCCAAAATGTTGTAAATATTTTGTATTTTACAGTATTAGAGATGGGTTCAAAGAAAGTTTGAGTCGTCTGTGAACTTTAACAAATGACTTTTTCCAAGACTAGGGCTGGGCTTAAATAATGACAGACAAATCTTTTCTAATAAAATAGCTGCCAAAAAGCAGATATTTAAGCTAAGGTTACTTAACTCAATTCATATTTAAACACTGACTCAGATAGCTTTCTATCTGGTCTCATGTTGAACTGCCCAGCCCTAATCAAGTGTGAATAAAAGTAGAACTGCAAACCAGTATGGTATAAATGAATTTTAGTTGATAAATGTCATCTGATAATTTGTCTTTTGAATTGTCTAACATTAGTAAGCTTACTTTTGTTTTTTCCCTCACTGTGCAACTCTTCCAGGTTTGGACCTTATGAGTCTTACGACTCCAGGTCTTCTCTGGGTGGGCGAGATCTGTACAGATCTGGCTATGGTTTTAATGAACCCGAACAAAGCCGCTTCGGAGGTAGTTATGGTGGTCGATTTGAGAGCTCCTACCGGAATAGCCTTGACTCTTTCGGAGGTAGAAACCAGGGCGGGTCTAGCTGGGAAGCACCTTACTCCCGTTCAAAATTGAGGCCTGGGTTTATGGAGGACAGAGGAAGAGAGAATTACTCTTCCTACAGCAGTTTTTCTTCACCCCATATGAAGCCTGCACCTGTAGGCTCTCGGGGGAGAGGAACGCCTGCTTATCCTGAAAGTACGTTTGGAAGCAGAAACTATGATGCTTTTGGAGGACCATCAACAGGCAGAGGCCGAGGCCGAGGAGTAAGTACAACAGAATCTTTTCAGATTCTTTTCACTAGTCACTCTTTTAAACCCTTTCAAGACCATGGTTTTCAACTAGAATAAACACTGTTCATCCCAGTGTATTTTGAAGCAAAAGCTGAGTCATAAGCATAATTTTTAGGTTGCCTGTAAAAGTTTTCCCAGTACCTTAGAAAATACATGGCAGTGTGAGATGACTGTTCATATAGTTTTGCTAAATCTCCCTTTATTAAAAAGGTGAGGATATTAGGTTTGGTCTAAAAGGGGTTAAAAGGAGTTGCATTTTTCCTTGTAAACACTAGCAGTTTTGCTAGTGGGACAGTTCTTGGATTATTTTAAAGGTAATGAACCCTTTTGGAGTTTCTGAGTAGGTTAAAGGTGCAATGTATGATAACACGTATATACTTTGCTGCTAAACTCCGGCACATAGAAATTCTTCAAAGCTTCATATTTCACATTAAACACAAGAGAGACTAACAGTTGGTGATAGCTGAGGGTACTTTAGCCAGGTTTACGTGGTGAGGAAGTTGATATGTATAGTAGATTGTAGATGAGTTGTGGTCAGTATAATTTTGCTAACTCACTCTCTTACAGTATGTTCTATTTGCTGGGTGTTCTGTCTTACCTCTGTCACTAGTTTTACTGTTGAGAAATAATTTCCTCCCTATAGAAACATGTCTATGGCTTCTTCCCAGGAAGTAATATTTTATAAATTACTGCTTAAATGAATAAATATGCTAGTCTTCAAATATTTAATTTCAGGATATGTAGTATAAAGGTTATGCCTTTACATTCTTAGGTAACTTGACTGACAAGAAATTTTACCTAGGAAGTGTACATAGATTGTGGAGTTATTATGTAGTTTGATTTATAAAGAATATTGTATTTTTGCCATCATGTAAGAATTGTTTTTTTTTTTTTTGGAAGTCAGTTGCTCTTAATATTCTCTTTGCAGAGGAAAGTGCTTCTATTAAGAAAACGTAGTAGGGCACATATTTTTGACTGCTCACTAATCTTTGGTACATCAGCATAGTTTGTCATACTTGTGTAGAAATTTTGCATTTTTAACAGTTACTCGTTACTTATGTAAAATGCATTGCACCTTTAATGGATAATTAATAAAGATTTTTCTGATGTAACTATTTAAATCACCTGGAAACACTTAATTTATTCAAGGTTAGATAGGTATTCCTAAGCATAATATACAGATGTAAGCAACTAGTATGTTGCTGTTCTGCCATGCTTTATGGTTGTAGATTAATTGAAAATAGTTGGGATAATAGGCTTTGGATTTTGAAATTGAAAATCTACTCCAGTTTGAAAATTTGGAAAACTCTTAATGTTTTCCATGCTGTATATTACTTTAGGCAAACGATTTTTTCCTCAAAGACACTTGAAATGCCAATTTTGTTTTCATGATAGAAAAACAGGTATTCCTGTACTTTGTTTTCACCATTCTAGTCGAAGTCGACTTTTCTTTCTTTCTTCCTGTTAATGAAATAGATGAACCAATAGGTTTTTCCTTTTTAATCTTCACTTGTACAATTCCCATTGGATCCTTCTCTTCAGATTACTCCTCAATCTTTATCTTCTAAAAGTAAGGTTAGTAGAATAAATTTGTATGAACATGTGGCTTCTTGGTATAGTGGGTTTTGTTAACGACGAGAAGAAAGGACACAAAGAGTCGTTTGGTTGCATGACTCTTCGTCTGTAAACTTTTGCTTCTTGGGCTTCTGGGTGAGAATATGTTTCTCTAGGTAAGGATGTGAATGGAACGCCAGATGCAATTCTTTATCTGAAGTGTGTCTTGGAAGTTGATGCATGGTTATGCTTTAACTCTCCTATTTCATACTAATGTTCCATCTCGCCTTCTCATCCCTTTTTCAACAGGGAGAAATCCTAAATCATTTCTGGATCTTTTTTAACTTCAAACTTCAGATATGGTCTTCTTTGTGTATCTTAGTTTTAAGCCAGGTTTTAGTAAAGATTTCTTTTAAGGTCTTTTCATGGGAAAACATCGATTAGGAACTCTGAAGAGGAGTTGTCAGAGAGTTGTACAAGTGGTAATATTCTGACAGGCACATAATGTTGTTTATGATCTCAAGTAATTTTGAATCATAAGAATCAAACAATAGGAAATATCCATATTTGTTCTTGTGGAAATAAAAATACTGATTCACTGGATTTGAGTTCCTGTAATAATTTACAGAATTTTTCAGTGTATTTAGAGTGGACTTGTAAAATTTAGTTACATTCTGAGGAATTTTCATTTGAAAAATTCTAGATAGATAAAATGTAATTTATATATGAATTCATACTTTTTCTTTGGATATTGTGCTAATATTTCTTGATTTCACAAATTTGCAGCATATGAGTGATTTTGGAAGCATTCATAGACCTGGAATTGTTGTTGACTATCAAAACAAACCCACCAATGTGACAGTTGCTGCTGCAAGAGGAATAAAGAGAAAAATGATGCAACCATTTAATAAGCCTGGTGGAACCTTTATCAAGAAACCCAAGCTAGCAAAACCCGTGGAGAAGATGAGCCTCAGCAAATCACCCAGTAAGTTGGAAAACATAATTGCTGTGGTTCAAGGCAGTTTTCATTATTTTTTTTAACTCAGTGCATTTAAATAATTTTTTCATGTTTATGTAGACAAATTATACAATAATTACAGTTGTAGAAATTAGATCTGTAGTCATGGATATCAAAATTACCAAAAGATACTTATAAATTCACATGCCCTGATTCACCCCTTTTCCCTAAATCTTGACTTAGGGTGGAACCAGAACATCTATATTTTTAAAAAGATCTTACACATGATTTTGATTTGGATTCCTTTCTTGGGTGTTATATTTATTGTTGGATAATTATTGAGGAAGTAGTATATTACGTTACATAGAGTCTCTTTCATGAGGTCAAAGGCAAGAAATTTTTCATCATCCTTGGTGCCAGGAAAAGCTATATGTTCTAGAAAATTAATTTGCCTTTTGTCTTCTGGGCATTATTCCTAGAGATAATCATGCTTCCATTTTTACATTGTTAAAAATTAAGAGCCAGTCTGAAAGTGAAATTAAGAAAACAATTCATGGTAGCATCAAGAAGTAAATACTCAGGAATAAATTTAACAAAAGAAGTAC
Source organism: Budorcas taxicolor (assembly GCF_023091745.1). NCBI lineage: Eukaryota > Metazoa > Chordata > Mammalia > Artiodactyla > Bovidae > Budorcas > Budorcas taxicolor. Next base: position 53,530,901 of record NC_068912.1, on the reverse strand, counting down.
AAAACTTATACTTTGAAAACTATAAAACATTGTTAAAAGAAATTAAAGAAGATCTAAATAAATGGGATACTAAATAAATGTTCACAGACCAGAAGACTTAATGTTAAGATGGTAATACTCCCCAGACTGATCTACTGGTTCAGCCCAATTCCTGTCAGAATGTCACCTGATTTATTTGCAAAAATTCACAAGTTGATTCAAAAATTCATAGGGAATTGCAAGGAACCTACAATAGCCAAACAATCCTAAGAAAAGAAGAACAGAAAGAGCACTGCTTCATGATTTCAAAGCTTAACTGCAAAGCCATAGTAATTAAGACAGACTGGTACTGGCACAAGGACAGACATATAGATCAACGGAATAGAATCGAGAGTCCAGAGATAAACTCATAAATCTATGGTAAAATGGTTTTTTTTAGCCAAGATGTCAAAATTATTTAGTGAGGAGAGAATAGTCTTTTCCACGCTGCTGGAACAACTGGATAGCCACATGCACGAACTAACATACAACACCTAAATGCAAGGGCTAGAACTATAAAACTCTCAAAAGAAAACAAGAGTAAGTCTTCATGACTTTGGATTTGGCAAGAAATTCATCTGACACTAAAAGAGCAACCAAATGATAAACAGGCAAATTGGACTTTAGGCTTCACTGGTGGCTTAGCAGTAAAGGATCTGCCTGCCAGTGCAGGAGACGCAGGTTTGATCCCTAGGTCAGGAAGCTCCCCTGGAGAAGAAAAATGGCAACCCACTCCAATATTCTTGCCTGGGAAATTCCGTGAACAAAAGAGCCTGGTGGGCAATAGTCCACAGTCACAAAAGAGTTGGACACAACTTATTGACCAAACAACAGTGAAACTGGATTTTATCAAAATTAAAAACTTTTGTGCTTCAGAGGACACATTAAGAAAGTGAAAAGATAGCTCACAGAGAAGGAGAAAACATTTGCAAATTATACCTCTAAGAGACTTGTATCTAGAATATATAGAATTTTTAAATTCAATAAAAAGACAAATAGCCCATTTGAAAAAAGCATCTGAACAGACATTTTCTCCCCCAAAAGATATACAGATAGCCAATAAGCCCATGAAAAAGTGCTCAACAGTTAGTTGCTGCTGCTGCTTCTAAGTCGCTTCAGTCGTGTCTGACTGAGCGACCCCATAGACGGCAGCCCACCAGGCTCCCCCATCTCTGGGATTCTAAAATCAAGACCATGTGAGATTGACCACTTTTACTTACCTGAATGACTAGAATCGAAAAGATAATAACAGGCCTTAGCAAGGATGTGGAGAAATCTTCATATACCATTGGTGGGAATGTAAAATGGTCCAGGCACTTTGGAAAACAGTTCCTCAAATGATTAAACAAATTACCATATGGTTCAGTAGTTCCACTGTTAGGTATGTATCAAGAAATATGAAAACATATGTCTACACAAAAATGTATGTACAGATACACATAACATCATTATTCAGAGTAGCCAGAGGTGTAAACAACCCAGATGCTCATCAGTGGATGAATGGTTAAACAAAATGTGATTCGTCCATACAGTAGAATATTTTCCAGCCTTAAGATGAACTACTGATATATGCTGGAACTTAAATGAACCTTGAAAAGGTTAATAAAATGAAAGAAACTAGTCACAAAAGTCCACATATATGATTCTTTTCATTTGGAAGTCTAGAATACAGAAATCTATAGGGTTAGAAAGTAGATTAGTGGTTGCTTTGGGCTGTGGGGTGTATAAGGAGAAATAAATAACAAGATTCCAGATTTCTTCGTGAGGTGATGAAAATGTTCTAGAGTTGATCAAGGTGATGTTTGTGCATATCTGTGAATGTTCTGAAAAACATTGATTACATACTTCAAAAGGGTGAATCATATGGTATGAATTATGTCTTAATAAATCTTAAACATTTGAGCTGGATTATTGTTACTTTCTGTTACTGTATTTTATTTAACTTTGTAATATATCTCTAAATGAAATCAAGTGCATTTGATCAAAATAGATTGTCAAGAATATACATAAATAAAAGGTAAGGGTCTTTTTCAGCATTCGTTGTGAAAACATAATAGCAAATACTGTACAATAGATACTTTACCATTTTTGACTGTACATTGAATTATGTTTTGTTTTTTATATTTATTTTATTTTTCCCTTGATGATTGAAAAGTATTTTATCTTTCCAAATTAGGTGACATTACAAGGGATTAAAAATTTCTCTCCTCTTTAGATTTAATATTTGATTACCTGTTATTGGGACTGGGCAAGGTGAAGATCATTGTAATGAATGAATATTTCAAATTTTTGTGATCTAATTTTTAAAACAGCCTTGCGTCCAGTTTAAAAAATAAGATACATTAATTGTTAAGATGAATTTATTACTTCCTTTGATGTTGGAGGTGCTAAACAAGTCATGATAGCCTTCAAATAATTATTTAAAAAAGAATGGAAGGGAAGAAGCAAGGAGGCCTAGATAAGTCCTACTTTAAAACATGTTTTTTGTATATTTTTGGATACTGGCAGTATATTTATTTTGTTCTTTGAATTTCATTTCTATTTAAATCACTTCAGGATTAATACATGTATCCAGTTTGACAGAAAGATTGTGTGTGTAATTGTTAGTAAACTAGCACTTAACTGAATGCTTACTGCATACGAGGCAGCAGTGTGGTAAGGGCATAACAGACATTGCTTATGTAATTCTCACATCAGCCTGCTCAGGTGTAGGTAGTGTACCAAACCCTCTACAGCTGAAAAAAACAGGAACAGAACAGATAAATTTGCCGCCTGGATCAAACAACTGGCAAAGCCAGGGTTTATTCAGGGCAAGTCTTACTCTAGAGACCCTTCAGGTAAAGATCCATGTGATTGTAATGGAAAATTACTTTGTATTATATTATCCTTATTTAAAACAACTTTTTTAAAATAATTAGAATATTGCAGACATTTTAATGTATCATATCAAAAATATGATATTTGAAATTGTAAATATTGGATTTTTTCCTCAAAATTATGAATTATAGTCCAAAACTCAGTAACATTTTAAATACTATTTTAAAATCTACTTTCCTGCCATGCTTTGCATTGGACATCTATATTATTTAATAAAAAATAACAATATTCTGGAATTCTGGAAACCTGATTAGAGTGTGTGTTAGTAGGAATAAGTTTTATACTGTTACTTGATGGATTGTTATTTACTGAATTGTGTACTCTAAATATTACTAGAATAGGCAATTCAGTTGATCTTCGGATAGATTTCAAAGGTATATTTTGCAGGTATAGTTAAATAAATATTACAAAGTTTGATATAGATACTTATTTGTCACTAAAGCAGATATATGTGACTTAACTTCTTTTTTTCTTTTAAACAAAACTTGAGAGTAGTGTAGTATATAACTAAAGAATGAAACCAAAATTCTGTAGTCAAATCAGGTTTTCACTGTCAGGCGTGAGGTGGGCATTCTGAATGGTAACTGCTGAGTGTTCAGGAATAAGAAGTCTTGCTTTGCTGTAATATATAGACTGTATGATTTGTTGAAATGCAGTAGGAAAGGAATCATATTCAGTCGTTTGGATAGAGGTACAGTGTGTATCAGCTTTAGCATGTGAAAGGAAAATGAAATTGCTTCTAGTTTAAGGTCATATACAACCAATTTTTTCCATAGAGTGAGGGTTTGAGGGAAACTGAAAGAGGATATTGAAAATGATTAGTAAAATAGGAACGTATGTTTAACCTCTTATAAAATGATGAAAAATAATCTAGATACTGAATTTTAAGGTATTGAGTTTATATGGTTTTGAGACATCCTGCTGTATGCATAGCAGATACTTAATATTTGTTTATTGTTAAGTTCATGAATCCCCAGGTGTTCATGATTTTGTATTAGATATTTTTCCAAAGGTAATCCAAATGGATAAACAATAACTAAAAGGAAAAGTTGGAGGGCAGATGAGTATTTTTTTAAAGTCTAAAATTAACTATATTATAAGAAAGAACCTTTTTTTCCTTTAATATGAGATATCACTTCCTATCACATATGAAGTTGATGGTCTTAAAAAAAAAAGAGAGAAAATAACAAGTGATGATAATGTGGGGAAATTAGAACCCTTATACATTACTATGAAAATATAAAATGGTGTGGCTGTTGTGGGGAACAGTTTGGTGGTTCAGTTCCATTTCTAGATATGTACTTAAAAGAACTGAAAAGAAGTATTCAACCAAAAAACTTGTGTACAAATGTTCATAGCAGCATTATTCACAGTTGTCAAAAGGTTGAAACAATCCACATGTTCATCAGCAGATGAATGAATGAAAAGGCAATGTGATGTATTTGCACAATGAAATATTATTGAGCTTTAAAAAGGAAGGCTGTACTGATACATGGTACAACACATGGAAGAGCCTTGAAGACATTATGCTAAATAAAAGAAACCAGACAAAAAAGGCCACATATTGTATCCTTCCTTTTATATGCAATATCCAGGATAGGAAAATCTGTAGAGACAGAAAGCAGATTAGTAGTTTTACCAGGTGCTTTAGTGACTTCTCTTTGGACTGATTAAAAAGTTCTGGAACTAAATAGTGGTGATGGTTGCATGACCTTGTGATAAACTTAATGTCACTAAATTGTACACTTTGAAATGGCTAAAATAGTACATTTTGTGTATTCACATTAAGACATATTTTGAGAAAAAGAGGAAGAACCTGCTTTTATTCATTTTAAGAAATTTTAAGAAAGCTGCTATAATATTGAGTTTTTGCATCCAAGGTGCTCTCTCTAGTGGTCATTGTTTTTCCACTTCCATGCAAGGTCGGGTTATTTGTCAAATGTTTTCCAAGGTGTGATAATTCAAAATTATTTTAGGTAATGTGGATATTATTACTTAAAATGAAGATTAAAAAATGAGTGGATCTAGAGAAAAATAATGTAGCAAATAATAAACATAGGTGAGAAGTAAATAGACAAAATTTATGATGAAGGTACTCATGTGAATGAAGTTTCAGAAATATTGAGTAATCTCAAACTCTGATTTTTCTGGTGAGTTCAGTTTAGATAATGACCACCAAATAAGTCATCTGTCTGTAGTTTATGAATTGGGGACTGGAAAAGGAGAATGGAGACGTGATTTTTAGTTTTAACTTTTTTGTCTGATTCCCTAGCAAAAACTGATCCTAAAAATGAAGAAGAAGAAAAGCGGCGAATTGAAGCTCGGCGAGAGAAACAAAGACGCAGAAGAGAAAAAAACAGTGAGAAATACGGAGATGGATACAGGTTTGTGCTCAGTAGAGTCAGAAAATTGGACTCATTAAAAAACTGTTTCTAGGATTTGAGGGTGGGAAAATTGAGTAAAGGTGGCCAAAAGGTACAAACTTCCATTAAATGATAAATAAGTTCTGGGGATATATTGTACAGATGATGACTGTTGTTAACAATACTGTGTTATATATTTGAAATTGCTAAGAGAGTAGATCTTCAAGGTTCTCATCATAAGAAAAAAATTACAACTAGTGAGGTGCTGGACAGTAACTAAACTCATAGTGTTCATCATTTCATAATATATACATATATCAAATAATTATGTTGTACATCTTAAACTTACACAATGTTATATTTTATAAAAGATTTTAAAAATCAAATTTTTAAAAAGACTGTATTTTAAAAAAATTTATTATTGTTGGTGTTTTAACCTGGTATTACAGTTACTCTACAGTTATGTAGAGTTAGCCTGTGTTTGATACCTGTCTCAAGGATATTGACAGATATGTTTAGTTTGCTACTGTCCACCTCCTCCTTAACGATTTGCTCCTCAAGGTCTAAAAGAATGCTTTATCACTGTCCTTGAGACTTTCAAGCCACTGACAATCACTCTATATAGATTTTACAGCTAGAATTCCTGGTTTTTCTATGTGCACAAGCAATAATCTATCTGGCCAAAAGAGATTGTGATATTTCATTAATTTTATGATACAGACTGATTTCAGAAATGCGATCAGGAAAAATATGTCTTAGAATCAATAAAATACTATGTTTAAGCATCAAATAAAACAAAAAAAACACCTAAACATGTTTCTTAGAAAAGGCAGATAAATTAACTGTGATGTGAAAAAATTCCTGAGAGTCAAATGAAAAGGATTGATTAAAGATATATAGGAATGATTTTTGATTTTTTGATATTTACAGTCATCCCTTGATATGCATAGTGAATTGGTTCTAAAATCACCACCTTTTCTACACAGCCTCCATATCCCCAACCCCGTGGAAGACCAAAATGTGAGGATGCTCTGTGAGGGTTCTCACCTCGTTAAGATTAGAAAACTAAGGCCCAGGGAATTTAAGTTGCCTAAAGTCACATAAAGATGCTAAGAAATAAACCCAGCAGTAGATTTCAGATTCTATACTCTTACTCAGGAAAATAAATATAATAGTACTCTAAGGAATTAGGTGGAAAATGGAGACTCAAGATAAAGAAACCCATTAAGAGACTATTGTCATAATTTGAAGAAAAGGAAGTAACAGGGATATATGAGGTAAGAATAATTAAATGGGAGAAAAGGGAAAATTCATTCTGGAGTGACTCTTGAGCTTTTCAATGAGTGCATATGTCCAGTCCAGGCCTGTTAGTCATCCTGAATTGATTTTTGATCATCTAAGAGCTCTAATAGAGTGAGTTATGGTTTTCTGGTGTCCTACCTACGTTTGTTTCTACTTCAGTGATTTGGAAGGTTGAAGATACAAGAGTGTAACGTTAGTGGAACTTTGGAACTTGATACTGCTTGAAGTTTGCTTTGGCTTTCTGATCTAGACTTGAAGTGGATAGTTAGGGTTAGATGAAATAGATCCACTGATTCTGTTTTTCATACCCAGTAACTCCAGTGTGGTCCAGAAATGCCAATTAGTATGATGACAGTGTTGTCCAGACAAGTACTTAAATGCTATTTTTTTTTCTGACTTGAGCTTGATTTAAATCAACCATTACTTAGAAGAGAGGAAATCATTTATGCTGGTAAAATTGATTTCATTGGGATAGTCTTATGAATGCTTTCTAAGTAAATAAGGTAATATTTAAACAAACACTTTTTTTCCCTTTACAGAATGGCATTCACATGTTCATTTTGTAAATTTCGAACATTTGAAGAAAAAGATATTGAACTCCATCTGGAAAGTCCTTCACATCAGGAAACATTAGATCATATTCAAAAACAAACCAAATTTGATAAAGTGGTTATGGAGTTTTTGCATGTAAGTAGTTATTTTTGAAGTGAGAGGCACTTGATCTGACATTTGAATTTCTTAAATTTTCATCATTACCCATAGTTCTCCTGTTTTATGTTTCTAAGAATTCAATTTACTGTTCACTTAAAAAAGGTTGTGTTAAAATTAGTTTAGAAGTACATGTGAATTCCTCTTTCATAGATTGTAGATTTGTGATTTGAGAGTACATTTTACATTTTTTACAGAAGTTTCTGACAGAGGTGTCAGGAAAATTCCTTTAACAGCTATTTATTGATACCAAATCAGCTGTCATCTATTAACAGTCTTCTATGCACCTGGTGTTGTGCTGGGTATTTTTCTTCATATTTCACTTCAATATACCGATTTGTCTTTATCCTAAAAGATTTTGCTGAGAGCAGTTTAGTGACTTTCAATAAATGGAAGTCTGAATTGAATTCAGAGCCAGAGCGCCTGTTTGTTTGGCGTCCTTTATCAGAGTGTGGTCATCAGTCAACAGTTTCTCTTGAATACTTAAGAGTAGGTGCTATGCAGGCACAGCACCTGAAGACACTGAAGACACAGACATTCCCTTTAGTGAACTAACAGAAATTGGAAATTAGACGCACACACACAGATGACACTATTAAGTAGAAGAGCCCTGAGTGATAGTGTAAGTAGAAGTGACTTGGAGAAGGGTAGGGTAGTTTGGATCAGGGCTGAAGCTGGACTGCTAACTGTACTTGAAATTAATTTGGGCAAAAGAGATGGAATTGTTAGAAGGTTAGAAGTACAGTGATCCTTGGAGAATTGTGTTACCTTAATTAAATTTCTTTCTGTAATTTTGTTCAACTGATTCCTGTCATTTAGGACTTAAGTATTCACTTGCTCTGAGATCTCTTGCCTATTCCAGCTGTCTTTGATCTCTCTCTCTCTATATGCCTAAAATATTAATACATCTTGAAAAGTAAATACTTTTTGCAGTTTCCTGGTATTTCATTATAGTCCTTTCAATTAGATTGTAAGCTCCTTGAAAACATTCACCAGTTTTATATAACAGGTACTATTACTTTTCATAGGCCAAGCATGGTGCTGGGCCTATACTACATACTCACTAAAAACTTCTTGGATTCTTTGTATTTTGTTTTCTAGGAATGTATGGTAAATAAATTTAAGAAAACATCTATTCGTAAGCAACAGACAAATAATCAAACAGAGGCAGTCAAAATAATAGAAAAGGATGTTATGGAAGGTAAGTTAACAAACTGATTTAGAAATTTACATATATATTTTATATACCATAACCTATTTCATTGTAAATGATGCCCATTAGAGTGATATAGTACATAGTCATATATGGTAGGTCTGAGTGTGTTATCAGAAATGAACTCCTTTGATTCCTGTTCTCAGGCTTACAAGTTTATCACTACCTTCTCTTAGGTCTTTCACTTCCTTTCCTTCATAGAGAAAGTATCAGCTTTGCCTCTACTGGAAGATACAGTCATCCCTAGGTATTTGAGAGAGAGGGGTTTCAGGACCTGCTTGAGGTATCAGAATATGCAGATACCCAAGGCCCATAGTTGGTTTTCCAGTATTTGTAGATGCAGAAGCCATGGATACAGAGGGCTGCCTGTACTTGTATATGTCATCTATCTCTCTTATTCCTTCTCATCTCCTTAAAGACTTCTGCTCAAATCCTGAATTCTTTTCTTCTGTGTTTCAGTCTTTCCTTGTCTTTTGATTCTGTCTCTGAAGCCTATACACTTACTTAAACAAACAAATTAAAAAAGACCTAAAGAAAATAGAAAAACATAGACACTAATTCCTGTAAAACTTGTCTTTCTCTATAAACAACCACCCTTCTTTAAGCATAGTCCTCACTGTCTCTGTTTCTTCATTCTCACTTACTACTTTACCCACAGTGGACAAGTTTCTGCTATCATTAGTGTACTGAAACTGCTATGACGGAGGACACCAACACCAACTTCAGTTTTATTCGGCAACATTTTCCACTGATAACTTATTTATAAATCTGTTTCCTCTCTTGGTTTCTGTGGTACTCACTGCCTCTCTTTACTCCCTTGTCATTTTTACTCTTTGTGGTTTTCTTTCTCTACTAAGGTTTTAGAAGTTGATATTTTTCAGTATTCTGTCAGTCCTGTTAACATTTCTCTTTATATTTCTTCCTGATGAATTAATTTATATACAGAATTTAAATCAACTTCTATGTGTTGATTACTTACAGATCTATATCTCCAGCACAGATACCTCTTCTGAACTCCAGTCTCCTACATCTAGCTGCCTACTGACATCTCTCTTTAGCAGTCTCACAAATTGAACATACTAAAAAAATTTATCCTTCCCTTGAGTATCCCCCACCCCATGAAGGAAACAAGACAAAACTTAACAGGTATCTCCTTCATTTATCTTGGGAAGTGGCCCCATCAATGCCAGAACTGTGCAGTTAATCTTAGTACTTACACTTGCTTTACTGTGTCTGTAGTATTTTTGTTCAGTCGAGTCTCGATTCTGTCTTTTGAATACGTACCAAGTCTGTTTTCTTTATGTCTTTTTAAAATACTGAATTTGTTAAAATCTTTATGTGTTCTATTTTTCTAATTAGTTTCCTTCCTTTCAGTCTTATCTCTTATTCTACTACATGATTTTATTACTTGAAGAATTTAAGTAATAAAGTGGCTTCTGCATCCTCCACAGAATAAAGTTCAAATTCCTAGGCATGGCATACAAAGTTCTTCATGATCTTGGCCCTGCTCTTTTTCCCTTTTGTTCCTTCTTTAGTCTGTGCCCCAGCAATAATGAATTACTTGCAGTTCCCAGAAAGTTCCATTTTCTCTTAGATCTTTCTTTTGCATAGACAGCTGCCTCTCTGGGTCTGACGGAGGTTGGTTCTAGGACCTTCCTGCAGATACCAAAATCTGTCATGCTCAAATCCCTTATACAAAATGGGTGTAGTATTTGCATATAAACCATGTATGTCTTCTTATATACTTTTATTTTTTGGACATTTTCTTCAATTTTATTTTAAATTTATCTATTTTTGATTGGAGAATAATTACAATATTGTGTTGTTTCTTCCATATTTCTTATATCCTCTCTAGATTACCTACGATACTTAATGTAAATAATTGTCGGTGTGGAGTTTTGATTTTTTGGAACTTTTTAGAAGTTTTTTTTTTTTTTTTTTTTAATATTTTCTGTCCATGGTTGGTTGAATCTGCAGAGTTGGAACCAGCAGATACAAATGGTCACCATATAATACCTTACAGTATTACTTCAAGAATGAAATGTGAAAGATCATGCAGATCTTTTTATTTAGTTGAAGCTGCATGTTATCTATTGTTTTCTTAATCAAATGTCATGATAAATTCAGTTGCCCAAGGAAGAGCCAAATCAGTTTTTCTCAACATAGAAAAATACATGATTCTTTAAAAATGATATAATTCTAAGGAAACTGGTGTGTTCCTAACAGTTTTTCATATGCAGCATTTAAAGAAAATTCCTGTGAACGTACGTACAACTTACTGCTGCTGGTGCTAAGTTGCTTCAGTCGTGTCCGACTCTTTGTGACCCCATAGACGGCAGCCTACCAGGCTCCTCCGTCCCTGGAATTCTCCAGGCAAGAACACTGGAGTGGGTTGGCATTTCCTCCAATGCAGGAAAGTGAAAAGTGAAAGTGAAGTCGCTCAGTCTTGTCTGACTCTTCACGACCCCGTGGACTGCAGCCTACCAGGCTCCTCCATCCATGGGATTTTCCAGGCAAGGGTACTGGAGTGGGTTGTCATTGCCTTCGCCATATAACTTACTAATTTAACATATTTACTAAAGTCCTATTATGTGGCTGGCACTGTTCCAAGGAACCAGAGATACAGTGATAAGCCTGGGAGCCAAAGCTGTTATTTTCTTTCTATTGAGATGTGTAGAAATCAACAAATAAAATAGGTTTTAAAAACATATAAAGTAGCCTTCACTTGTAATAACTCTCAATCACCGTTTTTAAGATCTAACATACATTTTTGTCTTTTATGAATCCAATTTTGACTTTTTCCCGTCTCTACCCACCCACATTCATAAGCATGAAAATTCTTTTTTTACTACAGAAGCAACATTTTTATATTATATTTTTGGGGGTTGAACTTACAGGCCTCAGAAAATCATTGTAAAAGATGAGTAGGAAATACAATGTAATTATAGTTTATAATTTTAATCTTTTATCCATATAGTTTTTTAACGGCCCGTAGACTGTAAACCGGGAGACACTGAAACGAAGCCAAGAACATAAAACAAGGTGTAAAAATGTCGTGTATTGAAATCCTAGTCTGTTCTGTCACTGTTAGAAATCAGTATGTTATGTTAGAAATCAGTATCAAAAGATACTTTAAAATAACCCACATATTTTAAAGTGCAATGTGACATTTACCAAGAGAGATCTTTAACTTAGCTATTGAAAGCCTTGATGAAGTTCACAAGCTGAAAAAATACAGGTGATGATTGTAGAGAAGTGCTGGGAGCCAGCATGGGAGATCCCACCCGTGACAAGGTTTGCGGAGGAGACCTGACAAGCAAGGCGGATCAGGACTCGAGGGACTCCCTGGACCTGCTCGAGCATCTACCCCAAACCAAAATCTGTCTACTGTTTACTATATTATGCCTTTCACCAACTCTTCTGACATTAACAGGGGGCTATCCCTGACCACCTTTCTCTGGAGAAAATCAACTTAGGGCTCTAGTTGATAAGTCTCCTGGGCATGAAAGGAGCATTTCAATTCAAACCCCGCTGTTAGCATTCTAGCTTGCTTGGCAGGTTTATCCAGACTCTTGCAACTACACATATGCTTGTTCACAACATCCCAACCATGACACGGGAAGCCTAAGCATTCTAAAAATATAGAGCCCTTCGAGGGGTGAAAAAGTTTTATTAAAATAATACTGGTGAAGGGTTTCATTGTTGAGCCAATGCTTGCTGCCAAGTTCCCATATCCCTTATCCATTGTGTGCCCGGGAGTGCATTAATGTAGTTGGAATGTAAGAAAAACAAGTAGTAGCCTTGGTATTAACCACATCAGACCTTTGAGCTAATAAGTTGTTTCTTTGTTGTGACCCACTGCACCTTTACTCCATGAGAATGTAACTCTGTTTCGTACTTTCTGAGGCTGACACAGATTAGAAATATAAAGAAAAAAAAACACTTCAAGGGAAAACAAGTTTTCTGGTTGATCAACCTTTATCAAAAAAGGGTCATAAAATGTCAACAGGCCTCCAGGCCCGAAGATAATGTACATAACATAAGACCCTTGTTTATGGAAAGGCATACAGAAAAAAATCCTGGTTTTGATAAGGGCAAAACTGCTGCAGTGTTTGAGCTGACTCTGCATGACCTTGCATCTTTCATTTTCCTCTGTGTGTAAGTCAGGGTATAAAAGCCCCTTTTGAAAATAAAGTTATAGGCCTCACTCACTGAAGCTTGGTATTCCTGTGCCTCTCTCTCTCTTTTCGCCAATGCCATCCATCCTGAGGGTATCCCTGGACCCTGCTGAGGCTGGACCCCGGCAGAGAAGAAAGAATTTAAATGAGAAATTAATATCGTAATGAGAGATTAATATCAAAGATACTTTAAAAACCTCATGTATTTAGAAATTAAATGTCCACTTTTAATTGATATGTGTATCTAAGCAGCCATAACAAGGAAACTATTTGTAACAAAAATGAAGAGAGAATTTATCAGGTTTTGTTACATGCATTCTGAAGCTGCTCAGTGCAACTGAATACCATGTGGAATCTTGAATAAAGTATGCAAACATAATTATCCTTTCATTTTTAATCTATGCAGATTTATGAGATACGGTAGAATAACTCTATACTCTGATCATTTTTTTTGGAAGAAGGAGTATAAATCATAATGGAAATGAAACAGTGAAAGCTTGATATGTCAGAAGCATGTGAATCATTGCTGTTCTTATTAATAGCTGCATTTCTTTTGTAGGTGTTACTGCAGATGATCACATGATGAAAGTAGAGACTGTTCACTGCAGTGCTTGCAGTGTGTATATCCCTGCTTTACACAGCTCAGTTCAGCAGCACTTAAAATCTCCTGATCATATCAAAGGAAAGCAGGTCAGTTTTAATCTACCTTAATAAAGTCAATGAATTATTTATTTGATCTCTTATTGCCCTTTAAAGGCTATTGTTTCACACCTGCCTACTTGTGTACAATCCAATTAATCTCATGAGTGACTTACTGTAAAGATACTTAGAGAGGCAGTGTAGTATAGTGGTTAAGTGTAGTATTGTGGGCTCCAGAGCAAGACTCTGTGAATCCTGGTTCAGTACATACATATGTTAAGCAAGTAATAAACTTTTCTTTGTCTAAGTTTCCTTATCTATAAAATGAGGATGGATAAATCTTCTGTGATTGATTAAGGATTAGTTTAATTAAAATGTAAAAGGCATCTAAAGTAGTACCTGGCACATAGTATGTATTCACGAAATCATAGCTGTTACTGAACTGCTTTTTTTATTGTTAACATTTTTTAAAGGTGGTGCAAAATTGTTTTATGAGTGTGTGTTTGTGTATTTTAGAACAAAAAAGAAAGACTTGTTTTTTGATGATTAGGAAAAATAAAAAGCCAGTTACTTTCTATTCTTACATTTTTAGTAGAATTTATTCAGAAATTCTAGGAAACTTTTACTATTTTCTTCTTGATTAGTATTATTTTGTTCCTATGTTAGTTAGTATTATTTTGTTCCTATGTTGGTTAGTTTTATTTAGTCAAATTTATTTCAAATAAAAACATTTATTTTGTGAGAAATTTTTTTGAAAAGCAAATTAAAAATTCAAGTATTAAAGGCTTACGTTTGATAGCATGAAAATTAATAGTTGGAGTAGCTGGGGCTGGAGAAGGTAGCTCCAGAATAGATAGGAGAGAAAGCAAGAGTTTAGTAGACCTGGACTTAAAGAGTATTTAGTGACTAGGTGTTTTTTGTTAAAGTTCACTGGCTTTTTGAATCTTCATTGTTTTAATTTACAGATCATTTAGAGTGTAGTTATAATAGCTTTTGTTGTTCTATAGCTTTATTTGCCAGAAATTAAAGTCATTTAATTCTAAGAGTTTGAGCATGCAGTCATTTTAATTAAGGAAATATTTTTCATGGCATCATTTTCAAGTGTCTCAGTGTGTTCTGTTTTTCATAGGCTTATAAGGAACAAATAAAAAGAGAGAGTGTCTTGACTGCTACAAGCATTTTAAATAATCCAATAGTGAAGGCACGATATGAACGTTTTATTAAGGTAAGGCTTGAGAGCAAAAACTGGGTTATATTGTAACGTTGTAACAGTTAAATATAGCATGATAACTGTGATATTTAATATAGCACACAATTAGGAGAATTTTACTTGATGTCATACATACAGGTAAAATGTCTTTTTTCCTAATTGTTGGGATTTGTTGGGGGTGGGAGCAAGACACCATTCCTTTCTTATTCCCTTTCTAGCTCTGGTTCATTTGAGAGATACATAAGAATCTTGATAGAAGACTCAAATGTCAGCTTTATCCTTGATTTTTTTTTTTTTAAAGGGTGACTTGGATGATATGTCTTAGATAGTTATTGTGGACTTTCTCATGTTTCACTCCTAGATAGACTTACCTCCCCCCAACTTCTGTGACTGCTTCAGCTGAACAGCAGTAGGATTCGCTTAGTCAACCACATTACAGAGCAGACTAGAATGCACCCTTTCCGTTGCTTAGAAGACACAAAAGAGGGTCTTGATGCCCAAGTGAATCCCTTCTGTCCCCTCTTTTGGGTGTTCCTAGTGAAGGGAAATTCCTAAGAGGAATGAGCTATCCAATTGGTATTTCTTCTTCTAAGCATGCCAGTTGGATAAGTCATTCCTAGATAACACTTGGATGGGAAGCAGGAAGTTCAGATACTTTGCTTCAGAAACAAAGCTCCTGCTCATAGCATCACAAGACCAGAAGGAAGGAGGTTTGCTTCAGTTAGGAAACTCAGAGGTGAACAATTAGGTGGGTATACCTGGCCTACTGCTTCTCAGGATTTTTGCCATATATTATTCCAGTGATCCTTCTTTACATATTATTCTTCAACCAGATGATTTCCAAGCTGAATAAATCTCAGTTCTTTACGCTTGTTCCAGAAGGCCCTATTTTCTGATTATTCTATTTGGCACTGTTGACTGCACTCTTGACACCATTTTTAAAAGGTAAATACTGCCCTAGTTTGAAATCATATTTTGTTGGAGATATGGTGTCAAAAAGATTAAAGCATCATAGCTAAATTAGGAAAGATTAGATTTTTATTATCCTTGCTATATCACAAACTTGAGAGGTTAATTGTTTCTAATGATGTATGAAGGTAATTTGTAATGAGAAAAGAATACAAAGTAGAATTTCTGTGTAAAGTTTTCAAGCTACACTTTAGAGTCACTTCATGGAATGGGAGATGTTGGAATATCTTGCCTCTCACGCATACTGTGGAGAAAGTAACTTAACTGAGAATCTTCTAGAACCTTGTTACTCTGTGCGATCCAAGGATCAGCAGCATTGGACATCACCCTGGAGGCTCTTTAGACATGTAGAGTATCAATTCATATCCAGGCCTATTGAATAAGAATCTTCATTTTAAAAAAGATCGTAGTTGATTTATATGCATGTTAAAATTCAAGAAGCACTGGTGTCTCATTACTCGGAGATGCTCTTTGTCTGGCATTTTTTGTCCAGCAGTCCTGTCTTCTCCGTTTCTTGCTGTTCTAGAGGCCACAGAAAACTTCTGCTCATAATCAGCTCTGGTCATGGCTTGAAAACACTTCGACCTTTAAGTGCTTAGAATGACAAAATACCTTTTAAAATCTTTGTCCTGTGAAATAATCAGTTCATCAGTTTCTCCCAGTTCTCCACTTATATATGTTCTGCCTTCACTCTGGCCTGGACACTCATGGTCAGCCCTTATAACAGTGCAGTGCTGCCATTCTAAAACACTTTTCTTAATTTTTCTACTGCTTACTAGTTCTCAACTCTGCCATTTATGGTTAGCTTTACTAACTCTCTTTCCTGCTAAAAATATCATGGAATTGTGCTAGTACTATGTTTGCCAGATTTCACTGCAGTTCACAATAATTTTACTTGCTATCAATCAATGTAATGTGCTTCCTGCAGTGACTGTTTCAAACTTTTCACTCTTCACATATCCATATTTTATATACTTCCTCCACTTACCATATTATTATCTCTTCTCTCGCTCTAGGGAGATTGAAGACCACTGGATGTGAACTCTAACTTTTCCGCTTTCTACTTTAGAATTGTTTATTTTTTTTCTCATTGTTATATGTGAAGGAAAATATTCTTCTTTGTGCTTTATCTGTGTTCTTGTTTCATCAGTTATCTCCTTATTTTCATCTGATTCCCCCCCATTTATTATCTTACTACTTTATCCCAAAGAGACATGTTTATGAGTTTCTTCAACTAAAAATGACTGAACTTTTCCTAGACTTCAGCCCTTCTTATCTCTTCTCTTATCATCATACTTGAAGAGGTGGTTTACCCTGCCTTGTGCTCTTTACTTCCTATATATTATTCACTCTTTAATCTAGTATTTCCCAGTAGGAGGTGTATGATTAGAATCCCCTGTGAAGTTAAAATCAATTAAAAGCTACCCAGGCCCCTTATAAGACCTTCTGAATTAGGGCTTCTTAAACTTTTCTGATAAAGATATCTCTAAATATTGACTATGCCAAAGCCTTTGACTGTGTGGATCACAATAAACTGGAAAATTCTGAAAGAGATGGGAATACCAGACCACTTAACCTGCCTCTTGAGAAATCTGTATGCAGGCCAGGAAGCAATAGTTACAACTGGACATGGAACAACAGACTGGTTCCAAATAGGAAAAGGTGTACGTCAAGGCTGTATATTGTCACCCTGCTTATTATATACAGAGTACATCATGAGAAACGCTGGACTGGAAGAAACACAAGCTGGAATCAAGATTGCAGGGAGAAATATCAATAACCTCAGATATGCAGATGATACCACCCTTGTGACAGAAGGTGAAGAGGAACTAAAAAGCCTCTTGATGAAAGTGAAAGAGAAGAGCGAAAAAGTTGGCTTAAAGCTCAACATTCAGATAATGAAGATCATGGCATCTGGTCCCATCACTTCATGGGAAATTGATGGGGAAACAGTAGAAACAGTGTCAGACTTTATTTTGGGGGGCTCCAAAATCATTGCAGATGGTGACTGCAGCCATGAAATTAAAAGACGCTTACTCCTTGGAAGAAAAGTTATGACCAACCTAGATAGTATATTCAAAAGCAGACATATTACTTTGCTGACTAAGGTCCGTCTAGTCAAGGCTATGGTTTTTCCTGTGGTCATGTATGGATGTGAGAGTTGGACTGTGAGGAAGGCTGAGCGCCGAAGAATTGATGCTTTTGAACTGTGGTGTTTGAGAAGACTCTTGAGAGTCCCTTGGACTGCAAGGAGATCCAACCAGTCCATTCTGAAGGAGATCAACCCTGGGATTTCTTTAGAAGGAATGATGCTAAAGCTGAAACTCCAGTACTTTGGCCACCTCATGCGAAGAGTTGACTCATTGGAAAAGGCTCTGATGCTGGAAGGGATTGGGGGCAGGAGGAGAAGGGGACGACTGAGGATGAGATGGCTGGATGGCATCACTGACTCGATGGACGTGAATCTGAGTGAACTCCAGAAGTTGGTGATGGA
Source organism: Budorcas taxicolor (assembly GCF_023091745.1). NCBI lineage: Eukaryota > Metazoa > Chordata > Mammalia > Artiodactyla > Bovidae > Budorcas > Budorcas taxicolor. Next base: position 53,512,930 of record NC_068912.1, on the reverse strand, counting down.
CAGGGAGGCCTGGCGTGCTGCGATTCATGGGATTGCAAAGAGTCAGACACGACTGAGCAACTGAACTGAACTGAAATGCTTCTTAAATATGCAGATTACCAAACTTCTTTCCTGGACACTTGATTCAAGAGGTTTAGGTCTGAAATTATTTCATTTTGTGCTTTTAGCAAGCGCTTCAGTACTTGATTAAATCAGTATCTCAGAGTAATGGACTCTGGGCCAGTGTGTTTTGAGAGCTTCAGTTCAGTTCAGTTCAGTCGCTCAGTCGTGTCCGACTCTTTGCGACCCCATGAATCGCAGCACCCCAGGCCTCCCTGTTCATCCCCATCTCCCGGAGTTCACTCAGACTCACATCCATCGAGTCAGTGATGCCATCCAGCCATCTCATCCTCGGTCGTCCCCTTCTCCTCCTGCCCCCAGTCCCTCCCAGCATCAGAGTCTTTTCCAGTGAGTCAACTCTTCTCATGAGGCGGCCAAAGTACTGCAGTTTCATCTTAAAAGGGAATTATGAAGATTCATTCATGGGCAGTCATTGCTATCCAACTTCCATTTACATTATACTTTTGAAACTGTTCTTTCTAAGGTTACCAGTGACTTAATTTAATTTTCGAATAAAAATTTGTAACATTTTATTGTTTGTTAGTTTAAACATACAGAAGTTAAGGGGATAGTACAATAAATCCCTCAGGTACTTTTCCTTAGCTTTAGTTATTACCAGCTTTGGTGAACTTTTTCAGTTGTTTTCTACTGTTACCTATTTGCATCATATAACTGTTGATCTATTAATTCATTCTTGAAACTTTGTTTTGCTAGATGATATTTTATAATCCTAGGTTTCTGCATTAAATATTCCTTTTCTAACTTCTGTCCCCATGTACAAGCTTTTTCAGTAGGCTTTATTCTCAGCCATTTTTTTTTTTTTCATTATTCCCTCAGCTCTGCCCTAGGCTATCCTTTTTAAGACCTGGCTTCACTATTTACTGTGCAAGCAATTCACAAATCTAAATATCTGACTTTGAAGTCTTTCCTCTTCTGAGCTGCAAATTTATAGTTGCCCTTTAAACATTTAGACATCTTAAATTCAAATTATATATAGTATATACCTGCTTCTTTTCCCCATCTTAATTTACCCATTCTGTCAATGGTGTCACTTTTACCCTTTCATTTCCTGGGCTATTAGAGTAGCCCAATGCTAATAGTTTTTTTTTTGCTACAGCCACTCAACCTGTATCTTCCTACCTACTGTATCTTAAAGTGTAGCACTAGTCTTATACTTCCCTGTTTTAATAACCTTCATTGCCTCTTCATTTCTTATATTATTAATATGGCCTTCTGATATGCTCTATGAGACATAATCCAGATACATAATTATTTAAGTAAATTAAAATACTAAAGCTGTGAATGTTTAGTGAATTGCAGATTTATCTTTTTTAAAGTAAAAGTAAAGTATGATACCTAATTTGTTTCTGATTTTCATTTGAGTTTTCAAACGTACCGATTTTCATTTGAATTTTTTAAAGAGAACTTGCAACAGTAGTGCAGTGATACTGATACAATGAAGTAGAACATAAATCTTCATCTGCTTTGTTTTATGGAGTATAAAGTACTGACTTCAGGAATATATATACCCACGTTGGTATGAAATAGATACTCAAAAAATATTAAGTAGATTTAAAATACTCAAAAAATATTAAGTAGATTTAATATAAGTTGAAATTAAGTTTCAAATAGTATTTATTTTTAATGATATAGCAAATAAAAATTTCACTGATTAAAAAATAAATGTGCTGTTTTAAAAGGTTTTTTTTTTCCTGTTTTTAGGGTGAGAATCCCTTTGAAATTCAAGATCATTCTCAAGATCAACAAATAGAAGGAGATGAGGAAGAAGAGGAAAAGATTGACGAACCTGTGGAAGAAGAGGAGGAAGAGGAGGAAGAAGAGGAGGAAGTGGGGGAAGTGGAGGAAGTAGAGGAAGGAGGGGAAGGCGGAGGAGTGGAAGGAGTGGGGGACACAGAGGAAGGAGGGGACCTAGGAGGAGAGGGGGAAGTGGGGGCAGTAGGGGAACGAGAGGGGGAGGGGGAGGGGGTAGAGGAAGTAGAGGAAGAAGAAGCAAAGGAAGAGCCTGTCGGCTTTTCTGTTGACCAAGCAGAAGAAAATTAAATATAAGGTATTAGTCAGTTTTAAAAGAAGCTTTAAATTTTTGTCCCAATGTGGAAAAGGGTAAGAATTTCAGTAGTTTAAAATATGAGAGTTAACACCCATGTTGCATGCATTCCACACATTACAATTTGTTTTATATAATTTCTAAATGTTTGGCATTTGTTTAATAAAATGAAGGTAAGACTATTTTAGTTTAGTTTTTATAGCTACCTAACTTAGTTTCAAGAAATTGTTTGTATAATTTTTAAGCTTAATTTTTATTACTTTATTGGTATTAAGGATAACAGATGTGTATTGTTAGTATGTCTGTTCTAATCATTTGAACTTAAATGCTGCTCTTGGGAGTATATATTCAAGTGTGCATTAATGTTTTGAATACTTACCCTAGAAGAGATAAGTTGGGCAAGTATTTTGTGCTCTGTGTATTTTTTTACTGCATTGGACATTGAATATAGTAATTTGCGTTAAGATACGCTTAAAGGCTTTTTGTGACCATGTTTCCCTTTGTAGCAATAAAATGTTTTTTACAAAATTTCTCTCCCTGGACTAGCAATTTAAAATGAAACAGAATTAATCAAATGAGTATATAAAATTGGAATTTGCCTTAATATATGAGTTCATCTTGGTATATGAGTGTTTTAAGATAATTAAATTGACCTGAATTAAAGAAAAAAAATTTTCACTTTTTTAAAAGTATGATTAAAATATTTTTAAACCTAATTCAACTAGAGATCAACCTGTAACTGACCTGTTTATACTTGTTTTAATTCACTCATTTTCTCTGTGCCTGTGTCAGATCTTGAAATCTTCTTGGAAATACATTTGAATACAAATAATTTTTCATAGTGATGTTAATTCTTTTGTCATGGCTGCTTTTGGCTGAAGAACCAAGAAGCAAACAATCACTTTTTTAAAAAAGAATTATTTCTCTCTTGAATATTTCTCTCCTTTCTATAGCTCATATGCTTCATACTCAAAAGAGAAGATGAGACTGATAGACTGCGTACTCAGTCACTTCAGTCGCTTCAGTCATGTCTGACTTTTTGTGACCCCATGGACTGTAGCCCACCAACCTCCTTAGTGCATGGGAGTCTCTGGGCAAGAATACTGGAGTGTTTGCCTTGCCCTCCTCCAGGGTGTCTTCCAGACCGGGGGATCAAACCCGGGTCTGCTGCATTGCAGGCATATTCTTTACCGCTGAGCCATTGGGGAAGATAGAGTGATAGATTGTCTTATCTTCAGATGACTGTATCACTGAAAAAAGTATTGCTCTTATTTGAATCTTAACTCTGGTAAGGAATCTATTGGGAGGGGGATTCTTCCAGTGAAATTAGCTTCTGAAAAATTTGAGGCATTGGTTAGATGAATATATGGGTATGTAATTTTAAGGCAATAAGTGGGTGAATGTATGGGTATTTGTAGAATTTCGCAGATAATCTCTCTTTTTGTGTACAACAGACTTCTAAAAATAGATTTTTTAAAGGTCAATTTGGGTTTATTGTAGTGGACTAGATTCAGTTCAGTTCAGTCGCTCAGTTGTGTCCAACTCTTTGCCACCCCATGAATCGCAGCACGCCAGGCTCCCTGTCTATCACCAACTCCCGGAGTTCACCCAAACTCATGTCCATTGAGTCAGTGATGCCATCTAGCCATCTCATCCTCTGTCGTCCCTTTCTCCTCCTGCCCCCAGTCCCTCCCAGCATCAGGGTCTTTTCCAATGAGTCAGCTCTTCACATGAGGTGGCCAAAGTATTGGAGTTTCAGCTTCAGCATCAGTCCTTCCAATGAACACCCAGGACTGATCTCCTTTAAGCTGGGATTGGCTGTCAAATAAGAGAAGGTTAGTTGAAGATTAGAGAAATTTAGATCCTATCTAGGAGTCTGTATTTACTTAAAGAGACATCAGAGAGCCTTTGTGCTCAAAAGTTATAGGATTTGATAGATCTTCCTATTTCTCATTTATTTTAAAATTTTGGGGAAAGATTAAGAGAAAAGGAGACCAGATCTCTTTAGATTAGAATTGCAGCTGGTCCTCTGTATCCACAGGTTCTGTATCTCCAGATTCAACCCACTGCAGATCAAAAATATTCGGGAAAAAAAAATTGAGAAATTTCCAAAAAGTAAAACTTGAATTTGCCAAGCACTGGCAACAATTATGTGGCATTTACATTTTATATAACACATTTATTAGGTATTATAAGTAACCCAAAGATGATTTAAAGTGTAGGGAAAAATGTACATAAGTTATATGCAAATACTGTGTCCATTTTATGGCTTCTCAAGTGGTTCAGTAGCAAAGAACCCACCTGCCAGTGCAGGAGATGTGGGTTCCATCCTTGGGTCAGGAAGATCCACTGGAGAAGGAAATGGCCACCCACTCTAATATTCTTGCCTGGATAATCCCATGGACAAAGGAGTGTGGTGGGCTGCAGTCCATGGTGTCTCAAAGGAGCAGGACTTGACTTAGCAACTAAACAACAACAAAATGTCCATTCTGTATAAGGGACTTGAGCATCTGTGGATTTTGGTATCTCTGGGGGTCCTAGAACCAACCCCTGCAGATACTGAGGGATGACTGTATTGGATTCTTTTGGTGTACCAGTAGAGTACTTTTTTTAAAAAAAAGGGTCCCAGGTAATTTGATATGTGAAACTTTTGAAAAGATTTCTGTTTAACAAGAGTTTCTGTAACAACTTCTAAACATTTTAGAAGAGAGATAAAGAACATCTAAGTAGTAATTTTGTTCAGAAACATGTAAAAACATTTATTCAGATTATTTGCAAAGTATTAATAAAATATATTGTGTGTGTTCAATTCAGAGATTTAAATTTTGTATATCTTTTCAGATGATTTGTAGAGAGGCAGTTTAGTTTGCAGGCAGATTAATTTTTGTGATCCTTAGTGTTTATATTTTCAATATTTTTGTGATATTACATAAATGTAACACTTTAATACACTTTTAACTTCTGTTATCCAAGTATTATTTTTTTTCTTTATCAAAAGGCTAAACATACAGTTCTGTAACCAAAGAAATTTATATACAACATACACAGTTGTTTAAACGAGATGCCTAGGGACTATCCTGTAGTAGTCTCTTTTTACCACTGTCTACTTCCAGTGTCCTTCCAATGAATATTCAGTGTTGTTTTCCTTTAGGACTGACTGGTTTGAATCCTTGCAGTCCAAGGGACTCTCAAGTGTCTTCTCCAGTACTGTAATTTGAAAGCATCAGTTCTTCATCTCCTAGCATTCTTCATGGGCCACTCTCGCATCAGTACGTGACTACTGGAAAAACTATAGCTTTCACTATATGGACCTTTGCTGGCAAAGTGCTGTCTTTGTTTTTTAATATGCTGTCTAGGTTTGTCATAGCTTTCCTTCCAAAGAGGATCTTTTAATTTCGTGGCTGCAGTCACCGTCTGCAGTGGTTTTGGAGCCCAAGAAAATAAAAAAGTCAGTTACTACTTCCAGTTTTCCCTCTTCTATTTGCCATGAAGTGATGGGACTGGATGCCATGATCTTACTTTTTTGAATGTTGAGTTTCAAACCAGCTTTTTCACTTTCCTCTTTCACCCTCATTAAGAGGCTCTTTAGTTCCTCTTCACTTTCTGCCGTTAGAGTGGTGTCATATGCATATCTGAAGTTGATACTTTTCCTGGCAGTCTTGATTTCAACTTGCGATTCACCTAGCCCAGCATTTTGTGTGATGCACTCTGCATTTGGGCTTCCCTGGTGGCTCAGTGGTAAAGAATCTGCCTGCCAAAGCAGGAGATGCAGGTTCAGATCAGAATCAGGAAGATCTTCCTGATCCAGGGAATTGAAGGAAATGACAACCCAGTCCAGTATCCTTACCTGGGAAATCCCATGGACAGAGGAGCCTGGTGGGCTACAGTCCATGGGGTTGCAAAAGAGTCAAGCATGACTTAGTGACTAAACAATAACCACCGCCTCCAGTCTATCAGGAGGTCTATGTTTTCTACTTCTGAATTTATCTGCTCATTCTTCACCTCAGCTGCTACCAACTCCAGTTCAAGTCACCATCATCTCCTTCCTGAACTATTGAAATAGCTTATTAACTAATCTTGCTTCCACTCTTACCTTGTTAGGATTCAGTTTTCCACACAAAAGTATAATCTTTTAAAAATGTAATTCAGATAATGTTAGTTGTCTGGGGGCTTTTCTGGTACCTGTACAATCCAAACTCCTTATCATGGCAGTCAGGCCTTGTTTAGATCTCCGACTTTATATCATTCTTGCCACCGGTTCTGATGGCCTTTTTTTAGTTTTTTAATGAAACTTGTCTATCTTCAGAACTTGGCATTTTCTGGAACCTGTACCTGTCAGCTTTCATTAGTAGATGCTTCATCCTTAGGGTACCTTAAATTTTAGAAGAGGTTGCTCTGAGGAAAGATAAGGATAGTAGTTCTTAATTTTTGTTAAAGTGAGAATTTAGGGGCACCTGTGCCCCAGATGTCCTAGGTCATATTCTTGGGCATTGGTGTGTTTTTAAGAGGTATCCCAGGTGATTCTGTGGGTAGTCATCATTGATTGCATTTGAGAATATTTGTAGTGCTTTTACAGAAATTTTAGTGAATTTACTGAAACTCTCATATCAAAGCAGGGGCATTTGTCCTTTAATAAGCTGTTACAAGTTTAAGAGAGTCTCCATGATATTTTATGAAAGCATTGGAATGACCTGTTACAAATGTTTTTGTTCTTTCTCCTCTTACTGGATTATTTCTTAGAAGCATTTTATAAAGTCATAATAATAGGAGGAGTAGTTTCTCCATATAACGAGGTTTCTCTTATGTTATTCCCCTACTTAAAAATCCTTCATTGGCTTTCAATACCAGCCAGTGTAATTAATATCCAAATCTTTCTAGGGTGGCACCTGTGGCTCTGTGTTTTGTTCCTCTTCTGTTTCTTCAGCCTTATATATCAATCTTAACATTTTTATTAACTGCTTCTCCCCGTAAACATTTGAATTTATGATCCTACTTCAGAAGACAGGAGTGGATTTTAGAGTAGCCAAGATTTGACTATAACCTGGCTATATCATAACATCTGGATATTCTATGTGTGTTTTACAATATCACACTATTGTAGAACATATTTATGTCATATTTTATAGTAGTATATAATCATGTAACATAGTCCTCTCTCAAGAATGAGGTTGAGGTAAAAATGAGAAAAGGAAAGATTTGCCCATCTGAAGCAGAGTTCCAAAGAATAGCAAGGAGAGATAAGAAAGCCTTCCTAAGTGATCAATGCAAAGAAATAGAGGAAGACAATTGAATGGGAAAGTCTAGAGATCTCGTCAAGAAAATTAGAGATACCAAAGCAACATTTCATGCAAAGATGGGCACAATAAAGGACAGAAATCGTATGGCCCTAACAGAAGCAGAAGATATTAAGAGGTGGCAAGAATACACAAAAGAACCATACAAAAAAGATAGTCATGTCCCAGATAATCATGATGGTGTGATCACTCACCTAGAGCCAGACATCCTGGAGTGCAAAGTCAAGTGGGCCTTCGGAATCATCACTATGAACAAAGCTAGTGGAGGTGATGGAATTCCAGCTGAGCTATTTCCAATCCTGAAAAAGGATGCTGTGAAAGTGCTGCACTCAATATGCCAGCAAATTCTGAAAGCTCAAAAGTGGCCATAGGACTGAAAAAGGTCAGTTTTCATTCCAATCCCAAAGAAAGGCAGTGCCAAAGAATGTTCATACTACCACATAATTGCACTCATTTTGCACACTAGCAATGTAATGCTAAAAATTCTCCAAGCTAGGCTTCAACAGTATGTGAACTGAGAACTCCCAGATATTCAAACTGAATTTAGAAAAGGCAGAGGAACCAGAGATCAAATTGCCAACATTTGTTGGGTCATAGAACAAGAGAATTCCTGAAAAACATCTGTTTCATTGACTATGGCAAAGACTTTGACTGTGTGGATCACAACAAACTGTGGAAAATTCTTCAAGAGATGGGAATACCAGATCACCTTACCTGCCTTCTAAGAAATCTATACAGATCAAGAGGCAACAGTTAGAACTGGACGTGGAACAACGGACTGGTTCCAAATTGGGAAAGGAGATGTCAAGTCTCTATGTTGTCACCCTGCTTATTTAGCTTATATGCAGAGTATATCATGAGAAATGCCAGGCTGGATGAAGCACAAGCTGGAACAAAGACAGCTGGGAGAAATACCAATAACTTCAGATACACAGATGACACCACCCTTATCGCAGAAAGTGAAGAGGAACTAAAGAGCCTGTCAATGAAAGTGAAAGAGGATTGTGAAAAAGCTGGCTTAAAACTCAACATTCACAAAGTGAAGATCATGGCATTAGGTCCCATCACTTCATGGCAAATAGATTGAGAAACAATGGAAACAGTGAGAAAGTTTATTTTCTTGGACTTCAGAATCACTGCAGATGGTTAGTGCAGCCATGAAATTAGAGGACACTTGCTCCTTGGAAGAAAAGCTATGACCAACCTGGACAGCATATTAAAAAGCAGAGCCATTACTTTGTTGATAAAGGTCCATCTAGTCAAAGCTATGATTTTTCCAGTAGTCGTGTATGGGTGTGTGAGTTGGACCATAAAGAAAGCTGAGCGCTGAAGAATTAATGCTTTTGAACTGTGGTGTTGGAGAAGACTCTTGAGAGTCTGTTGGACTGCAAGGAGATGAAACCAGTCAATCCTAAAGGAAATCAGTCCTGAATATTCATTGGAAGGACTGATGCTGAAGCTCAGTCCAATACGTTGACCTGAACTCCAATACATTGGCCACCTGATGAGAAGAGCTGGCTCAATAGAAAAGACCCTGATGCTTGGAAAGATTGAAGACAGGAGGAGAAGGGTTTGACAGAGGATGAGATAGTTGGATGGCATCACTGACTCAATGGACATGAGTTTGAGCAAGCTCTGGGAGATGGTGAAGAACAGGGAAGCTCAGAGCTCTTTGGTTCATAGAATCCTTCAAGTGAAAGCCATTGCTACAGCTTGCTTTTGCTAAATGGAGTGAAACTTCTGATGTAGGAGACTCCTAGAGGTTGTATCTAAGGGCCATCGAAGTGTGGAAACACCTTATGTGTTCTGTGGATACCACAAGGAGCTTTGATTCCTCATACTTAGAAAACCAGCAAACAAAAACCTGGGGCTGTCCTTTTCCCATTTTTCCTTCTGACTTCCTCCCTCCTTTCTCAACAAATATAGAATGCTAGCTTCCTCGAAATAAAAATAAACCAGGTAACAATAGTGAAAAATCTAGTAGTTGGCAGACTACCATCTGTAAGACTCCCACTGCCTGTTTTCATATGAATTTTGCATTTTTAAAGGGCTTTAGGAAGCAAAAACGGACTACATGACAGGTACCCCTCAAAGCCTAAAATACTTTGCTAACTGGCCCTTTACAAAAATTTTGCTGATTCCTAGGTTTTCATATTAAACAACAACCTAGAAGCAATAAAAATTGAAGGGAAAGAGCAATGTGAAAGATAGGCAGTAGGTGGCTCAGAGGTTAAAGCGTCTGCCTGCAGTGTGGCAGACCTGGGTTTGATCCCTGGGTCGGGAAGATCCCCTGGAGAAGGAAATGGCAACCCACTCCAGTATTCTTGCCTGGAGAATCCCAAGGACAGAGGAGCCTGGTGGGCTTCAGTTCACAGGGTCGCAAAGAGTCGGACACGACTGAGCGACTGAACTGAACTGATGTTAACAAGCAAAAATAATTTCTAGGAAAATAAAACAGGAGGGAAAAAGAACTTCAGAGTAAGTATAATTAGTATTATATGAAATAATAATTAGTAATTATAATAATGAACTTTATATATAATCCTTGGACAGTGTTATGTATTTTAATCTTCAAAGAGATTTGCGAGATCTAATTTTAAAAATGCAAACTGCTATGAAAAGGAAATAACTTGAAAATAAAAAATAGTTGCTAAAATAAAAATTTCTCTTCTAGGCCAAGTAGTTGAATAAACATGACTGAAAATCAAACTACTGACCTAGAATTTTGACCTAAGAAATAATTACAGAATCTGATAAAATCAAATAGGTGAAAAATAGAAAAGTAAAGAGACATAGAAGATCCAGGTAAATACCATCCATTTAAAATAAAGCTTAATGACTTTAGAGGCCGTGTGTGCTCAGTTGCTGTCTTGTCTGACTCTTTGAGACCCCATGGACAGTACCCTGCCAGGCTCCTCTGTCCATGGGCTGACCCAGGGGTTGAACCCACATCTGAGTCTCCTGCATTGACAGTTGAATTCTTTATCATTGGGCCGCCTGGGAAGCTTAGGAGCCATATATAGAGAGAATTCCCTATGCATACATCATAGTGCCAGGTGTTTGGTAAGTGATAAATATTTTTGAATGAATGATTCATGCATGTATATGGGTATGAGTTCCAGAAGGTGTGAACAGAAAAAAAAAATTGGAAAAAAATTTTAATTGCTTAAGATGAAAGGGATATATATGCATAATTATGACTGATCTGCATTGGTGTATGACCAAAACTAACAGCATTGTAAAACAATTTTCTTTCAGGTAAAAAAAAGTTCTAATGAGAGATTGATCTCATATTAAAAAGCCTATTAAAAAGTACTGAGGAAAAATAATGGAAAAGGAGACATTTGAAAAATAAATCCTGACAAAGTTTATGTAATTCCAGGATAAAAAGACAATCTCAAAGTATCTGAAGAAAACTTATAAGGGGAAAAGAATAACACTAGTCTCAGACTTGTTATCTGTACATCGAGATACTAAAAGATACTGTTACTTTTAAAGGTATGAAGACATTGTTTTGAATTTAGAATTCTATCAAGTTAAACTTTTACTTTGAGAGAGTACACAATGAATGCATTTTAGAAATTCTAGAACATGGAAAGATTTGGAAATTAACTGTCATACTATGTACTCAATAACATGTTGTTGAGTTGTGCAGTCGTATCCAACTCTTTGCAACCCCATGGACTGCAGCATGCCAGGCTTCCCTGTCCTTCACTATCTCCCAGAGTTTGCTCAAACTCATGTCCACTGAACCAGTGATGCCATCCAACCATCTCATCCTCTTTGCCCCCTCCTCCTCCTGTCTTCTATCTTTCCCAGCTTCAGGGTCTTTTCCAGTGAGTCAGCTCATCAATTCAGGTGGCCAAAGTATTGGAGCTTCGGCTTCAGCATCAGTCTTTTCAGTGAATATTCAGGGTTGGTTCCCTTTAGGATTGATTGGTTTGATCTCCTTGAAGTCCAAGGGACTCTCAAGAGTTTTCCACAGCACCACAATTAGAAAGCATCAGTTCTTCAACACTCATCCTTCATGGTCCAACTCTTCCATCCATACATGACTACTGGAAAAATCATAGCTTTGACTATATGGACCTTTGTAGACAAAGTGATGTCTCAATAACATGAAATCAAGTTAATTATGTGATAAAAAACCATTGACAGAAATAAATTTGTTACCATAGCTAAGTATTTGAACATAGCTCTTTCAAAAATTATTAGATGAAGAGTTCAAAGTTGAGGACACAGGTTTTGTATCATAAAATTCTAAAACTTTAATAGTTATATTTATTTTCAAATACTATGAAAACTAATCATAAAGCAGGCCACAAAGAAGTCATATAGGTTCCATTCTATTACCACAATATAATAAAGTAGAAATTAACAGGTGGATAACAATCAATAAAAATCAAATCAGAAAACTTTCCTTGTGATGCTTGCTTTAAAATAAAAATAAAATGTCAAGAATTTCCATTTTATTTAAGCTATTCCAGATTATACAGAAATCTGAAACACTTTCTGAGTTTGGTCTCTGAGACTAGCATTACTTTTATTCCAGAATGTTGTCTGTCAAAGATAACTATAAAGCAATCTCAGGAACAAATGTAATCATTGAAAAAAACATTAACAACTTAAGTCTGAAAGACTTGGTCATGGGAAAGTAGGATTTATCCAAAGAATACTAAATAATCTGTTAATGTAATGCAATACTATGACTTTTTTAAAAGGCAGATTAAATGGGAAAAAAATCATATGATAATCTCAACAGATGCTGGAAAAATATTTTCTGAAGTTTAACACTCCCTGCAGATTTAAGTCTTGTCAGGCTAGGGATAGATTAAAAAAAAATTTTTAATTGGCTAAGGACATCTACCAAAAACCTTCAGCAAATGTCCACATTCAAGTCAGGATCAAGCCTGTTGGTTACACAACAATCATTTAACCACAAGAGATAGAAATATCAGGGAGAGACAACAATGTCATTTCAGGTAATGTGATTGTGGAGACAGTACCTCCAAGAGATTCAAGTGAAAAGCTACTAGAAATTATGAAAGGTAGCTTTGTTTAATAGTTGAACATACAAAAGCCTGTAGCTTTCTATGGGTTGGTAAGGGCCAATTTGAAATGTAATTTTAAAAATCCTATTTGCAGTAAAAATCTGTACTATATATACTATTTACAAATAAACAATTGGAAAGTATAAGATCCATATGAGGAAAACTGCACTTTAATGAAGGATGTAAAACAGCTAAAATATAAGCATTTAATGTTTTTATTGGTAAAAGCTCAGTATTGTCCAGATGTCAGTTATTTTCAAGTGAATTAATGAATTTACCACCCCAGTGGGTTTTCCACAATGGCCACCCAGCTCCATTTTGAATGCTTGAACCATAGTTACTCCATTTTGATTTTTAAATGCATTCTTTTCTTAAATGGTTGAAACAGGCGTACAATGCATGTTTAATAGACTACAAACTGGCTGTTTTGATTACCCTAAAGTTCAAGTTAAATTATGTATCAGCTAGAGTGACTTCCCCACACCTCAGTATGTGAATATTACTTCCATTAATCCCATTGCTTGAAACACCCACATGAACACACCTGTTAAAAAGGTGGGGAATTGTATATATTTTATATTGTTATGTTTCTGGTAAAAAGCAGGGACCTTTTATTCAGATTTTATAGGGAAGGTGAAAATGGAGGTTGGCGTACTATTAGCAGTATGTGCCATTTAAACTGATTTTAAAATTCATATACAAAGTAAATAACCAAGAAAAACAAACTTGAAAATACAACAATGAGGAGAATTTGGCTTATGTTTCTTACTAGAGATGAACAACCAAACTACAGTAATACATTAAAGATAAATAGATCAGTAGATCAATGAAATGGATTAAAGAAATAGACATAATATGTAGATACATAGTATACAGTGAAGATACCAATTTGAACCAAGGATAAACGATAAAGTACACTGAATGACTTGGAGACAGACAGTACAGAACAGTCACACTGGAGGAAGGTAAATACCTATGTCACTTTATACATAAATTTCAGATGGATAAAACAGACATAGCTAAAATGTAGGAAAATCATAATTTGGGGATGGAGGTCTATCTAAGCAAGATATAAACCCCAGAAGACATTAAGAAAAATGCTGACATGAAATTTGGGACATGAAAGAAACTATTGCAGAGTGAAAGACACCCTGAACGACATTGAAAGGAGCGACAGAAGCGGAGAAAATATTTGCAATATGTATAAGCGATCAAAGACTAAGTCAAAGAGCGCCAATTTACCAACCATTACGTTGATAAATATTCAAATATCATAGCCACTTTGGATGAGGAAAGTGGGCCCTCTTTCAGATGGTGGATGACTGAATAAATTGTTTCACGTTATCTAGGAGGGCAGTTTGAAAGTAACTTGCAAAATTTAAAAAGCACAGATTATTTGATCCAGCCCTCTTCATAAATAGCTATTCATTTTCCTGAAATCTGAAATGCACATGAATGCAAAGATAACTTGTTACATCTAATCTAAAATGTATTGAGGTTGATGCTTTTTTATGAGAAGGTGTCAAAAACATGCCACTTGGTTGACAGCAATCATCTGAAAGTCATCAATTGTAAAATGCATTCCAGTTCCAGAGATGATAAACTATAGGGGAGGGGGGAAATGTGTCTAGAAATTACTGAAGCAAAATATATCTAAAGAAATGGTCTTTGCAATATTATTTGTAATAATGAGAAATTGGAAACAACCTAAATAATTTAATAAGGGGAGTAATTAAATTATAGTACAATCATGACAGTTGAATACTAGATGGTCCTTAGAAAGAATGGGAGAGACCTGTACATTCTGACATGGAATGCTATCCAAAGACAAGCAAGTTACAGCATAATGATATATTAGAATTGTACTTGGGAAAACTGCATGTGTGTGTGTGTGTGTGTGTGTGTGTGTATAAACTCCAAACTATATATTTGTATGTTGTTGGTGTTTAGTTGTTAAGTCATGTCTGACTCTGCAACCCCACGAACGGTAACCTGCCAGGCTCCTCTGTCCGTGAGATTTTCCAGGCAAGAATACCGGAGTGGGTTGCCATTTCCTTCTCCAGGGGATCTTCTCAATCAAACAATCGAACCCATGTCTCCTGCATTGGCTAGTGGATTCTTTACCACTGAGCCACCAGGGAAGCACATATTTGTATAGAAATGCATAAATGTGTTTACACAGAAAAAAGTCTGAAAGAATAGTGTTAACTGTAAAGTGGGAAGTTCCATTGGGAAAGCAGTAAGTTTTTGTTTTTAACTCTACCTATTTGGTTTTTTGTTTGTTTGTTTTCTAAACAAGGATATAACCATGTTAATACTGTTCCTTGAGGTAGGAGATGCAAAAAGAACAAGTTTAGGTGAGGTGGATGATAAATGAATTTGGGGGCATGATAGGTTGGTATTCCCTGTGGGATACTGAAATGGTGATATCAAGTAAGCAGCTGGATACATGAGCGTGGAGCTATGGGGAGCTTATAATCAACTTATAGTGTTAATGTTTTCTCTTTCAAGTGATGAGTTTAATATTCATGTGTCTGACAAAAATAAAAATATAATTTCTTGTGGCAGCATAGTGAAACACAGCTTCTTAGCCTTGGAATGAAGCAGATCTTTTTTCGTCTTTGTTCCCCACCCCTATGGCAGTGGTACCATGTTCTAGTTTTGCCTATCTTGAGAAAAACATTTAAATTAAAAAAAGCTTCAGTTTTCTCATACATAAGATAAAGACACTACTATCTTCCTTGTATGACTGGAGCAAAGATTAAATGAGTATAAGTTAACACCTAGTATTGTCTGGGGTACTTATCTGGCTTTCAGCATTTACATTTTACTTTTCTTACTGTTACCTAAATGTCAGAGTTTATTTATTTATTTTTACTTAGAGATAAAAGAGAAAAAGAAGGGATTTCCCTGGCGGTCCAGTGGTTAAGACTTCATGCTACTAATGCAGGGGACCTGGGTTTGATCCCTGGTCAGGGAACTAAGTTCCCACATGCCCTGTGGTATGACCAAAAGATTAAAAAAATAAATAATAAAAAAATTGCTAATTTAAAAAAAGAGAGAAAAGGAAGTATAGGCTTGGTAAATCTTTATGTAAAATTAATACAAAAATTTGGGGTTTTTTTCACATTTATTTTAAACAAGTCCTGATTTTTCATCATATGTTTTGGAGATTATATCACATCCACTTGTTTCTCCATAATATTTGCATAGGCCTTTGGGCAAAATTAATTATGACCTGATAATTTGATATAAAGAGAAATGATAAATGGCTCATAGGACCAATCATAGTTGTTCCTCATAATTTTTTTCCTTCAGTATCAGAGGTCCTCCGCTGTCAAGGATATTATTAACCTGCTAATATTGGAGCTCCAAACTCAGCCACCGCAAAGAGTTAAACAGCTCTCTTCACCTGGGGTTTGAATTGCTTGTCAGAGCCGAGGTCAATCTCACTGTTAAATGACAGATGTTTGCCTGTAAATCCCTTGTATCTCTTCACGGGATATAAAGTTCAGTGCCTGGAACAACAGGGTGGTATTCTTTAATAACTGTTAAATTTATTCTTTAGAGATTTTACAAAGATGTCCTATTGCTCCTGGAGGGCTCCCTTGACACCCAACTCTGCAGTTTCTTTTTGCATAATGCCTACAATTTAGAGCCACCAGGCTCCCTGTTGTATAGCTCCTGTATCCTTGGTTCAGTATAACCAAAATACTCATAAATCTCCTTCTCTTTCAGTAGCTTTCTGCAGCAGCTGGGGTATGACAGTGATGTCCCTGATCTATAATTCCAGACAGCCCTGGGGTGAACAGACAGACCAATCCAGAGCCACTACGTCACATAAAACGATGTTGTTTGCACAACTCAGTGTCCTCAAGAGGTAGTCATGTAATACTCCCAATTTGTATTCTGCATAAAACTCCTTTTACAAGTTATAAACTTCCTACAGGGAACAAACGTATCCAGCTAAAGGATGCTGAACATACGACTATGTAATGTAATTTTAAACTCAAAAGGAATGTGCTAAGCCTTTTACATCCTATAAGCTGAAAGCTATAAAAGAACCCACGATTTCTGTTTGTGTGACATTCTTCACTTTGAAATTCTAATCAAGCAGTGTTTTCCTAAGACCTTGTGTTTGATATGCAGTGCTAGGAACATGGCTGATTAATATAAATATTTGAACTGTACATATCTTGAGACTTTATTCATAGTTATTACAAAAAAATAGATTGTTTCATTACTTGTGTTTTATTGACTTACATTTGAGTTGGCTATTAAATGATCCTATTATCACATTAATTATATTAGAGAAATTTTGATTAAATGATTTACTTGTATATTTATTTCCATTGTTGTTGTCATTGTTGTTCAGTCCCTCAGTTATGTCTGACTTTTTGCCACCTGTGGACTGCCGCACACCAAACTTCCCTGTCCTTCACCATCTCCCAGAGCTTGCTCAAACTCATGTCCATTGAGTTGGTGATGCCATCCAACCATCTAATCCTCTGTCATCTCCTCCTCCTGCCTTCAGTCTTCCCCAGCATCAGGGTCTTTTCCAATGAGTCAGTTATTTGCATCAAGTGGCCAAAGTATTGGAGCTTTAGCTTCAGCATCAGTTCTTCCAACGAATATTTCGGACTGATTTCCTTTAGGATTGACTGATTTGATCTCCCTGCAGTCCAAGGGACTCTCAAGAGTCTTCTCCAACACGACGGTTCAAAAGCGTCAATGCTTCAGCTCTCAGCTTGCTTTATGGTCTAACTTTCACATCCGTACATGACTACTGGAAAAACCATAGCTTTGACTACATGGGCCTAGGTTGGCAAAGTAATGTCTTTGCTTTTTAATATGCTGTCTAGTTTTGTCATAGCTTTTCTTCCAAGGAGCAAGCATCTTTTAATTTCATGACTGCACTCACCATCTGCAGTGATTTTAGAGCCCAAGAAAATAAAGTCTGTCACTGTCTCCATTATTTCCCTGTCTATTTACCAAGGAGTGATGGGACTGGATGCCATGATCTTAGTTTTCTGAATGTTGAGCTTTTGCCAGTTTTTTCACTCTGCTCTTTCATCAAGAGACTTTTTAGTTCCTCTTCACTTTCTGTGATAAGAGTGGTATTATCTACATATCTGAGGTTATTGATATTTCTCCTGGCAATCTTGATTCCAGCTTGTGCTTTATCCAGCCTGGCATTTCACATGATGTACTCTGCATGTAAGTTAAATAAGAAGGGTGACAATAAACAGCCTAGACGTTTCCTTTCCCAATTTGGAACCGGTCGTCCCATGTTAAGTTCTAACTGTTGCTTCTTGACCTGCATACAGGTTTATCAGAAGGCAGGTAAGGTGATCTGGTATTCCTGTCTCTTGAGGAATTTACCACAGTTTGTTGTGATCCACACAGTCAAAGGCTTTGGTGTAGTCAATGAAGCAGAAGTAGATATTTTTTCTGGAATTCTCTAGCTTTTTCTATGATCCAACAGATGTTGGCAATTTGATCTCTGGTTTCTTTGCCTTTTCTAAATCCATCTTGACATTTGGGAGTTCTCAGTTCATGTACTGTTGAAGCCTAGCTTGGAGAATTACTTGGAACATTACTTTGCTAGTGTGTGAAATGCGTGCAACTGTGGTAGTTTGAGCATTCTTTGGCATTGCCGTTTTTGGGGGGATTGGAATGAAAACACCTTTTCCAGTCCTGAGGCCACTGTTGAGTTATCCAAATTTGCTGGCATATTGAGTGCAAAACTTTCACAGCATCATCTTTTAGGATTTGAAATAGCTCAGCTGGAATTCCATCATCTCCATGGTACTTCCTAATTCTTCTCTCATTCGAGATCATGGATTCTTAATCTTGGCACTGTTGACATTTTGGACAGAATAATTCTTTGTTGTGGAAGGCTGTCCACAACATAATGTCCTGTGCATTATAAAATATTTAGCAACATGCTTGACCTCTGTTTCATATATTCCAGTAGGATACTGCCAGTCGTGACAATTGAAGATGTTTCTAGACATTGGCAAATGTCCTTTTGGAGGCAAAATCTTCCCTAGTTGAGAACCACTGATCTAGATATATTAAAAACAGCTGGGTATGGAATTTGAACTCTAAATGTTTTGCTTAAATATATTAGGATTAAAAAAAAAGGCAGCCCTAGATTCGGTTCTAAGGAGCACGTGTAGGCTTTTTTGACATTCTCCCGCTCTACTCACTAATAAACCATAGTGCAGGTATTTCTTTCTCCACTCTGTGTTGTAGGCCTCTGCATCCCAGAAGCATCTGTGCCTTACTCTTTTTTTAATTTTTTTTCCTGTCTCCAGCTTCTAGTACAATGCATTGTACATGGTAGGTGCTCAAAACAATGAACTGGTTGTATGATTTTCTCTTGGAAGTATATATCTGTAAATATACAGACCTTTTGAGAATAGATGTATCCGGCTATTTTATTGTGTTTTGCGTTATCTAACTTTTATAAGTTGGAGACTATTTTCATGAAGCATTAAAAAAAATAATTTTATTAATTTTTGGCTCCGCTGAATCTTGTTTGCTTTGCATGGGCCTTCTCTAGTTGTGGGGAGGTGGGGCTATTCTTCATGGTGGTGCATGACCTTCTCATTGCTGTGACTTCTCTTGTGGAGCACAGGCTCTAGGCATGTGGGTTTAGTTGCAGCACACAGACTCGGTAGTTGCAGCTGGGGGGCTTTAAATCGTGGGCTCAGCAGTTGTGGTACACAGGCTTGTTTTGCTCCTCAGCATGTGGAATCTTCTGGACCAGGGATCAAACCCATGTCCCCTGTACCAGCAGACAGATTCCTATCCACTGCACCACTAGGGAAGTCCATGAAGCATTATTTGTTCACCTCACATACCCTGAGTGCTTATTAGATATCAGACACTAGTACTAGGAGCTGAGGATACAGTTAAAAATAAACGGACATAATCCTTGTCCTTGGAAGTCTTACCGAGGCTGAAAGTGTGGCAATTTCAATTCAGAAGTGATCTGCTCACTTAGGTCTATTTGACAGTATTGGTTTCCATAAAAAAAAAATTGTGTGTGCCTAGAAACCACCTCTGGATACATGGCACGTTATAAACTTGGCCTCTAGACTTTCAGGGTTTCCCTTCTGCTTAAGAGATCCTAAATGATTTCTTTTAGCTTTTCCCATGCTCCAGATCACCAGAGGAGGAAATCTGGAGCCAACAGCCGTGGGGTTATCTTTGGGAAGTAGTCAGGAGGCAGTGCTCTGGTCTTCGGAACACAGTGCCTGCCAGGAATGTAGAGGCACAGTCCAAGGTAGCACGAGATGTTGTGTGAGAGAAGAAAGTGCAGAATAGTTTTCTTTCTCCTCTAGTTTCGGATGCCTCCCTAAGTTTCATTAGGATCAATTGGCTGTCTGTGGGATACGGTAACAAAAATAATTCAAATTCTCCTGCTCTCACGCTTACCTGCTTATTAACTTATTCTCTTTAGTTCAGTGTAAAGTCTTCACCCCGACTCCAGCTTTCCACATATACCAGGGAAACATTCTACCCATGTGTTCATGAATATTTGCTCACACTGATTGTGGTCACTGCCAGACACCAAGCTCTCCATGGCATGACATCTCTGAGAGCTTCATTTGAATCTGCGTTTGGTATCTTGCCAGCAATATGGGATCCTGCAGAGGTCTTTCTGAGCTCATCTTCTACCTTACCCAGTATGCCGCAGGTACACTGGCCTTCTTTCTGCTCCACTGATATCACACTTGCTTCTGTCTCATGGCCATTGTGTTTAGTGTTTTCTCTGCCCAGAATGCTCTTTGCCCAAACCATGGCATGACTGGGTCTCTTTCCTCATCATGACGTTAAACTCAGAGAGGTCTTCCCATGTAATCATCCTCTATCCCATTACCCTTTTACTACTCATTAGATCTAAAACCACGGCTTCCCAGGTGGCTCAGTGGTCAAGAATCTGCCTTCTGATCAGGAGACACAGGAGACGCAGGTTTGATCCTGAATCAGGAAGATCCTCTGGAGAAGGAAATGGCAACCACTTTCCAGTATTCTTAACTGGGAAATCCCATGGAGAGTGGAGCCTGGCCAGCTACAGTTCATGGGGTCACAAAAGAGTCAGACACAACTGAGCATGCGTGCATGTCAGCACGAGATCTAAAATTGTTTCACTTATTTATCACCTGTCTGCTTCAGGAGAACGTAAGGTCCATGGAAATAAAAATTGCTTCTTTTAATTCAACCCTGGTTCCTTGGCATCTGGAATGGTGACAGGCATTCACTAAGTATTTATTCATGTAACTAGTTAATCAGTCAATGTTGCCACACACATACACACCCCTAGGTGTTCTTTTGGCTGAGTAGAGGTGTGTGGCAAAATGGGAAAGAATATGTCATCCTTATTAGCATTTTACTTTATTAGGACAAGGTTTCTCAAGTTCAAAACTACTGACAGTCTGGCAGGATAATTCCTTGTTGGGGAGCCTGTCCTTTGCATTGTAGGATGTTTAGCAGTGTCCCTGGGATCCACCCTGGATGCTACCCATCCCAATTTACTACAAGCTAAAATGTCTCTGGCTACTTGCTAAGTCACTTCAGTCATGTCCGACTCTTTGCAACTCCATGGACTATAGTCGGCCAGGCTCCTCTCTACATGGGATTCTCTAGGCAAGAATATTGGAGTGGGTTGCCAGTTTCTCCTCCAGAGGATCTTCCCGACCCAGGTTTCCTGAATTGCAGATGGATTCTTTACTATCTGAGCCATCAGGGAAGCCCAAAAAATGTCTCTGTGCTGCGCTTAGTGGCTCTGTAATGTCTGACTCTTACATTGTGATCCCATGGACTGCAGCCCGCCAGGCTTCTCTGTCTGGGGGCAAAATTGCTCCTGGTTGAAAACCACTTTATTAAAGCGATCCAAAGCCAGGAACCTTGAACATCTGTATCTTACAGAGTTGTTGGAGACATAGTTTTTTACAGTTATTTTTATGATAACGTTCAGTAATGTACCCTAAACTCAATGGTGTACAGCAATATACATGTTTTGTTTTCCATTTTGTTTTTCTCACGTCTGCAGTTTTCCTTGGTTTGATATAATATTGGCTGGGCTGGACAAGGTTTGACTTCAAGCTGATGATTATCTCTCCTTCTCTTTGGATCAGTGGCCAGCTGAGTCCATTCATGATGAAAAGATGTGCAAAAAGGGAAATCCAATCATGCTACTATATTTCAAGCTTCTGCTTTTGTCACATTCTCAAAAATATAATTGAAAAAACAAGGCACATGGCTAAGACCAAAGTCAAAGGGCAGGCAAATACACCTGCAGTGGGAAGGGGAAGGGGATTGAGTATTTGCTGAATGGAAACCGAAAGGTTCACACAGACCTTTCAGTTTCACTCACAGTTCTCTATTTAGACATAGAACAGTAGACTAAGAACAGAGCTATTATTAATTTGCTTTAAAAAGAGAGAGATTTATTTACTTAATCATTCTTGGCTGTGCTGGGTCTTCATTGCTGCGTGGGCTTCCTCTAGTTGTGGTGAGCGGGAGCTACTCTGTAGTTGCACTGCTTGACTTCTCATTGCGCTGGCTTCTTTTGTTGCACAGGCGCTAAGGTGTGAGGGCGTCTGCAGTTACCGTTTCTGGTCTCTAAAGCACAGGCTCAATAGTTGTGGCACACGGGCTTATTTGCTCCACAGGATGTGGGGTCTTCTGGGACTAGGGATCGAATTCATGTGCTCTGCATTGCAAGGCAGACTTTCAACCACTGGACCACTGGGGAAGCTCTAATTTGCCTTTTAATAATGTTCTCTTACACATATCATAAAGTACTTTGGGAGGTTGAATCCATTGTGATTGTGTTTTATTGCAGATGATAAAAGCTGACTTACATTGGCTTAAACAAAAAAGGTTTACTTTTCTCACATGAGGAATCTGGAGTCAGACAACTACTGATGTTGCCTCAGCTGCTCAGTGTTGTCTGAGTCAGCCTGTCGATTCTTCTGGCCTTTCCCTCATCAACTCAAGACACTTCTGCAGCTCCAAGCAATGTGTTACCTACATTTAAGGCAGGAAGGAGAGACGGCAGGAAGGCAGTTCCCAGTCATATCCATCTCTGTTAGTGGGAAGGCAAATATCTTTCTGGAAATTCTCTGGCAGACATCTGCTTATGTCTCTTTGGCCAGAACTGATCACTGGCCATCTCTAGCTCTGCTGAGTGGAAGATGGCAAGAAAGAAGATGACTGGCAAAGACAATTGAGTCAGTTTCCCAACAAGCCTTGGGGAATGGTTTTGATATGCTATGATTCAGAGGAAAGCAATAGCAATAAACAAATAGCTATAGTAATAGCCTCACTTGGTCAAACATGGACATGTTAGGGACTGTGTTAGTTCCCTTGCATTTATTGTTATTTAATCCTCATCCAAACTTGGCTTAGGAAAACTGAGGCTCAGAGTGGTTAAGTAATTCCCCCAGATCCATCATAGTGTAGTACACACAGCTGGTAAATAGAAAAGCTGTAATTCATGCCAATTCTATCTGATTCTGAAGTTTGTGCCCACAGCTTTGTTATGAGTACAGTTTAATAGGTGAATAATTTTAATATCAAGAATTCATAGATTTTTTGCACTGTTCCACTTAGTGGAGTTGATGCAATTCCAGTTGAGCTATTTCAAATCCTAAAAGTTGATGCTGTGAAAGTGCTGCACTCAATATGCCAGTAAATGTGGATAAGACTGGAAAAGGTCCATTTTCAGATGTCCATCAGCAGATGAATGGATAAGAAAGCTGTGGTACATATACACAATGGAGTATTACTCAGCCATTAAGAAGAATACATTTGAATCGGTTTTGATGAGGTGGATGAAGCTGGAGCTGATTATACAGAGTGAAATAAGCCAGAAAGAAAAACACCAATACAGTATACTAATGCATATATATGGAATTTAGAAAAATGGTAATGATAACCCTGTATGCGAGACAGCAAAAGAGACACAGATGTATAGAACAGTCTTTTGGACTCTGTGGGAGAGGAAGAGGGTGGGATGATTTGGGAGAATGACATTGAAACATGTATAATATCATATAAGAAATGAATCACCAGTCTAGGTTTGATGCAGGATACAGGATGCTTGGGGCTGGTGCACTGGGATAACCCAGAGAGATGGTATGGGGAGGGAGGTGGGAGGGGGTTCAGGATTGGGAACACGTGTGCACCCGTGGCAGATTCATGTTGACGTGTGGCAAAACCAATACAATATTGTAAAGTAATTAGCCTCCAATTAAATAAATTTAAACTAAAAAAAAATAAAATGTCCATTTTCGTTCCAATCCCAAAGAAGGGCAATGCCAAAGAATGCTCAGACTACCACACAATTGTTCTCATCTCACACGCTAGCAAAGTAATGCTCAAAAATTTCCAAGCCAGGCTTCAACAGTATGTGAACTGTGAACCTCCAAGATAGTCAAGCTGGATTTAGAAAAGGCAGAGAAACCAGAGATCAAATTAACAACATCTGTTCGATCATAGAAAAAGCAAGAGGATTCTTGAAAAACATCTACTTCTGCTTTATTGACTATGCCAAAGCCTCTGACTGTGTGAATCACAACAGACTGCGGAAAATTCTTCAAGAGATAGGAAGACCAGACCACCATACCAGCCTCCTGAGAAATCCGTATGCAGGTCAGGAAGCAACAGTTACAACTGGACATGGAACAACAGACTGGTTCCAAATCGGGAAAGGAGTATGTCAAGGCTGTACATTGTCACCCTGCTTATTTAACTTATGTGCAGAGTACATCACGAGAAACGCTGGACTGGATAATGCACAAGCTGAAATCAAGATTGCTGGGAGAAATATCAATAACCTCAGATACACAGATGACATCACCCTTATTGCAGAAAGCAAAGAGGAACTAAAGAGCATCTTGATGAAAGTGAAAGAGGAGAGTGAAAAGGTTGGCTTTAAACTCAACATTCAGAAAACTAAGATCATGGCATCCGGTCTCATTGCTTCATGTCAAATAGATGGGGAAACAATGGAAACAGTCAGAGACTATTTTTTTTGGCTCCAAAATCACTGCAGGTGGTGACTGTAGCCATGAAATTAAAAGACGCTTACTCCTTGGAAGAAAAGCTATGACCAACCTAGACAGCATGTTAAAAAGCCGAGACATTAGTCTGCCAACAAAGGTCCATGTAGTCAAAGCTATGGTTTTTCCAGTAGTCATGTACGGATGTTAGAGTTGGACTATAAAGAAAGATAAGCACCGAGGAACTGATGATTTTGAACGTGGTGTCGGAGAAGACTCTTGAGAGTCACTTGGACTGCAAGGAGATCAAACCAGACAATCCCAAAGGAAATCAGTTGTGAATGTTCACTGGAAGGACTGATGCTGAAGCTGAAACTCCAATACTTTGGCCACCTGATGCAAAGAACTGACTCATTGGAAAACACCCTGATGCTGGGAAAGATTGAAGGCAGGAGGAGAAGGGGACGACAGAGGATGAGATGGTTGGATGGCATCACCAACTCGATGGACATGAGTTTGAGCAAGCTGCAGGAGTTGGTAATGGACAGGGAAGCCTGGTGTGCTGCAGTCCATGGGATGGAAAAGAGTCAGACATGAGAAAGCGACTGAGCTGAACTGAGCTTAGAGTTACTCAGTTCCTTAAATTTGGGAATAATGACCCTAACATTCAGCTGTCTAGGTACCCTTAATACATTTATTGGTTTATTCAAATACTTACTGAATAATAAACACATGTAATACACTCTGCTTGGTGCTATGTGTGAGAAAGGCTTAAAAAGTGTCTGGGAGATTGAAGCATTGATACTCATTTATGAATTTTTCAGGCTAGAAGGGAAATATATAGACAGGAAGAGAATATAAGTTGGAAAGTATAAATATTAGACTGTAAGATACACAAAGATGGTGAGCATGTCTGTTTGTGTTTCTCTCAATATTCCCAGAGCCTGTATATTCCCTTACACTGTAAGAGCTCAATAAATATTTGCTCACTTGAACAGAAGAAAGGAATAGATAGAATGTGATTGGACTTCAGACAAAGCTTTTGTTCTAGCTGAAGAAATTAGAGAAGGCTGTGTGGAAGAAGTGGCATCTGAACTAGAACTTGAAAGATGCAAATGACTTGGATGTGAAGAACTGGGGAAATGGAAGTGGTGGAAGAAAACCAGTGAAGGAAGAGGTATCATCCAGAGTGAGGCCCAGAGGAAATTTTGGACTGCCTGGGGACCAGCATTATCCTCCACGTGGCTGCAGTGCAGGACTTGCCCACGGCAGTGGCATCGGATGGTGGCAGATCCTGGAAGGCCTCGATGCAGAATGAAGTGTTTGCAGTTTATTCTCAGGCCAGAGGGAAAGAGTGGGGTGACATGGGCAAAGCTGCGCTTCAGAAAGATAAACCCTTCTGCAGTTTTAAGGTGCACTGGAGTAAAGAAAAGCTGGCAGGAGGTGAAGACTAGATGGAGGGCTAGTGGGACATTCCAGATGCAGAGTAAAGGGCCCAGTGAAGCCTCACCAGGCTAACAATGGAGAAGCAGTAGGTATGAACAAGCTTGCAGATCATGTGATGCTGGGGCCTAGGGAGAGGAAGAAAGTCAAAGACTGTGCGCGATTTTTTTACTTCAGTGACAATAGCAGTAGTGCTGTTAAAACAATTGAGCTCATTGAAAAAAAAAAATAAAACAACTTCCTGTTGGTTGACTTGTGAGGAGAAAATGTAGCTAGTTTTAGTCATTTGGGGTTTGAAGGTGTTGGATATCCAGGTATGAGTGAAGCATGGCTGGTGAAGGTAGGAGATTCTGAGTCATCCTGAAGCAAGAGCTCAAGTCAGAGGATTGTGGCAGGAAGAGCACAGAGGGGAAGGTGCTGGGAGTCAGGTCTATTCAGCCAGCTGCCACTACCTGGGGCCTCATACTGCTTATCACCGCAAGCAGGTAGCCTCTGTTCAGGTAACAGTGGTGCTAAGAGGATGGAGGATGTTTTCAGAACCCCTAAGTTCTGGGGTATGTGCACATGTTGGGCTTCCTGGGGGCACTAGTGGTCCTGGGACACCTGCCAACACAGCAAATGAAAGAGATTCGGGTTCGATCCCTGGGTGGAGAAGATCCCCTGGAGAAGGGAATGGCTACCCACTCCAGTATTCTTGCCTGGAGGATTTCATGGACAGTGGAGCCTGGTGGACTACAGTCCATGGGGTTGCAAAGAGTCAAACACAACTGAAGCGACTTAGCATGCATATACATGTACATGCATGCATATACATGTGAGAGAAAGTATCACAGGGAACCCTACTCAGTGCTCTCTGATGACCTAAATGGGAAGGAAATCCAAAAAAAGAGGGGATTTAGCTGATTCATTTTGCTGTACAGTAACTCCTACACTTTGGCCAACTGATGTGAAAAGCCAACTCATTAGAAGAGACCCTGAAGCTGGGAAAGATTAAAGGCAGGAGGAGAAGGGGACGGTGGAGGACAAGTCGGTCGGATAGCATCCCTGACTCAATGGACATGAGTTTGAGCAAGCTCTGGGTGATGGTGATGGACAGGGGGGCCTGGCGTGCTGCAGTCCATGTGGTCACAAAGAGTTGGACACAACTGAACAACTGAACAACAGAAACTAACACGACATTGTAAAGCAATTATACGCCAATAAAAAAATTAATTAAAAAAAGAGAAAAAAGTGTCCTTTGCTGCTGCTACTGCTAAGTCGCTTCAGTCGTGTCTGACTTTGTGCAACCCCATAGATGGCAGCCCACCAGGCTTCCCCGTCCCTGGGATTCCCCAGACAAGAACACTGAGTGGGTTGCCATTTCCTTCTCCAATGCATGAAAGTGAAAAGTGAAAGGGAAGTCGCTCAGTCGTGTCCGACTCTCAATGACCCCATGGACTGCAGCCTACCAGGCTCCTCCGTCCATAGGATTTTCCAGGCAAGAGTACTGGAGTGGGGTGCCATCGCGACTCTGTGCGACCCCATAGACGGCAGCCCATCAGGCTCCTTTAGTGATTTAGTGGCCTTTAGTGATTTCCAGTTCTATCCTCAGCAGTTTTTTTAGTGGAAGGCAGGGGGCAGCAGAGCCCCACTTTTCAAAAGCAACTCAGGCTCTAACTTGAGAAGAAAGGTTTTTTGTTTGATTTTTCCTTGAATCTTTTTTGTTAATGAAACCACATCCTCCTTTCAAGTCGGAGAACATAGCTTGTTTCTTAAGTTGCTGTCTTTGAGTAGCAAATGAATCTGAACCTTTACATTGGGGGAGCCTGTCTCCAAGGTGATTGTCAACTTTTTTAAGGAAGGGAGTCAAGAACTTATATACTGGTGAAGTGTTAGTCGCTCAGTCGTGTCTGACTCCTTCTGACCCTATGGACTGTAGCCCACCAGGCTCCTCAGTCTGTGGGATTCTCTAGGTAAGAATACTGGAGTGGGTTGTCATCCCCTTCTCCAGGGGATCTTCCCAACCCAGGGATCGAACCTGGGTCGCTGCATTGCAGGCAGATTACCGTGTGAGCCAACAGGGAAACCATTTACTGGTGAAGGTCCTGTGCTATGTCAGTAGAAGGCTTCGGGTTAGATATTTAAGGGGGAGTTTTAGCCTGAGAGCTAACTCTATTCTGAAGACAATGATTTGTATCTAAAGAAAAAAAAAAAAAAAAGAAAGGTCTACAACAGCAGCATTTTCAAGATGCAGTTGCTGTAATGGCTTCAGTCTATAAAAGCAGAGTCCACAGTCCTTGTTGCTACTGTTGGCTGGTTTTCTTTAGTCCGATTGATCTGGGGTAAGTGTGGGAAATAGAACTTGTATAGAACTTATATTTCTTTGGTTTGTAACCTGACTCACTACTGCAGTTCTTGTAGTCCTCTCCATTAAAAACTTTTTTTTTTTTTTACCTTTCAGTCTCTGTCTACTGTCTAGCTTGCCTGAGAAGCAGGTGGCACAGAGATCTCTCATTTGTTTCTAGTGCTGAGCTGCGCTGTCTGTCACCAGGTGGTGTCACCACTGGGCGCCTGAGCAGTGGGTCTTAGCCGCCCTTCTGTGTGCCAGTCATGCTGACCCCATGCAGAGTGGTGGGGCTTGCTTCTCCCTCTGCATTTTGCTTTGTTACACAGACAAGGAGCATCTCTGCCTTGCATGTTACCGTATCTATAACACCCCCACTATGCTTGCTATGGAACATGTGCTTGATCTTTTTTTTTCTTGTTGCTGGAGAGGCACCAAAGCCTCTTCAGCCCACTATCTTATAGAATCTTAAATAAATTAAAACAGTTTCCCCCCAGTTCTTCTACTTGTACTTCCTCTCTTTTTAGGCATTAGATATGGGTCCATGGGGATAAGTACAAAGGAAAAACTCTCCTGGGTTCCAGGAGGAAGGAGGGGGCAGTGTGCAGATAACTGGTGCTCAGTGTTAATGGTCACATTGAGATGAGCTGGCGGAAGGATCTGCCCTGAGTATCTCTGATGTTGTTCTAGACTCCACACTGTCTTCAATTATTTCCTTATGCCATTCCTCTTATACGTCCAGGTCTTTTGTTCATACTGTTTTTCCCCTTAGAAGGTCCTTTTTCTTTTCTGTTTCATGGGCTTTTCTAGTCCTACTTTTTCTTTTTCCCTCATAGCATTTATCACTTTTTAAATCAAGTTATATAGTTTATCTATTATGTCTGTTGTCCATTCTCCCATTCTTTTACTAGAATGTAAGCTCCATGAGTGTGGGGATCTTTGTTTTGTTCACTGATAAATCCCAAGCAACTAGAATACTGCTTGGAACATATACAAACTCAATAAATATTTGCTAGATGAGTAAATAGATCCTTAAAGGCTCAATTCAAAAGTCATTCCCTCGTGAAGACTTCCATGTCTGACATCTACTCCCAACTCTGGATAAAATTTATCTGTCTTCTATATTACCATAAAGATTATACTTGTATTATACCACTTACCGCAGTATATGATAGTTGCTTTATATTTCACTAAAAATGATAAATTAAAATGTAACAATATGAAATCGAGAGTTTTGTTTGAGGCACAAGAATGCAATAAGCATGAAATTTCAAAGTGAGATAACATCAAAAGAGGCAAATTTCCATGAGTTTCTCATGCAAGTTTCCATGAGTTGACTAAAAAAAAAAAAAAACAAAACCCCACCCACACTATGATATTGAAGGATCAAGAGAGTAACATTGTGAAGAGGTTTTTGAAGGGGATTTCTTTTGCAAGAGCTGTGCTCTGAGTCTTCCCTCCCTACCAGGAGGAGCATGGAGAATGCTTCCTTCAGAAGAAGGGTTTCAAAAGGACTAATGGAGATGTGTCCCTGGCTGTTAGGGAGACAGAGTGGCTCGTTGAGTCTTGCCTGGAAATTATAAAAGAACAAAGAATTTGATGCTTTCGAACTGTTGCACTGAAGAAGACTCTTGAGTGTCCCTTGAACAGCAAGGAGATCATATCAGTCAGTCCTAAAGGAAATCAACCTTCCTAAAGGAAATCAGCATCAGGACTGATGCTAAAGCTAAAACTCTAATAGTTTGGCCACCTGATGTGAAGAACTGACACACTGGAAAAGACCCTGATGCTGGGAAAGATTGAGGGCAGGAGGAGAAGAGGGTGACAGAAGATGAGATGGTTGGATGGTGTCATTGACTCAATGGACATGAGTTTGAGCAAACTCTGGGAGATAGAGAAGGACATGGAAGCCTGGTGTACTGCTGTCCATGGGGTTGCAAAGAGTTGGACATGACTGAGTGACTGAACAACAACAACAACAAAAAGCTGGCTGGCCAGATGCTCTGGTGTCAGGAGCAAGGAGCCACTCCTAGAGATTGCTGGGGAGAGTCAAGAGTTCCCTTGGAGCAAATGTGAGCTGTGTCTGGAGTCATCATTTTATTTTGTTTAAAATTTTTCATTTTTTTGCCTTAGCCACACAGCATGTGCAATATTAGTTCTCTCAGCAGTGATTGAACCCACATCTCCTGCATTGGAAGCAGAGTCTTAACCACTGGACAGCCATGGATGTCCCTGAAGTCATTACTTTAAATCCTTCCCAAGATTGCTGCCTGAAGGCTCCCCTGCAAGAGAGCCATGAAGAAAGGAAGTGGCCAGTCAGAGGCCAAAATTTACCTTACCCTTGTCAGAGGAAGAGCAGTCTAATATTCCTAAGAATATTGAAGAATCTGTGAAATTGTTAAGAGAGAAAAGGTCATCTTTAAACACCCAAAAGCAAGTTTGTCCCCAAAGGTGAGAAACTGTCCCTAAAGAGAATCAGTCAAAAATAAAAACTTTCTGCCCTCTGCCTCTCCTCCTTCTCACATTTTTTTTTTTTTTTTTGCCTCTGACAGGGTGGAAAACCTAGTGACAACCTGGGGAGAAGTAGAAATGCTGAAAATGGGAGAGGGCACCGTGGAGAAGAGGGCAAGGGTGAGGCCTGTCTTTCTCCCTAAATGCAGTCAGCCTTCAGCAGAGCGCTCCCAGAAACATTCTCACATTAAACCAGGTTAGAGGCTGTACTTTAAAAAATAATTTATTTAATTATTTTAATTGGAGGCTAATTACTTTACAATATTGTGGTGGTTTTTGAGAGGCTGTACTTCTTACATGGGACTGGACATTCTGATTTCTGAATTAAGATAGTTATTAATGATTTCATTTGGGACTCCCGCATGGCACTAGTGGTAAGACTCTGCCTGCCAATGCAGGAGATGCAGGAGATGCTGGTTCAATCCCTGGGTTCAGAAGATTCCCTGGAGGAGGGCATGGCAACCCACTCAAGTATTCTTGCCTGGAGAATCTCATGGACAGGGAAGCCTGGCAGGCTATAGTCCATGGGCTCACAAGGATTGTGAGACAACCGAGCATTGGAGCCTGGAGAAGGCGATGGCACCCCACTCCAGTGCTCTTGCCTGGAGAACCCCATGGATGGAGGAGCCTGGTAGCCTGCAGTCCATGGGGTTGCGAAGAGTCGGACACGACTGAGTGACTTCACTTTCACTTTTCACTTTCACCCATTGGAGAAGGAAATGGCAACCCAATCCAGTGTTTTTGCCTGGAGAATCCCAGGGACAGGGGAGCCTGGTAGGCTGCCGTCTCTGGGGTCGCACAGAGTCGGACACGACTGAAGTGACTTAGCAGCAGCAGCAGCAGCAGAGCATTGGAGCCACAGCCACATTAATGAGTTAGAACAATCTGAATACTCTTTTTATTACTTCGGGATCTTCAGAAATGTGATAATGTCTGAGACTTTACCCAGGACCATTGGCAGTCCTTTCACCTCTGCAAGAATTTTAAAGGAATAGTGAAGTCAGGCTTTGTGATTACCTCCCAGGAGCCCTGCTTGCTCATAGTGTCAGTGATAATAATCAGATTAGCTAATGTTATTGTGTGTTCATCATTTTCTGGGCACTCTGCTAACTGTCTCTGGGCACTATATATCTGTCCCATGATTCCACCTGACAACCCTCTGTGGTAGGAACTCTTATTGTATTTAAAATGCAGGAAAATTGAGGTTGCATGACATTAGCTGACTTTCCCAAGGTTTGCACACCATTTAGAAGTAGAGTTAGGATTTGAACCCAGGTGATCTGATTAGGCTTCATTCTTTACTAGCTTCACATTTACCCAGGAACAAGGCTTCATTCATGTCCACTTTCCCCATGCAGAGCACAGGGCCTGACTTTCAGTGTCCCACAAAGTCTCAAGTGTGAACAATAGGCACATATATGTTGTTGGTAATATTTCATAGTAACATGTATACAAAATTAAGCAAAACATAGTATGGAGGAACTTAGATATTAGAATCAATTCAAATTCCTGTTTGAATTGTGACTATACCTCTTTACAGCTGTTCTGTTACTTAACCTATCCATGTCACAGTTTTCCCATGTGTAGAATGGAATAAAAATACCCAAATCATATTTTGTGCTGAGGACCAAAGAAGATAATAACTATAAAGCACTTAACAGTCCCTAGCATTTAGCACATAATAACTGTACTTGCCATAGCCTGTGGCTCAATACTCTAATGACATTGACTTATTTGAGTTTTGTATTGTATTGGATTTCTGAATTAGCAGAGGAAGTTTGGTAACAGTAGACAGTTAAGTCCTTTTGAAGGAGGTTGACATTACCACTCATTACCTCTACATAATTTGGCCTTAGGCCAAACTACAGGGAGCGAATACAGCCCCACCCATCAGCAGAAAATTGGATTGAAGATTTACTGAACATGGCCCTGTCCACCGGAGCAAGACCCAGTTTTGCCCACAGCAGGTCCCTTCCATGTACCTCAGTTGGTAAAGAATCTGCCTGCAATGCAGGAGACCCAGGTTCAGTCCCTGGGTTGGGAAGATCCCCCTGGAGAAGGAAATGGCAACCCACTCCAGTATTCTTGCCCGGAGAATCCCATGGACAGAGGAGCCTGGTGGCCTACAGTTCGTGGGATGGCAAAGAGTCAGACACAACTGAGTGACTAAACCACCACCACAGTCCCTCCCACTAGGAAGCTTCCGTGAGCCTCTGATCCTCATCCATCAGAGGGCAGATAGAATGAAAACTACAGCTACAGAAAACTAACCAAACTGATCACATGGATCACAACCTTGTCTAACTCAATGAAACCAGGAGCCATGCCGTGTAGGGCCACCCAAGATGGACAGGTCATGGTGGAGAGTTCTGACAAAATGTGGTCCACTGAAGAAGGGAGTGGCAAACCACTCTAGCATTAGTGCCTTGAGACCCCATGAACAGTATGAAAAGGCAAAAAGATATAACACTGAAAGATGAACTCCCCAGATTGGTTAGTTAGTTAGTCACTCAGTCGTACCTAACTCTTTGTGACCCAATGGACTGCAGTCCACCAGGCTCCTCTGTCCATGAGATTTTCCAGGCAAGGATACTGGAGTTGGTTGCCATTTCCTTCTCCAGGGGATCTTCCCAACCCAGGGATCAAACCTGGGTCTCCTACATTGCAGGCAGATTCTTTACTGACTGAGCTACAAGGGAAGTCCCAGGTTGGTAGGTGCCCACTATGCTAATGAAGAGGCTGAACTAAAGCAGAACCAACACCCAGCTGTGGATGTATCTGGTGGTGAAAGTAAAGTCTGATGCTATAAAGAACAATATTGCACAGGAACAGGGAATGTTAGGTCTATGAATCAAGGCAAATTGGAAGTGGTCAAACAGGAGATGGCAAGTGTGAACACTGACATTTTAGGAATCAGTGAACTAAAATGGACTGGAATAGGCAAATTCAATTCAGATGACCATTGAATCTATTACTCTGGGCAAGAATCCCTTAAAAGAAATGGAGTAGCCCTCATAGTCAACAAAAGAGTCCAAAATGCAGTACTTGGGTGCAATCGCAAAAACGACAGAATGATCTCTGTTTGTTTCTGTGGCAAACCATTTAATATTACAGTAATCCAAGGCTGGGACTGGAATGCAAAAGTAGGAAGTCAAGAATCACCTGAAGTAACAGGCAAATTTGGCCTTGGAGTACGGAATGAAGCAGGGCAAAGGCTAATAGAGTTTTGCCAAGAGAATGCACTGGTCATAGCAAACACTGTCTTCCAACAACACAAGAGAAGACTCTAGACATGGACATCACCAGATGGTCAACACCAAAATCAGATTGATTATATTCTTTGCAGCCAAAGATGGAGAAGCTCTATACAGTCAGCAAAAATAAGACTGGGAGGGGACTGTGGCTCAGATCATGAACTCCTTATTGCTAAATTCAGACTTAAATTGAAGAAAGTAGGGAAAACCACTAGACCATTCAGGTATGACCTAAATCAAATCCCTTATGACTATACAGTGGAAGTGGAAGTGAGAAATAGATTTAAGGGACTAGCCCTGATAGACAGAGTGCCTGATGAACTATGGATGGAGGTTCATGACACTGTACAGGAGACAGAGATCAAGACATCCCCAAGAAAAAGAAATGCAAAAAAGTAAATGGCTGTCTGAGGAGGCCTTACAAATAGCTGTGAAAAGAAGGGAAGCAAAAAGCAAAGGAGAAAAGGAAAGATATAAGCATCTGAATGCAGAGTTCCAAAGAATAGCAAGGAGAGATAAGAAAGCCTTCCTCAGTGATCAATGCAAACAAATAGAGGCAAAGAACAGAATGGGAAAGACTAGAGATCTCTTCAAGAAAATTAGAGATACCAAGGGAACATTTCATGCAAAGATGGGCTTGATAAAGGACAGGAATGAGATGGACCTAACAGAAGCAGAAGATATTAAGAAGAGGTGGCAAGAATACACAGAAGAACTGCACCAAAAAAGATCTTCATGACCAAGATAATCATGATGGTGTGATCACTCACACTCACCTAGAGCTGGACATCCTGGAATGTGAAGTCAAATGGGCTTTAGAAAGCATCACTACGAACAAAGTTAGTGGAGGTGATGGAATTCCAGTTGAGCTGTTTCAAATTCTGAAGGAGGATGCTGTGAAAGTGCTGCACTCAATATGTCAGCAAATTTGGAAAACTCAGCAGTGGCCACAGGACTGGAAAAGGTCAGTTTTCATTCCAATCCCAAAGAAAGACAATGTCAAAGAATGCTCAACTACCACACAACTACACTCATCTCACATGCTAGTAAAGCAATGCTCAAAATTCTCCAAGCCAGGCTTCAACAGCATGTGATCCATGAACTTCCTGATGTTCAAGCTGGTTTTAGAAAAGGCAGAGGAACCAGAGATCAAATTGCCAACATCCGCTGGATCATCAAAAAAGCAAGAGAGTTTCAGGAAAACATCTATTTCTGCTCTCTTGACTATGCCAAAGCCTTTTATTGTGTGGATCACAATAAACTGTGGAAAATTCTGAAGGAGATGGGAATACCAGACCACCTTACCTGTGTCTTGAAAAACCTGTATGCAGGTCAGGAAGCAACAGTTAGAACTGAACATGGAACAACAGACTGGTTCCAAATAGGAAAATGAGTATGTCAAGGCTGTATATTGTCATCTGGCTTATTTAACTTCTATGCAGAGTACATCATGAGAAACACTGGGCTGGATGAAGCACAAGCTGGAATCAAGATTGCTGGGAGAAATATCAATAACCCCAGATATGCAGATGACACCACCCTTTAGGCAGAAAGTGAAGAACTAAAGAGCCTCTTGATGAAAGTGAAAGAGGAGAGTGAAAAAGTTGGCTTAAAGCTCAACATTCAGAAAATGAAGATCATGGTATCTGGTCCCATCACTTCATGGTAAATAGATGGGGAAACAGTGCTTGACTTTATTTTTTTGGTCTTCAAAATCACTGCAGATGGTGACTGCAGCAATGGAATTAGAAGACGCTTGCTCCTTGGAAGAAAAGCTATGACAAACCTGGACAGCATATTAAAAAACAGAGACATTACTTTGCCAACAAAGGTCCATATAGTCCAAGCTGTGGTTTTTCCAGTAGTCAAGTATGGATGTGAAAGTTGGACCATAAAGAAAGCTGAGCATGAAAGAATTAATGCTTTTGAACTGTGGTGTTGGAGAAGACTCTTGAGAATCTCTTGGACTGCATGGAGATCAAACCTGTCAATCACAAAGGAAATCAATCCTGAATATTCATTAGAAGGACTGATGCTGAACTGAAGCTCCAATACTTTGGCCACCTGATGCGAAGAGCTGAATGATTAGAAAAGACCCTGCTGCTGGGAAAGATTGAAGGTAGTAGGAGAAGGGGATGACAGAGGACGTGATGGAGGGTGGCATCACTGATTCAATGGACATGAGTTTGAGCAAGCTCTGGGAGATGGTGAAGGACAGGGAAGCCTGGTGTGCTACAGTCCATGGGGTTGCAAAGAGTTGGACATGACTGAGCAACTGAACAACAAGACAGTTAAGACTCAACTGTAGGTAAAATTGTGAAAGAGACTTGAAGCTATTGACCAGTGTACATTGTGGCTGATGCCCAAGGCTGGATTTGCCTCTTTCACAGAGAATTGTACAGTGTATATTGTAATTAATGTATTTTTAGAAGCAGAATCTATGGTATAGCTTTTCTAGGCCACAAACTATGCTTCCAACTTTTACTCTTTTGTGGCAAAACCTATGTCCAGACCAACTCACAACACTTAGTCTTTCAGTGTCTTGTGAATTCCCCCAGAGTGAAATATGTCCTTTATTTTGTGTGTGTGTGTCCTTTATTTATCTTTGAACACTGCCGTGGTAAATGCTTATGGAACAAGAGACTTGATTTCCATTTAATACATATCAGTTTTAACTTTTGTTTCATATAGAATTAAGAACATGATACAATTAGAATCATACAATTAGAAAGGACCTAGAGAAACTATAGTCCAACCGTCTCATTTTATGCGTGAGGAAATTAACCCAAAGAGAGATGAAGCGATTTGTGGAAGGTCATATAGTGAGTTAATTTCAGACCTGGATCTAGAACCCAGGTCTTCAGAGATCTGTCCTGAGGCTGTTTTGCTGCTCTAAAAGATTACATTTGAAAATGTGTTAATAATATCCAGCATTTACTTACTATAGTCTCAGTTCAGTTCAGTTCAGTTCAGTCCCTCAGTCGTGTCCGACTCTTTGCGACCCCATGAATCGCAGCACGCCAGGCCTCCCTGTCCATCACCAACTCCCGGAGTTCACTCAGACTCGCGTCCATCGAGTCAGTGATGCCATCCAGCCATCTCATCCTCAGTTGTCCCCTTTTCCTCCTGCCCCCAATCCCTCCCAGCATCAAAGTCTTTTCCAATGAGTCAACTCTTCGCATGAGGTGGCTAAAGTACTGGAGTTTCAGCTTTAATATCATTCCTTCCAAAGAAATCCCAGGGTTGATCTCCTTCAGAATGGACTGGTTGGATCTCCTTGCAGTCCAAGAGACTCTCAAGAGTCTTCTCCAACACCGTAGTTCAAAAGCATCAATTCTTCGGTGCTCAGCCTTCTTCACAGTCCAACTCTCACATCCATACATGACTACTGGAAAAACCATAGCCTTGACTAGACGGACCTTAGTCGGCAAAGTAATGTCTCTGCTTTTGAATATGCTGTCTAGGTTGGTCATAACTTTTCTTCCAATAGCACTTTACATTTATTAACTCATACTTTTCTCTTGACAACCCTGCCAAATAGGTACAACTTTTTGTTTAACTACAATAGAGTGGTTACAACCTACAGAGTTCCCACTGTGAATCAAACAATTTGATTTTGTTACTTAAAGAGAGATCACTATTTCTTTTTTAAAATTTATTTATTTTCAAATGGAGGATAGTTGCTTTACAATATTATGCTGTTTTCTGCCATATATCAACATGAATCAGTCATAGGTATACATATGTCCCCTCCTGCTTGAACCTCCCTCTCACCTCTGCAGTGTTCATCACAGCACTACTTACTGTACCTAGGACATGGAAGCAACCTAGATGTCCATCAACAGATGAATGGATAAAGATGTTGTGGTACATATACACAATGGAATATTACTCAGCTATAAAAACACATTTGAGTCAATTCTAATGAGGTGGACGAACCTAGAGCCTATTATGCAGAGCGAAGTAAGTCAGAAAGAGAAAGACAAATATCATATATTAATGCACGTATGTGGAACCTAGAAAGATGGTACTGATGAAACTATTTGCAAAGCAGCAGTGGAAACACAAACATAAAGAACAGACCTATGAAGAGATCATTATTTCTTTAACTTCAAACCTTCAGCCTTGAAATATATTTTTATTAGGGCTAAGGAGATATAATCTGAAGAACCTACTACTAGAACCTCAGTATGACTACTTGAGGTCATACTGTCCAAAACCCCTCACTGCAGATGTATGCTGCTGCTGCTGCTAAGTCACTT
The DNA here is from genome assembly GCF_023091745.1 of Budorcas taxicolor. Classification (NCBI taxonomy): domain Eukaryota; kingdom Metazoa; phylum Chordata; class Mammalia; order Artiodactyla; family Bovidae; genus Budorcas; species Budorcas taxicolor. Next base: position 53,474,608 of record NC_068912.1, on the reverse strand, counting down.
CAGTCGTGTCTGACTCTGTGCAACCCCATAGACGGCAGCCCACCAGGCTCCCCCGTCCCTGGGATTCTCCAGGCCAAGGACACTGGAGTGGGTTGCCATTTCCTTCTCCAATGCATGAAAGTGAGAAGTGAAAGTGAAGTCGCTCAGTCGTGCCCGACTCTTGGCAACCCCATGGACTGCAGCCTACAAGGCTCCTCCATCCGTGGGATTTAGTTGAGCAAAAATGGCTTACTTAACATCACATGGCTATTTAGTGACAGGTTCAAGACCAGAACCTCAGCCTCCTCATCCTCTCTGTGCTGCTCATTCCTCTCAACCACTACTGCACCCACTTGTTCTTTAAAGGAGGCGTCTGCATGAATGACCAGTTTAACACCACCCAAGCTGCTGTGTAACCAGACCCCTGACCACAGGTTTTCTTCTCTCCAGGACGAGGTGTGAACAACCATATCTCCGGTCTCTGTACCGACCTCCGGGGGCTTGAGGAAACTGCCCTCTGCTTGAGTGTGGAGGCGCTGTCCTCTGACTGTCATTCATGGGGAACCAAACCACTAAGTGTTCCCTGAGGTTCACAAGAAATAAAGGGTGCAATAAAACGATGTGTGTGTGCTCAGTGACTCTTTGTGACCCTTTGGACTGTAGCCCACCAGGCTCCTCTGTCCGTGAGATTTTTTGGGCAAGAATACTGGAGTGGGTTGCCATTTCCTCCTCCAGGGGATCTTCCTACTGATGGATCCAACCTGCGTCTCCTGCATCTCCTGCATTGCAGGAGGATTATTTACCAGGTGAACTATTGGGGAAGCCCAGAGATAGCAATAGTTGGAAGCAAAATGTTTTGCCAAATGCCTTCCTAGAAAATTATTTTCCAGCTGCAGTCATATTTACCGTTAGAGGGGCATGTGCAATTGTGACCTTGCTCATAATTTGGCTTCTCCCACCTGCCCTCAGGGCATATCTGTGACCTGGCTAGAAGCTTTTCTGTGAGAAATCTGGGAGCTCCGGCCCCTGCCTCTCATCCACCCCAAACCAGGACACTGTGATTACCTTTGTGTGTTACGAGATAAGGGTGCAGAAGGAATTAGAGGAGGACCTGTCGTTCAGTTTAAATCCAGTGTAATTGCCACAGGCTCATCTTTGAAGGCTTTATGGAGGAAATAAACACCATCAGGTTGCAAGGCTAATTTTCCTGTCCAGTCCTATAAAGGAACTATCCTCAATAAATCATCTTCCTAATGGATATGATGGAATTATTCTTCCAGGAAGGGTGAACCTGGAGGAATGCACAAACATATGTCCCTCTCAAGGGCAATAGGAAACAAACACAGAGCCATAGCTGCCTGGGAGGGTCTAAGGCTTCTGAGGGATTTGTTCCACGTCTGTCTCTCTGAGGTCATTCTTTTTTTTTTTTTTAAGATAAAAAAATTCACTGTATTTGCTAAAAAGAACAAACAAAAGCAGTTCACCCATTTCTTGTCCCCTACCTTGGATCCACTAATCTGTTATTTTTTAAACACACACACCCACACATATATACACCCATCTCTTAGATTCCACATTTAAGACAGATTATATGGTACTTATCTTTCTCTGACTCATCTCACTCAGTATAATGTTCTTGAAAACCATCCATGTTGTCACAAATGGCAAGATTTCATTATTTTTATGACTTTTAATATTCCACTGTGTGTATGTATATATACACACCACATTTTCTTCTTCCATTCATCAATAGTTAGTGTTAGTCGCTCAGTCATGCCCGACTCTGAAACCCCATGGATTGCAGCCCTCCAGGCCCCTCTGTCCTTGAGATTTTCCAGGCAAGAATACTGGAGTGGGTTGCATCAATGGATGGACACAAAAATTGTTTCCATTTCTTGGCTATTGTAAATAATGCTGCAATGAACATAGGAGTGCAGATATCTTTTTGAGTTAGTGTTTTTGTTTCCTTTGGATAAATACCCACAAATAGAATTGTTGGGTCCTAGATCATATGGCATTTCTATTTTTAAATTTTTGAGGAATCTCCACATTATTTTCCATGGTGACTATTTCCTCCATTACCACACACACAGAGGTTCTCTTTTCTCCATATCCTCACCAGTACTTGTTATTTCTTGTCTTTTTGATAATAGACATTCTAATTGGTGTGAAGTGAGATTGCATTGTGATTTTGATTTGCAGTTCATGGTGGTTAATGATGTTGAGCATTTTTTCCATGTACCCGTTGTTCATCTGCGTGTATTCTTTAGAAAAAGATCTGTTCAAATTCTTTCTCCGTTTTTAATCAGAGTTCTCTTTCTTGCTGTCCAGTTGTGTGGATTCTTTATGTTAACATATTTTCAATACTAGCCCCTTATCAGATATATGATTTAAAAATATTTTCCTCTGTTCAGTAGATTGCCTTTTTGTTCATGGTTTTCTCTGCTTTACAGAGCTGTTTGCTTTGATTTAGCTCCACTTGTTTGATTTTGCTTTTGTCACTTTTGCTTTTGGTGTCAAATCCAAAAATATCATCACTAAGACTGATGTCAAGGAACTTGCCACTTGCATTTTCGTCTAGGAATTTTATGGTTCCAGATCTTATGTTCAAGTTTTTAATTGACTTTGAGTTAGTATTTGTGTGTGATGTAAGATAGTATTTTATGTGCAGTGTAAGCTTTTAAAGTAAAGCATGTGGTATAAACATAAGAAGAGACAAAGGGAAAAAACGGGAACAACAACAACCAAAAGCCCAGTGTAGACAGATCCATGGATATATAGTAGCATCATAAATTGGATAGGAGATGATAGATTGTTTACTACAGTGTGTTTGCAACATTTCAACACTACCAACTGTGTCTGTAATACAGTAGGAGCTCCATTTCACATCATGGACAAAATTGAACTCAACATGGATTAAAGACCTAAATGTGAAATGTAGGACTAGAAATCAAATAGAACTTATTATGATTATTGATAACAAACCACAAGAGTACTTAAAGCCTGTGAACTTCATTAATGGAAATTATAGATATTTTTTCTGCCACATAAAGTTGTTGCATATTTCTCATCATTACTTTGAAATTATAGTAGTTATTAGATCCTTTGACAACTTTTCATTTAGTGCCTTAATAAAGCAGTACACATATTACTATGTCACAAATGGAAAAATATTTTTATAACTGTATTTCAATAAATTGATTTCCTTTGCAATTCCAAATATTTTATTTTATGTTTTAAGAAAAATATTCTGAGAAGTCCATAAACTTCATCAGACTGCCAAAAGGCTCTATCATCCAATAATAAGATTCAGAAATTCTGAGAAAGGAAGAATAATCTATGGGTGGAGGCAGAAGCCAGATTGCAATGAATTGTGAAGTGACTCCAACTGAGGACATGAAAATAGCTAAGAAGACTGATTTTGGGCAGTCAAGGGAAAGAAGTGATAGATAAAGGGATTAACAGGATCAAGAAGAAAACCATGAAGAAAAGCATGAGTGCCCGTAAGTTGCCATGAAGGATCTGTTGGAAAGGTCAAGACTGAGAGGAGACAAGAGGGAGCGTGACTGAGGTTGTGAGGTCTCAGACAGAGTAGGATGGAATGAAAGGGGGAGCATGGTGGGGTGAGTTAGCCGCAGAGTGGATGGAAAGGACAGGCTCACACGTATATACATTAGGAGAGAGAAGAAACAAGGACTTCCAATATCTGACATCCAAAAACTTTAGGGGAAGGGATCATTTACAAGCTTTGTGCTTAAGAGTACAAAGGTATGGAGAAGGGGAGGTTGTTGACTAGAGGTCAGAAAAATATTGCAGAGCAGATCCTGGGGCTCTAGTGGTCTGCACCCGTTGAGATGTAGTGGAGTCAACACAACCAAACTGAGAAGACAGACCTACAACTTAAAGCAGTTGTGAGGGGAACTCAAGTGAAAGTCCCTCAGTTGTGTTGGACTCTTTGCAACCCCATGGATTATACTGGAGTGGGCAGCCTGTCCCTTCTCCAGAGGATCTTCCCAACCCAGGGATTGAACCCAGGTCTCCCACATTGCAGAGAGATTCTTTACCAGCTGAGCCACAAGGGAAGCCCCCAAGTACTGAAGTGGGTAGCCTATTCCTTCTCCATTGGATATTCCTGACCCAGGAATCAAACTGGGGTCTCCTGGATTACAGGCAGATTCTTTACCAACTGAGCTATCAGGGAAACCTGAGGGGGAACTCAGGAGGGCCATTAAAAACACACTGATCTGGAAACTTTTTTCCTGTGAAAATGGAAATATTAGGCTTTAATCATTCATAACATTATTTTATCTGGGGCTTCCCAGGTGGCACAGCAGTAAGAATCCGACCACCAATGCAGGAGATGCAAGAGACACAGGCTGGATCCCTAAGTTGGGAAGATCCCCTGGAGGAGGGCATGGCAACCCACTTTAGTATTCTTGCCTAGAAAATTCCCTGGACTGAGGACCCTGGCAGTCCAAAATCATGTTTAAAAGCTTTTATTTTTAAAAATCGTCAGGACTTTATATCTGTTGCCCTTCTGATTGAAATGAGCAGGAAATTTCGACTGTCTGGACTAGGAAACGTGGACATGGACTAGGAAACATGACTGAAACCTGACATTGTTTTTTCTTTAAGGCAACAGCATTAACCTTAACACACAGCAAAGTAGTCTATATTTTATACCTTATTTTACAGTTAAAATTACTATTGTTATTTGGAAATGCTCTTATCTTTGGACTAAATGTAATAAAATATAAAAACTTAGTAATATTTAGCAATTTTAGTTTTGATTTTGGAAAATAAATTTAGCAATAACATCAAAGAGTTAAAACAAATTTCTTGGTTAACATTCTGATGAAAAAAAATCTGTAAGAATCATAATAAAGCTTTTTTGTTCTGTTCTATATGCTTGCTTACAGAGAATATTGAACACATTAAAATCTTTTACTTAATATATTAATTTTGTTATTTGTAGTATAACTATTTGAAAAGCACCTTAAAAATGTAAAAACTGATTCAAATGGGGAAAGGAAGAATTCATCAAACTGGAGCCAACCATCTGTATTAATTAACGTGCATGCATGTAAGTCACTTAAGTTGTGTCCAACTCTTTGTGACCATATGGACTGTAGCCTGCCAGGCTCTTCCATCCATGGGATTCTCCAGGCAAGAATGCTAGAGTGGGTTGCCATGTCCTTCTCCAGGGGAATCTTCCTGACCCAGGGATCAAGCTCACATCTCATGTCTCCTACACTGGCGTGAATTCTTTACCACTAGTGCCACCGGGGAAACCTGTTAATTAATGTAAGCTTTGTAAAAAAGAAAATGAAGACTTTAAAAACCCAATTGGAAACCTTCACTGCATATGAGTCCCTTCAAAATGGTCACCTTGGAAATGCAGACACATTTTCTAATGATGTTATCCTTACATTATTTACAGAACATGTCTTTCAGAATTTCCTCTGAATGCTGTTGCACATTTCATTGTTGTTGGTAATTATATTAGTCAAGTTGACACATAAAATTAATCATCAAAATGAAGTTTTCAGTAAGGGAAAAATCTTCCTTTTGGGGGAGGTAAGTTTAATTGAGAAATAGCAAAGTTCCTTAAGAAACGGGTCTGGTGAAATAGCAAACAGACTATTGTGGTCAAAGACAGAAAGCATGGCCACAGTGTAATGAGATGAATTTTCTCATGATGGAAAGAAAAAAAAAAAAACACCTCCAGAAATGCTTCTGAGGGTGACATCAGTCATGCATGTGAGCTAAATTAGAAAGGCAGGTAGGATTTAAATTACAGAGGCTGGCATTGCAAAGCTGCTTGAATGTAATTTTAAATTCAATAGGGGATCCATTAAAGGTTTTTGAGCAGTAGGATGAGATCTAGGACTTTGTGATTTTCTTCAGTTGTACTGATATAATAACCTTTTCAGAAAAAAGAAATGATTTGACATTATTGGTGGACTGATACTCTATTCTTCTATCCTCTAAAAAATAATTTTCCTTGATGGAAAGCATGGTAGTGGGAGAGGGCAAAGATTAGTTGTTGATAATCACTGTGATACTAGATCATTAATTAATTAAATGAGTCAAATCACTGAAATCATTATCATTTATTTTTTAAAAAATTCTTTTAAAATGATGATATAATAAGCACCTCTTATGGGGTCACATAATATATCCTATTTGTCTCCTCTGCACCTTCTATAATGCTAAAAATTTAGAAATATATTTCATCAAGGGATAGCTGATGAGTGGTCATTTACTCTTAAATCTCAGGTGGTGCAGTAGTAAAGAATCCACCTGCCTCTGCAGGAGATGCAAGAGATACGGGTTTGATCCCCATGTCAGGAAGATTCCCTGGAGAAAGGAATGGCAATCTACTCAAGTATTCTTCCCTGGAAGACTCCATAGGTACCTAGAAGGCTACAGTCCATGGAGTAGCAAAGAGTCAGACATGACTGAACACACACACAAACCTCCTTTTCTATTTGAGGGTATCAACATTCACTTAGCCTACTTAGAAACTTCTGAGTTATTCTAGACACTTTCCTATGACATTTACATTAAATAGACAACCAAGTCCTATTTTGCCAACATCACTGCCTTGATTTAGGTTCCCATGAGCTGTCTATAAACCTCAGTGATCTTCTTTATCTTTTAAAATACAGTGTCACTCCCTTCAATAAATTTATCTGTTCATTCATTTAATCCTGCAAATAATAACCAGGCAGTGTATTAGGCTCTGAGTCTATTATAACAAACAAAGTAGACACTATATCTGATTTCATGGATGTGTAATTTAATGGGAAGTTGGGTATAAACCTATCTATGGTTATAAATTGTAATCAGTGCTATAAAGAAAAAGAACAGCAAGGTTAGAGAGAAAAGGTGCTGGAGCCAAATTATTCTTTCTAAAGATCAAATCTGATCATATCTAAAATCTTTCCTTCAGTTGTCTGCAGGATTAAACACAGACTACTTTGAGTGGCTCACAAGGGACCATATGTTTGTACCTTAATGTCTAGCATAATGCCAAACTCACAGAGGTCAATGATATTAGTGGAAAGAATGAATATTAATCTTAAAAATGGTTTTAAGACAATCTTCCATTTACACACTAACAAATTTGTTCATTTTGAAACAGATTGCCAAATACTTCATTAAAAAGGAAAGAATGTGCTTCCATCAATTTTCGAGCCCAGATTACATCCAGAACATTTTTTTTTTTGTCCTTGAAAACACTACTAGAATTTTAACTGAAATATCACAAATGTGCTATTACTATAATGTGTAAAACATTGCTTTTTTGTGTGTCAGGAGAAGCCTGTAGTAAGGGTAGTGAAAAACAGATTGACATTTGGTCATTATTTCTTATCAAGGGTGTTTTACTTGTAATGCTATTTGACAGCTATATTCTAGGTCTGACAGCATTGAACCAGCGTAATTCCCACTGAACTGCTCTAAATAGGCAGTATTGCAATCAGTTTAACAACCCCTGGAGGCAATAAAATCTCTCCTTTGAACGAATACTCAAGGGGAAGAAATCTAAGATTTATAAAGGGCAGCAAGTATTCAAGAAAGGGGCAAAGTTTATGTGTGAGCCTATAATTGATGTTTCCTTTGTTGGAAAAGGAAGCTTGAGGATGCTTTAAGAATGAATCTTTAACAAGTTCTAATCTGCACTAACAAGTGTGTTCAGATGAGTGAAAGAGATATGTGATTCTGAGAGTTAAGTTGCTTCCAGCCAGCTAAGAAAATTTGAAGGGGTCTTAAAAGTCTGAGAACACTTTAAAATTAAACCAGAAGACTTAAGCCATGTCTCTTTGATGTCTATGCCAGAGGGTCACCATCATTAACAGTGTTGATTAAGCTTTATGATTGGTTCATGGTTTGTACTTAATATGTATGTACCTGTATGAAGAAAATTTCAGTCAAATATAGTATCATACTTATTCCAAATGAACTTGCCAGTTCTCCTTCTGTTGATAGTACTTTAGTTAAACACAAATTTAGCCAAGGTTAATTAAGACTATCCTAGTTTTAATCTACTTTTATCACTATTGGCTGTGCATCCTTGGGAGTATTATGCCATCATTCATAGTTTTCTCATCTGCAAAATGGAATTCATAGTTCTTATTGCTGGGGAGGTTTGAAGGTATGTAGCTGAAGAAAATGGCAACCCACTCCAGTATTCTTGCCTGGAGAATCCCAGGGACAGAGGAGCCTGGTGGGCTGCCGTCTATGGAGTTGTACAGAGTCGGACACGACTGAAGCGACTTAGCAGAAGCATTAGCAGAAGAAGCAGCTGAAGAAGACTGCCTCATTCAGTGTGGATCACACAGTAATAGCTGAAGCTATGTGACAAGCAACTATTAATTTTTAGCTGCTTGATACTCTTAGTAACCATATGAGGTTGGGTATAATAGTAGAGAGGGTGCTTTGAGGGTGAGGGTTTCTTAGGGGAAATAGGTTGGGATACAGAATGAACTTAATTCTCTATTTTGGACCCAGTTGCTAGGGAAGTAGCTTTGTCCCTGTCAGTGCACTCCAGGCATGTTGGTCCTGAAACTGTGGAATTCTTTAGCATGTCCGTGTTCTTATCTTTCTCTAGAGGGTGATGGGGGCAGGCACTACCATTGAAATGTCAGAGAAACCCATCTTCACCTCTCTATTTTTCGTAACTGACTGTGATTAATAAAAGTGTGTGTGTTGTGTGTGTGCTGGCTTTTTATTGTTTTCTCCAGCTCTAGCTCTTTTATCTCACTGTTGACATCTGTGTTGTATATGCAACTTCTGTGGCACTAGCAGGGTTTCTTTGTATGAATGGTTCCTGCCTAGGACTCTCACCTTTCCCCATTTATTTAACTTAATAAATTCTGTTCATCTTTTGGGTCTCAGCTTCAACGCTATGTCTCCCAGCAAGCTTTCTTTGACTCAAATCTTGACAGCCCCCTCCCGCCATGTGCCCTTACAGAGCTCCAGTCCCCTGCCACACCCTGTCTCGCGCACTGTCATTGCAGGAGGCATTCTTGCTCTCTAATAGTATCTGTTTCTTTATTTCCAAGCATATGAGAGGTTTGCACCTTCTCAACTTCTGGAAGTTCAGTGAAGCCATATGGTTTGACTTGGCTGATAATTTGTGAGCCAAATGCTCTGTGCCCACATCCTTCTCTCTTTTCTGCCATGGCAATTCCACAGACCTATGCTGATAATGGAGATGCAGTGGTGAGTCATCACATGGAGGGCGGCTGCCATGGAGAGTTGTCAAGACACAACAGACACACAATAGACACTGTGTCAGATATATACCTTTGTGGCTTTCTAGCCACTGAGTTTTGGGGGTTGCTGGTTACTGCAATATATCTTGGCTGATACGGTCATTGATGGGCCATCATAGTGCTTCCTCACCTGTCTATATAGATCTTTAAGAGAAATAATTGTCTTGTTCATCATCCTGTCCCTGGAGCCCTGTTACAGGACTGCCTGGCATATGGTAGGCAACTAATACATCATTCATGGACTGAAATAATGATTCTATATCAAGGAAGGAGCTATCTGAAGATCTGATTTCCACGGTAATCAAACCCTTGGCATGTTGCTGTTGTGAGAAAAAGTGATGAAGAAATATTATTTGAGGAGAAAAATATTGTTTATGATTCAGTATATAAAGCTGTTGAAAATATTTTTTTTTTTAGAAAAAAAGAAGATGCTTTATCATTGAAAGAAATCTCCATAGAGACAAAAATTAAAATGCACACTTCTTTTTATGGATAAACAATGGCATTTCTTTCCTCTCCTAGTGATTCTTACTCTGGTGAATCTTGATTTAGATTTTGCCTTCTTCAAGAAGCCCTCCTAGCCCCTGCAAGTCAAGAGTATATTTTCTTCCTATATGACCTCACTGTATCATTTACAACCTCTATTTTAGCAGTTATTACTTTAAATTGTATTTGCCTTTTTAAGAAACTCTAAGCTCTATGTTGATAGGCAGGGGCTGTGTCTATTTCACAGTTACATCCCCAGAGCTTGGAAGATGGTGAGTGTTGAATAAATATTAGTGGAATGAGTGAATAACAGCTAGTATTTGTATACCACGTTAAGACATTTCTACATTTACTTTCTAAATTAATCTTCATATACAATCATGAGAAGTATACACAATCATGAGGCTTCCCTGGTGGCTCAGCTGGTGAAGACTCCACCTGCTATGTGGGAGACCTGGGTTCAGTCCCTGGGTTGGAAAGATCCCCTGGAGAAGAGAACGGCTACCCACTCCAGTATTCTGGCCTGGAGAATTCCATGGACTGTATAGTCCATGGGGTCACAAAGAGCCGGACACGACTATGTGACTTTCACTTTCACTTTCATACAATCATGAGAGGTAAGTATTACTTTCTCTGTTTCATTGATGAAGGAAAATGGGGCTCCATGAGTTTACATGCCTTTACCAAAGAGCACCCACCTATAAGTAGCAGAGTGGGACTGTCACTTTTCTGGTATTTATTTCACAGCACATTTTCTGTCATGGGTAAGGAGATTTGACTTGGGCTAATAATGGTGTGAGACAGCAAGGTTTCTGTATAGAATGCCAGATGCTTCCTGATTTTAGTCATACTGGTTCTGTATGGGCCAGAACTATTATTCCAAGCTCTCTGGAGGAGATTCTTAGTGTAAGTTTAGAAAAAAAAATGCTGGATTCAGGCTACATACATTAGAATCCTGGCCATTACATCTTGTGAGCTTGGGTGAGTTTCAAAACCTCTGTAAGCCTCAGTTTTCTCAAAGGTAAATTGAGAACAGTACTATCAATCTCATGGGTGCTTTTGAATGTAGTCCTTAACTTAGAGCCTGGCCCAGATGTGATAATTAAGCAGTGGTAGTTATTATTATTACCATGACTATCACCCTTGTGTTATCAGTACTCTGCTGTGCAGTCTATACAGCAGGCTCAGAGGCCCTTGTTTTCTATAGTGAATAAAGAATATCATCTTGGCAGTTCCTATTGTCAGTTAATATACAAACTGGTCTTGAGTTCCAGGCCACACAGGCTCCCTTGTACCTGGAATACTCAGGGAGAATCCTGCCTTCAGGGCACTGGATAGTATTTTTGTGGCTTTAAGGGGGCCAGACTTAGTAGGACTGGAGACTGTAGGCATGTCTTAGTTCAGAATCTGAAGATGTGCAGATTTGGAGAAGGGGTGGATAAAGGTGTACTGGGTTTCAAGGAGAAACCAAATATAGAGTTGACCAGTAATAAAGGAGAGATGTGACCTGCATAAAGCCAGAAAAACATGAAAGTAGCTAATAAATACTGATTGCTTAGTATGTATCAGGTACTTAATGTGTAGTATTTAATTCTTAGAACAACCCTGCTGATTATGACATTATCCCTGCTTTTGTATTTAGGAACCAGAGGCCCAGAAAGGCTAAGTAACTTGCCCATAGTCTCACATATGGTACCAGCAGGAGAGCGCCTTTATCATGCAGGGCAAGTCAGAACCAGAGTAAGGAGGCGTGCTAGAACGTGCTGTTCTGAGGAACACCTCTGAACCGGATGCTTTGGTTTCTGTGGGTTATGCTGATGAGCATTAAGTACCCAGCCCTACTCAGGTGGTCCCTGAGAGCAGCTGACCAAGCTGGCTGCACATCACATTCCCTGGGGGCTGGTTAATGGTACAAATTTCCAGGTCCTAATCCCAGAGGATCTTAGGCGGTCTCAGGTATGTCCAAATGTTTTTAACCATCAACTCAGAAAATTCTGAAGCACCTGGTCTTCTGGAAGGTATTTAGAAACCTCCACCTTGAAGCCTGCTTCCCTGGTGGCTCAGATAGTAAAGAATCTGCCTGCAGTGCAGGAGACCCAGGTTTGATTCCTGGGTCGGGAAGATCCCCTGGAGAAGGGAATGGCTACCCACTCCAGTATACTTGCCTGGAGAATCCCATGGTCAGAGGAGCATGGCGGGCTACAGTCCAAGGGGTCAGAAAGAGTCAGACATGACTGAGCAACCAACTTGAAGTCACCCACCCACTGGAGGCATTGTGGGGTTTTCATGCAGGCATTTCTTCCCACAGCTGTTGGTAAAGAATCTATTGATTACCTAGATCTGACTAGGAAAGAATTGGAACTGTGCTGAAGAATTCCCTTGGTTTCTCAAATCTTGGGCTTCAAAATGAAACCTGGATTAATATCCTGCAGGCGTAGAATGCAATGTGGGCTGGGAAAGGTATTCCTGTGAAATTGTCTTTATTCTCCACAGAATGCTGCTGGCTTGTTAGGTGAGCTTAAAATCCTCAATATTGGGTTTGAGTTTCTCAGCAATCATTTGTGTTCTACCCGAGTAAAGAAGCAATAAGCATTTTGTCTGCAGTGAGCTGAATCATCCTGAGGGAGCAGTTTACATCATTAGAATGTAATGAAATAAGTTGTCACCAACAGCTGCCAACAATATTTCTGGTGACTTGGAAAGAGGTTATGTTTAGCAGACAATTTCTGAGTTGTATTTACTTTTGTTCATGGAGGGAGGCCGGGTATGCTGGCAGGCTGATGTTCTTTCTGATTTCAGGTACTTTAATAATGGTTTGTCTGGGTGAGTACAGAAGAATTGAGTAAAGTTCTTGATGAAATGCTGGGTGTCAAAGCAATAATTTAATGCTTCACTAGGAGGCTTGAAGAGTCTGTTCTCCTCAATGATGAAGTGTGTAGCATACTAAATACTATTCATCACAGAATTTTCTTATCTTATTATTAGGCACAGCAGTAAAAACTCTTGTCTGAGGAGCCAATGCATCTTGAAGCCTATAAGTTTTTTCCACCTACACCATCACCTCCCTGGCCCAAGCCTAATCCATGTTTAAACAACAGCAACAAACTCCTAACTGGTCTCCCTCTCTCTCTACTTGCCATTCCATACACAGTTCTCCATTTGGTAGCCAGAATAATTGCTCTCGACACAAATCTGATTGTATTTAGTTGCTGTTTCCCCAGCATTTAGAACCGGCTTTTAAAAAATATTTATTTGGCTGTGCTGGGTCTTTATTGTAGCATGCTGGATCTTTATCTGTGGCATGTGGAATCTAGTTCCCTGACCAGGGATCAAACCCAGGCCCCCTGATTGGGAGTGTGGAGTCTTAGCCACACTTCTACAGGGAAGTCCCTGGAACAGTTTTTGACACATGGTAGATGGCCACTAACCATTTGTTAAATGAACAAATAACTGTTACTCTCCTGCTTAAACCCTTCAGACCCTCCCCACTGCCTTCAGGATACAGATCAGCTTTCTTACACACGCTTCAAGGCTCATCCCTTTCCTTACACACTCTGCTCCATCCTGAACTGCCTGTGGCTCCTCCAGTCTGCCATCTTTCTCTTCTCTGCGCCTTAACACCTGCTCTTCTGTCTGCCCAGATATCTTCCCTTCATTCTACCTACTTTTCTTTAACAGGTAATACCTTTTCATTCTTTTGGTCTCAGCCTAGATGTCAACTCTTTTAGCAAGTCTTCTCTGATTCTCCCAAAATTGAGTTGCTTGGACCTCACGTGTGATTCCAGCTCCTGAACTTTCCCACCACATCTTTGTTCCACTGCTCTGTAATTGCTGATTTTCTTGTCATGAATGCAGGTAGGTGTTAACTCCTGGGGTGCAGAGATGATATCTATCTTACTTAACATTCTACAGGTCCTGTTAGCTAACACAGGTCTTGGTCCCTAGTACAATAAACTATTGCCTGCTGTTGAGTGAATGAATCAGTTGATATAAATAGCCTAGGGAACCTAAAGGCATAGCCTTGGTTTTCACCCTGGCCTTTAGTCGGAAGAAGGTCCTAAAGATACTTTCACAGGCTTGCAGAGTTACTGACTCTGGTTCAGCTCCCTCACTTGACACCTACGTGGTTACCATTCTGGCCCTAGCTACCATCAGTCCTCACTTGGATTAGAGAAACAGACTCCTAATTGATCTCCCCCATACCTTCTTGTCACACAGTTTTCTATTCAGTGGCCAGAGAGGTGGAAGCCCAGAATGTTTGAATAACTTATTCAAAGCTTTCAGTGGTTTAGTAGCAAAATCATAATGAGAACCCATTTTTAAGGAAATTTTTTTCTAGCTTCTCTACAGTCCCAAATATCCCCTGATTAAATACAATTTGATTCTGATTCATACTTTAGTCTCCTAACATAGATATGTTATTCTAATTCCAGCTGTGCTTTTCCTTAAGTTCTTTGCACAAGTCCTAGAAATCATACGCTTACTCCCTCTTTGCAATTCTGGAGACATCTGCTTTCCATCCTAAGTAACATCCCTTATTTAGAGAGATTTCACTAAAGGAAGTTATAGAATAATCCTTAAATCTGCAGAATACTTATAAAAGCTTGATGCCTCAAAAAAATCTGTATTCAAATTTTTCACCCTCAGTGAGTATATATTTTTTATGGATTCAGTCTATGAAGACACAAGAGGGAGAGGGCAGGAGCTAAAGTTTGTTCTAGTCCAGAAGTCTGTGCTCTCTCTTAATTTCTTCTTGGTAGGTATCTTTGTCATTAATTTCCTGATATTGGTAGTTTGTTTTGCTGAACACTCAGGGACCCAGTGGAAAAAGTTTTCCGTTTCTTGTTGTCTACTTTTTAGCTATCCCCTGGAGGAGGGAATGGCAACCTACTCCAGTTCTTGCCTGGAGAATTTCATGGACAGAGGAGCCTGGAGGGCTACAGTCCGTAGGGTTGCAGTGAGTCAGACAAGACTGAGCAACTCACACAGCATGCAATTACCATCTTGTTTCATTCATTGCAAGGCTTTTTTTTTTTTTGCTTTTGTGTTTGTTTGGTTATTTTTTTCCCTTCCCTAGCTTGTTGTTGCTGTGATAGGGCACATTATAAAACATAATGGGGTTTTGAAAGGGAGAGAGCTGACACTGGGGTTCGCCATGTGCCCTGGGTACACATGCCTATAAGTAAGAACCATTTGAAGAAGGTGCAGAATGAATTTTAGGGTTGAGGTCTTGCAGGCAGTCATTAGGACCTGGGCTTTGGAAAGGGTGAGGGTGGAAAGCAGAGAGACGTGTTTTTAGAGGCCGAGCAACTGGGACCACCTTCAAGTAGCAGGTGACACATCCATGGAGAATCTACCTAAAACCCTTGCATACAGCTGGTGAAGGATACAACTCTCAGGCCTTCTTCCCCAGCACATTCTTTCCTTCCTAAAAGACTATAGCACTGCTTTTTAAATGTTTTATTTCATTTTAATTTTAAAATAATTTTAGATTTATGGAAAAAATTGTAAAAATAGCACATTTTTATATTCACAGTTCTCCAAACATGATTATTTTTACCATATATGCTTTACCATTCTCTCTTTCTAGGCACACAAACTGAACACACACACATGATCTTTTTTTGAATCATTTGAAAGTACATCACAAATATGCCACTTTACTCCTATGTGTTTAGGTGTGTATTTTCTAAAAACAATGACAGTATCTTACTGAACTACAGTATAATTATCAAAATCAGGAACTTAACATGGATACAGTATTAATTATAGTCTAACCTATGAACCCAAGTCAAATCTTGTCAATTATCTTCTTAACGTCCTTTATGAAAAAAACAACTCTGATTCAAAATTCAATCCAGATTATTCTTTGCATTTGGTTGCCATGTTTTAAAAGTTTTCTTTAATCTGGAATCGTTTTTCTTTGTCATGACTTTGACATTTTTGAAGAGTACAAGATATTTATTTTTTCGAAAGTCCCTCAGTTTGACTTTGGTATTTCCTCATGATTAGATTCTGACTGTAAATTTTTGGCGGGAAAAGCACAGAAGTGATGTGAGTCTCACCTTCACGTTGGCTTGCATGTGCTGTCAGCTATAGCATGTCTCATTAACGATCGCTTGGTCAGCATGGTATCACTTGGTTAGATTTCTCCACCATAAAGTTACAATTTCTCCTTTGGTAATCAGTAGGTATCTTGTGGAGAGATACTTTGAGACTATGCAAACATCTTATTTCTCATGAAGGTATAACCCAGTACTTTTAGCATTCCTTAATGATTCTTGCCTGAGACTATTATTACCATGGTAGTTGTCAATAGTGATTTTGAATTGCATTATTTCTTCTATATTTATTGATTGGAATTTTACTTCAAGGAAAGTTTTCCCTTCTGATTGATTGATTTATATTTATGGTCTCACAGACTGTTCTCTTCTATGTTGTCATTCGTTATCGTAAGTACCTATTTGGATGCTCAAACTGACCTAGGTTTAGCTTGCAGGGAGCCCTTTAAAGCTGGTTCTGTATCCTTCTGATATATCTCCATCAGTCTTTGAATATTTTGTTACCCTCTAGTACAGCAAAATGTTGTAGACTTATCTTGTACATATCCTTTCTCAGCGCTGAAACTAGTTCTTTCTTCAGCTAGCTCTAACTCCTTTTGGTGAAGAATGGCATTTAGAAACCAAGATCTGGGTGCTGATGGATTCATCAATACTGAAATATCATTTCTTCTAGTCTCTCAGTAAATACAACCAGAGAACTCATATATACACACACACATATTCTCATAGACATATATCTTATTTCTATTTCTCGAGAACCTTACCTTTTGCTTATTTAGCTCACAGGGCAATGAAAAAGGAATTACTATTTTGTTTGGTTAGCACTTTAAAAAATTTCTAGGATTCATATTTTCATCAGGGTTAACAAATATTCATCTTTTCCTCCTCAGTTCCTGGACACATTTCACATATCTATTTTAAATTTGCAAACTCTAGAACATGTGTGACATAGAGTTACAAATATAGATCAACGTAAGTAACCAGGAACAATGGGAGAGTGCAAGTCTCACTGGTCTCCAGGGTTTGATTGCAGAAGGTTATGGGCATCAGAATATGCCATGATATATGATCTTGTTCCCTTGATGAGGCAGGTGAGATGGGAAAAGTTTGATTATTTCAACATACGTGATCAATATTGATCTGAAGAAAACAAGGAACAGTATTTTGTTTAGATACATATTACAATATACATGTCGGTTAATAGTAATTGTATTCAATGAAAAAAATGCTCTGTGGCGAAATATATGTTATTGTTGTTCAGTCGCTAAGTCATTTCCAACTTTTGACTTTTTGTGGCCTCATGGACGGTAGCACCCCAGTCTCCTCTGTCCTCTACTGTCTCCCAGAGATTGCTCAGATTCATGTCCATGGGTTTGGCAGTGTTATCTAACCATCTCATCCTCCGCTGCTCCCTTCTCCTTTCACCTGCAATCTTTCCCAGCATCAAGGTCTTTTCCAATGAGTTGGCCCTTCACATTAGATAGTCAAATTTTTGGAGATTCAGCTTCAGGTGAAATATTTCAGGAGTATTGAATATGCTGGTGGGTATTGCAACTTCAAAAAAAATTTTGTTTTTTAATTGAAGGATAATTGCTTTACAGAACTTTGTTGTTTTCTGCCAAATATGGTATTATGACTTTTCAAGAAAAGGATATAGAGCAAAATTTCCCAGACTTACTTCTCTGTGGAATCCCCTTTTTATGGATCATCTAGATGAATTTGTGTTCCATGAAAACCACTCTGGAAAATGCTGTTACATAACTCATTCACTCCCATAGAGTCATAATACAAAAATGTCCCAGAAAACATAACTTGCTCTGAGCCCCTGAACTCTCCTGAATGAAGTCCTGATGAAGTGGTGTGTGTTTTCTGTAGAGGAAAGAAGCCCAAAAAGTGTGAGTTACATTCTTCTCTCTGACCCAGGTTTCTATGTGTCCCTGATCAAATGGAAAGCTTGGGGCTTTCCTGTCTCTGTAACGATGAGGTAGTGGAGATGCTTAGACTTTCACAAATGTGCTGCTGTGCTGTGCTTACTTGCTCAGTCATACCCGACTCTTCGCGATCTCACGGACTGTAGCCCGCCAGGCGCCACTGTCCATGGGGATTCTCCAGGCAAGAAAACTGGAGTGGGTGGCCATGTCTTCCTCCAGGGCATCTTCCCAACCCAGGGATCGAACCCAGGTCTCCCACATTGCAGGCAGATGCTTTACTGTCTGAGCCACCAGGGAAGCCCAGGACTACCAGAACAAATGTGCTAATCACTCTGAATATTTATTTCTCATGGATACATCCATACTATCTCCTGATTCCCCAAGGGTTCCTGCCCCAACTTCTACCAAAAGCTGTTGTAATCCCAACTCCTGAAATGAATTTAGAACATTTTGGAAAATACATGAGTGTCAGAGAGGTGACTCTAGTAGAAGTATTAGTGATACATGTAAACTAAAGCCACTGCATAGAACATTTTAATCTATATTCCTTTAAAAAACATGTTTGTCAGAGAAATTAAGAGTTGGTAAGGAGATCCAACCAGTCCATTCTGAAGGAGATCAGCCCTGGGATTGCTTTGGAAGGAATGATGCTAAAGCTGAAACTCCAGTACTTTGGCCACCTCATGCGAAGAGTTGACTCATTGGAAAAGACTCTGATGCTGGGAGGGATTGTGGGCAGGCGGAGAAGGGGACGACAGAGGATGGGATGGCTGGATGGCATCGCTGACTCGATGGACATGAGTCTGAGTGAACTCTGGGAGTTGGTGATGGACAGGGAGGCCTGGCGTGCTGCGATTCATGAGTGAGACACGACTGAACGACTGAATTGAACTGAACTGAACTGAACCTTAAGAAATCCACACTTTTTATACTGATTTCTTTTTTTCCAGTGAGCCACAGAAAATGAAAGTTAAATTTAAAAATTTTGCAAGTAGATTATATCATACAGATATTTTAGTATTTTATCATCTAGAATAATGATGTTGACTATAAAATGTTTTTATACTTTTTTTTTTACTGACTGATAGGTGTTTACCAATGCTACTAAATACATTCCTCCAACATTTTTAAGATTAATGAACAAAACATTTTGGGTCCCTGAATGGGTGTTAGATCTGTAAATCAATCTCATGGATCATTTTAAATTACTAATCATAAGCAAATAGATAAGCAAGAATGACTATAAATTGGGTTAATTACTGTAGCTCAAGTTTTAGCTCATAATTTTGACTTTCAAAGGCTACACAAACCAATTTTGTACTCTTAGATTATAATGAGCAGTCTTTATTCTTTAATCAGTTCGCCCGTATCTAGCTGTCTAATGTAACATTCCTTTGAAGTCTAGAAAGATCTAACATAATTGAAGAAATGTCGAACTACTTGACTCTTTTTTTTTAATATAAAGGAATTAAACATTAATCAGGCTTGCGCATCTCAATTAAGCCAATTAAAATTATCACAGAATGCAGTGCAGACCGCAATAGGTAGCTTTAATGCTTGAATACATTATCAACTTTTACCTAACATTCCCATCTTCATTATTTTGTTCCTCAAAAAAGTAAATACAGACCTAAAATCCATATCAGAAAGCCCACCAGTTAATACAATCTGGCAAAGCCCTGATGAAAGAAACACTTAAAATGGTGTTTATTTAACTAGTGCTGATAGTGCTGGAAATTACCTTACATTTTTCTGCCAGAAAAGGAGTTCTGTAATTATGGTGATAACTGGTGCCTTCATCCAAACAGCCCATTAACTATTCGATTTGTTTCCCTAACAACCAGGAGCGGTTTTGGTCTTGCAGGCTATGGTATATACACACAAAGTCCATATAATTACTAATAATTTGTAACAAGTGTTAATTGATAAACAGCTCCCTCTGGTAGCTTAATTAAAGCTGTAGGATAGTAAGGCGATTTACAACTGGGATTGATCTCAATTAGTCAACAAAATCTGTGTAGTCTGTTCAAAGGAGAGGAAGGAAATTTAGCCTAGTGAGGCTTTGGGGATTTTGTCTCGTCTTCCCTGTTTCTTTTTCCTCCAAGAAGAGAAATACCATCAGAAGAGCTGCACTGCTTTGTCGGGAACCATCTACCCAGCTTACACGGGGTTTCTTGTAAGTTCTTTGGCATTTGTTCCTCTCTTTGTTTATTCTCTGTCAGGTTACTGAAAAAATATTCAAGCATTTGCTTTTATTACACCCAGTGGTACACATTGCTGAACACCAACCTTAAGGGACCCAAAAGTAGGAAGAAAAAAACCCAGTTTTTTAAAATGTCAGGTTTTGATCTGGCAGATCTGTTTGCAAACTGGCATTCAGGGGGATAATAAAAAGGAAGCCCAGGAAAGGTGGCATGGGGGAGTCACCGGAGACCAGGAGGCCTGGGGATCTTGTAAAGCCAGTTTGGCTGCTTCAGGATTCAACTCATTTTATCATGTGGGTTGATACAGTAAAAACCTAATCTAAGTGTTGCTGAAATTGCCCCTATGGAATAGAAGAGGAAAAAAGTGTCATCTGTGCTCAGTGAGATCACAGACTGGCTGCAAACAGCTGCTGAAACATTAATTAATCTGTTTGCAAATAAATTGTGGATCTGTACTAGCTGAAATTGCTGTTATAAACAAGCTGGGATGCTGTACTTTCCAGATTTGTCTGTATTTTAAGACTTTTCCCCCCATATACTGCAAAATCACCAGGGCCCAGATACTGTGTGTTTACTTCTAGAAGCTCTGAGCCAGTCTACTGACATTACCTCACAGACACTCAGCTTGGAGGCAATTCATACCGGTTGTGGTACTTTTGAAAACGGTACAATACTATGTGAAAGGTCTGTACCTCATTTAAGTCAGATGTGTTAATCAAAGAGAATGAAATATTCTACAGAGCAAATGAATGTGGATTTAGTAATTTTGTAATTTTAAAGCATTTGGTAAGTGTCACAGTTGCTTAATTTGTTTTAACTAGACTGTGGCAAATTCTAGTTGCCTTGACACTTAGAGGATTAATGTTGGTTCCCAGTACTTATTCACTTTTTGAAAAGTGATAGGATATGTACTGTAACAGAGAATCTATAAGAATTTGTTTTGCCAAAAATTGAAGTTAGGATGCTCTCTGTTCCCTGGTTTTTCTGTCCTTTGTTCTTGAAGGTGATTTTAATTCAGTGAACATTTGTGTGCCCACTCTTCAGTTATCCAAACAATGGTTATCAAATGCTGAATATGAGTCAATTATTCTGTTAGGTGCTGGGTTATAGGAGGTCCTCGAATGTAACCCTCATTCTCATAGGGCTTTGGTCTAGTGCAGGGACTGACCAACGTTTTCTTATAGGGCCAGAAAGCACCTATTTTAGGCTTTGGGGCCTGATGGGCTCTGTATCAATATCCAACTCTGCTGTAGGGTAGAAGCAGGCATAGCCAATATGTAAATAAATGAGCACGATGGTGTTCTATTTACAAAAACCAGCAGCAGGCTGGAATTACTCCTGGACTCTGGTTTGCCAGTTTCTGGTTTAGTGGGACGGAGTCAAATAAAAGCCAAACTACAGTACCTGCAATATAACTCAGCGGTCTGACTGTGTTCCCTTGGAGTTATTGGGTGTTACTGGGACACATTGCAGGGACATTCTGTCCGGATTTGGAGGTGGTAATGGTTGTAAGTTAAGGTTAGGGCCAACAAAGTCTTTAGAGGAACTCTAAATGAGAACATCTGAATGAGAAGAAGCTATTCAGATGAAGGGCAACCAAGGTGGGTGCAGTGTGCCAGTTACAAGAGACAAGATGGGTCAAAGTCAAGGGTGAGAGACTGTGGTATGCGTGGTGATATTATTAAGACATTCATCCATATTATAATTTTCCTCTTCCTTCCAGACACATGGAAGGGTCACACTTCTCCATTCTGCCCTAACAGTAAACATAGCCATGTGACTTGCCATGGTCAGTGAAATCCGAGAAGAAAGGGCATGTTACCCCTGGGCAAAAAACTGAAGGGCCAGTGCTGGACTGGCTCTCCACATTCACGTCCCTTGCAGGCATCACAGAAGCTCTGGTAAATCTATCTGAGACTGATCCTGCATGTTCCTTAATTCCTGAGAAATTACCATGAAAGCCTACTTACAATTTGCACTGAGCATTTTGCGTGAGATTCTTCTTTTAAAAAATAATTTTATTTATTTTGTATTTTTGACTGTGCTTGGTCTTTGGTGCTGGGCAGAATTTTCTCTAGCTGTGGCCAAGCTGGGGGCTACTCTCTAGTTGCTGTGTGAGGGCTTCTCATTGTAGTGGCTTCTCTTGTTAAGGAGCATGGGCCCTAGGGCATGTGGGCTTCAGTATGGTAGTTGTAGTTCCCAGGCTCTAGAGCATAGTCTCAATAGTTGTGGCTCATAGTCTTAGTTGCTCCACAGCATGTGGAATCTTCCATAGCAAGGGATCAAACCCATGTTCCCTGCATTGGCAGGAAGATTTTTTTAACTGAGCTACCAAGGAAACCCTAGTGTGATGTTCTGATAAACTTGTGTTGAGCGAAACACTGCAATGTTGTTTTCTAAATTCTGGCAGGGCCTAGTCTATCTTGATTGTTGCACTGTTTTCCTAAGACTGAAACTATTCGTGGAAGAATTTACCCTGGTTACTGGGGTAGATCTAAGGAATTTGCAGTCTACCGACATGCAATCGTGACACAAAGCAAGATGTCTAAGTGCTTTGAGAGAAGTAAAAAGTCCAAGGGAACACCATAAGGGAGAAAGCCCACCCTCAGGGTTATCAAGAAAGGCTTCATTAGAGAACCGTCATTTGAGTTGAGCTATAAAAACCGCACAGAAGCGCGCCGGCTGCAACGGACGGCGCAGAAACATGGCGGAGAGGAGCTACCCCACGCCAGAGGTCAGGGGCGGCGGCTAAGAGGAGCAACCCCACGTGCAAGGAGCGGCGGCTGCACGGGCGCAGGAGGGCTGAGAGGATCTAATCCACGTTCAAGGTCAGGAGGGGTGGCAGTGAAGAGATAGCCCTCGTCCAAGGTAAGAAGCAGCGGCTGCACTTTGATGGAGCAGCTGTGAAGAGATACCCCACGTCCAAGGTAAGGGAAACGCAAGTCAGATGGTAGGTGCTGCGAGAGGGCATCAGAGGGCAGACACACTGAAACCATAATCACAGAAAAGTAGCCAATCTGATCACAGAGACCACAGCCTTGTCTAACTCAATGAAACTAAGCCATGCCTTGTGGGGCCACCCAAGACAGACAGGTCATGGTTGAGAGGTCTGACAGAATGTGGTCCACTGGAGAAGGGAATGGCAAGCCACTTCAATATTCTTGCCTTGAGAACCCCATGAACAGTATGAAAAGGCAAAATGATAGGATACTGAAAGAGGAACTCCCCAGGTCGGTAAGTGCCCAATATGCTACTGGAGATCAGTGGAGAAATAACTCCAGAAAGAATGAAGGGATGGAGCCAAAGCAAAAACCATACCCAGTTGTGGATGTGACTGGTGATAGAAGCAAGGTCCGATGCTGTAAAGAGCAATATTGCATAGAAACCTGAGATGTTAGGTCCATGAATCAAGGCAAATTGAAAGTGGTCAAACAGGAGATGGCGAGAGTGAACGTCGACATTCTAGGAATTAGTGAACTAAAATGGACTGGAATGGGTGAATTTAACTCAGATGACCGTTATATCTACTACTGTGGTCAGGAATCCCTTAGAAGAAATGGAGTAGCCATCATGGTCAACAAAAGAGTCTGAAATGCAGTACTTGGATGTAATCTCAAAAACGACAGAATGATCTCTTCGTTTCCAAGGAAAACCATTCAATATCACAGTAATCCAAGACCATGCCCCAACTGGTAAAACTGAAGAAGCTGATGTTGAATGGTTCTATGAAGACCTACAAGACCTTTTAGAACTAACACCCAAAAAAGATGTCCTTTTCATTATAAGGGACTGGAATGCAAAAGTAGGAAGTCAAGAAACACCTGGAGTAACAGGCAAATTTGGCTTTGGAGTACGGAATGAAGCAGGGCAAAGGCTAATAGAGTTTTGCCAAGAGAATGCACTGGTCATAGCAAACACCATCTTCCAACAACACAAGAGAAGACTCTACACATGGACATCACCAGATGGTCAACACTGAAATCAGATTGATTATATTCTCTGCAGCCAAAGATGGAGAAGCTCTATGCAGATAGCAAAAACAAGACCGGGAGCTGACTGTGGCTCAGATCATGAACTCCTTATTACCAAATTCAGACTTAAATTGAAGAAAGTAGGGAAAACCACTAGACCATTCAGGTATGACCTAAATCAAATCCCTTATGATTACACAGTGGAAGTGAGAAATAGATTTAAGGGACTAGCTCTGATAGATAGAGTGCCTGATGAACTATGGAATGAGGTTCGTGACATTGTACAGGAGACAGGGATCAAGATCATCCTCATCGAAAAGAAATGCAAAAAAGTAAAATGGCTGTCTGAGGAGGCATTACAAATAGCTGTGAAAAGAAGGGAAGTGAAAAGCAAAGGAGAAAAGGAAAGATATAAGCATCTGAATGCAGAGTTCCAAAGAATAGCAAGGAGAGATAAGAAAGCCTTCCTCAGTGATCAAGGCAAAGAATTAGAGGAAAACAACAGAATGGGGAAGACTAGAGATCCCTTCATGAAAATTAGAGATACCAAGGGAAGATTTCAGGCAAAGATGGGCTCAATAAAGGACAGAAATGGGATGGACCTAACAGAAACAGAAGATATTAAGAAGAGGTGGCAAGAATACACAGAAGAACTGTACAAGAAAGATCTTCACGACCCAAAAAATCACGATGGTGTGTTCACTCATGTAGAGCCAGACATCCTGGAATGTGAAGTCAAATGGGCCTTAGAAAGCATCACTACGAACAAAGCTAGTGGAGGTGATGGAATTCCAGTTGAGCTGTTTCAAATCCTAAAAAATGATGCTGTGAAAGTGCTGCATTCAATATGCCAGCAAATTTGGAAAACTCAGCAGTGGCCACAGGACTGGAAAAGGTCAGTTTTCATTCCAATCCCAAAGAAAGGCAATGCCAAAGAATGCTCAAACTGCTGCACAATTGCACTCATCTCACATGCTAGTAAAGTAATGCTCAAAATTCTCCAAGCCAGGCTTCAGCAATATGTGAACTGTGAACTTCCTGATGTTCAAGCTGGTTTTAGAAAAGGCAGAGGAACCAGAGATCAAATTGCCAACATCTGCTGGATCACGGAAAAAGCAAGAGAGTTCCAGAGAAACATCGATTTCCGCTTTATTGACTATGCCAAAGCCTTTGACTGTGTGGATCACAAGAAACTGTGGAAAATTCTGAAAGAGATGGGAATGCCAGACCACCTGACCTGCCTCTTGAGAAACCTGTATGCAAGTCAGGAAGCAATAGTTAGAACTGTACATGGAACAACAGACTGGTTCCAAATAGGAAAAGGAGTACGTCAAGGCTATATATTGTCACCCTGCTTATTTAACTTATACGCAGATGTACTCTGGGCTGGAAGAAGCACAAGCTGGAATCAAGATTTCCGGGAGAAATACCAATAACCTCAGATATGCAGATGACACCACCCTTATGGCAGAAAGTGAAGAGGAACTCAAAAGCCTCTTGATGAAAGTGAAAGAGGAGAGTGAAAAAGTTGGCTTAAAGCTCAATATTCAGAAAACGAAGATCATGGCATCGGGTCCCATCACTTCATGGGAAATAGATGGGGAAACAGTGGAAACAGGGTCAGACTTTATTTTTGAGGGGCTCCAAAATCCCTGCAGATGGTGATTGCAGCCATGAAATTAAAAGACACTTACTCCTTGGAAGAAAAGTTATGACCAACCTAGACAGCATATTCAAAAGCAGAGACATTACTTTGCCAACAAAGGCATATCTAGTCAAGGCTATGATTTTTCCAGTGGTCATGTATGGATGTGAGAGTTGGACTATGAAGAAAGCTGAGTGCTGAAGAATTGATGCTTTTGAATTGTGGTGTTGGAGAAGACTCTTGAGAGTCCCTTGGACTGCAAGGAGATCCAACCAGTCCATTCTGAAGGAGATCAGCCCTGGGATTTCTTTGGAAGGAATGATGCTAAAGCTGAAATCTAGTACTTTGGCCACCTCATGGAAGAGTTGACTCATTGGAAAAGACCCTGATGCTGTGAGGGATTGGGGGCAGGAGGAGAAGGGGACGACAGAGGATGAGATGGCTGGATGGCATCACCGACTTGATGGACATGAATTTGAGTGAACTCTGGGAGTTGGTGGTGGACAGGGTGGCCTAGTGTGCTGTGATCCGTGGGGCTGCAAAGAGTCAGACGTGACTGCGCGACTGAACTGAACTGAACTGAACTGAAAAAGAACAATTAGAGTTTTGTCAGACAGTTATGTACAACAAGATGGAAGTGGCTTATGAATGGTACAAGGAGAATGAGACACAGTAAGGAGGCCACAAAATGTTGAGTAAAATTATGCAGATTGGCAGCAAGGCAGGAAAATCAAGGTCCGTCAGTGGGGATCTATACGCCATACGAAGGCGTTTGAACTCTGAGGTAGAGTGGGCAGAGCAGTTTAGTAGAGTCAGGTGACAAACCTAGACAGTGTATTAGAAAGCAGAGACATCGCTTTGCCAATAAAGCGCCATATAGTCAAAGCTATGGTTTTTCCAGTAGTCAAGTATGAACGCGAGAGTTGGACCATAAAGAAAGGCAGAGCACCAAAGAACTGATGTTTTTGAACTACAGTGCTGGAGGACTCTTGAGAGTCCGTTGGACTGCGAGGAGATCCAACCAGTCATTCCTAAAGGAAAATGAACCCTGAATATTCATTGGAAAGACTGATGCTGAAGTTGAAGCTCCAATACTTTGGCAACCAGATGCAAAGAGCCACCTCATTGGAAAAGATCCTGATGCTGGTAAAGATTGAGGGCAGGAGGAGTAGAAGAGGCAGCAGAGGATGAGATAGGTGGATGACACCGCCAGTTCAAAGGGCATGAACTTGGGCAAACTCCAGGAGACGGTGAGGGACAAGGAGGCCTGGTGAGCTGCATTCCACGGGGTCACAAAGAGTCCAACACAACTTAGTGAGTGAACAACAACAACAACGGCACACACAGTTTTTAGTATGCTTTCTACAAATTGCTAGCTGGGGTTGGACAGGAAGGGTATCTCTCTCCACAAGGCTACTGATTTGGTACCAAAAAGGTACTCTCAGACTGGCACAATCCTGGGCACATTCCTCTTTCTGTTCCTGGAGACAGCAGGTAAAGACCCTGAATCTGTTGATGGAACAAGTCAGTGGCTGGATTTCAGGGATACTTACGATAATGCTTATTCTGGGTTTATTAGTTCACTTTTAAAGATGATGAGACTGAGGCCTAGAGAATTTACCTGAATCATTTGGCTAGTTCAAGGCCTGTGTTAAAACTGAAGCTTCCAGGCCATACTGTACAACCTCTCAAACGAGAGCCTCCTAAGCCAGGATCCTGTTCTCCAGGTGTTCCCAAAGGGATATTGGAAGTCAGAGGGCAGAAGTGAGGTCCCATGTGGTTGGAGGAACAACTCCAAAAGAGCAAAGGAGCTGACACCGTGCATCTGACCTTGCTACATGGAGGTGGGAATAAGGTTATAAGTAAAGACCCGAAGTGGTGGCCAGAGGGTGGAGCGGGTGGGGACATTAGGGAGAGTTTGATAAAAGAGTACAAACTTTCAGCCATAAGATGAGTAAGATCTGAAAATCTAATGCATTACATGATGACTGTAGTTGATAACAACGTATTGTGTAATTGAAATTTTCTAACAAAATTTTCTCACCAAAAAAAAAAGGAGAGAAACAGATAAATATGTGAAGTGATAGAGGTATGTGTATTAATTCTCTAAATGAGGGAATTCTCAAAGTGTATTACATGTATGTCAAATCATCATGGTGTACACTTTAAGTATCTTACAATTTTATTCGTCAATTATACATCAACAAAGCCGAAAAAAGGGACCTGATATTCCCATAGATGAGGTTGTCCTTGACATAAGACTTCTGCTTCCATTAATGTCATTTTAGGAGCCTCTAATGCTTGAAGCTTTGCACATTCCTTTCTCTTTGTAGTTATATAAATCACTGATTACAGTTGCTGTCAATGCAATATTATTCTAGGAGTAATAAGTTTTAAAATTTTTGTTAATGGCTCTCTGCTTCAGAGGCAGTGAGATACGGAGCATGAAATCAGAAGTTGGCTTGCTTGGATAGTCTGGTTCCCAAATCTGCCAACTTCATGCAAAACTCAATCTCTTCTGCAATTTTTTTCACCCAACCCCTTGAAAGGGATGGAGGAACTACTGTCAAATCTTTGTAAATAAAAGATGCCATTTTTGCTGCTACCCATTTTAAGACTTTTCCAAGTTCAATAGGAAGGAAGAGACTGCTGCCATGGGGTGTCGGCACTGATTGTTCAGGATGGTGGGCTGTGCTAGAACGCTTCGTTTTTCTTGAGGAGTCTTTCTCTTCCTCAGGGTGAAGACAAGGCTGTATCCTTTGTATCTTTAAGCTTACACTTACTAGTGGACCTGGTAGACATTTGTTCCCATAGTTTTCTCTCTCACTTATCTAGGAACTCGTTGAGAAGCAAGGCTTACTCACCTTTGAGCCTTCACACAGCGAGGTAAAGTGGAATTGCATTGTATGTGAATCCTTCCTGTGCAGACGCATTTCACTGTAAGTAGGTGGGGTGGTGATGGAGAGAGAGAACGGAAACAGGGAGAGATGGAGAGAGATGGAGCGCGCGAGAGAGGCTGAGAAATGGAAGGAGGCAGATTTCATTTTGGAAAGTAGGTGATACCACTCACTATTGCATTTAATGGTCTGAATGAGCAGCATTTAGGAGTCTCTCATCTCTAGCTTCCATTCTCTCATGCAGTCCCCATGTCCTTATGCTTCTTGTAGAGTGAGCATATTGCTGTGCTGGGTGTGATTCTTGTGTTTAAAGGTACATAATTTTCCTGCAACATGGCTGCTAAACTCAGCCAACTACTTCATCTGTGCTCAGCTGAAATAGCTGCAATCTGTTCCACTGCTGAAGAAAAACTTGTTCAGAATTACTGAAAGATGCAGAAGTGTCAATCTCCAGTGTCAACCCTTCCTGAGAGATTTTCAAGCATAATTTTGACTATGCCATGTGTCTCACCTCTGCCTTCAAATATGGACTGTTGAGTCTCCTTCACACCTTGGGCATATCCCATAGCTTTTCCAGGCACTTTTGACTTTAGAGTTGTCTCATTTTAAGGTGCTAAAATGGCCAGTCCAGTTCAAACCACAGCTTCATTCTCTCATCCAGTTTCGAGCTTCTCCATTTATCCACTTCCCACTAAACTTCAGCCCCATTCAATAATCTGTAGATCCAGCAGGTGAAGATGTATAGTATCTTGCTTTTTCACTATTGCTCTGCTTTGTTCACTTATCTTTCATAGCCCTTTATTCTTCCAGCTCCTCCTGTGCTAGGGCAAGCAGGGTGAGATGAGAGTTTAAGGCACTGCCGTACTCGATGAGTGGGGATGAAATTTGGCCATGGTACCTTCCATGTGGCAGGAAACTGAAAGTTGGCTCTCTCCTTCTGGGAAACTTTCGTGTGTTCTTCAGAGATCCCTTTGGGGATCTTTGGCACTGCACTGATGCTCAGTATGGGAGATTCATTCTCTAGTTAGGCTCCTACAACTGTTCTCTCAGCTCTTGCTTAGGATGGTAGACTTACAATCCCATTCTGCTGGTGTTGCCTTGCCCTGACAGGTAACTTCCTTCAGTGGAGACCTTTCAAGACAGTAGCTAGTGAGATGGACCCTTAGTTCAGAGGAAAACTCAGCAACCTTGCCCCCACCAAATTCTGGAAGAATAAACCACTCATATTGCTGTCTTTCTTTGTTACTGTGGTCTACACATGTTTTTATCTCTCTTGCAAGGACATTGTCTGTGTGTCCCAAGAACTGCCCAGGCTCAGCTCTGGTCCAAGGTCAGCAAAATCTCTCTTCACCTCAGCCTTTCTTTTGGAGGCTATCGTGTCAGTTGTCTCTTCTTGTAAGACTGCTCACTTCTTGAATCTTCTTTCTCACTTGGCTTAGGAGGGGTCACCTAGGAAAAGAGTTAGGAGAAATGCCACAGTATAACTGACTCATTTGTTGGCTTTTTAATTTCAGTGATTCGCTCAGTCTTCATCTCTAATATCTTAAATTCTCTTATAAACCTGGATTTGGATCACAGCCAAAATGGCAACCCACTCCAGTATTCTTGCCTGGAAAATTCCATGGACAGAACAGCCTGGTGGGCTATAGTCCAGAAGGGTCGCAGAGTCAGACACGACTAAGCACACACACAAATTAAAAACTAGTCTTTCCATCTTGTATCTTTCAAGGATTTATATTTTTAAAAAAATCAGATATATGGATATCTGTTATTTTCTGCTTTGCGCTTCAGTTTAAATTTCAAGATAATTGAAAAGTCCCTTTCAACAGTTTGATAGAGTAACATGTGAGATGATTTTTTTTTGCCTTGCTTACTAGTTTCAAGAGCTTTTCCCCACTTATATAGTTTCATCATATACATAGGTGCTCAATACATATTTTTGAATTGAATTGCACCCATTTCCATACCTATGGTCAAGCCAAGAGAAATTATGTGTCCCCTAGAGAATCTTCCTTCCTTCTCTGGCCTAAGATCAGCTATTAAAGTGGGCACTACCCCTTCTGGTAGTTTTCAGAAAAGGCCAAAAGAAAACTTTGCCAGGAGACATAAGACTAATGTATGGAAAAATGCATTTTGTTATGAAATAGGGAGACTGAATGTTGTAAACATGACAGGTATTTCTAAATTAACCTAGATATTCAAGTAATTAAATAAAAACACCAAGCTTTTTTTGCGATCTTAACAACATGATGCTATAAATTCATTTGGAAAAATAAACTTGGAAAAATCCTAGGGATTAAAAAGAAAAGACAAACATTATGAGATAACAAACTATACTACAAATCTGTAGCATTTAAAGCAAAATAGATGTTCTGGAGAAAGTTAAACCAATATGGAAGTTGATTATTGATAAAAGAGTTAGATCAATGCTGAAAAAAATATTTAGTAAAAGATTTGGTGGGAGGCAAGTGCTCATTGGAAAAAAATTTCAACCATATTTCTACTTCATGTCTTACATCAAAAAAAGACTAAAGACTTAAATATAAAAATCACACTGTAAATATTCTAGAGCATTCATAGTTGCATATTTTAATCATTTTGAATGAGGAAGAGCATATAAACTATGAAACAAAATCCCAGAAAACATAAAAATATTGACAATTTGGAAACATAGATATTTAATACTTTTTTACAGATAAAAGAGCCATTGCTGCTGCTGCTGCTAAGTCGCTTCAGTCGTGTCTGACTCTGTGCGACCCCAGAGACGGCAGCCCACCAGGCTCCCCCGTCCCTGAGATTCTCCAGGCAAGAACATTGGAGTGGGTTGCCATTTCCTTCTCCAATGGGTGAAGGTGAAAAGTGAAAGTGAAGTCGTTCAGTCGTGTCCGACTCTTCGCAACCCCATGGACTGCAGCCCACCAGGCTCCTCTGCCCATGGGATTTTCCAGGCAAGAGTCCTGGAGTGGGGTGCCATTGCCTTCTCTGAAAAGAGCCACAAACAGTAATAAAAAATAAAACCCAACCTGGAAAAGTAATTGCTTATACAGAGTGATTTTGAAATATTAAGAAAAAGACTAAGAGGACGTTAGTAAGATGTATGTGAAGATGCGAAGAAGCATAATTGAGGAACTTCACTCATAATTTAAAAAGCACAAAGGCAGTGACATACTATTTCAACCTATTAATTTGCCAAAGATTAAAAAGTGTGATCTTTTCCTTTGTTGGCATAGTAGAAATGTAAACTGGTGAAATGTTGTTTAGAAATAACTGACATGATTTGTCAAATTTTAAGATATGTATATTCTTTAACTGAGAGATTCCACTTCAGGAATTATATATATGTATATACAAGTATATATTTATATGTGTGCGTGCTAGGTTGCTTCTGTCCTGTCTGACTCTTTGCGACCCTCTGGACTGTAGCCTGCCAGGCTCCTCTGTCCACGGGATTCTCCAGGCAAGAATACTGGAGTGGGTTGCCATTTACTTCTCCAGGGGTTCCTCCTGATTCAGGAATTGAACCCACATATCCTACAGCTCCTGCAGTGCAGGCGAATTCTTTACCACCAAGTCACTGGGGAAGCCCCCCCGCCCCCCACATGTTGCTGTTGTTCAATCGCTAAGCTGTGTCCAACTCTTTGCAACCTCATGGACTGTAGCACGTCAGGCTTCCTTGTCCTCCACTATCTCCCAGAGTTTGCTCAAGTTCATGTCCTTTGAGTTACTGATACTATCTAACCACCTCATCCTCTGCCACCCTCTTCTTTTGCCTTCAATCTTTTCCAGCATCAAGGTCTTTTCCAATGAGTTGGCTCTTCACATCAGGTGGCCAAAGTACTGAAGCTTCAGCTTATATATATATATATGCTTCCTCGGTGGCACAGTGGTAAAGAATCCACCTGCCAATGCAAGAGAAGCAAGAGACACAGTTTGATCCTTGGGTGGGGAAGGTCCCTGGAGTGAAAAATGGCAACCCACTCCAGTGTTCTTGCCTGAAAAATTCCATGGACAGAGGAACCTGGTGGTCCATGGGGTTGTAAAGAGTCAGATACAACTGAATACATGCGCGCACACACACACATAAGGTGAAACAAATAACTAAATGCCTAATGACTTATGATATGTTCGTATTAGTATCCATAAAAAGGTTTGAGACAGATATAGAGATATTGATACGCAAGGATATCTGAGACATTTTATTATGTGAAAAAAGCAAACCAGAGGAAATAATGTCAAATATGACCTTATTTGTGAGCAGAAACAGGATACTCAACTAGTGTGGATTTATGTACATATAGGTTTTACATACAGAAAAGAATGAAGCTGTAAAAGATGGTTATCCTTGAGAATCAGACTGAATGGCTGGAAGGAAGAAGCCCCTTAAAAACTAGTTATGCTTGGGCTTACCTGGTGGCTCAGTGGTAGAGAATCAGCTGCCAATGCAGGGGACATGGGTTGGATCCCTGGTCTGGGAAGATCCCACATGCCATGGGGCAACAAAGCTTGTGTGCTACAACTACTGATGCCCAAGTGCCCCAGAACCCACGCTCACAATGTGAGAAGCCCCTGCAGTGAGAAGCCTGCACACTGCGACTCGAGAGGAGCCCCTGCTCCCTGCACCTAGAGAAAAGCCTCCACAGCGGCAAAGGCCCAACACAGTCTAAATAATAAATACATGATAGTTCTGATTTTCTATACTGATTAAGTATGTTGATGCTGTTTTACATGAGCCATATACACTTTCATAACTTAAAAACAAGTTAGGA
Organism: Budorcas taxicolor; assembly: GCF_023091745.1. NCBI lineage: Eukaryota > Metazoa > Chordata > Mammalia > Artiodactyla > Bovidae > Budorcas > Budorcas taxicolor. Next base: position 53,441,386 of record NC_068912.1, on the reverse strand, counting down.
AAGTTATAAAAGTTGGTAAAAGGCCAGAGTCTACAACAGAGGGCTCTGAGTGCCCTTCCCACTCCTTTCCCTTTCCATTTCAGTGCATACTGCCTGACTTCAAGATTCCAGCATCTGGATTTTTTTTCCTGAGGAGTTTCTTTGCCCTCTGAAGCTCTCTACTTACCCTTAAGTGTGTGTGAGCTCAGCTGTGTCTGACTCTGTGCGACTCTGTCTGATTCCATCTGACTATAGCTCAACAGGCTCCTCTGTCCATGGAACTCTCCAGGCAAGAGTACTGGAGTGGGTTGCCATGCCCTCCTCCAGGAGACCTTCCCAACCCAGGGACTGAACCTGTATCTCTGGTGTCTCCTGCACTGCAGACTGATTCTTTACCCCTGAGCTATCTGGGAAGCCATTTACCCATATGGTAGGCTGGAACTATCAAAGAATGAATGACCCTCAGGAGCACCCTCAACCAATGACTGATAGGAGAGGTGGTGGAAAAATACTCTACTGCCCACAGTGTCTCAGAGTCTTCCCAGTGGGACTAAGTTTCAGTTCTCTAAATGGCAAGTGGCTTGATAATGGCTTTTGTTGATTGCCTTTGCTCCTCTGACTTACTCCTTTACCCTCTTGCCAATATTTCCCTCACCTTCCAAATACCACAAGCACCCATATCCTTGTCTTCCGATAGCTGCTGGAAAAACGAGGACTAGGACAGAGCCTCTCTGTGGTTTCAAGGTGAGAGTTGCACCCAACAATTAATTCAGTGGTTGAGCAGAAATGTCTAGGACCATTTCCCGCAGGTATTTTCCAGGTGTGAGCACTTATAAACTTCTGAAGGATGTTTTGGTTTGTGGAAATCAAGACATCCTTTATACTTTAGATAAACTCTGCTCAAAGTGCTAGGCTGGTGGGCTGCAAGAGTGGGCTCCTCCTGAGTCTTCTGAGAAACAGAGGGAAGTTGAGGGGCCAAGAATCAGCCTTCAAGTATTTAGAGAGGTCACCTTGATGGTTTCTTGGCCTCTCCCATTTCCCTGAGAACATGTTTACTTCAGCCGTATGGTTGGAAGTATATATCATGGGCAGTTGCAGAACCTAAGGCTTTTCCCACAGGTTGTGATGGAAGTGTTTGTCCCAGGTCCTCAGGGTCCCAATCACGATTCTGTTTTACCCACACTGTGTTCCACCAGGATTTATAGAGCTGTCAGCTTATAATTGGACAGAAGGTCTGAGTTCAGTTATGGAAACAGAATTTTATTCGGTTCTTGTGTTTTGAACAGTTGAGCATTTTATGGCTGGGCTGGTGAAAGGTTTTTATGCTATTGGTGTCATGAAACATTTTACAGCAAGGGATAATTGAGTTTTTATTTTTTCACTAGAAAATAATGTTATCAGCTTGGCTTTGGGGACCAAAGCAAGGAAGAGCTCAATTAATGACCAGAATTCAGGGAGACCCGGTAACTGTGAAATCTGCATAGAGACGAATGCAGCAAAACAGCAAGACTAGAGAAAGCAAAACCTAATTTTGATTCTCCTGTAAAATTCTGATGGGAACAATGAAACAGTCAAGGACATTATAAATCCATTCATTTATTTCAAAATTTGCAAAACAAATCCCTTCTCACACATAGTATTTGTACAATATGAAATTATTATTCAATAAGTTGACATTTTAAACCTATTACTGCCTAAACCCATCTATTACTGAGCTATTCAGAGCACTAAGTTAACATTTACCAGAACATTCATCCTCACATCATGGGGAGATCAAGCTGAAATCCTTTATTTCATATTCAGATCTTGCCAGGTCAGGATTGAAATCGGCTACCTTTCTGATACTTTACTGAAAAGCCACTGTGAAATCCACAAAAGAATTATTATCAAGTTACTGCAGTTATTCAGCTAGATGTTGACTTTGATATGTCAAATCTCTGATCTTTAATAGAAAATTGATGGTCGTGCCCTGAGGGTCAGTCATACACACGACCAGGATAGGCCAAGGTTTGCATTAAATTACAGCCAGTCTTGTGGTCTCATTCCCTGGCAGCCAAAGTCAAACAAAGCAAATGGATCCCTTGCTAGTTGAGTCTCTTCATTGTTTTGTGTTGGCATATGGATTTAATTCTGTAATGGGGCACTGCTGGGCACAATCTGCCTTATTGATTTTCTGGAGAGAGTTTTTTCTTAGAGTACCCGGAAGTGCAATAAAAGAAAAGCAACTGGTGCAATTTTTCTTTTCTCCACCTTGGATGGTTGTGTTAGCAGCTGATTGATTCTGCCACTAGAAATCAGATGAAGATATTAAAACTATATCATCAATCAATTTGTTTTTAGAGGATTGGCTTTCTCTGTGTTGGCAGGCTAGAGAAAAGAAAATAGTAATTCCCTTATGTCTCAATCGTGGGGCAGGTTATTTGGCCGTAATGCTCCCTAGATTTGAGCTCTGCTAAAACAAACTCTTTCTGTAATGGTAATGGCTGCTATGCTCCCATTTCCTGTATGGGAGGTGGGAAAGGGAGGGGAAACTGGAGGGGAAGATCATGATATAAAGTCTGTGGTTCTCACAGAGATTCTTGTGTCATTAGAGTTGTTCAGCTGCCTGGCACGAATCATAGACTGTGGAGCTCGAACAGATCCCCATGCCTGTCGCCCTCTTCCTACCCCAATGAGGCAGATGAAGACACTGATCCAGGGAAATTGAGGGCTTTGTACAGAGGGTCAGAGAGAATGAGCGCTCTACTCCAGTCTAGTAGAGAGCTAAGCAAAATGTAAAAAAAGGAATAAAAAATGGCAGTAAAAGTCATTTTTTGATATTGTTATTCTATACTTCAGTTATCTTGTCTGTAAACTCTACCTTCCTCAAAGGTTGTTGTAAGGATTGCATGAGAGGTTCTGGTGGTGTTGGGTAGCTTCTCCTGGGACACAGCTCCCTGGGGATGGGCACCTGGCTCAGGCGGGCTATGGCCACTGTGGGACGGAATTGGCTTCTGACTCTCATCTCCTTTCTGCCTGCTTGGAAGCAGTGATCGTGTTGTACTCAACTGGAGTATGTGGAGGAATGGGTGCAGCACTGTATATGTTGTTTTTGATTGTTTATCCCTTTCCAGGTTCAAAGAGACTGGAAGCATTTTGGTTTCCTGGTGTTTGGTTGGTCAAACTCACTTCTAGCTCCTTTGCTGACAGCCAGGAGAAGAGGATCTTTCCTCTCTAGAGAACATCTATGTGAGGTGTGAACAAGAGCACATTGTCAAACCAGGGGAGGTCAGCATGTCACAGCACATTTTATTCATGCCACGATAGAGACAAGTGTGGAAACAACTCTTCAATGCAGTATGTCATTATAATATTCTCCATTTTAATTATACTGACGATTATATAGTTCTAAAATCCCCTGCTAATGCCACCATGTCTAAAAATATTTTGGAGAGCAGTACTAATAATAGAAATAATATTAATAATAGTACTTACATTTTTTGGGGAAAGTTAATATACACCAAACATTGTGCAAGATATTTACATAGATTTTCCCACTCCAAAGAGGGAGTTCTTTTTTTAATATTCCTGTTCTGAAGATGGGGAAAACAAAGCTCAGGAAAGTGGAATAACTTTCCCAGAGTCCTAAGGTAAGTAGCCATGCCTCCTTCAATTCCAGAAATGTGTGAAGCTGAAGCACCAGCTCTTGGCATCCATGCCTTGGCCATGCTGCTTGCTGGTGCTAGTTTGCACGATGGAAAAAACACAACTTTTTGTTTTCTATGTGCAACGATTCTCTGAAACTTTAAATGGAGGCACAGAAAATAAATTGAAATCTATCCTGTCATTTCTCAGGGTCTTACATTCATTCATTCAATACACATTTGTTAAGACTTTGGTATGTGCAGCAAGCTTGCCAGGGGCTAGGGAGACAAAAGATGGAGAAATCTTGGTTCTTGTCTAATTAATACAGTCAAAATGCAGGCCTGGTTAGCATGGCATGGTAGGGCTGTGAGTAGGATGAAAAAGCCAGCATTTTGCTAAAGAAGAGGATATGAAGAAATCAGGTTGGGTTTTGTAGGGGGCGCTATTCCCCCCCCACCCTCATTCCTTATATTTATGTTCTTTAAGACAGATATTCAGGTTTTTACCTTTGGGGGAAGAAAACACTGAGAGGGTCCTAAAAATATAATTTCAGCAAGGTCTTCTTCCAGGTTTGCAGGGGTGAGCGCTGGAAATGACATTCATCTGGCTCAAAATAAATACTCATTAAATAAATTCAAAATAAGCCACGGGCAGGCTCTTTAAAATCCAGGGTCAACCGAAGCCATCCAAATTTGCAGCTGGCGTTATCCCCTCCCTATCCAAACAGGAGTGTGTTTTAATGAAAGAGGATCACTAAATGTTTTGCCTGCATTTTAAGGCGTCGAACTCTCAGAGAGCGAGTTCTGCCTCACAGCCAGAGCTGGCCCCTTCCTCACCCTGCCCCTTTCATCTCCCTTTGTTCCGTGTCTATGCTGAGGCTGAGATTTCCCCACCTCTCTCTGTCTTACTGTGGCTCTGAAAGATGATTGCCTTCTGGTGAAGCCCTTTCCCCTTCTTCTGTACCCAAGCTCCGTGTTCAATGAACATCAAAAAGCCTTATCATACCCTGATGGTTTAAATCTTTAAACAGAGCGTAACAGCCGGAGTACATCCAGACCGCTCACATCCTAGAGCCTTGTCACTATGTGTTCCTGCAACAATTACCAGGAGAGGGAGGCTGCGGACTGAATCAAGTAGCGAGTGTTGTCTCCCTGGACTCCATGCTGATGCTCTGATCAGGACTTCAGCAAAATTCTGTTTGAAATGAGAATAGACTAATTTTCATCCGACTCTTCTCAGAGGAATCCCATGTGGTCCAACACGCCAAGGGTCATCATTAGAAAACCGCCTTCAAAAGAGCTGAGGCTTCTTGTGGCAAAGCTCTCTCCCTTTGTTAAATTTATAAACATTTATGTAAAAATGTATACATTAATTGTTCAGGCTCTTCTCAGCCTGGAAAGCTATGCCCAGGAAGGTACTTGGGGGGAAATAAACTCATAAAAATACCCCAAGTCAGGATGAAAATGGCCTCGTTTTGACTGAAAATTCAGAAGAATTCAGTGATCAAAGGCGATTCTTACTCCCAGCTGTTCAAAGGGATTTATATTAAAAAAAAAATCAGATGTGACCAAGAATAGAAAAGAACTCATTAAGAGCTTAATGAGATGGTGACAGGTGAAGTCATCAGTTGCTTAAACACTGTAGAGTTGTTGTTTTTTTTTTTTTCTTCTGTAGGAGTCACTCGTTTGTTTTCCTGGATTTGATTTAGATTTCCTATCCATTGTTATCAAATGCAGCAAAAGTTCATCAAAAGAGGAACATTTTTCAGTCCCGAGTTGATGGGCATCTAGGTGATTAAGACATCGTCTTCCCCACTTGCCCCTCACCTCCATGGGAGATGTTTGCAAGCACATCCAGGGAAACAAATAATTGACTTGTTTCTCCTTTCCCACTCTTCACAGGTTTCCTTGGGAGAAAGAACTGGTGAGTGATCACGTACACCAGGAAAGGTATGATTTGGGGAAGTTTAACAATAATCCTCATAAACCCACAAGCGAAGGTAAGTTTTGGGGGTCCCTAGAGACATAAAAATAAGGAGCACTAGGGAGAGAGAGGACTGTGTACCTTTTTATAGCGTTTATTTTGCTACTCAGGTGTTCATAAAATACCAAAACCAAGCAAAAGAAATTTCTTTCTTTTCCCCCTTCTAATTCTCTTAAGCAGCTTAAATCCCCTTTGACTTTCCCCAGGCAAGTCTGGAATCTCTTGCACGTTTCCCGGCTCTGACCTTCCCGACGTTGGTCTCCCAACACTAGTAGCCAGTTTTTTTATTCTTTAAGTGCTAGAGGAGTCATGAAAAATTCAGACACTGGGTTTCCCTGAGACCAATCTGGTGGCTTTTTCTTTGTGCTAACTGCTGCTTTCTATGCATCATTCAAAAGATACATACCAAGTTGTCAGCCCCTGAACTGCTACTCGGTGTTAAACATGAATATTTGTAGCTTAGCAAGGGACTAAATTTAAAAAAAAAATTAATATTTGACAAGCCCAAAGAAAGGCATAACAGGTCCAGAAGTATCCATTTGAAAGCTTTTTTATTTGTAAAAAGTCAAAACTTTTTGTCCAACTGGGGTGATTCTGAGCCACAAAAGGTTTGCTTCGAAAAAGCGCTGATTACTAGACTTCTTCCAGGAACATCGATTATGATTACAGCATCACAAATACAGCAACAAAGTTGTTGTTTTTCTTTTTTAATGTGGATGTAGGAGGAATATTCATTCTACACCCGTGCCACTAATCTTATGTGACCAGAAAGCCAAGCGGGATAATGTAAGACCGCTGCTAGTCGCGCATCAACTATACCTACAATGGCAACATTGCCTTTTCCCACATTTCTTAATTAGAATGAGAATCAGCTTAGAACTAATAGAATCTCTTATTAGTCACAAAAAGAATGGCTGCTCTCCAGTTCAAGTGGCATATCTGCATAACTTATAGCCTTAAGAGCTTATAGTCCCTGGTACTCTTGGCTGACTGCCTTTAACTCTCTCATATTAATGAGTTGTTCTAAATTTAGTCTGCTGTGACAAACTAATATTAATACAGTATTTTATGGCCCACAGCATTGTTAAAACATAGGAATGAAACCCAGAGTCAAAGGGAGGGGGCGAGGGAGTGAGATTACTTTGTGTGATTGTCAAGATAGAAGATAATCCGAGTATGTAGATATTAAGACTTAAATATAATACACTGCTTATGGATTTATATTATGTGAAACATTTTCTATTATTTTAAATCCTGGTGGTATTAGTTTCCTATTTTCAGGGGTTTATAACTTGGCCGTACAAATTCACTCTGGGCTGAAACTTGCAATGCAGGGTCTTAACCTGGGGACATTTTATTTATTTATTTATTTTATTTAGCCAAATGACGAGTCAGTTTGGCCATTTTTAACCCAGGCAAGTGGCCAGGGGGAACACAGGTTTGAAATACACTTTTGTATACAGAACTCTAGTTTCTTTCAAAAAGCGAACACCGAGAAAAGAAAACGATAAAGGACGCAGGGGGTGAATTTTATAAGAAAAGAAAAGCAACAAACTCCGTCGATAAACACGATAAGGGGATTTATTTCCTTAAAAGTAGACTGTACCTTTCAAGTGTACACACTGTGAGTAGTAGCCCACCGACAGGTCCTGGTTCAGGTTGGCACCCATGGGTAGGCAAGCAGATTTGTAGCATCTGCAGAAGGCTTGGATGTGGTTGTGTGCATCATTTATACTTGTCGTTTGTAACCAAGTAATAGAAACATTCAATGCGAGCTCAACCCCTTTCTAGCAAGATGCAATGCTTGCTCTTTAATGAATCCACAACTTCAGAAGAAGAAAAGCGAGTGTCATAGTTATTATCATAGGCAGCGCCAGGCTGCCAGGTGCATCAATCAGGGAGACTGTGAGGTTTTCGTAAGTGAGGAAGTGGTGGGGTGGGAGCTTGTGGCAAAGACTGGTTGGGCAACTCGTTTTTAAAGTCTTATGGGATAGAAGCCTGCTGAAATGAATGAGTGCTGGGTGGTATCATTCTAAGTAAAAGCACTAAAAATTTACTGCAAAGGCAGCTCCGTGGGTGACTCTCAAGATGTGCGGGTGTCCATTTGGCAGGTATTTTAAAAAAGTTTTTTTATGTCTCTAAAAAGAAAGCCTGTGTGGGAAATTACCATTGTATTTCTAGGACATTACATTTTGCAATTTGTAGAAAAACATCATTTTATTGGAAACTGAAATTTTGCTGTTTTCCTTTAATATAGATTTAATTCTATGACACTGAGGTCAGTTGATAAGATTCTTCTCTTTCCTCTGTTCACTCCGTCAGGTCAATGCTGATTAAATCACAGACAAGGCATGTCCTTTCCATACCCAGCTTCTCAGGGAGACCCTGGGAAGGGTTTCCTGCCTGGAATTTCACAAAGAAAGAGAAATTTCTTCATAAAGGGAACAGGAACTGACTGCTCTTGAGAGCAGAAGAAAAACTCAACTGCCCTCACCCAGTAAGAGACTGTCAAGTAGAGGCCAGGAGACCCACGGCAGCAGGCAGAGCCGGAAGGCAGGGCTCATAAATTTTGGCTCTCCAGTTTGGATGACAACATGTTACTGGGTGTAACATGTTACATGTTACTTCAGACATGCATCTGAAGAAACTGAAAAGAACAACAACCATGACAAAGCAGAATGATACAGACATTTCTAAAGCAATTGATTCCTCTGTAATAAAAACATAGTCAAATATAATCCCAGAAAACAGAAATATCCACTTTGAGGTTTCCAGTTTAAGGAGATAACAATTTCTTATTTATTAATTTTTTTGTAGAATTCTTAACCTCATAATAGCCTTCCTGTTAATGGGCTAAAATAAAACATATACCAATATTTAGATGCAAATTAGCAGTAACTATCTGCTAAGGTGAACAACTTCCCCCAGGGCTGCTTAAGATAAAGCCTCAGTCCCTGTTGCTTCATGGTGACCCGTTACATGGCTCATGCTCGGTGAGTGCTGGATTTCATCTCCTTCAAACGTTTGGCTCACATTGTTTAGATTTAGCTATTGGTTCTACATAACAGATGTTGATGGATTTTTGAGCTAAGAAGATGATTTTTTTGCTTTGCCAGAAGAGAAAATAATTTCTGTCTTTTATGCTCCCCCTGCTGAGTTTCACAATGAAAGTGAACACCAGGTAGGGGTAGAGTCTGTCTGATTTTTAAGCTTTTTTGTTCTCGTTTAGTTCTGCATTGTGTCCAACTCTTTTGTGGCCCCATGGAACTGTAGCCTGCCAGGCTCCTCTTAAGCTTTGCTACAGATTTGAATTTGGGCTTCATTTAGCAGGGGTTGGCTTAGTATCTTGAGTCAGGCATGGTTTTAAGAAATCATACATTGATTGTGCGGAAGCTTCAGGTGAGATAATTTACTAGAATCGACAAAATTATTCCACACTCTGAGGAAGTTTTCCCGCCTAGCTGCTCTTTGGGACATAATTCTTCTGCTCATATACTTTGTGGATTGGAGAGGTTGCAAGGGGAACGCTTTATATTACTAGAGCCTCTAGTCAAAATTTAGGACACCTTTCAAAGTTCTCCCACCATTATAACTAAAATTATGTAGCCACTTGAAATTTTAACTTAGTTTAAAAAGCAGCATGCTTGCATAGCTCAATACTCAGAATATAGTGTAAAAAGTCTAGCTTTCAGCCCTGTTTCCCAGATGCCCGGTTCTGTGCTCCTCCTCAGAAGTAACTGGCATTAGCATTGTCTTGTCTGTTCTTTCAGAAACATCCTAGGCCCATATTGTTTTTCCCCTTTTCTAAAATTACAGTGTTCTTCACGCACTGTTCTGTACTTTGGTTTCATTCTCTTACTAACTGATCCTGGAGAGTTTTCCATTTCAAATCATGAGAGCTTTCTCCTTTTGGTGGGGGGGGCAGCACTATTCCATTATAATTGTAACAAAATCTACTTTTCAAAGGATGGAAATTTAATATTTTGCAGTTAAAAACACTGCAGTAAGAATACCCTTGTACATATGCTATGTCACACATATGCAAAAACATCTGTATGAAAAATACCTAGATATGTAATTGCTGGTCAAAGAAACTGTAGATTTGTAACTTTGATGGATGTTAGCAAGTTATCTTCCATGGAGGTTGTACTGATTTATAATCCCTCCGGTGCTGGATGAGAGTGTCGGATTCCTCACAACCTGAGCATGCGGTAAGTGGGTAAGTGGTATTATTAAACAATGAATCTTGTCAATCTGATAGGTAAAAAGAAGATACTTCAGTATAATTTAAATCACAATCCTCCCATTATGAGTTGAGGACACATTTGAAAATGTATTTAATGGCCATTTGTATGTTATTTCCTGTGAACAATGTGTTTATATCTTCAGTTACTACTTTGAACAAGCCAAAACCCATATTTTCCAGCTTGATTCTACAAGCTCATGAATCTGGACTTTGACACTAGAGAGTCCAGTTAGCTTTTAAACTGTTTGGATAGGAGTATTGGGAAAAAAACCAACTCAAGATGATATGAACATGAATGCAATGTGATCTTGTTGAGCCCTTCACTTTGTTTTTTTTTTTTTAAATTATGGGAGTCCTGATTTTATTTGAAGATTTAAAGCAGAGACCAGAAAAAGGATCATTTTTTGAAGCTCTGTATCTCAAAACTTGACTTTTAGAAGAATGCATCTCTGCACATAGATCCCAGGATATGTAGATATTTCTTGCATCTTCTTTTAAATACGGATTGACCCTATAGTCAGTTGACATATATTCATCTACCAATGAAGACCTTAAAGACTGGAGGAATCTATGGTCACTGCACCAGCACGATTTCAATCTTTTTACTGAGGGCTTTACTCTTGTTATTTATTCTTATCTTATTAGCTTAAAATAATTTAAAAAAGAAGTCTAACGTGTATAGGAGAGTACCAGAGAATAAGGGGAGTGGAATCTTATTTCCAGCGCTTGAAATTGTTAGCTTTGTCATACTCTTTTTCAGTCTCTTAAAATAATTATATAATTGGCTAAAGTACCTTCTAACCTTGAGTTTTGTTTCTTTCCCTCTCTACTGAGGGACAACCACTCCCTGTCCATTAAACAATGTGTATGTATATATTTATATACAATCCATGAACAACATATCATATTGTTTTGAGGGCTTCATAAAAATATGAATGGGACAACGGTATTTCATACTGCGTCTTGCATGTTTTACTCAATGCTATATTTTATTTGAAATCTGTTTATGTTGACACAAGAATATCTGCATCCACATTTATGTGTCTATATCTGGCTATCTCCAGGTTATTCTGTTCATTTTTGTGTGTGGTATTTCATGTATGAGGGTACCACATTTTGTTTTTATTTAGCTTGCTGGTATGTATTTAGCTTGCTGCCAGTTTGCTGTAATTTTCAATGTACTTCTGCAAAGATTAGCTCATGAGATCCTTACATAAACTCAGTGACACGTGTGAGACAGGACAAATGAGGGAATTCAAACATAAGAGAGGTTAAGTGACTGCATTAAGGTATTGTTACATTCTCATATAGAACCCAGCATTTCCTAAATCTTCATATAAGGTTTTGCCTTTTATACAGCTTTTTATTCTCCAAAGCATGGAATACAATTTAAAAATTGAAATGGAGCCAACCTACACATAGGTTAAGTTGAGAATATATGTGTGCGTGTGTGTGTGTGTGTGTGTGTATCTGTTTAAAATTTTTTTCTGGATTCGAATTAGTTTCAAGACATTAATCAAGAAATAACTGCCTAAAACACAGACATTTTAATAGATGAATACCAAAACTCCCAACAAATCTTCTCCTAAGCATATTTAAGTTCAGAAAATACGTTAAGGGTCTCTCACATAGCAAGTTTCCTGAACTTAACTATTTTTATAGAAATGTGCTTTTGACATATTGCTGACATTTTTTAATCCAGGATGAGGACTTCAGTAAACTTTTCCCCCAAAACTTCAATTTCTGTTTTCTTTTCAATGACTAAAGCATTTGATTAGAGAGGAAAAGATTAAATCTTTCTCAGGCAACAAGTTTTCTCCTACATACCAAGATGACCATTGGAGGAAGGAAATCTGAAAGTCAATAATACTCAACAAACAATACAGTGCTTTAAAATGAGGAGAAATTTTTGTTTATGGACTGGCTCATTTACTTACAGAATATTTGAACTGAAGGGATCTTAGACTATAGAGGTATAACTTGTCCAAGATGGCTCTAGCAGCTACACCAGAGCACATGAGGACTTTATAATTACAAAGTAACTTAATTTTAAATTTTCTTATTTTTCTGGAAGAAAGAGAGGCATGTTGTTGTGTGGATATGTTCAAAATTAAGAAAGGAGAAAAAAATTTTCTGTTTAGTAAATTTACTAAAATAGGAATATTTCACTTTGCATTTATGGAAAGATTTAATTCAAATACTCGTGCGTGGCTGGTTGCTGAGTGTGGAACGACCATTACTGCATATCTAACTGAGAATGATGTATTGATGAAAGGACAAAACCGTGACAGTGTCATAGTCTTGGTGGAACTGCATCTGAAGAGAGTTATTGGTCTCGTCTTGCTTGCACTACCTTCAAAGGACTTTCAAGGGCTGTGGAACCTTGTCAAAGCTCCTACTTCCTTGGGGAGCCGAGCATTCCTGCCTTCCCAGTATTGGATCAGGTGTAGCTCCTATTGCTTCCAGACAGCCCCATGTCTATCCCCATCTTAAGCATTTGTGACAATGTTTCCTAATGACCTGATTAGTGTGGCTGTCTCCCCTACTTGGCCATAGGAGCCACTGCTTTAGAATCAGGTCCATTTTTCCACCGTTGTATTCCATGTGACTAACAGAGTGCAGGTACTAGGCCAGCAGTCTTAACGATTCGTTAAAAGATGAGTGAGTGTTCAGTAGGAAGATTGTGTCTTAGGAGGAAATTTGCACTGTCAGGATTTACAAAGCTTAGCACACACTTCAAAAATGCTAAATGCCTGTTACTGCTAAATGAGTAAAGTGTACTAAAATTCTATGAAGTTTGAAAGTAGAGATTTTCCTTTATTTCCCTCTATTGAATTAGAAGTGACTAGATGAGATTTCTATTTGAGGATAGAGCAATAAATCTGTATTAAGAACATTAAATTCATGACACAATTATGACAAAATAATTATCTAGAAGTAAAGAATTACTTTATTAGAGCAAATATTCATCACTTTCTCTGTGTGTTTAAAAAAATTGTTTTTTTTTTATTGAGGTATAATTGAAAAATATTGTTTCCAGGTATATAGCTTAATGATCTGATATTTGTATACACTGCAAAGTGATTACCACAATCAGTCTAGTTACCATTTGTCAGCATACAAAATTAACTTTTAGAATTAATCTTCTATTTTTTTTTAATTGACAGAGTAGGAAGCCATATTATGGTTTACTTAATTGCACCTAAATTCTCTAGCTGCATCACTAGCTAAAAGAAATAAATTCAATTTTAATATTAAGTACTATTAGTAGATTATCGAATATGAGAGACTAAAAATATTTAAATGTCACAGAGGTCAAGCCACTCTCCTACTCTCAAGTAATTTTAATAATTTCCCAGTTCTAACATAATTTTATAAAGAAAATTTAGGTATTATCAACAAAGTGGGAATGAAATGGATTTTTAAATCTAGAGTAACTATACCCACTCCAGTGTTCTTGCCTGGAGAATCCCAGGGACGGGGGGGGGCCTGGTTGGCTGCCGTCTGTGGGGTTGCACAGAGTCGGACACGACTGAAGTGACTTAGCAGCAGCAGAGTAACTATGGTTTCTAGTTGAAAGTTCTACTTGATTATCTTATTCAGGTCTCATTTGAAATCCCTAGTTATTTTGTAATCCCAGGGCCTGCTAGAGCCATTTAAAAAGTTTCTCACTAGAGGGCAGCATTTGATTAACTGTTCAAATAGAAGGTTTCCTGGCGGACTGGGAGGATCCATGCATATCACTTGGATTTCTAATTCTATTTGTTGGTCTGGGACCCAATCTGGTTTGATAAGCCTCTAGAAATGAATTTTAGGGATTTTTTCCACTAATAAATATGAACTGTTTTTAGATAGGTATTATAACAGATTCATGGAAGTCATGCTTACCCTAGAGTTTCTATTGCCTACCCTTTTAAATGCACATAAATTATTATATTAAATTATTTATTATTGTAACTGAATAAAACACAAATGGAGTTGCTGGTTTATCAGCCTTCTTTATTTTTTCACCTTTCCAATCACATATATTTACGTGTTTGTTTTAACTATATTATCTATCTCACCTGGAATTTTGTTTTCAGGAGTGGGCCCTACAGAAGTGATGTGGATCACTGCAAGAACAGCTGGTGGAGGAGCTTTCTTGCGGAAGATGGTCTTCCTTTGATGTGAGCCTTGAGGATAACAGAAGATGCTCAGGGACCAATGCTTTCCACATCCCAGAGAGCATGCCCAGGGGCTGGTCCACTGGGTGAGATTTAAGGCTTAACAAGTAGCCTCATCCTTGATTTTCAGGGTCAGGAGAGTAAACCATTGCTTGGTTCTCATTATATTCCATCACTGTTGGTATAAAACCTCTTTTTTATTTTCCAACATACAGCTGAATATATAGTGGACACATCTGGGCTACATAGCTCTTCATGGAGATTAGGTATGACAGCCAATTATTTAACTGCATCCTACCATTTGTTAATAAGACCATTGTTATTGAAGCCAACATTGGAGAAAATAGCATTATTTTAAGTGGTCATTATGTCGTCTTGAAAAAAATATGGTGATTTATCGCTTGAAGAAACGTTTAAACACTCTCAAAAAGAAATTTACACCCACAAATATCCAGGTGTAGACACACATACACAAATGTATATAATGTGCCCTTGAATTTATATTTGCAAATTTTGATTTAAATTTATTTTAGTTGTGAAATGTTTTCTAGGTGAAAAAGAAAACAACATTTGGATATTTATAACAGAAAGAGACACTTGTTCTTCCTGGTTCAGTTTATGTTTGGATGAATTATCAAAAACCTTTAAAATGTTCCTTGGAGGTGTTCTACTTGTCTTCTGATGACTAGACCATTCAGGTATGACCTAAATCAAATCCCTTCAGATTATACAGTGGAAGTAAGAAATAGATTTAAGGGACTAGATCTGATAGAGTGCCTGATGAACTATGGATGGAGGTTCGTGACATTGTACAGGAGACAGGGATCAAGACCATCCCCATGGAAAAGAAATGCAAAAAAGCAAAATGGCTGTCTGAGGAGGCCTTACAAATAGCTGTGAAAAGAAGAGAAGCGAAAAGCAAAGGAGAAAAGGAAAGATGTAAGCATCTGAATGCAGAGTTCCAAAGAATAGCAAGAAGAGATAAGAAAGCCTTCCTCAGTGATCAATGCAAAGAAATAGAGGAAAACAACAGAATGGGAAAGACTAGAGATCTCTTCAAGAAAATCAGAGATACCAAGGGAACATTTCATGCAAATATGGGCTCGATAAAGGACAGAAATGGGATGGACCTAACAGAAACAGAAGATATTAAGAAGAGGTGGCAAGAATACACAGAAGAACTGTACAAAAAAGATCTTCACAACCCAGATAATCATGATGGTGTGATCACTCACGTAGAGCCAGACATCCTGGAATGTGAAGTCAAGTGGGCCTTAGAAAGCATCACTATGAACAAAGCTAGTGGAGGTGATGGAATTCCAGTTGAGCTATTTCAAATCCTGAAGGAGGATGCTGTGAAAGTGCTGCACTCAATATGTCAGCACATTAGGAAAACTCAGCAGTGGGCACAGGACTGGAAAAGGTCAGTTTTCATTCTAATCCCAAAGAAAGACAATGCCAAAGAATGCTCAAACTACTGCACAATTGCACTCATCTCACATGCTAGTAAGGTAATGCTCAAAATTCTCCAAGCCAGGCTTCAACAGTATGTGATCCGTGAACTTCCTGATGTTCAAACTGGTTTTAGAAAAGGCAGAGGAACCAGAGATCATATTGCCAACATCCGCTGGATCATGGAAAAAGCAAGAGAGTTTCAGGAAAACATCGATTTCTGCTTTATTGACTATGCCAAAGCCTTTGACTGTGTGGATCACAATAAACTGTGGAAAATTCTGAGAGAGATGGGAATACCAGACCACCTGACCTGCCTCTATGCAGGTCAGGAAGCAATGGTTAGAACTGGACATGGAACAACAGACTGATTCCAAATAGGAAAAGGAGTACATCAAGGCTGAATATTGTCACCCTGCTTATTTAACTTCTATGCAGAGTACATCATGAGAAACGCTGGGCTGGAAGAAACACAAGCTGGAATCAAGATTGGTGGGAGAAATATCAACAACCTCAGATATGCAGATAACACCACCCTTATAGCAGAAAGTGAAGAGGAACTAAAAAGCCTCTTGATGAAATGAAAGAGGAGAGTGAAAAAGTTGGCTTAAAGCTCAACGTTCAGAAAACGAAGATCATGACATCTGGTCCCATTACTTCATGGCAAATAGATGGGGAAAGAGTGGAAACAGTGTCAGATTTTATTTTTTGGGGGTCCAAAATCACTGCAGATGGTGACCGCAGCCATGAAATTAAAAGACACTTACTTCTTGGAAGGAAAGTTATGACCAATTTAGATACCATATTCAAAAGCAGAGAGAGTACTTTGCCAACAAAGGTCCGACTAGTCAAGGCTTGGTTTTTCCAGTAGTCATGTATGGTTGTGAGAGTTGGACTGTGAAGAAGGCTGAGCACCAAAGAATTTATGCTTTTGAGCTGTGGTGTTGGAGAAGACTCTTGAGAGTCCCTTGGACTGCAAGGAGATCCAACCAGTCCATTCTAAAGGAGATTGGTCCTGGGTGTTCTTTGGAAGGACTGATGCTAAAACTGAAATTCCAGTACTTTGGCCACCTCATGTGAAGAGTTGACTCATTGGAAAAGACTCTGATGCTGGGAGGGATTAGGGGCAGGAGGAAAAGGGGATGACAGAGGATGAGATGGCTGGATGGCATCACCGAGTCAATGGACGTGAGTTTGGGTGAACTCCAGGAGTTGGTGATGGACAGGGAGGCCTGGCGTGCTGCGATTTATGGGGTTGCAAAGAGTCGAACACAACTGAGCGACTGAACTGAACTGAACTCTCAGGCAGGTAGAGTGCCAGGCACTAGAGATGCAGAGGTTAAAAAGAAACAAAACACCATTCTTGCCTTCAAAAAGCTCATAGTCAAGTACAGGCAATAAAGGAGTCAATTCCTTAATGTGGTTCAGTGTGACAAGTGCTTTGACAGGAGACAATCCATGAATATTATGGAATCATCGTGAATGGGCATCTAAACTCTTAAGGATAAGGGAGGAATTGCCTAGTAAATGATGCATGAAGGAACAGGTAGGAGTTACAAGAGGAAGGAGAGAATGAAGATGGGGAGAAGGGCATTGCAGACAGAAGCAAAAGCTTGTGTGATGTAATGGGAGCAAAAAACAGTTTGCAGGTTTGGGGATTACAAGTAGTCACATTTGTTTGGAACAGAGAAATTCTGTGGAATTAGGGAGGCTGGAGAGTTAGGCAGGGGCTTAATCATGAAAGGCTTTCCTGAAGACCTTAACATCATTTCTCTCTAGTTGCCCCTGTTATCAACCTGGGTAGCAATTTGGGCTCCCCACATTATTACTGTTGGGACAACATATTTGGAGACCCAAGGGATCAAAGAGAAGCATCGGCAATGAAGGGAAAGAGAGAGAAGAACTAATACTCAGAATAGTGGTTAAAAATATGAAACCTGCCTAGGTTCTAATCTCAACCCTGTTACGTGCTAGCTGTGTCCATTGGGAAGATTACTGAGCTTCTCTGTACCCCAGGCTTCTCATCCTTGGGATAAAAATAATCCCTATCTCAACAGGGTTACTACAAGGATCAAACAGCTGATGGTTGTAAAGCTATTAGAACTGTGCCTTCTTAATTAACATAATAATAAATATGTTTATAAATAAAATATCAAATGCCTATTGTGAACTTGGCATTTTCATAGACGTCACGTCACATTGATCTTCACTCTAGCAATGTGAGTCACCTATTTCCACAGATTTCAAACAAGCAAAAATTGAGGTTAAAAAGGAGTTGGTAAATGGCCCAAGAGCACACAGAGGGGAACTCTGAACCAGAGCCTGTGGTTTCACCTGGGAAAGGGACTGGTAAGTGTTCATTTAAATGGCATGACTCTGGTCTGCGCTGGAGACCAGCGGCACCTCAGAAGCTGCCCCGGGAGTTGGAAGACCTTCTAAAGCTGGAGCTCATGTGTGGTGAAGGAGACACAAGGGTTGTGGGTCGGCCTCTCACTCCTGGTGGTCCTGAGTGCAGTCCTCACCTGGGGCGGTCGGGCCCTTGTCTTAGAGAAAATTGCCCTCCCCAAGGGTGTGAGCAAAACCCCTTCCAGAGAGACATGTTACAGAGGCGATAGTTTAACAATGAAGGCTCCTTTCAGAAGCACTAGGGAAGACTCCAAAGTTATCAGTTATTGAATTGGTCCTGGAGTAAGAGGTTTGGGATTTCTTTATGTGTTCTCCAGGTCTATGGTCAGTTGGTATTACAGGGGCAGGGGTTAAGAATCTGGACTTTGGAGGCATACTAACTGAAGTTCCAGCCCCAAATGTGATGCGTAAATGCGCGGCGAACACCCAGGACTTGCTGAGTGTGTGGTGAGCACATACCAGGACCAGCCTTGGGCACTTTATATAAATGACCTCGTTTAGTCCTCACTGCCTGTCAGAGTTACCATTATACTCTTGTCCTACAGTCAAGGAGACTAAGACTCAGTTAATTTAAGCACGGTAGCTTAAAGCATTGGTTCCAGCTTCAGGTTGCCTGAGAATGAATCTTAAAATAACTTACAGGCTGGACAAGCTAAGGTGAGCTACTGAACCTTTCTGAGCTTGAGTTCCTCATTGGTAAAAGCCAAAAATTATGACCTAATTCCAAAGGTGGAGGTTGCACTAAGAGAAAGAGAACATATATGGTACCTAACACAGTGCCTGGTGCACAGTAGGCATAGTAAATAGAGGGAATCTTCTGCCTGTCTGTCCGCACGGGCTCAGCATCTGGAGCTCGAGACTGGGTGCAGTGCCTTCCATAATTGCTTCCTCTCATTACTAGCATCATCCCTCAAGGAGCTCCCATTATGGGCATGGTGGAAGGACAAGACACATCATATAAACCAAATGCCTGTGGGACTGGGAACATACACCAGGAGAAAGAGCAGGATTGTGCCATCCTGGTCTGGGGTGGGTTGGGTACGCTTTATAGGGACATGGATGCGATGGCCAATGCTTATCTGGTGAGCTTACCTGGTACTTCCCTTTTTCGGGCATGATATGTATGCTCATTCTATATATAAGTAAACTGAGGCACAGATCTGCAAAATAACAAGAAAGAGGCAGGATTCAAGCCTATGTGGTCAATTCCTGGATCTCTGTGTTTGTGAATTGAGCCTTGAATTGTACACTGACAGCTGTAACAGCAGTAGTAGTAGTAACTTTTTTTCTTTTTTAAAAAAGTACTTGCTATATTCACTTTTGTACATGATCATATTTAATTATTACAATAACCTGGTGGAGCACGATTATGACTCATGCGTTGAGGATAATGAAATAAAATTTTAGAATTTGCCATTTAACAAATGATGAAGAAACTTGCCAGGACCTGCTAATATTCAGCAGCAAATCTGGAATTCGAACCTAGGTTGAACTGGCTCCAAAGTCAATGCACTTTCTGCTTGCTCTCTTTGTCTGACGTAAAGTACATATGAGGAAGGAGCCACTCTAGGTAGCCATGGAGACTGGACTGTGTGTGGCATTGAAAAGACTGGTAGGGACTACAGTTTGGCTAGAGGGGTGTGTGTGTGTGTTCACCTACACGTATACACACAGGTGTGTGACAGGGGATAATGAAACAAAGCTTAAGAGATGATGCTGGCATTTGAAACAAGACAACAATTGAAGCCCTTCAATAGTCAATGAAGGACTTCCCTGGTAGTACAGTGAATAAGAATCTGCTGCCAGTGCAGGGGACATGGGTTTGATCCCTTGTCTGGGAAGATTCCACATGCCTTGGAGCAGCTAAGTCTGTGAGCCACAACTTCTCAGCCCATGTTCTTCAGCTACCGAAGCCCATGAGCCTAGAGCTTGTGCTCGGCAACAAGAGAAGCCACCGCAATGAGAAGCCTGTGCACTGCAACAGAGTAAGCCCTCCTCGCTGCAACTAGAGAAAGCCCATGCACAGAGCCATTTAGCATTTGCCATTTAATGGTTGCCAGAGCAACCAAAAATAATAAATAAATACTTTTTAAAAAGCAGTCAATGACATCAGGCCTAAGTAAGGGGTATTTTCTCCAAGCCATCCTGATCCTA
The DNA here is from genome assembly GCF_023091745.1 of Budorcas taxicolor. Lineage (NCBI taxonomy): Eukaryota > Metazoa > Chordata > Mammalia > Artiodactyla > Bovidae > Budorcas > Budorcas taxicolor. Next base: position 53,421,379 of record NC_068912.1, on the reverse strand, counting down.
AGACGTAACCTCTGTTAATTGTCCCAAGCTTGCTCCAAATCGTCTAAAGTTTTCTTCCTTGCCTCCATTTTATAAAAAAAGTTTGATCTAACAGTAGAGCTACCAGATTTAGCAAATAAAAACTCAGAGCACCAGCTAAATTAGAATTTCAAATGAACAAGTAATTTTTTAGTTTAAATATCTCCCATGTTGTATAGATGGCAACCACACAGAAGAGGCCTGTACAAAGTCACATTTCTCTTCGAGGGAGCCTCTCCAGAGGCGAGGACCCAGCCCTGCTGACAGCTTAATAAGTTGCATCTCCACTTTTCAGGGAAGGTTCCCGCAAATGGTCCTCTAGCCTCTGACCTGTGTTTTGTCACCCAGAAGAAGTCTGGCTGTCCATGCTTCACCTCCTTTAACCCCATAACTCTGTGTCTGATGACAAATTAGAAAAAGGGATACAGAATAAAAACCAGCTTTGATGATATCACTTCAGTGATTGTCAGTAGATATGCTACCTTGTAAACCAGCAAATCGTGAGTTCTCCATATGGCTCTGCTCCCTACCAGGGGGTCTTCTTGCAAATAAGGCATCATTGACTGCGTCACTGGGCCTACTTTCAAAACCTCTCTTTGCTTCTCTCCATGGCCCAGCCTGTCTGAACATGGCATACGTCCTTCGATGTGGGCTGGCTGCCAGCAGAGCAGATGGCTGTGAACCTTGACATGCCAGGAAACCATTAGGTTCATCAGTGTGGGCAACAGGGGGTGAATTCTCTCTGAAAATGTGAAACTAACAACTGTGCAGGGCAAGGGGCAGATGCCCTCTTGATCCAGGTGGGCTGACCTTTCAGTCCCAGATACGGTCTCTGCAGAGCTGCGGGCTTAAAGCATGGCATGAAGGAGTGATCTCAGAAAAGACTTGTGAGAGGAAGAGTCGGCTGCAGTGGACAGAAAGCTTCATTTTTGCTTGGCTGGAGGGCTGTGGGGGCCAGGGCTGCTTGTGGGTAACAGATAGTGGATTCACCAGGAGCCTGCTTTCCACTTCTGTTGAGTAATCCCCTGTAGAGAACCAGCAGGCCCGCCAGAGGACAGGCTGTTTTCTAGTTTCTTACACTGGAGGTCACATTTTCCCCTTAAACTTGAGTCCTTTGGCATCTATGTTCTGTGACAACCTTAGTTCTGTGGCAGCAGACCCAAAAAGGTAAAATAAAAGCTGCTGCTGCTGCTAAGTCGCTTCAGTCGTGTCTAACTCTGTGCGACCCCATAGACGGCAGCCCACTAGGCTCCCTTGTCCCTGGGATTCTCCAGGCAAGAATACTGGAGTGGGTTGCCATTTCCTTCTCCAATGCATGAAAGTGAAAAGTGAAAGTGAAGTTGCTCAGTAGTGCCGAACTCTTAGCAACCCCATGGACTGCAGCCTAATAGGCTCCTCCGTCCATGGAATTTTCCAGGCAAGAGTTCCCTGAAATTGCTGGTGAGGATTGAAGGAGGCAGCAGATAAACTTTATTGAAATGATATATAGGAGTTTACTTTGTTTGCTTATAATCTTTAATTTATTTCCTCCTTAAAAATGCTTAATAGAAAAATTGCAAATATGTATAAGAAAATGGAAGTCTCTTTTTACCCACACACCCAAGAGACAATAATTTTTTAATAATTTGTTGTATATTTGTGGCAAACATTTTCCCTCGAATAGTGGATGACCTCTTTGAAATCATAGTTTTCTTTTGATCAAACAACCTAGTTTAAAAAAAAATATATTCCCATTGAGGGAGAAGTCAATAAAGATATATATTTATTTGGTGAGAACTAAACTTTTTAGCTTATATGCAGAGTACATCATGAGAAACGCTGGGCTGGAAGAAGTACAAGCTGGAATCAAGATTGCCGGGAGAAATATCAATCACCTCAGATGTGCAGATGACACCACCCTTATGGCAGAAAGTGAAGAGGAACTAAAAAGCCTCTTGATGAAATGAAAGAGGAGAGTGAAAAAGTTGGCTTAAAGCTCAACATTCAGAAAACGAAGATCATGGCATCTGGTCCCATCACTTCTTCGGAAATAGATGGGGAAACAGTGGAAACAGTGTCAGACTTTATCTTTTTGGGCTCCAAAATCACTGCAGATGATGACTGCAGCCATGAAATTAAAAGATGCTTACTCCTTGGAAGAAAAGTTGACCAACCTAGATAGCATATTGAAAAGCAGAGACATTACTTTGCCAACAAAGGTCCGTCTAGTCAAGGCTTGGTTTTTCCAGTGGTCATGTATGGATGTGAGAGTTGGACTGTGAAGAAAGCTGAGCACTGAAGAATTGATGCTTTTGAACTGTGGTGTTGGAGAAGACTCTTGAGAGTCCCTTGGACTGCAAGGAGATCCAACCAGTCCATTCTAAAGAGATCAGTCCTGGGTGTTCTTTGGAAGGAATGATGCTAAAGCTGAAACTCCAGTACTTTGGCCACCTCATGCGATGAGTTGACTCATTGGAAAAGACTCTGATGCTGGGAGGGATTGAGGGCAGGAGGAGAAGGGGACGACAGAGGATGAGATGGCTGGATGGTATCACCGACTAGATAGACATGAGTTTGAGTGAACTCCGGGAGTTGGTGATGGACAGGGAGGCCTGGCGTGCTGCGATTCATGGGGTTGCAAAGAGTCGGACATGACAGTGACTGAACAACAGCATGTTAATAGCAGCACTATTTACAATAGCCAAGATATGAAAACCACCTGAGTGTCCATCAACAGATAAATGGATAAAGAAGGTATGGTAATATATACACAATGGGATACTACTCAGCCGTAAAGAAGAATGAAAATTTCCATTAATGACAACATGGATGGACCTAGAGTATATTATGCTTAGTGAAATGTCAGACAGAGAAAGGCAAAAATAAAACAAATGAAAGACTATAACAAGAGAGAAACAAACTCTTAGAAACAGAGAACAAGCCAGTAGTTACCAGTCGGGAGAAAAGTGGTAGGAGAAGCAAGAGAGGGGAAGGGAATCAGAGGAACAAACTACTAGGTATGAAAGAAATAAGACCCGAGAATGTCATGTACGTCACAGGGAATAGAGCCAATACTTTATAATAACTTAAAAAAGAAATCAGTTCTCTCTTTCTTTCTCTTCATCCAATCAGTCCCCAAGACTAAAATATTTTATTACCTAAATATTTCTGAAGTCTTTGGTTTCAAGTGCATCCATATCACCTAAATTCAGTCCCTGAAGATGTGCCAGTTTCATCTTGCAATTTCAGTAAAAACTTTTCACCACAGCCAGCTGAAACCGTGCTGTCCTAGCACTCTGTGACCTGGCTTAACCCAGGAGTAAGAACCATGAGATCATGGAGGACATGTTGCTTCTCCTCTCCAGGAAATTCTTCCAAAAGTCATTTCTTTTAGCTGAAATATTTGATAAGATGTAGTTCCTGAAAAGTACCTTCAGAGCAGCGGGTATATAGTGCCACATAAATAGTTATGTCTATTTAAACAGACAGTTAAGCAAAGGGCGACTTGTGAAAGCTGAGCGAGGAAGTCTACTTGGAGAGAAAGGCTCTGTCTTTGCTTGAACAGAAGCCAAGAGAGCATCTATAGATGGGCTCAGATTTCAACTCAGAAAATACTTTTGAATCTGTTCAAATGTCAAAACAAATGTGTAATTGAGGGCCCAGAGTTTTACTCCATCTGCTAAGGCTAGCCTGGAAAATGTTGAAACAGATTTAATTAGATGCCTGACTTTACCTTTTAAAAAACCCTCAGATACATGCTAGTTTTGGCAGTCCTGTGTGTTGATATGCCATAACCCCCAAGATAAACACACATTCGGGTACATCTTTCATGTAAATACTGCCTTTGCAGTGTGTGGGGTCTTCGTGCGTCGTTGTGGTGCACGGACTCTCTAGTTGTGGTGTGCGGTCTCAGCAGTTGTGTTGTGAGAGTTCCAGAGCGACCTGGCTCCAAAAGTTGTGGAATGTGGGCTCTCCAGTTGTGGCACATGGGTTCTGGAGCATGTGGGCTCAGTAGTTGTGGTTTGCAGACTTAGTTGCTTTGAGGAATGTGGGATCTTAGTTCCCCAACTAGGGATCGAACCTGCATCCCTTGCATTGCAAGGCAGATTCTTAACCACTGGACCATCAGGGAAGCCCCTAAACTGCTTTTTCTTAAGCGTTGGTATTTCAGGTGGTAAAAGATGAAATGGATTTTCAAATGCAAAATGTTTATTTGGTTTATCACTCGTTTATTGTCCTTGAACTTTCTTGCCAGGGCAGAGTCTGAATACACACAAAGGACCAGGTGGGTTTCTGGCTTAGAAGAATGTAGAAAATGAATCTTTTATTTCACTGCATCCTAAAAGTTTATTTCTAAAGAATGACCAGCTGTTTCTTTCCACAATGAAGGAAGAACAAAACCAGAGTGGGTTTAAGCGTTGGCTAGAGAAAATGGCAACCCACTCCAGTACTCTTGCCTGGAGAATCCCATGGAGGCAGGAGCCTGATAGGCTACAGTCCATGGGGTCGCAAAGAGTCAGACACAACTGAGCGACTTCACACACACACACACACACACACACACACTCAGAGAAAATTTGGTTGGAGGCAATGAAGAAGCCCCTAGCGAAGTTTATTAAATCCTGGCCTGAGCAATGGTGTGTGTGTATGTGGGTATGTGTATGTGGTGTGTGTTGGTGACTCTTCTAAGGGAAAGGATCTTTAAAAATTTCCCAGATTTATTCTTTGGGTTGGTATAAGTCAGATTTTGATTGTGGGCAGGGATGAAAGTACATGGCTGTGCTGACCACCCGTATCTTCCTAACACTATTTCTGATGATTTTATTCTGGGAATCCCAGGTGTTCAGGACCCTCAGCACCTGGTCCATCTGTAGGGTGTGGAGGGAGAGCCTGCAGGTCATCTCCACCCCACCCTCTGGGTGTCCCCCCCTCCCACAGAGAGCCCATCACTCTGGCTCTTCCCTGTCCGTGAGATCTCAGGGGAGGAAGAGTTTCCTGTTGCCAGTGTGTTGCTGCTTAAAGATTTTCCAGGATTTTTAAGTGTAATCCCCAAGGTGCTGTTAAACACACAACATTAAGTGCAGCACTGGAGGGAGGCAGTGGGATTTAAGTTTCCTCTGAGACGATCACTTTTATTAAAGGCGCTCTCTTACCCAAGGAAAGAAAGAAGAGAGACAGTAAAGAACCAACAGTGGTTAAATAAGAGTTAGTGTGCAGTCTGCTTGCCAAGAATAGTTGCAGAAATGTTGGGAAATAATTTGGGCACAAGGGGAGCAGGTCAAATAATTAGAAGTCCAGGTTTATGATGCCACATGTAATATGGTCCTTGGGGCTCTTTTTTCCTAGAACTCTTGGATTGAATTCTGCATGTGATATATCCTTTCAAGAACGTTGAGAAGCTAACATACAGATTAAAGTGGCCTGCTGTATTAATAGGCATTATAACAAGGAATAGTGTCCAGTGACTGGGGTGAAGCGGCAGAGGTATGCACATGATATGTAGAGAGATGTTCCTATCTCATTAAAATAAGTTTATACATGGCTAGAGTGGATAGTGTGAATGTACATTGGTCCAAATGATCCTGGAGCTGGGATGAGCAAATAAACAACCCATGCCAAAACAAAAGACAAAAGAAGCTCAGATTCTCTGATATTGAAGGGTGAGGAATATTAACAAAAGTAATATGAACTTGTCAACAAATCTTGGGAAAAAGCAGAACCAGTAAAAATGTACTTCCTAGAATTTCAGGTGAAGTAAATTTCAGTCCAATTAGAAGCAGTTAATAATAAGCATTGAGTTCATAATCTTAAGTAAGTGAAAATAGAAATGACTTTTTAAAGAAGTAAAGAAAAATTCATGAATGGCAGGCTCATGAAAGAGAATTAAAGAAAATACTGATTTTTTGACAGATTACTGTTGACCCCAGGATTGATGTCAGGCAGGGACAGCCCTTGTCTCTCTGAATTAAATCCCTATCTCCATAGTTGTGGCCTGCCCTCTCTTCCTTATATAAAGAATGATTTTCTTCCCACTTTGTCTAGCTGATGAGCTCCTATTGATGCTTCACAGCCTACTTTAGGTTGTCCTTGTGACTCTCTCTGACTGATCCTATTTCCTGCATAGTTGTCCAGTCCTTTCCTTTTCTCAACTACATGCTATGTTCAAACCACTATGAGGGCACGAACTACATTCTGACTGTGTGTCCACCTCTCACCTCTCTCCTTTGCTTGATGGCGGGCTGCCCTCTGCCATTGGTATTGAGCATGTTCTAAAAGAGAACCTCACTGTCTACAGCATTTTTAAACTAAAGGCCTAACACTCCCTTTTAGGATTCCATTTTTATAGCCATTTTAGATCCAATTCAGAGCTTATATTTTTTTAAATGAAGTCATCACATAGACAATTTGTGCTAATTCTGATTAGAAAAAAGTAAAAGCTCAAATATTTATTTGTTTAGAGCTTCTGTGAAAGATTTCTAATGGCCCCTCAAGTTGTCTCCTTCTCCCCAAAATTCTCTAAAAATATCCTCTCAAAGCACAGGCTGAGTTACGTCACCCTCTTCTTTCACAATTTAGATGATCCTCATTATCAGTAGAGTCACTCTTCAGTAGGACACTCAGGGCCCTTTGACATGACTCCCACTGGCCTTTCACACCTCTTCTGCCACTTTGTCCTATGGTATCACTATTCCCGGTGTGACATGTCACTTAGAATCTCTTTCTTCTCACCTGCCTAGTCTTTCTTCCTCCACCTCCCTCATTGCCTAGTGCAACTGTTACCCCAACTGCCCCCAATATCCTTTCTTATTGGAGATTATCTCTATTTAGTAGCTTTTAACATGCCTTTTCGATGGACGTGAGTCTGAGTGAACTCCGGGAGTTGGTGATGGACAGGGAGGCCTGGCGTGCTGCAATTCATGGGGTCGCAAAGAGTTGGACACGACTGAGCAACTGAACTGAACTGAACTGAAGATGCCTTTTATGTATTCTCCCCACCACCAGACTAAGTTCATTGAGCCTTTGAAATCCCTAGCGCAGTGCCTGGCACTGAGCTGACAAACAGTATATTGTGGTTTTCATCTCCTACCCCTGTTATTGTTCAAATATGTGATACTAAGAGTTGCAAATACTGAGAAGAAGAGGCTAAATATATTAGATTGGAAAACAAATTGAATATCTTCCTATTTCATTTCTCCTCAAGAATGAAGGTGAAACAGATGGAAATGTCTGCATTTAGAGGATGTTTCCATAAATTATTCTGCATAAAAGACACCTAGGAGTCCACTCCGTCATGAGAACTCAGGCCATTCAGCCTTTGTTTTATTGATTGTTCAGTTATCTTGTCACAGATGGGCACAAAATAATGCTCATTGGATGAAGCTTATCTAAGGGCACCTTTTTAAGAAACTAAAAGAAATATCTGGGAAGGTATAAAGATGATACAGAAGCCTTAGGAAAGGGAGATTAAAAGTTTTATACATACATCAAAAGAAATAATTGAACCAGTCCTTAAGCACTTGATGAGAAAATATACGATATTATTTATCTTTCAAGATGGCACAGAATCATAAACCTGCCTCCTACTATCAATATTCAAAGAACACTTTCAGTAAGTAGGTATTGAGTGCTCCTACATGCTAGGCATTCTGAATGGGGCTGGGGAAAGCAACACCACCTCCATCCCAGTGGCCCTTGCAGTCCAGTAGAGGAGAGAGATGTGTGATGATATTACTACAGTTAGGGCTTCCCTCATTACTCAGTTGGTAAAGAATCCGCCTGCAATGCAGGAGACCTGGGTTCGGTTCCTGGGTCGGGAAGATCCCCTGGAGAAGGAAATGGCAACCCACTCCAGTATTCTTGCCTGGAGAATCCTATGAACAGAGGAGCCTGGTGGGCTACAGTCCATGGGGTCGCAAGAGTCGGACACGACTTAGAAACTAAACCACCACCGTCACTACAATAGAGGAAGTTCAGGGATTCCAAAGAGGCACAGATCAAAAGTGGGTGTGCACCTCCAGCGGACTGGGTCTCCGATGGCTTCACAGGCACACTTGAGTGGCATCACCTGTTTCCACTGTGCTGGCTCTCTGCTGTGGTGTGTGGGCTCCTGGTCGCAACATTCAGGCTCTAGAGCACATGCGCTTCAGAGCACACAGGCACAGAGGTTGTGGTGGATAGGCTTGGTTGCCTAGATCAGGCATCAGACCTGCCTAACCTGCACTGGAAGGCAGACTCTTGCCCACTGGACCATGAGGGAAGTCCCTTGAGTTGTAACTTGAAAGATGAGTAGATGTTCACCAAGTCCCAGGGGAAGGTATTCTTGGTGAAGGAAATGGCCCACATAAAGCCAAAGTAATGTGAAACCTGCTTGTGATATAGAGTAGGTTTCATGAGTGTTTGCATCAAGTAACTTCATTTTCCAGAGAATAAACATTGGTATCTAATCCCTTTCACTGGGGAGTGGCTAGGTTTCAGTATCAATGTAGATCTAAGTGGACCTTAGTCCTACCTGTTTAGAAGCAGCTGAGCTGCTCTGCACATCTTATTTTAGAGGCATCTCCCACTCCTAATTAAGGTGAGAACTTCCTTAGACATTCTTACTCTTGCTAACCTGCACTCTCATAAGTGGAAGTAGACAGATGGAACTTGGGGTTGCCAAACAGAGAGGCTGGTTTGCTCCCTGAGTAAATGCAGTGATTGGATAAGGTATGGGGGTAGTGACCTGCATTGATCTGTGGCTTGTCTGCTTGAGATCCAATCTGGCTCTATTCCTAAAAGAGCTATTAGTTTCTTCAGCACTGTAGTTGCTCTGTCCAGTTCACTGGCTCTGGAAACTTGCGTGATATGCTGGAGAACTTTTGCTTGATGACTGGGAACTTTGAACCTGCTGCTCAGTTGTTCTTTGGGCAAACTACAGGTCATTTGAATATGGTGAGTTGGCTGAATCAGGATCTTTCACTGGAGTGGTCCAAACGGAGCCAGAAAAGAGATACAAGAAAGAGGGCTGGACTCCCACAAGTTAATGGATTGCCTTGTTGCTCTGTTTTGTTTTCTCTTTTCTCCCCAGACATCCCTAAGCCTGTAGCAGCAAATCAGTATCACAGCGAGTCAGTTATGAAAAGCCAAAGAGTCTTTTGTCTTCTGTTCACATTTGGATAAAACATCTTTGTTTATGACTGCATAACATCGTTTTAGTATATGCAGCTAGTAATAGCAATGTGTCATCTGGAATTAATTTTGATTCATGGCCAAGAACCCTAAGACATAGGCTGATGAACTGTCCCTGATGTTTTGAGTGAGCAAGCTCCTTGTTTGGCTGGTCATGTGCCCATTGGCTGATCCGTGAATTCCCCAGCATATCGTACAAATCTGGCTTAATCTGTAAAAGGAGAAGGGAACCATGATTTCAACTACTGCCGCTGCTGCTGCTGCTAAGTCACTTCAGTCATGTCCGACTCTGTGCGACCCCATAGACGGCAGCCCACCAGGCTCCCCTGTCCCTGGGATTCTCCAGGCGAGAACACTGGAGTGGGTTGCCATTTCCTTCTCCAATGCATGAAAGTGAAAAGTGAAAGTGAAGTCGCTCAGTCATGTCCGACCCTCAGCAACCCCATGGACTGCAGCCTACCAGGCTCCTCTGTCCACGATATCAGACTGAAAGTGAAAGTGAAAGTGAAGTCGCTCAGTCGTGTCCGACTCTTTGCGACCCCATGAACTGTAGCCTACCAGCTCCTCCGTCCATGGGATTTTCCGGGCAAAGGTACTGGAGTGGGTTGCCATTTCTGACTAGCAGGGCTAAAAATGGCATGGCTACCTAGAGAGATCTTGCAGGTTAAGCTATTGCCAAACTCTAGGGGGAGCCATTCTCACATATGATGTAAATGGCACCCATTAGAGTCGGACACTTTTCACTTTCATGCCTTGGAGAAGGAAATGGCAACCCACTCCAGTGTTCTTGCCTAGAGAATCCCAGGGACGGGGAAGCCTGGTGAGCTGCCGTCTATGGGGTCGCACAGAGTCGGACACTTTTCACTTTCATGCCTTGGAGAAGGAAATGGCAACCCACTCCAGTGTTCTTGCCCAGAGAATCCCAGGGACGGGGAAGCCTGGTGGGCTGCCGTCTATGGGGTCGCTCAGAGTCGGACATGACTGAAGTGACTTAGCAGCAGCAGCAGCAGCAGTAGGATTATTTAAATGGTAATCTCCTCCCCCTCCCCCACCTCGAGTCATAGTTCTTGGGCTACAGTTTGAGTCACATGGCTTCTTACTCTTATTTTTGCCCATCCTTTTTCATCCATCCCTGAGGCCAGTTGGGGGTTTTGCGGATTTGCATTTGGCTGTCTGCTGGGTGTATTGTACTGTATTTGTCAGGATATGCTAGGTTACACTGTGTAACCGACAGATTCAGAATCTTAGAGGCTTAAGTAACAAAGATTTATCTGGTTTACTCTTTATGTCCATTATAGGTTGGCTGTGGGCTCTGCTCCAAGAAATCCTCAGATCCAGGATGAGAGACACATTCAGGATTCCTCATAGGGAAAGGGGGACAAGTGAACCACACAGGACTTTTCAAGGTTCCATTTCCTTTTCATTGGTCAAAGATGTTTACAAGGCCATGCTAACTCAAAAGGAGGGCAAACTCCCATAACATTACCATACACCCAGAAGGATGAGACCAAGAACACTGGGGACTGGTCCTAATGACTACCAGGAATGTAATGAAGAGGAATGGTGGAGTTGAGCTCAGCCAGTGTGAGTGTGCTCAGTAGCTCAGTCATGTCCAACTCTTTGTGACCACACGGACTATAGCCGGCCAGGCTCCTCTGTCCATAGGATTTTCCAGGCAAGAATGCTGAAGTGGGTTGCCATTTCCTCCTGCAGGGGATATTCTTCACCCAAGAATTGAAAGTGTGTCTCTTGTGTCTCTTGCACTGACAGGTGAATTCTTTATAATTTTGAAACAGGTAATCCTGGTTCTGCTTATTAGATGTTTAGTAACTTTGCAAGCAAATTGCATTTTCTCTCTCCTAGACCCAGTTGCCTCTCCATAAAGGAAATAATATTAGTATTTTATAAGCCATGGCGATACAGTGCCAGTTATGGAGTAGGATAAATATCTTTCCTCTTGTGCCTCTCTGCCTCTCTCTCCACCTAGGGTTCTCTGTGATGCCAGTACTTTGCATTAGTCTTTCAAATAAGAGGAGAAACTGCCCCCATCTTCCTGCCTGCAAATAAGAAAGCCCTGGTGACATTTGCCAAAGCTCATGAAAATAGCTATTAGGAAGGCAAACTGTGCTTAGAAAAATATTAATTGGACTTTAAGCTCATTAGGAATTAAAAACAGCAACAAAAATGTTCACCTTTAGCACAAGGGGAAAAAAAAATCTTTGTGAGCCACGTAGCTTCCCCCTAAAATGTATAGCTGCTGCCCCTCTGTAAATGCCCAGAGGATTGTGTTCATCTGGCTACAGAGGTTCAGGACAAGCCAGCAGACGCCACTGATTTCAGGATACCTTTCATGCTTGGCAGGCGTCCCCATTTTATTTATGAAATCAAAGCTGCATCGCTGTGTTCTCTTCTGCGGAAGACATAAAAGAGATTCAGAAGTCATCCAAATCATCTTGTAATTAATGTTACCACGCACGCCCAGGACATTAAAATGTTAACAGTGTTAGAATCGTGTGCTTTGGAATACCGAGTGAGGGCTTTATTAGAGAGAAATGCTCAGCAGATGTCATCCACCCTAATTGAGGACATCAGGGTGCCTGCTGCTTGTTCTTATCAGTGGTGCAGAGGTTTTTTTTTTTTTTTTAATTTATTCATTTTCTTTACTGCTAGAATCTGCTCTCATTATTAGACTATCTTGTCACTCATTTGCATTTCAAGTGCTGGGACTGGGGGGGTAGCAGCTATCTGCCTTAGAAGAACACTTCAAGGGTTACTCTATCAAATAGCAGCACAGTAGCACAGTGAATCTGACATCTGGGTTATCTTATTCCCAGATGCTCTGTGGTGTCATTAGCAGGATTAATCTTAGCTTTAATTTCATAATGATTCTTATTCTAATATATGTGAATGAACACAAAGTCTCTTGACTCATTATCACCAATTTATCCAAGATATGTAATCAGGCTCTTACAGTCACCAACATTTATTTTTGCTAATACATCTAAAATTGTAGATTAAGCAAATACAGTTAGTTCCAGCTGAGTGAATGCCTAGCAAGGTAGCACTGTGGTATTTATGTTTTAATTAAAGCACATTAATGGTGTTGTTTTTAAATATGTACTGACCAAAAATGTGTTCATGGGGAATAGTAAAGTCGGTGTTCGAGCAGCGTCCAGCTGTAAAATTAGTCACAGTAGCATTGCATTAGAAGCCATTACCCACTTCTTTTGCAAATTATTGAAATTCCCTCTGCTAATTATGTTTTTAACCTTTATAAACAAGATGGAGGTATACAGCATTCATTCCGAACAACTCTGCTCCCCTAAGGAAACAGAACGACAAGTCCTTAATGGTGACTATAATTGTAATAAGCCTGTGGTTTTCATCCCCATTCAAGGTTACCATGTCACATCAAATATTGTCACTTGTGATTCACAATGCAGAGTAGGCAACAGGCCATTTCCCCTCTCATTTGACACTAAATTTAGTAAAATACATAGTGGGGATGGGCTGGGGAGAGAAAGGAAGCAATGGGGATGCAGAAGCCAGTTCCACAGCTCTCTTCACTGACTTCAGCACTGGACTAACTTTTTTCACTTGCCAGATGTTGTCACCCAGCAGCACGTAGTACTTTATTATTGATGGATAAAATGTTCAAACATTTAAAGAAATGAAAGTCAGCTTTGCATTTTTAATTAATTAATTAAAAGTACTGTAAATGCCAGCTTGTTAATTGCTTTGCACCTGCAAGCCAATACAGGTTTTGTGCACTCTTTCTTTGAATATTAAATTTTTTCTCGCATGTCTATATAATGCTTGGGAAGCCTCTCCAGCAAACATATTAGTAAAGAGTAAATATTGAATCTTAGACAAAACTCATGGCTTCATCTTTCACTGTACCCAGAATAGGATTTAAAGGAGGATTTAGATTGCCAAGGCTTCTAATTAAGTAGTGATAATCAGGCTTTCTGCTGAGGGTCACTTCCTGGGAGTAATTTGAGTTATTAAAATGCATGTTTTTGTTTGTTCTGCTTTGTGAGCTAAAACTGATCCCTTTTAATATAGCAGCAAATATGCAAATTGGTGTTTCATTATATTGTGCAATTTATGGCAATCTTCTCTAATTTACTAAAAGGTCAGGAGCCTGACCTTGTCATTCAATTTTTTTTTCTGGTAAAGCTAAACTAATTATGTGGATTTTTTTTTAATGAAACTCTGAAAGTGTGCAGCATGGCAAAGAATGTGACAAATTTAACTTTCATTTAGCTTTCATATTCATCAAGATGGCCTTCAATTTTGAGTGGATCTCAGTAATGAAGAGTAGGTGATTTTAGCTGTGATTTAGGAATAAGTTGGTTTTTAAATACTCCTCAGAAAGAAGACAGAATTTTTTAATAATTCCTCTGTTTCAGAAAAACACAGCAACTGGAATAGCCTAATTTTACTGAAATATTATTATTACATACGTGCTTAAAATTGTTGGCCAGAAGATATTAAAAAGAAAAATCACAGTCTCAACACAAGTTTTTTGCTCAAAAGACTCTCCAAATTGTTGTATTATTTTTGTTCTTTACTGATGCTCAATATACTTTCTTAACTTTTTTCATTGCTTCACAGAGTTTTCAACTTTTACCAGGAGAATTACCACCTGAATTATTTTCAGATTATTGGTGGCACAAGTTGGCACCAATGAACTTTCTTCTTTTAAATTTTAGGCAGTGGTTCTTACACCTTAGCCTCCATAAGAATCACATGGATTCCTTGTTAAATATTAGATCCTTCCTCCTCAGATTTCTGATTATGTAGGTATAGATTTTATTTAGATGTTCTGTTGTCTATACTTTGAAAAGAATCTATAGTCAGTTGACTCGCTTCCATCTAACACAGTCGTTTGCTTAGTTACTCATTCACCATATATAAGATTGGCAAATTTTTTGAATAAATAAACATTTATTATGCACCATACATGATCATTGCCCTTGAAGAGCTAGCTAGAAAAACACATGCATAAATTGTTATAGGATAGCATTAAAAGTGCTATAAGCAAATTTATGAACAAAATGCCTTGAGAACATAAGGCAGACAAAATAATTAAAATTGTGGAATTTTTCTCAAGGAAGATTATATTTAGAATAACTTGGAAGAATGAGAGTTTCTTTCCAGACAGAGGAGGTAGGAGAACTTTGTTGGCCGGGAAGAAGCTTGGACAAATGCTAAGCAGATAGGAACATGCATGCGTGTTCAGAAGAAAGTGTGCACAGTGTATGTTGTATCATGGATTGGTAGCGGGAGGAAGGCTCCAGAATGCTTAGAAATGTAGAACCTATAAGATCTCAGTCCTGAAGAGTTCGGGTTTTATTTAGTGGGCAATGAGGCATCATTGTAAATTTTAAAGTGAGGGCCTGTCTTGATTAAGTCTGTGTCTGACAGCAGTTTGGACGGAAAAGATGGAACACAGATTTGTTAGGAATCGTCTCATAGTCCACAGAAAGATATTGAAGTACCGTACTAGGATAATGGGAATGGAGATGATGGATTGGATTCAAGAGACAAATACAACATCTCGAGCAGTTGTATTGGAGGTGAGTTTAGCAGGCGTGAAGAAAAAGAAATTTGCTGCCCAAGTTTCTAGTTGAGCAATTATGTGGATAGTGATGTCATTAACCATGATAGAAAATATAGGAAGAGAAACCCGATTAATGGAATAAAGACTTTGGCTTAGAAGCTAGGCACTGGAAGTGGGCTTGAGGACCAACAGTACTGCCAAGAAAACTATAAGAATGGCAGATTCTTAGGCCTTCATCCCAGATCTACAGAATCAGAATCTGAACTTTTCCACCATCCCCAAATGATTCATCAGTTCAGTTGCTTAGTCATGTCCGACTCTTTGTGACCCCATGGACTGCAGTGTACCAGGCCTCCCTGTCCCTCACCAACTACCAAAGTTTACTCAAACTCATGTCCATTGAGTCGGTGATGCCATCCAACCATCTCATCCTCTGTCATTCCATTCTCCTCCCACCCTCAATCTTTTCCAACATCAGGATCTTTTCAAATGAATCAGCTCTTCGCATCAGGTGGCCAAAGTATTGGAGTTTCATCTTCAGCATCAGTCCTTCCAAAGAAATCCCAGGGCTGATCTCCTTCAGAATGGACTGGTTGGATCTCCTTGCAGTCCAAGGAACTCTCAAGAGTCTTCTCCAGCACCACAGTTCAAAAGCAGCAATTCTTTGGCGCTCGGGTTTCTTTATAGTTCAACTCTCACATCCATACATGACCACTGGAAAAACCATAGCCTTGACTAGATGAACCTTTGTTGGCAAAATAATGTCTCTTTTTAATATGCTATCTAGACTAGTCATGACTTTCTTTCCAAGGAGTAAGTGTCTTTTAATTTCATGGCTGCAATCACCATCTGCAGTGATTTTGAAGCCCCCCAAAATAAAGTCTGACACTGTTTCCCCATCTATTTCCCATAAAGTGATGGAACCAGATGCCATGATCTTAGTTTTCTGAATGTTGAGCTTTAAGCCAACTTTTTCACTCTCCTCTTTCACTTTCATCAAGAGGCTCTTTAGCTCTTTTTCACTTTCTGCCGTAAGAGTGGTGTCATCTGCATATCTGAGGTTATTGATATTTCTCCCGGCAATCTTGATTCCAGCTTGTGCTTCTTCCAGCCCAGCGTTTCTCATGATCTCAGCATTTCTCATGTTCTCATGACTCTGCATATAAGTTAAATAAGCAGGATGACAATATACAGCCTTGACTCCTGGATATACAGTACTTCTTTTCCTATTTGGAACCAGTCTGTTTTTCCATGTCCAGTTCTAACTGTTGTTTCCTGACCTGCATACATATTTCTCAAGAGGCAGGTCAGGTGGTCTGTATTCCCATCTCTTTCAGAATTTTTCACATACACATGAAAATCTGAGAAGCACTGGTAAAAGAACACATAAAACCTGTGTTGGAACTTTAGTCTTTTGGAGGTCTCTATAAAGAATCTGCCTGCAATGCAGGAGACTCTGGTTCAATTCCTGGGTTGGGAAGATTCACTGGAGAAGGGACAGGCTATTCACTCCAGTATTCTTGGGCTTCCCTGGTGGCTCAGCTGGTAAAGAATCTGCCTGCAATGCAGAAGACCTGGGTTTGATCCCTGGGTTGGGAAGATCCCCTGGAAAAGGGAAAGGCTACTGACTCCAGTATTCTGGCCTAGAGAATTCCATGGACTGTGTAGTCCATAGGGTCAAAAAGAGTTGGACACAACTGAGTGACTTTTACATCAAAGAGAGTTTTATGGTTACATAAATTTGGGAAAAGCTCCATATGATAAGTCATACAAAAACTGTTTTTGGAGATTCAAAACTACATTTCAAGCAACAAGCAAAGCCCAAATTTAATAAAAAGCAGGAAAAATGAAGATTGAACAGAAATAAATGAAATAAGGGTGAAAAAGAGAATAGAAAAAATCAGTGAAACTAAGAGCTGGTTCTTTGAAAAGATACATGAAATTGACAAACTTTTAGCTAGACTCATCAAGAAAAAAAGAGAGAAGGCCTAAATAAGTAAAATCAAAAATGAAAGAAGAGAGGTTATGAAAGGGTCATAAGAGACTACTATGAGTCAGTCTTCAAAAATATAGAAAAGGAGGGAATGCTTCCAAACTCATTTTCTAAGGCCAGCATTACCCTGATATTTTTTTCAGGCCAATATCCTTGGACATAGGTGCAAAAATCCTCAACAAAATATTAGCAGATCAAATTCAACAATGCATTTAGAAAATCATATGACATGATCAAGTAGAATTCATTTCAAGGATGCAATGATAGTTCAACATCCACAAATCAATCAGTGATACACCACATTAACAAAACGAAGGGTAAAATGATTATCTCAACAGACACACAAAAAAGCATTTGGCAAAATTCAGCGCCCACTTGTGATAAAATCTCTCAACAAAGTGAGTATAGAGGAAATGTAGCTCAATGTTACAAAGGTCCTTATATGATAAGCCCACAACTAACATCAACTCAACAGTGAAAATTTTGGCAATGATTTTTTGGACCTGACACTAAAAGCAAGGCAACAAAAGTGAAAGTAAGCAATGAGACCACATCAAACTAAAAGATTCTGTACAGCAAAGGAAATCATCAACAAAATGAAGAGGCCGCCTATTGAAAGAGAGAAAGATTATGTCTGATAAGAGATTAATATGCAAAATATATGAATAACACATACAACTTAACAGCAAGAACAAATAATAAGCAATCTGATTTTAAAAGTGGGCAGAGATTGTATAGATATTTTTTGTAAAGAACACATACTGATGGCCAATAGATACATGAAATGGTGAAACTTTCTCAGCAGAACTAAACTTCTGTAAAAGTATATGTTACATTCTTCAAGTCCAAAGGATCCTTTATGCAGGCTTATGGGCTTTAGAGGAATGTAGAAAGGAATAAACGAGGTTGTATGCATAAGAATAAAAAAAAGAAAGGATAAGCACAATTCAGACAACATACATTAAAAGAAGATAAATTATTCCATGAATTTGACAAAGTATCTTAAAGAGATTACAGGCAGCATGATCTTTCTGGGGGACAAAAGCACAGAAAAAATTTACAAAGATTGAAAAAGAGATGATAAACCAATAGAAAAAAAAAACAAATTGATAGAGCTCAGTAAAAATGAAAGAATTGATGGGGAAATGAAGTCAACACAGAGATAAAAGTCTCATTAAACAACAACAAAGAAGGCAGAATAAACAATATTGAAAACATAGGGTTACAACGGTTAGGAAATCACTCAAAAATGAAAAAGAAAAGAAAGAAGTAATAGAAACGATTAAAGAAAAGGTGATGGATAAGGAAGACAGAAATATCTAGCATACATGCAATAGATGCTTATAAAGAATAGAATAGAATGGATGAAACTATAAGCCTTTTACAGATAGAAGGGTGAGAACTTTCCGGAAATAGAGATGAGACTCTGCAGAGAGCAAGAACATACTGTGTCCCAGACAAGTCTATGATCATCAGCCCACACTATGGTACAGTCTGGGAATTGATAAAGACAGAATCCTGTGTGTATTCATGCAGAAAAAGCAGGGCAGCAAGGAAAAATTCCTACCTGCAAGTACACGGTAAGGAGTGAAAACATGGTCAATTGACCTAATTAGTGATCTGCTAATTAAAGACGTCTTACTGCTGGAGTCTGGAGAAGAGGAAACTGGTCCTATCTCTAGCCTGAGGAAAGAAAGAATTCAGAAAAAATGCTTTTCTTTTAACAAAAGGATTTCTTTGGGGGAAAGAATTGATTGTAGGTTTTGATATTTTTGTGATTTTTAAAAAAATGATAATTTCCCCTTCCTTGGGAGGGCAGTAAAAAAATGCTACTTTTCTAAGACTTTAGAAAATAATTAGTGAACTGCTTGGCATTTCTTCTTGATATCTGTATAGACATAAATATTTACAGAGCTGAAAAGACATTAATCCATAAATAGATGTTGTTTTCAGTTTCTAATAAACAGTAAGTGAATTAAATGTTTTCAGAATCAATATTTTGATTGTGATTAATGTTGATTTTGTCCTTTAGAAATAGCTGATTTATTTTACAGAGTTTAATAAGTAAATAAATTTATCCTCCTGAATCTCTGAGTTCTCAATTTTAGCTTTAAGATTTCTACATTTTTACTCTGATATTTTTGAATACCTTGTAAAATTGTTCTACACTTAATATCTTCTGTTTCTTCCATGGAGGGGTACAAAGCCTGGCTCCCCTTTTATGTATCTTTACTGCAGTGCTTCTGTTTCTCCTAGAAGTCTTGTCTTGACGCTGCTGCTCAGTTACTCAGTCCTGTCCAAATCTTTGTGACCCTTTGGACTGCAGCCCACCAGGCTTTTCTGTCCATGGGATTCTCCAGGCAATAATAATGGAGTGGTTTGCATTTCTTTCTCCAGGGGATCTTCCCAAAGCAGGGATTGAACCCATGTCTCCTGCATTGCAGGTGGATTCTTTACCTGTTGAACCACTGGGGAGACTCCCTTATCTTGATGATAGGTTTTATTAATTAGTAAGTAGGGAGCTGGGATCGGGGTCCAGACCAATGGAATGAGGTCGCATCCCTTTCAGTTCTCCTTTCAGTGCTGAGATATTCTTTTACAATGTCCTTATGTTTGCAAGATTTCCGTTAATAGTTCCCATAATCAGAATTTTCACAGTTATGAGATGGTGTAAGTACTGACGGCGTAAATTGGCAAAGGAAGAACATATGGCCAATGACTCCATGTCAGTTGTGTTCCCGTTAAGAGCCACGCAGATAGTAGGAAAGATGTTTGGAATCCTGTGGAATAGAAAAATGGTATCCACCCCCAAGGCTATTTGAATGGATTAGACCTCAGCTCCATAATCCCCCTTAAGCTGATGGCCTTCAAGTTGGGCTTAGGCTCCATACAGATGAGTCTAACTGGCTAGAAGGGTCTTTGACAAGACACATACACGGAGAAGCCCATTTGTCAGAAGGCAGACCCTCAGTTGGTCTCTCAGTGCCTTTCTGAAAGAATTCAGTTTCCTCTCTCCCATGACCAACTGTTTATCTTTGATTTGAGTTTTCTTTAAAGAACTTGATACTAGTGGACAGTGTACGTGTATGTGAGTGAATTCATCACAACACACCCAATAATGCAACTTCTGCCCACAGTTTGGTACCCAAGGCCTAATCCCCAGGGGAAAAATGTGACTTTATACTGTCATGTTGTTTTTAATTCTTTGATTCTTCAGTATCATCAGCTACAGTTGGTCTTGTGTGCTGCCACTGTACATATTAGCTGAGGCTGGGAAATCTAGGGGTGAGGGCTGAGATAGGTCTCAGGTGTCCTTTGGACTGTGCTGGCTAACTCAGGTGTTTACTTCTTAGTTCCCTGACACTACAAAAGAGTCAAGAAAGCTCTTTCACGGGAAGTTCTACAAGAAGGGAAATGAAATCACCCTAGGGCTTCACATGGGGAAGGACCTTGCTGTACCACAGGTTTTGCACTGAAACAGAAGAAACTAGGGGCAGTTTTCATCATCTCAATGAATGGCACCACCACCCACCAAGCTGAAAATTTAGAATTATCCTTGGTTCCTCTCATGTCTGCAGCTTCCACATATAACTTACCAGCAAGTCCCTTTGATTTTACCTCAAAAATGAATGATAGCTCTGTCTTCTGCTCCCCATCTCATGTCTACACTCCGGTGCCAGGCTCTCTAGCTCTTGTTTGGATTATTCCAAGTTTCCTGTCTCCCAAATCCACTCATTTCCTCCTTCAGTCCATTGTCTGCACAGTAGCCAGTGCAATATAAAACATAAATTACTTCATGCCCCTCTCCTATTGAAATCTCCAGCAGCTTCTGATCTGCCCCAGAATAAAGTAAAAATTCCTGATCATAGCTTTTGACATCTTGTGCAATATTGCACCTGCCTGCCTCTCCACTCTGCTTGCACTGAATTCCTTTCAATGCCATGAACACACCAAGCCCTGAAACCTCTCAGGAGACTTTGAATGGGCTGTTTTCTTCTGCTGGAAGTGTTCTCCCTGCTCTGCTGCATAGATGACATCCTCTCATCTTTCAGGGCTCAATTTAAATAATCACTGTTCAGAACATCTTTCCTTCCTCATCCTGTCTAAGGTAGTTGTATCCCACTCTTTTGATTCCCAACCTTGGTCTCCTGCTTCTTTCTTATATCTTACCAGTATTTGTAATTATTTTAGTTTATTTATTTTTCTCTCTTTACTAGATCAGGAACACCTCAAGAACAAATATTCAGTCTGTCTTGTTTTATTTGCAGATGTACCCCTAGAATTTTGAACATTTGACAAATAATGTTGTTGTTCAGTTGCTAAGTCATGTCTGACTCTTTGTGACCCCATGGACTGCAGCGTGCCAGACTCCCCTGTCCTTCACTATCTCCTGGGGGTTGCTCAAACATGCCCATTGAGTCAACGATGCCATCCAACCGTCTCATCCTCTGTTGCCTTCTTCTCCAGCTGCCCTCAATCTTCCCCGGCATCAGGGTCTTTTCTAGTGAGTTGGCTTTTGGCAATACTTCACACAGTACTGGAGCTTCAGCTTCAACATCAGTCCTTCCAATGAATATTCAGGGTTGATTTCCTTTAGGACTAACTGGTTTGATCTCTATGCTGTCCAAGGGACTCTAAAGAGTCTTCTCCAGCACCATAGTTCAAAAGCATCAATTTTTCAGCACTCGGCCTTCTTTATGGTCCAACTCACATCCATACCTGACGACTGAGAAAACCATAGCTTTGACTATATGAACCTTTGTTGGCAAAGTGATGTCTCTGCTTTTTAATATGCTGTCTAGGTTTGTCATAGCTTTTCTTTCAAGGTGCAAGCATCTTTTAATTTCATGGCTGCAGTCGCCATCTACAATGCTTTTGGAGTCCAAGAAAATTAAATCTGCCACTTTTTCCATTTTTTCTCCATCTGTTTGCCATGAAGTAATGGGACTGGATACCATGACCTTAATTTTTTGAGTATTGAGGTTTTAAGCCTGCTTTTTCACTCTCCTCTTTCACCTTCATCAAGAGGCTCTTTAGTTCTCTTTGCTTGCTGCCATTAGAGAGGTATAATCGGTACATCTGAGGTTATTGCTATTTCTCCCAGAAATCTTGATTCCAGCTTGTGATTCATCCAGCCCAGCATTTCACATGGTATACTTTGCCTATAAGTTAAATAAGCAGAGTGACAATATACAGCCTTGACATTTCCTTCCCCAATTTCGAAGCTATGAGCCATGCCGTGCAGGAACACCCTCTTGAATGGAGCATAGTGGAGAGTTCTGACTAAATGCGGTCCACTGCAGAGGGGAATGGCAAACAACTTCAGTATTCTTGCCTTGAGATCCCCATGAATAGTATGAAAAGACAAATAATGAGCAGTCAACAAATATTTGAATGAACGAATAAATGAATCCAGTCTTGCAGACCATATATGAATTGCAGCCATAATGGCTGCAAATGCACAGGCTATGCTCCCTTTCATTAAGGAAAGTCATATTTGGGGATGGTTCATTTTCAGAATCCTTTGAACTAACATTTTTCAAATAAATATCAGCAGGCACAGTCTGGAACCTGATACATTGTCCTGTGAGTTTGTGTTGTTGCTGGAAGCTAGGAACATGCCAACCACAAAGCTTTTCAATCAGACTGCATCAAGGCCCTGAGCACTCCTGGCCTCACAGTTGTTTATATCATCTATTGGAATTTGGCAAATAAGCATGAAGTGGGTGTTGACGTGGCCTTTATTAGCAACATTTAGCAATTGAAAAAAATGGCTTAATTGTAATTTATATAAAGAAACAATGATAAGGTGTATGGATTTCAAACATATCTTCCACTGCGAGAAACTATAATGAAGGAGTGGTGGAGGTAGAAAATTTGAATTAAATGGGGCAAAAAAAAATTATTATGCAAGCATACACTTGTCTTTAGGTATATTTGAGAGGATGGGTTTTTCCTATTCTCCACACATCCTTTATTCTGCCACTTTTGTTTACTCCTGGTAGGAAAGAAAACTTTTAGCTTAACAATGCATGATCTGCTGTCAGCCAGCATAGATGGCTATAAGAAACAACCTATACTGCCAACAGGAAATCTTGTTCATCTTGTAGTCTTTCTACATAGAAGAAGCTGAAAGATCACAGATAATGCCTACAGAAAACTTAAAGGAATTACTGAGGGAAGGATTCCTTATAGCTTCTGCATCCCTAGAACGGGCAGGGATCCTGATCTTTGTGGTCCAAATGAAGGGGTGAAAATGATGGATACGCTGGGACACTGGAGGAAGGTGGGAGATCAGAAAAGGAGAGAATATAGCATATGGAAGTCTGCTCAACGTTACGTGGCAACTTGGATGATTAGGGTGTTTGGGGAAGAACAGATACATGTATATGTATAGCTGAGTCCCTTCATGGTCCACCTGAAACTATCACAACATTGTTATTTGACTGTACCCCAGCACAAAGTAAAAAGTTCAAAAGAAAAAACAAAGGAAAAGAAGAGAAGATGGGAGAATCAGAGGATGAAGAGGTTCTTGGACATCCATCCTAGGCTGACTTACACAAAGTTAAAATTGGCCCCATCTGATCAATAAGGAAATGTTCTGGCCATCTTTCAAAAGAGCTTGGATCAACTCACAGTAGGATATTTTTCTCCTGGCAATGGACAATTTTCTGCCACGCTATGCCCTTCTAGATATTTTGGGAGGGGTTGGTGGACGGAGATAATGTTGTGTTTACATCAAAGTTTTATCTAAAATCTCATTAGCATAAAGGCTACCTCTGCCTAATACATTCTCCGAATTGACATTTGGAAACTGCAGGCCTCGACTGCCTGTTCATTCAGGCCCCTTCCCCAGCTCTGTGTATAAGTGACATCATTTTATCTTTTTACTTTCTATCCTTTTCACATTGATTTTTAGGTTCTTTTTATTTTTGGTGGAAAATGCGAAGATTCTGGCAGGATGCACTTTTAACGTAATGTAGTTAATAATTCTACTATGCTGCTAATGCAAAATTTGATGATGATATCTCAACTGGTATGATTAGCCTTAATCCTTTTTTATCATGGTGATACTGTATTTGTTGCCTTTCAGCCTTGAAGATGTCAGCAGTCTCCTCTATTCATTTAGAATTTTATGTGTTGGAGATTTTGGCTTTTGAATTTTAAGGGTTTGAGGGCATGAATGCTTACAGAAAATTATCTACATGTCTGCAGAACACAGATGATTCCTGGTTTTTTGTCCTCGAGCTGTTTTGCACAGGTTAGGGAAAGAGCTTTTGACACCATCCAAACCTTCAACACAGGTCCGTTAACTGTATATCATTAACTCCCTGTGCCCCAGCTTCTTCTCCTGGCAACTGAGGACAATCGTGTCTGACCACGAACTCCTGGTCATGGTTACGGGCATCAGATGACAGGTGTGTGAAAGTGGCTTGAAAACCCATAAAATATTAAATGAAATAAGATTGGTTTCATGATGTTTGACATCATCATCATCATCTAAGTTACCCCAATGTGGAGGCTCAGAAAAGTCATGAGTGATTCTTTGCTAGGCCTGCCTTTGACAAAATTCTTTACCATGAGATTTCCTTAAGTTGTGAGCATCCCCAGGACTTTTAAATCTGAGTTTGACTCACAGGGAATGTTTGAAAAACAGTTGTACAAAGGAAGCATGAAATGATTAGGAAGCACAAAATGATTCATCTGTTGGTGACAAAACATTGTCATATAGTTACCTAATTTTATCCTTTGGGGAAATATTGAACAGGAGATATTAAGCCCCTTTGATGTAAGAGAAAGCTTAAATACGAGGCAGCTAAATAAAAGGTTCAAGGTGTCTTAACAAGTAGAATATCCTATTTTTTTAGGATGGACACCCAAATAGGAGAACAGGACTTAAAGCTACTTAGGGCGGTAAGGATAAGGAGGTATAGGGGTGGGGTACATAGAATAATCCCTTTCGGAGGTCTGGACTCCCCAAATAAGTGCTGCTTTGTTATAGACCTTTATCCCCCATGGTTACCAGCTTATCCTCTAAACTAGCTGGAACATGCAGACCTTAATGCAGTGCTGGCTGAGGCAAATGGATAATTATGTTTGAATTTCAAGTATTATCTTAAAAAAATTAGTGAGCCACTTGTGGGTGGGCAGCTTTAGCTCCTGAATGCCTAACCTACTCCAAATGAATCTAGGTCAAACTCAATTCACATGATAAACAGAAAGAGTCAATTTTCTTTCTGGAGGCCTGAGGCAACATGTCACACAACAATGCTGTCCAGGTGGCTACAACTACACTTTCTGAAGACCACCAATAGAGGACTGTTCCTTGCATCTCAACTCTGGAGCAACTCTGGTTTCTTGGGCCACTTGACCTGTTGAAAGCAGGACCACCACTGGGTTATGTGGTACATTTTTGAGAATGAGGAAAAGTCATAGACTTTGGGTCACCCCAGCTTCACAGGTATATAGAGAGGCAAGCATATACTACCTTTCAGTAATGGAAGAGACACCTCTTCACCTGAGTAGTTGCGGTCCTGCCAAGGCTGGCTTTCATCTCTCACTCACCCCTTCAGCCAAGACCTTCCTGCACTTCACAAGCTGCATGACTATACATTTCAGCCCTGTGTGGAACAACTCCACCTTCTTATCTTGAAATCGTCTGCTTAAAACAATGAGAAGTGCAACCTTCCCCCTACTTTCCTCTTTGGATAAGGACTTTCTACTTTGTCCCCCTCACTAGGGAGAATTAGAGACAGTGTTTACATTCTTTTGACTTTGTTCATACCATGAGAGTCTGTATTCTCTGGGTAAAAAGGCCCACGTATTTATAGAAAATAAGAATTGCTTCCAGTTCTATACCTTACCAGGTCAACTCAGGAGAATGTGGTTCCTGATTAGTTTGGAGAAACTAAACTAATTTGGATAAGTTCCTGGTCAATGCGGAGCCTGGGGAATAATGATAATTACTAGACGTAGCTACCCTTTGGTGGTTGGTGGTTTAGTTGCTAAGCTGTGTCCGACTCTTGTGGCCCCATGGGCTGTAGTCCACCAGGCTCCTTTGTCCATGGGATTTCCCAGGCAAGAACACTGGAGCGGGTTGTGTTTGCCAGTGGCATCATTTCTTGGTCTTGGTTCTCTCCACTATTTCAGTTACTTTCCATTTTCACATCTGAACTATAATTCCCTCTCCTCCCCCCTCTCTCTGTTCCCTCATCATTGCCACTTGAAGAGCTTTGCCTTCTTCTGTACATGTGTGGTTTTCCTGTGTTTGCCTGAACCACCCAGGCTGGAGAACCAGATGACATTCTGGACGACGTTGAGTTTCCAGGACTCAAACTGTCTGAGTGGGATTTGCAGCCAGAGGTCACCTGGGTTTCTGCTTGCTCACACGATCTGTAGTTTTGAATTTTCTGCAGCAGCCATAGTAGAGGTTCTGGGGTCCTGTCCCTGGTCCCCTGGGCTCTGACAGATGGGGTGCAGGGCACCCATCTTTCTGGTGGCCCTGCTCCTCCATCGTAACCACACACACATGGTCACCTCCTTTTATGGGTGGGTGAGGTGAGGAGAGTTGCGCTTACTTACAGACGTTTTCTTTGCTTGAAGGAGAAGAGAGGAAAGTGCATTTCACTTTGTATGGGTGTACAACATGGCGTGTGTGTGTGTGTGAGTGTGTGTGTATAGGTGTGCACCTACATTTGTTTCTGGTTTTTCTTTTTTTTTCAAACCTCAAACTACCAAACTGTTATGTTTTAACTTCAATAAAACCCACTAAGGTTCTTCCTTTCACCATTTTTCTCTGTCTTTCTAAAGCCTAAAATCTCATAAGGTCATCTACTACAAATGCTTCCTTTCTATCCTGTCTTAGCTTCCCCTTCTGCAGCCTCCCTGAGTTCTTTAGTAACGTGCAGTGGCCTGGATTGTGCCTGGTTCCCAGGGGCACCCCATGCCTCTGTCCTGCCCTAAAAACACTCCTACCAGCCTCTTCTGCCTTGACTGCCCTCAGTCACACTGGATTCTTTGCTTTCCCAGTTCCCGTTCTTTGTCTAATGGCAGACACAGTCTGTATGGTGCTTGCCCATATTCAGGAAGAAGATGTTGAAAACAACTCAGGTGTGTAGTAGATCAACTGTCAGAAAACATATGCTCCAAATGCTGAAACTAAATGACTTGCTCTTCAGACTTTTTTCAAAACCTAGAGGAAGGGAGCTGGTGGAGATACCCATATCTTTATATCAGTTTATCCCTTTAGTTGAAACTGTCAGACCGTCTGCTTTGGCAAGAATCTCACCAAACAAACAAGCCAACTGAATGTGAACTTACCAGTTGGGCTTTGGTGTAGCTACATCTGTACAGAGCCCCATTTATAAATCTGTTAATTGGTTCATTCGTTCATTCACATTGCCCCTAACAAAGCATTAGGTGTTCTGCCAAGTGCCTGGGATACAGAGTGAAGAGATGAGGTCCTATACTTTTGGAGCTTATAGTCTAGTTTTAAATTGTTTAGTTGCCAGTGAGGTGAGATTCACAAAGACAAAGAAGCTTGTGTGATGACAAACTTTGTGTATAACTAGGGAACATACAGGATTGGGGTGGGATCTGTGACCTTTGTAATTCACTGAGGTCAGTTCTACCTGTGAAAGTGGCTGGTTGAAAGTTGAGGGGTGAGCACAAGTGAGACTGATGGAGGCTTGGGGATGGGACTGGGGAGACAGAGGAAAGAGGGGAAATCTACAGGAGGTCGCCAAGCAAACTCGAGGACCCGAAAATGCTACCATGGCTGGAGTACTGAAAACCAAGAGTAGGGTGTGAACTGAGGTAGGAAGGGTAGGTAGGAGCCAGATTTTTCAGGCCATATATAGGCAACATGAAGGACTCTGCTCTCAGAGCATGGGAGCCAAGGAAGGTGTCACGCAGTGGCGTGACATGATCAGATTTCTTGCCCTTCCTTCCTTCCTTCCTCCCATCCTTCCTTCCTTCCTTTTTGTTTTTTTTTAAAACAAACAAAAAAATCACTCTATTCAATTTTCAGATATATGCAGGACTGTAAAACCTTCAAATATGCATATCCTCAAATTGTTCACCTGACATATTCTTCTATTTTCAGAAAGCTGCTTGCATTTCTTTAAAGGTTAAATATTGAGGCATGCCAGCCTTAGTTAAGTACAACAAATTGGGAATTACTAATATCAAATTCCCAATACCCTAATTTAACATTCAGTGGCCATCAACCTGACCTTGAGCAAGAATTCTCACATACACAGATGCCAAAGCTTCCTGCTGGGCGGAGAGGGACATTTTTTTCAGCCAGTGATCCACTTGTAGAGACCATCCCCTACTGCTGTAGTGGCTGGTGGTGTAGAAGCAGCATGAATTATTCATGCGAGGAAGACAAATTAGAGTTAGAACCAGGTGCTCTGTCTTCCCTTGTGAAGACTCTGCCAATTAAGATAAAGAAGGATCTCTCACTCCATCAAGCCACAGTCTCACTCTGTTATACTGTGCTTAACCCAGATTCCCAAACTGGGTTTGGAAATGGATTAGTGGATGATGAGCTTGTTTTAAAGGTGATATAGTCTTCAAGAAAAAGGGAAAGTTAACTCTACCAGTGGTTTTAAAAGTAAAATGCAAGGTTCAAGGGAATTGTTTTAATAGTGTTTGCCGTGGAAAGCCTGTTAAGCATCGCAAGTTCATTTTGGAGAAGCAGCTATTGCTTTCAATTATAAAAACTGCCATTCAGACACATTTTTAGACCTGGACACAGCTTGCTGTGGCCCCATTGTCTTAGAAAATGTCTAAACGGATAGAATTGCAAGGGATCTAAGGGTTGGTAGGTCTGATTTGCCAAAGTTATTCAAAGGCCACTCCACCTTCAGAATTCTAACACGGTTGTTGTTCTGGCAGCTTTAGTAAGAGTAGTTGTGGGGTCGACAACTTTTTACCTCTACTCTGCAGCCATTCCAGGGCTGGAGATGGTCTTGAATGAACATTGTGGAGGGTATAGTAAAGGCTGGAAAGTCACATGTGTGTAATATGATAATCAACTGTTTGCCCTGAATTTTCATCTGTTCTCAGAATATGTCGTAAGTATAAAAGCAAATTAAACTAAATATTTTTTATCTAATTTTTGAGGATAAGTAACCCATCAATCAACAAACATTTATTAAATGCTTTCTGTATACTTGGCATTGATAAGAGCTGGGGTGAATTAAAAATTCTAATGTGTTGGCCCTAGGAGAGGTAATAATAAAAACATGGGATTATTGAAGAACAGAGAGGTTGAATTCCTAAAGAGTGAATTCCTTTAGGGAATAGGGAAGATAAAGTGAAATGAAGTTGCTCAGTCGTGTCCAACTGTTTGCGACCCCATGGACTGTAGCCTACAAGGCTTCTCTGTCCATGGGATTTTCCAGGCAAGAGCACTGCCATTTCCTTCTCCAGAGGATCTTCCTGACCCAGGGATTGAACCTGGGTCTCCTGCATTGTAGGCAGATGCTTTACCATCTGAGCCACCAGGGAACTGGGAGGTTTCCCAGAGGTGAAATTGGAATTGGGCTTGGAGAGTAAATCATAGTCAGTAAAAAGGAGATGAGAAGCCATTGCAAGTGGGCAGAATGGAGTATTTTGCCTCATTGGATTCCATGACCAATGAAGTATGGTTCTCTTTGATATGCAACTGCCATAGCAGAGTATCACAGTATCACACAGCTGGGTTACTTAACAGAAATTTATATTCTCTCAGTTCTCTTAGTTCTGGAGGCTAGAAGTCCAAACTCAAGGTGTCAACAGAGCTAGTTTCTGATGAGGACTCTCCTCGTAGCTTGCAGACAGCTGCCTTCTTGCTGTGGCCTCATGTGATCTGTCTCTTTGCATGTATCCCCAGTGTCTCTTTCTCTTCTGGTAAGGACACCAATCCTATTGGATTAAAGCCCTACCTTAATGATTTCCTTTAACCTAACTAGTGCATGCTTCTAAGTTGCTTCAGTCAAGTGTTTGACTCTGTGTGACCCTACGGACCTTAGCCTGCCAGACTCCTCTGTCCATGGGGATTCTCCAGGCAAGAATAGTGAGTGACCTTCCTTCAGGAAGTCTTCTCGGCCCAGGGATTGAACCCGTGTCTCTTGTATCTCCTGGGTTGGCAGGCAGTTTCTTTACCACTAGCCAACCTGGGAAGCCACATTTAACCTTCATTACCTCCTTAAAGGTTCTGTCTACAAATACAGTCAGAGTGGTTGTTAGGGCTTCAGCATTTGAATTCAGGGTGCATAATTCAGTCTAGGGCAGTCCAATAACACTTTCAGATCTAGAGTGACCTAAAGTGTGTTTGTGTGTCTATGTGTATGTGTGTGTATGTTTCTATTTTCTGAAGCTTCACTGAAAATACAGGCAAATTCAAGGGAGATCATAATTCAGCCATAAAGACTTAAGAAACCAGTAGAAAAGTGTTTCTCTCACTCAAAATGCACGTGGAAAGCACAGCTCTTAGGTCTAAGCCAGTAATTTCAATGACCCTTTCACCAGTACCCTCTATTCCTTTCTCTTTTCTTTTGCCACATGTATTCTTCCACCTACAAGCTTCCATGAATCCCACCATCCTCTTCATTTGTGTCTTCTCATAGATAGCAAGATCAACCAGAGAAAATGAGCATGACAAACTTAGTCAAGGTGCTTCAGACAATGCTTTTACTTGTCTCCACTCAACTTCCTCTTGCATTCTGTGTCAGTCAGGATCCCAGAGAAGAAACAAATGGCACACTCAAGTGTGAGGAAAGTTCAGTAGGAAAGCTATTTGTTCAGGTGTAAGCCAGGTTATGGGAAAACAGGATGGCAAAATGTCCTGGGGTCAGCATCAGAGGAAAAGCCATTACTCTCTTAAGCCTAAAAGGAAGAGGAAGCTATCAAGACTAGTAGCTATAAGGGAAGGCCTCCTAACATCAGCTGTGTTCCTTGGGAGAGGAACTCTTGCCGCTGGCAGCTCATGGCCAGGCAGAAAAAGACCTGGTAGGATAAATATTCCCAACTCTCTTTGCTCTCATTGGTTGAAATCAACCAAAAGTTAGAGTTGGGAAACGGGCTAGTATAACCCATGGCATCTCACGGCACGAAGCAGGTAGAGAAGTAGGTAGGAGGGATTGAGGGGACAAAAGGGAGCACAGAGCATGCATTCCTCATAAAAACAGTTCCAAACATTCATCATTTCCAAACTGTTTGTGTCTTCGTTATCTATCTTCTTCTGAGAACATGATTTATATTCCATTTTTCCCAACAGAGATAAGAGGCATTTCTCGTGTTTTTCACTTCACTACTCTCAGTTTCAGATTCTAACTGTCGTCACATTACTTCTTTCCCTAATATTCCTAGGGGAGAGACGTCCTTCCCTCCCAAGACCAAGATCAATGCCCGTAAAACATCACATCACTACTCTGGAGCTTGCCACATAAATTATCTTCATTTTTTTCTGTATTGTCAATTTCTACCAATGATTTGGCTGTTTCTAAGTTTAAAATCATACTCAAATTTCTTCCTAACCAAAACCAAACTTTTTAATGAACAGTCTCTTCCCCGTGCATTACTACAGTATCTGTTTCCTCCTTTTTTGCTACTTGTGTTTTGCAATAAAGAGTCTGTCCTCATTGGCTCTAACTCCTCACTTGTGTCACCTGCAGTCTGCATCTGACCCCTCCATGCCTCCCATCCCACTGAAAACACTCTTGTTAACGTTGCCAGTGTCGTTCTTGATACCAAATCCAATGCTCTGTTTTTAGTCATTATCCTACTCCTCTTCTGAAGAACTTAACCTGAAGGGTGGGTAAGAATTAGCCAGGTGAAGGTGGGGGGGTGGGAGGGGTGGGAGTGGGAGTGGGGGTTAGGGAAGGGGAGAGAGACTGAGGAAGACACTGAATGCCTCAAGTGTCTAATTTAGGTTTTTCATTTCCAGAATCTATTGCACAGTGGATAGATGTGAAACAAATATTTATTGATGTATCAGTTCAGTTCAGTTCAGCCACTCAGCCGTGTCCGACTCTTTGCGACCCCATGAACCGCAGCACGCCAGGCCTCCCTGTCCATCACCAACTACTAGAGTTTACCCAAACTCATATCCATTGAGTCGGTGATGCCATCCAACCATGGCATCCTCTGTCGTCCCCTTCTCCTCCTGCCTTCAATCTTTCCCAGCATCAGGGTCTTTTCCAATGAGTCAGCCCTCCGCATCAGGTGGCCAAAGTATTGGAGTTTCATCTTCAACATCAGTCCTTCCAATGAACACCCAGGACTGATCTCCTTTAGGATGCACTGGTTGGATCTCCTTGCAGTCCAAGGAACTCTCAAGACTCTTCTCCAACACCACAGTTCAGAAGCATCAATTCTTCAGCACTCAGCTTTCTTTAGAGTCCAACTCTTACATCCATAATTAACTACTGCAAAAACCATAGCCTTGACTGGATGGACCTTTGTGGACAAAGTAATGTCTCTGCTTTCTAATATGCTATCTAGGCTGGTCATAAATTTCCTTCCAAGGAGTAAGCGTCTTTTAATTTCATGGCTGCAATCACCATCTGCGTTTCCACTGTTTCCCCATCTATTTGCCATGAAGTGATGGGACCAGATGCCATGATCTTAGTTTTCTGAATGTTGAGCTTTAAGCCAACTTTTTCACTCTCCACTTTCACTTTCATCAAGAGGCTCTTTAGCTCTTCTTCACTTTCTACCATAAGGGTAGTGTCATCTGCATATTTGAGGTTATTGATATTTCTCCAGGCAATCTTGATTCCAGCTTGTGCTTCTTCCATCCCAGCGTTTCTCATGATGTACTCTGCATAGAAGTTAAATAAGCAGAGTGACAATATACAGCTTTGACATACTCCTTTTCCTATTTGGAACCAGTCTGTTGTTCCGTGTCCAGTTCTAACTGCTGCTACCTGACCTGCATATAGGTTTCTCAAGAGGCAGGTCAGGTGGTCTCGTATTCCTGTCTCTTTCAGAATTTTCCACAGTTTCTTGTGATCCACACAGTCAAAGGCTTTGGCATAGTCAATAAAGCAGAAATCGATGTTTTTCTGGAACTCTCTTGCTGTTTCGATGATCCAGCGGATGTTGGCAATTTGGTCTCTGGTTCCTCTGCCTTTTCTAAAACCAGCTTGAACATCTGGAAGTTCACAGTTCATGTATTGTTGAACCCCGGCTTGGAGAATTTTGAGCATTACTTTACTAGCATGTGAGATGAATGCAATTGATGTATCAAGTGAATAAATAGAAAATCTCCAGGGTTTTGGTGTTGAATAAGCATATCATACATATAAACACTAAAAGAAGCAATAATAACAATGCACTATAGCAATACAACAATGACAAGACAAGCAATGAATAAACCTCAAGGAAATTCTGGTACAATGCTTTTGAGTATCATCTGGCCACCTCATGGGAAGAATTGACTCATTGGAAAAGACCCTGATGCTGGGAGGGATTGGGGGCAGGAGGAGAAGGGGACGACAGAGGATGAGATGGCTGGATGGCATCACCGACTTGATGGACATGAGTTTGAGTCATCACCAACTCTGGGAGTTGGTGATGGACAGGGGGCCTGGAGTGCTGCGATTCATGGGGTCGCAAAGAGTCGGTCACGGCTGAGCGACTGAACTGAACTGAATGGAGAAGAAAGTGAAACAGCAGATAATATAAAAATGCAGACAATTCAAGACGCTCAGATTGAGAAAATGATCAGTCTTCACAAAGACAGTTCATTTTGTTAAAAATACAGTAAAACAAAATCAACACAGATCAACATGGAAAAATGTATACATATTGCCCACCCTAGGGGATCAGTAGTAGCATTCCAGTGTAACTTATTTTACAGTATATGACATACTACAGGTCAGTGTGACGGTAAACATGCACATCAATATTGCTAGCTTCACAGACAATAGGGGTTTATATAGAAAAGAATGGTGCTCCCAGGTGGCTCAGTGATAAAGAATTCACCTGCCAATGCAGAAGACACAAGTTTGATCTCCGGGCAATGGCAACCCACTCCAGTATTCTTGCCTGGGAAATCTCATGGACAGAGGACCATGGTGGGCTACAATCCATGGGGTCACAAAAGAGTTGGACATGACTTAGCAACTAAACAACAATGACGTAGGACAACTAAGTTGCCCCTGAAGAAACAATGTCCCTCTATATAAAAACAGATAAATTAAAAAGTGACTTTACTCTTCAAAAGACATCTGATCTCATCTTTCCAAAAATCATGCACATCATATTTCATTTAAGTAGTGAATTCTAAATAAACTCTGATAAATTTTAATATAACCCTCATGCATTTTGTGTTTTTAGTAGTGAAAACTGATTACTATTATTCTTCCATATCAACTGGACTGGGGAACTCGCTAAAGGATAATATGCAATAATTTAGTATCAGGATTAGGAGTAAGAATCTGAGTAGTAATTGAAAGCACTTATCTCCAAATTCATAAAGTCTTTTTCTATGAGAGTTTTCAGTTCTTCCTTAGAATGGCCTCAGCTGAATCATAGATAGTAGGCAAGCCATTATAATCCACAAATTAAAATATTTTTATGCTGAACTTTAATCTTAAATTCTTTCCTATTGCATGGCTGTAATGAAAAATATAATATTACTCACCACATCTAAACTTAACTTTTGTTAACTCTCTAATGTATTTCTTGGAATGTAAATTTTCCTATGGGATCAATGAAGAAATTAGAAACTTGTGTTGTGACCTTTCCAGATTTCTCTAGTAACCTCATGTAACAGCATGTGACAGTTTTTGCTCTGAGGTGATCTGTCTATTGTAATTTATACTGAAATTACTCAGTCTAATCATGGAGTTTCCAAGCTTGTGCTTTTAGACTCTTTCCAAGCCCATGCTTTAATATGGGTTAATTCTTCCCCAAGATGGTTTCCTCTTTAGGTCAAGAAGTTTAACAAGAATACACCTTTAAGGAAAGAATTAGGGTGAGTTATTTTTAAATTCCCCATAGAGGCAGGACTGGTGACTGAAAAATGGCATGGCTTTGAAGGTTCTTGGGGTAGGAATTTCATAAAATTATTTTGGAAACTCAAGTGGTAGCATGTTCAAAAGGTCACAGATTCAGAAACTAACTGAAGAAAAACAGCTATTCTTTTTTTTTCAAGCTGAAAAAGAAAGTTAGGTTCAAGCTGGAAAAGTTAGCTCCAAGCTGAAAAAGTTGTTTAGATGTAGGTCTGAAGTATTGGAGACATCCCTTGGGAAACAGAAACTTGAAAAAATTACTTAAAAGTTATTGATTCAGTGATTATTAATTAAATTTTGAATCAAGATGCATATTTGTTTGATTAGCTATTTCCTTCCCTTTCTCAGAACCTTTATTTATTTATTTCCTTTTTGGCCATGCTGTGCAGCATGTGGGATCTTAGTTCCCTGACTGAGGATCAAACCCGTGGCCCCTGCATTGAAAGCACAGAGACTTAACCACTGGACCACCAGGGAAGTCTCCCAGAACCCCTTTTTAATATGAAATATTTAAAGTACAGAAAAAAGTATAAAGAATAACATAGCACTCATCTCCCCATCTGTATTTAAGTTCACTTTGGGTCTTCTTAATAAAGCTCATATCCTTTTCTATTGTACGTAAGTATGGCATAAAATATGAACAATAGTTTCTTAAAAGTTTTCTGAAAAGAATATTAACTATAAAAACCAGTGAGTCTGGTGTCTTACTAGGGGAGAAAAAATGCAATTTAACTACTGAATCAATCTCTTTAATTGCAATGCTTAATTAGTTTTAAACTTTTTGAATCAGTTTTAGGAATTGAAATCTTTTCAGAAAATCGCAAATTTTGTCTTTGTTTTAACACTTACTGGCATAAGGTCGATGACAGTATTCTCTTATGTATTTTACAATTTCTACCATATTGGTAGTTATGTCTTTTTTTAAATCCATGATTGGTATGTGCCTTATTCATTTTTTTAAAATTTCAGATTGGTCTTATAGGCAGTTCAATTTTTAATTTCTTGAATGCCTCTAACATTTCTCAGTTTTCTATGTTATTAATTCTTAGGTTTTGCCTCAATTACTCAACATTAGGGTTAAAAGTTGAACTCTGAAATAAAAAAAATGTCTGGATTCACATGCCAGCTCTGCTTGTATGTCAGTTGTGTGACCATGAACATGTTACTTGACCCTCTTTGTCTCAGATTTCTTGTGTATCAAATGAGACTTCAATAGGATTTATCTCATTGGTTGTTTGTGAGAGTTAGTTCAGTTTTCATACTGGCTCCACATGTGCTTAAAAAAATCATGTAGCCTCTCTTTGTTGACTCTGAGATTTGTAATGACTGTTGGAACAGCTTATTAATTGTTCAATTTTTCTATAGGTTTACATTTTTCTTTATGTATAATCTTTGAGTGAGGCATTTTAAGATCTCCAATGTAATCATGGATTTGTAAATTTCCCTATAGGATAAGATGAATTTTTCATTATGTTTTAAGTTAAATGCAAGTTCATGGTTGTGGTATGCTCCCTGGCAGGGTTTCCTTTTTATCATTAAATAAGAACTATCTTTATAGACCTCAGGGTCTGTGCTAGTCGGGGCACCATGTCACTTGACCATCAAATGACTGTAGATTTGCTGCTTGAAGCATGAGGGCCCACAGTTTGGCCAAGGAGGCTTAGGACTGGGCATAAATTTCCTGCACAAACCTGTCATTACCAGCCCTGACTCACTGACTGACTATCACCATCTGGCCTTTACCTGGAACCTCTCCCACACCCTCTATACTAACACCTTCCCAGCCTTCCCCAGAAGAACTGTCCACCTCGCACCTCCAACAGCCTTTGGGGTTCTTCTATTATTATATCCCACTCTGAATTTTATTTTGTGTCTTATATCCCAGATGGTGCATTTGGTAAAGAATCTGGCTGCCAATGCAAAAGACACAAGAGATGTGGGTTCGATCCCTGAGTTAGGAAGATCCCCTGGAGGAAGAAATAGCAACCCACTCCAATATTCGAGCCTGGAGAATCCCATAGACAGAAAAACCTCATGGACTACAGTCCATGGGTTTGCAAAGGGTCAGACATGATTGAACATGCACACACACACACACACACACATACAATCTTGCTACAACAGGTTTATTTCAGGTAATATTTGCTCAGTATATTTTTGCCATTTCTTTCAGCTTTTTAAAATGTCATCAAGTTTCACATAAATTTCCTGTGAACACCATTTAAAAGCTGGAATTTTCTTGTTTTCAATATTCCAAATTTCTGAGAACCTTCCATTTTTATAGGTAGTAGTAAATGTGATCCATTTACTTTTTTGTGATTACTAACTTTTACTTAGTTAAAAAAATTATTGAAAGTGAAAGTGTTAGTCACTCAGTCATGTCTAACTCTTTGTGACCCCATGGACTGTGGCCCGCCTAGCTCCTTTATCCATGGCATTCTCTGAGCAGGGACACTGGGGTGGGTAGCCATTCTTTTTTCCAGGGGATCTTCTCAACCCAGAGACTGAACCTGGGTCTCCTGCACTGCAAGCAAATTCTTTACGTCTAAGCCACCAGGGAAGTCCCCCCAAATT
Source organism: Budorcas taxicolor (assembly GCF_023091745.1). Taxonomy (NCBI): domain Eukaryota; kingdom Metazoa; phylum Chordata; class Mammalia; order Artiodactyla; family Bovidae; genus Budorcas; species Budorcas taxicolor. The sequence goes on along the minus strand of NC_068912.1, from coordinate 53,384,073 downwards.
AATATGCTTCTTCATTCCTGTCCAACCTTCTGTTTCGTTGAGCATTTTACATTTACTTGTCCTGTCTTTTCCTCTCTACAGTTTGGAGTAATCTCTTTCATTTCTATGTTTTATATTAGTGATTAAAAATTTTTAGTGTGAAAAAAACCTCAGTAATTTTTTGAACAATATATAAATCTTAAGATGCTTAGAATCTGAATATCCCCCTTCATATTTTTGTATTGTTTCTGTTTACAATTTTAGGTACACCTTGAATTTAGTCCCTTCAATTCTAGCCATTGTTATTCTTTTTTTTTTTTTTTAGTGACTGTTATTCTTAATAATAGTCAATTCTTATTCAAATTGGCCAAAAGTGTGTAGTTTCTTTACTTAACATTGTTTCTTATACATAGTTACATGCGTCTCAGTTTGAGGCTATGACTAATCACCCATCTTCAGTTGATCGTTTCTTACTCTTAAAGACAAGTTTAGTTAGATATAGAACTTTCTGTCAGTAAGGATTTTCCCTATACATTTTGAAGATATCTATGACTTCCAGCATATACTGTTACTCAGGCCTCCTGAGGAACTAATTGTCATCCCTTAGTATATGGTCTACATTTTCCTCTTTGATATCTTTTAGGATTTTCTTATCCTTGATGTTCAACAGTTGCACTGAAATTGTGTTTGGGTATAGAGTTCATTTATCTGGTTTAGAATTTGGTGAGCCCTTGCTGTCTAAGGGCTATAGCTTTGTAGGGGCTTTCGGGTTGTGGGGTAGAGACCACACTCAGATGCTTTATAGGTTTCTAACACAATTAGCCAAAGATGTGAAAACTGAGTGGAAGCCAGTGAACAACTAGTGCCTCCACAGGCATGGCCATCTGGGCCCATTTCCAGCCAGGTTAGCACTTGCTTGATTCCATCTCATCTAGTAACTTTCTGATACTTGGGTTTCTTGTACCTATAGGGAAACAAGATACTCATCAGTCTGACACAAACACCAGGTTGCCTTGAGAAGCTGGTAAAGGGACCCAAGGCCTATTGCAGTGCCAGGCATTAACCCTATGGGAAGAGAGCTGGCATGTCCTGGGAAGAAAGGCTGGGGCAGTTTAGGAAGACTTGGAGGCTTGGGGGCAGAGCTATTTACTAACTCATACAGAATAAATTTAGTATTCTAAGGACCACTCTGCTGGTGTACATACATTAAAAGTCAGCTTACTCTACACTATTTTGCTAAGTCAGATTTTAAAATGTTCAGATGTAAGATCTGGAGCTCTGCACTAGCACAGTGACCATAATTTGTCAGGATGCCTGTATCTCTAAATGCTTAAAAAAAATGAAGGAAGGAACTGGGGAATGTTTTCCTTTTTTTCATCCATATGCACGTAACTATGTGGTTTCGCAGCGCTCAGGACGTAATCACCCTTTGTGCTTTTTTGAAAGTGGGCTTATAGTAGCACAGCTCCTCTCAGTCAGTTCAGTTCAGTCGCTCAGTCGTGTCCGACTCTTTGCAACCCCATGAATCGCAGCACACCAGGCCTCCCTGTCCATCACCAACTCCCGGAGTTCACTCAGACTTGCGTCCATCAGGTCAGTGATGCCATCCAGCCATTTCATCCTCCGTCATCCCCTTTTCCTCCTGCCCCTAATCCCTCCCAGCATCAGAGTCTTTTCCAATGGGTCAACTCTTCACATGAGGTGGCCAAAGTACTGGAGTTTCAGCTTCAGCATTATTCCCTCCAAAGAAATCCCAGGTCTGATTTCCTTCAGAGTGGACTGGTTGGATCTCCTTGCAGTCTAAGGGACTCTCAAGAGTCTTCTCCAACACCACAGTTCAAAAGCATCAATTCTTCGGTGCTCAGCCTTCTTCACAGTCCAACTCTCACATCCATACATGACCACTGGAAAAACCAGAGCCTTGACTAGATGGACCTTTGTTGGCAAAGTAATGTCTCTGCTTTTCAATATGTTATCTAGGTTGGTCATAACTTTTCTTCCAAGGAGTAAGTGTCTTTTAATTTCATGGCTGCAGTCACCATCTGCAGTGATTTTGAAGCCCCCCCAAAATAAAGTCTGACACTGTTTCCACTGTTTCCCCATCTATTTCCATGAAGTGATGGGACCAGATACCATGATCTTAGTTTTCTGAATGTTGAGCTTAAAGCTCAACAGCTCCTCTAGGGCCTTCTTAAACACTGGAATCTTGTTTCCTGGGCACCTTGGAGGCTGCTTGCTCACCTCTCTGGACTATGGTCTTTTGTTTGATGCCTCATTTCAGTGTGTTTGCTGTGGACTTTTAGAAGGGGGAACTATATAGCTGTCTGTTTTTGACAATGTGACAAGTCAACCAAGTTATTCATTCTGTAGCCTGGAGTCAACATGCGACTGTTTGGGGAAACCTAGTCATTCTGTTGTTATACTTCTTAAGAAGGTTTACTGCAGTTCTTTCTGATGGATCTTTTGAAACCATATGGAGGCCATGTAGTATTGTCCTGGTCTGCCTGAGCTTGAGTCTATTGATGCAGTCTATTTATTCTTGTGGTGAATAAAGTTTTTTCTTCTTTTATCTTCTGGAATACATTCTCATTCTCTTCTGTCTCTTTTCTATCTCTCCTTCATTCCCTTTCTCCTAAAGTTCTGTGTAGTGACTATCATTTCCTGCATTACATTAGAAGCCATTGATGAGTTAATTCACAAGGAATATACCACATTACTGATGCTGCTTATAAATCTGCGTATGAGATGCCTATCACCAATTGAAAGGCATTGTGCAGCCCCAAGTGCAGCCTGCTGAAACCTCATTCAATAGAAACTCCTCTGAGTGAATTACTCAGCTGAGCAACACTATAACTTATACTTTTTAGGGTGTGCTTCAGGGTAGCATATTCTGGGCTTCCCTAATAGCTCGGTTGGTAAAGAATCCACTTGCAATGCAGAAGATGCCAGTTTGATTCCTGGGTCAAGAAGATCCCCTGGAGAAGGGATAGGCTACCCTCTCTGGTATTCTTGGCTTCTCTTGTGGCTCAGCTGGTAAAGAATCCACCTGTAATGTGGGAGACCTGGGTTAGATCCCTGGGCTGGGAAGATCCCCTGGAGAAGGGAAAGGCTACTCACTCCAGTATTCTGGCCTGGAGCTTATTCTAGTTCTGTTAATATGAGGCAGTCATCTTTTTCTTCTTTCAGAAGATCTAACATAGCAGGATAAATTCATTCTAGATAAAACAACACATCTGAATCAACAAACCTTTACTGGCAATACAAGATAAAGTTATGAGCCAGGATTCCTGTCTTCAAGAAACCTACTAACTGAAGTACCAAGGATAGGTCCCATGAAATAGCCAAGGAACAACACGTAGAATGAATTGTGTTAAATATCATGGATGACTCCAAGAGCACAGGAGCATGCATATGAATGAGTCTACTCTTGTATTGCTTCCATAAATAGTTACCCGGAAGTTTCTCTATGTATGGCTCCCTGCTAGTCGCCATGTGGGACCTACAAGTAAATAAAAGCTGACTCTGTCTTCAGGAAGCTTACATCTGCTTTAAAGTGACAAAAAGAGCACTGGAAAAAGAATAACCCTTGCAGGACCTCTTCAAGACCTCAAGCACTTTCAGGTCCAGGGGGAGTTCTTTTTATTTCTTTTTTTTTGGTTTGTTTCTTTTTATTTTGAAGTTGAAACAGCAAACTAAAGTGTTTTGGCTTTACAGTTTGTTACAGTTTGGCTGTAACAATGTTCAGGCAGAAGAACAATTGAGACTTTATCAGTTAAAAATCAACTCGAAAACTGTAAACCAGCTGCTTTACTTCTCTTAGATAAAGTAGAGAACAGCTTAAAGGGGGAAAGGCACAGTGGAAATCAGGGTCAGTGATGGTTAGCATGTTTATAGCAAAGGTCAATTTTCAAAGTTTCTGCTATTACAGAAAAAAAAGGTTGTATTTAAATTGAGGAGCAATCACAACCAGACAATCACCTGATCCACTAGCATTCAGTCCACCCTCAACATGCTTCCAAAAAGTAGAAGAAATCAAAAACAGCTGGGAAGCTCAAGGGGGAGGGATATATGTATGTGTGCTAAGTCGCTTCAGTTGTATCCTACTCTTTGTAACCCTATGGACTGTAGTCGGCTGGACTCCTCTATCCATGGGATTCTCTAGGCAAGAATACTGGAGTGAATTGCCATGCCCTCCTCCAGGGGATCTTCCCAACCCAGGGATCAAACCTGTGTCTCTTATGTCTCCTGCATTGGCAAGTGGGTTCTTTACCACCAGCACCACCTGGGAAACTCCTGAGGGGAATTATGACTGATTCTCATTGATGTACGGCAGAGACTGCCACAACATTGTAAAACAATTATTCTCCAATTTAAAAAAAATCTTGGACAAATAAAAAAGCAAAAATCATAACTGTTTATATAAATAGTTTGGCTTCCAATGAACATTGAACATCTTGAGGGCAAGAACTATGCCTCCTCATTTGCATCTGTAAAGTTTAGCTCAACCCATACATACTGAAGAGCCAGTTGCTTAGTGAATGCGTGACAGACATACTATTAGGTGGTAAGTGCACAAGCGCGGGCGGCTACGATGGCACACAAGCGCGGCTGAGAAGAGCTACCCCACGTCCGAGGTCAGGGGCAGAAGGCGAGAGGACCCCATATGCCCGAGGGGTGGCAGGCAAGAGGAGCTACCCTGCGTCCTAGGTCAGGGGCGGCAGCCGGCAGGATCTACCCTCCACCAGAGGCCAGGGGCGGCGGCTGAGAGGAGCAACCCCACGTCTAAGAAGCGGTGGCTGCGTGGGCGCAGGAAGGCCTAGAGGAGCTACTCCATGTTCAAGGTCAGGAGGGGCTGCGGTGAGGAGATACCCCTTGTCCAAGGTAAGAGAAACCCAAGTAAGATGGTAGGTGTTGCAGGAGGGCATCAGAGGGCAGACACACTGAAATCATAATCACAGAAAACTAGTCAATCTAATCACACTAGGACCACAGCCTTGTCTGACTCAATGAAACTAAGCCATGCCCGCGGGGCAACCCAAGACGGGCGGGTCATGGTGGAGAGGTCTGGCAAAATGTGGTCCACTGGAGAAGGGAATGGCAAGCCACTTCAGTATTCTTGCGTTGGGAACCCCATGAACAGTATGAAAAGGCAAAATAATAGGAACTCCCAAGGTCAGTAGGTGCCCAGTATGCTGCTGGAGATCAGTGGAGAAATAACTCCAGAAAGAATGAAGGGATGGAGCCAAAGCAAAAACAATACCCAGCTGTGGATGTGACTGGTGATAGAAGCAAGGTCCGATGCTGTAAAGAGCAATATTACATAAGAGCATGGAATGTTAGGTCCATGAATCAAGGCAAATTGGAAGTGGTCAAACAAGGAATGGCAAGAGTAAATGTCGACATTCTAGGAATCAGTGAACTAAAATGGACTGGAAAGGGTGAATTTAACTCAGATGACCATTATATCTACTACTGTGGGCAGGAATCCCTTCGAAGAAATGGAGCAGCCATCATGGTCAACAAAAGAGTCTGAAATGCAGTACTTGGATGCAATCTCAAAAATGACAGAATGATCTCTGTTCGTTTCCAAGGCAAACCATTCAGTTTCATGGTAATCCAAGTCTATGCCCCAACCAGTAACGCTGAAGAAGCTGAAGTAGGACGGTTCTATGAAGACCTCCAAGACCTTTTAGAATTAACATCCAAAAAAGATGTCCTTTTCATTACAGGGGACTGGAATGCAGAAGTAGGAAGTCAAGAAACACCTGGAGTAACAGGCAAATTTGGCCTTGGAATGTGGAATGAAGCAGGGCAAATGCTAATAGAGTTCTGCCAAGAGAATGCACTGGTCATAGCAAACACCCTCTTCCACAACACAAGAGAAGACTCTACACATGGACATCACCAGATGGTCAACACCGAAATCAGATTGATTATATTCTTTGCAGCCAAAAATGGAGAAGCTCTATGCAGTCAGCAGAAACAAGACCGGGAGCTGACTGTGGCTTAGATCATGAACTCCTTATTACCATTATCAGACTTAAATTGAAGAAAGTAGAGAAAACCACTAGACAATTCAGGTATGGCCTAAATTAAATCCCTTATGATTATACAGTGGAAGTGAGAAATAGATTTAAGGGCCTAGATCTGATAGATAGAGTGCCTGATGAACTATGGAATGAGGTTCATGACATTGTACAGGAGACAGGGATCAAGATCATCCCCATGGAAAAGAAATGCAAAAAAGCAAAATGGCTGTCTGGGGAGGCCTTACAAATAGCTGTGAAAAGAAGAGAGGCGAAAAGCAAAGGAGAAAAAGAAAGATATAAGCATCTGAATGCAGAGTTCCAAAGAATAGCAAGGAGAGATAAGAAAGCCTTCCTCAGTGATCAATGCAAAGAAATAAAGGAAAACAACAGAATGGGAAAGCCTAGTGATCTCTTCAAGAAAATTAGAGATACCAAGGGAATATTTCATGCAAAGATGTACTCGATAAAGGACAGAAATGGGATGGACCTAACAGAAGCAGAAGATATTAAGAAGAGGTGGCAAGAATACAAGGAAGAACTGTACAAAAAAGATCTTCATGACCAAGATAATCACGATGGTATGATCACTCACCTAGAGCCAGACATCCTGGAGTGTGGAGTCAAGTGGGCCTTAAAAAGCATCACTACGAACAAAGCTAGGGGAGGTGATGGAATTCCAGTTGAGCTATTTCAAATCCTGAAAGAAGATGCTGTGAAAGTGCTGCACTCAATATGCCAGCACATTTGGAAAACTCAGCAGTGGCCACAGGACTGGAAAAGGTCAGTTTTCATTCCAATCCCAAAGAAAGGTAATGCCAAAGAATGCTCAAACTACTGTACAATTGCACTCATCTCACACACTAGTAATGTTCAAAATTCTGCAAGCCAGGCTTCAGCAATATGTGAACCGTGAACTTCCAGATGTTCAAGCTGGTTTTAGAAAAGGCAGAGGAACCAGAGATCAAATTGCCAACATCTGCTGGATCATGGAAAAAGCAAGAGAGTTCCAGAAAAACATCAATTTCTGCTTTATTGACTATGCCAAAGCCTTTTACTGTGTGGATCACAATAAACTGTGGAAAATTCTGAAAGAGATGGGAGTATCAGACCACCTGACCTGCCTCTTGAGAAACCTATATGCAGGTCAGGAAGCAACAGTTAGAACTGGACATGGAACAACAGACTGGTTCCAAATAGGAAAAGGAGTCCGCAGGCTGTATATTGTCACCCTGCTTATTTAACGTCCATGCAGAGTACATCATGAGAAACGCTGGGCTGGAAGAAGCACAAGCTGGAATCAAGATTGCCGGGAGAAATATCAATAACCTCAGATATGCAGATGACACCACTCTTATGGCAGAAAGTGAAGAAGAACTAAAGAGCCTCTTGATTAACTGAAAGAGGAGAGTGAAAAAGTTGGCTTAAAGCTCAACATTCAGAAAACTAAGATCATGGCATCTGGTCCCATCACTTCATGGGAAATAGATGGGGAAACAGTGGAAACAGTGTCAGACTTTATCTTTTTTAGCTCCAAAATCACTACAGATGGTGACTGCAGCCATGAAATTAAAAGACGCTTACTCCTTGGAAAAATGTTATGACCAACCTAGATAGCATATTGAAAAACAGAGACATTACTTTGCCAACAAAGGTCCATCTAGTTAAGGCTATGGTTTTTCCAGTGGTCATGTATGGATGTGAGAGTTGGACTGTGAAGTATGCTGAGCGCTGAAGGATTGATGCTTTTGAACTGTGGTGTTGGAGAAGACTCTTGAGAGTCCCTTGGACTGCAAGGAGATCCAACCAGTCCATTCTAAAGGAGGTCAGCCCTGGGATATCTTTGGAAGGTATGAGGCTAATGTTGAAACTCCAGTACTTTGGCCACCTCATGTGAATAGTTGACCCACTGGAAAAGACTGATGCTGGGAGGGATTAGGGACCAGAGGAAAAGGGGATGACCGAGGATAAAATGGCTGGATGGCGTCACCGACTCAATGGACGTGAGTCTGAGTGAACTCCAGGAGATGGTGATGGACAGGGAGGCCTGGCGTGCTGCGATTCATGGGGCTGCAAAGATTCAGACACAACTGAGTGACTGAACTGAACTTAGTGATAGGGAATCCTGGAGAGGAAAGGATCATGGTTTTCTAGAAAAGGTAGAGGAAGGTAGTCCAGCTAATAGAAGGATCTTGAGCCAAAACACAGAAGCAAGAATGTGAATGAGTTTGGGAGACTGTGAGAAATCACTTGGTATTTTAGAGAGAAATGCCATCAAGCAAGTGGGGCCAGATTTTGAGGATGCTCAGGTCAGCCTCAGCAGCCTCTCCTCATAGACTGAAAAGCTCTGGACACCACTTAATGCTCAAGTGCTGTCAAATGAACGTGTTTCCTAAACACTTATTAAGTCCTCACTGAGTCCAAGATATTACATATATTAATAACTATGCAACATTTGGTTCAGCTATGGTGGCTTAGATGGTAAAAAATCTGCCTTCAACGTGGGAGACCCAGGTTTGATCCCTGGATCTGGAAGATCCCCTGGAGTAGCAAATGGTAACCTATTCCAGTATACTTGCCAGGAGAATTCTGGGGACAGAGGAGCCTGCTGGGCTACAGTCCATGGGGTCACAAAGAGTCAGTCATGACTGAGCCACTAACACCTTCACTTTTCAGTTCATCTTGACTTTTCAGTTAGATTGCAAGCACCTCTGAAGGCAAGGGCAGTCTTCTAAACTCCTTGGCCATGATTTATTTTTATTATTCAACGGGTATTTATTGGTGGCTTAGATGGTAAAGAATCTGCCTGCAATGCAGGAGACCTGTGTTCAATCCCTGTGCTGGGAGGATCCCTGGAGAAGGGAATGTCAGCCCACTCCAGTAGCCTTGCCTGGAGAATTCCGTGAACAGAGCAGCCTGGTGGGTTACAGTCCATGGGATTGCAAAGAGTCGGACACAACTGGGCAACTAACATACAGTATTTATTAAGAATTTACCATGTACTTGGAGCTGTGACAGATGTAGACGAAGGATAATGAGACACTCTTGGTTTGATGAGGGTGACATCAATAAACAAATATTATCACATCACATGTAAGTGCTCTACTAGAGTTATTTAAATGGTGTTTATGAAGCTTGGATGAAGAAGTTATTAATTATCTGCAGGGAGTCAGGACAGAATCTCAAAGATAATATGAGCTTAGCATACATGGCTCCATTTATGATCCCAACTGAAGAATTTCCTCTAGGCATCTTGATGGGAAGTCTTTACATTTCTTTCAGTGATGCTCATATCTATATAATTTTTTTTCCTTCTTGAACCATTATCTTGGATAGAAAGCTATTTCTTATAAAGTTATTTACTGTCTTTCTCCCTGCAATGTTAATCCATTGATTCCAGTTCTGGCCCTTCAGAATAAGTTTAATTAAAAGAGGTAACTTGTAATTTCCCAAGAACATCTTCAGTTCTTTAAGTATTCCTCATTTGAACTATTCTCCAGACATTTTTCAGACATGTTATTTTGGGTTTCTCTATTCCATGGCATACTTACGGAATTGTTGGATGTCTTGATGTTTGTATTTGCAAAAGAGTTTTTGAAGCTCAATAAACAAATACAATTAACACCTTCAAATGCTATGCTGCTCCCTAGAATAAAAACATGGGATGAGTAAAGTGGTGTAGCCATTATGTCAGCCCCAAAGCACTGCACAGAGTTGTGGATAATCTGTTGGAAGGGGCCTTGGAGACGTACCTTGACCAACCTCCTCGTTGTACAGATGGGGAAGCTAAGATCTGGACAGATAAAGTGGCTTTAAAAGTGCACACAGTTAGTTTATTCTCTCTATCTTTGTGTATTTCTAGTTGGTATTTGAAGATGGGGCATGGGAGAGTTTGGGAGCTCATTGCAAGATGAAAGTGCAGTAATTATTTATCCTAATTAAAAGGGAATCTAAAACACTTGCTTAAAGCATTTTCCAAGTAACTGTTTATATAATTAATGCTGTAGCTTTTTCTCTCTTTCCACAAAGCCTCGGGGATTGGGGATCCTGACCCACAGCTTTATCTGCTGTGGACAGTCTTGTATGTCTGTGGTTTATTGGGTAATGATTTATATTTGCAAGGGAATGCTTGACTGGCACGGGCTGGGTTAGCTCAGCTAGAGAAACTTGCTAATGAAGCCAAGGTTGAGGGGTTTGGTCCCTGGGAGCCCCTTAGCTTTGCTGTGATCCTTAGCTGCAGCCGATACCCCTAATCCCCACCAGTCATCTCATGTGTGGGCTTTTGAAAGCAGTGGGGTGAAGAAAGATCATTCCTTCCAAATGCTTACCTACAATGGAAAGTTGTGTGGGTAATAAACAATAATGGAGATGATTACAGCTACTGCTTATGGTGCAGTAGATATGTAGCTAGAATAACACGTGCGCTTATCCAGGTGATATGTGACTTAATTCCCGTAACTCTGTGATGTATATACTGGTATTACCTCCATTGTAAAGATTAGAAAATGAGGCTTGGGATAGTCAAATAACTTGTTCAAGTTTCACTGACTAATATGCAATAGGACCTATCTAGGATTTGAACTTGAATCTGACTGATTTCAAAGTCTACAGTCTAATTGAAAAAACTCAACATTACCACCGTGAACTTTTGATTATATTAGTTATCTCTGAGTTCCAAGTCATGGATTCATTTTTTCACTCTTATTTTATTGCTAGTGGGATTGACAGAGATTATCGTATACCTTAAAAACTTGGATTCTGAGGCCAGAAATCTTGTGTTCAAATTTTAATTGCCCTGTGTATTGACTTTGTGACCAAGAGCAAGTTATCATTCTTTTTTTTTTTTTTTTTTTTGTGCCTGTCTTTCTCATTCGTAAAATAGGAAATATAATAGCCCTTACTTCTCAGATTTCTTGAGTGGGGATTAAATTAGTTAATACCAACAGAGGGATTAAGTAGCACTTAGTGTTTGACATTATTGCTGGACTACCTAGGATGAAGCTAACGGCAGCATCTTAGCCTTTGAGAAGTGTGCTTATTTACATTTATTATTCCAGGGAGCACCACTCCCAAACTGCAAGTTTGCATGCTCACAAACAGAGGCTGAGAAAGCTGGGCAGAAACCTGGAGCCACTGAGGACTGTGTGTTGAAAATAAGCATGGATCACTAGCAACAACAGAATTCCAGAAGGTGCCCATGTGAAAGTTTGACTTTCCTCCCTTCAGCCCCTTCCCTCCGTTTTGAGTATGCCAGGAGCTCATTGGTAATAGTGGGCCATGGTGCAGCGTCTTCTGCTGGGAACACAGAGCGTGTGTATTGTGTTCCTTCCTGTGGCCAGCCCGCTCCCATGCTTATTGTCTGGCTCTAGCCTCCAATTAACAGAACCCCTGGGGAAGGGTAGTTCTCTTGCATTAGGTAGTAATGCTCTTGTTAATGACAAATTGATGAGCTTTTTTTTTTTTTTTACATTAAGTAAATGGTCCATTTTGATAATGGGATTGGAATCAGACCAAGGGCTTTATTCTACTTTGCGAAGAGTGAGAACTACCTACAATATAATTTTTTTTTCTTGTCTGGTGCTAAAATGTGACACAGACAAAGCATTTTGACTTTCATTTTAATAGGACTCTGTGCATATGGGATAGGTGATTTTATTCCTCTTTTCTATTACATTGTCACTGGTATGTGATGAACTTCAAAATAAATCTTAAGGCTTCATCGTAAACCATGGCCTGTTGGTGGTCCCAGAGATACCACTTGGCTTGAGAGGCTGTGCTGTGCTTTTAATTGTTACTGAGCCTTCTACACTGAGGAGTAAAACTACCCTCTCTAGGGAGGTCCAGTGATTTGTTTTATTTTAAGATGTCTGCTGTCAGGGTGGCCTGACCCTGGAGAAAGAACAGAGTTCTTTCTGGATGGGCAGTTGAACTATTATGTGGCTTGTTGAGGGTCTTTGAAAGTGAAAGTGTTAGTCACTTAGTTGTGTCCGACTCTTTGTGACCCCATGAACTGTAGCCCGCCAGGCTTCTCTGTCCATAGGATTCTCCAGGCAAGAATACTGGAGTGGGTTGCCATTTCATTCTCCAGGGGATCTTCCCAACCCAGGGATTGAACCCAGGCCTCCCACATTGCAGACAGATTCTTTGCCGTAGTCACCAGTCTTAGGAATCTTACTAACACCCTAAACAACTTGGTCTTCAGTTCATCTCCTAGTTGGGAAAGAACAACATCAGCTTCTGGGACTGAGGGAGGAAGTCCTGTTTTCCAAGAGGCTGATCCCATGGTGATGGAAGTCTTGTTCGTCACGGTTACCTAAATAGAAGCCAGCAGAGCTTAGTTATACAGCCTCCTTTGCTGAGAAAGAGTCTGCTACTCTAGGGTAAAGCTATAACCAATCTAGACAGCATATTCAAAAGCAGAGACATTACTTTGCCAACAAAGGTCCATCTAGTTAAAGCTATGATTCGTCTAGTAGTCATCTACAGATGTGAGAGTTAGACCGTAAAGAAAGCTGAGTGCCGAGGAACTGATGCTTGTGAACTGTGGCGTTGGAGAAGACTCTTGAGAGTCCCTTGGACTGCAAGGAGATCCAACCAGTCCATCCTAAAGGAATATTCATTGGAAGGACCGATGATGAAGCTGAAGCTCCAATACTTTGGCCACCTGATGTGAAGAACTGACTCATTGGAAAAGATCCTGGGATGCTGGGAAAGATTGAAGGCAGGAGGAGAAGGGGACAACAGAGGATGAGATGGTTGGATGGCACCACTGGCTCAATGAACATGAGTTTGAGCAAGCTCCGGGAGTTGGTGATGGACAGGGAAGCCTGGCATGTTGCAGTCCATGGGGTCACAAAGAGTCGTATACTACTGAGCGACTGAAATGAATTGAACTGAACCCTACGGTAAAAGACCCTTGCAATTTCTTCCAAGGATTTATAAGAAAGAGGAGTTTTGAGGAACTTGTTAAAGTTGCTTTCCAAACAATATCAAGTTGGAACCCATCAAAGTAGTGCTGGCTTGCTGATTTAGACCTAAGGCCTGTATCAACAGGCATAATCCCCCTTCGGTATAAATTAGTAATGGTGGATAGTTTGGATATGATTAATACAGCACACACATTTTAGAAAGTGTTTACAGTCTGTTTTAATTGAATGGTTATAGGCTCATAATAAGTTGCCTATTTGTAGAATTGTCCCTTACATAGTGTTTTTTCCCCAAAGTGTTTAAGAAAGAAGTCTTGGGTAGGAATCAGTTTCTGGAAGAAGGAAACATTGGTTGATTACCTACTGTATGGCTGGTATTGTTTTAGGGCCTTTATACAAATTATTTTTTAGAATGTTTGTGAGGTAAATTTTAAAATCAGTTTTTTACTCATTTTACTAGAAAAAAAAACCGAAGCGTTATAATCAGGTGGTTAATATATTGTTGAACTGAGAGCCTGCCCAGTCTGTTCACTATGCAGTGTGGCACTGATGAATCAGAAGTTGAACTTGAGGCAAGGGTTGGGAGCTGTGGGCCCTGGACAGGGTGCCATGGTCAGGGAACTGCAGCAGAGCCTACTTAATCAAGTTCTCAAATTGTACCCTTTGGATGAGTTGCCTGAGGCACAAGGCAGCTAGGGATCTTATTTTAGCAGAGTTAAAATCTTTAATGGTTTTTCCTCCCCATGCCCTGAGAATATGTCTGGTCTAAGAGATATCTTCCTATTTAACAAGATCTGTTCTCTATAACAGACCACAAGCAAAATGAATTTCTAGTCTCATGAAAAAAAAAAGAAAATATTAATTAGGCTTTTTTTTTTCTGCATGTCTGGCACACTTTAAAAAATTGTAGTTCTTGCTTCTATCTTGACATGAATTTAGAATTTTGCATGAAGTGACTGCACTAGGAAAAAAGCCAACGAAAGCAACGTTGGTAAATGTTGATAACGCATTGATAATCGGATGTGCAATTGTGCTTGTCAAACTTCTCCAATGTATTAAAGCATTGACTGTGGATTTGAAAGTGAGGGCCTCCTCTCTTCCTCCTTTTAATACCTGGAGCTTGAATATTAATATTTCAGGTGAAATATAAGTTTCAGACTTGCAAATTTTTGTCACAAAATCAAAGGGAATAGACAATTGTAAGAGGTAGGCGGGGAATAAGGGGACCTCTTGGTGTCAGCTGGATGGAAATCAACAGGATAATGAGGATCGCCAGAGTAAATAATTTCCATTTCATCCCCAATAAGAATATTCCCTCCCTCACCTTTCAAATTCCCTGCTCACTTGCTGTGCATTCGAAACAAATGATTATCTACTCTTCATTCCTGAAACAAGACCTGAAGTAGGTGAAGTTATGGAATTCTGAAGTGTTTCTCTCTGGAGCCCTCTATATTAAGCTGGTCGACCATGGGCATTAACATGTATGTTGGTTTTATACATGTTTTGCAAAGCCCGATTTGTTCTTCATCATTTGAATTTGTGAGCATGGTAACACCTCCCCAATTATATTAGATATTCTCATCCTGGGGATTCATGGATAACTCTAGAATTTCTGTAGAAAAACAGAAGATTCTGTATAATGTGCCCAGTTAAAGTTAAAGAAACACAAAATGAAATGGATCGGTTGTGTATACTCCTCCATCGTAACACGACACTGTAGTTTTTCTGTCTTACTTCATTTGGACAGATTCTGACATTTTCTCTGGCCACATCACAGGGAGGATATTGCAGTATTTGTTGAAACAACACTTTAGGTATCTGGCATGGGTTTAGCTCTTTCTTATGGGAAAGACTCAAACAGCTGCACCAAGTGAGCCAAACTAACCATGAATAAGTACAAAGAAAAGTATTCTTTTTTTCTTGCCTTTTGTCTTCAGTGACTGGAGGGGAACATTAGGATCTGCTTTCCATCAGAGGTGGTACTTGTCACAGTTGGTTTGGTGTGAAAATGAACCACTTAACCTCATAATAGTTGCACTTTTCTTCCTTTCTTTTAGGTGTGTAGAAAGTATACACCTAATCAGGTTAGGATCAGATCGGCATACAGGTGGTGCTAGTGGTCAAGAATCTGTTTGCCAATGCAGGAGACTCGAGAGACATGGATTCAATTCCTGGATCAAGAGGCTATCTGGAGTAGGAAGTGGCAACTCACTCCATATTCTTGCCTGGAAAATTGCATGGAGGAGCCTGGTAGGCTCCGGTCCATGGGACCCCAAAGAGTCAGATCACGAGACCGAGCACGGCACATAGAGCAGTGCTTTCTGGGATGGGTATCAAAGTAAGGCTCTGGCAGTCAGACCTCAGTAAAGTGTAAACTGCCTCCATCAGTTCTCCTTCTGCCTCTGCCCCTCACCTTCCTCTGTTGGATTTAGAAACGTGAATTGATGTACATTACTGTTACAGGTTAGTACTTGAAAACAAGAAAGATTTACCAATCCTCAGTGTTATTTATTGGCAAAGCATTTGGCATTCATGCATTATAGTGGCAGCATCAGGTGCTATGGGAACTTGTTCTTCTTGATAGCAGACTCTAATTGAGAAGAGAACATAGTTATGTCAATGTTGCCCTGGGAAAAATGATGGATTATCCAACATGAAAACATTATTGTCTAAGACAGCCTTATTTTTTTTTTCTAGAAAGCTGCACACAAGCTTACACTTTAACTGTTTATTCCTCACATTTGAATCTGCAAAGAATTTAAAATGGCTAGCATTATGATTATTATTCACATGTTATAGGATCTTTAAACTCTTTGTTTTGACTTTGTTGCGAGCAAAATCTAGTTCTTTTTCTGCCTTTGCTGGATTGTAACTCAGGGACTGTTCAAGGATGTGTTGTTTCCAGTCATGTGCATAGTAAGTGACCTATGAATTTGTTAATGACGTGATTGACTAATAAAATATAATTAAATAGAGACAAATGTATTTCAGTATAATCTATTTTTTATGACTGAGGAGAGGGTGAATCAGAATTAGTTACACTCTGAACTGTTGAATTCTTATTAGGAACTACAGAATGTTCTGTTTGTCTGTCCCACTAACTGAAAAAGTTGAGGTGTTTTCAGGTGGGTGACATGTGGGGCCTGCTTGAATTGGTAGATTTAATCACTCAATGAACCACATTTGAAATTAATTTTTTTGCATGGGTCTAACAAAATTCTTAAAAAATGATTTCATCTTGCAAGCTTATGAACTTGTTCTTCACTCTAGTTTTCCACTCTAATTTTGTATTATACTATTATTTGTGTTCTTTTCTTGCAACAAATTAATGTAAGTCTAGATGGTGAGGTGTAGGTAAATAACTGGTAGCCAAGGTGATTCCCCTTCCTTGTTTTCCAAAAAGAAGTTGCTTTTTAAAATAGATTTATACTTTACTTTCACTTTTCACTTTCATGCATTGGAGAAGGAAATGGCAGCCCACTCCAGTGTTCTTGCCTGGAGAATCCCAGGGACAGGGAAGCCTGGTGGGCTGCCATCTATGGGGTCGCACAGAGTTGAACATGATTGAAGTGACTTAGCAGCAGCAGCAGCATACTTTGGGCAAACTCTAGGAGATGATGAGGGACAGGGAAGCTTGGTGTGCTGCAGTCCATGGGGTCTCGAAGAGTCGAATACCACTTGGCAACTGAATAACAGCAACATACTTTGAAATAATATTTTCTATATTTATAAGGTAAAATGTGTTGTGCCTTTAAATACATCAGGAGAATAAAATGAATATTCGCTGAACTGAATTGGATACCAAAGCTTAGTGTTTTTGATTAAAAAAACCCTGTAATTTAAAAACTTCTATGGGGGCTTTCCAGGTGGCACAGTGGTAAAGAATCTGCCTGCCAATGCAGGAGACACAAGAGACACAGTTTTGATCCCTGGATCAGGAGAACCTCTGGAGGAGGAAATGGCAACCTGCTCCAGTATTCTTGCCATGGACAGAGAAGGCTGGCAGGCTACAGTCCATAGGGTCACAAAGAGTCAGACATGAGTTAGCAACTGGGCACACACGTGCACACACACATTGGGAGGTCATATTCTTAGTGCATACATTTATAGAGGCATATTTTCCTTCAGTAGCTGGGTTTTCTTCCACTGTTGCCCCCATTTCCCCTACCCTCAAAGAGAAAGCTTGAAGGAAATGAACGCTTATGATAAAAACCTTCTAAATCTTTCCCAGTTAAATCCTGAGATCCTGTAGTTTGAGGGTGAGAACTCCAAGGGAGATGTTTGCTCCTGCATGTGGGAGGAGGGGTGACTGAAGCTTGTAACCTATGTCCTTCCTTTTGAGTCACACGAGGGATAGGGGGAAGTATGGAGGATGTCAGCTCTACCACAAATGTATTTCTGCATTTGAATATATAAATGATAGAGTTCCTTACCTTTCATAAGTTTCATCCGACAGGTAGGCTCTGAAAACATCTCTCCCTAAAACTGAAATGTTGATATAAATATCTGAAGAAAAATTCTAATCACAGAATACATTGAACAGGCTCACTGATCTTGTATACCTGGAAAAAGATTTTCAAACAGAGTTTGTCAGCTCAGCCTTGGCATTCCTTGTCAAACAAAAGCATGCCTAAAGACACATTTCAAAAGCAGACGATGCAGCGCTTGCTAACCTGCAGAAAATCGAAAAGGAACACAGAGGCCAAGAACAAACAGAATGGAACCAATGAGAGATGGAGCACAGTTCTGAGAACCAAATGTGTTTTAAAAAGGCCACATCAATAATTAAACATCAGCAACTCAAATTCTATTTTTTGTTTGCTGCGATTGTCTTAAGAATTGCAGTGAAGTAATGAAAATGATTGATTCAACCTCAGCCAAGAAGAGCCAGTACTTACAATCTGGAGGGTAGGATGTGAAAACAGAGGGTGGAATAAGGAAAGAAATCTTGTTTTGGGCTTGCACAAATTATCTTCAATAATGTCAGAACTTAAATGATTCAATCCACTGTAAATTTGAGTCAGGCACCCTTTAGCAGAATTGTCTCAGAAGTCTCTTTTTCTTTTATTTTCAGGCAAGACCTTGTGTCTTTATTCACATCATGGCACTCACGTGACTTGACTCGGACTGACTACATTGTGATTTGATAATGTGCAGCACGGTATGACACAAACCCAAATTTACTGCTTTCCATATAAAATTATAGCGGTTTCCTATAACTTAAATACCTTTTTCTGTCCATTTTCAGAGTAATACGTATAGCATATTTGAGCTTAGATTTCATCAACAGATTTCTTTACTTAAATACAATTTTTACTACGCATAAGGAGCATAAACTTGGACTCCAGTGGCCATTTTCTGTACCAATATGTATACAGCTTATGGTAAGGCACAGGTTAGTGGAGGATTTGCAAATGACAATGCGAAGCAGAGGCCTCTCTGGAGCAATGTTTGCACACAGGTGAGTACAGGAGTGTGAAGCTGGTCTTCCTGAATGCCAAGTGAGACGCTTTGCTTTGACTGAATCTGAGGTGTTGGCACCTTTTACTCCCTTCTGTGTTCAAAAGGACCTGGATCCATAGACTAGAGTAGAATGAAGATGAGTAAGGCTTGGTTTTGATGATGTACAATAGTGTTGCTATAGAATCCTGCCTTTCCATAGTAGTGTTTAGGCAGAAATGTCAGTTTTACCCAGTGAAAATGATGGGCAAGAAGAAACAAATGATAGTTTTGGGTCTTCTATATAATTTTGGTTCCAGTGTGTAACTAAAAGGGAAAAAGAATAAGCAATCCAAACATTGTTTATTTCTATTATTATTTGAATAACATGGATTTTTTTGCTATAACAAATGCTGTGATTTGGCAATTTCATTTTCTTCCAATATTTGCAGGCCCACCGTTTCTCAGGTATGTGACACTGGACAAGTTGTTAATTAACTTCTCTGTGCCTCAGGTTTCTCATCTGCAAAATGGGGAAAATAATAGTGTCAACCAATAGCATTACTGTGATGATTAAATAGATACATAGATAACATGTAGAAAGTGACAGCTCACTGCCTGGCACATGGCAGGTACATAAATGTACATTGTCATTTTAGTGGTATTAGCCATATCTATACACATGAAAAACAATCATTTATTCTTTATTTAAAATAACTCGTTGAGGTACAGTTTGCATATCATAAAATTCACCTGTTTAGGGGCAATAACGGAGAAGGCAATGGCACCCCACTCCAGTACTCTTGCCTAGAAAATCCCATGGACAGAGGAGCCTGGAAGGCTGCAGTCCATGGGGTCGCTGAGGGTTGTACACAACTGAACGACTTCACTTCCAATTTCTACTTTCATGCACTGGAGAAGGAAATGGCAACCCACTCCAGCATTCTTGCCTGGAGAATCCCAGGGACGGGGGAGCCGGGTGGGCTGCCATCTATGGGGTCGTACAGAGTCGGACACGATTGAAGTGACTTAGTAGCTTAGCAGCAGGGGCAATAATACTTTGTTGTAAATTTACAGTCTTGTGCTACCATCACCACAATCTAATTTTGTTTATCTGGTCACCAGTTAATGGATACTTGGATTGATCCCATTTTGTCTTTTCTATTACAGTTTTTCTAATGAAAGTGACATGATATTTCATTGAGGGTCTAATTTTTATTTATCCAATGACTAATGACATTGAACATTTTTCTCTGTGGTCATTCATTTGTCTTCTTTGGTGAAATGTCTGTAAAATATTTTGCCTATTTTAAAATGAGTTTTTTGTTTTCCTATTATTGATTGAATTGAATTGTAAGAATTCTTTATATAGTCTGGATACAGGCTCTATCAGAATATAATTTGCAAATATCTTCTCCCAGTTTGTGGCTTGTCTTTTCATTTTCTTAATGATGTCAGACCCCAAAACTTTTACTTTCGATGAAGACAAATCTACTATTTTCCCTGTTTATAGGTCATACTTTTGTTATAATATCTAAGAATTCTTTGTCTATGAAAATTTTCCCTTTGCCTGAGAATACTTGGGCTGTCAAGTTTTTCTTCTATGTGTTCTTCTAAGTTTTGTAGTATAGTTTAGCTCTTATATTTAGATCTATTATAATTTATTATTTCCTTGAGCAATATTTGAGTACTGTGAATATGCATATAAAAAGATTTGGCCCATTCTCTGAAGAAGTTTCTACTATAGTGGGAAGATAAATGTGCATCCAAAAGACCATGGCTGGGCTTCCCTTGTGGCTCAGAGGTTAAAGCGTCTGCCTCCAATGTGGGAGACCTGGGTTCGATCCCTGGGTCGGGAAGATCCCCTGGAGAAGGAAATGGCAATCCACTCCAGTATTCTTGCCTGGAGAATCCCATGGACAGAGAAGCCTAGTAGGTTACAGTCCACAGGGTCGCAAAGAGTCGGACATGACTGAGCTTCACCTCACCTCATATATAGACTAAATAGGATCTTCCCATCCAAAATATATTGATAGAAATTCATACAAAAAAAAAATAAAAAAAAAAGACCACGGCAAATTATTGCTATGGCAGAGGTAGGTAGACTACTTAGAAGGAGCACAAGAGTAGAAAGATCCAAGTGTGTTTGTGGGCGTCAAGGCCCATTGTCCAGAGAAGTTACTGTTGGAACTGAGACTTGAACAAGAAATAGGAATTTTCCAGGTGGCATGTTGGGGGGTAGCTAGCAGGTAGAGATAAGACAACATGCAAAGTTATAGAGGTGGATGAACAAAATTATTAGAGAATCAGTGGTTAGGTGGAGAAGCAGTGGGGGAGGGGGGGGTGGTTGTTAAGGCTAGTGGATAGGGAGAAACCAACTCACAAAGGGTTTTGAAGCACATTCAAAAAGTTTAGATTTTTACCATATAGCCTTTGGAGAATTTGTACAGTTGAGCAAAATCAGAACTGAGTGATGGAAAAAATAATACCAGTGGCAGTGTAGATTCTAGACTAAAAATAACAATATAGTCTATGGACCACCAACTTCAGGGTCACCTTACCAGGCCCCATCTAAGCTCAGTAATCAGAAACTCAGGGCTGGCTCTCATGAATCTGCATATTTTACAAGGTCCCCGTGTGATGATCATACCCTGCAAAAGATAGCCACCCACTGGGTTAGAGAAGAGAGCAGTTAGGAGGCTATGGTGACAGTTCAGGAAAGAGATGATTTGAGCCTGACCCCAGAAGTGGCAGTGGGGGAAGAGAACAAGGGAGGGTGTGGGATTTTGAGGAAGGGAAATAGGCAACATCTGGTGATTTGTTGCATGTGGGAGATGAGAAATGTATGACACTTGGATTGCTACTAACTTCAACAGCAAATTCCGTGGAAGGAAGAATGTGGTAGAGCTGCATGGGAGAGGTAGATGAGATCAGTATTGGAGATTCTGAGTTTGGGGGTTCTGGGGACTATCTGGCAAAGCTGCCTAGCAGCAATTACATAGGCAGTTTAGGAAGTGGTTTGGGCTGGTGATAGGAGATACAGGCAGCTTCAGATAATATTTGTAACAAGGGGCTTGGGTGTATTACAAAATACAATAAAGTCATTTTGTTAGGACTGGGGGAACACGCCTGAATTCCTCATTAAATGTACAGAGGCACACTTTGGAAGCCAATTAGCCTTCACCTTGATAACCCATCATGTATTAATGCATGAGAATTTAATTGCTTCTCATCTTGAACTGCTCTTCCCCTCAGTGGCGATTTCACTCATTCAGAGGCAGGTAAGTGGATTAGTTAACTGTAACAAACCTCAGATTTTCAGTAACTAAACACAAAAAAGTCTTTCTCCAAGGTAACAGCCCAATGCAATTGGCAGGAAGCTTCCTTCATGTGGTGATTCAAGGACCCAGTTCCTTCCAACATCTGGCCCCACCATCCTCTACAACCTTGAGAGATATTCATCCAGGTGGCAGCTGGGAGGAGAGAAAGAGGAGAAAGCACGTTCACTTCTTAGCCACCTTAGCCCAGAAATAACCGTGGCTCACATTCTGTTGGTAAAGACTACTTAATGGCTTCATTTAGATGCAAGGAAACTGGAAAATGTCCTGCCTGCCTGAGGAACTGCTGCTCAGAGACAATTCCTTATGAGGGAAATGAAAGTCACTTAGTCATCTCTGACTCTTCGCGACCCCATGGAATAGTCCATGGAATTCTCCAGGCAAGAATACTGGAGTGGGTAGCCTTTCTCTTCTCCAGGGGATCTTCCCAAACCAGGGATCGAACCCAGGTCTCCTGCATTGCAGGCGGATTCTATACCAGCTGAGCCACCAGGGAAGCCCAAGAATACTGGAGTGGGTAACCTATCCCTCCTCCAGGGGATCTTCCTGACCCAGGAATTGAACCGGCATCTTCTGCACTGCAGGTGGATTCAGATTTTTGAGGGCACACAGATTTTTGTAAGGTGGTTAGTCTTCTTTAACATAGTAACCATACTATTAGATTAGAGAAAGTTCCAACCTGATATCTGGAGTAGACTAAGAAAAATCCTCCATGAAAGTGACCAATTATTGATTAGCTAGACTTTTTGAGCCCCTGCTGTATGCTTAGCACCATTTTAGGCACTACAGGGAAAGAATTAAAGCATGAATGTATCAATGAATCCAAAGGTATTTATTTTGCACCTACTGGAACCATAGCTTTAGAAGCAAGAAAGACTCCCCTAAAGTAATCAGCAATGAGTGCTAGACAGAATACTAAACTTGAGTAGTAAATAATATTGTGCAGTTATCTCTCACATCGCTGGGAGATTGGTTCCAACACCCCCAGGGATATTAAAACCTGAAGATGCTCAAGTCCTTATATAAAATAACATGGTATATTACTTCCAAGGATACACTCCTGGAGAACTGGGTCTTTAGTAAGGGCAGCCATACTTGAGCAGGGGGAGATTAGAACTAGGACTAAGCCTTACAGAGTGGGATTTGAGTGGATGGAGTAGAGAAGAGGGAGCACTCTGAGAAAGGCAAAGCAGATGTGAAGGCAAAGAGGAGGCATGAGTGCAGGTGAGCAGAGGACTCTAAGGAGAGCAGAGGGTGTGTGTTGGGCAATTGGTCATTGTAGTGAAATTGTTTTATTTGTTACTGCAGCATAAAAAATAGTTTGGTAGGTTTGCAGCAAATTTGTGTTTATAGGAAGAGGGGCTTCTTTGTGGGAATAGGGTGAGTGGGTCATAGACCAAGAAAATGAATGGCATTTTTAACCTCCAAAATGTAATTCACAAAGGCAGATGCTGTATACTGCAGGTTTTGTTTTTGGATTTTTACTGTTTCTCACACTGGTAGCTCTGTGTAACTTGCTCACTCTTTGTAGTGTTCTCCAGGGTGAGCAGTAGCAGGGATTTATTTATTTAATGATGGCTAATGATTCTCTTGAGCCAAGCAGGATAAGATAGCTTGTGGGAAATAAGGCCATCTCAGTTGAATGGGGTCATCTTATAAAGGGCTTTGAAAGTCAGGTGGCTGAATCTAGACTCAACGTGGTGGGTACTGGGGAGCCACTGAAAGTTTTCCAATAGGTAAGTAACTTTTTGAGAGTGTTAGTTAATGAGGATTCATCTTCTATCAGTATGCAGGATGGCTGTAAGTGAGGGAGGCTGCTGGAAGGGAGTTTCAGTAGGCAACTTTAGAAATCCAGGGGTAGGACTGAGAGCTGGTATAGAGGGAATGCAGGGGAAATACAAGGGGAAATGGTAAATGTGATAGAGAAGTCAAATTCCTAAAATTATGGGCCTGGAAGGATGGCAGTGCCGTGAAAGGAAATTAGTGGAGGCAGAGTGTGGGGAGGATATGAAGATGATTGGGTGATTATAGTGGAACTGTGGGTTGACAGCATGGATGATAAAAATGCTCATGATCTCTTTAGTCTCTCATTAGTCAGGCTGAGCCCAGCCACTTGCTTCCTGCAGCTAGCAGGCATTGCTTGTAGCCTCCTCGGGTGCCCAGCAGCCCTCTAATCCAAGGATAAAGGGTTGCAAGCCAAGACCGAAGGCTTTGGAGTAGTCTGTAATTTTTATTGACAGCCCGAAAAGTTCTAGATGCACTTAGCACCTCCAAAGAAGCGCTAAATGATTTAACATTTTGGGGACAAATTGGTTCTATTAGTCTCTAGTGCCAAATTCACCAAAAATAGCTCATTAGCTGTGCATTGTGATTTCACTAGGGTGCCCTGCTCTTGGCTGGATTCCAAAGAACACATTTGTATAAAAATGTTCCCATTATGGAGTGTGATACCTATTAATGGAACGCCATATGCAGCGGAGCATCTCCCCTCGCCTCCTCTGCGTCTTTCAACCTGAAGTTTGTATTTTCCATCCATTTTTGCCAAGTGACCTGTTTTGCAAAGGTTAAACTTTACCTAATGGGCTAAGGCCTGAGATGTTGCAGCAGTCAATCTCTCATCTGGATTTAAGCATCTTGGTTTCCCTTTCTCTGTGCCTACTGCCAGTCCTGACCCTTTCATTCCATCCTAGCCTGGGGGAAAGAGAGGGAGGAGGGAAGGTTGAGAGCGGGCTCCAAGCCCAGACCTACAGCTGTGCCTGATTGACCGACATTTCTGTTGTTAGCCACAAAAAAGGCCACTTTTAATGGCTAAAGCACGAATGACCAGCTGGTGTGACAGGCCTTGGGTTTTTGCCTAGCTGCATTAAAATTTATCAGTTCCGGTCCTTTTTCATCATGTACATGATTTCAAGAGTGCATTTCCAGATACTTCTTTTACTGAAGTTTCTAAGTATCAGATTTATTATCTGCAATTCTTTTTAAAAAATGATATTCTCCATTTTGTACATGGCTTTAAACTGTCATTAAAAATGACTTAAAAATAAATGAGGGGATGTCTATGATCAGGAAAGACCTGTAGAGAGGTTCAGTAATAATAGAAAATCAATAAATCATACAAAATTCAAGAAAGTCCACTGAATAAGTATAAACATTTGTCTGAAAAAGAGTGTTTTCTGAAGTTTTGGATAAGAAGTCCATTGTCGTTGTTGACTCACTCAGCTGTGTTCAGCTCTTTGCAGTCCCATGCACTGTAGTCCACCAGGCTCCTCTGTCCGTGGGATTTCCCAGAGGAGGTTGCCAGGCTGCAGTCCAGGGAATTTCTCAGGCAAGAATACTGGAGTGGGTTGCCATTTCCTTCTCCAGGGGATCGCCCCAATTCAGGGATTGAATCTGCATCTTCGGCAAGTCTCCTGCATTGCAGGGGGACTCTTTACTGCTGAGCTGCCGGGGAAGTCCAAGAAGCCCATTAGGTGCCCTCAGTGTTTAACTCAAGCATGATCTCTTTGGATCTGAGATCTAGATTTTCTTCTTTGGGCCTGGAGTAGAAGAGATGAGGCTGGTACCATAGGTTGGTATGAGGGGAAATGTGGGTATATGTCAATATAAAGCATCATTAGTACCAGGTACATTTTTTTTTACATAGAAATGCATTTATTTGTTTTCAAAGTAACATGTTAACTCAGCAGACATACAGCGAACACCTACCTAGACTTGCACTGTGGCTGATAATGTAGAAATGAACAGGACACAATCTTTAACTTCATAATGTTCACATACAACGTGTACAAAAATAAGTGCTTTTAAAAATCCAGAACATGAGATATGCTAAACTGATTAAGCAAACAATAAAATCAAAGAGATAACGTGAGCAGAATAGGTTGGGTGGATGGCAAGATTCTATTGGAAAGGCTGAGGAATGAAGGCTTAGTGCTTTATCACCTCACTGTGCTGGTTATTCTCTGCAGGAATTGTAGCTGGGCTTGGAGAACTATACAGGCAAGTTTTAGTTTGATAATTTTAACTTTTAAAGAAATTCCACACTCTTCCCCTTAAACCACAAGCTAATTTTAATTTTGTCTGTGAAAAATCACAATTTTAATTAAATTAAATTCATTTATTTTTAAGAGCATGATTATTATGTGAAAGGTGACTTCTATTTCCCTTGTGTAGATATTTCCAAATAATAAATTATCTTGGGACTAATATGGGAGATATCTAAAAGATATAACACAGAATGATGTTAACCTTTATTGATAGATCAAAGAGGTCTGGATAAAATCTCCTAATCATACACCCACAGTTTTAAATTAATCATTCGCAATTGAGAATTTCTGGGGTAGGTCACAGGATCTTGTACTAGTTCTGAAGTTCTGAAGGTGATGCTGGTGAGTATACAGGGTTGAGACCACTGCATTATACCTAGAATTGGAACACATAAACTTGTCCACTTAAAAAAAAGTCCACAATATAGCCATGGATCTGAAAGAAACAAGCACAATCTGTGGATACTTCATTCATTGCGATTTTTAGTCCAGGAGTGATTAATAGAAAATTTTCTTAACATATTTCTGCAACCAAAAGAGAAGGATATTGCACAAATCTTAGGGGCCTCAGAGAATCACCATCATGGGTGAGGTTATGCTACTTTCCTTCTTTAGAAATTAAGATGACCTTTCCTTTCTAGTACACCAATAAAGACCAGACAGAGGCGCCTGGTGGGCTACAGTCCGTGGGGTCACACAGAGTCAGACATGACTGAGCATGCACACAGCAGTAGCAGAGTCAAATAAGGAGGACTCTCCTTAGACTTCCCTAGAAAGAGTGTTGTATGGATGGAGTTTTCCTGTGGTGTGCAGGTGACAGGGAGCAGTTTCATTTACAGGTTTAGATACACGTGTTTTCACATACATTGTGCTGGTTCTTCTCTTCTTGCCCTTTCCCACCTCACCTGTGAGTTCATCTCTGTCCTTTTCTTCGCTGCACTAGGCTGCAGGCAGCTGATCCCCTGGCTGGGACACCCCACCTGCCTGCCTGGCAGAGTTGTATCTTTCTAGACTACAGCTCCTGCAGGCTGCTCTCCCTCGTCTCTGGCTCCAGCTCCCACCAAGCTTCAGTTATGCAATTTCCTTCCTGTGTCCCTTCAGCCCAATGGTGGGAATGGCTTCCCAGTGTTTCTGGCCCTGGGCACCTCAACACCCCTCACTAGATTCCCTGACCTGCTTTGTCTACAGTCCTTCCTTACCTTTCTTCAGAATCCCAGCTGAGTGAGTCTTGTGCTCCCCATCAGGACCTGACTGATAAACGAATCACACTCCAAAGAGCTCTCTGAATGTTCACACAGAGGTACCGAGAAGATTGGTCTCTTTCAGGATGACCAGAGCAGCTTAGAATGACCAAGAGCCAGTGTGGGAGCACCCTGGGAAGAAGAGATTGACGCAAGGAGTTCTTGCAGAAAAATTATAATAGGTTAAGGCAGAAAAGGATGTAGGAAAGCGTTATGCTGACTAAAGAGAAAATGTAGGAACATTAAAAGTAGAAAACTGTTAGATTTACATTGCATCCTGAAAACAGATGATGCGAGAAAAATAATGAAGACTCAAAGTCTTCTTTCATAGAATATGGATCTGGAAGGACTGAGCTGACAGCAGATCAAAGTGAAAATAAATATAGTAACTACTAACTATGGACAGGGCACTGTCCATGCTCTGGTCACTGACATTTCTGGCATTCGCTGCAGCATCCATATGTCACTAGGAATGTGGGGAAGTACTGATGACAGCTCTGCATGTAGGGAAAAGTTTTCATGTGTTGTCAGACTTTCTCCGTCTTGTCAGGTTACCAGAAGGCAAAATTTGACTTTGTGTTATGTCTCATTTTTTGAATTGGATGTGGACATTTTCAAAGATAGATGCTTTGGATTCCTCCTCTTGGTATGAGATAATGTCAACAAAAGTTGAGACATATATTCTTAGAGCTTTGAATATTCTAGGCACTATGTAAACCTCATGTACTTAATTTCAACATGTACTTAATATATATGTGTGTGCATGTGTGTGTGTGTGTGTGTGTGTGTGTGTGTGTGTGTGTATAGGCCTCCCTGGTGGCTCAGACAGTAAAGAATCTACCAGCAATGCAGGAGACCCAGGTTCAATCCTGGCATTGGGAAGATCTGCTGGAGAAGAGAATGGAAACCTACTCTAGTATTCTTGCCTGGAGAATTCCATGGGCAGAAGAGACTGGCAGGCTACAATCCACGGGGTTGCAAAGAGTTGGACATGACTGATGGACTAACAGTATATATATCTATATATCTATATATCTATATATAGCTACAGTGATAAGAGACAGCATTGTTTCTGTTCCCAAGTACATTAAGCTAAAGTGGAGAACTTCAGGTTGCCCAGAGTTTCCCTGCTGGCTGAGGGAAATGAGAGTTCCCTTTAAACATCTAAGAATGGAAAGAAGTAGATGGGCAAGATACCATACATATAAGAAAGGAAGGAAGGCAAGATCTTTTAGAGATATTAAGGTCCTATTAGCTCTCACAGGTAAGAACTGATAATAACACTTTCGTTCAGTTAAATGTTTACAGATACTTTCCTAAGCGTTTGTCACAAATTGGATTATTTGAATCTCAAGTCCTTTGAGGTAGGCTGTATTCTTCTCCACAGTTTACAGATGAGGAAACTGGGCACACTGAATTTCAGTACCTTTTCCAGGGTCCACAGCCAAGAACATGCAGGGCCAAGATCAGATCCTAGGGAGCCTGACACTGTGGTTGGAGGAATCAGTCACATCTGGTGCAGAGAATCAAGACTCCATGGAAAACACTGCATTGAAGAGGGATTGGGAAGATGGTTAAGATGTTACTAATTTGAGATGGAGTGTATGGCAGAGACAAGAGAGGCCATTCCACTTGAAAAGGAAATATAAACATCCAAAGTAAAGGTTTTAAATGCTATTCTCTCTCAATTCATCTTACCTTTTTCCTCCCCCCTCTGCATCCATGAGTCCATTCTCTATTTCTGCATCTCCATTCCTTCCCTACTAACAGTTTCATCAGTACCATTTTTCTAGATCCCATACCTATGTGCTAATATATGGTATTTTTCTCTTTCTGACTTACTTCATTCTGTATAACAGGCTCTAGGTTCATCCACTTCACAATAGCTGACTCAAATTCTGAATCACATTCCATTGTATACCTGTACCACAACTTCTTTATCCATTCATCTCTCAGTGGACATCTAGGTTGCTTCCATGTCCTAGCTATCGTAAATGGTAGCAGCACTACTTTTATCTGGCTTATAATCTGGGCTTCTACTTCAGATTTCATTGAAAGAGGGATTTTACTGTTAAGCAAGTGTCATATGTTAATGCATATATATGGAATCTTGAAAAATGGTACTGATGAACCTATTTGCAAGGCAGGAATAAAGATGCAGGTGTAGAGAATGGACTTGCGGGCCCAGTTGGGGAAGGAGAGGGTGGGATGAATTGAAAAGAGTAGAATTCGCGTATATAAACTATTGTGTGTAAAATAGATAGCTCATGGGAATCTGCTGTAAAGTGAAGGAGCTTAGCTTGGTTCTCTGTGATGACCTAGAGGGGAGGGAGGCTCAAGAGGGAAGGGATATATGTATACTTATGCCTGATTCAGGTTGTTGTAGAGCAGAAACCAACATAACATTATAAAGCAATTATCCTCCAATTAAAATGAATTTTAAAACATAAATAAAAAGTTTTCAGCTCTAACCAAACCTTGTTAATAGCTACTTTTCCATTTTCCTATTGCCACCATATAATACAGGAAAATGCCTCAGTTCCTAAGTGACCACAAGAGTCTGAAAAACAGAAAGGTGAACTGATAGTATCACTGAACACAACCCTTAATTGGTGGCAATGAAGAGCTGTCATGGAAGTGAAACTCAAAGTCTTACCTGTTAGGGAGGTCCCACATCTCCCCCCGCCAGGAGGGGTGGTAGGTGAATTCAGAGTAAGTCAACGTTTTCTTTTCCCATTAATGATTCATCTTTAAAAAATCTGAAGTTACTGATAAAAGTGAAATTGAGCTTTCAAGTGCCTCTGGCCATTTTCAAGTCATGCCTTCTGTTGGCTCCTTGCTGGGAAGGTGCTTCTTCTTCTTGGTGTAATTTCACCTCAAAGCAGGGGTTTCTGAAGAAAGGGGTTCTTGAGCAGCAGCAAAGCCTTTAAGGAGAATCATGCAGAGTCCTTCTGCACAGGGGCTGGGAGAGGAGACTTGATCATTAACTAATGAACAATATTTGTTGAGCACTTACTGGGGCCAGAACTATACATTTAATAGGAGGTAGAGGTTTCAAAAGCATAAAGACAGTTATGGTTAGAATTTGTCTTCTCCTGTGCTGAGTATCTCAGCCTGTGTGAGTGCTTAGTCACTTGTCTTTATGAACCTATGGACTATAACCTGCCAGGCTCCTCTGTCCACGGGATTCTTCAGGCAAGAATACTGGAGTGGGTTGCCATGCCCTTCTTCAGGGGATCTTCCTAACCCAGGGTTCAAACCCCCGTCTCTTAAGTCTCCTGCATTAGCAAGCAGGTTCTGTACCACTATGCCACTTGGGAAGCCCAGGTAATTTCATTACAAAGGTAATTCCATTCTTCAGTTCGAACCAGGACCCGACAATTCTGGGTGCTACACACTGTGAAGAGCTCTTCCTCACGTCTCTCTGTGAATGTGGAGGCTGGCCTTGCACTGTGCTGCTGGGGAAAGGCGGGCTCCAGGAATGACAGGTTTATTCAACGGGCTTCTCTGGTAAGAAATAATGAATGGAAATGAGGGAGGGGTCATGCTATAAAAGCTGAAAATGACTGTCTTCAGTTTGGACATTCAGGATAGTGCTGCAGAGAGCTGCTCCCAAAGCCAACACTGATTCCAGCAGAGTTAGGAGGAAGGTGGGTTGTGTTATTTTTTTTCCCCCACCCACACTCCATTTGTCATTCCTGAGTTGTTATGTTTTAACAAGAAGATTTTTCTGTCTTCCAAACATGTGTTCCCCATCAGATGCAAAATATTTCCATCCGAATGTGAACCAAGTGTGTAAGACCCTGCTTTGCATTGCAAACAATTCCAGTGAGCTTGGGGAACCCAGAAACCCAGAAACCCTGCTCATATGTTTATGGGCCAGGCTTCTCCCTTCTTTGTGCAGCCTCATGACTCTTTAAAGAATGAACACTTTTTACTGACCTTTGAATTCTGAACCAGTGACTCCGTTAGACCCTCTCCCAAAGGGACAGCTGACCTGTCTTTAGTCTTGGAGAGATCTGAGGGATGCTGGCCCTGGGACAAGCCGGTGGTCCCCAGATATCTCAATGGCTGCCCCACCTCCACTCTGACTGGCAGTGGCTGAGCTTGCCGGCACTGGTGCAGTAGAAGGAGAGGAAGGAGTCTTTGTGACAGAGAGGGAAAGGGGGACAGGTGGTCAGATGGAATGAGCAGGCCCCCAGCCAGCTCTTTGAGAGAAGGTAATGCATTTGATGTACTCTAATGGTACCCCTGACTGAGGGGCCATATGGAGCCCTGGATGCTGCATAATTTCATCTTACTTCTCAGTTGAGACCACCTTTCTGCCAAAACCATAGTGTCATTTAGGTCAAGCAGTTGCCACTGGTATTTCCTACTGTTCTCAGAAGGGGAGAAGTTAAAAATATAAGGAGGACCCTGGCAACTGATCCTGGTATAGCTTTTATAATTAGAGTCTGACAAAATTTGAGCATTATGGAGCCTTCTGGAAATGTATCATTTCAAATACAGAGAGAGTCACGGTTAACCCTTTATGTCATGGGACAGAGGTGGCCTGCAGAAGAAGTGGCTTGTAGATGCACTATGAGAACTCTCACCAGCTCATACTGCTCGCTGGGAGTACCCACACTGATTTAAACAGCTAAGTCATATGCCTGGGCCCCAAAGGAATTTGGGGTTTTAACCCTTGCTTAGGCACTGGTACTTTTAAGTGGCTTTAAAAGAAATATTTCTGAAAAAGATTGCACCAATCTGCTTTCAGAAGCAATGTGCAATGAACATCATTCTCTTTTCCGCCCTCATCATAGGCTCTGGCTATGGTCATAGCTACAAATTCAGAGTTAGATACTGTGGACAAGGAGCTGACTGGGACTGACCCAGGCAGGCATTGGAACACGCTCTGAAAAGGTTCCTGAGGCCAGGCGGTCCTTTGGTTGACTGTCTGATGCTTGCAAAGGCTGGGTGAAGCTAGGACAGCAGCCTGGACTCCTGTGTAGGGTGGGGTGGCAGCTTCCTTAGATTAATTGAGTGAATCAAGGCCTGAGCTTTCTCACCCTCCAGGGTACCCTGTCCTCTGTTGCTCCCAGATCTCTGGCCTTGGCTGATCACTCCAAAAACATTAAGGACCCTCTTCCTGGTGGACACAATGCAGTCGCATCAACAGAGAATCTCTTCCTCCAATCTGTGGTTTCCTGACCCTTTGGGGCCCTGGTGGCTTGTGGCCTCTGACCCCTATGGTGGGATTTTCCAGTGAATGGGTGGAGTGACTTGGGCCCGTTCTGAGGGTGTGAGTGTTCAGCCCTATAGCTCTATACACGTGCACAGTGGGTGGGCATCAAGGCACAGGCTTCGTACCCCCACCTTGGTACAGAAGTCTTCTGTTTCTTGCTTGGAAAAGAGAGCCAGAGAGAGCAAAGCAATACTCTGATCTTATTTCTTTTATTTTCCTCTCTAAGTGTTTTTGTTAAAATTGTGTCTTTTACTAGTAAAAAACAATGCCATTTCTCACTGAACTCCTCTCATCTGCTATTTCAAAAGTGAATTTTTGTCCTCATTTTAGTTTTGAGCAGGCAGTTCTGAATCTTGCGCTGACAGTATGGTCGATGCACTGCTAGGCATGTGTCTGATTTGGAATCAGAGGATTAAAGATGGAATCCTCTTAGTTAACTAAGATAGCTAATGAATTAATTCATTACTGTTAGTCCTCTCTTGCTCAGTACATTGCACCATGAGTTGTTTCTTGATTTTCTTTTTTTCTGGCCCTGATTGACTTAGTTACCCAACCAGAGATCGAACCCTGGCCCCTGGCAGTGGAATTGCAGAGTTGTAACCACTGAGCAACCAGGGAATTTCCCATTTCTCATCTTTTACTTCAATCACCACACAGTCCTTAGCACTAAGTGGTAGGTTAACAAATGTGAAATAAATGCTCCCTTCTAATTACTCTCTTTATGGGGGGGGGGTCTTTTTTTTTTTTTCCTCTCCCCTGGTGATCTATCCTAGACTGTTCCTTGTTTCTGGAACCACTATAGCCCTGATGACTTCTCTTGGAAACTGACTTCTATAAAATCTGTCTTTTCCACTGGGGGAAAGTGAAGGAAGAAGATAAAGGTGGAGAGACAAAGGAAAAAATATAGGAAGAAAATAGGAAGATATACATCCCTTTATACAAAAGTCTCTTGTTAATAACAGCCTGAAATGCTCAGTCACTCAGTTGTGTTCAACTCTTTGTGACCCCACAGACTGTAGCCCACCAGGCTCCTCTGTGGGATTTTCCAGGCACGAATGCTGGAGTGTGTTGCCATTTCCTCCTCTAGGCAATAACAGTCTAGTATCCTTTAAAAAAAAAAAATCCCTTGCTCAACATTGCTCATTATTAGAGAAATGTAAATCAAAACCACAGTGAGGTATCATCTCATACCAGTCAGAATGGCCATCATCGAAAAGTCTACAAACAATAAATGCTGGAGAGGGTGTGGAGAAAAGGAAATGCTCTTGCACTGTTGGTGGGAAAGTAAATTGATACAGCCACTGTGGAAGATGGTATGGAAATTCCTTAAAAACTAGGAATAAAACCACCATATGACTCGGCAATTCCACTCCTAGGCATATACCCTGAGGAAACCAAAATTGAAAAATACACATGTATCCCATTGTTCATTGCAGCACTATTTACAATAGCTAGAAAATGGAAGCAATGTAGATGTCCATCAATAGATGAATGGATAAAGAAGTTGCAGTACATATACACAATGGAATATTACTCAGCCATGAAAAGGAACATATTTGGGTCAGTTCTGAAGAGGTGGATAAACCTAGAACCTATTATACAGAGCAAAGTGAATCAGAAAGAGAAAGATAAATATCATATTCTAACACAAATATACAGAATCTAAAAAAACGGTACTAAAGAATTTATTTACAAGGCATTGGTGGAGGAACAGACATAGAGAATAGACTTATGGACACGGGGAGAGGGGAGGAGAGGGTGAGATGTATGGAAAGAGTAACATGGAAACTTACATTGCCTTATGTAAAATCGACAGCCAATGGGAATTCGCTGTATGACTCAGGGAACTCAAACAGGGGCTCTGTATCAACCTAGAGGGGTGGAATGGGGAAGGAGATGGGAGGGAGTTTTAAAAGGGAAGGGATATATGTATACCTAGTGCTGATTCATGTTGAGGTTTGACAGAAAACAGCAAAATTCTGTAAAGCAATTATCCTTCACTAAACAAATAAATTTTTTAAAAATCCCTGTTTATAGCCATTCATTAGGGATCACCATAATCTAGGATATAACTGGAGCCCCAATAAGGTATAAAGAGCAAGACTAAAAACCATCTCGACAGAAAGTCAACTGCCTCATTTTTAAGTGAGCACAGCTCCAAGCAAAGGTAGATATTTGACAATTAATAGTGGGTTGATGAATTGCCTCTCTGCTCTGCCCGAATGTGACCTGGATAGTTAGAAGCGGAGATGGAAACCATCCGGGGGACTTATAAATTCTGGTCTTTGACCTACAGGTCTATAATGCATCAGCCAAACTTTTACATGGTGATGCATGTGTTTGTATAACACAGAGTGAGGTCAGGTGGGACTATCCCTTCCAGCTACTTAACATGTCAAAGGCCAAATTCTGCACTATGATGAACAGTTATCAGAACTCCTGAAGCCAGGCTGTCAATAGATTCTAGCCTCATTCTGTTTCTTTTCCTTTTTTAAGCACATACAGCTGTTCATTGGCTGCACACTCTTGTTTTTCCAACCTCTTTGCTTTTTTTTTTTATCTCTGGGTTTGGTCAATTATTACAGTAGCTTTTTGGTGTCTCTGAGAACAGCCATTTAAATTTTTTTTCAAGATTTCCACCGACAGGTAGTGATTAGAATATATTGTCAAATCTCTCTCTCTCTCTCTTTTTTTTTTTTGTCACATAGCTCACCTGCCAACTTGTTCTTGTTAATTCAGCTCTTCTGGCTCCTGCCTGTTTCTGCACTTAGTTGTGGGAAGATGAGGTGCCTGAGATGGAATAGGAGGTAGCAGCGGTAGCTGCAACAAGATGAAAATGAACGATATTTTCCAATCCTAAGCAGGGCGGCAGAGGCTAATAATTACATTAAAAAGGCCCTCTGTAGGTAGGTGCAAATAGGCTAGTCTAAACAAGTGTGGCTGTTTTAATATGGGCTGTTGGAGAGATGTCATTACCTGACGAGACTGCCACCTTTCACCTCCAGCCATTGTGATCCGTTAGGTCTCACTAACGGGAGAGCGGGGAACTTGTTTGCAGGGGATTTGTTGTCTCACGCTCAGAGGCAGCTGAGAGACTTGCCAAATGACAGGAAGACGCTTACATTCACAAGGTGTGATTGCCTAAGTGTTTGTCTGTGTCTAATTAGTTTGCCTTTGCTGGTTGGTAGCTCCGCAGCCAGGAGGCAGATTGACTCCGCAGGCTGTAAGCAAAGAGGGCTGATTGGTGTTGTTATCATTTGTTTATTTAACCCTCCCTCGAACCAGGAAATGTTCCCTAAAGGAGAGCCTTTTCTGTTGTCTTTTAAAAAGGCGTTTAAAACAACAACAACAACAACACAACCTCAAAACAAAAGAAAGAAAAGAGAAAAGGGGGAAGAAAACAGCTCCCACCACGGCTGTGACACAGTCTCCTTTATCCTGTATCCAGAACATGTATGTCAGCGATCATGGATGCTCTTTGTTCAAGAGAGTATGCAGGGTGATTTGCTGGGAGATGATGGACCTGAGGCTTGAATCCTCTGGGCTGAGGAGAAGGAGATTAATTTGAGATCAGTGATGCTTTTTCTGGGCTTCCCTGGTGGCTCAGATGGTAAAATTCTGCCTATAATGCAGGAGACCCAGGTTCAATCCCTTGGTCAGGAAGATCCCCTGAAGAAGGAAATGGCAACCCATTCCAGTATCCTTGCCGTTTGAATTTATAAACGGCAGTAGAAAGGAAAGCAGTATCCCAGGCCCCTGCCGCTGCTGCCCATGCTCTGGGGAAAAATGCGATGAGAAGTTAATTCAAAAACGGGCATTTTGTTTACACCTTGTGGTTGCCTTTCTGAGATGTGTGGGTAGCTCTATCACACTATCATAGCAACTGTGTTGACAGGCTTGCCTTGGCCCTGGATCTTTGGAGTTTGGGGTGCCTTTTGAGGCCAGACCTCAGGGAAGCCATGCCCTCTTCCTCACCCTTCCTGGTCTTCAAAGGTAGTCTTCAAAGCTGCCTCCAATAGGAGCCAGAGCTCAGGGGGCCATTAAACTCAGATAGGTTTTTTACAAGCCAAGTTTCCCAGTGTGTGAGTGTGTGAAGTTGCTCAGTCATATCTGACTCTTGGCAACACAATGGACTGTAGCTTGCCAGGCTCCTCTGTCCATGGGATTCTCCAGGCAAGAATACTGGAGTGGGTTGCCATTTCCTTCTCCAGGGGATCTTCCCAACCCAGGGATCGAACCCAGTTCCCCTGCATTGCAGGCAGACGCTTTA
This sequence comes from Budorcas taxicolor, assembly GCF_023091745.1. Taxonomy (NCBI): domain Eukaryota; kingdom Metazoa; phylum Chordata; class Mammalia; order Artiodactyla; family Bovidae; genus Budorcas; species Budorcas taxicolor. The sequence goes on along the minus strand of NC_068912.1, from coordinate 53,347,584 downwards.
TCCTCTGAGCCACCAGGGAAGCTTCCCAAGAACACTTTATAACATTGGTATGTGTGTATGTTAGTCACTCAGTCATGTCCGACTCTTTGTGACCCCATGGACTGTAGCCCTCCAGGCTCTTCTGTCCATGGAATTCTCCAGCTAAGAATACCAGAGTGGGTAGCCATTCCTTTCTCCAAGGGATCTTCCAACCCAGGGATGTAACCCAGGTCTCCTGCACTGCAGGCAGATTCTTTACACCCTGAGCCACCAGGGACACCCCATATAACTTTGGTGTATCTCCTCGGATCTTTGTTTAGCTAGCAAAAAAGAATTGCTATAAGGATTGCTATTTTGTTTGCATGGGTCTGTTTCTTCCAATAGGTTGTCAGCTCCTTTTTAAAAGATTATGCTTATTAACCTACGACAGTAACCAGTACTCTGTAGGCCCTGAATAAACATGTGCTACATGAGTGGTCAGGCTTAGAAGAGCCAACTACAGTATTCACTTATACTTTATGTTTAAGCTCAATTCTTCAAATATTGCTTGTCACCCATTAAAGGAAGTGGTCTGGATCCTGACCACAAGATCAGATTACAATAATATTCAGTGTTGGGCTTCCCTGGTGGTCCAGTGGTTAAGAATCTGCCTGCCAATGCAGGGGACATGGGTTTGATTCCTGGTCAGGGGAGATTCCACATGCTGTGGAGTCCATGTGCCACAACTATTGATCCCACGCTCTGGAGCCCGCGAGTTGCAACTACTGAAGCCTGAGCATCTAGAGCCTGTGCTCCACAACAAGAGAGGCCACTGCAATGAGAGATCTACACACTGCAGCGAAGAGTAGCCCCTGCTTGCCTCAACTACAGAAAGCCCACATGCAGCAATGAAGACCCAGATCAGCCAAAAATAAATAAGTAAACAAACAAAAAAGTGTGATGACAATGTTTCATCATATAAAGAATATCAATAAAGACATGGAAATGATTAAAAAAAATATTCACTGTCCCAGGCACTGCACTGCCTTACACATAACATTTCATTTAAACCTCACTGTCTATTTTAATCCTCACAAGCACCCTCTGGGGTAGGTGCTATCATTATTCCCATGACGCATATACTAGGTCTATGTAACTCTGAGTTTCTGGCTCAAGGTCAGGGAGCTGCTGAGTGGTAGACCCAAGACTTGAGCATAGTTTGACTTGAAAGTCTGTGCTCCTAACAAGAGGGGATGCTATCTGGGGGCCCTGTGTGCGCTGAGAGCCAAGCAGCAGTCATGACAACCCAACCTGGGAGCAGGTCAAGGTCAAAGCTCAGAAAGAATGAATTGGGTGCAAGGTAAAGGGATTAGCCAAGACTGTTAGAGCCAATAAGGGCCAAGCCAGTGAATGAAGCTCGTGGTTTAGAGCAAGTGAGGACAGCTTGATATGTTCTTATGTGAGGGCTCTGAGCAGGGCATTACTTCTCTGTGGAGCTGAAGTATCTCATCAAATCAAGGGAGACTTCTCAAAAATATCATATTATTATCAGTACTGCCATATTTATTTACTTCCAATTCATAGGTTATACTTCTTAATGGGCAAAGTTGGGATTAGAAAAGCCAGCAGACAAGAAGCCCCAGGTTATAAACAAAGACCATAAGCCCCAAAAGGACGGGCAGAAATGGAGTGTGGTGGACAGAGGCAGTAGCAGGGTCTGTCTGAGGAAAAATATTAAACAATTGAAAGGGTAGAAGCAGAGGTGGAGGAAAACGAGAAGTATTACAAACGGGAAGAGGGAGAAATGTCAGGGGACAGACGTAAAAAGTCTTCCTCTGGTAATGATGAGAGCTAGAGAATCAGGTTATTGTGCTCCCCCAGCCCCATGCAAATCAGCGATTAAGCAATGTTAATAACTGTGGAGTCAAAATGATTTCAAGTTTGACCTTGGAGTGCAAAATGAAGCAGGGCAAAAGCTAACAGAATTTGCCAAGAGAACACACCGGTCATAGCAAACACCCTCTTCCAAGAACACAAGAGATGACTCTACTCATGGACATCACCAGATGGTCAGTACCAAAATTTGATTGATTGTATTCTTTGCAGCCAAAGATGGAGAAGCTCTATAGAGTCAGCAAAAACAAGACCGGGAGCTGACTGTGGCTCAGATCATGAGCACCTTATTGCCAAATTCAGACTTAAATTAAAGAAAGTAGGGAAAACCACTAGACCGTTCAGGTATGAACTAAATCAAATCCCTTATGATTATACAGTGGAAGTGAGAAATAGATTCAAGGGATTAGATCTGATAGAGTTCCTGAAGAACTATGGACAGAGGTTTGTGACATTGTACAGGAGGCAGGGATCATGACCATCCCGAAGAAAAAGAAATGCAAAAAGGCAAAATGATTGTCTGAGGAGGCCCTACAAATAGCTGTGAAAAGACAAGCTAAAGGCAAAGGAGAAAAGGAAAGATATAAGCATCTGAATGCAGAGTTCCAAAGAATAGCAAGGAGAGATAAGAAAGCCTTCCTCAGTGACTGATGCAAGAAATAGAGGAAAACAACAGAATGGGAAAGACTAGAGATCTCTTCAAGAAGATTAGAGATACCAAGGGAACATTTCATGCAAAGATGGGCTCAATAAAGGACATAAACAGTATGGACCTAACAGAAGCAGAAGATATTAAGAACAAGTGGCAACAGTACACAGAAGAACTGTACAAAAAAGATCTTCATCACCCAGATAACCATGATGGTGTGATCACTCAGAGCCAGACATCCTGGAATGTGAAGTCAAGAAGGCCTTAGGAACCATCACTATGAACAAAGCTAGTGGAGGTGGTGGAATTCCAGCTGAGCTATTTCAAATCCTGAAAGATGATGCTGTGAAAGTGCTGCACTTAATATGCCAGCATATTTGGAAAACTCAGCAGTGGGCACAGGACTGGAAAATGTCAGTTTTCATTCTAATGCCAAAGAAAGGCAATGCCAAAGAATGTTCAAACAACCGCACAATTGCATTCGTCTCACACTAGCAAAGTAATGTTCAAAATTCTGCAAGCCAGGCTTCAGCAATATGTGAACCGTGAACTTCCAGATGTTCAAGCTGGATTTAGAAGAGGCAGAGGAACCAGAGATCAAATTGCCAACATCCACTGGATCTTCAAAAAAGCAAGAGAGTTCAAGAAAAACATCTATTTCTACTTCATTGACTACACCAAAGCCTTTGACTGTGTGGATCACCACAAACTGTGGAAAATTCTTCAGGAGGTGGGAATACCAGACCACCTTACCTGCCTCCTGAGAAATCTGTATGCAGGTCAAGAAGCAACAGCTAGAACTGGGCATGGAACAACAGACTGGTTCCAAATAGGCAAAGTAGTACATCAAAGCTGTATATTGTCACCCTACTTATTTAACTTCTATGCAGAGGACATCATGAGAAATGCTGGGCTGGATGAAGCACAGCTGGAATCAAGATTGCTGGGAGAAATATTAATAACCTAAGATATGCAGATGATAGGACCCTTATGGCAGAAAAAGAAACTAAAGAGCCTCTTGATGAAAGTGAAAGAGGAGAGTGAAAAAGCTGGCTTAAAACCCAATATTCAAAAAATTAAGATCATGGCATCTGGTCCCATCACTTCATGGGAAATAGATGGGGAAACAGTGGCTGACTTTATTTTTTTGGGCTCCAAAATCACTGCAGATGGTGATTGTAGCCATGAAATTAAAAGACGCTTACTCCTTGGAAGAAAAGTTATGACCAACCTAGAGAGCATATTCAAAAGCAGAGACACCACTTTGCCAGAAAGGTCCATCTAGTCAAAGCTATGGTTTTTCCAGTAGTCATGTATGGATGTGAGAGCTGGACCATAGAAAAAGCTGATCGCCAAAGAATTGATGCTTTTGAACTGGGGTGTTGGAGAAGACTCTTGAGAGTCCCTTGGACAGCAAGGAGATCCAACCAGTCCATCCTAAAGGAAATCAGTCCTGAATATTCATTGGAAGGACTGATGTTGAAGCTGAAACTCCAATACTTTGGCCACCTGGTGTGAAGAACTGACTCACTGGAAAAGACCCTGATGCTGGGAAAGATTGAAGGCAGGCGGAGAAGGGGACAACAGAGGATGATATGGTTGGATGGCATCAGTGACTCAATGGGCATGAGTTTGAGCAAGCTCTGAGAGTTGGTGATGGACAGGGAAGCCTGGCGTGCTGCAGTCCATGGGGTCGCAAAGATTCAGACACAACTGAACAACTGAACTGAACTGAACTGAACTTCTGTTAATATTGCCACCAAGAAGGACCCAGGCCCATTCTCTTCCCCTTTGATAACAATGGCCTTACCACACTCAGGAATCCATGTTCTACAACAAGCTCAGTTTGCACAAGGTAAAAGAAACGTCAATGAAAAGAGAAGATAAATAACTAATATGCATACAAAGCCTGGCCAAATCTGCATCCCCACTGGTCATTTATGACTCTTTATGAGACATTCAACCAGAAAAAAGGGGGAAATGCAAGAAAGAAGAAGGTTTTCTTGTAGCTCCTGTCCCGGTGGACCTCTCTGCTGAGCTGCTACTGGTTCCTAGATGCACCTTTATTAGCGCAACCCATAGGTTATGGCTGGAACAGCCTGGCAGGGGCCAAGGGGTGGGGGAGCCGTTCTAATTCTGCTCCCTGTCTTCTACAACGTTGAGCAACCATATCATAGCCTTTGCTCACACGACAGTCCTAGAATTTCAAAAGTGGATTCTTAGTGCCTACTCCCTTCCCTTGACGCCAGGGCAAGCTTGGGAGAGGATTTCTCTGCATGGACAATGTCATACATTTTGTGTGCTCTTTTTTCAAATTGAATTGTTAAAATATTTCATTTTATAGCTTGTGTGGTATTGGTCTGTGCCAGGAAATGAAAAAGCAAAGACTAAAGAACAAAAATGTATCCTCTACCACACAAATGTGATTTGAGAAGCACTAGTCTTGGCAGGGACACGACTGAGCAACTTCCCTTTCACTTTTCACTTTCATGTATTGGAGAAGGAAATGGCAACCTGCTCCAGTGTTCTTGCCTGGAGAATCCCAGGGACGGTGGAGCCTGATGGGCTGCCGTCCATTGGGTCGCACAGAGTCGGACACAACTGAAGCAACTTAGCAGCAGCAGCAGCAGCAGTCTTGGCAGGATTGGAGAAAGGAGAAAGTTCTCAGATCTTTTCTTGCATAGGACTACATAAACGTTTAGTTTTTTTTCTCTGTAATGTTGGAATCTGTCTTTTCCTCTTCTGGCTGCCTTCTTTTGTTTACACACACACACACACACACACAAAATCAACCTTCATAACCACCAGGCTTATTAGTCTTAAGATTTGGCTTTCATTTTTTCTAACAACACCCAAATGAGCCCATGGGTATGTTAACTTTCGTTTATTTTTCTGTAATGCATTTCTTAGGAATAAGTCAAAGTATTTTTTTTTAATTGTGCTATAAATTTTGGTAATTTTTTATCTGGAAAGGAGCTTGTTTGGCATGCATGTGAAACTGGCAGGATGCCATGATAAACCCAGCTGCTCTGGCACTTCTAAATGGGTCAGTGAACCATAAATAAATCTCTGCAATAAACTGAGAGAAGAAACCCAGCCCAGTCTCCTGCTACCATAACCTGCAACTGTATTTTCCAAGTTGAATGATATTCATTCATATACTAACATTTATTAAGCAGCAAATCTAAGACAAGAAGTGAGTTCAAGGCCACTATTTCCCCAAGCACCTTTAGACATTATGGGTGATTTTCTGGAGATCTCTGTCTTCTGAGGAAGACACATCAAAGGCCCCCTCCAATCTCAAGATAACACTGGCAAAATTCACAGCTGATTCCAGAGCTAATGAAGGATTCAGGAGCTTTATGGCACTAGTGGTAAAGAACCTGCCTGCCAATGGAGGAGACATAAGAGACATGGTTTCAATCCCTAGGTCAGGAAGATCCCCTGGAGGAGGAAATGGTGACCCAGTCCAGTATTTTTGCCTGGAGAATTCCATGGACAGTGGAGTCTGGAGAGCTACCATCCATGGGGTCACAAAGAGTTGGACACAACTGAAGCAAATTAGCATGTAGCAAAAAGTAATGCCCGTGAACTGCCTGTGATCTATGAATGAATGGGCCATGGGTGGCTCACACAGGATCCAAGAGTTCCTTGCGAGTTATAGTTGATGGTGGTCCAATAGTTAATTTTGAAAGGTTTGGGGAGCCCAAGCCTTGGGTGGAAGTAGGTTAAAGAGTTGAAGAAGGGCAGTGTAGTTTTTCTGTATCCTTTTGGAAGGGTTTGTTATGTGTTAGATATTGACTGAATTGTTTTACATGCGTGATCATGTGTGATCCTCACCAGTCAACAATCCTAAGAAGGAGTCACTACTGTTATGCTATTTTATAAAGGAAGAAATGGAGGCTTGGAGAGGTTACATGGCTTTTCTAAGGTCAAAGAGTGATGGAGCAGAATACAAGCCCAGGCTGTCGGACCTAGAGCCTCTCAGTTTTTAGCACAACTAAAATCACTTGGAATACGTACTAAACACAAGATCCCAGGCTACATCCTCAGATTCTGACCATCAGTATGTGAGCAGGGAGTTAATATTCAGGATTTCTAATAAGCTCTCTAGTCATGCTGCTGCTAGTCCTTGCCCCAGGCCTATGGTTATCGCCAGACCCACATTCTTTTTAAAAAAATTTTATTTCCTTATTTAATTTTTGGCTGTGCTGGGTTTTCATCGCTGTGCGGGCTTTTTTCTCGCTGTGGCAAGCAGGGGCTTCTCTCTGGTTTTGGCGTGTGGGCTTCTTGTTGTGGTGGCTTCTCTTGACTCAGAGCACAGGCTTTAGGGCGCCAGGGCTTCGGTAGCAGCGGCACGTGGGCTCTGTAGTTGCTCCCGGGCTCCGGAGCACAGACTCAATAGCTGTGGTGCACACGCCTAGTTTCTCTGAGGCGTGTGGGATCTTCCCGGATGATGGATTATACCCATGTCTCCTGCATTGGCAGGAAGATTCTTTTCCACTGAGCCACCAGGGAAGTTCCCCCAGGCCCACACTCTTAAACAGTAACTTTGAGGCTTTCTCTCACCTCCTCTCTTCACGCCCCCACCATCTCTCCTCCAGCGGAGAGGGAGCCAACCCTGCCTAACTCTGAGTTTGCAACCCCATGTCTCATGCTGGCTGGTTCTCTACTGAATCCAGCAGGTTAAGGTTTCACATCCCTTTGTTATTTTGTGTGTTCGGGAGAGGGAGGCAGGGGTGAAGTTGAAATCATTGCTTTGTGCTCCAAGTAAACACACTTCAGATCTACGCGTTACCCAACAACATGCAAGCAACTGAGAATAGCCAGGGCTCCTGTGTGAACTGAGGCCCTGCTCTCCCCACTGCCCACTGGATATGGGCTGCTGCTGCTGCTGCTAAGCCGCTTCAGTCGTGTCCGACTCTGTGTGACCCCGTAGACGGCAGCCCACCAGGCTCCCCCGTCCTGGGATTCTCCAGGCAAGAACACTGGAGTGGGTTGCCATTTCCTTCTCCAGGATATGGGCTACTAAACTACTAACAAGCAGTGTGGATGTTGAAAATTAACCTTAGTGCTTCGTGAACAACACCTGTGTATAACTTGAGCACAGCTTTCAGTGTCTCATCCCTTGAGAGTGGGTGGTCTCTTGAGTGTACACGTTAAGGTTCACATTTTCTCCTGAAATAACCAGATTGAATTGACATGTTGAACTGTGTCACCTGGTCTTCCCTCACCCAGATGTCTGCAGAGGCTCTGGAAAGTGCTGTCATTCCCAAAGGAATGGATTCTACAATCCTGGCTGCAGGAGAGGATCCAGCATCAACTCGGCATAGCCTGACCCCTGCTCTTCTGGCTTTGCCATCCCTCTCCTGCTAGGCAGGGATGGTCACCCTGACCTTCCTTCCTGGGGGGTGGGGATGATAGAAAAGTGATTGCAGAGCACCTAGAAAATACCCAGTGCTGCCCAAGAGTGTGATGATGACCGTACACCATGCCACCCCAGCGGCCCCCTGCAGGGGCTTCCCCGAATTAAAGGAAGGTGCAATAAATCACACCCATGGCAACACAGTAGGGGGTTCATGCTCCTCCAGCCCTTCTTTTTTCTCATGTGTCTAGGGGAAGGCTTTCCATAGACAGGGAAGGACAGTGATTCCTTCTGAAAAAACAACACTCAGAAGAATAATTTCTATTTAATGTAAAAAAAAAAAAAGTGAATGAAGTTTAAGGATGCTTCCTGTCCAGTCTATAGATTTCATTACAATAGGTGTGTCTAAGAGAAAATACCCATCTGGCTCCTCTTGTATAAAAGACGGGGAGGGAGACAAGGGTAGAGACTCAAAGACTGTGGGCAGTGATGGGTTGCCACTGCCTCCAGTTTGCTGTTTGGTTTTATATTACTTACATTAGCCACTGCAAAACTAGTAAATGTAGTCCTCAGCACTTGACTTGGTCACCTAAGGAGGTGCCAGAAATTAGCATGCAAGTAAGACAGCACAGGAATAAACAACGGCAGCGCTAATGTTTTAAGTGATCTTTCCATGTAATTACAATTTGTTTCATCACAGTCATTACACGTGGCAAATTAGTGAAGCTGAGATTAGGGAGCTTTGCTGGGAGGGACTGTGACAAGATTATAAATGATATAACTTTTACTTAGGAACATGTAGTGAGCACCTATTATGTGTCTAGCACTGGGTTTGTCATTGTTGTTTTTTGCGAAGTCGTGTTGGACTCTTTTGCAACCCCATAGACTGTAGCCTGCCAGGCTCCTCTGTCCGTGGGATTTCCCAGGCAAGAATAGTGGAGTTGATTGCATTTCCTTCTTGAGAGGATCTTCCTGACCCAGGGATTGAGCTCTCGTTGCTTGTGATTCCTGCATTGGCAGGTGAATTCTTTACCACTGAGCCACCTGGGAAGACACATTATGTCATTAATTTTCTGATAAACACCAGTGTTTCTCAAGCATGATACTAGGATCTCCTCCCGACCCCTAAGTAATAGGATCACCAGATGCCTGATACAAATACAGATTCTTCAGCCCACCAGCGGCAAAACCACAGCGTAAGAGTTTTGAGGATCAAGGGCCTTGGAATCTGTATTTTAATGAAAGCAAAGTGATTCTTGCAGTTATTAAAATTTAAGAGCTACAGATGTAAGTTCTCCTTTGGGGGATATCCTGGGTGCTTCCACGCCATAATGTGGATCTCACCCTCTTATGTACGTCAGATGAGATGATGTATAAGGAAGCATTCTTTAGATGGTAAAGTGCAATATATATTCAGTATACCTACCATCAACTATTTTATATTAGTTTGTAGTTGAATCATGAGATGTTAGCTATCTAAGGAAAAAGACACTTATAAATGCCAAAACATCATCAGATCTATAGCAATATTATTGTTCTAATTTGAGTATCTTTATAGACAATTTCAATGGACTTGCTAGAAATGCTATCCATAACAATCCTTGTTCATTCTTCCTATATTTCTAGTAAAAGTAGTAAAAGGTAATCCTGTGATTTTGCTGATAATATCCATTTCCTTTCTAATTTCCAGTGAGTGGGATGGTATAGTGGGAAGAGCTCAGACTTTAGAGAAAGACCCATCTGGATTTGTCCTGCTTCTGTGACTTACTAACTATGGGAATTAGACATGGAATTTTCCTTACTGTCCCTCAGGTGTTTTATCTATAAAATGGGAACTGAAATGGCTATTTTATAAACCTGTTGGATGAATTAAGAGTACAGCAGATGATGTCTGGCACATAGACCTCAAGAAGTAGTTACTATTACTGGTCTTTTGAATTATATCTTTCTCCTAAATTTGATACCATAGTGGCAGTTGACTCTTTTATAATCTTGTCACAGTCCTTCCAAGCAAAGCCCCCCCAATCTCAGCTTCACTAATTTGCCACGTGTAATGACTGTGATGAAACAAATTGTAATTGCACTGGAAGATCACTTAAAACATTAGCGCTGCTCTTGCTGATTCCTGTGCTGTCTTACTTGCATGCTAATTTCTGGCACCTCCTTAGGTGACCAAGTCAAGTGCTCAGGACTACATTTACTAATTTTGCAGTGGCTAATATAAACAGGAAATGGGAGTGGGTGACTGTTTAACCTCAAAGAAATTATTTCTTCTCCAGTTTTCCCTATTCCTTTAATTTTGTGATTGATTTTCAGTCCAGTGGGAAAATGTAAAGAGTAGCCATGTATCACATACATATAAGCATGTCCTTGGCTAAGAGCAGGCTGTTTACATTATTCATTTTTTATAGTGGGAGTTTATAGCATGTCATTAGTTTATGAGGGTTGTTATAAAATCTAGAGAATTAACAGAAAAATCAAGAGAGACTTCTATTGAGTATTGATAAAATACCAGTTAAAGTGTACTTCTGGTTAAAATGAGTAATAAAAGTTGTCAGAGCTAAAGTTAGTTGACTGAAATTTATTCTTAGTTTTACAATAGCTCTTAATCAAAAGGTTATGGCTATGAGGGTTTTCATGACAAAATATGTATATATTTAAGTTTCGTTGGTTGCAGAATTATATCAGATCTAACTGATGTAAATGTAAATTTATTCAGTGGAAAAAAACCCCACTACCATAATGCATTCATTTGCATGTGCAATGCCAGTTCTGTCTTTCTCGGTTTTTTTTTTTTTTTTCTTCTTTAACTCTCTCCTTCCAAATGCTGTCATTCAAGATAGGATTTGATAGCAGCAAAAACATTCTAATTGAGATTTTAAACTACATAAAAGATATAATTTTAGGCTCTGATTTGATTTCCTTACAAAAACATCAATTTCCATGCTATATACCTGGTAGGAGCAAACTTATTATGGTGACACTGAAATCTTTTTTCTTTGACTAATGAAAGCATGGGTTTTTTCCATGTTATCAGATCTCAGTTTTATTCTAATTGCAATAGTTGCTTTGAGGTTTGCCTCTTGTCTCTTTTTCTCTTATCCATCTGATTGCACATCCATTTTTAGGGAAAGGCAAATAATGATTCTGAAAAAGATTTGAACTATTAAATTTTTAAAAGAACAATGAACCAAAAGGTTGTGGTCCAAGCTGCGCCATTGCTGTGAGTTCACAGGGCAGCCCTGGGGCTGGACTGCGTGTCCTTGGACTCCATGAGTGGAGGGGCCTCTGTGTGTCTGCATGTACTGCTTCAGTCTCCAGATCATGGGCATTTAAGTGGAACTTGGGGGTTAGTGCCCCCTTTTTAGAGCATGGGGTGGCATGGCAGGGGCTGCAGATCTGAGCTGGGACTGGAATTCTGGCAATAAATCCTCTATTTCAAAGAGGAAGAGCTGTCCCTGTATCTGCCTATGTACTTGATCTGCCCTTGCTACAAAGCCAGCTTTTGGAGGGGGTCTTTAGGATAGGGTACTGCTGCAGGACAGAGTCTTCTGCTGTCAGGCCACAGAGGTCCTGGATCAGATAAAGCACTACATTTAAACATGTCTTCTACCATACTCTTTGCAAGACCTGAGTTTCAAGTGGCTGGCTGCCTGGCTCCTGGCTGGAAATTTTCTGGTCATTCCTTGCTTGACATATGCATCCTCCTGGAGTTTAAATGAATGATCCACCCTTTAGATATGAAGTCCTTGAAACCATGGGTCAAGATACTATTGGTTCAGTTAATTCTCTCTGTTGATAGGACTTCCTAGAGGACCATCATATTAGTAGTCACAGCCTTAAGGACATTTACAAAAGAAGAAAGGTATGTCCTAAGTATGGTATAACATATTACAGTAAAAACCTCTCTTTCCCAAGAGTTTCTCGAAAAAAGCTTTAGGAGCAAAACCTCCCTGGTTTAGGCACATTTTGAATGTTATACACCTAGAATTCTTTCTTTATGACTGACTCTGGTTTTTGTAGTTTCTTGTTGAACATATCTCAAGAACTTTGCTCACTGAAAGATGGTATTTTATGTGTATTCGTGATCAGTAGCTTTAGTCATGTCCAACTCTTTGTGACCCTATGGAGTATAGCCCACCAGGCTCGTCTGTCCAAGGGGGTTCTCCAGGCAAGAATACTGGAGTGGGTTGACATGCCCTCCTCCAGGGGATCTTCCCAACCCAGGGATCAAACCTGCATCTATTGCATCTCTTGCATTGCAGGCAGATTCTTTACCACTGAGTCACAGGGGAAACCCATAGAATTGTACACGCAGCTTCAGAGTCTCAGTTAATGCTTCAATTTATCTACACTTACATCATCTATGCTTACTTCTAAGATCATATTTTTCACACTATCTGAAAATTTCCTTTTGCTTCTTACTCTTCTCTGGTAGATTGTATGTTTTTCACAGTGAAGGCATCTCTCATTTTCCTTAGAGTATTCTGGTGTTAAGCCATTCCTAGAATAAGAAGTGTGCCAACACAATGAATGAGTGAATGATTGAAGAAATGAGGCACTGTAATAATTACTAGAATTTTTAACTGTTAGGCATTCATGATGGGATTGGTACCTAGATCTGCTTTCCTTCTGGGGTACACTGAAGAAGTTATACATATGGTATGAAGGTTTAGTGGCTTTTATTGGAACCAAGAAAAAGCCCTGATACAACTCTCAAAACCACTCTCTGCAGGAAGGGCTTCCATGGTAAATGGGATTGGACTCTCCAATAAAAGTTGTTATTACATCCTCTTACTCACCCATAAATCATACAGAGCAAACTCCAGGTCCCTGTAGACAACAAGGGATCTGGAGCTGGTAGCTTGGAGAAAGGCTGAGCCTGAGAGCAACCTTGCCTTGGGTACAATATCCATGGGGGTGGAAAGCAGGGTATAAGCCACCAGGGTGGGAGCACAGGGAGGATGCTGGCCCTGCTGTGGAGGAAAGAGATTGGCCCTGGCCTGGCCTGAGAACTGTGCTGTGTAAGAGGAAGTGCCTCATTCCTATGGATGGGAATCCCAGGTGGTGCAGTGGTAAAGAATCCATCTGCATTGCAGGAGATGCAAGAGGCACAGGTTTGACCCCTGGGTTGGAAAGATCCCCGGAGCAGGAAATGGCGACCTACTCCAGTATTCTTGCCTGGAGAATCCCATGGACAGAGGAGCCTGGTGTTCTACAGTCCATGGGGTCGCAGAGATGGACGCCACTGAGCATACACACACACCTGTTTCTCTGTCACGACCTTGCCCACTAGCGCCCCAGTGGATGTCAGATTAGCCACTATGCTGGGAGGGAGGAGCTAAGAAGAGGTTGATAGCAAGGCTGGAGGAAGATAATTTCCTTCCCTTTGTAGACTGAGGCAAGGAAGTGGCAGACACAGAGAAGGAGTCCCCTTCCTATCATAGATAAATCCTGGAAAAGGAAATGGCAACTTGCTCCAGTATTCTTGCCTGGAGAATCCCATGAACAGAAGAGCCTGGCGAGTCTCAGTCCATGGGGCTGCAAAGACTCCAACACGACTGAGCTGCTAACACATCCTTTATAGATAAAACCCAGCACAGCCAATTTCTGTGGCCTTTAGAGGGGACTCCAGCTGACTGGAAAGGTGACCACAGAGGGTGAGCACATATTTCCCCATTTCAAAGACAGCTATATTAAAAGGCAATGTAGTAATAGCTTCTAAGAAAACAAAGAAACACTTCCATTGAAAATGTTCATATAAGGATTATAAGTGCTTACTGACTGATCAGTTATGCTTTCCTTTCTCTGGGGAACCTGAGAAATTTGGCAAAGAAAGCTCTGCCCAGGGAAATTTGGTAACACCCCAGGGAGATGAAGTGCTGGGGAGTCTCTGCAGAGGCAAGCCAGCTCCTACTTCATGCAGCCGTGAAACTGACAAGGTGCTCAGGCATCAGAAAAGGAGCACATTACAGCGCTTGTCCTTCAGTGTATCCTCTTCCTTATTTACATATTTCCCATAAAAGGTGCATCTTCAGAGTTCAGCTCCTAAAAGCGTACATGCTAATTTTTCTACAGATCTATTATGTATGAATGAGAAGAGTCTATTCTCTTCTCGATGTGTGGAGGATTTGTGCATGTAACCCCCCATTAGTGTTAATGGCAGATCTATGCATAATTTCCGTAACTCACAGAATCCAGGGCACCTAGCTAAGTAAGCCATATGCAATTACTTACGCACACAATGACAGGGAGTCTATGCCGGGCCCGAGGAAACTGGGTTCAGAGGCTGGATTTCAAGTTCTCATACTTAGTGGTCTGTTCAAGAAAGAAGGGTATGTATAGAAGAGATTTGCTAATTTAAAAACACCTGTAAAACGTTTCATGGCATCAGTTTGTTAAGAGAGCTCTCTGCTCTGTAAGACTGAACTGGTGGAAATCAGGGACTGGCATGGCTCTGTAGGGTGCCTGGCTCAGAGAAGGTGTGTGTGTGTGTGTTTAGTGAATGAACAAAATAAATCTTTTGTTAGTAGGTTTGATGATTCTGTGCGTTTTGTTTCTGGTCTTCTCAATTTTGGGATTGGAGGCCATTAGCTGCTACTAGGTAGCACATTTCCTAGAAGGAAATTTACTTGCAACGTTACAATGAGTCTTCTAACAACATTATTTCAGAGGGAGCTAAAATTTGGAAAGCATAAGTTACTTGCCTAGGGTTTCACAGTAAGATTTAGAACTTGAACTTGGGTCTTCTGTCTACAGTTCAGGCTCTTTCTACAACAGCTGTCTAATTCTGTTACATGACCCCGTCCCCTTTCCTTGAACATAGTTTCCCCTCAAAACAGTTGACAATCCTCCCCAAATCCACTCATTTATATCCATAACTATGCTGATCTAAATATAAAACTTAAATTTATGATCAGGTAAAGATATCCCGATCTTCGTCATATCTTATTTTAATAGGAAAACAGATTCCAGCAAGGGAATATTCAGTTCAGTTCAGTTGAGTCGCTAATGTGTCTGACTCTTTGTGACCCCATGAATCGCAGCAAGCCAGGGCTCCCTGTCCATCACCAACTCCTGGAGTTCACTCAGACTCATGTCCATTGAGTCGGTGATGCCATCCAGCCATCTCATCCTCTGTCATCCCCTTCTTCTCCTGCCCCCAATCCCTCCCAGCATCAGAGTCTTTTCCAATGAGTCAACTCTTTGCATGAGGTGGCCAAAGTACTAAAGTTTCAGCTTTAGCATCATTCCTTCCAAAGAAATCCCAGGGCTGATCTCCTTCAGAATGGACTGGTTGGATCTCCTTGCAGTCCAAGGGACTCTCAAGAGTCTTCTCCAACACCACAGTTCAAAAGCATCAATTCTTTGGCACTCAGCCTTCTTCACAGTCCAGCTCTCACATCCATACATGACTACTGGAAAAACCATAGCCTTGACTAGACGGACCTCAGTTGACAAAGTAATGTCTCTGCTTTTGAATATGCTACCTAGGTTGGTCACAACTTTTCTTCCAAGGAGTAAGCGTCTTTTAATTTCATGGCCACAGTCACCATCTGCAGTGATTTTGGAGACCAAAAAAATAAAGTCTGACACTGTTTCTGCTGTTTCCCATCTATTTCCCATGAAGTGATGGGACCAGATGCCATGATCTTTGTTTTCTGAATGTTGAGTTTTAAGCCAACTTTGTTCACTCTCCTCTTTCACTTTCATCAAGAAGTTCCTCTTCGCTTTCTGCCTTAAGGGTGGTGTCATCTGCATATCTGAAGTTATTGATATTTCTCCCGGCAATCTTGAGTCCAGCTTGTGTTTCTTCCAGTCCAGTGTTTCTCATGATGTACTCTGCATGTAAGTTAAATAAGCAGGGTGACAATATACAGCCTTGATGTACTCCATTTCTTATTTAAAACCAGTCTGTTGTTCCATGTCCAGTTCTAACTGTTGCTTCCTGACCTGCATACAGATTTCTCAAGAGACAGGTCAGGTGGTCTGGTATTCCCATCTCTCTCAGAATTTTCCACAGTTTGTTGTGGTCCACACAGTCAAAGGCTTTGGCATAGTCAATAAAGCAGAAATAGATGTTTTTCTGGAACTCTCTTGCTTTTTCCATGATCCAGCGGATGTTGGCAATTTGATCTCTGCCTTTTCTAAAACCAGCTTGAACATCAGGGAGTTCATGGTTCACATATTATTGAAGCCTGGCGTGGAGAATTTTGAGCATTACATTACTAGCGTGTAGCTTACGAAAAGGCACAGAATAGGTTACACAGAGCCTCAGTGGCATGGAATCCCATGGACTTGGATGCCCCCTCTCACTCTTTAGCTTTCTAAACTACATAAAAAATGTGAGTTCTGTTGGAGGAACAAGAAAAAATCGTTGTGAATAGAATAACAAGAAGAAGAAAAGGTGATTTAAGAGCCACTGCTTCTCTTTCTTGGATCTAAGTTGCAGCTGTTTTTGGCACACTAAATATAAATTCCCTCCATTCACTGAATGACCTATTAATTGCAGACACAGATATACCACATTCTCCTGTGGCATAATTGTCACCTAAATTTTTGCTTTGCCAAAATTGGTGTTTACCTTACGATTTTAAGAGCAAAGGACTTTTTGATGTAATCTGAGTAACTGTGCATAGTTTTGCCTAATAGTTCGCTGTTTTCATAGTTCACATCCTCAAATTCTTTAATAAATTAATTGAAATGCAATGCTGTAATACATTATTAACAATTAATATAATTAATAGATATTAACATTTGATTTGTCCTCACTGACAAATTACAACCCAGTATTCTTGGTACTTTCTGCACTTGTGGTACAGAGTTACAACACCAACAGCCAATCAGAGAAGTCTTGCCACTCTATGACATCTCAGTTCAGTTCAGTCACTCAGTCGTGTCCGACTCTTTGCGACCCCATGAATCGCAGCACACCAGGCCTCCCTGTCCATCACCAATTCCCAGAGTTCACTCAGACTCATGTCCATTGAGTCGGTGATGCCATCCAGCCATCTCATCCTCTGTCATCCCCTTCTTCTCCTGTCCCCAATTCCTCCCAGCATCAGAGTCTTTTCCAGTGAGTCAACTCTTCACATGAGGTGGCCAAAGTATTGGAGTTTCAGCTTTAGCATCATTCCTTCTAAAGAAATCCCAGGGCTGATCTCCTTCAGAATGGACTGGTTGGATCTCCTTGCAGTCCAAGGGACTCTCAAGAGTCTTCTCCAACACCACAGTTGAAGAGCATCAGTTCTTCAGCACTCAGCTTTCTTCACAGTCCAGCGCTCACATCCATACATGACCACAGGAAAAACCATAGCCTTGACTAGACGGACCTTAGTTGACAAAGTAATGTCTCTGCTTTTGAATATGCTACCTAGGTTGGTCATAACTTTTCTTCCAAGGAGTAAGCATCTTTTAACTTCATGGCTGCAGTCACCATCTGCAGTGATTTTGGAGCCCAGAAAGATAAAGTGTGACACTGTTTCCACTGTTTCCCCATCTATTTCCCATGAAGTGATGGGACCGGATGCCATGATCTTCGTTTTCTGAATGTTGAGTTTTAAACCAACTTTTTCACTCTCCTTTTTCACTTTCATCAAGAGGCTTTTTAGTTCCTCTTCACTTTCTGCCTTAAGGATGGTGTCATCTGCATATCTGAGGTTATTGATATTTCTCTTGGCAATCTTGATTCCAGCTCGTGCTTCTTCCAGCCCAGTGTTTCTCATGAGAATGTGGTCCACTGGAGAAGGGAATGGCAAACCACTTCAGTATTCTTGCCTTGAGAACCCCATGAACAGTATGACATCTCAGGTGGTTGCATTTCCAGGAGTTCAAATTCCCTAAGCTTTTCCCACCCTGCTAATGGATTCTCCTTCACATAGTGCAGAAGCTCAAACCTGTAACCCAAACTCAGATGAAGTACTTGAAAACACTTGATAAATTATGAAATATTCAAAAGATAGGGATAATCTGTCATCCTGAAACAATTAGAACACATCAGAAAGGAAGGGTGAAATTTATTGCTTATTTTAGTAAGAATCGCCTCTGATATTTTTTGGCCAGGGCATACTAGCTTTCATAGTTGTTATTGGTTCAAAAGCTGTGTGGTTTCAAATATCTTGTCAAGTTCAAGTTCAGTGTTTTGGTTTTATATGTGGTTATTGTTGAGAGGAACATTTGTGTGTGTGTGTATTTTAGAGTCCAATTTTGAGTCTCTATCGTGGACCTGTGTAAATTTGATAACTAATTTATAAACTAGTTATGTAAAAAATACATAAAACCTACTGATAATGAAAAACTATAAAGCTAATAATTATAGAACCATCCATGATAAGTGAAGGATTTCCTGGTAGTTAAAAGCATGTTTGTTTGTACCTTACTTTTTTAGAAGGATACATTTTGGAATGGGAAACACAAAATAATATTTAGGGACTAGCTGAGGAATAAGAAAAAAAGAAGAGAAGCGATAAGCAAAGGAGAAAAGGAAAGATATATACCCATTTGAATGCAGAGTTCCAAAGAATAGCAAGGAGAGATAAGAAAGCCTTCTTCCATGATCAGTGCAAAGAAATAGAGGAAAACAATAGAGTGGGAAAGACTTGAGATCTCTTCAAGAAAATTAGATACCAAGGGAACATTTCATGCAAAGATGGGCTCGATAAAGGACAGAAATGAGATGGACCTAACAGAAACAGAGGATATTAAGAAGTAGCAAGAATACACAGAACTATACAAAAAAGATCTACATGACCCAAATAATCACAATGGTATGATCACTCACCCAGAGCCAGATTTCCTGGAATGTGAAGTCAAGTAGGCCTTAGGAAGCATCACTATGAACAAAGCTAGTGGAGATGATGGAATTCTAGTTGAGCAATTTCAGATCCTAAAAGATGATGCTGTGAGTGCTGCACTCAATATGCCAGCACATTTGGAAAACTCAGCAGTGGCCACAGGACTGGAAAAGGTCAGTTTTCATTCCAATGCCAAAGAAAGGCAGTGCCAAAAAATGCTCAAACTACCGCACAATTGCACTCATCTAACAGGCTAGTAAAGTAATGCTCAAAATTCTCTAAGCCAGGCTTCAACAAGCTGTGAATGGTGAACTTCCAGATGTTCAAGCTGGTTTTAGAAAAGGCAGAGGAACCAGAGATCAAATTGCCAACATCCACTGGATCTTCAAAAGAGCAAGAGAGTTCCAGAAAAACATCTATTTCTGGTTTATTGACTACACCAAAGCCTTTGACTGTGTGGACCACAACAAACTGTGGAAAATTCTGAGAGAGATGGGAATACCAGACCACCTGACCTGTCTCTTGAGAAATTTGTATGTGGGTCAAGAATCAACAGTTAGAACTGGGCATGGAACAACAGACTGGTTCCAGATAGGAAATGGAGTACATCAAGGCTGTATATTGTCACCCTGCTTATTTAACTTATATGCAGAGTACATCGTGAGAAATACTGGGCTGGATGAAGCAGAAGCTGGACTCAAGATTGCCAGGAGAAATATCAATAACCTCAGATATGCAGATGACACCACCCTTATGGCAGAAAGAGTAGAAGAATTAAAGAGCCTCTTGATGAAAATGAAAGAGGAGAGTGAAAAGGTTGGCTTAAAGCTCAACATTCAGAAAACAAAGATCATGGCATCTGGTCCCATCACTTCATGGGAAATAGATGGGAAACAGTGGAAACAGTGTCAGACTTTATTTCTTTGGGCTCTAAAATCACTGCAGATGGTGACTGCAGCCATGAAATTAAAAGACGCTTACTCCTTAAAAGAAAAGTTATGACCAACCTAGGTAGCATATTCAAAAGCAGAGACATTACTTTGTCAACTAAGGTCCATCTAGTCAAGGCTATGGTTTTTCCAGTAGTCATGTATGGATGTGAGAGTTGGACTGTGAAGAAGGCTGAGCACCGAAGAACTGATGCTCTTCAACTGTGGTGTTGGAGAAGACTCTTGAGAGTCCCTTGGACTGCAAGGAGATCCAACCAGTCCATTCTGAAGGAGATCAGCCCTGGGAATTCTTTGGAAGGAATGATGCTAAAGTCGAAACTTCAGTACTTTGGCCACCTCACGCGAAGAGTTGACTCACTGGAAAAGACTTTGATGCTGGGAGGGATTGGGGGCAGGAGAAGAAGGGGACAACCAAGGATGAGATGGCTGGATGGAATCAGACTTGAAGGACGTGAGTCTGAGTGAGCTCCAGGAGTTGGTGATGGACAGGGAGGCCTGGCGTGCTGCTATTCATGGGGTCGCAAAGAATCGGACATGACTGAGTGACTGAACTGAACTGAACTGAGACAGCATATTAAAAAGCAGAGACATTACTCTGCCAACAAAGGTCCATCTTGTCAAAGCTATGGCTTTTCCAGTAGTCTTATATGGTATGAGAGTTGGACCATTGAGAAAGCTGAGCGCCGAAGAACTGATGCTTTTGAATTGTGGTGTTGGAGAGGACTCTTGAGAGTCCCTTGGACAGCAAGGAGATCCAACCAGTCCATCCTAAAGGAAATCAGTCCTGAATAATCTTTGGAAGGACTGATGTTAAAGCTGAAACTCCAATACTTTGGCCATCTGATGCGAAGAACTGACTCTTTTGAAAAGACTCTGATGCTGGAAAAGATTGAAGGTGGGAGGAGAAGGGGACGACAGCGGATGAGATGATTGGATGGCATTACCAACTCAATGGACATGAGTTTGAGTGAACTCCGGTAGCTGGTGATGGACAGGGAGGCCTGGCGTGCTGCAGTCCATGGGGTCACAAAGAGTGAGACATGACTGAGCGGCTGAATCGACTGTTTGACTGAGGAATAAGAAGAGAATGTTTTGTTTATAGATATGGAAGATAAAGGGAGTATGTGAATAAGTTTGTTTGGGAAAAAATACTTTTTTCTCAAGAAACTTTCTCTTGATGATCAGTTGTGATATATGCAGAGAACCTTACATTATACTAGAGACTTCAGTCAGTTCAATTCAGACTTAAAAAAATATAAAAACTTTACATTTTCTACTATCCACCCCCACTCCCCTTCTCTTGCTTCAGTTTCTGCCCACGTGAATTCATTCTAGGGGGGAAATGGAGGCTCTAGAAGATAAGCAGTGCCCGTGATAGTTGTTGTTAGGTAGTTTAAGAGATTTGCCTGTCAGCTGCAGGCAAGCACTTGAGCTGTGACCCATCAAAGCCAGTCGCTCTGGCAGGAGTCTCGCTGACAATCTTGCCTTCGTGGTTCCATGACTGAATGATTAATGAATAGATACGTGTTATGCAGAGCAATTCAAAGCTGTGAGATAATAACCTAGATAAGACTAGGGTTTTATTTGACAGTATAAGAAGAAATAGAGCAAAAGTAAGAGAGAGAGTGCTGTTCTTTTCTCTGGAGAATGAGTTGGTCAGTTTGCTAATTTACATCAAGAATGGTGTTAATTATCTTGCTATGGAGGAGAAGCTACTACTTGATGTTGGTGTATTCATCATAATGTGTGAGAACAATCTGGACTGTTGAAGCCAAAAAAAAAAGGAAAGAGTATACACTGAAATGTGGGCCTTCTGTCAGCCGGAGAGTCTCAGGCAGCGAGGAATGTTTCTTAGACTGTCTGACACTATCAGCCAGTATGCACATAGATGTGTGTGGAGATAAATATTTGCTTGGTGATGGCTGGCTCAATCAATGGACAGTTGGATATATATATTGCAAAGGGAAATAATAGAGTCTGAGAATCACTATGTATATGTGTGTGTGTGTATATATATATATATATATATATGACTTGCAAATATTTCCTCCCATTCAATAGGTTTTTTTTTAATTTATTTTGATGACGATGTTCTTCACTGTACAGAAGCTTTTTATATTGATGTAGTCCACTTGGTTATTTTTGCTATTGTGACCTTTGCCTGAGGGAACGTATCTAGGAAGATATTGCTAGAACCAAAGTCAAAGAAAACAGACCACCTATGTTTTCTTCTAGGAGTTCTGTAGTTTCAGGTCTTATATTCAAGTCTTCAATTGATTTTGAGTTAATTTTTGTATATGGTGTTAGATAATGGTCTAGTTTCATTCTTCTGCATGTGGTTGTCCAGTTTCTTCAATCACTTATTGACGAGACTGTCCATTCCCTTTTGTGTTAATGTGTTCTTGGCTCTTTTGTCACAAATTAATTGTTTATATATGTGTGGGTTTTACTCTGGGGTTCCCAGTTCTGTTCCAGTGATCTATGTGTCTGTTTTTGTGCTGATACCATACTGTTTTGATCACCACACAGGTTTACAGTACAGTTTCAAACCAAGGAGTGTGATACCTCCAGCTTTGTCCTGAAAGAAGTTTTCTTATTGATAGCATATGTTTGGATCTTTTTAACCCATCTGAGAGTCTCTGCTTTTAATTGGAGTATTAGACCATTTCCATTTAAATATTGATATTGCCAGGTTTAAGTTTAGCAACTTGAGATGTAACTTTGCCAACAAAGGTCTGTCTAGTCAAAGCTATGGTTTTTCCAGTAGTTATATATAGATGTGAGAGGTGGACCGTCAAACAAGCTGAGTGCCGAAGAATGGATGCCTTTGAACTGTGGTGATGGAGAAGACTCTTGAGAGTCCCTTGGACTGCAAGGAGATCAAACCAGTCAATCTGACAGGAAATCAGTCCTGAACATTCATTGCAAGGACTGATGTTGAAGCTGAAACTCCAATACTTTGACCACCTGGTGTGAAGAACTGACTCATTGGAAAAGACCCTGAGGCTGGGAAAAATTGAAGGCAGGAGGAGAAAGGGATGACAGAGGATGAGATGGTTGGATGGCATCACTGACTCGATGGACATGAGTTTGAGCAAGCTCTGGGAGTTGCTGATGGACAGGGAAGCCTGGCGTGCTGCAGTCCATGGGGCCGCAAAGAGTCAGACATGACTGAATGACTGAACTGATTTGCTTTTTAAATTGCCTGATCTTTCCTTTGTTCCCTTTTTCTTATTTTCCTGCCTGTTTTTGGATTATGTGTTACTTTAGGATTCCATTTTATCTCCATTATTGGCTTAGTAACTGTACATTCATTTATTTTTAGTGCTTGTTCTGGAATTTACAATATACATTTTTAACTTACGCCTGCCTGCTCAGTCTCCTCAGTGGCGTCCAATTCTTTGCAACCCTGTAGACTGTAGTCTGCCAGGCTCCTCTGTCCATGAGATTCTCCAGGCGGGAATGCTGGAGTGGGTTGCCACGCCCTCCTCCAAGGGATCTTCCCGACCAGGGATTGAACCGCATCTGCAGCATCTCCTGCACTGCAGGCAGATTCCTTACCCACTGAGCCAACTGGGAAGCTTATCGTGTGCTTACATAATATCAGGATATTTCACATATACAGCAAGAAACTTATGGTAGTGTAGTTCTATTTTTCTCACCCTTGTGCAATGGTTAAATATCTTAATTTTTCAAATGTTATAACCCCCCCAATATAGTATTATTTTTGCTTTAGACAGCTATTTTTCTTTTAAGGCTATAAATGTGAGAAAAATGTATTTTATATTTACCTATTGCTGTGGTCTGAATATGTGTGTCCCTTCAAAATTCGTGGCTTAACACTGAAGGTGATGGTATTAGGAGGCAGAGCCATTAGGATCTAATTAGGTAATGAGGACTGGGCCCTTATGAATAGGATTAGTGCGCTGGTAAAAGTGACCCATAGACTTCCCTTATTCATTCTGCCATGTGAAGACAGTGAAAAACACTCTCCATGAACCAGGAAGTAGGTTCTTGTCAGATACCAAATCTGCTGGTGGCTTCTTCTTGAACTTCTCAGACTCTGAAAACCTGAGAAATAAATGTTTGTTGCTTATAAATCACCCAGTTTGTGTGATTTTGTTACAGCAGCCAAAACAGACTAAGACACCTACATATCTACCCTTTCTAGTTCTTTTCTTTTCTTTGTGTATGTCCAGATTTCCATTAAGTATCATTTTATCTTCTGCCTGAAGAATGTAATGTTTCTTACAGTGCTGGTCTGCTGGCAATGAATTTTCTCAGATGTTGTTTATCCAAAAAAGCTTTTATTTTGCCTTTCTTTTTAAAGCTATTTCCACTGGGTATAGAATTCCATTATGTATTATAACAGGGTTTTCATGAAGTATTTTAGGGATTTCAATTCACTGTCTTCTGCCTTGAGCAGTTTTAGACAAAAACTCTAATATGTTCTTATCTTTCTTTCTGCGTTTGTGATGTACCAATTTTTAAATTCTGAATGTAAGTTTTTTTTCTTTATCATTGGTTTTAGGCAATATGATTATGTTGTATGTTAGTGCATTCTTCTTTGTGGTTATTCATTTCGAAGGTAATTGGATTTGTGGGATTGCAGTTATTATTAAATTTGGAAAAATTTTGGCACTTATAACTTCAAATATTTTTTGTCCACTCACACTCTGTGAGTCTGATGGCATGTCTGTTAGACCACCTGGTATTGCTCCACAAGTTATTGTTGCTCTGTTCATTTTTAAAGTCTTTTTTTTCCTGTCTGTGTTTCATTTGAGATTGTTTCTATTGCAATGTCTTCATTTCACTGATTTTATTTTTTCTTTCACAGTGTCTAAGCTGTCTGTTATTGATCTTACCCGGTGTCTTTTCATTTGAGACATTTTAGTTTTTATTGCTAAAGTTCCAACCTGGTCTTCTAAAAAAATATCTTCCAAATGTGTCTTCACCCTATTCAGGTTTCTCTCTATATTCTTGAAACTATGGAGCATATTTATAATATATGTATCAATGTTTCTGTCTGCTAAATTTGTCATATATCACTGCTGTGCCTAAATCTAGTACTTAATTATTTCTTTCTAATTGTATGTAATATTTTCCTGCTCCTTTCATGTCTGATGAATTCTGGTTAGATGCTTGCAGTTGTGAAGTTTATGATGTTGGGTGTTGACTTTAGTTTTATTTTTTAAAATAGTGTAGGATATATTCTGGTATACAATTAAATTACTTGAAATCAGTTGGATTCTTTTGGGGCTTGTTTTAAACTTGTTAGAGCAAGTCTAGAGCAGTCTTTATTTTATGGGTGGTTTAATATGCCTAGTAAAGTCATACTCTTCTGATGATTCTGCCTGATGCCCCATGTAATATGAGATTTGTCCATTGTGTCTGGTGGGAACATGGAATGAGCTTTGGGAATTGTTTGATCTATCATTTTTCAGAAAATTTCCCTGAGCTTTGGGAAACTTGCTCTCATACATGTGTAGAATAATATTCAAAGACTCTCTCTTTCTGTCTGCATAGCTCAATCTTCATTGAGTTTCTTTTCCACAGGTTAGAGCTGTCTCATCTTCTAGAACTTCCATGTCTGTCTCTTGACCTAAGTGAGATCTTTGGGATCTATTTAGGTACCCTTCCTTGTCCTGGAGCCTAAACATTGCCTCAGGTAATAAGCTGCAGAACTGTGAGGCTTACTTTGGTTATTTCCCTTTTCTTGAAGATTATAGTCCTATGATGTCTGTTTGCCAGTGTCAAAAAATTTTGTTTCATATATTTTGTTCATTTGTCTAGGTGTTTAATGCAGAAATCTCTTATACGCTGTTTCAATGAAGTAATCATACATATTGTTATTGTTGTTGTTTAATCACTAAGTTGTGTCAGACTCTTTTGAGACCCTATGGACTGTAACCCAGCAGGTTCCTCTGTCCATGGGATTTTCCAAGCAAGAATACTGGAGTGGGTTGCCATTTCCTTCTCCAGCGGATCTTCCCGACCCAGGGATAAAACCTACATCTGCATTTGCAGGCAGATCCTTTACCGCTGAGCCACCAGAGAAGCCCACACTCATATATACAGTTAATGCATAGAGTATGTAAGTAATTATCAATTTCCTCTGTTGACTCAGAAAGCAGAACTAGGACCAAAGGATAGATATGGTCATTAGGGATCTCTCTACCAT
Source organism: Budorcas taxicolor (assembly GCF_023091745.1). Lineage (NCBI taxonomy): Eukaryota > Metazoa > Chordata > Mammalia > Artiodactyla > Bovidae > Budorcas > Budorcas taxicolor. Next base: position 53,321,795 of record NC_068912.1, on the reverse strand, counting down.
ATGTTTCCAGCAATGGAAAGAAGCAGAAAATAGTAAGGTCCTGTTTATTTTTAATCACAGGAAGTAATTACACAGGGTATAGAAGAGAGACTCTTCTAAGCGATTCTGCATTGCAGGGTTAACCTCTATATTCCCTCCCAAATTTTAAATTTCATGATACTTTTGAGCAATTTCTCATAGCTGAAGAGTGCTAGTTACAGGTGAAGTAGAGATCAAGTTTTATGAATCCCAGGTTAGTGATGTGTCTGTGACTAAACTCTAGAATTGAAATAACTATGGAGGAGATTGAAACCTAAAAGTGAACGTGAAAGTCTCTCAGTTGTGTCTAACTCTTTGTGACCCCATGTACTATAGAGTCCATGGAATTCTCCAGGCCAGAACCCTGGAGTGGGTAGCATTTCCCTTCTTCAGAGGATCTTCCCAACCCAGGGATCAAACATTGCATCAAACCCAGGTCTCCTGCATTGCAGGAGAATTCTTTACCAGCTGAGCCATAAGGAAAGCCCAAAACCCAAAAGAGTGAGACAATATTTGCCAAGTGTTAGAGGTTACAAAGATTTTGTTCCAAGTTCATCTACTTACACAATTTTTTTTGTCTTGGAATGTATCAATATCTTAGTCATGATAAAATCAGTGATTTTACTCAAAGGGTGGAAAAAGACCAAATGGCCTAAAGACTTTTTTTTTCTCAAGCAGTGTTTTTACAGTCCTCCAATGAGTCACTTAGCAGATAAAGTAACTGAATTCCTGAAAAACAAACCAGACCCTAAAGGTGAATTCTCATTTAAAAAATAAAATAGAGGTGGGATGTGTTGCAAAATAATGGCCAGATTTATTGAATCCCATATTGCTCAAGCTATCTCCTAGGACCACATGGCCAGTCTCCGAAGTTGTCCACATAGTGACTGATAAAAGAAACTTCCAAAGGCCATTTGAGTTCCAGCAGGTTGTCTTTCAATCTTTGTCTTTAGTTTGCCCGAGGAATGCTTTAGAAAACTGAAAGTGTTTGGGGATTTAGAACCCCTCTTTTAGAGCCTCTTGATGTTAGACTAGGACACTGAGACCTTACCAGATGTTGTGACCTGTCCTGGATCACAAGCTAGTTATGGGGAGGGCTATCACTATTGTTCCTCTATCACACGTTCACTAAGTACCTGTGTACTTAGTGTGTGTGTGATGCATTTAGTTTAGTGCTCTTTACAGCAGCACAAACCTTCGCTCATGAATTATAATACCATGGAAAGAGCTTATCAGGATTTATAATTTTTTAAATTCTATCTTTATAAGAGAAGCCTCTATGAACCTATCACTGAGATATATATACAAGGAAATTCAGCAGCTGCAGTGACAGGAAAGAGTCCCAGCCAGAATCGACAGTGAGTGGCTATATGCCAGAGTGTGATGTGATTCTACTGAGAGAGAGAGATTTCCATGCAAGAGTGGGGCCAGAGGTCAGGGACCAATACAATGGTCAAATGTGAATTAAGAACAGTTAATGAGTCTGGACAAAAATTAATTGAGTTCTTACTCGATAAACAGTCAGGTCATAGTGACACTTGAATTCCACATTGTACTGGCAGGGAAATAGAGGGCGTTGACTCACTCGTGTTATTATTCAAAAGAGAAGGCATGCTGGTGTTGTCAAGTACAGACTCTTGTCAGATGCCTTTATCTGCTCAGATCTCCAGTTACTGTTCAAAGTTCAACTTTCACTGGATATGAGTCGCACAATTATGTCAGCTTCTCAGGTTCAATTGAGACAACGTCAGAGAAAAAGGAGCCATATTCAGCAGAAAGAAAAGCTGTTAGCACCTCTGGAGTGGAGGAGAAGCAACAACGTGCCAAGGTGGGAAAGGCAAGGGATGCTACCTAGGAAAACGGCCTTCTGATATGTTGGTATCAGTGAATCTTGGTGTCCTCTTTCAACTTAAATTTTTCAAAAATTTTAAGCAAGAGAGACAGCAGTTTAAGGTGATCAGTTAAGGTTTTCATTGTTGTTTCTAGAGAAAAAAGTCCAACCTTTGTGAATCAGAATCTTGCTTGTCTGGCTATGAAACAGGGACTTCTTTTGTATAATATGGTGCCTTTGGAGGGGGCTTCCCTGGTGTCTCAGACTGTAAAGAATCCGCCTGCAATGCAGGAGACCTGAGTTTGATTCCTGGGTCAGGAAGATCCCCTGGAAAAGGGAATGGCTATCCATTCCAGTATTCTTACCTGGGGAATCCCATGGACAGAGGAGCCTGGTGGGCTACAGTCCATGGGGTTGCAGAGAGTCAGACACAACTGACCAACCAACACACTACTGCACTGCCTTTGGACAAATTAGGGGAAAGTGCCTTAAATAAAAGGCATCTCCTTTGAGTGGACAAATTAAGAAAAGATTCTGCTTCTTCTAGGCCGCAGCTGAGCACTGGGACTCAGGACTTAGAAGACAAAGTGTGGGATTTCAGACCCCAACTGACCCTTTGGCTGGGAACCTTGTGCAGAGCATGGTTTTACCCGCAATGTCCTGCCTTGAAATCTTATGATTATCTGAATTTCTCTCTTGGTCAATAGAAACTGTCATGACCTCTTGCCAGACCTGGGATTTCTTGCAAAAGTTTGAGTTAGCACCAACCTAAGATGTCAGGGCATGAGCTTCCCTGGTGGCTCAGTGGTAAAGATCCGCCTGGGTTGAGAAGATCCCCTGGAGAAGGAAATGGCAACCCATTCCAGTATTCTTGCCTGGAAAATCCCATAGACAGAGGAACCTGGCAGGCTACAGTCTACTGGGTTGCAAGGAGCTGGGCACAACTTAGAGGCCAAGCAGCAGCAGCAAGCCAGCACAGGGTGCAAAGGATATGGACAAACATGGAGCTGTGGACCAGGTGGTCTAAGTGAAGGTCAAGTGCAGAGGAACCAGGCATAAAGGCAGAAACTGGATCTGACCAGTGATGACAAGGTGGAAAAGGCAGGTTTTGGAGAGAAGGTGAGTCTGAATGATTCTGAAGGGGTGGGGCCTGTCCCCGTGCTGAGCTGGAGTGGACAGGCAGCAGCAATGACTATCAGCAGAGCTCTGGGAGTAGAAGACAGCTGTAAGTACTTGCCAGTTCTGGAGCAACACTGCCTAGGTTCAAATCCCGACAGAGACCAGGCTAAAAACTCAGAATCATTCTTGAATTCTTTCTTTTTCTCATATCAGATATCCAGTTCCCCAGCAAATCTTGTTGGCACTACTTTCAAAATATATACAGTCCATGACCACTTTTCACCATTGCCAGGTCAAGCCACTGAAACAGTCTGCTAACTCACCTCTCTGTGTTTGCTTCACACTCACTCCCCATTACTGAGTTGATTCTCATTACACAGCCATCCTAAAAGATCTTGCCATCCACCCACTCAAAGTCTTCCTATGGTTTCTCATCACGCCCAGAGCTAAACGTTGGTCTTCACAATGACTTACAAGATCTGAAACCCTGTAGCTCATCTCTCAACACTCCCGCTGGAACACTCAATGTCACCCAAGCCACACTGACCTTCTTGCAGCTCCTTGAGAAAGACAAGCATGCTCTCGCTTCAACACATTTGCACCTTCTGATCCCTCTGCCTGGAACATCCTCTCCTCAGTTAACCGCTTCCTTCATATGTCTTCCCCCAGTGCCACACAGAAGAGGACTTTCTGGCTCATCCTATGTAGAACAGAAACCACTCTTCCCTGCACTTTCCATTTCTTCTCCCTGCTTTACTTTTCTTCCTAATAATTCTCAACTTCTGATGGAATATAAATTTCAATTTTATTGAGACACAATTTGCATACTGTTTTAAGTCTATTTGGAGTTTGTTTTTAGTGCAGAGTTGTATCAATTGTATAAATATTTTGCTATGTACTTACCTGTTCATCTCATGATCGACAGTTGGGTTGTTTCCAGTTTATGCCTGTTGTGAACAAAGATGCTATGAACATTCTTCTATAAGTCTTTTTGCAGACTTATATTTTAATTTATGAATTATGGGAAAACAAATTCAACCCATAATAATATCTTAACAGTATTAAAACTTCTGCTTCTTGACTACGTGTATCTTTCCATTAATTTAGGTTATCTTAATTTTTCTTGTGTTTCATAGTTTTCAATGTACAGGTCTTGCACATATTTTGGTAATTTATAGGTTAAATATTTACATTTAGTGTTTTGAGTGCTATTATTAATACATTATTTCAAATTTCATTAATCAGTATATTAATCATAAAAATTTGCATGTACCTTGTAAGCTGATACTTGTTGAATCAGCAACAACTGATTCAATAATCACTGATTCTTGTAGCTCTTTTTGGTATGGGTAGGCCTTAGGATTTTTTACATACATAATCATATTGTTTGTGAATAAATATTCTTATGTCCTTGTACAGTTTGTATGCTTTTATTTCTTTCTCTTGCTTTGCTGCACTTGCAAGGCAAATATACAGTATGGAAAAGTGGTAGTGAGAAGAGGCATTCTTGGCTTGTTTATGAACTTCGGGGGAAAGTATTCAGCTTTTCACCATGGAATCAAGTTAACTTTTGTGTATCTATTGAGATGATAATTTGGTTTTTCTCATTCTCTTAATATGATGCATTTAATTGGTTAGTGTTTGAGTACTAAATCAACTTTAAATTCCTGGGACAAACCCCACTTGATCATGTGGCATTACTCTTTTCAACAATTCCTAGGTTTAATTTATTAATATTTTGGTAGAATTATTGTTTGCAATTTCTCTTTCTTGTAATATCTTTGTCAGCTAATAAGGTCAGGGTTATGCTGAAGTTAAAAAGCGTGCAGAGAGGCACCCCACTCCAGTACTCTTGCCTGGAAAATCCCATGGATGGAGGAGCCTGGTAGGGTGCAGTCCAGGGGGTCACTAAGAGTCGGACATGACTAAGCGAGTTCACTTTCATTCTCTATCTCCTGAAATATCTTCTGTAAGACTGATAATGCTTATTTTCAAAATTTTTGATAGAATATACAAGAAAAATCATCTGGGACTGTTTTAAATTATGGATCCTAGTTTTTAAACAGATACAGGGCTATTTATATTTTCTGCTTCTTCTTGTTTCAGTGTCAGTAAGTTATGTCTTTCAAGAAATTTGTCCATTTAATGTATGCCATCAAATAGAGGCCCAAAGTTTTCACAGTATTCCCTTATCTTCTAAATATGTGTAATAACGTCTCCTTTTTCATGATGTTGTTTATTTCTCTTTCATCTTTCCTTCTTCAAAAAAAGATGGACTATTTTTGAGCAATTTCATGTTTACTAAAAAAATTAAGTGGTAAGTACAGAGTTCCCATATACCCCTTTCCCCAATTTCCCCTTATCATTAACATCTTGAATTAGTGTTATTAATTTGTTATGATGATAAGCCAATATTGATTCATTACTGTTGACTAAAGTCCATAGTTTATATTAGGCTTCATTGTCTGTATTGGACATTTGTATAATGGGTTTGAGAAATATGATGATATAAATCTACTCTCGTGGTATCATGCAGAGCAGTTTCTGCTGCCCTAAAACTCCACTGTGCACCACTGACTCCTTCCTCCCTCCCTCTAAACCCCTGGCTACCACTGACCTTTCCACCGTCTCTTTGGTTTTGACTTTTCCATAATGTCATATAGTTGGAATCATATAGTATGTAGTCAGGTTGGTTTCTTTCACTTAGTAATATGCTTTTAAGCTTCCTCCCTGTCTTTTTGTAATCTGATAGCTTCTTTCTTTCTTTTTTCCTTTTAAAATTGTCTTTCTAGGGACTTATCAACTGTATTAATCTTTTCAAACAAAAATTATGGTGCTGTTTCTCTGCCTTGTATTTCACTATGATCAGAAGTCATACTCTATAATTTTATTTGTTTGAAACAGAAATAGAGACTTGATTTGGTTTATACTGTTCATTTTGGTGAATGGAAGTTCCATGTGTATTTAAAAAGAGTGTATATTCTGCTCTGGTTAGGTGACATATTCTGTTAATGTCATATAGGTCAAGCTGACCGATAGTGTTATTTGAGTTTTCCATATCTGTATGACTTTTCTGTCTACTTGTTCTATCAATTATTGAGACAGGAGTGTTGAAATATCCAAATATAGCATGTATTTATCTATTTCTCCTTTTAGTTCAGTCAGGTTTTGCTCTGTCTTTTGAAGCTCTGTTGCTGGATACACAATCATTGAATATTATGTCTTTTAATAAATTGACCCATTTATCATTATTAAATATTTTCCCCTATTTCAGTACTATCTCATTTTTACTCCATTTTGTCTGATATTAATGTAGCCACACCAGCTTTTGCAGGTTTACATTTGCATGAGATGTCTCTTCTATCCTTTTACCTTCAACCCTCTGTATCTTTACATTTCAACGGTTTCTTGTGGATTTATTTTCCCAATTTATCTAGTTTGATAATTTCTGATTTTCAATTGTTGTGTGTATCCATTTACATTTCCTGCAGTTATTCATGTTGAGTTTAAATCTGCCATTTTGCTGTTTGTTTTCTGTTTGTTCTTTGTTCCTGTGTTTTCAGATTCTTTTGGATTAAGGAATATTTTTATTTTTCCATTTTGTCTCTTTTATTAACTTTTAGCTATCCTACTTTATTTTTTGGTTAGTTGCTGTAGACATTACATGTATGTCCTTAATCTCTCACAGTCTATCTTAACTTGATATTACACTGAAAGTGAAAGTCACTCAGTCGTGTCTCTTTGCGACTCCATGGACTATAGACTCCATGAACTGTACAGTCCATGGAATTCTCCAGGGCAGAATACTGGAGTGGGTAGCCTTTCACTTCTCCAGGGGATTTTCCCAACCCAGGAATCAACCAGGGGTCTCCTGCATTGCAGGAGGAGTCTTTACCAACCGAGTTCTCAGGGAAGTGCATGATATTCTACCAAGTCACGTTTAATAGAAGAGATGTAACGGTGTGTGTGCTCAGTCACTCAGTCGTGGCCACTGTTTGTGACTCCATGGACTGAAGCCCGCCAGGGTCCTCTCTCCGTGGGATTTTCCAGCCCTGAATACTGGAGTGGGTTGCCATTTCCTTCTCCAGCATAACAAAATATGTCCATTTATCTCCCTCTCTACTTTCATGTATTACTGATAAGTTACTAACCCCACAATACTTCTTTATATATATATCTTATAAAGAAATTAAAGAAAAACATTTGTAAATCCTATCTCCCCACATATGTTCTTTATTTCTTCCTATAGATCTGTCTTTCCTTCTGGTATTATTTCCTTTAGCCTAAAGAAGATTCTTGAGAGTCCCTTGGACTGCAAGGAGATCCAACCAGTCCATTCTAAAGGAGATCAGTCCTGGGTGTTCTTTGGAAGGAATGATGCTAAAGCTGAAACTCCAGTACTTTGGCCACCTCATGCGAAGAGTTGACTCATTGGAAAAGACCCTGATGCTGGGAGGGATTGGGGGCAGGAGGAGAAGGGGATGACAGAGGATAAGATGGCTGGATGGCATCACCGACTCAATGGACGTGAGTCTGAGTGAACTCTGGGAGTTGGTGATGGACAGGGAGGCCTGGCATGCTGCGATTCATGGGGTCGCAAAGAGTCGGACACGACTGAGTGACTGAACTGAACTGAACTGAAATAAGATTTCTTGCAATGTGGATCTGCTGGTTATGACTTCTCTCCACTTTTGTTTATCTGAGCATATCTTTATTTCACCTTCAGTTTTGAAATACATTTTCAATGGCTATGTAGTTCTAAGTTGAAAAGTTTTTATATCAGCAATTTAATACTATAAGTCATGGTCTTCTGGCTTGGATTATTTCCAATCAGAAACCATCCTGAACGTTGTTACCTGTAATATGTCTGTTTTTCTCTGAATGCTTATAGGATTTTCCATTTATTCTTGTTTTTCCTGCACTTTGACTATATGTGTATGTGTCTTGGCAAAATTTTCTTTGTATTTTCCTTCTTGGGCTCAACTGAAGTTTTTCTTGCCTCTGTGGGTTGATGATTTTCATCAAACTTAAGAAAAAATGCATTCATCGTTTTTTAAAGTGGTTTTTCCACTCTCTATTTCAGCTTATTTTCAAATTCTAATTACACATATGCATTTCTTGACACGATTATGTATTATGGACTGTACGTATTTAACTACTCATCTGTTTCTTCTGCTAGAATAGGAAAGATCAGCATCTTGTCTTATTTTTTAAAATCCTCATAACTTCACCAAACATATACATGTGAAAAGCTCAAAAATATGTTTGTGGAATGAATGAGTAAATAAATGGTAATAATAACCACTTATGAACTGCTTCCTATGTGCCACATACTATTTTAGGCATTTTCATGTGATTTAGTCATTCCCACTTCCCAGCAGTCTGGAGAGAGAGCTAATAAACAGCTTTATCTTACAGAGGAATAAACTGAGGCCAAGAGCTCAACAAACCTTTTCAAGTTTACACGATTCACAATCAGAGAGCTGGCTTTGAAACCAACATATCTCTTTGTGGTTAATGGGGAAGAAAAAAGTGCACAGCATTGTCCTAAAACACTAGATTTTATTCTGCCTCTTATCCTGTATCATCGTTCATTAATGAGAGGAAAGTAAATTGTGGCTAACACCAGGAACTGAAAAAGCAGATAGAAAGATCGCTTTATGCTGAACTGGACTGGGCATGCCCAGCAGGGGTGTGCTCCAACTAAGATGGGCAGGGAGAGGGCAAGGCTGGGGGCAGGTGCCCCATTTGCACCTACTCATTCAGTTTAAGAAGAGGGCAACAAACAGTCGTCCCAGTGACACCAGCAAGACTGTTAGCTGCTATTTCTTAACTATTTTGGTCTCTGCAAAATTGATCAATTTTGGCCTCCACTGGGAGTGACTTGTAAGGGCTTAGAAAGAAAGAACATTGCATATGAATTCTCAAGGAAAGCACATCCAGGTGCACCATCAATGCAAACATAGGAGCAGCATTTTGAGTTTTCTATCCTGTGCTTTCTGTGCTCCTGGTTAATTCTACTGGAAAAAGAAGTTACCTCTTGCCTTAAGAAGAAAATGATGATTAGCTAATTACTTTTTGTTATGTGCATTCCATTCAAGTATTGATCTATTTAAATCTATCGTTACTTATATACTTGTTGTTGTTCAGTTGCTAAGTTATGTCCAATTATTTGCTATCCCATGAACTGCATCATGGGAGGGTCCTCTGGCTTCCACTGTCTCCTGGAGTTTGCTCAAATTCATGTCCATTGAGTCAGTGATGCTGTCCAACCATCTCATCCTCTGCCACATCCTTTTCCTCCTGCCCTCAATCCTTCCCAGTATCAGGGTCTTTTCCAATCAGTTGACTTTTCGCATCAGATGGCCAAAGTATTGGAGCTTAAGCATCAGTCCTTCCAATGAATATTCAGGGTTGATTTCCTTTAGGATTGACCGGCTTGATATATTTATTCATTGATCTGTTTATCTATCTAGCATCTAGCTCTCTTTGCTTCTTTTAAATTTTATTCTGCTTTGTCTAAATCTCCAGTAGCCCCACTTTAACTTATGGCATTTTAAATATACCTCGTTAGTGTATGTTTTGGACAATGTTAACAGAATTTCAGGTATTGACAAGTGCAGAATCTGCTCAAGTCCTTAGGAGAAGCTAAAAAGACTATTAACAATCCACGTCCATAAAAAACATCTGTAACAGTCATGCTGGTGATGTTTTATTAGTCCTTCAAATCCGTAACAAAGATCTCTAGAGCAAGACAAATGTTCTAGTGGAGTGCGATTTTCAATTTCTTGGCTAACCTGATTTTGTTGATTCATACATATGCATGATACAAGACTATTTCTGAATACAAAAAAAAAAAAAAAAGGAAAAAAGGAAGAAGAGGAAAGAAAAATTCTATGGGGCTCTACTTCCTTTTTATATTTTTTGTATTCCTTGAAATGCCCTTGAAATTTCATTTGCTAAGGGAAGCTAAACAAATAATTGCATACTAAAAGGGAAATGAGACTAGCAAGCTAGATAATTTGTAACATCAAATATTTCTTTTCCACAGTTAACATTTTCTCTGTGAGGAAACATGAGAAGTAAACAGACCAATGTATCTTAAATGTAATAACTAATAACAATGCCAAATGCATGAAGTGAAAATACCTCAGGATACACTTTCACAGTTCTGCTCCATCCCAGCTGAATGCAATATGCTGGAACAATAATAGGAGTCATGCTTGTCATATTCCCCTGATCTCTACAGAAGGATTTCGTTGCAATAGTAATACACCTTGCCTCTCTTTCTGGCTATCAACATTCTTTTTTGTTATTGGGGCCTATTACATACTCTGAAAAGTTTCTTCTGAAAACAAACTTGACAGTACTCCGAGGACAACGTAATGAGACAGACACCAGCTCTTAGTTTGAAATCAATCATGACCACGAATGGAAGAATTGGGTAAACACTGCAGACTTTATTTGGGATTCAGAGTGTCATTCTCCATGGGAAGGCCGCTAGGTAGTGTGGGGATGAAACGTCATTTCTTTGACTCAGTGTCTTCCACTCCACCATCAGAAGGGTTTAAATGGTAAGACATACATCTCATTGACTGAAGACTGAGTGGTGTCTTGGAAATGAAGGGCATTGTAATTTAAACGAGCAGGTTTGAATTAGGGAATAGCTTGATATCTAGCTGCAGTTGAGTGGACATCTATATTTCTGTTTCCAGTTAGATTTCTCCTAAGAAGTGACTGTATTTTAACACTCAGTATTCACGGGAAGATGGGTTCTGAGTGCTGGAAGAATATTAGGGAAGGAGTCAATCTACTTGTTGGTATTGAGTGTGTGTGTGCTCAGTTGCTAACTCTTTGCAAGCCCATGGCCTGTAGTCTGCTAATTTCCTTTGTCTATGCAATTTTTCCAGGCAAGAATACTACAGTGAGTTGCTATTTCCTCCTCCAGGGGATCTTCCCAACCCAGGGATTGAACCTGTGTCTCTTGCATCTCCTGCATTGGCAGGCAGATTCTTTACCACTAGTGCCACCTGGGAAGTGCTTGGTGTTGAGTATCTGATCCTATATCTCTACTCTGATCACCAAAACAGAAGATGTTTAGAGATGGAAGGGGTTTCCCTTGTGGCTCACCTGGGTTCGATCCCTGGGTTGGGAAGATCCCCTGGAGAAGGGAGAGGCTTAACACTCCAGTATTCTGGCCTGGAGAATTCCAAGGACTGCATAGTCCACGTGGTTGCAAAGAGTCAGACACATCTGAGCGACTCACTTTTCAGAGGTGGAACGGGATGGAAGAGAAAGAGGAAGGGAGTGCAAGGAGATTCTCAGGCTCCTCAGCCTCTAGACCTCTTCCCAGGCCCAAACTATTTTCTGGTAGTGTCTAAGAAGTTGGCTTTATTCTCCTTTAGTTATTTCTATCACCTACTGTGTATATATTGTACAATTTCCTCCCCAACCACACCCCTGGTTGATTATTTTTACACTCACCTCCACATACCTACTGGGCAGTCCTCCCCCAGCTATCATCAGAGACAAACTCACAGATTACTTACATTTTTCAGAGTTCTCTTGCTGCTTCTTGTTGGAAACCACCAGTATCACATGATCATAACACAGGTGTGTGCCCGGGTGGGACTTAAAGGAGCAAAGGTCAATGAGAGTAAAGGAGGAGAATTTTATAGAAGAGAGGTAGACCTCTAGGCCAACGAAGTAAATGATCTTCCACTACTCCTGCTGAACTGGAGAGGGTTCATTATTCTGGAACAATCTGTGCATGCTCAGTCACTTCAGTAATGTCTGACTCTTCGCTGACCCCATGGACTGTAGCCAACCAGGGTCCTCTGTCCATGGGTTTCTCCAGACAAGAATACTGGAGTGGGGTTCCATGTCCTCCTCCAGAGGATCTTCCCAACCCAGGACTGAACCCATGTCTCCTTTGGTTCAGGCATTGGTAGGCAGGCTCTTTACCACTGAGCCACCTGAGAAGCCCATCATGGAACCATGGGTTACAGTAAAGCCAGCCTACAGCTTTTGATGCTTGGTTCAGAGGAAGGCAACCACAGTTCTAGATCACAGTGTGATCATGGGCGAAGCTGGCAGCAGAGCTCTGCCTTTATTGTGATGATATCTGAATGAATGAGTGCAGGGGTGATCGGGCATACGAAGAAGCTGAGCTTTGATTACTGAGTCATACCTAGGTTTGTTGTATAAGTGAGGTGAAAAAATCTGCAGACCGAAGTTTCCTGGGAATTCTCAGCCTATGAGTACTATGCAACCGTCGTGGACTAATGTGGCACATAGAATGCTTTAGTCACTGAAATTCTCTGTACATCCTGGGAATAAGAGTATCTGATCACTATGTGAGAGGTGGTGGAGCTAATGGTAAAGAGCTAGGACTCTGGAGTCAGACTGCCTGCACGTGAACTCTGGCTCTGCCGCGGGATACCTGTGATCTTAGTACATGTGTCCTCATCTAAAAAATGAGGCTAACAATGATACTTACCAGAAAGGATTAAATAGAGAAAATATGTGTATTTATATATATTAACAAAATATAAATTATACATATACATAAAAGTACCACATAGGCATTTGTTACTGTTTAGAGCTTTCACCTAGATTTCTGGGGATGCAAGGGTCATGTCCACTTGGACTTCATTGTTCTGTTCCTTCTGTATCTTAGGCCAGCTGAACTCCTGCCGTGATTCTGGCTTGGGTTTCAAATTGTCCTTGGCCACCTCAATCTACATTAGGTTTTATTTCCTTCAGAGACTTTTTTGGGTTTTTCCAGCAAGCTCTGGTAAAGTGAAGTAAAGTGAAGTCGCTCAGTCGTGTCTGACTCTTTGCGACCCCATGGACTGTAGCCTACCAGGCTCTGAGAGCCTCTCAGGTAGAGTCCAATTCTATGAGCTGATTTTCACAAATGAAGTTAAAACAAAAGGTGAGCAAAAGTTTGCAGATCCTTTACAGGTTCTAAGAATAGTGGACCTTGGTTTGTAATTCCTGCCACCCTCCTAAGAAACTGACAGAAAGCCCCCACTGAGTTGCTGCTCCCCACTGTTATTTCAGGGAATAAAGGTATCAGCCTCCTATCCCCCTGTAATGTAGGCTGTGGGGGAAAGCTGGCTGGTCTTTCTCTTTGTTATGGCCCCTCTTCCTACCATGGATCTTGAAGAAGCGTTTGGGACAGAGCAGATGTGGGGGGTTATTTCATTGACACTCTACTGCTTGCCAGAGAGATTTCTATGAGAAAATGCCATGTAAATGCTGGAACAATTGGTTAACCACTGAGGTAAAAAAATAAAAATAAAATAAAAAGTATGTCAAGTAACTGGCACAGTGCCTGACCCAAAATACAGCACCTAGTAAATGATGATTCTTTTACACATTGTGTTACACACACAGAAATGATCACTTTGAGACATTTTCTCCAAAGACTGCTGAGATCATAACATATGTAAGTTACCAAACAATGTCTGGCACTTGGCAGACATTCCATCAATATTTACCTAATTCAACTATACCTCTTCCTTTGTCCAAATTGAAATGACTACATCAGGGCAGAACTGGGTCTCTAGGTACCCAATTAAATGGTCTTTACACATGTTGTTTCCATTCCAGAAACTTCAATTTTGTGATTTGAAAATCACTTGTGAAAAAGAACTACTTTTTAAGTTGGAGAAAAAATTTTAAAAAGAGAGTAGATATTTTGTTCAAATGCATTACAGATTAGAGAAGCACTGAATGGACTTAACCATATTTATTCAACAGATTCAATATCTGTTGATTGCATGTAAGAATTTGTGGGGGACCAAAAATAGATTTCTACCCCTACTTTCAAAGAATTTGCAATCAAGTTGGGGATTAATGTCCCCTCTAAAAATCGCATGGGATTATTTTCAGGATAATGTAATTTTATAAGTAAAAGTCCTCTGAAAATTGAAATCAAAGGCAAATTATGTAAACTTGAAATAGTAAATCATAATATGAAAACATATACCTATAGATATTATTGGGCTTCCCTGGTGCCTCAGATGGTAAAGAATCTACCTGCAATCCAGGAGACCCAGGTTTGATCAAGGGTTGGGGAAGATCCCCTGGAGAAGTGAATGGCAACCCACTCCAGTATTCTTACCTGAGAAATCCCATGGACAGAGGAGCCTGGCAGGCTACCGTCTGTGGGGTTGAAAAGAGTTGGACATGACTGAGCGAATCTCTGTCTGTCTTTACATACTATTAAAAATATTAACACAAGTTAATTGATTTATTGATTAATTCACGAATTCTTTCAGATATCTAATTTGCTTTTTTCCAACTGCTCTTCCTGACCCAGGAATTGAACCAGGGCAAGCAGATTCTTTACCAACTGAACCATCAGGGAAGCTTTAGAAGCTTAACAGATTTTATTTACTGAAAGCATTATTAATCTTAAAGCTTAAGCCATAAAGATTATTCCCAAGGTTTTCTTTGTAGACACTGACGCAGTGAACTTGTCTGTGACTTTTTTTTTTTTTAACTGCTCTGCTGTTAATTTGTTTCCTTATGACAAACTCCCAAGATTGGAATTACTATGTGTCTAATCCCTGGTGGCTCAGATTGTAAAGCATCTGAGCCATCTATGTGGGAGACCCAGGTTAGATCACGGGGTGGGGAAGATCCCCCTGCAGAAGGGAATGGCAAAGCCACTCCGGTATTCTTACCTGGAGAATCCCATGAACAGAAGTGCCTGGTGGGCTATACAGTCCATGGGATCACAAAGAGTCAGACCTGACTGAGCGACTAACACACACAATTGGTTTTTAATCCATTCATTAAATTTCTAACTGTATTCATTGTATTTTTAATTTCTAGAAGTCTTATTTCTCTTTTTTCTAATCTGCTTGCTCATTTATTTTTCTAGTCCCTTATTCCCTAGTCATGATTTTAGTCATTTCTTTTATTTAAAAATGTTAAATTTATATTCTGCATCTGGTCACTTGAATATCCACCATCTTTGCAGATCTAATTGCCTGATTTTTGTTTCTATGAGTGATTTTTCATGGTGGCTTGATACCTCAGACATGTGAGTGTGTGTGTCTGTGTCTGTGTGTGTGAGGCAGGGACAGGGAGAGAGAGAGACAGGGCTCATGATCTGTGATCCCAGAATTTTTTTCTGTGGTATGATTCTACAGAGGGGAGTTGTATGTGATTCTGCCAGATCCTTGGGAACTCTTTAAACCAAATTCATGTCTTAGATATTTGGGGCCATCAAATTCCAGCTCCAAACCCATGTGAAAACTGGCTGGCAGTTACAAATTCTCATGGAGATTTTTGTCTGCTCCCTACAAGCCAAGGCTGAGATTGGAAATTTTTCTTAGTTACCTTCTTATGGATGGCAGCAGAAAATTTGTCTACACATCAGAAGAGTTGCCTACCGTGGTCCCAGCTTTATGTGGCAGGTTATCTGATGCTACTCCTACTCTGTATGTGGTCTGAGCTTTTTCCCCTTTAATCCTGTCGCCTATTAAAGCCAAAGGCACCAGCTTCATTGGGTGCTTCCTTGTCTTGGGCATTATGACCTGAGCTGTGAGGACTTCACTTATTTTCATTCCAGTTCAACAAAGCTTGAAAAGATTAAAAAAAGAATTATCTAGAATTTTTATATGCTTTTCTCTTGCAAATATATTTTGGCTTTCTATACTGCTGAAATGAGGTCTGAGTTACTTGCCTTTCCATTAGATATCATATAGCATTTTCCTAATAACATTTCCTGTAAAAATAACTATAATTCTCAAACAATATCGATATTATTTCACTTACAGGTGTCCCCTAGTATTGAAGGTTGAGGGTGTTAATCCTTCCATGTTTTTTAACATGGAAGTAGAATATGGGCATAGGGCGCTGTGTATGGACAAAGTACCCTTATCAAAAAAGGCCTCATAATTCTCAGAATTTAGAACTTCCCAGAGAAGTTAGCTTGGAGAAAGAGAGTAGGATCTGAGAATTACCCCCTGCCCACCACTACATCTCCCAATATTGGCTATGTCTATGTGAATAACTGAGCTTACAAAGTGAATTCTGAGACACTCCGCTATGGCCACTCATATGGAAACTCTAGACCTGCCACATTAATCCAGTTTTTGCAGAATGGAGAATGTGGGAGCCTGTGGATCTTTATACTGAGACAGATCATACTGCTTATGAGGAAGCAGGGGGTGGAGGTCTGGCCTTTCCTAATAATCCTACTCTACTTCTGCGGCATATGGTCCGTTGATATGATGCCCTATGAAAACCATAAGCTATTTCTCTCTGGGAAAGAAGTGAGTAAAGAATGAAGAAATTTAATATATTCTCCTTGCCAGCACTTCCCAAGTGGGAGTGTGGACAGAAGTTGTCTATAAAGTGAAATGGTGACATGGAGACAGCAGTAGTGTTCTCCCTACACATAATTTATTTAGCCATTTTTATTGTCAGACATTTAGGTTATTTCCAATTGTTTGTGCTAGAGTGAACATATTTGTACACACCGCTTTGACCATATCTTGGGTTACTTCCTTAGGGTAGATTCTTAACATGAATTCAGAGTTCCAGAAGAAGCACAACAGTTGAGCTTTTTGGTGAAAAATCTTATATTTTACAAAGGGTGAATGCTCTGATATTTATTCTATTCAATAAAGTTGTCTCACCACACTGCTAGCATTGGGAATGGCCATTAAGAAAGATTTTGCCAAACAGATTGATAAACAGTGGTGTTTAATTATTTCCATTTTAATTTTCTTTGTTGCAACCAATGCCAAGTTTCATGTTTATGAGACATTTATATTGTCTGTTTATGTCTTTTTTCCATTTTATTGGTGCACTAGTTCAATTTGAATTACCTCTATAGACTTCTTTATATCATAATGATGACGACATTTTTCCATATTTGCTGCAGATTTTTTCTGTTCTCTCTGCCTTTCAATTGTCTTTCTGACGGTGTGGTGGATACTGCTATTTTCCACCTAAATTTGTTCTTTCTTTTCCACAGTCCAGATAACTGGGCGTGTGGACTGTGAGTTCTACTCCTCTTGCAGTTAAATGGAGCCAGACGGTCAACTACCTGCCAATCGAATGTGAGCAGAAGTGATGGTGGTCACTGTCTGGCCAGGTCTTTAAGATGGTGGGAGCGCATCCTTTCCCCTGCTTCCCACCTAGAGGACCGGATGTGGCACAGATTAGCTCTAACCACAGGCAACAACAATGGCCTAGAAGATGGCAGAGCAAGGAATTTGAGAGAAATGGCAACCCACTCCAGTGTTCTTACCTGGAGAATCCCAGGGACGGGGGAGCCTGGTGGGCTGCCGTCTATGGGGTCGCACAGAGTCGGACACGACTGAAGCGACTTAGCAGCAGCAGCAGCAAGGACACCTGAGTGACACCTCTTGGACTCTTAGGTGAGAGTACATAAAATGCTTTGTTTTTTAAGCCATTATATTGTTGACTCTTTGTTACAGCAGTTACTCTAATATTTTACCTGAACTCTAATATCTTACATCACATAGAAGTTAATTTTAAACTAACAAAGTATTTCCTAATGACTTATGTTCATGGAGAAGGAAATGGCAACCCACTCCAGTACTCTTGCCTGGAAAATCCCATGGACAGAGGAACCGGGTAGGCTATAGTCCATGGGGTCGCAAAGAGTTGGACACAACTAAGCGACTTCACTATGTTCTCATAACTTAAAAAAATCTATGTATTTGTCTAGGCTGCGCTGGGTCTTCCTTGCTGTTCGCAGGTTTTCTCTAGGGGCTACTCTAGTTGTGGTGCACGGAGTTCTCATTGTGGTGGCTTCTACTGTTGCATAGCCTGGGCTTTAGGGGGCATGGATTTCATTAGCTGCGGCTCACAGGCTCTAGAGTGCAGTCTCAGTACTGGCAGCACACAGGTTTAGTTGCCCTGAGGCATGTGGGATCTTCCTGGACCAGGAATTGGAACCCATGTTCCCTGCATTAGCAGATGGATTCCTTACCACTGAGAAGTCCCTCTCATAACTTTTATATAGAAAATTCTTTCTCAATCTAAGACTTTATAAGCATTATTTTTCTAGCTCTTAACGGTATAATTTTTAAGGTGTAGTTCTTTAAATAATTTAGAATTGGCTTTGGTGTAGATAGGTGAGGTAAAAATGAACATATTTTTTCCAAAATGTATCCACTTGTTTCAGCACCAAGCTTGGGCTTCCCATGTGACACCAGGGGTAAAGAACCTGCCTGCCAATGCAGGAGATATAAGAGACGTGGGTTTGATCCCTGGGTGGGGAAGGTCCCCTGGAGGAGGGCATGGCAACCCACTCCAGTATTCTTACCTGAAGAATCCCATGGACAGAGAAGCCTGAAGGGCTACAGTCCATAGGGTCGCAAAGAGTCGGACATGACTGATGCGACTTAGCACTGGCACCATCTCATTGTACACTTAAAGATACTGTTATTTCTGGAATAGCTATTCTATTTCATGTATTCCCCCTTTCCATTATTTTACATTATTGTAAAAGTAATCATGTTTTAATTATTATAACTTTATAACAGTCATTTTTTTATGCTTGTTTTTCAAAATTCTTTGATTTTTTTCTTTTGTACATTTTCTTATATAAATACAGAATCCTTTGTCAAGTCCTTGTCATCTTCATGCCACACCAAACAAAAGTCCCATTAGGTTTTCGGTCATTATTGCACTTAAATTTCTACATTAATTTGTGAATAACTGATACTTTTGCAATAGTAAATTTTCCTATCCACTAAAATAACATTTAATTCCATTTTTTGTTATAACTAAATAAAGTTCTGTGGTTTTCTCTGTACAACCCCAAACATCAATTTGTGGTTAATATAAACAAATATATTAATTATTTTATATATTAATTTATTTATATTTTTAACATGAATGGAATCTTTTTCCACTATATTTTCTCAGTAATTATTCTGATACATTAGAAAACTTTGCTTGCTGAATATTTATCTTGTATGTCACCTGTTTAGCAGCTTCACTTAGATCTCAGCTGGTCTTTGGCTGTTTCTCAGCATATATTTCCTCTGTGTTATGAATAAAGCTCTTCAAATGACTCCTTTGTAACCACTGATTTGATTTTATTCAATGACAATTCTACTCGTTACTGCTTCTTCTACTATAGATCTTAATTCTTCTATTTCATTTTAATTTTGTTTATAATTTTTACTTATCCCAGCCACATCCTTCTCATCTCATTCTATTAGGGTTAAATTGTACCCTTCTCCACTCCTTTGTAGAAAGCAGTGTTTGGGGTTTTTTTTTCTTTTAGAAGTTAAAAAAAAATAATTGTATAAGATTTTAAACAGCCTTTCTTATAATACAGTGATTGGAATCATAAGCTTCCTAGATATAGGAAACTCATATTATTGATATGATTTATTTGTTACAGTTTGATACTTTCTTGGGCTTCCCAGGTAGTGCTAGTGGTTAACAAAAAAAAAAAAAAAAAAAAAAGCCCTGCCAATGTAGGAGACATAAGAGACGTGGGTTCAATCCCTGGGTTTGGAAGATTCCCTTGGAAGATTCCCCTGGAGGAGGGCATGGCAACCCACTCCAGTATTTTTGCTTGGAGAATCCCGTGGACAGAGAAGTCTGACAGGCTATAGTCTTAGGGTCATACAGAGTCAGACATCACTGAAGTGACTTAGCATGCATGCAATGCTTTCTTACATATCTTAAGTCTAACATGATTTTTTAATCAGCTTATGTTTGTTTTTATAATGGCTCAATAAATACACCTTCTGAGTAGGCTAAATTTCATTCTGCCACACTTGTCAGTCAGGGTCCCAGCAGCAAACAGATGGCGATTCTAATTGGATAATTTGAAGGGAGTCTAACAAAGAGACTGTTGACAAGGATATGGGTGAGGAGATGGGAAAACTCATAGAAGTAGCACCAACTCCAGAGCAAATGAACTCCAGACCTGATTGACCAAGCGGAGTACTGGCTATCATAGCCCAGGAAGGAGAGTCGGGGGAGAGGGTCTCTAGACTGAGGCTATGTCTTCGGTTGAGAAACACTGCTGGAGAGCAGGAATCGAGTTTGAAGAATAAACAACCAGCCTCAACTCCTATCCTTAGGTCTCCTACTGGTGCTTCCCACAGGACAAACTCAACTGGAAATCAGAGCAAGGTGTTTCATTAATCAGGCCATGCTAGTAAGCCCCCAGGGGTCTAGACCAAGATGAGGAATTGTAAACCTAGACAGGCAGAGAGAAGGTATTCAGCATATCAGTCAAAGAGTCCTTAACTTTTCATTGGTTCAAACATTATTCTCCATTTATTGGATAGTGCTCAGTTCAATGGGAACACTGGATTAAAAACCATTCAAAGTCAAGGGTGCATTTCTGGAGGAAGAGAAGGGAAGACAGCCTAGAAGGCTGATCCACAGGAAGTGGCTGAAGAGGACCAAATATCACTGGAGGTCACAGAAGAGTTGGGTAGATAATTTATGTTTGTACAGAGCTACACTCTGGGTAGGTTGAGAAAACTTCTACAATGAGTCATAGTCAAAGAATTATAGTGCCAATAAAAATTTGAATCTTCTCTGTATATCTCAGTTATTTAAGGACGTTCAAGTACATAGACTGCAGCAATGAATGGTAACATTACCCATTGTCTTCCATTGTTTCACTCATCTTCCATTGTTTCACTCAAGGGAACTTTTAGGAATTTCTCACTCACTTAGTGCAGAAAAATATCAAACGATTGTCCCTCTGTTTATCTTTCCATCACCTCTCTTCTCCAAGATCCCTCACCTACAGTGCTTCTCTATATGCCACATTGCCATCATTTCACCCAGCCCCTTGGGGGGTGCAATTTTTCCTTCGTTCTTATTGATTTTCTGTATAGAATCCTGCAGTGTGACTTTTACTCTTCCTTTTACAGAACTCTCAGGAAAGAAGATCAGGTAAGCAGGCAAGTTCCCAAACCTGCATCAGGCAGAGGGAAGGGAAGGCTGTGAACAAGTTAATAACTTTCTCACGTCTTCTCTTTTCTCTCTTCCTACCCTCTCCTTACCTAGAAGGGAGAACAAAGATCTATAAAAATGCTGCCAGAGTTTTCCCACCAACCTGAATTACTATGTCAGATTTGTCCTGTGGTGGGTATAGCAATTTGGAATTCCGTAGAGGGAAAAACATGCAAGAAAGCTGTTGATACTATTATATTTGCATGGTGGAGTTTGGTATTCTGACAATAAACCTACAGAGATGTATGAGTTTTTCCCACAGAAAGTTTTTTTAAGCCTAATTATTCCTTCTGAGTGAGGTGTGTGCATCTGGAGATTTTCTTGTCAGGAAAACTGCGCAGATGGTGTGAGGACCATGGGCTTAACTAGGAGTGTGTGGAGGGTGGGTGGCTGTGGTTGGACCTGCCACCCATGATGCCTCCTGAGCCCCCAAGAGCCCTAGCTTGGGGTGTTCCCAAGTGTCACCGTCTGGACTGTGAGTATGCCATTTATTGGGGTTTTTCAAGGGATATGTGTGGTGGCAGCATTTCGTCTTTCTTGGCCTGCCAATCTGATTTCACAGAGTTTTTGAAAAACAGTACCCTCAGGGAAGTCCATGGTTGTTTTGACATTTGGGATAGAAAATATTTGCCATGTAACCTTTACATTAGAGGACTCGTAGCTGGGGACAAGCAAAGCATATTTATTTGCCTCCATGTGAGCATTTGGGATGGTGCTTAAAGCAAGTCCTTTAAATGAGGAAAGGACGAGTAGGCATGTAAGGAAAAAGAGAGGATAAAGAAGAAGTTTAAAATGAGAGTGTGCTCATCAAGACTTTCATCTGCTGATACATATTTCCCACTTTGAATCTGATGCCTGAGCAATACTTTTTGAATATGAGGATATGAATTGCCATTGCCTAGAGCTTCCATCCTTCAAGGTCTCCATTGAGACCAGGGAGCTGTGCTGGGCAGTGGAATTAGAACTTGGTGGGATTGTAGGGGCAACACGTACCTGTTCACCATTTGTTTGTGCCTTCTATGAATATCCCCTGCAGAACTTCTTGAGATTCGTGCATTTTGATAATCAAGATGAAGGCGGGGACTGGCAGCAGGCCCTCTGAGCTCTGGAGGACATGTAAGATGGGACAGACTTTGAAACAGTGTGTGATGTGAAAGTCACTTCCCCACCAGCCTTCTCCTGGCTTTTCAGTGCCTTGAGCACAGAGGCTATTTTGTCCCCCAGGCCATCTTAAGCATCCCAAGGAATAAAGTACTTAAGGAATCTTTGTTGAGTGACAGAATCTGAAAAAGGACCATGGAAAAATCATAGCAGGACTCCCCATGGCCCCTTGGTCACTCCGTATTTTGGCAAAAAGACCCAGAAGAGAATTGGGAGACCACAGTCTTCACCTGGGACCACTCTTTGTTTGCACTAGGACTTTCTTCCACCTGTATTCTCAGAGTTTATCTGGGTTTAAAGGAAAAGAGAGAAGATGGGAAGAGGAATTCTACCCCTCATTTATATGGAATGACTCCACTTTTAACTGTTTCTTTACACTTCTGCATAATGTTTCTAAAAACAATCACAACTCTTCTTCAAGCCCTTTCCCCTGGGGTTTCTGTTTAGGTGTGGAAAATTGACCACATGTATCTCTCTCCTCTCCCATTTCCATTAAAATAATATTCAAAGAAGAAAACGAAAATTATATAAACACACAGGGACAAGGACACAGGAAAGGAGACAATGGGTAAGAAAAGCTAAGATATTTTTGGTAGATGGGAAGTAAACGGAGAGTAGTAAATGATTCAGCAGAGAGAGGAAGTTAAAATACAAAGATTTGCAGGGGATAAACACCCATAAGAAATGAGCAGATTCAGCCAACAAAACTCCAGAAAAAAAGAATCAAGGTTGGACATCAGGTACAACATGATGGGATTAGGAAATAAGGAGATATAGTAGAAATCAGGGAGAATTAGAGGAAGGTATGTTAGGATATGGGCTTCCCTGGTGGCTCAGAGGTTAAAGTGTCTGCCTGAAATGCGGGAGACCCAGGTTCGATCCCTGGGTCGGGAAGATCCCCTGGAGAAGGAAATGGCAACCCACTCCAGTATTCTTGCTTGGAGAATCCCATGGGCGGAGGAGCCTGGTGGGCTACAGTTCATGGGGTGGCAAAGAGTCGGACACAACTGAGCTATTTCACTTCACTTCACTTCACTTCACTTCACTTCATGTTAGGATATGGAGCTTTTGGACTCCTGGGGCCACTGCATGAATGCATGCTTCAGTTGCCTGCCAGGTTCGTCTGTCCATGGGCTTCTCCAGGTAAGAATACTGGAGTGAGTTGCCATGACCTCCTCCAGGGGGTCTTCCCAACCCAGGGATCAAACTTGTATCTCCTGTGTCTCCTGCACTGGGCAGATTCTTTACCCACTGAGCCACCTGGGAGGCCTCCTGGAGCCACTGCACAGTCCAAACAACCAGATTCTATTCTTTGCCTCTCTCCTCCCACCACCTCCCACAATCCACCACACTCCTCCACATTCATCTCAGAAAATAGAGATTTAATCTCTGAAAAGGCTGAATCAAGGAGGCTCTGGATTGGGGAACATGGCCACATCAGAGGGCAAATGATGAGGTGTAAAGGCCAAAAATAGGGCATTAAGTGACAGCAAGTATATTGATTAGAGAGAACTTGGCATTGTTTCCCTGCACTGTCCACAGATTGAGAAATCCAGTCATAAAGTGCCCAGGCAGGAATCTGGAGGAGTCTACTCTTAAGAAAATGAAGAATCCCAGAGAAAAGGCTATGAATATGTGGACATATGAAGTTCCTTCAACTAAAAAGCCAGCTCACCACTTACTTACCTACCAGAAAACCCACAAATGTGAAGGAATCTTGCATAATCCATGCAAAGTCCATGCAAAGGAATTTTCCATAATCTTTTTAGTACTTCATTCTTAAACATGAACAGAGGGTCAAGGATTTCCATGCATCTAAGGAAAACCTTCAAAATCAGAGAGACTAACATATGGAAAACAGAAGAGACAAACTATGGCCTTTGCAATATGATGCTAAGGGAAGGGATGCGGTAGAGCCTAGGAATAGCTCTTTTTTTTGTTGTAGTACAAAATGGATGCTTTAAACCAGTGGTTCTTGACCTTGCCTGCACCACAATCACCTGGGAGCTTTAAAAATGCTGATTGATGTCTGGGCCCCACCTCCAGAGATTCTGATTTAATTAGTCTGAAGTGAGCCCTGGGTATTGAATTTTTAAAAACTTCCCAAGTGATTTTGACATACATCCAAGTTTAAAAACTGCTATCTTAAACTATAGATATATTTTACTTAGATTAAAACACAAAAAGTTAATTTTTATTAAAATATTGTACTGCTTTTTTAAAATAGAAAAAAAATGGGTTACAGGATCTATCCTGGCACTCCTGTTTGGGGAAGCACACTGAATGAAACCGCCCACCCTGGCCAGGCACCATAGTAACCATTTGATGAGTTGGTTTGACAGGAGATCCTGGTAAGGAATGCAGAACTAATAAGCCACCACCAACCAGAATTTGGGAAAGGTAAAAAGGTGACACCATGTGTCCAACCACCTCCCAGAATCCTCGTTGGCAACCATCTTGGCTGAGCATTGCGTGCACCACCAGAAAGGACTCTGAGTCAGAATGATTGGCCAAAGACAACCCAGAAACTAACCCTATTACCATAATACCCGAGACTGTGAGCCATGCAGCAGAGCAGTTCTCCTGGGTTCCCTTACCCTATTGCTCTCCACCTGGGTGCCCTTTCTCAATAAAGTCTCTTGCTTTGTCAGCACATGTGTCTCCTCAGACAATGCATTTCTGAATGTTAGACAAGAGCCCGCTTTCAGGCCCTGGAAGGGGTCCCCCCTTCCTGCAATACTCTAGGTGCTGTTATCTCCCCCGGATCATTTTTTAGCTCCCACAGTTAAGTGCCCATACCCACACACACCTTGACCCTCCCTGTGGACCTCGGTTCTCTTTCCTTTGCTTTTTGTTCCTTACTCATCCCACTTTGAGTACTTTCATAGTTAATTACTTTTCTTTGCCTATTGATACAGAAAGTGTCCTCGTATGTCCTGCCTGATCCCACTCTGCCATGATCACCCAGGATAATGCAAGGTCTTCCCTCACCAATCTTTTACCATTGCTTGCTTTCTGTCTCATTTATGTCATGATGAATGCCTTCACTGTTGTGGACATCCAAAAATAGCTAGGAAGTCATCTGGCCATTCAAGTTTGTCTAACTCCCCAAACTTGGAATTGTATGAACACACCACATTTTTAGGAGCCTTGTGGGCCACAGTCCCTGAGGTCTCAAAGAGTCAGACTCGACTGAGCGACTAACACAAGAACAGAAGGCCCATTTACCACAAACATTGTTCTTGTTATTTGCTTTAATCTTTACGGCAACTATGTGAGGTGAAACATCAATATCCTTACTTCACAATGTGCGCAAATAGTCTCAGAGAGACTGACTGGCAAGCCTGGTGTTGTCCAGGCAGCAAACAGCAGGGCTTGGACCTAAATTTGGGCCTTTTAGGTCTGCTCTAGTTTTAGAACAACACCTCTGCCCTTGTTTTGAGATTTAAGTTGGGCAAATCTTCTTGCTTTCCCAATAGATGCTTAATATCATGAAAATGAGAACCATATATTACAATTAAAACATCTAGTAATTGGTGCAAATTCAGTGCCTTGTACATTACAGGCACTCTAAAGGTATTTGCTTATTTGATTGTGGTAACAATAACTGGGAATATTTCCTGTGCCAGGTCATTACAGGGATTTTCTTATTTAATCATTGCAAGCAGTATATGAATTGGTAAATTATTATTCTCCTTTTAAAAACCAATAACCAAGCTGGAGAATGTAAAGGGACATGCACAAAGTCACACGGCCTGTCGGGGTAAAGCCGAGGCTGAATTCAGAAATGACGGAGTTCAGAGCTCAGAACTCCCTTGCCTCATTTCACCTCCATGTACAATCACCAAGACTGGCTCTTGTTATGAAGCCCTCTCAATCCAGATTTAGATTCCCTAAAACACAACTGGAAGTGAAGATAGGACAAAATGTTACTCATCTGGTGGTTGGTATTCACCATGGCAGGCTCGAGTACTGTTCTAATGAAGGCCCACACAAATAAACAAACCGGTGTGTCAACCTTTGTCTTGCAGTCCATCCCTGCTTCCTAAAAACAGTGCAAGTCCAAGGAACGCTAATGGATGTGTCAACCAGACCTTTAAACCTCAGGAAAAAGAAAAAAAATCTGCAAACAATGTTTGAACCTTGGCCTCAAAAGTTTTAGAAAATAAATGCACACACACACACACACACACACACACACACACACACAAATACCCACACACACGGGTTTTTTTGGGCACATGGCAATGGTTGTGAAGTAAATATATCCCACTGCACTGATCTTACATCTTGTCACATTAATGTTTCAGAGCACTCAATATAAATATTAAAACTAATAGCTTCACTCTTCAGCTATTACTCCTCCATCCCCTGAAATCATCATAAAACTTTCAAAGCCTTTTAGAACATTTACACACTTGAATCTGATGGTGGGGAAAGGAGATTCACACAACGCAGCCCATAAGCTTAAATAATAGTGAAGAGCTGTTTATGGAATATGCTTTATTTATTCATCATTTCAAGTAAAGTTTCCGTTTTGATGGAGGAGGAAAAAAAAATCAAAGTATAGCTGTCAAGGGAGAAGCCTGAAGTATTGCTTTTCTATACTGAGGACTTGCAGAAAAAAGAAGTCCATGAGAATCTCAGTCCAAGGTCAATCAATGCTAAGGCTGTGGGTACGTAAACAGCTAATGGATTGTAAAGACACATAGCAGTGTTATGAATTTTTAAAGAGCAACTCTTCAGCACAGAACCCCATAAATCAATGATGACTTATTGGCTGGATCAATTATGCAAACTTTTAAAACATTTAATGACAGGTAATGAACAGGTCTCTGGAGGACACCAGTCAACAGAGTTTTTTGGAGTTGTAGTTACATCTGCTTAAGTGAATTGAGTAGAGACAGTCATTCCTAGGAAGTAATTAAAAGTTAAATCTAAGAGGCTGCCCAAAGTGAAAGTGCATAATTGCTGTAGGCTTCTTACATACCTTAGGTAGCTAGGGAAATGGGTTGCCTCCTGATGTATTTATAGACAGTCCAGTTTGGTTTTAGACTAGGGTAACTTTTCCAGCAAGTTCCTATTTCTAAGCATTTATCTGAAGGTTTTTTTTGGCAAAGTAATCTGAGCAGCAACGAGAAAGAATTTTTGAAAGAAGAAAATGTATAGTATGGGTGATGACACAGATATGTGCTTATAATTACTTATTTTGAAATCAACTTTGGAGGAATAGACAAACAGGCAGAGATGGGGTGATACTGCAAGATTCTGCTCCATCTGGAAGCACAGGATCTAAAGATAAATGTGGATTGACTAATCCCACAGAAAGTCTCTCATCATCACTTACGGCATTACAGCACTTTAACTGCATATTAAAACAATGACCCGGTGAAACATGAAGGACTTCGGAGAGGAGATTCCTGAACTTAACAGTCCTTTAGAGTTTAAACACTGATTTTTTTAATTGTATAACTTCAAATAAGTTTTAAGATTATGAGAAAGACAAAAGTTAAACATGCCATTCCATCCTAAGCATGGTTCTTTACATTTAAACCACTGACACTGAAGCCATTTTCTGAGTTAATATAGTTAAAGCATCACTCAGAACAGATAAAGCCTTCCAACAGAACCGGAAAACACTAAAAATTCTGATATTTCTGTATTGCTCACTCATTTTACTGCTCAGCAGAAGGATGTTAAAAAAGGAAACATATAAAGGAAGTTGGTTATAGAGTGCCTGAGTTCAAGGATCTCTGTCCTGGGATTGTTTTCTATGTTGGAGAAGCTTCTTTAGAATTGTGACTGGATTTTCAAAATACTTTTAGTTAAGAAGGGGGAAAGAAAATGTCTTAATCACATTACTGATGTTTGGTTGTTTCCTTTTCTCCAGAGGCTTTGCTAACTACCAAACTCACATAAGAAATTTGACTCTCTGTGTATGTTTAGTGGAGTTAGGCTTCCCTGGTAAAGAAGATCAGAAGAGACGTTGGCATCATTTCTATCCTCAAATTGTGAATATACTTACTGTCATATTCATATTCATGACTAAGTAAAATGAGTCAATTTCTCTGATATCCAGATCTTTTATTAAAATGTATACATTATAATTTGTACTGATAAATAAACAGGAACCCATGGTTAAGAAGTAAACAGACATGGTTTCAAATCATAAATCGGATATTTACTGACTGTATGACTGTAGGTGAGTTTCCTAACTTCTCTTGTTTTATATCCTCATCTGTAAAGTGTATAGCATAATTCATACCTTGAAAAAAAAAATCTAGCATATGGGTATCCAAAAATGGCAGTAGTTATTATCTGTCAAATCTAAAATATCCCTGGGAGCAATAATTACAGAGTAACATCAGTTCAAGGGTTGTTGCAAGATTCAGGGAAATGTCCTTCCACTAAAGAATGTCACCTTTTAGAATAACAATCGCTATTAACACTGAGGTATTTATCATGTGTCAGGTGTTTTACCTGCTCTAGTGCATCCGAGTCTGTCAACTCTTGGATACAAGCGTTACTATGACTTTTGTACAGATGGGATCTTTGAAGCTCAAAGAAATTAGGAGACTTGCCCAAAGCCATCTAGATATAAAATGGCAGAATCAGTATTCAAAAGTAGATCAAACTGGGTTTGGCCAGAGGCCACTAGGCCATGACGCTGAGCTTTAATTGGCTAAACAAGTGACTAAAAATACTACACCTAAATTTTTCTCCATTTAGAAAAAAAAGAACAAGTTTTACCATAGTGAATTTCTCCTAACTGTCTAGGCAAACAAATAAAGATTATAATACTGGTCATGAGGTTGAAATTTATCCGAGGTATGAAGGAGCGAGAGGCGACGGTGGGCAGCTTTAGTGCACGTACATGACGTGCCGAGTAATTCTATCAGACAGGAGTCGTGCTGTGAGTAATAAATGGTCTGTTTCTCTGACCCAGGGGTCTTGTGTCTTCTGTCAGTTTATGTACATAAAACAATGGCAGGCTAACTTGTTAGCTTCCAAGTAGGGTAAAATCTCAGACCCTTCACAGTTTCTGACTTAACACTGAGGAGGAGAGGTCATAACTGTCATACTTCCACATGGAAGGAAGCATCAGAAGTGTCCCCTGACACATGAGTTCTCAGAGTTTCCTGGCAGAACGAAAGGTGGGGCGTGGGATGGTGGAGAAAAAACTTTCAGAACATCTTCTGCTGGGGCCTCTATTCTCCTCAAGAGAAGAGCTAAAGAGAGAGATGTAAATTAAAACCCAGTCAAATGTCACTGCACATTAAACAAATGGCAAATATGAAAATGTTGGCCAGGACTTCCCCAGAAGTCCAGTGGTTAAGACTCTGTGCTTCCACTTCAGGGGGCATGGGTTCGATTCCTGATCTGGGAGCTAAGCTCCCACAGGACTTGCAGCAAGGCCAAACACACACACACAAATGAAAGAAATGAAAAGAAAATGCTGGATAACCAAAGTGGTGAGAAAATGTGAGGTGAGAGGACCATACATTCACTGCTGGTGAGAGTGTAAATGGGAGTGATTTACTCTTGAGAGAGTAATTTGGCAATACTAATAAAGTTGAAGATACCAACTCAGAGTTCTTGAAATTTTACTCCTAAAGGTATACTCTGAAGAAACTCTTACAGAAGTTACATATATAAGAATGTTTATTATAGCACTGTTTGTAAGTGAAAATAGAAAAAAATTTAATATCCATGAAGAGGAGAATGAATAAATGAAGGTAAATTCATGCTACATAGAAGCTTAAATGAATAAACAAAATGACATATAACAATATGGATAAATCTCAAACACATAATATTAAACTAATGAAAGTATTAATAAGTTGGTGACACATACTTAGAGCATAATGCAATTTGTATAAAATTCTAGAACATATGAAAAAATGATAAATATTTTAGGGGAGCATTCCCCAAATTTTTTGGCCCCAGGGACCGGCTTTGTGGAAAAGAATTTTTCCAGGGACTTGAGGTGGGGCGATTGTTTTCAGGATGGTTCAAATGCATTACATTTATTGTGCACTTTATTTCTAATCTAATGCTGCTGCTATCTGACAGGAGGTACTGGTCTGTGGTCCGGAGGTTGGGGAACCCTGTTTTAGGGATACATTCACATGCAATAAAAGCATGCACAAGGTGGGTATTTGATAATAGGAGGACAAATGGAATGGCATAAGGAAGGGCATATGGAGGTTCTTAAATTATAGCTGTGATATGTTATTTTTTAAGCCTACTGGCAATGAGTGAATGGGGCTTCCCTGATAGCTCGGTTGGTAAAGAATCTGCCTTCAATGCAGGAGATCCTGGTTCAATTGCTGAGCAATGAGTGAAGTATTTGTTACATTTCCTTCTATATCTTTTGTGTCTGAAATATTTCATAAAAACTTGTGAAGAGTATCATTTATATCAGAAAAGGACAGATAAGATTTAGGGAACTATATCGTAATAACTTAATGATAAAAAGATTTCTACCTCAGAAGATAAAGAATTGTAATGTAAGAATGAATTGACTTGATCATCCATGAGTTGGACAATGCATTTCTGAAATCATCAATCATTTCTATAGTATTGGATACAATTCTAGAAAATTTCTTCCTTCTGTTTTGAGTTTTTTGAGCCATTTGTAAAGTTCTTAACTTATTATAGTGTATTATTCATGAATGATAATGCAATTAATAATATACAAATTAACTTAATATTTGTTAATAATGCATGCATGCATGCTAAGTCACTTCAGTCATGTCTGACTCTTTGTGACCCTGGGGACTATAGCCCACCAGGCACCTCTGTTCATGGGGATTCTCCAGGCAAAAATACTGCAGTGGGTTGCCATGCCCTCTACCAGGCGACCTTCTCGATCCAGGGGTTGAACCCATGATCTCTTACGTCCCCTACATTGGCAGGCAGGTTCTTTACCACTAGTGCCACCTCACTTAGGTCAGGAAGTAATGTCTTGGAGTTTATCTTGGCAACAAATGGCTACACATCTACCCTAAAGGATCAAGTGTATGTTTCTGAGGAGGAAAGATTATTCCGATTATTATTCTTTCACAACTATCAAGTGAAAACATTTTTTAAAAAATTCTAGTTTCTGATGAACAATTTTGAATGTCTTTAAAATGGATACATAAACCAAATCATAATTTTCCCATGGAAGGAGGTGTCCCAAATACTTTTTCTGAATTTCTGAGACTGAAATTTTGTGACCTCAGTGTCTCCATCCTAAGGACAATTTGGGGAACCACCATATCAATTCCTTATCATGATCATTCTTCAGGGAAAAAGTGAGATGAAAATGTGACCTGGTGTGGTCCGCTTACGGTCTGACACATAGCCTCATCTTAAATCACAGGACTTGACACTGTGATCATTTCAAGTTGTGTATCTGGACTTAGTGATACTATCACCATTGGCAGGATATACTTGATCTTCTATATTTTAATGTTTACTTCTTCTCTGAAACTTCAAAATATATCCCATACTCAATGGCCCCCGTACTCCCTAACCTTGAGCTTGTTAATAATGTTTACAAGGTATCATTAAACAAGTATGATCTGGTTCCGGTAGGAGACCAAGACTAAATTGTTGCTTCTAATGTTTACCCAGTTTGGCAGTTAAAGGATCAGGAAAGAGGGCTAAGAAGGAAATATGTACAAGCCACAAACTGCACTCCCTGCAAGCCATCTCTAGCTCTGCAAAGAGAAGATTCTAGACCCTTTCAGGTTTCAAACTTCATCTGGGGTTCCTTCTTGGATAGACCAGCACCAGTTCAGAAAAACACTTGCTCCTTGAAATTGAAGTGGTAAAGCCACCAACTTGCTGGAAGTATTCCGACTTCCAAAGTACTGATCACTTATGATGACAGACTGCTCTGTCACCTGGAAAAACAACTGAGAGTTTATTGACCCTTGAATTAAAAAAGATTTAAGACCAAGACACAGTACAATTTACGAAACAAAACTAGACTCAACAAAACATCCACCAAGACTCCTCTCTGAAAATATTCACAGACTGTTGAAGCTGAGAGGTGAACTAGAAATCAATCCTCTTTCCTCCTATTTTACAGTAGAGGAAAGAGAGGCTCAGAAAAGGTGTATCATTTAACAAAGGCCAGGGAGCCAGTTAATGGGAAAACAAAGACTAAAATTAGTCTTTGGACAAGTGCAACTTCCTCTACCATGTTCAATTCCGAGACGAATAATGTCGTTTACTTATCAGTGGTATTATAGAGTGATTGTTATAGAAGTGATTTCATAGCCCAAGAAAAAAATGAAGATACAGCAAATGTGGAAAGAGGTAAAGAGAGTCGCTATGATTAAATGATCAAGATATGTGTTATATGAGTTTTAAAAATGAAAGGAGTTACTTTGTTGGAAGAAGAAAAGTGAAGTCGCTCAGTCGTGTCCGACTCTGCGATACCGTGGACTGTAGCCCACCAGGCTCCTCCGTCCATGTTCTCTACGCAAGAATACTGGGGTGGGTTGCCGTTTTCTTCTCCAGGGGATCTTCCCGACCCAGGGATCGAACCCAGGTCTCCTGCATTGCAGGAAGACGTTTTAACCTCTGAGCCACCAGGGAAGCTCTCTGGGAGAAGAAAAGAGAGAGGAAATAAAGAGCTTGTTCTCCCTTTCCATGAAGTTCTGACTTATTCCACAGAGAGTTTAGCAGGAAAGATTTTATTTGAACACAAAGAACTTTGGGTAATATTTTAAACAGTGTTAATGATTATTGACGGGCTTCCCAGATGGCCCTAGTGGTAAAGAACCTGTCTGCCAATGCAGGAGACGTAAAAGACACAGGTTCAGTCCCTGGGTTGGGAAGATCCCCTGGAGGAGAGCATGGCGCTCCACTCCAGTATTTCTTCTGCCTGGAGAATCCTATGGACAGAGAAGCCTGGTGGGCTACAGTCCATAGGATAGCAGAGTCAGACATGACTGAAGTGACGGAGCATGCATGCATCCAATGATTATTGCCAAATATCTTGGTCTTAAATTTTTTTTAATTCAAGGGTCAATAAACTCTTAGCTGCTTGTCCAGTTATATCCACTGAGTGCTTGGCTGCATTTGCTCTTTAACTTCAGAAATTCAAGATTTAATATTATTCCAGCTTTACTAACGGTAAAGAGAAACTGGGTGACTTTGCTAAAGAAAAGTTCATATTAGGATTCCTCTTTGATGTAAAGAAAATCAGGTTCCTCTGTTCTTGGTTCTCTCCTGACCTGCCTGAGCCTATGCTAGGTCTCTGCTGTATGAGGAGCTGTGGACTGATTCAGTGAGAGGACTGATACTGTATGGGATGGTCTCTGAGTCATCCCAGGAGTGCAAAGGGTTTAGTCAGGCATTTTATATTTTGTTCAGTTAAATTCATAAATCTTCCATTGATGACCCACTGTGTGCCAGAAACAGAGCTAATGGGTCACTTTCAAATGAGACAGGCTTTACCATCATGGGGCTTCAGTCTAGTGGAATAGACAGGCTTGAGCAAATTACTTCAAATGTGATGAATACCATTCAAGGGGAGCTAGATGGGGAGAAACACCTAGGCAAAGTCAACGCAGCTTTTACTTTGGCCTGGATGAGTCAATTTCTGTTTCATGGGACAAAATAAAATTTAAAGATCATTGCTTCTTAAGAAATACCTACTCATTCACTTTTGTAAGTAAATACTTAGGAAAATGCTTCATTGGCCTAATTTTTTTTTGTATCAATCCAAAATAATCTTAATTACTAAAGGACTGTTAAAAATCTGTGGAATGGTTAATTTTGTACACTTAAGTATAGAATTTGGGGGGGCTTCCCACATGGCTCAGTGGTAAAGAATCTGCCTCCCAATGCAGGAAATTCACAAGATGTGGGGTCCATCCCTGGGTCAGGAAGATCCCCTGGAGAAGGAAATGGCAACCCCCTCCAGCGTTCTTGCCTGGAAAATCCCATGGACAGAAGAGCCCAGCAGGCTACAGTCCATGGGGTCACAAAGAGTCAGACACGATTGAATGACTGAGCACGCACGCATAGAATCGTTATACACTCCCTGTATTTTGTGGGGATGTAGACTAGGACATTATATTTTTTCATTTTATTAGGCATCATGGTTGATCCTGAACCTAGTCAAAGGACTCATTAAATAGGCATTATGGTGGGTTAGTGACGTCATGGCTTGGGCTTTGCCTGAGCTTCCCCAGAGAGAAGGCCTGACCCTGTGACAGAAGCTTGCTTGCAGGTAGCTTTCCAGTGTAGAC
Source organism: Budorcas taxicolor (assembly GCF_023091745.1). Taxonomy (NCBI): domain Eukaryota; kingdom Metazoa; phylum Chordata; class Mammalia; order Artiodactyla; family Bovidae; genus Budorcas; species Budorcas taxicolor. The sequence continues at coordinate 53,287,421 of NC_068912.1, read as the reverse complement.
GAAAGCGGGGAACAGAGAAGAGTGAAAGTGGGAGGAAGCCCACTCCAACAGGATATTATTGAGCTGATTGCTGCTATGGGCAGCTGGGGTTTCCTCCCCTAGGGACAGTCTAGGAGACACTGCGAGTGTGCCTTAAAATTACCAGCGTGCCACTTTTATCCCTGGATCCTCACCCACAGCAGAGAGGTCTGTCTTCTCCATCATGGCTGAGCAGGCCTGGCAATCGTCCAGGCCCTGGTGACAGAGCGGTCTAGGACACAAAGCAAGATGACACGAGCATCTGAGGTAAGGTGCAGTCAGGCTCCACCTGGCTGCGGCAATGTCTAGGAAAGGGACAGCAGTCCCTCACAAAGGACTATTAAGAATAGTTCCCTCAAAACTATAATTCAAAAAGTAGCAGCGCTATTTATAATAGCCTAGACATGGAGACAGCCTAAAGGTCCATCGACTGAGAAATGGATAAAGATGGATATTACTCAGCCAGAAAAAAGAATGAAGCAATGCCATTTAGAGCAACATGGGCACAACTAGAAATTATTATCCTAAGTGAAGGAAGTCAGACAAAAAAAGACAAATGCCATATGATATCACTTCTGTGTGGAATCTAAAGCATGACACACGAACTTATCTATGAAACAGAAACAGACTCACAGACATAGAGAATGACTTGCAATCGCCTCAGAGGTGGAGGAGGTGGGGATGGATGGATTGGGAGTTTGGGATTAGCAGATACAAACTGTTATATAAAGGGAGGATAAATAGTAAGATTCTACTGTATAGCACAGGGAATTATATTCAGTATCCTGCCATAAATCATAATGGAAAAGAATATGAAAAATGTGAATATATGTATAGCTGAATCACTTTGCTATACAGTAGGAATTAACAACATTGTCGATCAACTATATTTCAATAAAATATAGTTTCTTTCCGTACTGGTCACAGCATATACAATGTCTAGCAATTCAATTGGAAATATAGAATTTTTCATTCTGAAGCTTCTTGGGAATAATTCGGTGAATTCAGGATACAAAAGGGACCGCATGGTGTTAGCAGGCTTAGCAGTTTAATGAGTATTTGTTAGCTAGAGCTTTAGAGAATAACAAGGAATCATTTCAAAATGCTGATGTTAGTGGACTGACCCCAAGATTTATTCATGTATCTATCAGACCAATGTTCTCAAACCCCTTCTATGAGCCACATTCATGATGGATACTGGGGATAGAAACTGAATAAGATATAATTACTTTCCTCAAAGAGAGCTCAGTCAGTGGTAGATAAAATTAAATAGATAAAGAACTCCCCAAATAAGCTCTGAGCCATATCACAGATTTGAAAAGAGTGAGAAGAGCACAACCCTCTCTTCCTGGGATGTTGGGAAGGAGTCACAGAGGAGGGTGTTGGGGGCCAGGACTAAAGACATCTTTACTGTAAACATAAGCTTTTCTTTTCCTTTATACATAGTTGTTACTTGTTGGATACATACAAAAACATAAGAATGGATGTCCTAATGATTGCCGTTATGATGTGGTGCTAACGTACATGAAGTCAGCCCTGTCTTCAAACAGTTCACATTTCAGTTTTCCAAACAGAATGGTTAGATTCCATCACACTTCTTCTTAGTTGCTAAGAACTTCATAAATTCCTCTTTGTAATTTGACTTGCTTTCAGACAATAATTGTTAACTGATAAATAGGAGAATTGTCAGGTGTGGAATCAGTAGTGAGAAAAAGATAGTTTCTCTGTTGCATTTACAAAGAATCCTCGATAAGACCTCTGATCCCATTAAGGATATAAACTCTTCGATGGAGTTGATGACAGCCTCATGGGCTGCCTGAGTCCTCACCAGGTAGGCTGTACTCAGAGCATGCTCAGCCAAAGGGGGATGAAATCAGTGAAAGAATTTCACAGCCTCCAAGAAAATTACTGTTGAGAGATGACCTAGTTCTTCGATTGGTATCACCAGAAGACAGGCCTCTTTGAGAAACGGATCTAATGACAACTACCAGCTGCTTAAAATGTTCTGTATTATATGCATTTGCTTTCAAATGACTTGAGTGTTTTAGCATAAACCATCACTTTCTGGATCTGGGCTCTAGGCATTTTTAAAGCAACAGGCATAGGCAGGCCTGGCAAAGCAGTGAGCCACTCTGCATCTCTCGGGATGGATGAAGGCATTTTTGCTTGGATCCCTTAATGATTCCAGGCCAAGAAAGCCATATGAATAGATCAGTGATTCCAAACCGAATTCTTTCCTCTCCATTGTGTTCCTTCACAAGGACCGCAGATAGCAGTGCGAGCTTAAACCCTCGGACCCTGAGCTCTGGTTGCCACTTTCCCATTCTTGGCCCACACAATTTCTTGCATGGATGTGCTTTGGACTTAACTCGTTCTCATGTCTACAGTGACTTGTGCAAACTCTTGAAAGAATCCTACTTTGTTCCTATGAAAGATCTAGATGTTTGTGAAGAAAGTGTTATGGGAGTTGAAAAGGTAAAACAGAAAACTAGAGCAGAAACCATAACACTCTTTGCAAATGAATGAAGTTCCACAGGATTCTTTGTTGATTTGCTACCAGCGCTATAACCTGGAAGTCTCCTCCCTCTCCCCATCCACTCTCCAGATTGTTATCTTTAACCCCCTCTTATCCTCCACTTGCGCCATTCGCCCTTGGACAGGGAAAGACTGTGGATACCATATTGCAAAGATATAATAACAATAGCAACAGCAGAAAAATTTTTAAGTTGAACTCTCTGCTGGGTTCTTACTAAGTGCCAGGTACTATTCTTGGCAATTTTACACATTAACTCAGTTAATTCTCACAACAGTGTCCTGGAAACACACTGTAATAGTCCTCCTTTGTAGGTAAGGGACTGGGGCATAGAGAGCTCAAATAACTGGCCCAAGGTTATACAACTAAATGTGTCCCTCTCTTAGTCACCACACTTCTGCTTGGGGTAAAGGACCAATTAAGGCACCTATAAAATGGACTAACGTTAATCCCTAAATGGAAAATCAGGGATTAGAAAGAGTGGGAGGGAAGAACATCTTATGTCACTTCCAGGGAAAACCATTTAAGACATTTAACCTCTCTAACCCAGTAACATCCTTTAGGAATGTGTGAGTTCTGAGTCATCCTCAGGGTGCCCCGCATCCAACAGATGACACTAAATACTTGGCCATAGCAACTTGAATGCATTCCTCCATGTGGATAATACCTTTGGGAAAACGGTGAATGGTAAGTTCCCACCATACACCTTTCCAGGGACCCACACACAGTCATATTTGTCCACATGTGGGGGTGTTACTGGCTGCTGCAGGCAGGTGGGTCAGATAAAGTGTAAAGTCTAACTGGCATTGGGATCTCATTCTGACCCAAGGTAAGTGGAACAGAGCCAGTTTGTGATTTCTACATGCCTTTGTTGTTTAGTCGTTAAGTCATGTCTGACTCTTTTGTGACCCCATAGACTATAGCCCACCAGGCTCCTCTGTCCACAGAATACTCCAGGCAAGAATACTGGAGTGGGTTGTCATTTTCTTCTCTAGGGTATCTTCCCGACCCAGGAATCAAACCCGACTCTCCTGCATTACAGGTAGATTCTCTACCACTGAGCCATTTGGGAAGCCCTCCACATGCCTTTGCTGCTGCTGCTGCTAAGTCGCTCCAGTTGTGTCCGACTCTGTGCGACCCCATAGACGGCAGCCCGCCATGCTCCTCTGTCCCTGGGATTCTCCAGGCAAGAATACTGGAGTGGGCTGCCATTTCCTTCTCCAATGCATGAAAGTAAAAAGTGAAAGTGAAGTCGCTCAGTTGTGTCTTGACTCTTAGCGACCCCATGGACTGCAGCCTACCAGGCTCCTCCATCCATGGGATTTTCCAGGCAAGAGTACTGGAGGGGGTTGCCATTGCCTTCTCCATACATGCCTTCGGCCCAAAGGAAAAACTTTGGGAATTTAGCTTTACTGGGACCTTATCGTCCCACATTTCTTCTTAGCGATATACTCACCATGAAGAACCTGTGATGGGTGTCATCTGGAAGAGCTTCTTGAAGGAGCTCCTGGAGCTTCATCATTTTTGCTATGCACCCCTGGAGGTACGTGTGGGCTCAGCCGCTCAGTCATGTCCAACTCTTTGCAACCCCATGGACTATAGTCCACCAGGCTCCTCTGTCCATGCAATTTTCTAGGCAAGAATACTGGCATAGGTTACCATTTTCTTCTCTAGGAGATCTTCTAGACCTAGGACTGAACCCACGTCTCCTGCGTCTCCTGCAGTGGCAGGTAGATTCTTTGCCCTGAGCCACCTGGGAAGCCCTGGAGGATCAGTGTGCAAATATGGGCAGAGATGAAAGATTCCCACCGCTCAGTCTAACTCTGACTGTGGGCTTAGGTTGGGTTTGCAGAATGACTTTCTGTTTTTAGTAACTGAGAGTTGAGTATCACATGGTAGACCTCTTAGAGAGGTCACCCACACAGCTGGGTCCCTTCGAGTCCTTTGGGGAACTCCATGAGAGGGAGCAGTGGAGCTCCATTGGCTCAAAATGGGCAGTTGGCACTGAGGGCTGGGTGCTGGTGCCCACCTGCTGACCAGCAGCCCAAAGCAGAAATGGTGCACCATGCTCTGTGCCTGCATGCCCCATGTGTGTGCTTCGGGCATTTGGGAAGAGGCAGCCCCACATAATAAAAACTCCCTGAAAGCCACTGAGGTACCTCTGCAAGAAAGGTAATGGACTGTACTGAAAGCCTAGCTTTGACTGATGTGAGGTTTGGGACTCTACCCAGGTAAGAATCCATGCAGCAAGGAGACCAGAGAAGGCGAATGACCCGGGGTAGGGCCAAACTGTTTACCAGCAGATGTGTTTTTGAAAATCTTCCTTAACTGGTCATGGCAGCGGAAAATATCCTGCTGTTAAACGCATCTGCAATCCGCTGCTCTCCCAGTCCACCTACAAAAATTTTGACCTTTAAAGAAATGATGGAGAAGCTGGTGATTTTTTTCTATGGCATTGAAGCTCAGTCTATTTTAGGCTCCAAGGCAATTGCAGCCCTCTTTGCTCCCTATTTCGCATCACTTTTAAGTCTTGTCCTGGCCACTACAAACCCTTCAGCACTTCTCTCTGTGCAATCACTCGAGTCAAGATCTGTGATTTGCAGATGACATGTACATTTCTTGGCTGATGGTTACAGATGACATGTACATTTCTTGGCTGATGGTTGCTGAAGCAGTTTGTAAATCTAAGGCAGTTGAGGAGTCGGGGGTGGTGGAAGAGCAGATTACAACTGGAAAACTGTAATGCCACCCTAAATTTCTATTTTCATGCAAGTGTATAACTTCTTTCTCCTTATTTTGATTGGAAGAAAGGTAACTCAGTATTCCTGTTGGTATGAATTACTGTATCCATGTTTTTGATGATCAAGCAATTGGCTGATTTCTGCTGTTTGTCACTCCTAAGAGAGTGCAGTACCTTAGGAACCTGGGTTGGGGAATGCGGCATTATTAAAAATTTTCACTCCCCAAAAGTCCAAATACAAAGGTAAAAATTTTAGGCTCTTCTCATTATGACAATCTGTTACAAGGATGCATCCAATGACATTCAGCTTCCTGAGCTTTAAAACAATGATGGGTGCATTCTGGATCATCTTTCATGTGTATATTAACTAAATATGAGCAAATATTTGCTCATACCAAATCTATGAGCAAAGTTATTTCAGTGTCATTTATTGAAACATTCACTCACTTAAAAAAGACCACCTTAATGAAAAATAAGGCTTACTTGGTTTTTAAGCAGACATGACATGTATATTAATATAATGTGATCTGAAACACATATTAATGAGATTTGCATCAGAAGGATTATTGAGGTTCTGTGTTCAGACACTGAGAAGAGCCAAATGGGTGTATCATGCCCCTATTCCTAATCTTCAAAAGCAACTTTATTGAAGTGTCTCAATTTTGCCACACACCCTAACATCTGCATATGGGCCCAGATTCCTAATCCTGTTACACTATGAGGCTGCAGATTAAGAGAATGTATAAACAATGCCTCTGTCACTACACATGAATACAGACTGCTAAATCAAGTGTGGGTGAGCTTTGTGACAGTGATTCCTTATCTTAGGGAGACTTTGCACTAAACGTTGTCCAAATCCTGAAAAAACAAAAATAAAGAAGCAGTGGTAGCCTCTGGTATTTTTTCCCTTCATCTAATTCAAAGGAAGTTCATTGTTAAGTGGAAGCTACCATATAACTGCTTCAATAACAAATAAGAAGCAAAGAAAAGGAATTAACGTAAAGAAACTTCCATCATGTCTTAGATGTTTAACAGGCATTATTCCAGTTCATAAGAAATCAATAAAATAAGTATTCATTGAGATTTCACATTCAGTGTTCTATATTGAAACTGTGGGCTTCCCTAGTAGCTCAGCTGGTAAAGAATTTGCCTGCAATGAAGAGAACCCAGTTTGATTCCCGGGTCGGGAAGATCCACTGGAGAAGGGATAGGCTACCCAATCCAGTATTCATGGGCTTCTCTAGTGGCTCAGATGGTAAAGAATCTATCTGCAACGCAGGAGACCTAGATTCGATCCCTGGGTTGGGAAGATCCCCTAGAGGAGGCCATGGCAACCTACTCCAGTATTCTTGCTTGGAGAATCCTCATGGACAAAGGAGCCTGGTGGGCTCCAGTCCATGGGGTCGAAAAGAGTCAGACATGACTGAGCGACTAAGCACAGCACAGCACGCTGAAATTGTATTACGTCATTGCAGTCTATGTATCTGTCCCCTTTACCCTTTTACTACTGTCAAAACATTATATTAGATATGAGAATGTTTGTGGAGTCCCTGAGACCTTTGCAAATCCCCCAGCCCATAAAACCCCAATAAGGAAACAAGTAGAGAATCAAGTCATGGTACTGTGAACTTCCAGATGTTCAAGTTGGTTTTAGAAAAGGCAGAGGAACCAGAGATCAAATTGCCAACATCTGCTGGATCATCGAAAAAGCAAGAGAGTTCCAGAAAAACATCTATTTCTGCTTTATTGACTATGCCAAAGCCTTTGACAGTGTGGATCACAACAAATACTGGAAAATTATGAAGGAGATAGGAATACCAGATCACCTGACCTGCCTCTTGAGAAACCTGTATGCTGGTCAGGAAGCAACAGTTAGAACTGGACATGGAACAACCGACTGGTTCCAAATAGGAAAAGGAGTACGTCAAGGCTGTATATTGTCACCCTGCTTATTTAACTTCTATGCAGAGTACATCATGAGAAACGCTGGACTGGAAGAAGCACAAGCTGGAATCAAGATTGCCGGGAGAAATATCAATAACCTCAGATATGCAGATGACACCACCCTTATGGCAGAAAGTGAAGAAGAACTAAAAAGCCTCTTGATGAAAGTGAAAAGGAGAGTGAAAAAGTTGGCTTAAAGCTCAACATTCAGAAAACGAAGATCATGGCATCTGGTCCCATCACTTCATGGGAAATAGATGGGGAAACAGTGACTGACTTTATTTTTTGGGCTCCAAAATCATTGCAGATGGTGATTGCAGCCATGAAATTAAAAGACGCTTACTCCTTGGAAGAAAAGTTATGACCAACCTAGACAGCATATTAAAAAGCAGAGACATTACTTTGCCAACAAAGGTCCATCTTGTCAAGGCTATGGTTTTTCCAGTAGTCATGTATGGATGTGAGAGTTGAACTCTAAAGAAAGCTGAGTGAAGAATTGATGCTTTTGAACTGTGGTATAGGAAAATACTCTTGAGAGTCCCTTGAACTGCAAGGAGATCCAACCAGTCCATCCTAAAGGAGATCAGTCCTGGGTGCTCTTTGGAAAGACTGATGTTGAAGCTGAAACTCCAATACTTTGGCCACCTGATGGGAAGAACTGACTCATTTGAAAAGACCCTGATGCTGGGAAAGATTGAGGGAAGGAGGAGAAGGGGATGACAGAGGATGAGATGGGTGGATGGCATCATCGACTCAATGGACATGAGTTTGGGTAGGCTCTGGGAGTTGGTGGCAGTTCAAGGAGTCGCCAAGAGTCGGACACGACTAGTGACTGAACTAACTGAATTGATTGAGCTAAATGACTCATTCCTGCCTCCCAGGGCAGTCAGTTCAGAGTCACATCTCAGCGAAACTACAAATTACTACACGCTATGGACTTTCAGGGTCATTTAAGAACATGCAAAGCCGTGAATGCTAAACCCACGAGCCAAGGGCTTATTGTACTACCTGCGTCAGCATGACACTCAATTTTAGTGACAGTCAAAATAGCATCCATTTAAATGAACCACTACAAGCTTTTATAGGATTTCAAATTTCTGACTTCTCTGTTTTGGCTTTGCTATTTTCTCAAAGCCAACATAAAGTCTAGGTGTCCTGATGGCTCCTTAGAGAAACTGCAGAAAAATCATTAGAGACAACATTCACAAAGCTTGAGGCAAAGGTTGAGGTATGTCCCCTTGTAAATTTCCCAAACAAGAAAACAAGTATAACTGTAGACAATAAAATTGCATTTTCAAAAGTGTATGAATCAGCCATTTTATTTTTTTTTAATTGAAAGATAATTGCTTTACAGAATTTTACTGTTTTCTATTAAACCTCAACATGAATCAGCCATAGGTATACATATATTCCCTCCCTTTTGAATCTCCATCCCAACTCCCTCCCCATCCCACCCCTCTAGGTTGATACAGAGCCCCTGTTTGAGTTTCTTGAGCCATACAGCAAATTTCCGTTGGCTATCTATTTTACATATGGTAATGTCAGTTTCCATGTTACTCTTTCCATACGTCTCACCCTCTCCTTCCCTCTCTGCACGTGCAGAAGTCTATTCTCTATGTCTCTTTCTCCATCTTTGCCCTGTAAATAAATTCTTCAGTACCATTTTCCCAGATTCCATATATATGCATTAGAATACTATATTTATCTTTCTCTTTCTGACTCACTTCACTCTGTATAATAAATTCAAGGTTCATCCACCTCATTAGAACAGACTCAGATGCATACTTTTTTATGTGAATCAGCCATTTTAGGTTGTGAAACATAAGTCACAGTTTTATTGATTTTGTTACTGGGTGGAAATTCACAAATTTATCATTCATATAGAGAATAAAAGCAAAGAAAACTATAATCACTTTGGGCTGCCTCTACCATTGATAATGTCTATCTGGCTTGAGTCATGTTTGCTTCCTATAGAAATCTGCATGTTGAATTTAGAATTGTTCAAAACACTATTTTTAAAATTCTAGGGATGTCCCCAGCAGTCCAGTGGTTAAGACTCCAGGTTTCCACTGCAAGGGGGGTGGGTTCAGTCCCTGTTTGGGGAACTACAATCCCACATGTCATGTAGTGCAGCCAAAATTTATTAAAAAACAACATAAAATAAATTTCTAATTCAATTCACTCAGTCTATAATTGGGTTCTATTTTTGATAACAGAGATAATTCAAACATATGTCAAAATAAAAGCCTATTTTTTGCTATTTTTGAAGATCAGTCTCATCAGACTACCTCTTCAATAGATTTGCCTAAATTTCCTCCTTTATATGCTTCCCCATTCCATCTCCTCCACTTCACCACCTTTTCCTTCAGTTGGTTCTGAATTCCTGGAGCAGCCTATGTGCCTAAGTGCTCAGTCGCGTCCAACTCTGTGACTCTATGGACCATAGCCTGCCAGGCTCCCCTGTCCATGGAATTCTCCAGACAAGAATACTGGAATGGATTGCCATTTCCTACTTCAAGAGATCTTTCTGACCCAGGGATCAAATCTGCATCTTCTGAATTGGCAGGCATATATATATATTTATTTTTTTTACCATTGCACCATCTGGGAAGCCCCAGGAGAGGCCTGAAAACCATCCTAACATCTCAGAGCTACAAGCACCAATCAATTGCAATGCTTCAGAGCCATCAACAGTGATTCATAGGCCCTCACCAAAGCCCGATATGTCAGTTGCTACTAAATGTTGTGGCTTCCCAGGTGGCACAGTGGTCAAGAACTCACCTGCCAATGCAGAAGACACGGGTTCAATCCTTGGGTCAGGAAGATCTCCTGGAGTAGGAAATGGCAACCCATTCCAGTGTTCTTGGCTGGAAAATTCCATGGACAGAGAAGAGCCTAGTGGGCTATAGTCCCTGGGGACACAAAGAGTTGGACACGACTGAGTGACTGAGCATGTATACACTAAATGTTGAGTATCTTTTATCCCAAAGCTCACCAATATTTCCACGGTAGAATGCAAAAGGATACACACGTCCTATTTATAAGGCCCATGGTGGGTAGGCTCTCATATGTTGGTCCCAGCCACTTCATCTGCAACTCTAAGACAGGGTTGCTCTGCCCTCCATGTTTGGTTGGATAGTGGATTGAGATGACCTGAAATTGTAGGACTGGGGATAGAATGGTTTAAAACAGCAGAAATGTCCCCTGGGGCAGAAATACCAACATCATACCAACCCTGAACACAGATGTGATTCTGCCAGATTCTCTTGGGTAGAAGTTATATCAATACAGCAATTTACGTGTTGTCCATAAGAGTTAACATAAGCTGCTTCCAGTGGTGTTCAAAGTGCTCAACTGAACAGCCTGGGCTTTTGGGAATTGGAGAGTTCTCCTCTTCCTGTGTTCTTATGTATGTATCATTTGCCATAAGAGTCAGAGTTCAAGCTGGTCACTTTTTACATGAATGAGTTCGTGTGTCTAATTCCTAAATCCCACATATCCCTCTCTCTCTCTCTGTCTTTGTCTCTCTCTCTCTCTCTTTTTTGCCCCAGGAGGGTAAACAGAAGCTCAGAGAAGATGCTAACCCTGTGTGCAAAGGACTTGAAAGATTGCAAGTCCCAGGTACCCTGACTTCCTAGACCAAAGAAATAAGCACAATCTTGTAGAAGAACCTCTTTGGCCTTTAGAAAAATAACTCTTGCAGGAAAACATAGTTGTCTTCTTCTATATAAATCTATATCAGAGCCATATATTAAAAGAATGCCTTTCACCAAAAAATTCATCAAATTTATAAAAGGGATTTTAATAGTCAAGCAGGACTAAATAAATTAGAAGTTGGTTATACCTTTGGTTATCTTTCTAAGTTCCTTTGAGCACCAAGCTTGTGAGCACGGACTCATTTGCACAATTAGCTTAACTAATATATCTGATTTTAAGGCCTACATCTGTGGAAAATTAGATCAGAAATTTTCTGGTTTCAAATTCCATTTTACTCTGGAAATAACAGATCATAAGAGTTTACACAAGTTAAATAAATGTAGCCAAATATACTCCTACTTCCTGAAACTGTGAATGATCTGGTGATACTGAGGAAGCAATTACAATCTTAATTGGCATCAAATGATAGAAAATTTGTTTCATGGTAAATATTCATTCTCTGTTATCAGGTCTATTATTTGCATTAGAGATATGACATTTAGCCTTGTAGAAAGAGCCCAATTTCATTTGCTTTTTAAATGCATTTTAATTGAGGATTAGAAACCAATCTTTTGTGGAGATGGCACAGGAGAATTTTTTTTTTCAGATAACACCAAAACAAACTTTTAACATTAAATTTCTCTGAATAAAAATTAGTCTCAGTTGTTCAAGCACCATTGAGTGAGATCAAAAAACAAAGGCGGGTTCATTGAACAATGTGATAAAGGCAGTACCAACTGCTGTATAACATCCTAAAACTCAGTCACTTGAAAACTTTATTTATTATTTGTTATCTCTCAAGGTTCTGTGAGTTATTGGGCTCAGCTGTGTGGTTTTCACTTGAAATTTCTCACAGGACTGCAGCTGGGACTGGAGTCTCCTGGAGAACTGACCATGTTGATGTCTACAATGGATTCTTTCCTCCCACATGTCTTTCAGGCTGGATAGAATATCTGGAGGCTGGCTAGGTATCCCTTTACACGTGGCTAACTTGGGTTCCTCACAGCATGGAGGTATCAGGGAAGTCAGGTTCTAACATAGAAGCTGGCTTTTCCCAGAGCGAATATTCCAAGACTGCCATGCAGAAGTTGTAAGGTATCTGGTAACCTAGCCTAGAAGTCCATGCAGCACCCTTCTGTTGTATTCTACCAGAAAAAGCACTTGTATGCTAGCTCAAATTCAACAAGGTGGAAGAAGAAACTTCATCTCTAGATGGAAGGATGGTATGTTCAAATAGAGAGGGGAGGAATTGACGGCGGTCATCTTGAAGACAAAGTATCACATACTTCTAGTGTGTCTATCAGATGGCTTTGGAAGAAATTCCCACTTAGTTTTCCCATATAGAACATGTGGATATTAGAAACAGACAGATACATTAATCAAAACCAAGTGTTGGTAGAAATTTCTATAATCTGCAAGTTCCTGGTGAGAGCACGGCATTTCTCTCTCTCTCTCTACAAGAGGGAAAAATCAGGAAGGGAAGGTTTCCAGTCTTTTACCACAAACTCCCTCAATCCTCCCTTGGGAAGACGAGAGACTCATATGGGGGTGTGTTTAGAAGTAGCTGAACTGTGAAACTGAGCCTCCATTGGTTTTTCTTTTCAGTCCCTCCTTTCGAGATGGCTGGCCATGCCGCTTGGCAAGGACTAAATGGCAAGTCCACCTAATTTGGGGCTCGGGCTTTGGGCCCCCACATCTTTGAAATATTCTCCAGCCCAGGGACCTTGAAAATGGATTTCTCCATTGGTTCATCTCTTAGGGGTTATTTGTAGCCCCAGCTCCAACAGTAAGATTCTCAAACACCCATTCCTTCTCAAAACATTTTCTGAGGATAAAATTTTAGTTGAAGAGCACTCTTTTTCTTCCTGCTACCATTCATTGGGTATTGATTTTGTGTCAGTCACTGTTCAGAGTTTTAAATTTCTTAGCAGGTTTAATCTTCGCAGCAACTCTATGGAATAAATATTGTCTCCCTGCTTTTCCAGTCAGGAATCTGAGGCCCAGGGTCACACAGTGGCCATGTGGTGACACCAGGTTGGGAGCCCAGATGGTCGACTTTCAAAACCTGTGTTGTTACCACTGCACTGTTCTGCATCATAAACTAGCTTCCTACGTGCTTTCATTCACAGGTATTTTATGACTGATGATGTTTTCACGTGACTTCTGTTTCAGAAAATTTTTCTATCAAATGATGATAATAATAATAGTTAATACATATTGTGCCCTTCTTTTGCATCTGGCGCTACACACTTCCAAGGATGAACTTATCTAATCCTCATAATAATCCTGCGATTGTGTTTAGTCACTCAGTCGTGTCCAGCTCTTTGCAGCTGCATAGCCCACCAGGCTCCTCTGTCCCTGGGGCTTCTCCAGGCAAGAATACTGAAGTGGGTTGCCATGGCTTCCTCCAGGGGGCCTTCCCAACCCAGGGATCAAACCCAGGTCTCCTGCATTGCAGGTGGATACTTTTACCATCTGAGCCACCAGGGAAGCCCAAGAATACTGGATTGGGTAGTCTATCCCTTCTCCAGGGGATCTTCCCAACCCAAGAATTGAATTGGGGTGTTCTGCATTGCAGGTGAATTCTTTACCAGCTGAGTTACTAGGCAAGGCAGGTTCAAGGTCATTCTGGAGGACACTGGGAAGAATGGTTTCTGGGATACAGGGAAATTCTCTTATTCCTCAATGTCTTCTTTATTGATGTCTGATGCTTCTTCATTGAAAGACGGCATAGAAAGAAAGCTTAATATTTATACACACATTGAAAGGTACGGCATTGACTTAACACCTCACTACATGTATCAGGAGTGCAGTTTCAAGAGTAGGTTCCGATGGGGGGACAGGTGACATGTTCAGGGGCTAGGTTATGCTTCAAGAAAAGGGGTGCCACAAAGGGAGAGAAGAAAGTAAAACATAAATGAGGAGAGGCTGATTTCCCTCCACTCCAAATCTTTCCAGGGAAGGCCCTTTTCCTATTACATTCTTACCCAGTAACTCACCCTTTCCCCAGAGTTCTTGAAAGCAGCAGCTACTGAGAAAGTAGCCCGTCTGAAAGTATATTTCCTGCTGTTTATCTGTTTCCAGAACTGGCTGAAGTTTACTTTTTGGTACTCCAGAGACCTAGCTTCTTCTTGCCTTCTTCCAGTGTGGTCTATTTAATCTCCTGTCGTGTGGGAAATTACGTTCAAAATCTCCGTGATCCTCTGTCCATAGTAAGTTATGCATGTAGTGACAAGTACATGCCACAAGGTCTTGAGATTATATCTGCAATGTGTTGCTGCCGACTGTTGATCAAGATAGGCTGGAAGAAAAACATTATTTTCAGGTGTGAAAAACCGTCACCTTTATCAAATAATTTTTCTTGCATTTTTCCCAAGACGTTGTAGCCTATTTAAACTTGGGAGGTTAAGTTTGTAGCATTCATTATGACTGAAAATTTAGTTCACACAATCAGGATGCTCTCTTTATTAGGTGTTACTGTTAAACAATATTAAAATAAACACAATGTGGCTGGCCTTTTGTAAGCTACATGGCACGTTTACGTCTTTGCCTGGTTTCTTAATTGCATTTATTCATCTTTCCAACTGCTAGTGCCACGGCCACCCACAATATTTGCTATTTGGGGCTATGTGGTTTACATTTTATACTGTCCAATGATGGCTCTTGATGGAGGGCATCCTATCTGAGTGGTTTGTAGTGTGTTGTGGTTTGAATTCTTGGCAGGCAGATTGCCATCAAGCCCGGTCCTTGTCTCTGCATTCTACCTTTAGAAATGGAGGATGAGGACTCTTTAAAAATGCAATTAAGAATCTCATGACAGTAGAGGAGAGAGACTGTGGAAACACCAAAGTATACCCCTCAGCTTTTTGAAATCATGTGGAGGATCATGAAGATAATTAAGGTGAAATATTCCAACAAAGAAGCCAGCTGTGAGATTAAAGACCCTATGCCTGGTTATTTAAAAACAATGAAAAGGGTAGACTTCCTCTCTCACCTTGTTCCAAAAAAATTGCAACAGTTGAGTTGTTCAGATCCAGTTTCAGAACTGCCAAATACTGATCAACATTCTCAGTATCTTTAAGCTTTTTTTTTTTTTTTTTTTTTTTTAATGTAAAAGCAGTATTGAGGGCAGATTTGAGTGCAGGAAAATTATACATCATCCGATTTCCCTAATACCAATTTTTGCACCTTTATCATCTTTTCCCTATATAGATCAATGTTTTCTTTCATAGTTAACATCATAAGGTATATTCTATTCTGTGAAGTTTTATCTTTTAACATTGTACGGGATACATTGTTCCATGTGGCCACGTGTATCAAAACTGGTTGCATGCATACATACCTCACTTATTTTTTTTTACTGTTGAATAATGACTTTAGAATGAATTTTTCATAGGTAAGGTTACTGGTTCAAATTCTATTAATATTTTAATGATCCTTAATAACTCATCATCCTGTTTCCAAGGAGGTACAGGAATTGCGCGTGTCATGCCAACAGTATGAAAGTAGAAATTTAATCTCAATGTAACAGTGGATGCTACCAGTGTTACCATATTTTCTACTGTAATGGAGACCCCGAGAAACTTAAATACAAACCCGGTTGATTATCGAGTCAACACCTTGGCCTCTATCTTCTTGGGAAGAAATGAGCTAAGTAGGAAGAACCAGCTAAAATGACCACTGGACAGTCTGTGCTCGCTGGACCCACCGGGTGAGAGGTTTTCCAGAATGGTTCATCATCTCTTCTGGCGAGGGGCCAACCGTACCAGCACCACTTCAGGCCTCAGGCCGAGAAGACAGGTACAGCCTTGTCGGTGTCAAGGAAGAACATGGGTAGCAGGAGACCTGAGAGTGAATGAAAATTGAATTATCTGTACTTCTAGGACTTGTCTATTGAGAAACAGCAGTGCTGGCAACCATTTACTACCAACAAGAGGCAGTTCCTAGAGAAGAATATAAAATATGCTCTGCTCAACCCCATAGAACTCAGAGTGTCTCACAATGGCCAATTTATTATTTTTACCCTGTCCAGTGACATGGAAGGATGCATCAGGGAGCTGCTAGCCTCTGCGATGAATAACTTAAGTCAGGCTGCAACATGTGAAATAATTCAGCTGATGAGGATTTATAACACTAGCTAGATTTTTCGCTTTCTTTGGGGTTCATGAAGCATGGTGTTGCGAGATATCACAGGAGTCCCGTGCTGAAGTTACATGTCTATTTCTCTTCCTTATTTTTATTTTTTGGTATTTTCATATTACTTTATTGCCTAGTTCAGATATCTTTCTAAGCAGGGTCCAGTCTCCTAGGGGGCTCGTCTCTTCTGACTTTGAAAATTAGAACCACAGACAGATCGGACTTCTAAATACTCTGTTTTTATACTCCCTTCTAGTCCCAGATGGTTTTGACTGCCTGATGCTGTGTGGACTGTGTTGGGCTGCAATTTATTTTGTTCAATTATTTACATGCACTTGGCCAAATAAGAGGGTGGCAATGTAACACAGGCATACAATTTCAGCCCATCTCATTCCCAGGTCCTATGTCAGTTTGCAGGATGGCTGGTTAGATCTGCAAAGGAAATTCCATCCTCTGTCGGTGGAAAAGACGGCTTTCAGGAGCTACGTGTGGCAGGACTCTTCTCTTTGCAGGTGAGGTCTAGGCAGATTTCATGGTACTGAGGAGAGCCTGACTCTTTTTGCTCCAGGAGATCCAGAGGACTAGGACACTGGGCGATCACACATCCTAACCTCTGTACAACTACATGGATGTTAGAGCTGGAAGGGATTTCAGAAAAACAGCTGGTCAAACTCTCTACCTTCTTCTGATCCTCATTGTTCACAGGGCCAGTTATTTGCAACATTGCTTTTTGTGTGTGTGTTGTCCTTTGGAAACCATGTTAAAAGCTATTCGTTCCTAAGTTACCCTGTGGAGCTTCCAATTCCTATTTTAACTGGGAAATTTTAACAAGATCCTTCAAACAGTTAAGAAAGGAGAAAAACATTTGTGGAACTGGGATTTGGAGAGGAGCTATGGTTTTTCTTTGTTGAAAAATCCCCTTTTGACCTCTTAACATCGCTGAATCAAGTCCCAGTGTTTGAGAGGTTATTGCCTGACCACAGGTTAAATATTTTAATATTTACTGATTGGAGGAAAGTATCATGGGCAACTAAAGCCAGATCCTTGAATGCTGAGGGCGTTAGTGGCTCCATGAAATGTAAATGCATCCTTAATTATCTCAAGTCACTGCACGCCCAAGTAGTTCTTTTACAAGAAAAACACAGCTTACTGATAATGAGCACGAAAATTACTAAGAGATTGGTGGGGTAAATCTCTTAAACCTCTTCTCTTGTGTTTTTTCTTCTCCAAATTTTGATGTGACTTTGCTCATTTGCATGTGCATCCCTTTCTAGATGGTACAGATAAATACAGAGCCTCAAAGGATTTGGGGGGTTGGGATTACAGCAGTTTCTGCCTTGGGG
This sequence comes from Budorcas taxicolor, assembly GCF_023091745.1. Taxonomy (NCBI): domain Eukaryota; kingdom Metazoa; phylum Chordata; class Mammalia; order Artiodactyla; family Bovidae; genus Budorcas; species Budorcas taxicolor. Next base: position 53,270,011 of record NC_068912.1, on the reverse strand, counting down.
GCTAGCTCTAAAGATGATTATTATTATCATCATGGCCTGGATCCATGAAGCTATGGGGGTCTTAAGAAATGCAGGTTATATCCCGTAGTTGCAGTGATTTTATTTTTAAGTGTATATATTATCTATTATTTTAGGGTCATGGTGTCCCCAGGAGACAGATATTTTACTGCCATTTTTTTTTCAGTGGGAACACAGGAGGACAAATGACTTCTCTTTGGCCATTCAATTTATAAATGGGAATTCGGGGCTGAACCTCAGGTCTTCCAGCCTTCAGCCCTGGGCTCTCTCTTTCAAAAAGCACCCTCATCTCTTCAAGTCCAGTAAGGGAAGTGATGGGGATGGCAGAAGGGGCCCTAACGGAGGTCCTGTCCGTGTTCCATACACTGAGGAGGGGTTCCATACACTGAGGGGTCTAGGATCCTCACTGACATCTGGGGATGTGCCTAGAAGTAAGTGTGTTCATTGTGAGGGCAAAGGCTGGACACGGCAACTCAACATCAGGCAGAAGAGCAATGTTTCTGACCATCAACAGTGAAGTCTGTTCTCGCATGTCAAATATCCAAGACAGCTCTACCTGTTACAGAAACCAAGGTGGCCGAAAGAGACAACCAGCACTCGGAGATGCAGAACAACAGGGTTTATTCAGCACCAGTGCAGGCTCAGTGGAGTCACCTCCAGAGGCTGATCACCCAGCCTTTGTTCTTTGTGTCTTTTATACAGGACAGACTTCTGGGTCTTCAGAACTTTCCCGCTAAAGCAGCTCAGCTCCTCCCTCCCCAGACAGCTTAGGTTCCCACCAACGCAATGAGCAAGCAAGATTACAGAAGTGGAGGTGGTGGGTGGTGAGCAAAAGCTGTTTAAGCAAGAAAACAGAGGCAGAAGGCAGAAAGTTGTTATTCTAGATGGGGGTTGGCGTTCTAGCTGAGGGTTTCCACCTCATACCAACACACTGACCCTGACTGGCTGAGACTTCAGCATTACCTACCTGCTTCTTGAACATCGTAACTGGGGTGACGGCTAGGCTTTTTGCATAAAAGCTGCTATGCAAAATTACACTCCCAGACTTTGCCTGACTTTCAGAATAAAGTTAAGATCTTTAAAAGTAAAGTCTCTGAAATCTGGGGCAGTCCCGCCACGACTGAGATCTGGAAAGGCAGAAGAGACGATCACGTGAGGTCGAGCCCCTCCGTAACCCCACCCTCACCGCACACTGTGTTGGGCCCTTCTTACTCACCCTTGCCTTGTCTCTGGCTGCCCCTAACCTAACCTAACATGTGCTCCCTCCCACTTGCCCTGAGAGGTGAACCAGCTCCACCACGGCAGGCTGACAAAGCACTGGCTTTATAGGCGTGGGAATCTATGCAATCAAAGCACCCTGAATTTAGAAAAGTTCCACCCTTGATTTAATGCTCTGTTGTTATTTTCTTGAAATTCTTAATACATTTTGGACACGGAGCCCCAAGTTTTCATTTTGCAGAGGGCCCCGGGTATCACAGAGGTCAATCCTCCCAACACCATCAGGTTTCCTGACATCCCAGGTCCCAGACCTGGGAGGAAGCTTAGAAGCCATTGTCTAGTTCCATCCTTGCAGCTGACAGAGAAAGAGAGGGAGAGCCACAACTGGGGTGACTGGCCTGAGGTCACCCAGGAAGTCAGAGGCAGAGACATAGCTGAGACCATCACTGCTAGCTGAGTGCTCCTTCTCCTGTACCGTGATCCTAAAGCCACCTCCCAAGCACAGGAGCAGGTCTTTGTCAGGGTTGGGCATGACAGCTGTGGTGTCTCTCTCAGACACCTTTTCTCCTCCTTAGCTTTGGCCATAGAAACAGGGACAGTGACGACAACCTTCTTTCTGCCCTACCAATCAGTACTCCTACATTGCCTACATAAAGCACTTCTTAAAAGCTTGAAGAAAACAACAGATAATGGAAAGCTCTGGCCTAAGACAAGAGTTTCAACCACAGCATCAAAACAAAATTTTGTCTCAGTCAAAAAAAAAGATGCCCCAAGGAGATGATGATTAGTATGAATTAAATTAGCTGTGCTTGTGAATGATTCGTACCCATACTTGGATAATCATACCTGTCAGTGTAATTGACTTTCAGAGAACCTCATTTCGCTGGGATGATGATGCACTTTCTCGTGTAAGAACTGTGCCTGCTACTGAATAATACCCTTGGGAGGGTATCCGCATGTGATGTCATCTGCTGTGGGAAGAACAGTGGTTGAGAACCAAGGGTATGCTAGGCATTTACTCCTCTCCGTTCTCCAGGATTTATGCTAACCCAGATCAGGAGAAAAGCACCTATTTGTGTCATATCTCTGAAGCTGGATTGCCTACACAAAATCAAAGGCTGCTGCTGCTGCTAAGTCGCTTCAGTCGTGTCCAACTCTGTGCGACCCCATTGAAGGCATAACTCATTTCATTGCACTTGAGTTTACTGTGTTTTTTACAGACTGAAGGTTTACGGCAACCCTGTATTAAGCAAGTCTACCAATACCATTTTCCCAACAGCATTTGCTTACTTCGTGTCTCTGTGTCATGTTTTGATAATTCTTGCAAAATTTCAAACCCTCCACTGGTAAAAAGATTATGATTCCCTGAAGGCTCAGATGATGATTAGTGTTTTTTTCTTTTTAGCAATAAATTATTTTTAAAGTCTTTATTGAATTAGTTACAGTATTGTTTCTGTTTTATGTTTTGGTTTTTTGGCTGTGAGGCATGTGGAATCTTAGCTCCCCAATCGGGGATCAAACCCACACCCCATACATTAGAAAGGGAAGGTGTTTAACAGCTGGACTGCTGGGGAAGTCCCCTAAAGTATTTTTAAATTAAGGTATATACAGGTTTTTTAGACAAGTCCATTGCACACTTAACAGACTATACCAGGGGTCCCACCCACCTAGGCCACGGAAAGTAATCAAAGCTTCATCTGCCACTCCTCATGGTTCCCCATTGCTTGCATTACCACCTGAACCATCCCCTCTTTCCCCTCTGTCCATGGAAAAATTGTCTTCCATGAAACTGGTCCCTGCTGCCAAAAAGACTGGAGACCTCTGGACTACACTGTGTAAGGAATGTGTTAGTCACTCAGTCACGTCCAACTTTGTGACCCCCTGGGCTATAGCCCACCAGGCCAGGCTCCTTTGTCCATGGAATTCTCCAGACAAGAATACTAGAGTGGGTAGCCATTTCCTCCTCTGGGAAATGATCCCAACCCAGGGACCGAACCTGGGTCTCCTGCATTGCAGGCGGATTCTTTACCATCTGAGCCACCAGGGAAGCCCACACTATAGTACAACTATAACTTTTAAATGTGCTGGGAATTGCACTCACATTACTGCAATATCTTTATTGCAGTGATCTGGAACTGAACATACCTGCAACATGCCTGATATATACCTGTATAATTTCACAGTATTCCAGGTTACTTACTAAGAGCTGATTTAACACACCTACAGTACTACCGAAACATCTTTGCACATTGCGTGGCATTGCTTTCAAAAACATTCAGTACGTTCAAGGTCCTTCATATTAAGATCCACTCAAACTTAAGACCTATGGTAAAGTTTGTTTCTTCTGGTGAAGTAGCAAACAGAGGGGATTGCTTAATCCATTGGGTTTCCTTCACTGATTGTTTTGGTTGCTAGGAAGCAAGGATGGTCAGAACTAGGTTCTTTTGTTTTCAACTGCTCACCCCTTTATATTTTAATAAATGTTTTCCTTCTTGGCTTTTTGTTTTAATAAATTTAAAAGCTCCAGAGACATGCAAAGAAAAATATAATAAGCACTTATATTCCCAATTCTTACAATTAACAGCTGTTAATATTTTCTTGTGGGTTTCCCTGGTGGCTCAGATTGGCAGGAATCTGCCTGCCAATGCAGGAGATGTGGGTTTGATTCCTGGGTTGGGAAGATTCCCAGGTTGGGAAGATTCCCTGGAGAAGGAAATGGCAACTCACTCTAGTATTCTTGCCTGGGAAATCCAATGGACAGAGGGAGCCTGGCAGGCAACAGTCCATGGGGTTGCAAAAAGAGTCAGACACGACTTAGTGACTAAACAACAACAACAAACAACAATATTTTCTTGTATTTATTTTCAGTAATTATTTAAAAAGACATTACCACTTAGCTAAAGCCTCATTCTGTTATATAATGAAGTATACTATACAAAGCTAATGTCCCACCACCCTCGGCCCACTCTCCCTCAGTGTCTCATGGCCAATCACTGAAATAAATCTGTTGTATATTTTGGAGTCCGTTTTCTATACTTTTGTGCACAAGTAGGTGCATTTGTGGCTTCCCAGGTGGCGCTAGTGGTAAAGAACCTGCCTGCCAATGGAGATAGACATAAACAGATGCGAGCTCAGTCCCTGAGTTGGGAAGATCCCCTGGAGGAGGAAATGACAATCCACTCCAGTATTCTTGCGGAGAGAATCTCATGGACAGAGAAGCCTGGAGGGCAGCAAAGGGTTGGACACAACTGAAGTGACTTAGCAGCAGCAGCATGTGCATTGGTAAAAAATATTTTTATGTGGTTTAAACATTTACACAAACAGTATGCTGTACATGGAGTTATGCCTTTTGCATTTAATATTGTCTGAGATATGATCATGATGCATATAGATTTAGCTTATTCCGTCAACTGTTGTAATTCATCACATGAATATGCCATATTTTATTTATGCCTTTACTCAATAAGGAACATTTGGGTTATTTCTGACATTTTCCTGTTTCAAACAATGATATTATGAACACCCTTTAATATGTTATTTACTACACACATACAAGGATTTCTCCAGGGAGTGGATGTGTATACATATATAAGTGTACATGTATAAGAATTTTTTTCCAGAATATAGAGTGATGAGCAAACCAACAAGCAAAGGGGTTTCTGAGTTACAGTCTCTCTTTAAGATGCCATCATATTGCTAATGCCATCACCATTATCAATGCCATCAATATTGTCAATGCCACCACCGTTATCAGTTCCATTACCACTGTCAATTCTATAACAGCCATGTTTCCTTTGAAGCTATATGCTATATGCTTGGATGCTCAGTCACGCCTGCCTCTTTGAGACTCCATGGACTGCAGCCTGCCAGGCTCCTCTGTCCATAGGATTCTCCCAGTAAGAATACTGAAAGAGGATGCCATTTCCTCCTCCAGTGGGTCTTCCTGACCTAGGGGTTGAACCTACATCTCTTATGTCTCCTGCATTGGCAGGCATATTCTTTACCACTAGTGCCCCCTGGGAGGCCATGGATGCCTAGCTAATGTTCCATGGGTACAAGGCAAGATAAATGGAATGGTGTCCAAAATAAGCGTACATACGCCACACAATAAGCTGCTTTCGCCAAGTTAGAAAGTGTGAGAGAAGAAGCCAGACAGCTCTCGTTTTAGGAATTTTTAGGTGCTTCTCCTCTGAAACACCAAGTATTCTTCAGGACTCTACTGCCATCTGAATGCTATTACCCAAATTCTTTTTCCTAAACATAGCTCAGTTTTTAAGCTATTTTTGAAAGTGACTGTTGCTATATAAAACCATAGTTATAGGAAAATGCAATCTGTTGATCTCTTCATGGTAGAGTCTATATATCATTTACACTTCACTTCTCTGTGGGTGGAAAAGCTTTTTTCATGGTTTATTTAGCAGGAAGTCATTTTGATCAGCAAGATGAGTAATACTTTACAGCTGTTTGCAATTACTGCCTCTGCTCTGCCAGGAGTTTTAAGTATTATACAAACTGAAACACCAAATGAGTTGAGGCAAGATGGGAAGAAGAGAAATGCATATTTCATAGGTCCATTCATGTCATGAGAAATTACCCATCACTTGTTTTTTCACTGTAGGTTTCCAAATTCAGAGTCACATGTAAAGATAACTTTTAATCATATTTATAATTCTGAAGGTTTTTTTTTTAATCAATAAAGTACAACCCATAACACTAGGTTTCCTAGACTGTTGGGAAGTTGCCATAGCTTAAATTCTTTATAAGTTTAGTTTAGCAGGAAAGCTAGTTTAGCAGGAAACAAAACAAAACAGGCTTTCACTTACACATCTACCTCTTTGAAACACTCATTGTGAAAATATAATGACTGAAATATTTCAATTACCAAGTGAATAAAGTGACAAAGACTCTCCCCTTCTTATCTAACATAAAACTGATATAACAAATTTACATCATGGGGAATTTAGGAGCTCTTTGTAAATCATTAGATTGATGAGTAGCCAATTTATGGAGCATGAGAGCTGGGAGCTAGAGCAAGGGTCCCCAACCTTTGGGATCTCATTCCTGATGATGTGAGGTGGAGCTGATGGAATAATAATAGAAATAAAGTGTACAATAAATGTAGTGTGCTTGACTCATCCTGAAACCATCTCCCTCATCCCCCTACCCCTGGTCCATGGAAAAATTCACTTCAAATCCTGACTGTCACTGTCTATTTGTGTGACTTTGGACAAGTTTCTTAATGTGCAAAGTGTGCATAATAATAATATAATCTGTTTCATGGAGTTATTGTAAGAATTAAAAGGAGATGGGCCTGGCTTCCCTAGTGGCTCAGTGGTAAAGAATTCACCTGCCAGTGCAAGAGACGTGGGTTTGATCCCTGGTCAAGGAAGATCCCACAAGTTGTGTGGCAACTAAGCCTGTGTGCCACAACTATTGAGTCTGTGCTCTAGAGCTGGGAGTCACAACTACTGAATCCCATGCCCTAAAGGCTATGCTCTATGACAAGAGAAGCCATCATAGTGAGAAGCCTGTGCAACACAACTGGAGAGTAGCCCCTGCTCTCCAACACTAGAGAAAAGCCCACAGAGCAACCAAGACCCAGCATCAGTTCAGTTCAGTCTCTCAGTCGTGTCCGACTCTTGGCGACCCCATGAATCACAGCACGCCAGGCCTCCCTGTCCATCACCAAATCCTGGAGTTCACTCAGACTCATGTGCATTGAGTCGGTGATGCCATCCAGCCATCTCATCCTCTGTCGTCCCCTTCTCCTCCTGCCCCCAATCCCTTCCAGCATCAGAGTCTTTTCCAATGAGTCAACTCTTCACATGAGGTGGCCAAAGTACTGGAGTTTCAGCTTTAGCATCATTCCTTCCAAAGAACACCCAGGGCTGATCTCCTTTAGGGTGGACTGGTTGGATCTCCTTGCAGTCCAAGGGGCTCTCAGGAGTCTTCTCCAACACGACAGTTTAAAAGCATCAATTCTTCTGCGCTCAGCTTTCTTCACAGTCCAACTCTCACATCCATACATGACCACTGGAAAAACCATAGGTTTGACTAGACGGACCTTTGTTGGCAAAGTAATGTCTCTGCTTTTAAATATGCTATCTAGGTTGGTCATAACTTTTCTTCCAAGGAGTAAGAGTCTTTTAATTTCATGGCTGCAGTCACCATCTGCAGTGACCCAGCATAGCCAAAACAAATAAATAAAAAAATTTTTAAAGGAGATGATCAATATAGTGTTCAGTGCAGATAAGTTCTCCATCAGATCTTTCTAGAAATGATTCTCCATGGTTTTAGAGATCATGTTCCTTATTTGCCTCCCTACTGGTCTAACTTGCTAACCTGAGCACATACACAAAAATTATCTTAACTAACCACCCTCCTCCCCAAACACACAAATACATAAATTCAGATGAGGGAAAGAGCCCAGGGGAAGTGTCTTGGGATTACTGGGATTGTTCTGATTGTCTTTGATTGGGTCACATACCTATCCTGAACCAAAGGGCTCCCACTCTCTGATCGACAAGATCTGGGTCCCATGCCCACCTCTGGGGACAGAGGAAGAATCAGCTTACTTAACTGGTTCACTTGGGCTGAACTCAGGTGGATCTCTAGCAAACTCTGGGGGCTGTTTCCAGGAAAAAAAGGAATAGAATTAGAATGACCAAAAAGATCAAATCACCACTCCAGGCATTTTTCTTCCCTGGGCAATTGACCAGAGGGTACATGGGATAAACTGATCTAGATTATAATGATTTATTGAAAAATGCCATGCCTATTCAAATTGTCTTATTCAAGCTGACAATAATTTATAAAACTTGAGTATATCCCAAAGTCAGCACTGTAGTGAAAGGGTAATGCAATGTATTATTAATACATATAAAAAATTAATAACTAATCTTAGGGATACCCTGCTCTTTGCTTAGCAAAAGATCTTAGATGAGAGATGAGCAATTGATCAAAAGGTCAGAGGGTCACAGGCATCCTTGTGATGCAGCAAGCTCTGGAGAATTGCTGTGAATATCCCAGGAATTTTCTGTGGGTATCAATAAAGCAAGATTTTGGTTCCCAAACACTGACCCGAGTTCTCGTTTGGCGAACTTTGTATTTTCTATTTCTATTTAGCTTCCAGTATTTTCAAATGGAGGTTAAGGCAAGCAGATGACCCTAAAGATAAGAATGGGAAAGATAATTTTCTTACCACATGCCTTGTGACACACATGTAATAAGAACACAGGGATGGCAATGACAATAATGTAAGGTTCTATTAATTTACGGGATTAGAGGAAGAACATGTAAAGAGATCAGGGTCTCATGCCATAGTAACTTGCTCTGACATAGGCATCCCAGGGAGCTCAGAAGAATCCAGGCCTGACTGACCTGAGCATCTGCCACCTGCCGAGCCCTGTGCTATTTCTTTCCCAAGCATGGTATCATCTCATCCTTGCTAGTGTTCTGGGAGATGGTGGGGCAATAGTCTCCTTCTTCTAAAAATGAGGACACTGAGGTCAGAAAGATCAAGACCACAGAACTTCTTAGTGTTGGGAAATGGACCCACGTCTTCCAATTCCAACTCTTCCCACTAGATCCCTCTCTTTCCAAGACAAACTATACTTTAAATCCAGCTTGATTTTTTTCCAATTATTATAAATAATGAGGTGTGTTTTTTTTTTTTTAATTTTTGAAAAATACAAGCATGGCTTTACTTAACTGGAGTAAAAATGCCAAGCAGACACCTTTCTCCTTCCCAGGAAGGCAGGCCACAAAGGCACAGTGACTTCAGAATTTGGTAAATGGCAACTTCTCTAAAGTTGGGGCTTGTAACCAATGTTTGCTACTAGAAACTAAGTATTTTGACTACTGCTCAACGTTTCAGGAGAGTAAATTAGGAGTTAAGCTAGAAAGAACTGGTAAACAGCTTGGGCACAGGACATGGACAGTCATACCAAGCAGAAGGAAGAGCAGTGAAGACTGGGACGAGGTGTGGAGCAGTTGAGAGGAGGTCAGCCACCCAGGACTCAGGGTGGGAGGAAGGGTGACAAGGGCCAGGTCACATTAATCTGTGTTAATAAACAAACTTCAACTGATTACATTTTAAAAGCATTGTTGGCTTGAACCAGACAGCATCCAATCCAGCAGACAGATAACTCTGAGGAGTTATCTGTAATTCCTCAGATAACTCTGAGGAGCTGTGCAAAATGAAAGACAGGCAGAAGGGAGCAGGAACCAGGAAGTTATTCTAAGAAAGAAAGTGGATTGGCTAATGCAAGGTTCCTTCGGAGGACAGCAGGGGTTTAGCAGGCAGATTACCTAACTAGTGCTGATCAGGCAATTCCTGATGGTTTAAGATTTCAATTCTAGGAGAGCCAAAACTATAATTCAGTCTAGGGTGGTGACATGGAGCTCCATTTTGGGCTTGTTGTCTTGCTTCTAACACCTAAGAAATTAGAATTCTTATTGCAATTTTTTCTTAATTTGATCTCTCTCTGAAAGACCATGATCAACTGGTTTGCAAAATGAGAACTTTGTGTTACCCAATTGAATTTTCCTGGGGGAGAGATTTTCCAGATTTCTAAAAAACAGGAGTTTGCTCATAAAATAACTGGTTTCCCCTGTACTGTCAGCATCCCTGACACAGAAACACACAAGGGATAACAACATCTAGAATTTTCTGTGCAGGCTGTTTATAGAACAAAGCCGTAGAGGTTGTAGGTGCCCTGTTTTTCACCTGGGAGGACACCCCAATTCATTCATTCACTCATTCTGCAGGGGCTGCCTGGCTCAGCTCCAGCTGCCAGGTGGGGCTGTCATAGCCCCTCCCCCCGATGTCGAGCTGCTTTATAATCACCAAGCAGTGGCACCTCACACTGTCCCATTAGAGAGGCGTGTTCAGCCTGCTTGTTGGGCATGTTGATGCAAGCTTGGAAAGGAAAACATAATTCACTTTTGCCAGTGACAGAAATGTTAACACTTACTTGAAATAGCTGATAATCTGACACAGGAGAGTTAAAGGATTACTGTATTTCATTTGGCTAATAAGAAAAGCTGTTTAAAAGCTACATTAAAAAGACTTAATGTATGGTGACTGAGCATTGCTTTAATGTATTCTGTGTTATCAACGATTAGAATGCTTCCCTTCTCTTATGTTATCATAGATTTCTGCCCCGTTTCTCTGGGAAGAGATAATAAGAAGCAACAATCCATTCACAGAGATTGTCCAAAGACACATTCATTCAATAAACATTTCTTGAGCACCTACTGTGTTCCCAGTACCGTGTGATAGTGGGAAATCAAGGACAAAAGAGATGTGGTCCACGACCTCTACACAGAGGCATGTTTTTGGAAAGAATTGATTGGAGAAGGCTATAGACAAAGGACAAAGGAAAAATGTTCGAGCTTTAGTTGATACCTGAAATATTCTTATTCAACTCTCATTTAATAGACGAGGAAACCAAGGTCTAGAAAGCTACTTGCTGAGAGGATATATGCTAATTAGTGGGAAATCGGACGTCAGGCTCCCAATCTCATGCTTCTCTCATTTTGATGCTAGAGCACTATTTCTTGCAGTCCCATCCTTCCTGTGGCAAGGATGAGTGCTCCACCCTTACAATCTCCCTCCTGATGGCATATCTGTTACTCCCCAAGAACTCTGCCTTCATCAAGGAGAGCAAACTTGGCAGTGATTTCCATGGGCTGCAACCAGTGATCAGACATGCCTGGTGGACCATATTGAGGGAGTTATTATATAGGACTGAACTTTGTAACCATACAGTGCAGTTTAAACTCGAGGGTCCTACTGACCAGATCAGCACACACTCTCTCAGGGGAAAAGAGGAAGAAAAGAGCCTCCTCCTCAGTGGTTCTGGATGTCTATGCTTTCCAGGCTCCTCTGCCTTCCTTCACTCCCCTCCCCCAACATCTATCAGTCTGTAGCCCACTTTCTTCAGAAGCCAGCTCTTGGTATCTCTGTGAGACACAAAAATGCTGACATCTGGAAAGTGTACACCGGCTAGGAAGGCTTCTGAAGAAGTGCGGCTCTTTAACTTCTGTAACATCACAGTGAACTGGAGAGTGGCGAGACCAGCATCTATCTTCTCATTTTTCCAGTGGGACCATCAGAATAGGTGCAAATAAGGCATTGCTTTAGCCAGAGGTAAGAATTACGATGAAACCCAGGCAGCTGGACTCCCAAGCTGTCCTTTTTCACTGGATTCTCATCCCAGATCCCATACTCTGTGTGGTTGCTCATTTACCATTAGGGACAAAATCACTCTTGCAGAAAGAGTTCAGACATACTAATAAGACGCCTTCCCTGTCATTGACAGGAAACTCAACTTTGTTAATTTAGACCTAACGGAAAATCCCATTGAATTAGAGGATACTAAAATATAAAGCATAGCTATATTTCAAGGAAGAACAATAGACTGTGAAGTCCAATAGAGTAGAGACCATGCCTATTTTGTTCATTACCATATTCCAAGCCACTAGCACATTCCTCACACATAATGAGTGCTGAATATTGTCAAATGCATGGAACAGTGAGTCAGTGAAAAGTAATGACAACTATTTCTACTCTCAGATGTATATAGTCAGGGCTGGATACATAAACTCTGGGACTAGAGCAAAATTAACACAAGGGGACACTGTTAAAACAGCAGGAAAAATGCTGTTAGAAATTTAAAATATAAAGTTTTTTTTTCCTCTTGTGCAGTCTTTTTCAGTTTGTCATAATGCTTAAAAAAATTTTCTTTTTAATTTTTGGCCATGCTGGGTCTTTGCTGCCATGCATGGACTTTTTCTAGTTGTGGTGAGTTGGGGATATGCTCTAGTTGTGGTGTGTGAGCTTCTCCTTGTGTTGTCTTCTCTTGTTTTGGAGTACCGATTCTAGCGCCTTTGAGCTTCAGTAATTGTGGCTCACAGTCTCTAGAGTACTGGCTCAGTAGGTGTGGTGCATCGGCTTGGTTTCCTGGTGGCATGTGAAATCTTCCCAGACCAGGGACCAGACCCATGATCTCTGCTTTAGCAGATGGATTCTTAACCACTGGACCACCAGGAAAGTCCACAATGCTTTTTATTTGGTGTTTAATGTCATTCTGAGAAAAGAAAAAAATTAAAATTATTAGCACAAATCTGTTAATCATTATATTGTTCAATGTCCACTTTAAATGCAAATATAAGTCCCTTTACCATGTTTGCAGAATCACCTAGATTACTCATATTGTATTTCATAGTTTGTACATGTTTATGTATTTTGTTCTTACTGGAAGAGTGGAAACCCTGTGCTAGATTAACTTTTTTTTCACTTCTTGATATGTGTACATTCCACTAATACTTTCTATCTACGGCTTACTGATAAGCAAGAAAGAACTGAAAGCAAAAGGAATTACGGTTTGTCATCTTTTCCTTTCTTTCCATGTCCTCATTTTCAGTAGAAGTGATTGGGGAGTAAAAAAGGATATGATAGGGTTTCTGGGTCATTTGTATTTTTCAGAATGCCATTACTTTCTGCACTTGAAACAAGTTTGGGTTCCACTCAGTCACAGCTAGAACACACTTCTCTTGTGCTTACTTTGAATCTCACTGAACTCCCACACATCATGGGTCCCCCAGAATTCTGTGCTCATGGGGCATCATGTATGCCACATGTGTAGAAAGGAAAACAAACTCTTTCTTTCATGCTTATGCTCCATTGTTTCCTCAGACTTGACTTCCAAAACACAGATCAAAGATAAAATTATCCAGAATTTCAATACAGTGACAGTAGAGGATTAAGCCATGCACAGTGTAACTGCATGGGATCACATGCCTCTGAAGACAGCTCTGCAAGCTGATGGCCAGGGTCACCAGGTAGAGAGTTCTAATCCACTCATCCTAATATTCAGCAGAGGCCCATTCAACATTAGCAACAGCCTTTGCCAAAGACTCTAAGAATAATATAGCTTAAGCAACAGTGTTTGTACAATATACATTTATTTACTGCCAGTGATGGAACAGAATTGGGCCTTCTCCAGGCTTATTTGTGATATAAAGTTTTTAATATAACTTTATTTTCTTCATTGCTTGGTTAGTACAAAAGTAAGTTCCAAACAACTTGCATAGTTATTATAAATTCCGGATGAGTTGAGTCTGGCTAAATGCCATTTTTCTACTTAGGCTGAAACTTCTCAACTGCGGGCCTTCAGATTTGAAAAGTTCCTATGGTGATAGGATTTACTTTTGAGGAAAGGAAGGTCTTAATGGAGAATATAAAATTAAGACAAAGGTCAGAAATATTTGTGTAAAAGCTCTTAAATTTGCATTTAAAAAAAAACAACACTAAGTCATAAAAATAAACACCATATATAGTCCATCATTCAACCTCCCCCACCACCCCCAAATTAGTAATGTGATATGTGGTACATTTATTTTGCCTTTCGATATTTTGCTTGTCTTTTCATGATCTGTCTTAACTAATATTTCGATAGGATGGCTGTCGATTTGCTCCGCTTCCTCAAAGGTAATATGCATGCTAACAGGCATTTCTAAGTGATTCTCATCCTCCAGCCAAATGCTCACACCTTTCTCATTTTGCGGCTGGGAGTTCTCTTTTCGGATGTCACCTCCAGTCTGTGCAGTCAGAGTAACTGCCGGAGATGGAAAAGGCACCGGAGAGCCTCAACTGTGCTCTGGCAAGGAAAGGTAGTCAGCATTCGTCTCTCCCCGCCGGGCTTCGGGGTTAGATTGCTCAGGTCTGCACGTGTTAACTTTGCTGCTGGCTTCTCGCTGCCGGTTGCTCCGCCCACCTCCTCAGAGACAGGTAGAGTTCTGAGGCGGGAACCATTCTCTTTCCCAAGGCTGCAGTGCAAAATCGTGTCCTTCTTCTTTGCCATCTGTTTTACCTCCCTTTTCCATTCCCAAGTCGGACACGACTGAGCAACTTCATTTCACTACATTCCCGAACCCCGGTTCTCTCTTTTTAAAATTACTCCCAACAGGACTGGCCTCCATTCATGTGTACTGGAACCGAGCTGCTAAAAAGGTGTAGAGGCATAGGTTAGTGTGCCACTGAATTTTTCTTAAGGGAAATTTGTGATTACTAGGGATAACTGTCTTCTCCTTCTTTGTTTGGAAAGAGCGTGTGTCTGGATCAAATAAAGTTTCACATTTTAACTCTGCTCTCTTAGTGGCAAAAAAACTGACCTTGGGTAAATGTACACAACCGCTCTGAGCCTGGATTTCTCAATTCTCCCCAAATGGAAATAACAGTATCCAGGTTGCAGGTTCCAGGACACATTGTTGAATTCAAAAGGCAGATTGTGAAAAGCGTAAACAAGCATGATGTCACATATGTAAATGTGTGTGTATAAAGGGAAGGGTGTGGAAGGATTTTTCGATAGTTTGTTGATAGTAGCTGCCTTTGGGAGACATTTGCTTTTACCCTTTTGTCTTCCTGTAATGTCTGAATTTTTTTATTATTAATAATTACTATTTTAGCCAAGGAAATAGGAAAAATGTTTCAACCTTAAATACTATTGTATAGCTTTGAAAAACTAAATTATATGTATATATATTTACATACATACACACACATGCAGACACACATATATGGATGTGTGTCTATATACTTCTATATCAATACATGTGTGTGTGTGTATATATGACTTCCCTGGTGGCTCAGACAGTATAGAATTTGCCTGCAATGTGGAAGACCCAGGTTTGGTCCTGGGGCCAGGAGAAGGAAATGGCAACCCACCCCGGTACTCTTGCCTGGAGAATTCCATGGACTGAGGAGCCTATAGTCCATAGAGTCATCAAGAGTCAGACACAGCTGAGCAACTAATACATACACAGACACACACACACACACATATATATACCCTGATATAAGTAGCTGCAATTTATTTAATTTCTGCTAAATGCCAGGCATTGTTCTGTGCTCTTTGTGCTTGTTGTTTAATTTAATCCTTACAACATTTTAAAAGGTTTTTAAATGCTATTTCTCTTATCCTAGAAAGATGCCTCATTAATACTGGGTGCCTGGGAAATGCTGGCTTTCCTTCTTTCTTCTATATGATTGCTTGGGCTTTTTCTTTTTTTTTTAATCACCAGATACAGAAGCAATAGTCGCTATGTTTTCAGGGCTTTTGGGCACTGAATATTGCATTAAATATTTTGGGGAAGGGTAATGAAATATTCCAGGCAAATATTTCACATATAATTTTAGGGAAAATGGCTTTTCTACTTTAATATACACTTTAACTTTGATATCTCTCTAAAGATTTAGCTTTCTGTTTTTCTAATGACTGCTCTAGTTGGCTTTGTAACAAGAACAAAATATGAACTTGCTTAAAAGTGACTCACATTATCAATTGTTACCTTTTGCTATATAAATATTAACTAGGTTTTTTTTTTTTTTTTTAAAGAGACGAGGTGGCAAGTACTTAAAACATGACGGGATAGACTGGGGACACAGAAATAATTTACTTTCTTCTAAAATGTGTCTTTTGCACTCTTCCAAGCATTAATTACCCAACTTTCAGACCCTGCAGATCAATAATTATTCATGACTGGGACCCATCAGCAGCTAGTAAAGTGCTCTGTGCAATTTTCAGGTCACTATTGTAGTTGGAGGGCTGCCATTCTGTCACATAGAAACTCTTTTCTGCAGAGCCTAAGTGAACACTCCTCCACTGGGCTCCACAGGGGGGAGGCAATTCCAAGAAGGGCAGAGAGGGAAATGGAAAAGGGGAGTTTCAACCTTTCTGGATGAGAATGTGTATTTATTCTTTCAAAAAATGGACCTTTGAAAAAAATATTTACAAAGAAAGAAAGTGTGTACAGTGGCTCCCGACTGGGGAGGGCGGCTGAAGGGTCCTGGGTTACAGGGGCAGATGTAATGGGAGGTAAGATTTCCTTTGCCGCTGAAGGGCAGAGCCGACCTAAAATGCCAGTGCAACTTTTACATTTCTCTGACATGCCTATTTCCAACAATCCAAGCACTGAATTGCTCTAAACTTAAAGTGGCTTGCTTTATAAGACAAGACGAGAGCCCAAAGGGAGATGTCACAATTCTTATGGCTGTTGAATTGTTCTGTATTGATTACATCTAAAAGCTATTTGGCGGCTCTTCCCTTTTTGAGGCCCGTACCTATCCTTCAGTCTCTCACATCCTCAGATGACCCAGTGACCAATAAGACAGAAACTCTTCGGGCGTCTTAATTAAACTTCATTGTCATATCATGGCCCTCAGTCAGGGACACCACCGAAAGGATTCTGACAAGGTGGGGAGATGAACTGAATGACCTCTACTGCCAAGGCCTCTTACACTTCAGTGGCCTCTGATATTTTGATAAAGATGCAGATCTCCTTCTTTCATATGTGTGATTTCATTAATACATGTTGGTGATATATGCATTTAGGAAAAGCTTCCTCAGAAATACAAAAGAAGGCCAATTTGTATATTTGAATACACAGAAATAACACAGATACACACACACACACACGTTGCACCTAAAGTCTTGAAATTGGGGCTTGACAAAGAATTTTCACTTCTGTGTTGCAAATGTGAAATCTAATCTACAAATAAATTCTGAATGTGAGGGTTGGCACTGTTTTAGAAACCAACAGACTGGATAAAAAGGTTGTATGGTGGGGCCTACAGTTAATTTTTTTCCATTGGCTTTTCACTGTTGTTTCAGGAAGAGGCAAGTCAGGAGCACAGAGAAGTGGAGACTAAGAGAGAAGGCCGCTCAGTAGAATCAACAGCACAGAGTATGACTTTAAAAATTGCTTTGAGGCATGACATAAATATAGTGAAGTACCTAATCTTAAGTGTCAGCTCAATACAATTTCATGTGTGTATACATACTCAAGGTCCCACCCAATTCAAGACACAGAATATTCTAAGCCCCACAGACTTAGAGTCTGACTTTTTGTGACCCTTTGGACTGTAGCCTATCAGGCTCCTCTGTCCATGGGATTCTCCAGGCAAGATTACTGGAGTGGGTAGCCATTTCCTCCTCCAGGGGATCTTCCCCACCCAGGGATCGAAGTCCCATCTCCTGTGCCTCCTGCATTGCAGGGAGATTCTTTACTGCTGGGCCACTGGGGAAGTCACTGGGATATGGGAAGAAGTATTTATGTCCCTTTTCTAAAGGCTTTGTCCCACCATCTGTAGAATGAGAAGTAATAATAATGTCCATCTAACAGGGTTTTGCCAGTATTAAATGCTTTGTGTAAAGCACTAACACAGTAGCTTAGATATCAATAATTATTAACTGAGAAACTCTCTACATTTAATATAAGCAAATGCCTCCTCTTGAGTAGAACATTTAGAACAGAGCTTTATCAAAGTAATGCAACACCAAGGGAGAGTGTTAAACTGGATTGTTGGGCATGTTTAGGAGAGTGCAAAAAGAATTGCATTGGCAGGCCAGTATCGGCCACTCATTTAATCAATTCATTTACTTTTCACAGCCAAAACACAGCCATTAAAAGGGTTTACTTAGATGCTTCCCTCTGTCTATATTGATTCCTTTTCAGTGAAAATATTGATAAGTTTATATAGATCGGGACCTTAAAGTTACTTAATTATTGATTGGAAACAGTTGCTCAGGCTGAGCAGGTGGGTTTTTACTTTGTTTAACAAATAGAAGAAACAAGAGAGTTTCTGTAGGATAAAGCTAGCACCAGAGCCCCTCCTGAGTGGGATAACCCTTGTCAGCTCTAAGCCTTGCGAGCTGCGGCATCTGTATCCCAAGATGACTGTCCACACGCTCGATGTTTATCAGCAACTGAGAGTAAATTACAGAAAGCAGTACCACCTAGAGTGATTAGATGCTGGGCTAGGCTGAAAAATGAATATGGATTTGAAGTCATTTTTTCGAGTGTGCTTTTTGAGCTATTCCTTACCTCTGTCTGTCCAGAAGCAATCCAGCAGTGCCTACCAGCACCTGAGGTGCCCTGGAGGACACAAAGATCCACAAGATACAGCCCCTGACTTCAAGGAGCTGAAAAAGTGCTTAAGAGCACGAGGTGAGCTTATAAGTCATCATAATAAAAGGTAGGGAGAGGTTGAAAATACTATTACAATGTAGTGTTACAGATGTTCAAAAAAGGAAAAATTTTATTAAGAAGGAAAAAGTCTTCCTGGAAAAGCTTCATTAGTTCATTGAATGTGTGTGTGTAACATCAAATTAATATCATACTTTGTTTGCATATGGCCCTTCTCCATGGTCCTTTCCAGGCCCAAATGTTCACACTTTAATGCTACCTGCCTGATTGTTGTAGGTCTCTGAGTTGCAAATGCCTGCTGGAATTCTTTTCCTCAAAGTTCCTGTGGCCTAGTGTGCAGAGTCGGGTGCCATGGGGAAGATGAAAGGGACTAACAGTTACACTTTGGCTGTGAGACACAGAAACCCCAAAGTAATGGCTTAAGCAGGAGGGAGGTTTATTTCCTCTTAGGTAAACAAAGTCAGGAGATAATCCATCTAAGCCTGAACTTGTGACTCTTTCTGTCAAGCTACTCCACTGTCTTCAACATGTGGCTTTCTTCTCATGGTCTAATATGGCTGCTTAAGCCTCCAGGATCATAACTGCAATCTAGAGGGAGGAAAAAGATGAAGAGAAGAAATGGAACACAGGCTTTCCCTTTAAGGATGTTTCCTAGAGGTTGTTTATACAACTTCTAGGCTTCCCAGGTGGCGCTAGTGGTAAAGAACTTGCCTGCCTATACAGGAGACATAACAGGCAGGGGTTTGATCCCTGGGTCAGGAAAATCCCCTGGAGGAAGGCATGGCAACCCACTCCAGTATTCTTGCCTGGAGAATCCCATGGACTGAGGAGCCTGGTGCTGGTGAGCTACAGTCCATGGGGTCGCAAAGAGGAGGACATAACTGAAGTGACTTAGCAGGCACTCATGCATGCAACTTCTGTTTCTATCACATGGGCAGAACTTAGGCATATGGCCACATGTCTAGCAAGAGACAGACTTGGAATTCTTGTCTTTATTCTAGCACTTGAATACTCAGCTAAAAACCAGGGGGTATACCACTAAACAGGAAGCAGAAGAGATATGGGGAGAGATACCAGCCTCTGTCATGGAGGGTACTGCAAACATGTATGCATCCCTGAGCTGGCAGGATGCACCAGTGCTATGATAGAGGCCTGATCACATGCTATGGGAGGATGGGGGAGAGGGATCTAGGGGGCTTAGGGAGGGGATCCTAAAGGAACTGGCATTCTGCTCCTTTGGATACAGGAAAATTGGATACAGGCCTGAGTAGAGGGGATGGCTTTAAATAAAATCAAGGAGACATAGAAGTTCCTTTTTGGTTAAGGAAAGACAGGCGATCCATTGTTGCTGTTTTCAAAATATCAGGGGTCAGCCAAGGCTGAGGGCCAGGGAAGTGGTAAAAGAAAAGGCTGGACATGTATATTGGAGCCAAATCTCACAGTCTTCATCATCAGTTAAAAAGTTTAAGCTGATTTTGTACTGCATGTGGCAGAAACCTCTAATTGCCTTTCTGTGTACTTACTTCTCATCCTAAAAATGACTGCATTATGGCAGACACTTCATATTCAGCTATTGTTGTCCTCGGCCTCGGCTGACCTCGATCATCTTTCATGGTGTTCTTCAACTTGATCCTGAGCCTCATTATTCGTTTTCATTCAGGGCAGTCATTACTGAATGTTTGAATTTAAAATGAGAGATAAAACCTGTTTTCCACCTGAATGACATGATCTCCTTGGTTGTTTCCTGCTATAAAATGTCTATAATCATACTTCTCTAAGAGGAATGCTTTCTGACTCAGTTTCAGCTGATGATGAAGGAATAGAGGCTGAGTACAAAGCAATAAGTACTACATAAAGCTTTTATGCCAAAGCAAGAAGCTAGACCATGCATGCAGCCTACCGGAAAATAGTTCACGAACCTTAGCTCATTGCTCACCTTGAAGGGCTGACATGCAAGAGACCAGGAAAAAGCCTGTCTGAAGAAAGTGTTGGAATGCTGGAGTGTTGGAGACCACTTGGATAGCCTTCCGTATGTCCCTGGTGTTTGTGGGGGCAGTGGACTACTCAATGGTAAACCAACCCACTAAATATGTTTAAAGAAGCTACAGGGATAAAGTGTTTTTCTGCTCTGATCTTAAAGAGTCCAGCCTATTCAATGTAATGCTTCCAGTTCTATGATATTCTTTCATTCACTTTGTTTATTTTCAGTTTCCTCCCTGCCCCCAATAGCCATGATGGCAGAGATTTTGTATGTTTCACACAACATGTGAAAACACAGTATAAAAGTATTCAATAAGTATTTGTTGAATGAGAGAAATGCATACACAGTCATCATTACAATGTAATTCAGTTTTGAGAATCATATTTGGGTGATGGCAAATATAGATGTTTGGGGTACAATTGAGCCCTATTTAAATTGACTTCAAGTGGGAGGTGTCTTTAAGAAGGCAGAAGGAGCTAAGACGGCAGAAGCAGCTGTGACGAGTGGGAGTCCATATTTAGGGAGGCTTCTTGCCCCCAGTAGAGCATGTGCATGAGGTTAGAGGTCAAGAGTAATCCAAGGGTGTTGTCAAATGTAAGACAGAATAGCTTGGTTTTTTCTTTTTGCCAATCTGTGAGCCTTTTAATACAACATCACAACTACGGTTATTTTCAGAGCTTGACCAGATTTAAAGGCTCTGAAGATGTTTGAGACTATTATGTATAGCTTTTCTTGAGCTTCCCAAGTAAAGATAGCTTCACATACTTTCATCAAAGGTACATGGCTAGAACACACCCAGACTGAGTGGTGGGAGGCCTCTAGTTACGTGTTTCCTTAGCACAACCAAAGTGGAGAGTCTTTAAAGATTTTTAGTATTACAAAATATCAGATATGCAATGTTTGAATAGCAGTGGAATTAAACAGTGAACAAATGCATTTCAGCCCCAGGCTGTTATTACTGTTTTCTAAAAATGTTAAGGCTAAAACAGCACCACTTGGCATAAGCAACAGAGTGATTCCCTCCTAAACTTTTGTTTCAGGTCCCAGGGGTTATTAATAGTAATCACTTAGCCTGATTCATCCCTGCTATCTTTTCATCATTTAAATTATTTTTAACAGCTTTATTGAGCTTACTTATATACAGTACAATAGGCATCACATAAAGTGTATAATTTGATAAGTTTTGAGATCACCAGCATCAAGATGGTGAACAAGCTCATCATCCCCAAATGTTTACCTGCTTTCCTCTCTACTTCCTCCCTCTTGCTCCTCTTTGTGTTACCTGATCCCCCAGGCAACGACTGACCTGCTTTCTGTCTCTGTAGATTAGTTTGTATTTTCTAGAATTTTATATTAATGAAATTATACAGAATGTACTCTTTTTTATCTGGATTCTTCCACTCAGTATAATTATGTAGAGATTAATATATATATGTTATGTATGTCAATAGTTCATTCCTCTATACTACTGGGTTAGCTTTCCATTATATAGATATATTTGATCATTTTTCCATTCAACTGTTGATAGACATTTGGGGTACAACCAGTTTTTTTTGACTATTGCAAGGAAGTTGCTATATACATTTGCGTATGAGTGTGTGGACATACCATTTTGGTTCTCTTAGGTACATATCTAGGAGCATATTGAATGGCTCATATGGTAGATGTATGCTTAAATTTTAAGAAACTCTCAATCTGTTTTCCAAAGTGGTTGTACTATTTTATATTCTCACTACCAAGGTATGAAGAAAGTTTCAGTTCCTCCACATTTCTCACCAACTCTTTAAGGGCAGTCTTTTTATTTTCAGTCATCCTAATAGAGATGTGTAGTAGTATAAATATCTCACTGTGGTTTTCAGTTTCTGCTCCCTAGTGACTAAAGATACTGAACATCTTTTCATGTGCTCATTTGCAAACCATGCATGTTTGAAGAAGTGAACTTATTTGTTCAAATCTTATGCCTATTTATGTTTTCTTATTGAATTAAGACTTACTTATATTCTATAGGTAAGTCTTTTATTAAATATATGATTTACAGACATTTTCTCCCAGCCTGTAACTTGTTTTCTCACTCTTTTAGCAGGATCTTTTGAAGAGCAGAAGTTTGCAGTAAGTTTAACTTCCCATTTGTCAATTTGCTGTTTTATGGATCATGCTTTTGTTGTATTCTTCTTTTCGGGAATTACAGTTTTATATATATTAGGCTGCTTGATGTTGTCCTACAAGTTTGCTTAGTTTTTCAAACATTTTTCTATGAATGTTTTCCTATGGCTAGTAATAATTGGCATATCTTCAAGTTCACTAACTTAAAAAAATTAAGCTTAATTTTAAAATTTCAAGTAGCGTGTTTTTTCACTTCAGACATTGTAGCTTTCATCTCCTGAAGTTCAATTTTGACTACATATGTGTATGTAGCAAAGAGGGTTGGGATGGATGGCCTGAAGAAAAAGGATATCTAGAATGATAAGACACAAACGAGATATTTAAGAATCATCTGGAGAATCTGTTAAACTGTAAACTTGTAGGGACTGTAGACTTCTATGGACTGCTCACAGAGTTATCTTAACAGAGAGAGCTGGAGGTGGCCCCGGAGTCTGCATTTAACAGGAATCTGACATAATTCGGTTGCTAGAGAGCCATAGCCCATGTGGAAACACTGATCTTGACCTAACACTAGGTCAGGTGCCATGAAAATACGTATGAGAAAAAAGGTTTTGTGATCTAAACTGACAATTTTTGGCCCAATTGTCAGTTTGTACCTGGGAGTGTTTCTGATCCATTTCTACTAAATAAACAAGTGAAAAAATGGATGCCTGGATGAAAATGAATGAACTGATGTAAATCCCATTTTCTGTGTTCATAAACTGATGAGACATTTATAATAACCATGTTAATTATTGATCTATATATAATTAGTGCCATCATCCATTATATTGGCTTTCTAAGAGCATATTAACTTAGGACCTAGTAATCTATTTATACTATAAAACAACTTAGCAAATCCTTTGCACAATAGTATAAGTGTAAATTCTAATCCAATACCAGGAACATACTCATAGATTTGGGGTTAAGAATGTAGGAAATACTGAAGCTTCCCTGGGTCTATGACTGTTTTAATAATAAAAGGAAACAACCAGTTAAAGGAAATTTTTACATCTATGGTCAGTTGTAATCATATGATATATCCATATGATATGTCTTATTTCCTTAAGCATTTATTTTTGATGTATGACAAATAATATGGGCTTCTCAGGTGACTCAGGGTTAAGAATCCATCTGCCAATGAAAAAGACACAGGAGACACCAGTTCTATTCCCTAGGTTGGGAAGATCCCTGGAGGAGGAAACAGCAACCCACTCAGGTATTCTTGCTTGAAAAATCCCATGGACAGAGGAGCCTGGCAGGCTACAGTCCGTGGGGTCTCAGTCAGACACAACTGAGCATGCAAGCACACAACAAATAATACACAGTGAACACAGTATAAATACGTTAAAGACGTTCACTTTATATTGACCATTCGATGTATCATGGCAAATAAAATCTGAGCAGAGAAACATTTCTTGGTTACAGATAGATTTTATTTCCTTCCACCGCTTGGAATAGTCAATAAATTAATAATTAATTTAGTCCTGCAAAAAATTCTTTCATTATCAAATCTGTTTCACTAAGAAGCTATTCTGTCTCTGACAGTTCATTTGAGGCTGTCAGTAAATGAAAGTATGGGTTTGAATTTCATAAGTGAATCTCATAAGAGTTTTAAATTAACTCAGTACTGTAGAGGCAATGGATTTTAAATTAATGAATGTTTAATTTTTTTTTTTTTTACCATTGAGATGCCTAAACAAAACTCTTATTCAGAAATATGATGCCTGCCTCTCTCAGGTGATGAAATTAAGAACCTTTAAATCTACAACTATCCCTCTCACACATAGACACAGGCACACACATCGGTGACAGTGTGTCATTGGCTAAAACACAGTGATTAAACATGGTTCAAGCCAAAGCAATGGGCTTCCAGGCTGGCTCAGTGATAAAGAACCAGCCTGCCAATGCAAGAGACCTGGGTTCCATCCCTGGTTTGGGAGGATCTCCAGGAGAAGGAAATGGAAACCACTCCAGTATTCTTGCCAGGGAAATCCCATGGACAGAAGAGCTTGGCCAGCTACAGTCCATAGTGTTGCAAAAGTATCAGACACGACTTAGCAACTAAACAACAACAACAAGCGAAGCAGGCTATCCATCCATCTGGAATACCTGCCATATTTCTAAGGAAGAGCTTCTCCATTGACCATAAAGAATATTCTGGTCCTTGCTTTCAATCCTGAACCAATGAGTCATTTTCAAGACCCAGAAAAGGGAGACAAAGAAAGCTGTGGGGGAGGCTTAATTCCTAATGAATGTCCTTATCACTTTTCCCCACCAACATTCTCTCCTTGTGATACATCTGTCAAACAGGGTTACTGGATAACACCTCCTTAAGTACATGCTTTAGCTAAGGCTTCCTCTATTTTTGATTCCTTCCAAACTCCATTTATATGCTAACCCACTCCAGTGTTCTTGCCTGGAGAATCCTAGTGGCAGGGGAGCCTGGTGGGCTGCCATCTATGGGGTTACACAGAGTCGGACACGACTGAAGTGACTTAGCAGCAGCAGCAGCACTGCCTAGAAGTTTTGTTCAATCTTATTCCTTTAACTTCCTAAATTAGACATTTTTGTTTTATATATTGTTAACTTTTAAAATGTTCCCACCATTTCTTCTTGCATTCCAGACTTTCCTTCTGTAATCGTTTTATGTTTTTCTTCCAGAAATATAGCCACTGAGAATTCCTATAGTGAGTATCCGTTGATAGTACTACCCTCTTTCAGTTCTTGCTTGTCCTCCACTTCCTGAAACATTAATAGAATTCACCAGGGCAGGAGAGTGGGCTGCTTGACAGCTCAGTTTCTCTATCACTGCTCCAGCTGGCTGGCAACAGGAACCCTGGTTGGTGTGAGTAGCCCCTTGTTGTTCCCAAGGCAGTGATAGGCATCTGTAGAGAAAAATGTTTTCATTGGCTTGGTCAAAGTCCTCTAGGACAGGATTTCTCAACCACGGCGTTACTGATTATTGCATTTTGGAACAAATCATTCTTTGTTATGGTAGGCTGTCTATACCTTGTAAGAAATGTAGCACACCTTTGGTCTCCATCCACTAGATGCATCCATGTGATAACAAAAAAAATGTCTCCAAATAGTGGCAATGTCTTCTGGAGAGCAAAACTGTCCATCAGTTCAGTTCAGCTCAGTTCAGTTGCTCAGTCCTGTCCAACTCTTTGTAACCCCCTAGACTGCAGCAGGCCAGGCCTCCCTATCCATCACAAACTCCCAGAGTTTACCCAAACTCATGTTCATTGAGTCAGTGATGCCATCCAACCATCTCATCTTCTTTTGTTCCCTTGTCCTCCCACCTTCAATCTTTCCCAGCATCAGGGTCTTTTCAAATGAGTCAGTTCTTCCCATCAGGTGGCCAAAGTATTGGAGTTTCAGCTTCAGCATCAGTCCTTCCAATGAATACCCAGGACTGATTTCCTTTAGGATGGACTGGTTGGATCTCCTTGCAGCCCAAGGGACTCTCAAGTCTTCTCCAATACCACAGTTCAAAAGCATCAATTCTTTGGTGCTCAGCTTTCTTTAGAGTCCAACTCTCACATCCATAAATGACTACTGGAAAAACCATGGCCTTGACTATACAGACATTTGTTGGCAATGTAATGTCTCTGTTTTTTAATATGCTGCCTAGGCTGGTCATGACTTTCCTTCCAAGGAGTAAACATCTTTTAATTTCATGGCTACAGTCACCATCTTCAGTGATTTTGGGGCCTCCCAAAATAGTCAGCTGTTGTTTCCACTGTTTCCCCATCTATTTGACATGAAGTGATGGGACTGGATGCCATGATCTTAGTTTTCTGAATGTTGAGCTTTAAGCTTTTTCACTCTCCTTTTTCACTTTCATCAAGAGGCTCTTTAGTTCTTCTCTTTCTGCCATAAGTGTGGTATCATCGGCATATCTGACATTATTGATATTTCTCCCGGCAATCTTGAGTCCAGCTTGTGCTTCATCCAGCCTGGCATTTTGCATGATGTACTCTGCATAGAAGTTAAATAAGCACAGTGACAATATACAGCCTTGACGTACCCCTTTCCCAATTTCGAACCAGTCTCTTGTTCCATGTCCAGTTCTAACTGTTGCTTCCTGACCTGCATATAGGTTTCTCAAGAGACAGGTCAGGTGGTCTGGTATACCCATCTCTTTCAGAATTTTCCAGTTTGTGGTGATCCACACAGTCAAAGGCTTTGGCATAGTCAATAAAGCAGAAATAGATGTTTTTCTGGAACTCTCTTGCTTTTTTGATGATCCAGAGGATGTTGGCAATTTGATCTCTGGTTCCTCTGTCTTTTCTAAAACCAGCTTGAACATCTGAAAGTTCTTGGTTCATGTACTGTTGAAGCCTGGCTTGGAGAATTTTGAGGATTACTTTAGTAGCATGTTAGATGAGTGTAACTGTGTGGTAGTTTAAACATTCTTTGGCATTGCCTTTCTTTGGGATTAAAATCAATGCTGACCTTTTCCAGTCCTGTGGCCACTGCTGAGTTTTCCAAATTTGCTGGCATATTGAGTGCAACACTCACAGCACCATCTTTTAGGATTTGAAATTGCTCAACTAGAATTCCATCATCTCAACTAGCTTTGTTCATAGTGATGCTTCCTAAGGCCCACTTGACTTCACATTCCAGGATGTCTGGCTCTAGGTGAGTGATCACACCATCATGATTATCTAGGTTGTGAAGATCATTTTTGTACAGTTCTTCTGTGTACTCTTGCCACCTCTTCTTAATATCTTCTGCTTCTGTCAGTTCCATACCATTTCTGTCCTTTATTGAGCCCATCTTTGCATGAAATGTTCCCTTGGTATCTCTAATCTTCTTGAAGAGATCACTAGTCTTCCCATTCTATTGTTTTCCTCTATTTCTTTGCACTGATCACTGAGGAAGGCTTTTTTATCTCTCCTTGCTATTCTTTGGAACTCTGCATTCAAATGGGAATATCTTTCCTTTTCTCCTTTGTTTTTTGCTTCTCTTCTTTTCACAGCTATTTGTAAGGCCTCCTCAGAGAGCCATTTTGCTTTTTTGCATTTCTTTTTCTTGGGGATGGTCTTGATCCCCATCTCCTGTACAATGTCATGAACCTCCATCCATAGTTCTTCAGGCACTCTATCTATCAGATCTAGTCCCTTAAATCTATTTCCCACTTCCACTGTATAATTTTAAAGGATTTGATTTAAGTCATACCTGAATGGTCTAGTGGTTTTCCCTACTTTCTTCAATTTAAGTCTGAATTTGGCAATAAGGAGTTCATGATCTGAGTCACAGTCACTCCTGGTCTTGTTTTTGCTGACTGTATAGAGCTTCTCCATCTTTGGCTGCAAAGAAAATAATTAATCTGATTTCATTATTGACCATCTGGTGATGTCCATGTGTAGAGTCTTGTCTTGTGTTGTTGGAAGAGGGTGTTTGCTCTGATCAATGAGTTCTCTTGGGAAAATTCTATTAGCCTTTGCCCTGCTTCATTTTGTATTCCAAGGCCAAATTTGCCTGTTACTCCAGGAGTTTCTTGACTTCCTACTTTTGCATTCCAGTTCCCTATAATGTAAATGATGTCTTTTTGGGTGTTAGTTCTAAAAGGTTTTGTACGTCTTCATAGAACCGTTCAACTTCAGCTTCTTCAGCATTAGTGGTTGGGGCATAGACGTGGATCATCGTGATATTGAATGGTTTGCTTTGGAAACAAACAGAAATCATTCTGTCGTTTTTGAGATTTCATCTGAGTACTGCTTTTCGGACTCTTTTATTGACCATGATGGCTACTCCATTTCTTCTAAGGGATTCTTGCCCACAGTAGTAGATAGGATGGTCATCTGAGTTAAATTCACCCATTCCAGTCCATTTTCAGTAGCTGATTCCTAAAATGTCGATGTTCACTCTTGCCATCTCCTGTTTGACTACTTCCAATTTGCCTTGATTCATGGACCTAACATTCCAGGTTCCTATGCAATATTGCTCTTTACAGCATCGGACCTTGCTTCCATCACCAGTCACATCCACAACTGGATGTTGTTTTTGCTTTGGTTCTGTCTCTTCATTCTTTTTGCAGTTACTTCTCCACTGATCTCCAGTAGCATGTTGGGCACCTACTGGCCTGAGGAGTTCCTCTTTCAGTGTCCCATGTTTTTGCCTTTCATACTGTTCCTGGGGTTCTCAAGGCAAGAACACTGAAGTGGTTTGCCATTCCCTCTGCAGTGGACCACATTCTGTCAGACCTCTCCACCGTGACCTGTCTGTCTTGGGTGGCTCTACAGGGCATGGCTCATAGTTTCATTGAGATAGACAAGGCTGTGGTCCATGTGATTAGATTGGTTAGTTTTCTGTGATTGTGGTTTCTGTCTGTCTGCCCTCTGATCTCCTCTCTCAGCACCTGCCATCTTAGTGGAGTTTCTCTGTCCATGGTTGAGAGCAATTCTTTTAGGGCTACATTAGAGAAGCAAGTTCAGGTAATACTCCTTCCTGTCTCCTTTCAATTGTGCCCTAAGTTGCATTTTCTCATTTGTAATACAGCCAGCACCATCTGCATGAAATAAGTTAAAAGCAGATTACATATATATATATCACATAATATACATAGTATATATATATATATGTATATTAATATACACACACACACGTGTGTGTGTGTGTGTGTGTGTATAGGGACTTCCCTAGTGGTCCTGTGACTGGGACTTGTGCTGTCAGTCCAGAGGGCCTGGGTTTGATCACTGGTTGGAGAACTGACTGGATCCCATATGCTGCAACTAAGAGTTTGCATGCCACAACTAAAGATCCTACGTGCCTCAGATGAAAATCCTTCACGTCTATATATATATATATATATATATATATATATATATAGAGAGAGAGAGAGAGAGAGAGAGAGTGAGGCATGTTTTCAAAGGCTTATCACAGGGAGGAAACTGGGAAGCCCAAGGAGCAGGTGCAGCTATGCACACATATGTAACTCCAGGGAACGGAGAGAATTGTGGTGAACTGAGAGCTGTACACTACTAATGACACCTTCTTCTGCTTTCTTCTTATTGTTGCCATGTGAGAATTTGAGCTCAATGTTGCTGAACACTCTAATTTTTCAGGAGAAACCACAAGATCCTTGTCTGTGTACATGATATATATGAAATGTTTCTACCTTTAAATGTAGATTTGTGATTTATCAGAATAGAGTAAACCTCACATTTGTGGGTCACGTGTGGGCTATAGGCTTCCATACTGCAACCTCTGACTTCCACCTGGCACATAATTATTGCTTATTAAATGTTAGTTCTCTAATCATCATCTATACTTGGAGGCACAAGGTTACCCACTTGGTTTGGGCCCCAGCAGCTTCCCTGGTAATCTCAGAGTTCCTTAAGGTGCCTAGGAAAACTTAACTCAATGTTCCTGGATTCTACCTGCATTCCCATGGCCTCTTTGGTATAGAGAAATAGTTCTTTACTGAAGCTCAGTCAGTGTTTAATTGATCTTCAGATCACTCAATACACATACCCTTTAGGTACTGCCTAAGGAAAGATTAATTTTCAGCCCCAGGAAAAATTTTAAATGGGAAATTCCAGGCCATGCTAATGTGATTGAGGCTTTACCTTAGAAGTAGCAAATCTGGAGAATTAAAAATGAACCCATTTTGGCAAAAAAGCACAGTGGTGCTGTTTCTAAATAGCTGATTTTTTTTAAACTAAAACAGAAGAAATCCAAGTGTATTCTATAAGACTGAACGACACAAATAGACAGCTAGAGTAGAAAGTTGCGGGTGGCATTGAAGAGGACTATGAGCACTAAAAGGACTGAGGACTCCAAACTGCAAAGGAAAGCATATAGTTAAGCAAGACTGACTACAATTAAGGGACACAACCAGAAAGGGGAAGAAAAGAAACATTCGGTGAGTTAGAGCCTGTTGCTGTATAACAAGCCTGGTGCTGGGCGCTTGACTTCTACTCGCTCCTCCTGCTGATGCTCCCAATCAGCTGCAAGGAGGGGCCGTAAGGTGAAGCAACTTGTTTGTGGTCACACAGCTAGCAGGTGGCAGAGCTGAGAGTGTTAAAGTACAAAAGTTTTGACGTCAGAGCAAAATGTGGCTCTCCGATTGGCCTTGAGGGTGATTCTTAACCTGGGAACAGACCCCCAGCTCTTTCTCACTACCCAGAAATTATAGGCAAAATGTTGTATTTATGAGCGCCATCATTGTTCTGGGGGAAGGATCTCCAGTTTCAGATAAAATCAGATTAAAAAAAAAAAAAGATTGAGACCTTCTGCCTTAAAGATTTGTGGAGTTTAGTCTAGGAGACTCTCTCCATAGTCCTGTAGAAGTACAGAAAAACATACTCCAGATACCCAGAAATTTAAAGGAACTGTTTCTCACTCATAAGTACTTCCCAAAGTCTAAGTCATGACAAGTTAACAGCAAAGTTTTACAGCTAAGTTCATGAAGTGTATTCATCTTTTTAGCCCAATACATGAAGTGAGAGGCCACAAAGGCTATTGAGTTGGTGTGGATAGGAGTGAAGACATGTGGGCTCCTGTGTAATCCATAAATTACTGGAATTATGGTTGGATAATGCATCTTTCTTCCATTGCTTTATCTTTTAATTGCTTTTGTGAATGCTAACAACTGGCCTACCTAACTCAAGGCAAAATAGAGTGGTAGATTTGAGTGAGAAATGCTTTTGTTAAATATCTGTCTTGACCACTTTATTTATTGAATAAAAGGATTGAGTCATTTCCTCAAGTCACTGAGACAAAAACCTAGGTTAGAAAATATGTACAATGCCATTTCCATGGTACCATGCTGTGTTCCATGTCAACACTAGAAAGATGCTTAAGCGAAATGGATTTCAGCCTCATTCATTCATGCAATCAGTCATCAAGCCCCCATTATTGAAGGTGCTTGAGCTCCTTTGTCCCAGGAAAACTGAAAGACGTTTAATGCACATCTAGCATGTGTCAAAACTCTTTTAATTGAAATTTTGAAACAACTTGGATTGTTCAAGTGGCCACTATCCTCTACCTCAAAGAGGCTTCTAATGTCATTAACTGAGTACCTACTGAATGCAGAAGCACAAACGGGTGGGAAGAAAGAATTTTAAAAAACATGTAACTCATAGTCACTGCCCATATGTTGTATAAAATTAACAATGGAAAGAATGATATGTAGGAGGATACGTTGCATGACCATGTATCTGTGGCCTAACCACAATAGAGTTAGACCACACAACACACTGCATGCATGCTCAGTCATGTCAGACTCTTTGAGACCGTATGGACTGTAACCTGCCAGGCTCCTCTGTCCATAGGATTTTCCCAGCAAGAATACTGGAGTGGGTTGCCATTTCCTTCTCCAGGGGATCTTCCCAACCCAGGGACTGAACCCACATCTCCTGCAGCTCCTGCATTGGCAGGCAGATTCTTTACCACTGAGCCACCTGGGAAGCCCAAACTATACAATAGAACTCCTCTAAAAATCAACCCCAAGAAATGAACTCTGTGAAACTCTGGTCTGTGTTGAAGATCATTCATGAAGTCAGCTCTAAATTCTATAAGAAGTGAACTCTACGAACAGCATTTTTCATGCCTTAGGATGGCATTTTAAAAGAATCCTATCTTGTTCTCCATGCCCAAAATATGATAGGCAACTTTTACCTTGTTATTAGCACAAAATTTTAAAATGTCCTACCCTGCATCAGAATGAACCAGAAGTCTGCTTAGTTCTAATTTTGTGCATGCTCAGCCTCTATTGCCTCAGTTCTCTTCAATTCCCTCTATTAAGGTCCAGGTCAGTGTCCTTCCCTAGATTTTTAGCTTCCTGAGGATAGGAACTCTGTCTTACCCATCTTGGTATCTGCAGCACCTTACACAGTGCCTGGAATATGGGAAGGCTCCATACCTCCTTAGTAAGCTGAACTGAATTGTAAATGCTGAAGAAACAAGCAGAGTAAGGGAGGAAAAAGTCCAGAAAAGATAGATTATTTACCAATAGAGATACTGAGATGTAGGGAGACAAAATACTATCCAAAGTTACCTGGTATTAGAACAAATAAAATGCTCAAGTCTATAAAACTAAGCCTCTGCACTTAGATTGCAGTGTTTCTAATCAACACAGAAAATCACCCATCTGATTTTAGGGTAAAACGTCTGCCTTTTGAGTTTTTAAATAAGAACGAATATAAATACAGAATACACAATGAGGAAGAAAATGAGACAAAATAATTGATGAAGACAGTATACTACCATAATAATCAACAATGTGTCGATTTCAACTCTCAGTGACAGCCCAATCAATGGATCTGTCTTGGCAGATAATTACTTGCTATATCTTAGTCCATAATGCGATCAATAAAGTCAAATGTCCAGTTTAATATTTTACATTTAATGATTATACAATAACAGTCAGCATAATGTATGTTGAGAGAGATTAATGGAAGGATTAGACATGGTGCCAATACTTTTTTTCCTTTTAATTAGTGAAACCCTAACCAGGAATTCAAAATATGCTGAATTGAAGCCTTTCTTTCTTAGCACTCTGCTAAACAGCTGAAATTATTATGTTCAGAGATTTGGTTATTGAATTTCTAATTATCTAGCAATTCAAATGATTCACGAAATTATCGGAGGCTTGTCCATCCATCTAGTTGGTGAACTGGCTTGGTGAATCCAATTGGCTGTGCCTTTCAGTAGGAGACAGCGTTCTTCTCCCCCTAACCCAGGAGGAAAAGGAGCCTTATGCCAGGCCTCTGGCCTGGCTGTACTATTGACCAGGTGGCGATGTTCCCAGGGGAATTGTGGGCTGACCTTTCTTGTGGTCAGGTTCCTCTGAGCCCTGCTTGCCCTTGCTCACTTGTCATGAACTTGGCTTCACTAAAAATTCACCACAAATCAATTTTGTCAGATTCCATTATTTTATTGTTCACCAGGGAGTAGCCTAGACAGGCGCTGAATAATTCATGATGGCGGTGGTGTTGATCCTATTTTCTGGGTAAGAAAAATCTAAAGCTCCAGAAGGCCTCAGTCAGTGAGTCAATCCCGAGGCATTGGTGTGCCTGCTTAGCACATGCTATGGGGTAGGGTAAGTTTAAATGGCCTGTGCTACTAAGAAACCAACCTTTCTCACTGGTAACTATGTGAGCCACTTACGTATCAACTGGCGTCAAAGAGGAGAGTTGCAAGATTTGAACTTAAGGTAAAAAGTATATACACACCTGGAAATATAAGAATTATATAGTGAGTCTCAACTGGCAAAGTCTGAGCAGAGAATCAGAATCAGATTCTGAGTCTCAGGACATAAATCAATTCAGAAAAAGACACAAGAATAA
This sequence comes from Budorcas taxicolor, assembly GCF_023091745.1. Taxonomy (NCBI): domain Eukaryota; kingdom Metazoa; phylum Chordata; class Mammalia; order Artiodactyla; family Bovidae; genus Budorcas; species Budorcas taxicolor. The sequence goes on along the minus strand of NC_068912.1, from coordinate 53,236,357 downwards.
GGAAATATATTACATTGTCATATATGAAATATGCCTGTGTCTATATTAGATATAATGTCAGCTGCTAGGCAACTTAGAATAGAAAAGAATTACAACTATGGTAAAGAATTCACAAATCATGAATAAGCCAGCCATAGACTGTGAGTTGCAGTCTCAAAGGCAGATTTCTCCATTTTCAGAATAAAAGATGTAGGCTGCAGTGGTCCCTCAAAACCAACACTCTACATTGTCTCAGTTAAAGCCAAAAAGCCAAGACAGAAAGTGGGGAGCAATGATGGTTGGCTGCCCAGCTAGAAAGATGGGGAGCAAGGGTGGTTGGTGGCCCAGGAAGTACAGGAGGGCAGGAGCACGAGGGGGGAAGGCACTGCAGTCCAAGCCTTGGTATTCAGCCTGCAGCCCCAGATCCTGCCTCTACAGGTCATTCAAAAGGGAATGGGCACAACAGGGACTCAAGCGCTACTCCTGAGAGGTTGCTACATAACTAATGTGCCAGAATGTTCATTTACAGTGAGACTGGAACTGCCAAGGGCCCTGGACCACTTATGTTTGCAGGCAGATCCTCCTGTTCATGGAAAACTCACCTGAGGGGCCACTAAAATCAGATATCTGCATCCAAAAGTAATAAATAAGTGGGAGAGCAAGAAAAAAGCTTCTGCACAGCAAAGGAAATAATCAACAAAATGAAAAGGCAACCTATAGATTGGGGCACAAATATTTCCCACAAGGGGTTAATATCCAAAATATATAAGAAACTCATGCAACTCAATAGCAAAAAAAGAGAAATAAGCTGATTAAAATATGGGCAAAGGAGCTGATTAGACATTTTCCCAAAGAAGTCATACAAATGGCACACATACAACAGGTACATGAAAAAGTGCTCAGCATCACTAATCATGGGGAAAATGCAAATCAAAACCAAAATGTATATCACCTCACACCTGTTACAATGTCTGCAACAACAAAATAAAAGGTAACAAGCTTTGGGAAGCCTGTGGAAGAAGGGGAATCCTTGTACACTGCTGGTGGGAATGTAAAGTGGTGGAACCACTAGGGAAAGCAGTATGGAGTTTCCTAAAAAACTAAACATAGGACCACCATAATCTCTCTTCCGAGTATACACTCAAAGCAAATGAAATTAGTTATCTCCAAGATACTGAGGGACTCCCTTGTTAATTATAGCGTTAGTCACAGTAGCCAAGATCCGGGAACAATTTAAGTATCCATCATGAATGGATGGACAAAGAAATTGTGCATACAATGGAATTTTATTCAGCCTTAGAAAACAAGATCTTGCCATTTGTGACAATGTGAATAAATGGACGACATTATACTAAGTGGAATAAGCCAGAAACAGAAAGAAAAAGCTGATCTTCTACCTGTGGAATCTAACAAAGTCAAATACATAGAATCAGAGGACAACAGCGGTTACCAGGGATGGAGAGGCAGGGAAAATGGGGAAATGTTAGTTAAGGGTACAAAGTTGAGTTATGTAGGATAAAAAAGCCCAGAGATCTCATATATAGTATGTTGACTCTAGCTAATAATACTGTATTGAATACTGGAAATTTGATAGAATAGATTTCAGGTATTCTTATCAGATGAAAAAATAGTGTCTGTGTGAGGAGATCATACGTTAATTAGCTTGACTACTAAAATCTTTTCACTACATATATGTATATCAAATCATCCTGTGTTATACCTTGCTGTTGTTTAGTCGCTAAGTCATGTCTGACTCTTTTGTGATCCCATGGACTGTAGCCTACCAAGCTCTTCTGTCTGGGATTTCCCAGGCAAGAACACTGGAGTGGGTTGCCATTTCCTTCTACAGGTGATCTTCCCAGCCCAGGGATCAAACCCACATCTTCTGCTTGGCAGGCAAATTCTTTACCACTGAGCCATCAGGGAAGCCTGTGTTACACCATAAATACATATCATTTTTATTTTTTAATAGACATAGAGAAAAAGAAAGTCACATAGTAAACAAAGATTGAGAGCAAAGGGAGTGGGACGGCGTTGAGGGGCAGATCGCCAACTATTTGGGAAAGCCTGATGACCTACTCCAGTTTTAATCAGATGCATTCAAGTACATTTTTCCCTCCATGTCTGCATAGCTATGGAAAACACTAATAAAATTTGTGAGTTCATCTTTTATATTTCATTTGTGTGTGTGTGTGTTGCAAAATACATATAACAAAATTTACTATCCTAACCATTTTTATGTGTACAGTTCAGTAATGTTAAGTACATTCATTTTATTGTGGAATGATTACCACCATTCATCTCCAGAACTTTCACCTTGCAAAACTGAAACTCTGTCATTAAACAATAATTCCTCACTCCCCTTTCACTCCAGCCCCTGGAAGTTTACTATTTTCTTCTTGTCTCTATGAATTTGATTACTCCAGGTATCTCATATAAATAGAACCATGAAATATTTATTTTTTTGTGATTGGCTTATTTCACTTACCATAATATCCTCAAGATTCATGCACATTTTTGTAGCATGTGTTAGAATTTCCTTCCTTTTTACAGATGAATTATATTCCATTGTATGTATATGCAGTTGACCCTTGAACAACATGGATTTGAACTGCATATGTCCACTTATACTTGGATTTTTAAAAATAAATACATACTACAGTATATAATCTGCAGTTCATTGAATATACAGATGTAAGATCACACATATGGAGGGCCAACTGTAAGATTATACCATGGGTTTTTGGCATTGAAGGCGGTTGGTGGCCCTAAGTCCTGCATTGTGCAAGGGTCAACTATACCATATTTTGCTCATCCATTCATCCATCAGCAAACACTTGGGTTGCTTTCTCCTTCAGGATGTTATGGATAATGTTATATGAACAGGGGTGGACAAATATCTCTTTGTGACCTTGCTTTCATTTCTTTTGGGTACATATCTGGAAGTGGAATTTCTGGATCATATGGTAATTCTATTTTTAATTTTGAGGAACCACCATAACAGCTATGCTATTTTACATTTCTACCAACAATACGAGTTCCAGTTTCTCTATATCTTTACCAACATCTGTTATTTTCTACTAAAAAAATAGTCATCCTAATGGGTTTGAGGTGCTATCTCATTATAGTTTTGATTTGCATGATTAGTGATGATGACCATCTTTTCATGTGCTTGTTGGCCGTTTTTATGTCTTCATGGAGAAATGTCTGTTCAAATCCTTTACCCATTCTTGAACTGGGTTTTGGGTGGTTGAGTTTTAAGAGTTTCCCATATGTTCTGGCTATTAATCCCTTATCAGATGCATGATTTGAAATATTTTACCCTATTTTGTGGGTTTCCTTGTTACTCTGTTGATAGTGTTTTTGATGCACAGATTTATTAAATTTTCATGAAGTTCAATTTGTCTATTTTTTTTTCTTTTGTTGCCTGTAACTTCAGTATCATATCCAAGAAAGCATTTACAAATCCAATGTTGTCCTCCCTTTATTATTTGAACTCTTCATTCAGAGATAATGGAGGGTCGCATGCAGTTGTAAGACATAGTACAGAAAGATCTGGAGTTTTCCTCCAGTGATAACATCTTGCAAAACTATAATACAATATATAACCAAGATATTGATATTGATACAACACAGTTACAGAGCATTTCCACCACTGTAAATATTGCTCTTGGTGCCTTTTTTATTGTCACACCCATTTTCTTCCCACCCCCACTCCTCCTTAATCCCTGGCAACCACTAATTAGTTCTCCATTTCTATAGTAGTTTTGTCCTTTGAAGAAGTTTGTATAAATGAAATCATACAATGTATAACTTTTGAGATTGACTTATTTTCACTCAGCATGATTCTCTGAAGATCTCTTCAAGGCTGTGGTTTGTATCATTGGTCTGTTCCTTTATATTGCTGAGTAGTATCCCCTGGTATAGATGTGTTGGAGTTTATTTACTCATTCACCCACTAAAGGACATCGAGTGATTTCCAATTTGAGGCTATGAAGTATATGACTACTATAAACATTCACGTGCAGACTTGTGTGAATGAAAGCTTTCATTTCTCTGTGATAAATGACAAGGAACACAATAGCTGAATCATTTGCTAGCTGCATGTACAACTTTTTTAGAAACTGCTAAATACTTTCCTGGAAGGCTGTATCAGTTTACATTCTAACCAACAATTTATGAATAATACAGTTTCTCTCCATATTGGGTTTTCACCAACAACTGGTGAAAATTTTTTCTTTTTTTTTTCTTGTAGCCATTCAGATAAGTGTGTAATGATAATGTCTCATTATGATTTGAGCTTGCATTTTTCAAATGACTAATGATGCTCAACATTTTTTATGTGCTTATTCACCATCTACATATGATCTTCAGTGAAATGTCTGTGTGTATTTTGACTTCTGAGCATAATTTATTCTAGATATTAGTTTTTGTTGGGAGATGTGGTCTGCTAATTTTTTCTACTCATGTGTAGCTTGTCATTCTCTTAACAGGGTCTTCCATAGAGCAAACATTTTTAATTTTAATAAGATTGAAATTTATCATTTCCTTTTATAGATTTTGCCTTTGGTCTAAGTCTAAGAACTTGTTGCCTAGCCCTAGATACTGAATATCTTCTCCTATCTTTTTTTTGAAAAATTTTATAGTTTCAAATTTTACCTTAAAATCTGTGATTCATTTTGAGTTAATTTTTATATAAGATGTGAGAACTAAGGTTGAGGATTCTTTTGTCCTATTTATGTCTAGTTGCTACAGTACCGTATTTTGAAGATTATCCTTCCATTGAACTGCTTTTGTACCTTTATCAAATATCAATGGGCATATTTTTGCAAGTATGTCTATTTTAGTTTCTCTCATCTGTCCCATTGATCTGTGTTTCTCTCTCTGCCAAAACCATGAAGTTGATTACCTTAGCTAAATAGTAAGTATTGTAATACACTGATTTCTCATACTTTATTCTTTTTCAAAATTGTTTTAGATATCTCAGCTTCTTTTCCTCTCTAAATACATTTTATAGTAATCTTATCTATCACTCAAAAAAGTCTTGCTGGGGTTGTGATAGAGTTGAGTTAAACTGACATGTCATTTTGAGAATTGGCATCTTTACTGTGCTGAGTCTTTCAATTCATGAAAATAGTATACCGCTCCATTTATTTGAAGCTTTACTTTCTTTCATCAGCATTTTATAGTTTATTACAAACTACATGTTTCAACAATCAAAAATCCAGTTGATTTCACTTTCTGACCAGTATATGGTCATAATTTAACTTAGAAATGAACCTTATTATGGCCAAGCCTAAAATAAATTCCTGTGATGTCTGGTTTACATCTAAGTATTTCATTTTTTTGGTTGATTGGAAATGGTGTTGTGTTTTTTATTTTGTTGTCCACATGTTCACTGCTTGTATGTAGATGTTCAGTTGATTTATGTGTGCTTATTTTGTTTTATGAAACTAATGCAGTTATTAGTTTTAGTAAGGTGTTTGTTGTTGCTATTTTTTTTTGTAGAGTCCTTGGAATTTTATATGAAGACAATCATATCAACTGCAAATAAAGAGTTTTACTTCTTCCTTTCTGATATGTATGCCTTTTATTTCCTTTTATGGCCTTATTGCACTGGTTAGAACTTCCAGCACTATATCCGACAAAAGCTGTGAGACAGACATTCTTTCCTTGTTCCTGATCTCAGAGGGAAGGAATATAGTCTTTCAACATTAGGTATGTTAGCTGTACATTTTTGTGGATGCTCTTTGCAATTAAGGAATATCTCCTGTATTCCTATTCTTAGAGTTTTCACCATGAAAGCATATGGAATTTTGTCAAATAATTTTTTTTTGCTTCAGTTGGTATGATTATGTGCTTTTTAAAAAAACACTTGTTACTATGGTAGATTACACTGATTGACTAAGTATTGAACTAGCCTTATATCCTTGGAATAAGCTCTGTTGGTCATGGGTTTACAGCTTTCATATATATATCGCTGAATTCTACTTGCTAATATTTTGTTACAAAAATTTAGTCTATATTCATAAGGGATATTGGTCTATAGTTCTCTTATTTTGTACAGGTTCTGGTGTGGGGGCAATACTCTGTGTTGCGTGCTGTGCTCAGTCACCCAGTCACGTCCGACTCTCCGTGACTCCATGGTTTGTAGCCCGCCAGACTCCTCTGTCCATGGGATTCTCCAGGCAAGAATACTGGAGTGGGTTTCCATGCCCTCTTCCAGGGGATCCTCCCAACCCAGGCTTTTCAAACATCTCTTTCATATTGGGTGAGTTGTGCTTGTATTTGTTTTAGGAGGAACTGGATCATCTCATCTGAGTTGTGAAATTTGTATCTATAGAATTACTCATTGTACATCTCATTATCCTTTCGAAGTCTGCAGGGTCTGTAGTGATGACACCTGTTTCATTGCTAATATTGGTAGTTTGTGTCTTCTGTCCCTTTTCTTCATCGGTCTTGCTAAAGGTTCCTCAATTTCAGTGATCTTTTCAAAGCACTAGCTCTTTGCTTTATTAAATTTCCTTATTTATTGTTTTCAATTTCATCAATTTCTGCTCTTATGTATATTATTTCCTTCTATATTTGCATTTACTTTGGTGTTCTTTCTATAGATACTTGAGGTGAGATTTTAGATGACTGATTTGCGACTTTTCCTCTTTCCTTCTGTGTGCCTTTTAATGCTATAAATTTCCCTCTCACTACTGTTTTAGCTGTGTCACCCCCCCAATATTAATATGTTTGTTGTCTTTCATGTAATTCAGTCCAATGTATTTTTATTTAGTATTTGTCTATATTGACTCCCTCAGATCAAAACCTGAGGTAAGCTGGGGCAGGAAGAAGAGTAGGAGTGAAATGCTGGAATGTAAAATTAGTATTTGTTAATTTCCTGTGTATTTCATTCACTCATTCTTTTACCAAATATTAATGGAATGCCTATTGTGCACTAGATACTGGTCTAGGGTGTGGGGGAATCTTAAGATTGCTTCTCTGGGAAACAGAGTTGGAGATGGAGACTTGTGTACAGGAGATTTGTTGAAGAGGGCTCTCAGGAACAATATCTTTGAGGAAGAGGGGGAAGCCAGGCTTGGCAGAAGAGGAGTTGAGCTGTGATGTAGTCAGCAACTAAGGACTTGGATGAAAGCACAGAGACTGGGGGTGAGGAGAAACTTCAGCATTCTCCTGAACTGAGGCAGTGAAACCAGGCCTTTGTATGCTCTCACTGGTCAGTCGTTGGATGAATGCTTGGGCAGAGTAGCTTTACTTAGCTGTGGGAAATTCCAGAAAAGAGACTTGGCTGTGACCTGACAGCGGGCGGCAATCTGCTTCAGCAGCTGGGGGAATGGAAGCCTTGTCCTGAGAAAGGGTCTGGGCTATACACCCTGGCACCCATATCGTGAAGTTGCAAATAAATGGACAGAATTTCTGCTCTCATGTAGTTGGCAGTTGGAATAGGTGAAAAGATATGTGTAACAAATACGTGTAAGCAAATTATGGTTACCATGGTAAGTTTAAAGAAGAGCAGCCAGTTAAAAGTGCCATAGGAACTCATTCAGGGAGCAACCAACTCACCTGGGTGGGTCAGGAAAGACTTCTCTTCAGCAACATAGTTGCTTTGCTCTTTCGAATTCTGAAGAGAAAAATCCATGTCATCACATCTCACGGAGGAGGTAGTGAATTACAAAAGCTTGAATTTGCTTTGAAAGATGAGGTCTGTACTTTGCCGAGTAAAGAGAAGTAAATCATGCATTAGTGGAGCCGGTATTTTCAGTGAGTTAGCGCCACAGGCTGATCTGGCAAAGAGATAGTAAAGGTGAGCATGCAGGTTATGTGTAATGTGGAAAATAACCTTTTAAACTTTTATGCCCCTCTCTAGGGCAAGAATGCTATTCTTTAAAAGGTTAGTCTACTACCAAAAAAAAAAAAAAAGACTACTTCATGTTTCATTCTAGAATCAATTTTTCTATTAAAAATAAATTGCACTTTAAGTAACCTGTGATATGTTCAGCTAGAGCTACTGGCTGGATGAAACTTTTATGTCTGTAGTCCTGGTGATTTGGAAGGACTGTTGAACTACTCAGAACAGAATATAAATGTCTCTGATCTTTTGAAACTTGGTTTGCCCCATCTAACCTTAATCCTAGTGGAATTTCACTGCTGTTTGATGGGTCTTAGGCCCCTAGTGGTTGCTTTGTGCCCAATGTTTTGTGATCATTAGGAAAATCCAGAGCTCTTCTCCTTTTTATCTCCACTGACAGAGGTTCGCTGCCCTTTAGGAGTTAGAGTTCCGAGGGACAGTCACAGAAACATGAAACAAGAGAATGATTCAAGAGGACGAACATGTAAGCAAGTCTGGGTGTACTGCAAGGAGTCCTTGAGGAGCTTAGAAGAATAAAAGAAACCTGGAAAGTCTCTTAGAGAAGGCCAGTATGGAGCCAGAATTTGGAGGTGATGGATTAGAAGAGAGAGGCTTTTGGGACATTCAAAAGGTCAGGGGTAGCTGAACACAAGCCCAAAGGAGGAAATGACTAAGATGCTGCGGGGTCAAGAGACGCCAAATCATTCTTCTTTTTGGAAAGCACTTTTCTTTGAAAAAGAACCAAATGGGATAATGAGAGTAGTCAGAGTCAGAGAAGTTTGTTATTCAAAATAACAAAGAAACCTATACCTGTGACCTTACTTTCTTAGAATTTATAAAGAGATCAAATAAATGTTTGGATAAGAAGATTATTGGCCCTGTAAAATGGCAAATTGTATTTTCTCTAGTTAAAAGGGACCATAACCACGTTCTGGTCCAAACATCCATCTGAAACATGGATTTCCTTAACAATGAATGGTCCAAACAAATCTTCATTTAGCTGATGTTTGAACAACCTTAATGTTACAAAATTCACTGTCTCCCTTGATTCTTGAAGTAAGGATAAAATGCTAAAATCTATCACCTTGTACCAGATCTGGTGGTGTGCCTAATCAAGCGACACTGAATTGATGAAACCCCTCATTCTAGGCTCCCAGACCATGTGCCTACATTTTAGGCAAAGTCACATCCGTTTTGGGGGTAGAAATATCACAGTGTTAACTAAACTGAGTTTAGTTTCAAAATAAAAGTTTAAGGTTTTACTTTTTATCCTCATAGGGTGATCTTCATACATCTGAGGTTTGTTTGGACTCAAATGAATGACCTTACACTTATCCCTTTAAAATTCTATCATTTAAAGCCTATTCGATTTGAAAACTTTGGCAACTTTTTTGGTTCAAACTCTTTCTTTGAATGAGTTTACCATTTCTCTTGGCTTGGAATAATTTGCCGAATTGAGGAATAGTTTTCATGGGTTAACTGAAACAGTAATCAGGGTATAGTCAAGGAAAGGACCTTTGAGGTAGAAGTAAGAGAGAGAATGTTACATTACTTGCTGACCTAATGCTAAAGCTACAGGTGGCCAAAGGCATATCCAGCAGATATCCTCCAAAGAGGAAGGTGACTGGAAGGGGTGGGGAAGTTGTGGAGAGGCGTGCTTTTCTGCCACAACTCAACAAGAATATAAGAAGAATACAATGGCCACCTCTTACTGGGCACTTACTATGTGCCAGGACAGAGCTCACCGCATGGCATACATTGTGAGGTTACTGTTACCACCACTATCTCAACTTGGGAGGAAATAACAGCTTAGAGTTGGAAACACCTGTCATCCAAGGTGGAAAGGATAGGGAGAAGATTCACATTCAAGTTTGTTTGACTCCAAAACATGTACTCATAATTACTGACAGTCATGTGAAACCAGGACCAGAGAACTCTTAGGGGATCTCAGGGAATGTGAGGACCCTTAGTCTATTCATGGTGAGTGGTCTGAGCTGTGTGAATAGAGGATTCCTGTCACTTTGCTTTGGTCTCTATTTAACTTGTGCTTTTACTAATTAGCTTTCATTAGTAGAATCATTCTACCCTTCACTGGAAGTCCTAATTGTATGATTAGAAATAACTCCAAATCAATTAATTGTGATGATACAAAAGATAATTTCATGGGAAGGGTCCTAACAACCAAATTAATCCCAAATATTTTTTAAATGACAAACATAAACCACAAAGAAGTCAGGTACCTGAACTGCTTTCCATCCAAGTGAAAGGTATGAAGCTTATCTTGGTTTATTGTCATTTTTAAACATCTGGGATCAATTTGGTCATTATTAAGAACTTTCCCATGAAATTATCCTTTGCATCATCACAGTGTGGGCTCCCAGGTGGTGATAGTGGTAAAGAACTCACCTGCCAATGCAGGAGACCCAAGAGACACAGGCTCAATCCCTGGGTTAGGAAGATGCCCGAGAAGGAAACGGCTATCCACTCCAGTATTCTTGCCTGGAGAGAGGAGTCTTGAAGTCCATAGGGTCTCAAAGAATCTGACACAACTGAAGCCATTTAGTATGAAGCGTATGAAAAGAGTGGAGTGCCCCCGAGACTCTTTAGAGCCCAGATTTCCTTACTTGGCCGGGTCATGTCTCAGGAGAAGTATTGACCTCAAGAACACTGTGCTACTGGCTCGATTTGACTTTCCTTTCTGAGTCTTATCAGAGTGTTTTCTGTTAAGGTGACAAACAGCATCTCTTCTGTTTCTAGAGGCTGAGTCCAAGCTATCTTGAGATTTTAAGTTTGCATTCTTTGATTGTGTAGACCAAAAAACAAAACCACCTTATCTGTATGTGGGCAGCACTTGCAGAACAGTGTGATAAAGTGTGATCTGCCTAACGTCCCTTTCCCAACACCCCTACCATCTAGAAAGGTCAGCTCCCAGCTACCTTTACCCCTCCCCACTCTTGCATCTTAGTACTCCACCCTATAAATTCTTACCAGAGACAGACACGTTGAAACGATAAGAAAATTTAGGCTTCCGTTCTGCTACCATCACTTATTGGTTGTGTGATCTTGAACAAATTATCTAATCTCTCTGAGCCTCTTTCCTGATATGTTAAATAAAACAGTAATATCGATCTCTGTGAGCATGTGAAACTAAATGAGATTAATGTAGAACATCGTATAAGAGAAAGGGATGCGTGGGATTGTGAAATCAACTAACTAGAACAGCAAGTCAGCCTGGGAGAGGAACAGCACAAAAGCTGATGCTGCTGGTCGTGATGATGGAGACAACAGTGATGATGATGATGACAGCTATTTTTCAATATATAACCATGTGCCAGGCATTGGGCTAGATGATTTACATAGACTGTTTTACTGAGTCTTCATAATAGTCATCTCAGATGAATATTAACTTTATACCCACCTTTTAGATAAGGAAATGGAAGTTTTAAAGACATTCAGTAACTTTGACCAAGATAAATTAGCTATTAAATTGTTAAGACCAAACTAATTTGATTCCTGGTTCATTCCAAGAGAACATTGGTCTCCATCTTAGCTGAAGTCATCAGGGGGCATCAGAAACTTCATCCTAGGAGCCGCTGCTTGTTCTCTGTGTTCCCCAACCCCTCCTACTGATCTCTCAGTCCTCTCACCTCAAGATTTATGTATCACAACTTCTATATGTTATGCCCCTACATCTTGAGAACTTTATTTGAAAAAGCGAAAGCACAGTCTCTCAGTCATGTCTGACTCTTTGCGACCCCATGGACTATGCCTACCAAGCTCCTCTGTCCATGGAATTCTCTGGGCAAGAATACTGGAGTGGATTGCCATTTCATTATTTATTTCCTTGAAAATATATGACACATTGAAAATGTAAAACTTACATGTAGAAGACCTAAGTCCTATGCTCAGCAATTCTATAACTAGCTGTGTGACCTTAGGCAGGTCAACCCCTTTAAGCCTCAGTTTCTCATTCACAAAATGACAACCGTATAGCCTCTAGGATTCCTTTCCAGGATACTTTCACTCTGTGAATCTACTTCTGCAGTCAAGAACACTTAGTCTTAGCGTGTGAAATGACACAGAAATAAATATCTGAACCAAAGCTGACTGTCCAAGGAACAAATGTTATTTCCATGTTAATTTTAGATATTAATGAAGGGGAATGGTCAGTTTTCATTCCAATCCCAAAGAAAGACAATGCCAAAGAACAGTAAAACTACCACACAATTGCATTCATTTCACATGCTAGTAAAGTAATGCTCAAAATTTTCCAAGCGAGGGTTCCATAGTACTTGAACAAAGAACTTCCAGATGTTCAAGCTGGATTTAGAAAAGGCAGAGGAACCAGATATCAAATGGCCAACATCTGTTGAATCACTGAAAAAGCAAGAGACTCTCAGAAAAACATCTACTTCTGTTTTATTGACTACACCAAAGCCTTTGACTGTATAGATCACAACAAACTGTGGAAAATTCTTCAAGAGATGGGAATACCAGACCACGTTACCTGCCTCCTGAGAAATCTGTATGCAGGTCAAAAAACAATAGTTAGAACTGGACATGGAACAACAGACTGGTTCCAAATTGGGAAAAGAGTATGTCAAAGTAGTATATTGTCACCCTGTTTATTTAACTTCTATGCAGAGTACATCATGCAAAATGCCAGGCTGGATGAAGTACAAGCTGGAATCAAGATTGCCAGGAGAAATATCAATAACCTCAGATATGCAGACGATGCCACCCTTATGGCAGAAAGTGAAGTGGAATTAAATAGCCTCTTGATGAAAGTGAAAGAGGAGAATGTAAAAGCTGGCTTAAAACTTAACATTCAAAAAACGAAGATCATGGCATCTGTTCCCATCACTTCATGGCAAATAGATGAGGAAAAAAATGGAAATAATGATAACCTTTATTTTGAGGGGCTCCTAAATCACTGCAGATGGTGATTGCAGCCATGAAATTAAAAGATACTTGCTTCTTGGAAGAAAAACTATGACCAACCTGGGCAGCAGATTAAAAAGCAGAGACATTACTTTTTCAACAAATGTCCGTTTAGTCAAAGCTATGCTTTTTCCAGTAATCATGTATGAATGTGAGAGTTGGACCATAAAGAAAGCTGAGCACTGAAGAATTGATGCTTTTGAACTGTGGTGTTTGAGAAGACTCTTGAGAGCCCCTTAGACAGCAAGGAAATCAAACTAGTCAATGCTCAAGGAAATCAGCCCTGAATAGTCATTGGAAGGACTGATGCTAAAGCTGAAACTCCAATACTTTGGCCACCTGATGGGAAGAACTAACTCATTGGAAAATACCCTGATGCTGGAAAGATTGAAGGCAAGAGGAGAAGGAGACAACAGAGGATGAGATGGTTGGATGGCATCATTAACTCAATGGACATGAGTTTGAGCAAGCTCCAGGAGTTGGTGATGGACAGGGAAGCCTAGCATGCTGCAGTCCATGGGGTGGCAAAGAGTTGGACATGACTAAGCAACTGAACTGAATTGATTAATGACTATAACTTTGTGGCTAATCATATGAAACATTCTATACCCTATATGGGTGACCACATAATTAATTATCTAGATCACGGCATTTTAGGAGTGAAAGCAGATGCTGTTAGTAATTGCGCAAGGACAGTGGACGCAACCCTTGGGCTTCCCTGGTGTCTCAGATGGTAAAGAATTTGCCTGCATTGTGGGAGACCTGCATTTGATTACTGGGTTGGGAAGATCGCTTAGAGGAGGACAAGGCAACCCACTCCAGTATTCTTGCCTGGAGAATCTCCACGGACAGAGGTGCCTGGCAGGCTCCAGTCCACGGGGTAGTGAAGAGTGGGGCATGACTGAGCGACTAAGCACAGCACAGCAGGCACAGCGAGGACTGTCACCTTCTCTGAGCACCTTGCCATTGCTCCCTTTGCGGCTGCTCCTCCCCTTCCTCCTCCTCTTCTCTCCTCCCCTTCTCTTCCTTGGGTTGACAAGAGTGAAAGGCGTCACAGACAGAGAGGTGTGAGCTCCCTCAGTCCCTTAATGGAGTGTTAAGTTCAAAGCTGGAGGTGTGACCATTTAAATGCTAACACTTTTAAGCAAGTTTGTCTGCAACAGAAACACCCTGATTAAGGCTTCTTTCTGCTTCTAGTTTAAAAAAAAAAACCATTTTGCAATGTTAATTTCCACTCCATTCCATCAATAAATAACTCACTACTTCTTTCTGCCTTTCTTCATTTTAAACAATGTCTTATCTTGTAATTGGCCTGCAGGACATCAAAAGGACCTCAACCTTGAACTCCAACAAAGAGCAAGGACTTTAGTAACACAGTTCTTTTTCCTGAGTCCTCCCTCAGTATTTCTTGGCAGCTCTGGAAATGCTGGGGGCTGAAGATGGGCTTGATGGAAATCAGTGATTAACTTGAGAGTGATTCCATCCCTTTCTGAGGCTATCAGAATCCACAGACCTGATTTCTACTTCAAAACTAATTTTAAAAATGGAAGTTGGAGCTTAATTCTTAACTTTAAAAAAATGCTACTAATATCAAAGACTGTACCTAAGTGCCTCATTGTAACTATAACACACTTTAGTTGAACTGAATTACTTTTTAAATCAATTCAGTATAGAACTTGGCCTTTTTATTTCAGGTGATAAAAGAACAAAATTTCAGTGAAGGAGTAAAAGATGACTTCTTGCTGTTAAGAGCTTAGTGAATATAGCGCTTGGCGATTCATCTAAAAACATCTTAAAAACATCATTTTGCGTTGCTCAGCTAAAATCCGCTCATTTAATGACATTTCCTGTGGTTAAAATCCTCTGTCCATGGTCACTATGTTTAAAAAGTATGATTTACTTTAGCGTTTGAATGAACCATAAAATTACCTTTCAGATCATTGATATTTCCACAATTGTAAATAATTATTTTCTCTATTATCTGCAAGCTGATGGGCCTTTGTTTTAAAATGTTTCCTTCTGCAGTTGTGGAGAATGTGTACTTTTAACAAGCAGTTTTAGCCAGTTGTCAAAGGGCCAGGTGGAACATGAGTTGAAACAGAGTAAAATTAATAGCATTAAAAACGCTTAACACTCAGACTTGCTTTTTCTTCTGTAACTAGTGTCTCTCCACTGTGCTGCCCAGGAGAGCTTGTGAGTGTGGTGGGCCCAGGGACGTGAAGCCTGATCAGTGGTCTACAGCTCTCAGGCCTTTGTCTGGTGTCCCTTATCACAGTGCCAGCTGCCTGAGTCATGGGGCTCACTCTCCTCCCTGGGGCCCTCACCTGTCTGACATGTGGTACTACTTCAATCTTAAAAGGGAGAGATGCTAAAAAAAATAACAGTCTGAAAGCTTTATTTTTTGAAGCCACTGACTAAACTTCATATTTTTTCAACTGAAAGTCTGATTTAAGAAGGAATAATGAGCAAAGGCTTCTCCATAAGAGCAGATATTCACTGACTGCTGGGGAGATGGTGTGGGCAGATTACCAATGAAACCTCATTTGCAGTTCAGGTATAGAAACACTGTCACCTCAGGAGGCTTGGGATCACTGGAGCAGGGCACCTGAGCGGGACCTGGGGTGTGATCATGGGGTCCAGTCATCAGCTTTGTGGGGTCAGAAATCCTGAAACATCATTGTCCCTAAAGGTAACAGGTCTCTTGGGACTGCTCCCCACCGATCAGACACTCTAGAAGTTGCTGTCCCCAGTCAGAGTGCAAAATGAGTAGTTTACTTTGAGAATTGTAGCCCTACTGGTGGGTTTACACACCATGCCAAATTATGACCAGAAGGTTTAGACAAGCAAAAGCAGTGAAAGCTTAATAGCTAAGGTTCACATAGCCATTGAAAGCAAACTTAAGGTTACCCCAAGGGGAAGGTGGGAAAGGGGATAAATTAGGAGTTTGGGATTAACACATACACACTACTGTATATAAAACAGATAACCAACAAGGACCTACTGTATAGCATAGGAAACTACACTCAGTATTCTGTAATAACCTATAAGGGAAAAGATTCTGAAAAAATAATATATGTATATATACATATAAAACTGAATCACTGTGCTGTACATCTGAAGCTAACAACATTGTAAATCAACTATACTTTGATACACTGTATAAAATAGTAAAAAATATGGTAAAAAATAGTCAAGGTTCAAATTTCAACTCCATCTATGGCTAGCTGTGTGACCTTAAGAAGTAATTTTACCTCTCTGGGACCAAATCTATCCATCTATGAAAAGGGGAAACTAAGGGAGATAGAATTAAACATTAAAAAAAAATACCTAGGAAAATGGCTGTATTATGGTGCATACCTCAGTCACTCAGTCGTGCCCAACTCTTTGCGATCCCCTGGACTATAGCCCACCAGGCTCCTTTGTCCGTGGAATTTCCCAGGCAGGAACACTGGAGCAGGTTGCCATTTCCTCCTCCAGGGGATCTTTCCCATCCAAGGATCAAATCAGCATCTGTCTCCTGCATTGGCAGGTGAATTCTTTACCAACAGCCACCTAGGGAGCCCTTATAATATGGTGAAGAAGTGAAGTGAAGTGAAGTCGCTCACTCATGTCCGACTCTTTGCGACCCTGTGGACTGTAGCCCGCCAGGCTCCTCTGTCCATGGGATTCTCCAGGCAAGAATACTGGAGTGGGTTGCCATTTCCTTCTCCAAGGGATCTTCCCAACCGAGGGATCGAACCCAGGTCTCCTGCATTGCAGGCAGAGGCTTTATCCTCTGAGCCACCAGGTCTTTCTTATAATATGGTAGATACCTAATAAAATACTGTTGACTAAAAGATTTAATTCAATAGAAATCATTCTGGAGTTTTATTCAGGACAGTAACTTCAGGAATAAAGGACCAATTCATCTTTCTCACCTGCGTCATTAGATTTGATCAATACCAGTACACTTCACAACCACCACAGGAATACAAGTCTCTGAGTATTCATTTACAAAAGTTAAGCCTCCCAAGCTCTCTGTCTCTGGCTGCCTCTGTCAGTGACGGCATTTTAACACACTGAGAGCTGATGATGTGGAGAGCAAGTGGGGAATTACCCGATTCTGAGGTTTCCTTCCAGCCTATCCTAGTTTCTTAGCAGTTATATTCACAAATTAGACCCATGTAAGAAAGTCTTGGTTTCTTTTTCATGCTTGATTTCACACATGTTCACAAATCTGCCCTGAGAGTTAGGCTTTTTATTCAATAGCTACAAGACCTCAGAGCTGGGTTCATTACCACAACATGCAAAGCTTGACATTATCCGCTGAGAACCAGGAGAGCCTGGATACAAGCACAAGTCAGTGAGGTGGATGTTCACGTCTGGGGCCACTAATCAGCCGCACTTTCATTTCTCTCCAGCATATGTTTATTGGACACATTACGTATCAGACTTTGTTCTAGGAAAGGATTGGGCACTTAATAACAGGGGTCTTACATTGGGTGGGGGAGACAGGCCAGAAACCAAGAGAGAGGGGAGGTAAGAGAAATGAGAGAGAGAAATCAGAGCCTACAAGAGCTACACAGAGAATTAACATAAGGTGATGGGATGGAGCGTAACTACTTTACAGGATGCAGTAAGGACTCTGTGAGGTGATGTCTAAGCTGAGTTTTGAATCAGAAGAAGGACACAGACAGGCAGAGATGAGTGTAATGACATTCCAGGCAGAGAGTACCATTAACGTAGAGGCTCTTAGGTGGACACCAATTGGTGATGGTGATGACCAGACCAAAGGCTGGGGGAAGCCTAGGAGAAGGTGCAGAAGAGGGAGTCAGGGTCATGTCATCAAGGGCTTAATAGCCAGAGGAAGGAGTTTGGAATGTTTGCTAAAGATCACGGGAAGCAATTGTGCGGGTTGCAGGGTGGGATGGGTTGGTGTTGGTTAGGCAGAGGATTGCATGATTGAATTTGTATTTAATAAGAAAGTCCCTCTGGGTGCTATGTACAGTGGATTATAGTAAACAAGACAGGAAGCAGAGAGACTATTCCAGTACAAAGAGACACTGGCTGGCTGAGTAGAGACAGTGGTGCCGGAAGGAGGTGGCTGAATTCGGGATCTGTTAGGAGGCAGGGTCTTGGGTGGACTTGCAAATGGGTTGGTTGGATGTGCAGAGTGCAAGAAAGAGATAAAGTAGGTATGACTCCACTGTTCTTGTCTGCACAACTGCACAGAAGGTGGCCTTTCCTGAATGAGGAAGACAAGAGAAGAAATATGTTTACGGGGACAAGTATCAAGTGGGTGTGCTGGGAGCTCACCATGGCTCCTGTGGGTCAGTGCCCTCTCTACAGCTGTGCACTCACTCCTGCACACACTCTGTCTCACTTCACCTTCAAGCCAAAATGAAACTGTGGACACTGCCTTCAGCTGTATTTAGCCTTAAGCGAAAGAAGAAATTGAAATCATAAACATTAAGTTTTATTTTAAAAAGCCAATTTTCATTCTTAATTTGACTTAGATGTAGTTCAAGGCATCTGAATCAGTCAACTTTGAAGTTATACATATGCATGTATATGTAAATATATCTACTTACAACAGGAAAGAATATATACACAGAGGCACATATATAACAGCCAATATTATGGCATCTACTTCTTTTAACTATTAATTATCATTAACACTATCAACTGGCTTCCTTTCCCTTTTGATGAATTTAACAGCTATGAAGGATGGAGGGCAGAATTACAGGGACCAAAGCTTTTGCGTCTTTGCTTGATTAATGTTTAAGTGGTGGCACTGTGAGTGAATTTTACTTTGGGTTTTTAGATAAATTTTTCTTAATCACACAAATACAGCTATCAGCACCTGCCCAAAAATATAGACCACTAACCAAAGAACTATAGGATTTAGGACTGAAAGAAGACTTAACCAGGGAGCAATTTCTTCTCCTGTATCCCTGCTAAAACTTTCTAATAAAGGGATATCCACAGCGTCCTGGTGGCTCAGAGGGTAAAGAATCTGCCTATAATGCAGGAAACCTGGGTTCGATCCATGAGTCAGGAAAGTCCCTTAGAGAAGGGCATGGCAACCCTCTCCAGTATTCTTGCATGGATTCTTGCATGGAAAATCCCAGAGAGAGAGGAGCCTGGGGGGCTACAGTCCATGGGGTTGCAAAGAGTCAGACATGACTAAGTGACTAACACACACACACACACACAACATCCCTGGGATGTCCTTTCCACAATTGGCAGGGCCAATTGTTAGCAAGTCCTTTCTAATCAAGAAGATAAAACTTCCCCTAGACAATTTTCACTATTGGTTCCCATTTTGCCTTTGGCAGAAACAAAAGCAAGTAAACCTCTATTCCTATGTAATAGTTCTTTAAATATTTGAAGACATATCTCTCTTCATTATTTTTCTTTCTTTCTTTCTTCTGTTTTTTTAAACCAAAGCAGATCCAAATTCTTCCACATTTCCTTATGTGATCAGATTTCTTGACCTTTCATCACCTTAAAGAATGACCCCTCTCAAGGTTTTGTGTTTTAACAAAGATTTTAGCCTTAAGTTAAAAAGCCATTGGTCCCATGTAGGTGGATTGCAGGTATGAGTTGATGATGCTCCTGGGAGGTGATGGGTGAGGGGTGGGAAGCTCTGTTGCAGGAAGTTTTTTTTGATGTGGACTACTTTTAAGGTCTTTATTGAATTTGTTACAATATTGCATCTGTTACATGTTTCGGATTTTTGGCCACAAGGCATGTGGTGTCTCAGTTCCCCCATCAGGGATCAAACTCACATCCCTTCACTGGAAGGTGAAGTATTAACCATTGGACCACCAGGGAAGTCCCAGAAGGGCCTTTTTAAACATCATCTTAATTATATAATGAAATTCCACATCCTGTGTCCCAGCTTCTGGTTCTGGATCAGTTGCTGTCTTTGGGTTTAGGGGGCTATAAAAAGAGTTACAGCATCAAAAATTTTCAACATTAGAAGGAAACACAAATGCTCGCTTTGCACTCACAGAGAGGCAGAGGAGTAAGGGATCCAGCACACAGGATCCAGCGTTGGACTGACTAGATTCGACTTCAAGATTGAACCAGGCCTCAGTTTCCTCACCTATAAAATGACAATGATAGTAGTATCTTCTTCATAGTGTTGTACAGTGCCCAGTTGATGACAGGCCCTTATAAACGCCAACCATCATTCCGTTTGTTGTTCTTGTTATTCATACAACATCCCCTGATAGATCATCATCAGGCTTCTAGTGCCGGGGCGCTCCTTACTTCCCAAGGCGATTCCTTCCCAGGGTTCAACAACCTTCGTACTAAAGTGTCCTTGTTTAAATTGAGCTGCAATCTGTGTTCCAGTAACTACCACTCATGGGGCCTAGCTCTGTCCTCTAAGTATCACTTTAGCCTCTCTCTTGGGAGATAGTTCATTATATATTTGAAGGCAACTATCAAATATCATTGTATCAGCTATTAACATTTGCTAGACATCTATTAGATAAACTAGACTCTCAAATGTCTTGTGGGTTTGTTCATCACTGCAAAGGCAGCATCTAGCGGATTATTGGACAGCTACCAGGTGTTCACACTGAATAACTGAGAAATGAATGGCTCTTGGCCCATCTGTAGTTAGAACTTTAGTAAGAATTTCCTCAAAGTCAAGACTGTGCTTTGGCTTTGAAGGAGGTTTGTGACAAGCCAGGAATAGAGCTGTATTCAATTTAGTTTAAGAATTTACTAAGTACCTTCTAGATGTTAGATACTGTACTAGGTATTAGAAATGCAAAGAAGAAAGGGCTATGTATGGTTCCTCCATTAGTGATACTAAGGCAGCACACAAACAGGCCATTCCAAGGAGAAGTGCTCCATGGGTGTCTTTGTGAGAAGATGTTCCACCTGAAAGGAGAATGGGTAGTCACAGTTTAGAAAACAAAACAGATGGCACAAGACATCAGATGTTGGTTCGTTATGGGGCAACACAGGGGAAAAGTAAGAGAGGTGTGAAGTGAAAGTTACTCAGTCGTGTCTGACTCTTTGTGACCCCATGGACCATACAGTCCATGGAATTCTCTAGGCCAGAATACTGGAGTGGGTAGCCTATCCCTTCTCCAACAGACCTTCCCACCCAAGAATAGAACCATGGTTTCCTGTATTGCAGGCAAAGAGAGGTGTAGGGATTTAAAAGGGGAGAGTGAGAGACAGCGTAAGAGGTGGGTACACTGAAAGCTGCCTCAGCAAAGAATTAAGTGAACCCCGGGTATCTCCTAGGTCATTGCTTGGGTGTCTTGGGTGAGACAACGGCTGGGTCATTTAAATTACTTAGCCTGGCCAGAGTTTGTACTACAGACTTGTAATTATGCAGTGTTACCTTATCAGTCCTGGGTGTTCTTTGGAAGGACTGATGCTAAAACTGAAACTCCAGTACTTTGGCCACCTCATGCGAAGAGTTGACTCACTGGAAAAGACTCTGATGCTGGGAGGGATTAGGGGCAGGAGAAGGGGACGACAGAGGATGAGATGGCTGGATGGCATCACTGACTCGATGGACGTGAGTTTGAGTGAACTCCGGGAGTTGGTGATGGACAGGGGGGCCTGGCGTGCTGCAATTCATGGGGTTGCAAAGAGTCGGACACGACTGAGCGACCAGTCTGAAAATTCAAATAGATACCATAACACTGTTGACGAACTTCACTGATTAATTAGTGTCTATTTATGTAACAGCAGGATTTTGAACTTCCAGATCTGTTTATTTTCTAAAGAGAGTCCTGTACATGTTGAGGGACATGCCTGTGGGTCTCTATCTCTGCCTTCTTGTAGAGCTTTTGAAGCAGCATCTCTCCACTGTGGTGGCCAGGACCCTTTGGGATCCTCGCATCCCTGACTCCCTGCTTGATGAAGCAGGTGCTATGGCTATGTGTTGCTGCTCCATGGTCCTACCCAAAATAGGGTGAAAATTTCTCCAACAATGAGTGACCCTTTATCATATGGGCCAAAAAGTGATACTGTTTGTGTTCGAAGTTTCACAAAGTCCAGCTTGAAAAGGGTTTCCCAACTTTGGCCCACAGACTCTCTATAGAAAGTTAGATATAATCCTTTGGCTTGAACTAAGAGTAGACATCACAGTGCTCTTTCTGAACCCAGCAAAACACCCACCCATACTTGCACCTTTTTTATCTCCCAACAACCAGTTCACCAACATCGCTCCTCATAGCTTCTGCCAAAACAACCAAAGGCCTTGTGCATATTTAGTAGCAAAAATTGTCACAGCCGACCTCCAAGATGGCCCCTGGGATTCCCATCTCCTGGTGTTCATGGCCTGGTGTGGTCATCTCTCACACTACACCAGGGCCGGTCTGTGTGCAAGCACACACTGCAGAGGCCATGGCAGGCCCGACCCAGATGAGGGTGTAAAAGACACTACTCTTTCTATCATGGGCTCTTTCCCACTTACTTCCTCTCAGGCCTCTTGCTTTGGAAGGAACCAGCTGCCATGGTCTGGGTCTTGGGAAGGGGTCTAGTGATGAGAAACGAAGGCTTTTGGTCAACAACCAGTGAGGAACTGAGGACTGCTGCCAATAGCCAGGGGAACAAGTCTTTCTGGAAGCAGAATCCCCCAGCCCCCAAACCTGCCTGATGCAGCCCTGGCTGACAGCCTGCCTGCAGCATTATAAGAGACCCTGAATTAGAACTACCTCACTAAGCTACTCTGATTCTCAGAAGACTGTGAGTTAATACATTTTTATTGTTTTAAGCTGCTGCCTTTGGAGTAAATTTATTATATAGTGAAAGAAATCTGATACAAAACTAGAGGAGAAGCAGTGAGGGGTCAGTTGTAAACACCATACATCTATTGTCCCATGAGTTAAGTCAGGCTCAGCCTGTCACAGTGGTATGAAGCATTTGTAGTTGCTTATATTATGGAAGATTGGTAATGTACAATGATAGGGAGAACGAAAGCAAAAGAGCGGAAGTACATTGTTTCAATAAGAATGTTCCCGCTACATAAGTATGATCATGGCAACAACATCATTTATCAGGACCTCAGGGTGCCCTATTGTATGACAGAGTAACTAATGCACTTCCCACCGTTTCTGAAGGTTGATACAAAAACTCATAGTGTAACATGGATGCCTGCCTCCAAGAATGCTGTATGAATCCAGTGTGCTATTATTGTCCATTTTTAATGTGAATTGACAAGGGCCACTTTAGCCTGTTAGCACTTCCTTTCTGAAGAAGAACCCCGACATCTTTTAGTGCCCTCAGCAGCAAATGACTTATGCCAGAGCCTATTCTTCTTCTTTAGATGGAAACCCTACTGACACCTGTTATGTTTTCTATTAGATGAAGGAGGTTTTCTAGAATGTGGGTGAAAGGGAGCTTTGTCAACCGGAAGGAAATGCAGGCTGTAGTCCTTCCCCTTGGCTGCTGAAGAGAAATTGTTGGTGGTCAGGAATACAGTTTTGAATGCCTGTTTTCTCATAGAGAAAGGTTTCTGTGCCAGCTGAAATGCCAGGTTACCTTTCTGTTATTTTCAGTCCTGCAGATATGACTTCATTAGCACTGAGGCTCTGTTATGAAGGCTTTTTATACCTGCAGGTTGTCATTCTGACTTAGTTACTAATCCTGGTCACACATTAAGGGCTTTGATTAAGCAATTTGCCTTTTTTCCTTCCTCTCTTCCATCTCATTGAGAGATTACAGAGTTTGAGCATGAGGTTAAAGGATTACATCTGAATCCTGAGAGTCCCGACACTGCTCCAGCTGTCTGTCATTTCCTGGAGTGGTTACTTATCTGTCAATATTTCTTCCCTTTTTTCCCAAGTCCCAGACCTACTTGATCTTGTCCGTTTGGCTCTGCTGGTGGAGGAATAACAAGGGTCTTCCCATCATGCAACATTCTGGGATACATCATGACAGAGAAATCTCAAAGCCCAGGTCAATTATAACAGAAGATGTGCACCACCTCTGCCCCTGAACGTCTTCTGGGGCTGCAGTTGTTTTAAACTAAGTCACCTGAAAAATGCAAGGAAATGTGTGTCTGGTTCCTGCCTGCCTTTCTGCTTGTTTAGCCAGATATAAATAGCGGAAGACTAATACTCTGTGTGTGTGGTTTGTGGTTGGGAAAAGGGAATAAAGTTGGCAGCTTCCTCATTGTGCCATAATTACTTTTTAATTAGAATTCATTGAATACAGATGGATTATTTCTGGTCTTCACCCACTGATGTTTTTAATATTCCCACATCAGATATTATAAGGCAGTAGCCAGCCGTGAATTACATAAAATAACTCTGTAGCTGGTAGTGACTTACAGAAAGTAACCAACTTAACCATTTGTCTTAGATGAAAAATGATCTTACACCTTTTTGTGGATTCTATTGCTGGTGTGTTGATACAATGTTTGTTTACCCTCATTCCTGCAAGAAAAAAAAGTCATAGTTCTTGTATCAAATTACTATAACTGACTGGAACATTTTTATTTCAAATAATGTACCATCATTTTTTTTTCATGGTGACACTGATAAATTTGCAGGATTTCTCGTTTTTCCCCTCCTACCAATGAATAATTTCAACCTAAACGTGAACGGAATATACAATTTCATGCTGTTATAAAATATCATTGCTCATCACATTCTAATTGTAACTAAGTTTGAACCTGAATATCTATTTGCAGTATTTTGATAGAAATAAGAAGTAATTTCCATTTTTTTGCTCCAGGGTCTCTCAACATGAACTGACACACGATGCATTTTTGAAGTCACACTTAATAATTCTCTTTTCATTATAAACAACCACACCCTTGTTGAATAGCAGACCTAAAATTAGGCTTACATAGGCCTATGTAATATACCTAAGAAACATGATTTATTCTAATGTAATAATGGCATAGATTTATAAAGCTTGACTACTCCAATGCTCCTCGTTATGGTTGTAAAATATTTGTGGCCGCTGTGGGATTTTCTAGATCATTATTTTAAAAAAGGAAAACCCATTTTGACAGATGAACTGGGGCCATTCTGAGCAAATCACAGATACTTCATATAACAAGGCCTCCAAAGAGGGGAGCATACACTTATTACTATGGCAACCTGGATCAAAACACTATTTTAGCAGAGAGTTTCCAGTTTTACAATGCAATGATGATTGTTTATAGTACCACTGAAACCGGATTCAGCAAAGGTTTAAGAAATGAGCTGACAAGAGGAAAATCATTATAGATAAACTGGGGATACTGAATGGAGTAGCATGGAATCTGCCATTATTTGATCAAATACTGAAATTTATTGCCCAGGACAATAGAAATAATGGAAGAGGAGTCAGATGATGAGAAACATTCTAAAGTTTCTTCTGTTTCAATCGTTTGGTCTAAGATCACTGTTATCTGAAGTTCGAACTTTGAAAGCAAAGAGGTTTTTTCATTTTTTTAAAGTACATATCTCTTATTTTTCTTATTTTTCTATCTGCAAAATACCTACTTGTAACTTTAAAGTTGTGGGCTGATGCTTCTTTTCCTAACATATTCCATCTGACAGAGTGTAACACGGCACAGCTCAAGAATGATGCCCATCACGCAGGGCTTTGTGCTTCCACATGTCTACATGAAGTGACAGCTGGTTGCAACACTGCTCAGTTATTTTTATATAAGTGGAATTTTTACACAGAAAGGGAAAAATTGTCTGGATCGCGAGTTGTCCATTTTGCTGAATCTGTCTCAAAATATCTAAAGACACTACTGGGTGGATAAAGAGCATTGAAGTGAAGGGTTGAATAATCATTTATTTGTTTATTTATTGTGCATCTCCTGTGTGCCAGCTGGTGTGTACAATGGGAGTGCATGCTTCTAGGTGTGCAGTGGTGGAATTTATGGTCTAGTGATGATGAAAGCCTTAGAAAAATAATTGAAGGATGCAGAAAAAGAAAATAACTGGATGAGAATGGTGTTTGGATCTCTTCTAGTACTTACTAACTGGAATAGTTTTCCAGTCTTTGAAGGGAGAAAAGGAAACAACATTTACCAAATGTCTGCTTTATTCAAAGTTCTGTGAGCTAGAAGCTCTACAAAAAATCTCATTTAACATCCTGGGAAACTGCAGATGCTATCAAGTTTATTTTGCATATAAGTAACCGCAACTCAGAAAGTTAAATGAAATTCACAAGTATATTAAATAAATACCTAGGTAGCAATTATTATGCCCACGCACCGATATTAACTCATTTAATCCTTATACTACTGTGTAAAGCAGTAGTGTTATTATCCCTATTTTACAGATAAAGAAAAATAAAGCACAGAGAGGTTGAATAACTTGCCTCAGGTCACACCGCTAAGTGAGTGGCAGAAGCAAGACGCGAACCTAAAAAGTAGGCACCACCGTGCAGTGAAGGCGTGTGTTGCATGTAACCAACCGCTATAGCCTGTTACCTGGGATCAGCAATCTAGTCTGCAAGTAATCAACGATCTTGTGCTATAAGCCAGGTCTGCTGACCTAAAACAGGCTCAATTTTTTTCTCCACTTCTTTGCCGACACAGCTGGATACACACCATAACTTCCAAATATTTTACGTGTCAAACATACACTGCATTTGTTTTATTCACATAATCATTCCTTGCTGAGAATACAATAATGCCTCAAAATCATTTCAACAGTTTCACTTAGGGTAACAAAGAGAGCATAAAATTATCATTTGGCTCTGGGTGAGTGATTAAGTCCATAAATAATTTCACAATGTCAGGAAGTCTTGAAAACCTTAAATAGCCTCATACTATGTGAGGTAAATGGTCAGGCTATAAACTATACCCACATTTATTCAACTGAATGTATGTTGTTGTTGTTTAGTCACGAAGACATGTCTAACTTTTTGGACTGTTTGTAGCCAGCCAGGCTCCTCTGCCCATGGGATTTCCCAAGCAAGAATACTGGAATGGGTTGTCATTTCCTTCTCCAGATCTTCCCAAACCAGGAATCGAGCCCACTTCCTGCACTGGCAGGCAGATTCTTTACACTGAGCCACCAGCGAAGCCCCAACTGAATGTATACATGTTTATACATTAATTTGTGATTTCAAAGAAAGAAGCATCTGTCTACACTGATGTGGAAATATGCAATGAAAGGCCACTGGTTTCTGGCTCCCAACATCTGTTTTCCCTTGCCTTGATAGTGATATCCTGAATTTCCTTTGAGGAAAGACCTTCACCCTTTCCCTCTCCATCTCCTTTCACGCTGCTGTACTGAAAATGGATCCAAGGCTGTGTGGTCTCTCCTGTGTAATGGCCCTTCTATTTGTCTTTGGGTTTGCTGATACAGGATTACACCATCATCTCATCACTATGTGGGAGTTCTAAGAATAAAGCCACCATGGAGAAAAGCAGAAGCAAGAACTGAGAAAAGGCAGAATTCTGTAACATCATTTCAGATCCCTGATAAAGCAGCAGCTGGATTTAGATGTGTCTCTGGATCTTTCAGTTAAAGAAGCAGTGTCTAAGCCACTTTGAATTAGAATTTGCGTCATTTGCAACCTAAAAAGACCTAAGAATATAGGGTGACAAAACTATTCTAATAATGCCCTGTTAATCCTTTATCCTTCCTATCTTCTCTCCCACTTTTCATATCCAAAGAGTCATGAAGTCGTATCTATTTTACCTCTTGAATATTTCTCAAATCTACCTACTTCTCTCCTTCATTATCATCACCTTAGTCCAAGAAGTTGGCATGTCTTATGCAGACTATATGGGGTAAACTTCTCTCTGGTCTCCTGGCTTCGAATCTAGTCTTATTTTAATCCATTCCTCACACTCCACCTAGAGCAAATTTCCAAAAATGTAAATCTGACTATACTGCTCCTCCATTCCACCATCCTCTCCTTCACCCAAGACCAGTAGTAGCTTTACCTGACCCTAGGATACACATTAAAATCCTGAATACTGACTTTGGATTCCTTCACCATATTTAGCAGGACACAGGAATGATGACTTATGTCTCTATTTCAGAATTAATACTTTTTGCAGCCATCCCCTTACCCAGGAGTATGAAATACTATGTTAATCAGGAAAGTATTTAAACAGGTGAGTGCTAATTACAAAAGGATATTTTTGCACTATAGAAAATGATAGAGGTTGGATAATATATTTTAACACATGAAAATTATAAAGATCTGTCTATATTTTTGCTTCAAAGATTTAGGGACAGGCAGCATCATGCAGTGAGTGGAAAGAGAACTCGCCCAATACTTGGGATATCTAGCTTTGTTATTTATTAACTGACTGTCTTCAGGCTGCTTAATATAGGGATAGATCATAGGCTTTGGAATAAGATAAGTTTGGGTTCAAATCACAGCTTTGACATTATTAGCTGTGTAACCTTCATCTCCACCTGTAAAATGGGGAAAATGACACTTGTTTAAAAGAAAGTATATAAAGCATAACATGCATTGCCTGCCTAGAGTAAGAGTTCATTAAATGTCATTTTCATTTTCTCTTTTCCAGTTTGCATAACTTATTTAGCTTCCTTGGGCCTCAGTAGTTATATCTGAGTCCTAACAGTTTGGGTCATTTCTGAGACTCCATTACACCAAAATTTTCCCCACAGTTTGGTAATGTAAGTCAATGAATCCTCTTATTTTCCTAAGCTGTTTCGACTAGAGTTTCTGTCACTTACAACCAAAAGAGAACTATTGGTTCAAGACAAGTCTTGCCTTTGCACCTCTAAACATATTGGCTTTCTTCTCTCCAAGTGGACTTCTCTACAAGATGAGGCCCAAGGCCACAGGCAACTTGTACCTTCCTCGTTTATTCTAATGCTTCCATCAGATAGAAAATTGCTCTCTTCCCTTAGTTCTCATGGGAACAAGCCTGGAGAAGAGCTCTGATTGGTTGACCTTAGGTCATGTGCCCTTCTGTGGCCAGAGAGGATGGGGCTCTAAGAGTAGAAATCCCCTTAGAATTAAGATTGGGTGCAAGGAATGTTCTATAACATAACAGAGGAACTTCCCCAAAGGAAAAGGAATTCTGGGTAGGCAATGTCATTGGTGCCTACCACACCTATACTTCGGAGAAGGCAATGGCATCCCACTCCAGTACTCTTGCCTGGAAAATCCCATGGACGGAGGAGCCTGGTGGGCTGCAGTCCATGGGGTTGCTAAGAGTCGGATACGACTGAGCGACTTCACTTTCACTTTTCACTTTCCTGCCTTGGAGAGGGAAATGGCAACCCTCTCCAGTGTTCTTGCCTGGAGAATCCCAGGGACGAGGGAGCCTGGTGGGCTGCCGTCTATGGGGTCGCACAGAGTCAGACATGACTGAAGTGACTTAGCAGCAGCACACCTATACTTGCCTATCCACTTTTGAAGTTCATTGCAAAATAAATATATGAGATACTTGGAAATATGGTAATATAAAGTCTTATTACAGTTTAAGTTGGGACTAAATAGATGATAGATACCCAAATGTATCAACATAATATTTTCTCCTGAATGTATTTTTTCAGGCCAGAATATTGCTATCAGATAATATTTTTCCTATTCCATTGTCCTCATAGAAAAGCTCTCTATCATAGCAGAAATTTAGGAATTACTCCAACACTCAAATCAACCAAAGAGAAATTCTCTTGTTGATCACACATAGACTCTGCTTAATGCCAGACTTCCTTTCCCACTCAGTTCATGTTCTCATCCCTCATCTTTCAGGGTATGAAGGAAACTTCAATGACCTTGCATTTCCAAGGTCACCAAGTAGCAGCCTCTCTCTTTGAGAACAAATCAAGGAGCACAGATGACTCACCCTGGGTTGTACAATACACTATTGCCACCCCCACCCACCAGGTAGCATCAAATTAGACTGAAAGAAAGCGGCAAAATTCATTCTTCACTCAACAAATATCTAAGGAAGACTTATTTACTTAGATAAATATGGGAATGTGCAGAGAGGAGATACATAGTCCTTGTCCCTTAAGTGGCTCACAGTCTGCTGGAGAACACTAACGAATAAGCATACAGTTCAAATTCAATGTAACTGTTACAGTGATAGACCAGTGAAAGTACTGTAGAAGCTTGCAGAGGGCTTATTCTGCTTGGACTGCCATGACAACTAGCATAAAAGGATTAAACCCTGAGAAATTTATTCTCTTAGAGTTTTGGAAGCTGGAAAGTCCAAGGTGAAGGTGCTGACCAAATTCAGTTCCTGGTGAAGCCTCTCTTCCCAGCTTGAGATGGCTGCAGCTGCCGTCTTGCTGGGTCCTCACATGGTGGAGAGAGAGTGTGCTCTCTGGTGCCTCTTCCTGGAAGGTCACTAATCCTTTTCTTATAAGGCCCCAGCCTCATAACCTCATCTAACCCTGATTATTTTCCAAAGGCCCCATCTCCAAATACCATCACAGTAGGTTCGGGCTTCAGCGTATGAATTTGGAGGGGACATAACTCGGTCCAGAGCAGGCAGCGATCCCTCTACATCTTCTATGTGAGGGATGGCCTGGGATAGCATCTAATAAGCATAATATGATAGAAGCATAGGGCCAACCATTGCTAAAAACTACTCAAGGTTGCTGCTTCCAGGTGTGTGAGCTGTGCACTGTCCAACCTAATTAAACCACTAAGGTTGACTGTCATCGATTTGTGTGTTTAACATTATTTTTCATGTAAGTAAATTATTTTAAGTAAGAAGTACATTTTAAAATCTGCACATTTCACTGGTGGCAAGACTCAATATACTCATGGTCGAGTTAGTAATAATTTTACTCCTTATAAATTACCAACATTCTCTGTATGCTTCCTGGAGTAAGAAATGGCAACCCACTCCAGTATTCTTGCCTGAAAAATTCAATGGGCAGAGGAGCCTGGTGAGCTACAGTCCATGGGGTCACAAAGAGTTGGACACAACTGAGCAACTGAATACTTACCATGTGCCAGGGACCATGTGAGGTGTTCTATGTATTTTAATGCATTTGTTCCACGAATGTGAGATAAAGATGTCCCCATTTTTATATTTTATTTATTTTGGCTGTTCTGGTTCTTTGTTGTTGTGTGTGGGCTCTCTCCAGTGGCAGAGAGTGGGGCCTGCTCTCTAGTTGCAGCGTGTTGCTTCTCTTTGCTGCGGCCCCTCTTGTTTGGGAGCACGAGCTCTAGAGCATGAGCTCAGTAGCTGTGGCGCATGGGCTTAGTTGCCCCATGACATGTGGAATCCTCCCAGACCAGGGATCGAACCCATGTTCCCTGCATAGGCAGGCAGATTCTTAACCACTGGACCAGCAGGGAAGCCTGAGAATCCCTTTTATGGCTGAAGAAACTGAGGCTTAAACTGAGGGACACAGCTACTGAGCAAGAGTTTTCACACAACGGGCCTGCCTCTGAGATGTCTATTTCAGACAATCGGCTCTACTGCCAGTGCCTCCCTCACTGGATGACAAATTTTTATCCATCCCTTAACTGGGTGTCAAGCCAAAAACACACTCCTGGATCCTGTTGCCAGGTCTGCTAGCTCAGATTTTCTATGCCAAGTGGTAAATCTCTGGTCGTTACCTCTGGTCTATCGTATACTATCCTGATGCTGACGGCAGTGGGGCTCTCAGCATGCCAGGAAACATTTAGCAGGGGGAAAGGAAGAGAAAAAAGTACAGTGCATGTGTGTTGCCAGATATTTAAAATAGGCCAATTACCTTAAACTGTAAATGCATACTCAAGTTTAAATACCTACGAATCACTTTAACAAATTTAGTAACAAATTTCTCACTGCATGCTCTGTTTGTGCTGTAGTAAATGCAGCTTGTTTGAGAAATGTGTCGTTGACTAACTGTGGGTTATGTTAGCAGTCCTTTCTCTCTCCTACCCATGGATTCATTGTTCTGCAAATAGACAAAAGCAGTTGAGTTTGTTCTTAATCCAAAGGCTGCTAATTTGTGAAGCTTGAAAAGAAAGCAACTAATTTCCCAACTCCCCTTTGCACCATGTTTTTGGTGTGGCATTTTTGTTTGTGGCTTTTGACCCTGAGTGACCTATGGGAGCCCTGTAGGTGCAGCTGGGAAATTATCACCAAATCCATAGGAACTGTGAAGTCAAAGGTCAGGAGAGGGATCAGACAGCAGGCCACAATGACCTTCAGGCATCTAGCAGCCAGCTGTGAAGATGAATGGAGGACCATGTGTCAAGGACCATGCAGAGGTCATGGAGAAAGTGGCCAACCCATAGCAGATAGGTTGTTGTAGCCCAAATAGAGTTGGTAAGTAGGAAGGATGAGCTTCAAAATAATTATGCTATGTTCTTTCTAGAGCAATTATTTCATTTAGGGGTTAATTGCTAGAGTGTGAACCCAGGCACTATCTAATTAGAAATACGCCTGTACTCGGGAACAATTACCCGGCTAATTGGTCTAGTGCGGTATAGCTCTGAAGACTGGGTAGTAAGCAACAATGGTGAAAAACAGTGTCTTTCCAAGTCTGGGTGTTTCAAAGAAAGGGCACAGAGTGTCAGGACTGGAATGGACCTTAGGGATCATTTGGGCCTTGGGCTTATTTTGCAAATAAGGCCCACACTCACAGAAGGTTATTGGCAGAGCAGCCCTTGAATGACAGTTCCTTCCTGTCTCTCAGGCCACTATTCCGCAGCTGATACCCATGCTGTGTTTGACTGACAGCATCCAAATAATTGGAAAGAGTGGCACCAACTGGAAACTGGAAGCCAGGCCTTAACCACGAGGAGGGTTCTGGGTAGGGAGGGTTACTGGTATGATGCTGTACCACCCAACACTGGATTCCAACTTCTCTGGAAGACACATCAACCAGGAGGGACCCCCAAGTCTTCCTAGTATTTCCAGTTTCTCATTTATTTCAACAAAACCATTCATGCTCTGCACACTCACTGATCCTCTATTATGTGCCAGGCACTAGGTTAGACCTAGAGA
This sequence comes from Budorcas taxicolor, assembly GCF_023091745.1. Classification (NCBI taxonomy): domain Eukaryota; kingdom Metazoa; phylum Chordata; class Mammalia; order Artiodactyla; family Bovidae; genus Budorcas; species Budorcas taxicolor. The sequence continues at coordinate 53,203,715 of NC_068912.1, read as the reverse complement.
AACAAACATAACACAGATATAGTCCCCACTGTTATCTGTAGAGGCAAGAGTTACCCCAGAAGCCTCTAGTACAACTGGCTTCCATGATTTGTGGTGAAAAGTAATAGATCACCTGGACTATTTTCAGGCAAGAACATCTTTCTTCCATCCATATGTTCTCTACTACTTGGTATCTTTAACAAAACCCTTTGTAGGGAAAAAAAAAAAAAAAAAGGTGCCCCTGTAGCTACCTACAGAAGTTAGAGATCATTTAAATTCAAGAAAAACAAATCTTCCACCTCTGTGTACATTTCCTTATACTTTCAAAATACATGCAATTGTATCTTCCTACAGTATATGTATTTTATTTCAGCTTGATTGAATGAAGAGTAAGCAGACTTAAAGCTGTGATAGGACCTTTTAAGTCCCTTAACCATTTTGGGACAACCTCTTCTTTATTGGAAAAAAAAGATATTTCAGAGAATTTCTTTGTCTTTTTCTATGGAAACTAAATAGTTATAACTGGACTTTTCTCCTAGGAATTAAACCTTACTAGCAACTGCCTGCATATTAAAAAGCAGTGTCAAAATGATGTGTCTGCTTGGAGGTAGAGTAAGGGAAAAGGCGTGGAGGGACTCCAGAGGTGCTGAACAATGGAGTGTGACGTTAGAGTTGGTTAGCTTTGAAAAAAGCTACTTGCTCTGCGTGATAAAAAAACAGAGACCAAAAGGTAGCCTTCAGATGCTGGTTCATGCAACAATCCATTATACCTTTATTCATCCAACAAATATTTCTTGAGTCCTGAAACGTACCAGGCCCTCTGCTAGACGCTGAGTGAGGAGCATAAGGTGAAACAGCTGCAGTCTCTGGTTTCGTGAAATGGACAGTATGGTGGGGAGGAAAATGTCAGGACACACGTGCACTGGGTAACCTAAGCTTGGTTGTGTTGCAGGAACAAATAACCTCCAAGCCCTTCACTACAATGAAGGTTATTTCTTGCTCATGTTAGGTCCATTGCAGCTCTGTATCCCTCCCTCTCCATTTTAGACCAAGGCTAACAAAACAGCTTCTGTCTGAGAATTTAAATGATCCTCCTTGTCAGAGAGGAGAAGTGTGATGGCCGGCATTTTTTTCTCAGAGCGTATTTCCTGCCCAAAGCAAGTCATGTGGCCAAACTTGATGTCAAAGGTGTGGGGAATTTTAATTCCCCCAGCAGAGAGGGGCCTGGGAGAAAGGACAGCAAATATTTTTGAACAAGTAATATAAATATGTACCAAAACTTATAAAAATTTTATGTTGATAAGTGGTAAGGAAAGCTATGGGGAAAAGAAAGAATAGAGGGCTATGATGGAGAACAACACAGAGTGACATAGACAGTGGTGATGTGCAGCCGTGGAAAGGTTTCCTGAAGTGACACCTCAGCTCAAACCCAAAAGATGAAAAGGAGGCTATTCAGGAGAAGGGCATAACAGAAGAACAGCATGTGCCGAAGTCCTGAGGCAGGGAAGAGCTTGGCATGCTCAGAATGACGGAGAGAGGTGGTACCATGTGGTGGTCAAGGGTGAGGGACTTGGGATTGGACATCCTGGACTTAAACCCTAGCTCAACTCCTTACTAACCGTAACTAACTTACTTCTCTGCGCCTCAGTTTCCTCTTGGGTAACACAGGGATAACACTTTTGACCTCACTGGGTTGTTGTGAGGATTATGTGTGCTTGGCTCAGGATACTTGCTACTAATGGAAAGGAGACCCAGTAGCTGGGATGCGGTGAGCCCAGCAGGAGTAAAAGAAATGAGGCTAAGGGTGGTCTCAGCTGCTAAGACCTTAAACGTTATGGTAGGACTCTGAATCTTAACCCTGAGTATGATGGGTTTTATCCAAGGAAGTAATTTAGGTCAGCTTATATTTTAGAAAAGTCTCCTGTCATATTCTGGGGAGTAAGATATTCTCCATCTAGACAACAATGCACTTTTGAAACAAAATGAAAGATAGACCCTAGAGAGATCCTGAAAAGGGAAGGATGGAAGGAGGAAGCAGAGGGTGGGGAGGGGAAAAGAAATAAATTTCAGACCAGGACAGATAATTGTGAGGGGAGGAGAGATGAGGGGAGAAACTGTCCCCTCCCAGTTGCTGGGAGGGGAGGTACCATTTTAATAAGCATGGGGAGAATACAGAAGGGAGGCCAGGGCTGTTCTTATCCAGGGGTCAGCAGTCAAGCAATGAATGACAGGCCATTGAATGGGCTGAGCGGCAGCCTGGCTCAAAGTGGGGGTCCCCTGACCTCTGGAGCAGTGAGTGTGGGTGGGGCACCACTGCTCTGATGACAGGAGGATGCGAATTGCTTTTTGGAGTAAGGAGAGTCATATGGAAAGTAGCCCAGTCCTTGGGCTTCCTCTAAATTGGCGCCTCCTCACCTTTTATCCTCCCTTGCCTCCTCCACCTGGGAGGCCCAGAGGCTATGGGACACGGGGTGAAGGGTTGGACCAGGCTCCGGGTAGCCTGGTATTGTGCGATGCTTTGGGGGAGATGGCCTCGCTTCATCAGCTGGATGACAAAACACTGTTAATGGTACCAATAAAGAAGTGTGAATGTAATTTTCTCCTCCTGGTTATTCCCTCAGTATTTGGCATCTTATTTAACAGATCAACTGGCCATTCACGACATCCTTTCTGAAGCCAAGTCTTTTAGTGGTGGAAATTTCCTCAAAGGCAGTGTAGCTCAGATCACAGGCTCATCAGTCGGAAATAGGCCATATACATCTGGCGCGCGTCAGAGAGACCACAGGAGAAAGTGATCAAGTTCACTTCAAGTTCTGAAAGCTTTCGGGGAGGGCAGTTAGAGCCTTTGAAGTCCCGATGCTTTGGAGGAAAAAGAAGCTAGGGAGAAAATGTAGAACCTTACTTCTAATGCCACATTAAAATATATATGTATATTGAGTTGCCGGAGATGTAAAGCTGAGAATATATGTGATCAGCATAAAGGCAAAATTCTGGAGCTCTGGAGCGAGCGGGTCTGGCTATGATTTTAGCTACTATTTATTGAAGAATTACTCTGAACCAGGCACTGTTTGGACACTTTGCTGTATTAGTTCCCTTAATTCTCACAGCTAGCATACAAAGTAGGTGTACTGTCACTCCATTGTATAGGTGACATAACTAAAATTCATTCATACACCCAGGATGACACAGTTTTTAAACTTGGGCAATCTGGCTTCAACATCTGATCATGTCACCATCACACTCATGGCCCACCTGGATACAAAATGTCGAAGAGACGCAAGTCAGATCCGGGTATTCACATCTGACTCATGACCTTATACAGCCGCAGACATTTTCAGGAGGGAAAACCAAAAAAGCTCTCATCTTTGCAAAGCAGCACTGAGTAGGGACCGTGCAGGCAGACTTGCCATCCCTGTCCACTTGTGATTTTTTATCATGACCATGTTTTTCCACTGTGATTAAACATTTGGGGCCCTTTTTAAAGAAAGATTAATTTTCTTCTTACACATTTACTAAGCCATAAATAACTGGCGGTTGTTGATTAATTTTCAATAGGAAAAAAACCCCAAACTTGAAAAGATATGCTGATGCATCGTTTCCATGTGTGCTCATTTTTAAACAACTAAGATGGAGATTGCAATTCCCAAAGCAGAGTATTATGGCTTTGAAGTTTCAGGGTTGTCTGTTCATTAATTTCTCAGGGAGCAGGAGAAAGAAGATATTCAAGCATAAGTTCACAAAGCTTTAGGATATTTCCTCCTTTGCTTTTTCTTATATTCTGTATCCAATCCTTTGGCTCCAGCCTTATGGTACAATGACTTTATTTTATTTTTTTTTTAATTTGAGATCATTTGAAGCTAATTTAGGGGCAAATCTAATAAAAAGAATTATATTTGACAGTTCTATGAGTAATAATAAAACACAACGATGCACAGATGACCAAATATCCTGAAAAACAAATCCATCCAGAACAGCTTTCTAAAAATGCCAGGAAAAGCAATATGAAAATGGACTTTGTGAAAACGTATTGCCATGCATGTTGGCAAATCTAATTTCACGCAGGGCACCAGTGAGTCTCTTTCTGCCCACGTCTTCCTTTTACCTTGGAGATCAATCCCCTCCTCCCCACTTGTGATGGACTAGATGGAGACCAGAGCAATTAGCCAGCTTAATTTGACAGTTATTTTAAAAACTGGCTGTTAAATTATGAGACAGTTCTGACTAGGCATGTGGTTACTTCACAAGGGAATTTCCCCCAAGTGTTTATTTGTCTATGTGAATTCCTGCTGTGAAACTAGTTGAGTTGGGCCAGATAATAAGTCAGATTTGTTTTGTGTGAAGAAGACTGCTGCTAGATTTGGATCATCCTAAACCAAACTGTGAGTTAAATGCACAAATTACCACCTAATTGTTCCGATCTGAATACAACTGACAAATGCAGCCCCTTTGTTCCTAATTAGGAAGCCAGATCCTTCGACAGTCCCAAATATTACTATGAATTCTTGAAACTAAACAAAGTGTTTTAAAATTTCTATTCCCTAATCTACATACTCATTCACAGCCACAGATATTTGTTGATTTACAGTGTAAATATTCCTGTAATGTGGAAGACCCAGTTACAGGGTATTCAAGAATGACTAAGATGTCATAGTCATTCCATGACTGGCCTGTTGCTGAGTTCCATGCAGATTCTGTGAAAAGTAAGGAACATACATGTTTTTTGACGTATTGTAGAGAGGGCTGAAGCATTGAAGAGGACTGGTTCTGGATGACCTTTAGATTCTCTTGCAAGCTGGATTTTAAGGTACTTACCATCTGATGGGCAGAGCAGTGGGGGCTCTGGAAATGCTGAGATCTGCACATGGCCCTAGGGACCACCCCCTCCCGCCCCGCACGTGCCAAGAAGTGCCTCCTGAGGCCTCAGCCAAGGTCGGAACCTTTATAGAAACACCCGTTCCCTTCCAAGTGTTCGTTTACTGAAAGCATGATAAAAATCCCTTCTATTTGCACACTGCTCCGGAGTTGGTCAGGCGTTTGTCACACACACCATCTCAAATGATTCTTCTACTCTAACAGGATAGGACAAGTGTCCTTATCCTTCTCTTACAATGAGGAAACTGAGGCTCAGAGACTAAACGAATCCTCTAAGATCTCATAGTGGCAGAGCCAGAATTCCTACAAATAAAGCCTAAGAAACAGGTTAGGGGTGCGGGATTCCAGGAGACAAAGTGGTTCCAGATGTCAGAGTGGTCCTCCTTGACTAGGAAAGCCATCCTCCTATATCAGAATGCCTTTCAGTGGGAGGCAGGTGCTGGCGAGATTAAGGAGAGAGTAGGATGAGAGTAAGGTGGCACTTAGCTGCCACCCCGAATGCCAAATCAACCCTGGTGGTCGAGGGTGAAGAGAAATCCAGGTATTCTCTATCAGGTCGCATACCCTTTGCCTTTCCCCATACCAGGCTGCCCACAGGAGTACATGTCCCAGAGACCATGCTGCCCGCTCCCTTCTCCCAGCTCATGTTCCTGGGCCCATGTGAGTAGCAGGCACCCAGGCAGTACCTAACTGTGTGTGAGTGCCCAGGTAACAGTGCACACCCATCTACCCAGACATCAGATGCTGCTGTTGCCCCAAGGGGAGGGGGAGGAGTAGACAAACCCCCACCCTCCTCCATTTGGGGATGCCTCTCTCTCTGAGTTGCAGTGGCAGCACTCTGAGCTAGAAGGGGAGCCGACTGGCTCCAGCAGCTCATAGGCGAGTGCCCCTACCTCTCTGACAACCATGGGGATAATTCAAAGAGAAAGAGTAAAAACTAACCCCAAGGTAGGGAAAGTGAGGGCGTTTCAGACCTTCATGAGAGGTCTGTGTATTTTCTGCAATGTGACAAACTTCATGTCTCCACCTCACTCACGTGATCCCAGAAGGACCAAGCCCTGCTTCCTGAAGGGGCTTTGCCTGGGAGCTCACACGGGAGCCTCTTCTTTTATCATGTCACAAGATGGCACGCCGCAGTGTGTCCCACTGTATCTTGCAGAAAGCTGATATTCCAATGATGTTATTAAAAAGTGGCACCTTTCGCTGCACTGCGAGAAAATCTTTCCGATGGGGGCAAGGAGACTGCGATACCTTTTCCCCAAGGAGCTTGCTTCAGCCACAGCATTTGATATATGGTGACATCTCCCCACAGCCCGATGCACACATGCACACACACACACCACAAACACATGTCCTAGCTGAGATGGATAAGGAAGTTGAGGGACTTGTTCAAGGTCACACAGAGGGATAAAGAGGTCAAGTCATTCACATGGGGACATAAAGCACTCAGCCCAGTGCTTTTTGGCTCTTGGTCCTTCTCCCTGACCTCTGCTCATCCACCACCTCACCTCCTTTTCAGCTGAATAAATGTGTAATGCACACAAGAAATGCCATTGTAATTCAGTGTATCACTTATGAACAGCGGCTTTTAGCTAACAAGAATGCTGTTAACTTGTAGTCCCTATGGGGATTTCCCAATTCAGGATAGTGTGTTTTTATTTTTGCTTTCTTGGAACTCAAATCCATGCCCAGCTCAGCTTAATGCCCAGGTCTGCGTGCCAAGAAGAGCCTTGTCTGAAGGAGCAAGAATCCCTCATTTAGCCCAACGACCCTCCTGGCTGCCACTGACCCCCGCAACCTCAAGGTGGTTGCTCAGCTGCTCCGAGGGAGGCTCAGTTACTTGGAAAGCAGAATGAAAATGATAAAGCCTTACCTGCCAACTTCACAAGGATATTTTGAGAAACAAATAAAATTATGAATTTTAAAAGTTTTGAAATGACTAGGAGAAAGAGGGACTTTTTCTGTCGTGTGTGTGTGTGTGTGTGTGTGTTAGTCACTCAGTCGTGTCTGACTCTTTGTGACCCCATGGACTGTAACCCACCAGGCTCCTCTGTCTGTGGAATTTTCCAGGCAAGAATGCAGGAGTGAGTTGCCATTCCTTTCTCCAGGGGATCTTCCCAACCCAGGGATCGAACCCAAGTCTCCTGAATTGTGAAGGGATTATGAAATAGCAGAAAGCTGGCAGGCTGGGAGTCAGGCAATGCTGGGTTCAAATTTGGCTCCAATTGTGTGCTCTTGGGAATTCTCTTTTCTTTCTGTGTGTGATATGGGAGTTGTGGGGAGAATTAAATGGGAGTCTGCTGAATGCTTCTAACAGAGCCACTGGTTTGAGAATGGTGGTGATGGGGTATTGGTTCCTTGCTTCTCTGTACCCTCTGCCCATGCATGCATGCCTCACAGACTCTGGGTGCTCTAGTGAGTTTCTAGACTTATTAGTGCAATTGTGCAGTAGTTGGAGCATTCTTAGGCATTGCCCTTCTTTGGGACTGGAATGAAAACTGACCTTTTTCAGTCCTGTGGCCACTGCTGAGTTTTCAACATTTGCTGGCATATTGAGTACAGCACTTTCGCAGCATCATCTGCTAGGATTTGAAATAGCTCAGCTGGAATTCTATCACTTCCACTAGCTTTGTTGGTAGTGATGCTTCCTAAGGCCCACTTGACTTCACATTCTAGGATGTCTGACTCTAGGTGAATGATCACACCATTGTGGTTATCTTGGTCATTAAGATATTTTTATATAGTTCTTCTGTATATTCTTGGCACCTCTTCTTAACATCTTCTGCTTCTGTTAAGTCCATACCGTTTCTGCCCTTTATTGTGCCCATCTTTGCACTAAATGTTCCCTTGGTATCTCTAACTTCCTTGAAGAGATCTCTAGTCTTTCACAGTCTATTGTTTTTTATTTCTCTGCATATGCTACTGGAGAAGCGTGGAGGAATAGCTCTAGGAGGAATGAAAAGGCTGAGCCAAAGCAGAAGCAATGCCCAGTTGTGGGTATGTCTAGTGGTGAAAGTAAAGTCCAATACTATAAGAACAGCATTGTATAGGAACCTGGAATGTTAAGTCCATGAACCAAGGCAAATTGGAAGTGGTCATACAGGAGATGACAAGAGTGAATATCAACATTTTAGGAATCAGTGAACTAAAATGGACCAGAATGGGTGAATTTAATTAAGATGACCATTATATCTACTACTGTGGGCAAGAATCCCTTAGAAGAAATGGAGTAGACCTCATAGTCCACAGAAGAGTCTGAAATGCGGTACTTGGGTGCAATCTCAAAAACAACAGAATGATCTCGGTTCATTCCCAAGGCAAACCATTCAATATCACAGTAATCCAAGTTTATGCCCCAGCCACTAATGCAAAAAAAAGCTGAAGTTGACCAGTTCTATGAAGACCCACAAGACCTTCTAGAACTAACATCAAACAAAGATGTCCTTTTCATCATAGGGAACTGGAATGCAAAAGAAGTCAAGAGATACGTGGAGTAATAGGAAAGTCTGGCCTTGAAGTACAAAATGATGCAGGGCAAAGGCTAACAGAGTTTTGCCAAGAGAATGCACTGGTCATAGCAAATACCCTCTTCCAACAACACAAGAGATGATATCACATGGACGTCACCAGATGGTCAATACCGAAATCAGATTGATTACATTATTTGCAGCCGAAGATGGAAAAACTCTATACAGTCAGCAAAAACAAGACCAGGAACTGACTGTGGCTCAGATCATGAACTCCTTATTGTAAAATTTAGACTTAATTGAAGAAAGTGGGGAAAACCACTAGGCCACTCAGGTATGACCTAAATCAAATCCCTTATGATTATACAGTGGAAGTGACAAATAGATTCATAGAATTAGATCTGATAGAGTGCCTGAAGAACTAAGGACAGAGGGTCATAACATTGTACAAGAGGCAGTGATCATAAGTAAGTGAAAGTGAAGTCCTCAGTCGTGTCCGACTCTTTGCAACCCCATGGACGGCTTCTCTGTCCATGGGATTTTCCAGGCAATAGTACTGGAGTGGATTGCCATTTCCTTCTCCAGTGGATCTTCCCAACCCAGGGATCGAACCTGGGTTTCCCACATTGTAGACAGACGCTTTGCCATCTGAGCCACCAGGGAAGTCCGTGATCATAACTATCCCCAAGAAAAAGAAATGCAAAAAGGCAAAATGGTTGTCTGAGGAGGACTTACAAAGAGCTGAGAAAAGAAGAGAAGTGAAAGCAAGGAGAAAAGGAAGGATATACCCTGAATATCTCTGATATACTCTGCATCTGAGTGCAGAGTTCCAAAGAATAGCGAGCAGAGGTAAGAAGGGTTAATACTGGCCAAAAATTCACATACTCAAAAGAGTGTTTGGCAATGCAGGAAGAGAGCTGTGCCAGTAAATGATAGTGCTACCAGCAATGATGATGGTGGTCATTTTAAACCCTGAGGGTATATTATGTCCTAGGAATCATGCTAAGAGATTTACATAAAGATCTCATTTAATTAGCAGATCCCATTGAGGTACTATTATCCTCTGCAGCTGAGGAAACTGACATGTAGTGAAGTGAAGTTTGTTTAAAATCACCCAGCTGGTAAGCAGAGAAGCCAAGGTTTAAAATCTAAGCCAGCTCCTGTGCTCTCCCTGGGGATCTTCTTTCACTAAAATTTGTGTGCATGCATGCTAACTCGCTTTAGTCACGTCCGACTCTTTGCAACCCCATGGACTATAGCCCGCCAGACTCCTCTGTCTGTGGGATTTTCCATGCAAGAATACTGGAATGGGTTTCTATGCCCTCCTCCAGGGGATCTTCCTGACCCAGGGATTGAATCTGCATCTCTTATGCCACTAAAATTTACTGCCCGTGATGTCCCTTCAACACACTAGACTTTCTTTCCTTTTTTGATTCCTGGTTCACTTGACTAAACTACAGCTTGTGCTTTATTGCCTGCAAAGAAAAATGGAGAGGAGAGGACCTTTTTTAACTGTCAGTTTGATTCACGAGTATTTGGCTGAACTACTTTTTGGTCATGTAGTCAATTACGAATTTGACAGAAATGTCCAAATTGTCACAGTTTTAATTGCGTTGGCAAAGACAGTGTGATGATTCAGAAAAGGGTTGTCATGGTCAGGAAGAAATGGGAATGGGGACTCAAAAAAAAAAAAAAACTCATGCTTTTTAATGTTACCTTTTCAGAAATCTCCCCTGACTTTCTATATAAAATAGTACCTGCCTCCCTCACGGTTGGTCCCCTACCCTGTCTTAATTTTCTTCATCACGCCTATCACCACCCATGGGAAGTTACACTGTTTGCTTTGTGTGCTGTTGTTTCCCTTGAGAAGATGGGCTCCCTTGGATCAGGAGCTCAGTTCTGTTTGCTGCTCCATCCCTAATGTCTAGAACAGTGTCTGGCATATAGGAGATGCTCAGTAACTGCTTATTGAATTAATATACTGAATTGTTTTGAAGAAACATATAAACACCTAGGGTAATTCATCTCTTTATGGATTGAACTGTGAAATAATTGAGACAAAGTTTCTTTGTGCTCTTTGTATTTCCTGGGTGCCTGATGAACTAGGGTTTCTTTTTGCATAACCTTCAAAACCAACTTCACTCCGAGTTTCCTCAAACTCTGGTTTGTCTCAACTTGTGCAGTTCCCCATGATACCCACAATCTGACATTTAGATTATTTCTTGCAAATAATTTGAAGCAGCATCACACATCATGGGGTGACATGACTTCCCCCAGAGTAGCTGAAATGTGGGAGATACAGGCAGAAAATGCTCATTTGATCAGCTACACGTTCCCTACTCCTTGAGATGTCTTATCACGTGCCCTGGAACTAGTCAAAGGTTTACTTCTCACTTGTTGGCAGAGGGCCAGCTGAAGACAGGACTGGTATTCACACATTCCTCCAATGGAAGACACTGCTTTAGGTTAAGTTAAGGGTTATACATGCTTTGCCTGAGGAGCTGAAAATAAGAATTTTCCTGCCCAAAGTGACATCTCCCCATAAATGAACTGGTGATGTTAATCTGAAGGCTCACTAATGAGATCCAAACATAAAATAACTGTAGCTTCTCTACTGGTTACTGTTGCAAAACCACTTGGATCTAATTATAGAGTCTTATTAAAACAACTTGAAAATCTTAGAAACCTAACTGGTCAGATAGTCAATTAAATAGGAAGATACAATGGAATATGTAATGCGCTTTTTCCCCCCAAAGTTGAATGAATCCCACATTCCTATGCTTTGGTCACTATAGACAACAGCTCTTCTAAAATCCAGTTTGTGCCTCTTCAGATCTAATGGTAAATAGAGGATAGTTTTCTCCAAAATACAAGAAAAAAAAAACATTAGAACATCACTTTTCTATATTTCTCCCATCATTATCTTCTCTTTTCTCTCCCAACACTGGATATTTTTTAATTGAAACTGAAACAAATCATGAGACTGTAGTATTTCTAGAATGAATAGACCCTTTTGGATTAACAATTTTTCCATCATCCCACCTAAAATTTCTTAACTTGGCAAGCAGGCATACCAGTACAAAAGAGAAAGGCTCATGTCTTGGCCTGGATCAAAACCTCTAAACTGAGAAAATAGGCAATTTTGTCTTAGATCAATCAATCAGTAACTACTTTCACAGAGTCCAATACCAAGCTAGGTGCTGCTGAAGACCCAGAGGAGGTATGAGGCAGGGGCTCTGATTTTCGTCCATTCCAGTGACTAGTAGTCACCTTTCCTGAGCTAAGCTGGATGCTACTAACAAGACTATTAGTTAAAAGCTCCTGGAACTGAAGAACTGTGACCCAAAAGAGACTTAAAATAACAAGGACACACACACACAAATGAAAAGAAGTTCTTGCAAATTGTAATTCATGGTTGCCTGGTACTTCCTTTAAAATACCCATAAGCAAAAAACCTTCAAGCCTCGGTGAGGTTGTATGGTTTTCCACTTCCCCGTCAGCTTGGATAGTCAGGGATCCCGCAGAGGCTAGCAGGAGGGGTAGCCACAGAAATAAACAGAAGCCTTTCCTATCATGTAGCAAGTAAGTGTTGCCTCTCTTGAGTATCCCAGGTAACTGGGGCAGCCCCCTGACAATGGATGAAATGATATCGCATCCAGTCAGAGAACAACCCAGCAGAAACAGCGAGATGACACATAGACCCATAATCTCAGCTTCTAATATGAAGCAACAATACGCAAGCACACTGTACTTCTGCAGCCACTCTAGAGAAAGAAAGAGAGTGAGATGTGTGAGAAAGCCACAGTTACATTACTATTAGCCCCTACAGTGTGCTTCCATCCTATCTGGATGAAGACTGTATATACACATATACACACTCACATAGATACACAGACATGCGTAGGGGTAGAGACTGTCACAGCTAAATTTTTTACTAGTGTAATGAGGAAAGAGACCAACAGAAGGAGCTCCCTGGGCTCATTTCTCAGCCAGCAGCCGCTTCAATGTTCCCACTAGGAGAGTGAGAAGGGGTGAGAGCAAAATATGATAAATAATGACTGGCTCTGCTGGTCAGGAGAAATTATCACTATGCTTGAGGGAGCTAAGCATATGTTCATCTAGGAAACGTACTAGGGGTGCTGGCTGAGGAAAGGGAGGAAAGAAAACCCAGAATGGTTTGGACATATCTCTAGGACATATTCATCTAAATTAAAAGAAAAATTTTAAAGCACAAATTAGAAATGAGTAAATCTAAAAGTTGCCAAACATCTTAGTTCCCCCCAATTTTTTTTTTTAACCAAATAGCTACAATAACAAATTTTACCTTATTGACTGGACTGCAGTCAGAGATATAAAAACATGATTTTGAATTTCAAGATTGTTTTATTGATACTTTGATGCTTTACAAAACATTAATCTGGTTAAATCCAACAGCTGTGTATTGAACATCTATACACAAAACTGTAAAGTAAAAGATACTGTAAAGTAAAGGATGTGATTCTTGCTTTACACAAAATTGTGTAACAGGATATTGTAAAGTAAAGGATATGATTTTTGCTTTAGACAAAATTGTAAAGAAATTGTAAAGTAAAGGATATGATTTGTGCTTTCAAGAAGGGAATATGCTTACTAAACCCCATTGCTTTCTCTTGGGACATGATCCAACATACTATTGATATTTAAATCTATATTCCTCATTCTCACTTTATTTATTTATTTATTTTTTAATTTTAAAATCTTTAATTCTTACATGTGTTCCCAAACATGAACCCCCCTCCCACCTCCCTCCCCATAACATCTCTGTGGGTCATCCCCATGCAAGTTCCCCCAAATTTAAATTGCTTTTTACCTTGTGGCTTTATATGGCTTGGGAGAGGGTGGGGTAGAGCAAGCTATTTCACATTTCCTATAGGCATCTGCTCCAACACAGTATGTTTAGGTGTATATTTGCTTCTATGTCTTAGCACAGCAAAAGACCAAGATTCCTTATTCTGTGCTCACCTACAGAGATCTTTTCTGTGTAGCAGGAAAATAGGACCTAGACAATTCAGGGGAATGCAAAGGAAAAATATTACCAAAGCTCAGAAAAGTTGGTTTTGCCCATGTTTCAGGGCTAAAATGTACTTTGATGTGTCACAAGCAAATAAGTCGGCATCAAGCCAGGGTGGGCTTAAATGTTTATAGGACAGAGAATGGGTAGGCATTATTTATCTTATATGACTTTCCTAGGGAACATATCTATCAGTGGAAGAGTTTTGTTTTGTTTTGTTTAAACCTAGTTGATAGTCTGTGCCCAGTGTGTGACCATGTGTCTTGTATATAAAAAGACTCTGACAGACCAGTAATATATTCTTCAGGAGCCAGAGGACTAATAGGATCTGGGTTTTCATTCCTGCCTGAAACAACTAAAACAAACAAGAGAAACAAAACAATACAAGAAAAGTATATAAGACAACAAAGTTTTGGACACCAAGCAATGAAGGTAGGAAACAAATGAGGTGAGCCCTATGACTGACCCAGACTAGAATGTGGAAGGGTTTCCAGGCTACAGTGCATGGGGAGGGCTGTATCTCAGATGGAGCTTGCTGGTCTCCTTGAGATGGAGATACAAAGCTGGAAGTCCAGGGAGGTCAAGGCAGCTAACTGCTTGCAGGACATAGTACCAGAGAAGAGAGCTGTGCAGAGAGAAAGCCCAGGAGATCTTAGGCACTCTCTCTTGAGTCTTCAGATGCATATGTGTCAGGAAACTGCCAAGAAAAAGACAATAAAAACTACTAGAAGATATACCACATGTAGTTCATACAAGTGAAGGAATAGTGCCTGTCATGAGCAACCAGAAAGGAAAGCCTCATAATTTGGGGCACTGGATAGAATAATTGGAAGAGCTTTGATTCAGTAGTGGGGAAAAAAATTAACCACAGGCTGGTCCCCACCCCCTCCCTGACAACAGCACTTAAAAGTGAGACATGAAAGGATCAAAATGTCTCCAAGTGACTTAACCACATTCTACAAAAAGTTCAAGAGATTTATAGGAATACAAAATATCCAGAACCCAACAAGATACAATTCACAATGTCTGACATCCCATCAAAACATACAAAAAAGTCTCATATCAAACTTCCAGTGATTAAAAATGATACCATGGCTAACATGAAACATATACTTGTTGGGATTAGCAATGGATTAGACACTGCATAAAATTAAGGGACTTGAAGGCACATCAATAGAAACTGTCCAAAATGAAATAGTGAGAAAAGAGACTAAAATGTATAAACAGAGCATCAGTGAACTGCAGTACCAGTCCCATTTTATTTGTGTCTCTACAGGACAAGAAGAGAAGAGGGATACAAATGAAAGAGATTGATGACAAATTCCAAATCTAATAAAAACTATAAAGCCACAGTTCCAAGAAGCCCACTGAATCCCAAGCACAAGACACATTAAAAAACCAAATGAAGGTACATCATAGTCAAACTGCTTAAAAGAAATGACAAAGAGAAAAGCCTTAAAAACAATCAAAGAAAAAAGAAAATATATATGGAGGGACAGAGATAACAATGAGTAGGGTGAAAAGCCCTTGAAGAGCTCTTTTGTGTCTCATAAAAAGTTCTGCCAACAACTTTTTCTGAATTTATTAATTTCATATTTCTAATGTTGTTCTCTACTAGGTAGACTACAGTTGAGTGAATTATATATATTTTCATCATATAATGAAATTATGTATATATTTTGAATGAAATATATAATGAAGTATATATTTATAATATAAGTATATAATGAAAATACCTCCAGGCCTAAGTCTTCATGCTATAAATGCATGACCCGGGCCCGATCAATGCCAGTTTCCTGGGTCACATACATGGCATTCTCAGGATCAAGATTTACCTTTATTTAAAGCCATTCAGTTACCGATGTGTTCAACTCTCCCTGTTGTGTCATCAAGAAGAACAAACAGCAGTTTTTTAGAACACAGACATTGCCTCACCTCCAACAGAAGAAATGGAATAAAAAGTGATGAGTCAGGACTAGCAGAGCCTATACTTAGCATCACCAGGCAAAAGTTCCACTCAGTAAAAATGACTGCGCAGAATTTCACCAATATGGAACAACCTTACTTAAAATAATGACTGTGACATATGCTTGAAGTTCTTTTTTGGGAGCAAAAAGAGGGGAGCTGAGGTAGAATGGAAGGCAGGAGCCCCTCCCTACCCCAAGGCACATATCACACAAATTAAAATATGGTCAGAGAGTAATCAAGGTACCCAAATCAAAAGTCAAAGGGAAAGTATTTGAAATAGAAAGGTTAATTTGTGATGGAGGTGATTTTTACATGGGCATAGCTACATGACCATTCTTCCAAGTAATCAGTACCAATGATTTATTACAAAACAATGACTAATGAGTCACCAGGACAATGCAGAGAAGGTACCATTGTACTTCTGTTAATGTGACATACTTTTGTATAGTGCCTTAGTAAACCTCTTTATAAATATTTATTAAGTATGCACCCTATGGCATGAACTCGGGATTGAAGAGTGATTGAACACCAGCTCTTGCGTCATGGAATTTCTGATCTAGGGAGGGAGACAGAGCAGTAAATAATTAAGGAGATCAAATCAGTCCATCCTAAAGGAAATCAATCCTGAATATTCATTGGAAGAACTGATGCTGAAGCTGAAGCTCCAATACTTTGGCCACCTGATGCAAAAAGCTGACTCATTAGAAAAGACACTGATGCTGGGAAAGATTGAAGGCAGGAGGAGAAGGGGATGACAGAGGAGGAGATGGTTGGATGGCATTACTGACTCAGTGGGTTTCCCTGATAGCTCAGTTGGTAAAGAATCCACCTGCAATGCAGGAGACCCTGGTTTGATTCCTGGGTCGGGAAGATCCTCTTGAGAAGGGATAGGCTACCCACTCCAGTATTCTGGCCTGGATTCACAAACAGTCAGACATGACTGAGAGACTTTCATGTTCTTTTCTTTCACCAACTCAATGGACATGAGTTTGAGCAAACTCCAGGAAATAGTCAAGGACAGGGAAGCCTGGCATGCAGCAGTCCACAGGGTCGCAAAGAGTTGGAGACGACTGAGCAACTGAACAATACAACAAATCTTTGCTAAAGTAACAAGAACAAAGGCAGTAGTACAGAGCAAGGCAGTCTTTTCAACAAATGGTGCTGGAACAACTGGACATCCATATGCCAGGGGAAAAAAAAAAAAGAATATAGACGCAGATCTCGTAGTTTTCACAAAAACTGACTTAAATGGATAACAGACCTAAATATGAAATGCAAAGCTATAAAAACTCCCAGAAGATAACATAGAAGAAAACCTAGATGAACTTGAGTATGATAATGCCAGTCTATTAAAACATCAGACACAATCCATAAAAAAATAATAAGCTGGATTTCACTAAGTTAAAAAACTCTGCTTTGCAAAAGGCAATGTCAAGAGAATTAGAAGACAAGCCACAGTCTGAGAAAAAATATTTGCAAATGATATATCTGAAAAAGAATTGATATTTAAAATATATGAAAACCCCTTAAAACTCAGTAGTAAGGCAATAACAACCCAATTAAAAAGTAGGCAAACATATATATATGTATATATATAATATATTCTTCGTGTTTATTTAAGTAAGCATATGAGAAGATGTTCAACCTCATATGCCATAGGGAATTGTAAATTAAAACAATAATGAGATACCATATACATATATTAATATGGAAAAAACCCAGAACACTGAAAATACCAAATTCTGATGAGGATGTGGAACAATGGGAAGTCTCATTATTGCTGATGGAAGTGCAAAATGTTATAGTCACTTTGGAAGACAGTTTGGTCGTTTCTCACAAATCTAAACATACTTTCACTATATAATTTAACAAGCACGCTCCTTCATATTTATTCAAGTGATTTGAAAACTTACGTTCATAAAGAACCCTGGATACACCTATTTATAGAAACTATATTTACAACTGCAAAAACTGAAAGCAATCAAGATGATCTTCAGTAGGTGGATCAATAAATAAACCGGTTCATCAAAACAAAAAAATATTATTCAGCACTAAAAAGAAATGAGCTATCTAACCATGAAAAGACAACTCGAATGCATATTATTAAGTAAAAGAAATCAATCTGTAAAGGTTGCATACTATATGATTCCAACTATATGACATTCTGAAAAAGGTAAAACTATGAGGATGATAAGATTAGTGTTAGCCAGAAGCTAGGGGGAGGGAGAGATAAATAAACAGAGCAAGGTTTTTTTAAAGCATTGAAACTATTCTATATGATAGTGTAATACTGCATACATGTCATAATATTGATCAGTTCAGTTCAGTCGCTCAGTCGTGTCCGACTCTTTGTGACCCCATGAATCACAGCACGCCAGGCCTCCCTGTCCATCACCAGCTCCCAGAGTTCACTCAGACTCACGTCCATCGAGTCAGTGATGCCACCTAGCCATCTTATCCTCTGTCGTCCCCTTCTCCTCTTGCCCCCAATCCCTCCCAGCATCAGAGTCTTTTTCAGTGAGTCAACTCTTCGCATGAGGTGGCCAAAGTATTGGAGTTTCAGCTTTAGCATCATTCCTTGCAAAGAAATCCCAGGGCTGATCTCCTTCAGAATGGATTGGTTGGATCTCCTTGCAGTCCAAGGAACTCTCAAGAGTCTTCTCCAACACCACAGTTCAAAAGCATCAATTCTTCGGTGCTCAGCCTTCTTCACAATCCAACTCTCACATCCATACATGACCACAGGAAAAACCATAGCCTTGACTAGACGGACCTTAGTCGGCAAAGTAATGTCTCTGCTTTTGAATATGCTATCTAGGTTGGTCATAACTTTTCTTCCAAGGAGTAAGTGTCTTTTAATTTCATGGCTGCAGTCACCATCTGCAGTGATTTTGGAGCCCCCAAAATAAAGTCTGACACTGTTTCCACTGTTTCCCCATTAATCATTAGAGAAAAGCAAATCAAAACTATGAGATGCCAACTCACACCGATTAAGATAACTATTATCCTAAACAGAAGAAAATGGAAAAAAACAGAAAATAAGAAGTACTGGCAAGGATATGGAGAAATTGAAACCCTTGTGCACTGTTGGGGAGAATACAGAATGGTGCAGCTATAAAAAATAGTGTGGTGGTTCCTCAAGAAATAAAAAATAGAATTACTGTATGATTCAGCAATTCCAATTCTGGGTATCTACCTTAAAGATTGAGATCAGGATTTCAAAGACATATTTAACAGCATTGTTCACAATAGCTAAAATCCCAATTATGCAGCGTGGGTTTACTGGTGCATCAGCCTCCTTTTGCTGCTGTAACAAATTACCATAAACTCAATGGCTTAAGGCAGTGCAAATTTATTCTCTTATTCTGGAAGTCAAAAGTCTGAAATGTCTTATGGGTCTTAGATCAAGGTGTCAGCAGGGCTGGTTCCTTTGGTGCCACAGAATATGGCAAAAGCCAGCGAAAGCTGGAAAAGGCAAGGAGTGGATTCTCTTTTAGAACCTCTGGACAGAAGGAGCATAGTCCTGCTGACATCCTGATTCCAACTCAATGATATTGATTTTGGACTTCTGACCTCCAGAACTATGATAGAATACATCTCTGTTGTTTTAAGCCACAGTTTGTGGTTGTTATAGCAGCCACCATAACTAACATAGTTTCTAAGTGGAATGAATTCAGATATGTAATTTTGATGTGTGGGCCGTAGCACCTTTGAGTGTGGTCTCTAAACTGTCGTGCTGGCATCACTGGAGAGATTATTAGAAATGTTGCAGCTCAGATCCCATTCCCAGACCTAGTGAATCGAACTCAGCATTTGAGCAAGAATCCCAGATGTGTCAGAGTTGAGCCGTGAGTCCTAGAGACAGAGGACCAGACAAGAGAACCCGGAGAATCTGGAAGCCCATGGAGGGCCGCTCAACCCTTGGAGCATGTCCCAGCACAGACCCTTGTATGGAAGAAATGTTCTATTTTGTCTAGGTAATTTTTAATTTGGACTACTGAAATAGATGAACAAATATCCTAACAAACATGCCATCTATATGCCAGGAAAAGTACAAATAATTTGAACACATATGAACTATCAAATGTATGTTTATAAGGCAGGCAAGTCTTCCATTTCACACACACATGGAAAGGCATTACTCATCATAAAACGTTTCTGCTGTTTAACCATAACTGTGATACGGATGTTCACAAGAGCTCTACTGATTGTTACCTTGGGGAATCATGGCTTTACATGATTTTCGGGCTTTACTGTAAGCTAACCACAGAAACCACATCTTCAGTCACATAGCCGCTGGAGGCTTTTCATTCCATGTACAAATTAATAGGCCACTTAGATTTGGAGCCAACATTTTGAAACATTTTACGCATTTGGGTTGAATTACTTAAGGGAAAAAGGGCTGTCTATGGGCTTAGCAATGCTACCTTTGTTGTAGAGCAGGTGTTCATTTACATGTGGGTTTGTTTGTGGACTCTTATTTCATTAGTCTATTTTGAGTCATTACCAAACTGTCTCCATACTGTAATTTTGTCTTGATACCCTGCAGTTTAAATCCTGCAACTTTTCCCTTCTTTTTCAACATTATCCTGGTCAGGAGTTGGTAAACTATGACCAGTAGAACCAACAACCATTTTGGTAAATAAAGCATTATTGGAAAGCAACTATTCTCTCTCAATTTCATATTGTTTATGGCTGCTTTCTGACTACAATGGCAGGATCGGATAGTTGCAATAGGGATAGCCTGGGCCACAAACCCTAACATAATTGCTATCTGTCCCTTTACCAAAAATATTTACTGACCTCTGGTCTTGGTAATTCTTGTTCTTTTGCATTTCCATATAAATTTTAGAGTTAGTTTTTCTCTTTAAGATGTATTTATTTATTTATGGCCTCGCCGGGTCTTTGTTGAGGCTTGCATGCCTTCTCCAACGGTGGGAAGCAGGGGCTACTTTCTAGTTGTGGTGTGTAGGCTTCCTATTGCCGTGGTTTCTCTTGTTGCAGAGCACGGGCTCTAGCTGTGCAGGCTTCAGTAGTTCTGGTGCATGGGCTCAGCAGTCACTGCTCACAGGCTCCGAAGTGCTGGCTCAGTAGTTGTGGCGCACGGGCTTAGTTGTCCCATGGCATGTGGGATCTTCCAGGACCAGGGATCAAACCTATGTCCCCTGCATTGGTAGACAAATTCTTTACAAGTGAGCCACCAGAAAAGCCCCAGTTAGCTTTTCAAGGTATAGAAAAATAACTACAGAGATATCATGTGGGATTACATTGAATTTGTAAGTCAATTTTGGGAAATTTGACATATTGCATTAATGACTATTACAGTCCACGAATATGATACAACCCTCCTTTTTAAAATAATTTTCTTTAATTACTCTCATCAACAAGTTTTATCTTTCTTTAACAGACTCAGCAAATCTTTTGTTGGAGTCTTTTCCTTGGTATTTAAATTCTTTGTATTTTTAAATGTTCATTTTCTAATATTTTGTTGCTTATACATAGAAAAACAGTTGCTTTCTGTATAAATGGGCTTCCTAACGGAGAAGGCAATGGCACCCCATTCCAGTACTCTTGCCTGGGAAATCCCATGGACGGAGGAGCCTGGTAGGCTACAGTCCATGGGGTCGCTAAGAGTCGGACATGACTGAGCGACTTCACTTTCACTTTTCACTTTCATGCATCAGAGAAGGAAATGGCAACCCACTCCAGTGTTCTTGCCTGGAGAATCCCAGGGACAGAGGAGCCTGGTGGGCTGCCATCTATGGGGTCGCACAGAGTCGGACACGACTGATGCGACTTAGCAGCAGCAGCAGCAGCTGGCTCAGTGGTTAAGAATCCACCAGCCAGTGCAGGAGATACAAGAGATGTGGGTTCAATCCCTGGGTCAGGAAGATCCTCTGGAGGAGAAAATGGCAACCCATTCCAATATTCTTCCCTGGAAAATCCCATGGACAGAGGAGTTTGGTGGGTTACAGTCCATGAGGTTGCAAAGAGTCAGACACAACTGAGTGAGCACATCTGTATATATTAACAGATTTGTCTGATGAACATTTTTATCTAAACAGATTTTGACTTTACCAACTGATTTTTATGCATTTGTTGAGATGATCTCATGTTTTTTTCTTTTTAGTAAGCTAACACAATTAATACATTAGTGCAATTTTCAAACCTCATTTCAATCTTTCATTCCTAGAATAAATTCCACTTAGTCATGATATATCACTGAAACTGTGTACAGGCCCTTGTCTTTTGAAGTAAAATGCAGCCTCAAGACTTAATGGTTGGGAAACTGAAGATACAGAAACAAAGAGTCGCTGTTGGGCTGGAAAACTGGTGTCAATTTAGACGGTAAGTCTGCCACACAGCAGAATTACCAAACTCTCACTTCCCTGAAAGATACAGATAAAGGCCTGACACACATTCTAGGTTGTTTTTACAGGAAGTGGACTCCCTCCAGATGAAAACTGCTAACCACAAGAACGTAGACCCTAGACTGGTTGAAACCAGAAAAATTGATGATGCTTGAAACTTTACTATGATGCCAGTGAATCCAAGAAGTGTCCATGAGCTGATCATGCCCTGCTGCCTGAACGCTATAAAACTCCTCACTACCCACTCCAGGGTGGATTACACAGTCTTGAGGGCATTAGCCCACCATGGTCCCCTTTGCCTGGCAAAGCAATAAAAGCTACTCTTTTGTACTTCACCCAAAACTCTATCTACCCAGCATCGGTGAAGAGAGGCTGAGTTTCAGCAACATCACCTCTGCATGTGCGGGTGGATTTTATATGCTAACAGTTTGGTTTTTTGCTTCTATGTTCTTAGAGATATTATTCCATTTTTTTTCTTCTGATGTCTGTCAGATTTTGCTTTCAGGATTATGCTAGCTCATGAAATAAACTGGAAAGTGTTCTTTAATTTTTTGCTTTTTGGAAGAGTTTTTGTAAAATTGATTTATTTTTATGCCTTAAATATTTGGGCAAAGTCACAGATGAAGTCATCTGGGCCTGGAATTTTCTTTGTGTGATGGTTTTAAATTATTAAGTCAGCTTCTTCGACATATTTAGGACTATTCAGACTTTCTGTTTCTATTAATAATTGTGAGTGTTTTGGTAAATTGTGTTATTAGAAAATTTTATTCCTTTCATTTACACTTGCAAATGTATTCCCTTAAAGTTATCCAAATATCCTTTTATTCTCTTCCTAATATCTATAGAATTTGTGCTATTATCTACTTTTTTATCCATGATTTTGGTAACCTATGCTTTCTTATTTTCTTGAACAGGTTTCCCAGGTGCTTATAATTTTATTAGTCTTTGCAAAGAACCAACTTTTAGTTTCATGAATCCTCCCCCATTGAATATTTCTTTTTCTATTTCATTATAATGGTTTAATTTTCATCATTTAATTTTCTGCCTTTTTCCAATTCCTTGAGCTAGATTCTTGAATCATATATATTCACCTAGGCATGGTTTTACCTGTGTCCAACACAATTTGATATGCTACATTTTTACTATCCACTTAATACTGTTTGCTAATTGTGATTTCTTCCTTGGGTTGGATCCTCAGGTTATTAAAATGAGTTAGTTTTCTGTACTTTCCAAATTTGGGGAATTTATTAAACATCCATATGTTAGTGATTTCAAGTTAACTCTACTTTAGTGAGAGAACATACTCTAAGTGATATTAACCCACTGAAGTTTATGAAACTTGCCATATAGACTGTGCTGTGCTGTGCTTAGTCGCTGAGTCGTGTCCGGCTCTTTGCGACCCCATGGCCTGTAGCCCGCCAGGCTCCTCTGTCCATGGGGATTCTCCAGGCAAGAATACTGGAGTGGGTTGCCATGTCCTCCTCCAGGGGGATCTTTGCAACTCAGGGATCAAACCCAGACCTCCCATATTGCAGGTGAATTCTTTACCATCTGATCCACCAGGAAAGCCCAAGAATACTGGAGTGGGTAGCCTATCCCTTCTCCAAGGGATCTTCCTGACCCAGGAATTGAACCAGGGTCTCCTGAACTGCAGGCAGAATCTTTACCAGCTGAGCTACCGGGGAAGCCCCTTTTATAGACTAAAAAAATAGTAAATTTTGGTTAATATCACATGTCTACTAGAAAAGAATATGTATTTCTCAGTTCTGGGTCAATTCATGCATTTATTTTAAAAAGAAATTTCCCAGTAGATATTTAAGTTTACAACCCCTGCTACAGTGGAATTGGAAACCATACATTTTCAAGTCTCTTCTTCTTACCTCAAAAGATATGTTTTATTTTTCCTTTTAAAAGCAGAGAGGCAGAAATAGATGGAAATAGGGAGGGGGATAATACTGAATCTGAGGTTTGAAAGTCAGAACACATTTACTTTATACTTAAAAGATATTAGGGGTTTATAGTTGGAAAGTTTGTATCTAAAGGAAGAGTTTCAAACCTACTACAATGTTTGGTCAAGATTTTTCAAGCTCTATTTACTGAGCAGATAAAATTCTTAACACAGAATGCTTGAATCTTAAGATGCTACAGAAGGAAGGAATTTAGAGGTCATCCAGTTTGAATTCCTTGTTTTATGTATGAATAAACTGGACCCTAGAAAGAGTAAGTGATTTGTTGCTCATCCGTCAGCTAGCAGTATGACACTATAGATAAAAGCTATGGACAAGAGTCACACAGAACTAGAATTTAATCATGGCCCTGAAACTCAATACTTCTGAGACCATGGAAAATTGGCATTCCTTTTTGGAGTGCCAGAATTCTCATTTGTAAAACTGGAAGAAAAATAGTAAGTAGGATAGCTATCAAATTTAAATGAGACATTCTTTTACAAGTGGTTGACCAGTTTTCCCAGCACCACTTGTTAAAGAGATTGTCTTTACTCCATTGTATATTCTTGCCTCCTTTGTCAAAGATAAGGTGTCCATATTCTAACACCGCACACAAAAATAAACTCAAAATGGATTAAACATCTAAATGTAAGACCAGAAACTATAAAACTCCTAGAGGAGAACATAGGCAAAACACTCTCCGACATAAATCACAGCAGGATCCTCTATGATCCACCTCCCAGAATTCTGGAAATAAAAGCAAAAATAAACAAATGGGATCTAATTAAAATTAAAAGCTTCTGCACAACAAAGGAAAATATCAGCAAGGTGAAAAGACAGCCTTCTGAATGGGAGAAAATAATAGCAAATGAAGCAACTGACAAACAACTAATCTCAAAAATATACAAGCAACTTATGCAGCTCAAGTCCAGAAAAATAAACGACCCAATCAAAAAATGGGCCAAAGAACTAAATAGACATTTCTCCAAAGAAGACATATGGATGGCTAACAAACACATGAAAAGATGCTCAACATCACTCATTATCAGAGAAATGCAAATCAAAACCACAATGAGGTACCACTTCACACCAGTCAGAATGGCTGCGATCCAAAAATCTGCAAGCAATAAATGCTGGAGAGGGTGTGGAGAAAAGGGAACCCTCCTACACTGTTGGTGGGAATGCAAACTAGTACAGCCACTATGGAGAACAGTGTGGAGATTCCTTAAAAAATTGCAAATAGAACTCCCTTATGACCCAGCAATCCCACTGCTGGGCATACACACCGAGGAAACCAGAATTGAAACAGACACATGTACCCCAATGTTCATCACAGCACTGTTTATAATAGCCAGGACATGGAAACAACCTAGATGTCCATCAGCAGATGAATGGATAAGAAAGCTGTGGTACATATACACAATGGAGTATTACTCAGCCGTTAAAAAGAATTCATTTGAATCAGTTCTGATGAGATGGATGAAACTGGAGCTGATTATACAGAGTGAAGTAAGCCAGAAAGAAAAACACCAATACAGTATACTAACACATATATATGGAATTTAGAAAGATGGCAATGACGACCCTGTATGCAAGACAGGAAAAAAGACGCAGCTGGGTATAACAGACTTTTGGACTCAGAGGGAGAGGGAGAGGGTGGGATGATTTGGGAGAATGGCATTCTATCATGTATACTATCATGTAAGAATTGAATCGCTAGTCTATGTCTGACGTAGGATACAGCATGCTTGGGGCTGGTGCATGGGGATGACCCACAGAGATGTTGTGGGAAGGGAGGTGGTAGGGGGGTTCATGTTTGGGAACACATGTAAGAATTAAAGATTAAAAAAAAAAAATTTAAATGAGACAGTACATTTTTAAATAGCTAAGGCATTATTTGACATATTGTAATAACTCCAAAAAGGATTAGTCACTATTGGTAATTACAATTGGCCAGTGGCAGAACTGAGTCAAACTAAGATGATTTCAGACTCTTGATGTAAAAACTCTTCCAGTGTTATTCTTTTTCTCAAGAAGTATGCTGGTATATATGCTTTGTGTAATCTAGGTGCCTTCTGTTAGTTTCTCATTACCTTATTCCTGTTTCACTATGGCATGATAATGGTACCAGTGGTATATAGCAGGTATATATTATGGTTTCACTGAAATGAATTCTTTCAAAACTTAATTAAAAGCATTTGTTGTATGTAGAAAACTCATCTTGGTAGAAAGAACATGGCAGTATTTTTATGAGGAAAGTAACTAAATGAATTCCACTTAAAAATATAGGCTCCAAATCTCATAGAATGAGATTGGAAGTATAAATTGATACAATTTTTGGAGGGCAATTTTGTAATAGATACTCAACCATTTAAAAATGAGTATAAATCCAGAAAACTCTAAGAAAATAATAAGAAAAAGGGTCTTACACAAGATGTTTATTTTAATATTACTTACAAAAATTTTTGAAAAAGTATCTATCTGGGTGATTTATGAAATATACTACAGTAAATTTCTATTATGGACAATAATGTGTCAAAAATCCTGTTTTATGACAATATTTAATCACATAGAAAAATGTATTATTTAATAAAAAATGGTTATCTAGAAGTATTTACTATATGGTTCCAGTTTACTGTACAAAATTAACCTCTATCTCTCTGGTCTGACCTGCTTTATCACTGTGCTATTAATAAGCTACCATTAATTTCAATATTTAAATTATTTTCCAATACAAAATATTATCCAGTTCTCAGAAACTCATTCTCTCTCTTCAAAGCTGCGCTTCACAATGGCTATTGTCAGACATCGTTGCCTATGAAAATTATATTATCTAATGTTTCTTTATTATCCCTCTCATCTGTGTGTATGTTCCTTGAAGGCAGTTTCCTAGAAACTGTCTTGGTCTTTCTACTATTGTATGCCCAGGACATAGCACAAAAAGAGATAAAAAATATTTGCTCAATTAATAAATGAACACATAAATGATGGAATATTCATCCTTGGCCTCTGCAATAATGATTTCATTGCTGTTCTAGCAGTAATTTCCAGGTATGGGAGTTGCAATAAGAAAAGGAGGTTTATCGTTCAAGTGTTATATTTAGTGATGGTTAACAATGCCACTAAAATTAGTGCAGGTTCCAGAGGCACTGTTTCTTCAGAAAGAGCCATGCTACTCATTCAATGTTTCTTTAGCCTTGTGTATTCATAGCCAACCCCCTCATGGATCACAGACTTACCATGGCAAGGGGCTTGCATAATTCAATGAAGCTGTAAGCCATGCCATGCAGGGCCACCTAAGACAGACTAGTCATAGTGAAGAGTTCTGACAAATCATGGTCCACTGGAGAAGGAATGGCAATCCACTCCAGTATTCTTGCCTGGAGAACCCCATGAACAGTATGAAATGGCAAAAAGATATGACACCAGAAGATGAGGTGCCCAGGTTTGAAGATATGCAAGATGTTCAAGCTGGTTTTAGAAAAGGCAGAGGAACCAGAGATCAAATTGCCAACATCCGCTGGATCATGGAAAAAGCAAGAGAGTTCCAGAAAAACATCTATTTCTGCTTTATTGACTATGCCAAAGTCTTTGACTGTGTGGATAACAATAAACTGGAAAATTCTGAAAGAGATGGGAATACCAGACCACCTGACCTGCCTCTTGAGAAACCTATATGCAGGTCAGGAAGCAACAGTTAGAACTGGACATGGAACAACAGACTGGTTCCAAATAGGAAAAGAAGTCCGTCAAGGCTGTATATTGTCACCCTGCTTATTTAACTTATATGCAGAGTACATCATGAGAAATGCTGGGCTGGATGAAGCACAAGCTGGAATCAAGATTGCTGGGAGAAATATCAATAACCTCAGATATGCAGATGACACCACCCTTACAGCAGAAAGTGAAGAAGAACTAAAGAGCCTCTTGTTGAAAGTGAAAGAAGAAAGTGAAAAAGTTGGCTTAAAGCTGAACATTCAGAAAAATGTAAGGGAGGTCGTAATGGACTGCAAGGAGATCCAACCAGTCCATTCTGAAGGAGATCAGCCCTGGGATTTCTCTGGAGGGAATGATGCTGAAGCTGAAACTCCAGTACTTTGGCCACCTCATGCAAAGAGTTGACTCACTGGAAAAGACTCTGATGCTGGGAGGGATTGGGGGCAGGAGGAGAAGGGGATGACAGAGGATGAGATGGCTGGATGGCATCACTGACTCGATGGACATGGGTTTGGGTGAACTCTGGGAGTTGATGATGGACAGGGAGGCCTGGCGTGCTGCAATTTATGGGGTTGCAAGAGCCGGACATGACTGAATGACTGAACTGAACTGAATAAGCTACTGGGGAAAAGTGGAGGGCAATTACTAACAGCTCCAGTAAGAATGAAGTGGCTGGGCCAAAGTTGAAATGAAGTTCAGCTGTGGATGTGTCTGGTGCTGAAAGTAAAGTCTGATGTTGTAAAGAACAATAGTGCATAGGAATCTGGAATGTTAGGGCCATGAATTGAAGTAAATTGGACATGATCAAGCAGGAGAGAGCAAGATTGAACATCGACATCTTAGAGATCAGTGAACTAAAATGGACGGAAATGGGAGAATTTAGGTGAGATGACCATTATATCTACTACTGTGAGCAAGAATCCCTTAGAAGAAATGGAGTATCCTTCATAGTTAACAAAAAAGTCAAAAATGCAATGCAATCTAAAAATGACAGAATGATCTCAGTTCATTTCCAAGGTAAACCATTTAATATCACAGTAATCCAAGTCTATGCTCCAACTGCTGATTCTGAGAAAGCTAAAGCTGTCCAGTTCTATGAAGACCTAAAAGACCAGAACTAAAACCAAAAGAAGATGCCCTTTTCATCATAGGAGATTGGAATGCAAAAGTAGGAAGTCAAGAGATACCTGGAGTAACAGACAAGTTTGGCCTTGGAGTACAAAATGAAGTAGGGCAAAGGTTAACAGAGTTTTGCCAAGAAAATGCACTGGTCATAGCAAACACCCTCTTCCAACAACATAAGAGACGATTCTACACATGGACATCACCACATGGTCAATACCAAAATCAGACTGATTATACTCGTTGCAGTCAAAGATGGAAAAGCTCTATACAGCCAGTAAAAACAAGACCTGGAGCTGACTGTACCACAGATCATGGCCTCCTTATTGTAAAATTCAGAATTAAATTGAAGAAAGCAGGGAAAACCACTAGGCCATTCAGATATGACCTAAATCAAATCCCTTAGGATTATACAGTAGAGGTGACAAATAGATTCAAGGGATTAGATCTGGTGGACAGAGTGCCTGAAAAACTATGGGCAGAGGTTTGTGACATTGTACAGGAAGCAGCGACCAAAACCATCCCAAAGAAAAAGAAATGCAAGAAGGCAAAGTGGTTGTCTGAGGAGGCTTTACAAATAGCTGATGAAAGAAGAGAAGTAAAAGGCAAAGGAGAAAGGGAAATACATACCCAACTGAATGCAGAGTTCCAGAGAAAAGCAAAGAGAGATAAGAAGGCATTCTTAAAACAATAATGCAAAGAAATAGGGGAAACAATAGAATGGGAAAGACTAGAGATCTCTTCAGGAAAACTGGAGAAATCAAGGGAACATTTCATATAAGGATAGACACAATAAGGGACAGAAATGGTAAGGACGTAACAGAAGCAGAAGAGATTAAGAAGTGGTGGCAAGAATACACAGAAGAACTATACATAAAAAGGTCTTAATGATCCAGATAACAACAAGAAAAAAAATGTTTTGTGTTCACTCACCTTCAGACAGACAGCCTGGAGTGTGAAGTCAAGTGTGCCTTAGGAAGCATTACTAGGAACAGAAGTAGTGGTGGTGATGGCATTTCAGCTAAGCTATTTAAAATCCTAAAAGACGATGCTGTTAAAGTGCTGCACTCAATATGTCTGCAAATTTTGAAGACAGCAGTGGCCTCAGGACTGGAAAAGGTAAGTTTTCATTCCAGTCCCAAAGGATGTTCAAACTACCATATAATTGTGCTCATTTTACATGCTGGCAAGGTTATGCTCAAAATCCTTCAAGCTAGGCTTTAGCAGTACATGAACTGAGAACTTTCAGATGTACAAACTGGGTTGCAAAGAGACAGAGGAACTAGGGATCAAATTGCCAACATCCTTTGGATCATGGAGAAAGCAAGGGAGTCCCAGGAAAAATATCTACTCCTGCTTCATTGATTATACTAAAGCCTTTCACTGTGTGAATCACAACAAACTGTGGAAAACTGTTAAAGAGATGGGAATACCAGACCACCTTACCTGTCTCCTGAGAAACATGTATGTGGGTCAAGAAGCAACAGTTAGAACTAGACAAAGAAAAACTGGCCAGTTCAAAACTATTGTCACCTTATTTATTTACCTGATATGATGAGTACATCATGCAAAATGCTGGGCTGGGTGAATCACAAGCTGGAATCAAGATTGCTGGGAGAAATATCAACCACCTCAGATATGCAGATGATACCACTCTAATGGCAGAAAGTGAAGAGAAACTACAGAGTCTCTTGATGATGGTGAAAGGGGAGAGTAAAAAAGCTGGCCTGAAAGTCAACATTAAAAAACTAAGATCATGGCAACCAGTCCCATTACTTCACGGAAAATAGAAGGGGAAAAAGTGGAAGCAGCAACAGATTTTATTTTCTTGGGCTCTAAAATCACTGTGGACAGTGACCTTAGCCATAAAATTAAGACACTTACTCCTTCAAAGGAAAGCTATGACAAACCTAGACACTGTATTCAACAGCAGAGACATCATTTTTCCAGCAAAGATCCATATAGTCAAAGTTATGTACAGATGTGAGAACTGGATGATAAGGCTGAATGCCAAAGAACTGATGCTTTTGAATTGTGGTGCTGGAGAAAACTCTTTAGAGTCCTTTGAACCACAAGGAGATCAAACCAGTCAATCCTAAAGGAAATCAACCCTGATTATTCATTGTAAGGACTGATGCTGAAGCTGAAGCTCCAATACTTTAGTCACCTGATGTGAAGAACTGACTCATTTGAAAAGACCCTGATGCTGGGAAAGATTTAAGGCAAAAGGAGAAGGGACTGGTAGAGGATGAATGGTTACATAGTATCACTGACACAATGGACAAAGCTGAGCAAACTGCAGGAGACGGCAGACGACAGAGGAGCCGGGCATGCTACAGCGCTTGGGGTCACAAAGAGTCGGACACAGCTGAACAACAACAACAAATTCCTTGCCAACATTCATTTGCTGTATCAGTTAGCTCTTGCTGCAAAACAAACTACTTCAAAACTTAGTGGCTTAGAACAAGTAACTACAGGTTTATCTCATGATTCTGTAAGTCAGTTGGGCAGTTCTTTTGAACAGTTAGGGGCCAGGTGAGAAAGGATGAGCTGGATGCTGGATAATCTACAATAGCCTTGTTCACAAGTTTAGGGTTTGGCAGGCTGTCAACTAGGGTAACAGGCTCACCAGGATGTCTCACACCATCCAGTAGGCTAGCAAAGAAGTCTTCAGATGGCAACAAAGATCCACAATCTGTAACAGAGGTAAAGCCTCAATGTACAAGCAGTTCTCAAGACTGCTTGTGTAACACTTACACTGTTTTATCATAGGCCAAAGCAAGCCATATAGTGAAACCCAGAGGCAGCGTGAGGTTTATCAAAACCTCAGAGTTTATGTGAGGCACCCAAGAGTTTTGATAAAAAGAGGCATGAACAAATTAGAGGTTAATACTTAATAATCAATCATCATCTTTTCTTTAATCTTATCTTATGTTCATTTCACATACAAACATATTCGATCTCAAAACCTTCCAAAGTCTCATCTAATCATGGCATTAGGCTCCAGCTTGCTATAGCAGTTTTCCTGCCATTTTTTCCAGCTTCTACCCACAGGTCAACTCATAAGCCAATGCTATCCATCTTGGTTTTTGTTAAGGGATGTGCTCAGTTCTTTGTACAGTGTTAGTCTGCTTGTGCCATATAACAAACACCCAAAACTTAGTGCTTAAAACATATAGCTAATTCATGATTCTCGGGGAGGGCCTTAATTCCCACCTGGGATAGCTGATCTCTCCTGGGCTTTACCGATCATCTGTGATGGGTTGGCATGGCAACGAAGAGCTGGGTGATCTAGGAGGGCTTCACTCCTGCCTGACAGTTGGTAGCTTGGCCACTCACCCCTCACCAGCCAGCAGACTAATCCAAGGTCTTTCCCATGGTGGCAGGCACTTAAAAACAAGAGGACAAGCCCCCACGTGCAAGTTGTTTTTAAGTCTCTGCTTTCTTCACATTTGTTTTTGCCAATTGGCTGAAGCAAGTCACAGTCACATGACCAAGCTCAGAACCAACATGAGAGGGGACAACCTCAGGCAACGGATACAAGAAAGCATGAACAGAGTGGGGGCCATCACTAAAACAATTTACTACATCTGGTCTCCTGATGTTAGGAATCATCACTGCACTTTCACTGTTCAGGCACTGTTTCAAAAGAATGACCACCAGCTCAGGTAGCTGAGTCAAATGAAATCTCTTATTTCGGTCATGTTGCATTTCATAGAAATCAGTTCTTTTCCTTCCTGCCCAGTCCCAGCCTAAAGGATCTTTCTCTGAACAAAGTCATCAATATAGACTTCTTAATGGAGAGAATATTCTCTGGGGACCTGAGTATATATTTCCAGCAGAAAGCTTTATCCTGGATCATCTTAAGTCTATCAGACTAGGTCTAATAAGGCTAGATCTCAAAAACCAAAAGGCCTAGATTTTAATTTCTTTCTTTCTAGGAGAAAGAAAATTTGGCCCTTACACAAATTTTCCCACCCATTTAAACTTCACTCTTAGTTTCTGCTTCTCCTGCAAAAAGAAATTTAAGTTCTGTTTCATCAGACATCTTGAAGTAATTGTTGTACACACACAACCCCACATACACACAGCATATTCTCTAATTAAATATACATGAATATGAGTAGTGGTTATCATCCTACCAATGAAACTGTGTAACTCAAATTGGAGCTTGAACCCTTGATGTTTTAACTGAGATCACACATCTGGTTTCAGGACTTAATGAACTCTGGGTCTTAATATTTCATTGCAGAAAGAATTCAGTGAGAGACAAAGTGAGCAGTAAGAAGTGGATTTATTTAGAGAGAAACACACTCTACAGAGTGTGGGCCATCTCAGATGGCGAGAGTGACCTTGAAATATGGCATGGTTAGTTTTTATGGGCTGGATAATTTCATAGGCTAATGAGTGGGAGGATTATTCCAACTATTGGGGGGAAGGGATTTCTAGGAATTGGGCCACCACCCACTTTTTGGTCTTTGATAGTTGGCCCTGAAACTGTCATGGTGCTGGCGGGAGTGTCATGTAGCTTGCTGATGTGTTGCTGTGAGTGTATATTGAGGCTCAGGTCCAGTGGAATTTGATTTATCCACCAACTTGAACCCATTTGGTCCTAATCAGTTAATGTGGTGTTCTCTGGCTATGTCATTCTTTTAAAGGCTATGCCCCATTCCCTCCTGTTTTACCAAGACTCACTAGAACTCAGGTAAAATACAGTCATATTTTCTAAGCAATCACACACATATCCCTACAAAAACACAGTAGAGCTTAGTGGTTAGTAATATGGGCTCTAGGGTCAGACTGCCTGTGTTGAGCCTTTTTGTTGTTGTTCAGTCGTTCAGCTGTGTCCAACTTTTTGTGACCCCAGGGACTGCAGCACACTAGGCTTCCCTGTCCTTCACTATCTCCCAGAGTTTGCTCAAACTCATGCCCACCGAGTCGATGATGCCATCCAATTATCACATCCTCTGTCACTCCCTTTTTGTCTTGCCTTGGAACTCCCCCCTTTACTGGCTGTATGATCTTAGGCAAATGGTTTCCTCATTTGTAAAATGGTAATAATGATGCCTTCTTCATGGAGTGGTTTTGAAGATCCATGAGATGTTTAGAGCACTTGCAGCCACCAGGTTCTTAATAATCAAAAGCTGCTATCATCAGTCATCTAAACAGGGACTGGGAAGGGCCCCAGAGTCTCAGCAGAGCAGGTGAGAAGTGACAGAAGCTTTCCCTGCTGAGGTAAACAGCCAAGAAGCTCCTATTTTCCTCAATACTGAGAAAAATTTCCCAATAGCTACATTATTTTTCAGGACTTAGGAAAAACACAACCTGGGGCTTGAGGCCCATGCCAGAAACTCAGTCCTTGCAGTTCTTTGCCTTAGATGAAGGCCATCTAGAAGCTATGAAAGTAATGGCAGAGGCTTCTCCTGGGTCCTTTCCAAAGTGCAGCATAGTAACTCATTTAATCTTCATAATAACCCTATGGATACATTCAATTGTTATCTCCATTTTATAGACAGAAAAACTAACACACAGGCTGATCAAATAACTTGCCCCAGGTTAGTGAGTAGAAAAGCCGAGCCAGAACTCAAGCCCAGGTGGTCATGGGCTAGGGTGCTTCTCTGTATTTAACTGATAACCTGTGCTGCTTTTCTCAGTGAAAGGCTTTTACTTACAAAGCATTCCTCTGTGTCTGCACCAGAAGGCTCTTCATTCATTGTCTCATTTAATTCTTACAAAAGAAATTATTATCCCTCCTTTATAGGTGTGGAAACTGAAGTTGATTGTGATTCAGTGAATGGGCCAAGCTCCCAGAGGTGATTAGTAGCACCGCAATGCTTATTCTTGTTAGTTGCTCAGTCGTGTCTGACTCTCTTGTGACTCTATGGACTGTAGCCCACCAGGCTCCTCTGTCCAAGGGATTTCCTAGTCAAGAATACTGTAATGGGTAGTCATTCCCCTCTCCAGAGGATCTTCCCGACCCAGAGATTGAACTTGGTCTCTTGCATTGTAGGTAAATTGTTTATCCCGTCAGCCGCCTGGAGTAAACTCTGGCAGATAGTGAAGGATAGGGAATCCTGGTGTGCTGTAGTTCATGCGGTTGTAAAGAGTTGGACAGGACTTAGCGACTGAACAGCAACTGCTTATTCCTGTAAGACCCATGGTTTATCTCACTTCCTAAGGAAGTATTTGATAATTTTAAACAATAAAAAACCCCTATTCTCCCTACTTTTTCCTGGACTTGACAAATTTAAGCTAAATATAGTTTCCAGGGAAATTCATTTCAGGAAAATATTGAGTATTAGAATAAGAATATCATTTTACATTTATTATTCACTCATTCAATCATTCCACAAGTACTTGCTTAGCACTTACTCTATAAGCTGGGCACTGCTTGTGTGTGATCAAATCAGTGCTCCAAAGACACAAATCACAGAGCTCTTTTGTCTAATGGTGATTGTGAATTTGGTTCCTACGACATAAACCTCCAGATATCACAGCCCTAGTTAATTCTGTCCCAACACATCTGCTTTGCTGCTGTGCACTTATTCAGGACCATCGCTGGCTTCAGACTCCTACAAGACCCAGGTCAGATGGGGTGAGTGAAGTTTTCACTAGATTTGAAAGAGTTTTCATTGATACCTGCTAGGAAGATTTACCTTGCCCACTCTGGCCACCATATTATAAATTCCTATTCTGTAGCTAATTGTAAGTTTTGTAGGCATTTAAATTTGCTGTCCACTCCTGGAGAATAATTATAGCTACTTAATTGTATTCATAATTTAGCATACACCTGAAAAATATGCTGTGAAATATCAGGGGGAACCTTTAATACCGGTATTCCATTTACAAACTGTCACATTTATAAAGCATCTTTAATCTTCTAGGGTCTGCTAGAATTTTTTATTACAGCCTGCTTTGTGCTTTAAATATTAAAGATTCGGCAATACTTCAAAAGGTGATAGTGCCTGATGTTCTGATGGCACTTAAACCTCACCAGCTAAATATATTGAGGAATGTTCAGTGGCCCTGGCTTAATTAAACATGCACGTGTATTTTCAAATGCAATCTTTTTCTGCTTGTTAGGTTTTTGACAAACCTCCAAACAGGTCCAGGTGGAACAAAGCATGTAAACAGGCTTGTGAATGAAGCTTAAAGTACTCAAATTAACACCTTCCCTCAATTAACATGCAAACCTTGGAATCTCTGCAATTGATAATGCCATTGAACACTATTTATTTGCAGCTGAAAAGTGTATCTTTGTCATTTCAGTTTTCTAAAACATGTCCAGTTTAATTATGTGAAAAGACATTGGTGACGGCTTTCTAGCCAATGAGATGGTGTTTGTTCTCTTCTCTCTAGAAGATGGCATACACTATAACGCAGTGGCAGGCTTGAAATATTTCATTTGTTTTCATTGCATAGCACTTAAAAGGTGGTAGCCTTCTTCTAATTCAGCATGCCATGTTAAAGCAGCCAGAGTTCAATAAGCCCTGATACTGGCTGTGGATCCTTAAAAATTACTTAAACAGCTTTTACGATTAAAAAATAAAATTCATTAATGCAAAGTCCATCTATATTATTATTTTTTCAATCTCTATTTGGCATTTGCCTCATTTGGATTTCTCTGAAAACAGTGTTTCAGAGGAATTGTATTTTGGTTTTGAACATGTACATTTAAATGTTTGTCACAAGAAATGAAATATTAAGCTCAGATTTTCAACCTGAGACTTTCAGACATCTTTTCATAGAGCCATATAATATTGCCTAATATTAAAATCCCCAAATAAATAACACTTTGAATAGCTGCTCATCTGTTTGGAAATATTACTTACTGAAGCTAACCAAATAGAGATTGGCAGTAGTTAGAAAAGGGAGCATGATGTTTTTACAGATGAGCAAAAAAGACTGTCTTTGAACAATTCAGTCTGCTGCAGAATCAACATATACCAATTGCTGGACTAGAACAAGTGTATAATAAAAATATATGTGGAGGCTTCCAATAAAAGTTCAATTATTGTGCTGTAATAGGTAAGCTTGTACCAAAAAAAAAAATTTTTTTTAATAGAAAAGGTCTGTGCGATCCGAAGCAGTATTAGAGCAATTTTCTAGGTGAGTCAGAGCTAGTGGGATATGACAGGTGAGGTATTGTTATTATAATACCTAAGGCAAAGCAGCAACCATACAAAATGATAGACAAATCTGAATTAATATGATATGATCGGTAAGGTGGCATTTGAATATAATCTTCCTGTATTTGTGGAGAATGCTGCATACATATTATACAGCAAAGGAATTATATGGAAGGCTGTAGACAGAAGACTCAGTGGGAGGAAAGAAAATATGGGCAAGATTGCAGAAGCTATCTGGGCTTTGCTGGCTAAGGAGTACACTTGGAAATTGGATTTGTAAACAAATTAAAACCTGAATTTTTCCTCCTAAAGCTGCCTTCAATGGGTGTTGACAATATAGACTTAACCTTGGCAATTGGAAGCCTTCGATTGAATGATGAAGGGGGAAATTGGTGGGGGTGGGGGTGGGGGTGGGGAGTATATTTTAATTTTGTTTCCTTTTTGATAATCCATAGTTAGGTTTCAATCCTGGCTCTGTGAGCCAAGAGGCCATTTTAGATCCCTGGATGGAGAAATATTGCCTTCCCTGAGAATTTCAGCCATCTTTGCCTTTCTTGATCTATGATCATCACCTCTAATTAAAAGTCTTAATAGCATCCAGACCCTAAGAGCACGAAGAAGAATACAGCCTCCTGAAAGGGTGCATTTTATTAAGCGACAGAAACTCTCAGAAATTGGAGCCTGCAGAAACTGCCTGCGTGATCTTTAATGGATTTTTAAAGATGACAAGAAAGGAAATGGGAAAGTAAAGCCATGGAAGGCAGAAATTCCCTGAAGGAGCATTCTGAAGTAAATCAGTGCAACTGAAAAAGTGAACTCCTAGGGCCTGGGGATATCTCCCAGGTTTTTCAGCTGGACGCTTATGGCCTGTTGGGTCCCTGAACACCTCTGCTCTGGGCAGACTTTGACAGAGCAAGTCACAGAAAGATGAACGACAGCACCTGAAGTGCTGTTTGCGGGGCAGAAAATTGCTCCCTTTGCACGCTGGGCTGCCTTTGCTCTCTGTCACATGACTTATTACAGCCTCCCCATATAACAGTGCCATTTATGTATGTTAACTTGGCGAGCAGTAATGGTATTCTTCGCCTCCTTTTTCACTGCTGCTTGGGCAATTAAAAACAAAGGAAGCAAATGAGGTCAGTGCTCGTAAAATCTAAGTCTATAGGTGACAGACACCCTGAGACCAAATAGCCTCAGATTCTGCTACAGTGGAAGGAGTCCATAAGCAAGAAAACATCCCTGCTTCCCAGGGCTTTTACTTAGATTTTTTTTTTTTTTTTTCAGGTGAGAATCTGATTTTGGGGTTTTTAAAAAAAATCAACTGAAAGAAGGTACATCTTTTAAGGAGTTCAGAAATGCGGCTAATACAATTATATGCCCTATTTGGAAAAGGGACATAAACAAGAGATTGTTCTCTTTAATCTTCTAGCACAAAGACCAACATTTAACCACACACTAGAATTTTCTTTCTACCGGCTCTTCAAATAACAGCTCTATTGATGTTGTACAATTACAGTAAGTGTTTTGAAATGTTCCGAACACAGGTATACAAGGATACCTCAACCTGTTTTTCTGATCCCAGTCTTGTGATCACAGTGATTTTGAAAAGCTAATTAGAAGAATCTTCTTGCTTCCCCTAGGCGTGATTTAAATAACATACTGGTTCTTATTCTACATCCCTCGACTTCTACCGCATGTGTCCTATACATCTTGGCATGTAAGACAATCCCTTAAGGAGAGAAACAGCTCTCAAAATCAGAGGTGACTTATAAGACTGTCCTGGTTTTACTGCTATAGCTTGGCTACTCTCCCTGATGCTGGCAATAGCCCCCGAGCCCTTCCCACACTCAAGGCCTCCTGGGTGTGCCATAAGAGGCTTCATGAAAGGGGCTGGTGTGGAGGGAGGTGGTCAGTACAAGCTCTCCTCCATCAGAGGCTGCAGGGGATGCAGCAAGGAGGGCTTCACGTTGACCTAATTACTTATATTTTCTTCCTGTCTTAAAGGATTACTTCAGAGATCTTAAATTTGAAGCTACAGATGGCAACTACTCTAAACCTGAGTCCACAACCATCCACAAAACTTGACTACATAAATATCTCTTAACAACCCCTGGAATATATGATCATCAGGCCTCTTTCAGAGCAGTATCTCACACAGGACCACCAGAAGACTCCACCACGGCAGAGACAGAAGGGTGGGCAGAATTTTAGCATAATACCTGAGTGGAGCTTTTGGCCTCACAAATTAAATTGTGCTTGCCCTTTGACCACTCACACTCAATGAGAAATATGAGAAGTAGTCTGCCTTTTCATATATCAGCAGAGGGCTATCCATCTTTATTATTAAATTTCTAGCCATACCTCATGTAACTATTTTTATCAACTTATCGACAGACTGCCTTCCATCTCCCCATTATTTTACTCTATAATGATTTAGTCTTCAACTAGATTATAAGATCTTTGAGGGGAGGACTGACTCTTACACTGACCTTGACTTCTTACTTTTAATAATACCTTGCATGTCACTGGGCACACAATGCACTTCATAATTGACTGATGGATCTGGGAGCAATGAAGGCACCTTCACACATCATTTTTGTTGTTTAGTTACTCAATTTTTGTCTGACTCTTTGCAACCCCCTAGACTGTAGGACCCTTGCTAGGCTCCTCTGTCCATAGGGTTTCCCAGGCAAGAATTCTGGGGTGGATTGCCATTTCCTTCTCCAGGTCACACATCATACTCATGTAAATAAAAATAGGTACCACCTCTGCCCTACTGATTTCAAGTAACAGAGACCTGAGAGACCACTTACACTTTAAACAACAGATTCAGAATTCTAGAAGTATCTTAGAAACTGGAGGGCTAGACTGAGCTGATGGCATAGCCAACGATTCTGGGAAAGTATTGCTCAGATACCTCAAAGGCATCTCACAAGCACATTCATTCTTTCAGCAAATATTTTCTGAGCACCTGCTATATCCTGGGGACTGTTCTATCAGCTACAGTTATAACATGGAATAAGACAGACAAGAGTCTTAGTCTCATGGAGCTTACAGTCTATGGTCTAAACATTTTTTCTCAATCTCCAGATCATAAAACAGTCCCCAGAATATGGTGTGATGCTTACCGAATATTTCCTCCAATGCCTGCCTTCCAAAGAAATCTCTTGAGATTTTTAAAGTTTCTGTAACATCCCAACCACTGTGAAAACACTATTCTAAACAACAACCATTTGCCTTCGTTCTAGTCTCAGATGAGGGGACTGGGATTTCAGGCCATGGTAACAGGTTGAACAAAGACACAAAGCCATCAAAGTTCACGAGCTTAAGAGAAGAAGAAGTGGCCCATTCGTCCAAGAGCAGTAATTCCAAACATAGCTGTGCATTAGACACACCCTTCACAAAACATACTTAAATCTGTGTCCAGTACCCTAAAATTCCCAGTTGATCTCAGGTTGGGCATAAGTTTGTTATTTGCCAAAAGTGGGTCTACTACTCCAGACTAGAGCATGATTGCGTGCAGATGAGCTAGGATAAGGTATATCAGAGTTATATTGCGAGGGCCTTGAATAGCCTACTGATGAGTATGGAATTAATCCTGAAATAGATGAGGGTGCTTAAAAGACTTTTCAAAACACATTTGTAATGGAATCAGCTCTGTCTTAAAAGGACACTATTGTGTTAGGGTGTAGGGTAAATTGGAGGAAGAAGAGATCATAGGTAGGGAAACTTGGAGGATATTTTAAATAACACTAATGAGAGAGAATTAAGCCTGAACAGAGGCTGTGGCAACACAGGAGAGGAGTCAGAACTGTTTTGAGAAACACTGGTAGGCAGAACTTGCAGACATGATAATCCTGAGTGAACCCGTTCGAGAGACAAGGAACTGATTCTAGGCTTCTAACTTACTGGCTAAAAGGAAGACACCACTCACTGAGGGCAGGGTTCTCAAGAAGCCTGTACAATCCAAGCTGGTTGACCACTCCATGACCACTCCAAGTCTTTATAGAAAAGATTAAAGCTCTAAAGGGGAGAAGGACTAGACTAAATAATCTTTAAGAGTCTTTTATGTTTAGCATTTTTTAAGGGCTCAAACCTACCTGATGGATGAAGAAAATTAAGATTAAAAGGACACTTCTAACAGACTTCTCACCGTGCACAAATGTTTTAAGTTCCCATCTTACTGCACTTAAACGTATTCCACACTTATCTGAACAATGTCCATAATGTCCACATAACACTATTGCTTTAATGATCCGCAAACCTGAGCTCCTTTTCTCCGCCTGTAAAATTGAGCTGCTAATAATAATAATAATAATAATAATTTTTACAAGTTATGTGAGTACATTGTCACCACCCAAAGGGCATGAAAGTGAGGGAACACCTGAAAGCAACATTTTACCCAAACTACTGTGGCTACTGGACAGGGCCACACACAGATTCCATTCAGTCCTGTGTAGTCAGACAAGCTCAGCTGTTTGGTATCTGCTGCTCTGGTTGTACTGTCAGTAACCTAGTGGGCCAAGTTAATATTAGCTCGCACTGGGTATATGAGGGTATTTTTTAGATGTTTGGAGAAATGACCAGTTTACTTGGCTATATTGACAGCTCTACTGTAAAATTTGCTGGCATTAAAGGTCAAAAAGACCCAGTTTTCCTTTGGTTGCTTCTACCCAAAAGAGAATAAATCTGGGAGCTGAATCACTTCTCTGACAATAATTTATGAATCATGCATTGGCTGTGTTTGAATTGAGAAAGGCTTTCATATCCTTTCCATTAGC
This sequence comes from Budorcas taxicolor, assembly GCF_023091745.1. Classification (NCBI taxonomy): domain Eukaryota; kingdom Metazoa; phylum Chordata; class Mammalia; order Artiodactyla; family Bovidae; genus Budorcas; species Budorcas taxicolor. Next base: position 53,162,313 of record NC_068912.1, on the reverse strand, counting down.
TCAGATTAAGTTTTCATATAGATGCTGGGAAGCATGCTAACAATATCCTTAGCTCATTTTTATGAAAATTTTATCAGTGCTTTTTTCTGTACTACACTCCAATTGGGATGTCTCAGAATCTAAAGCTCAGCTTTGGACATGAACTTCTCTCAACCTGGCTGGCTGCTGCTCTAAAGGTTTCAATATTTTATGGGCTCTGGCTAACTCAGCCGTGAGATTCAAGCTGCAGAGATTTAACTCTAATGTAAAATCATGAACGGATGAAAACTGGGATGTCATAAGTAATACATCTACAAGAGCAGGACGCAGTTACCATTTTTAAAAGAGCTTTAAAAAGAAAACAACATTCTCTGTTCTGTCTTTATGCCCCAAAATGAAAAGCCCCTGAGCTATTGTACTAACATAGGGCCATCTTTTCTTGCCTTGCTTTTCTTCAATTGCTGCTTAATTGTTGTGGTGGGCTGGGTTTTTTTTTTTTTTTTTTTTTCCCCTTAAGGTCCTCCATCCACATGAAAGCCCCTAATGTCTGCATTCCAGAGAAATGGGCACCGCATGGTCGAACGTGTATAGGCCAAATCCATTTCTTAGCATCTTCCTCTTTTTGTCTCAAAACTGATTTAAAACATTTGGAAAATCTGTCTATTCAGCTGAAGTGTTCCAGTGCATTCTTTCCTGGAAACAGTGGGGTCACATGTGATCTGTGTGATGGACTTTTCTGCTGCAATCTATAGCCATTTCCCTCAAGCCCCGCAGAGCCTGGCAAAGCACAGGAGCTCTGTAATGGCCCCAATAACAATGTGTTCTTTGTGCGAAAGAATCCATGGGGAAGAGCTAGGGTAGACTGGTCAGTAATAAAAAAAAATCCAACATTTTTGCACGTATTTATTTCTTCATTATATACTCTGTCATTAAACAGATTTTTTTAAACAGTGAATACCCCTTTCCATAAAACACTGCCCAAGCATGAAAAGAACACAAGGAGAAAATTTTATTTTTAAAAGACTCTGGTCATCACTGCTAGCTATTAACCTGCTTCAAATAAGATGGCTGATGGCAAGACTGCATTGCATGTGTCTGAACTTGTAAAGGGAGAGATGGTTCTAAATGGAGCTTAATTCACCTGTTGAAAAATGTTACCTGATATATACATTGGAATAAAACCATCTCTTTCCAATTCCAAAAATATCACAAAATCAACACCCCATGAAAATAACTACAGAATCACAGATGGGAAGAGACCACAGTGATCAGGTGGGTGCTCCTTTGCTTCAGGGCTCTTGATCTTTAGCACCCAAGAAAGAAGGTGACCAGACTGCTCTTAAGAGCTTCCGGATCCATCACCTCCCTCAGGAGCTTTCTGAGTGGCTCATCCTTCTGAAAGTTGCTGTGTTGTCCTTGTATTCAAGAGCAGTCTCTTCCATCGTCAGTGAAGCCGAGCCTCTCTCATTTGGTTAAAACACACACAGCATGAGAAACAGTTCTTTCTCAGAGACCTTTAATATCCTTGGAAAGAGCAATGAAGTTTCTGCATTTGGTCTTCTGCAGGGTAATATCAGTTTCTTTAGCACACTATTTTTATACAAGGGGCACTTCTTATCCATGCAATCACCAATGTTAATATTAAACATCCCAGACAAATCTGACTTCAAATGATACAGTAATACTTGAATATTAAAATTTGGGGGCTGGCCTACTAAATTATCATGATTTAATTGTATATGTATATAAATCCATCTGTCTATCCATCATGTGCTCAGTCATGTCCGACTCTCTTTCCAATCCTATGGACTGTAGTCCACACGCTCCTCTGTCCATGGGATTTCCCAAGTAAGAATACAGGAGTGAGTTGCCATTTCCTCTTCCAGGGGATCTTCCCAACCCTGGGACAGAACTCACATCTCCTGCGTCTCCTGCAATGCAGGCAGATTTTTTACCACTTGAGCCATCAAGGAAGCCCTGTATACATATGCGTATCTGTGAGAGTGAGAAATGAGACATCTCATACCAGGCCAGAGAGAGGATGAATTGATTCAGTTTATCTTGGGGACAATTTGGAACTAGATATCAAGAATCTCCAAATATTCATGCCCTTTGACCCAGTAATTCTACTTCCAACAATTCATCCTGAGAAAATAATCGTGATATGGTAGAGACTAAGTTAAAGAATATTCATTGCAACATTATTAATAGTAGCTAAAAAACTGAAAACAAACTAAATTTCTAGCCACATCCTAAATTTCTAGGATGATAAAATAAATTCCCATACAGGCAGATGACAGAATAGTTGTTAGAAAAGGCATGGTACAAAACTACATACATACACACAGTATAACATCTATTTTGCTAGAGCAAGTAATATCCATTTTGTTTGATAAAAACTACTACCAATATTTACTATACATTTATTTTGTGTTCTAAGCACTATACCAAGCACTTGACTTATGTTCTTTCTTCAAAACAAACCTGTGGGTTACATAGTGTTACTATTATCTTTACTTTGTGGAAATTAATATTGAAGCTTAGACAGTGGAAATAGCTTTCTAAGACCAAGAAGGTAGTAAGTGGCAGAACTGGGATTCAAACCACATCTACATGATGACAGAAATTGTTGTCTTTAACAGTTAGTTATAGTATTTACATAAACATACAAAAAGACTAGAAGTTAATAACCCAATATATCAAGTTATTATATCTGATGTTGTAATTGCTATTGTTTTCTTCTTCTTTAAACTTATTTTCCAAGATATCTAAAATGAACACCAATCTCTCTTACAATTGGAGAAAAAAGATACTAAAATTTGGTACTTCTCTCGTTGATCCTTTCTCCATTTACACAGGCACACAGGCACACATGCTCAGATGGTAAAGAATCTGCCTGCAATGCATGAGACCTGGGTTCAATCCCTGGGTCAGGAAGATCCCCTGGAGAAGAAAACGGCAACCCACTCCAGTATTCTTGCCTGGGAAGTCTCATGGACAGAGGAGCCTGGCAGGCTACAGTCCATGCGGTCACAAGAGTCAGACAAGACTTAGAGACTAAATCATCATCATCACCATCATGTGCAATGAGGGAGCAGGAAAAATAATAGAGACCTTTCAAGTTTGGGGCCTGAATGATTAGTGGATGGTGACACCATTCACCAAGACAGGGAACACAGACGGAGGATTCTTCAGTTGTTTTTAGAAATGCTAAGTTTGATGTATCTAAAGGACAAATCGTCAAGGTTTTTAGAAGAGTGGGGAACGTGGGTGTAGACTTCATGAGGGTCATTAGCATGGCATTTGTTCTGATTCTGTCATACTTATATGAATTCCAATAAGTGCCGAAGGGATTGGGTTGTCCTTCTGAATGAGAGGAAGAAGCCAAAGTAGGTTTTGAGTATGCAATCCTTTACATTTTCCATCCTCTTACCCTAATATGCTGATGTAACCTGCTGTGGTTTTCTTTCTTTTTTTACTTTATTTTACTGTACAATACTGTATTGGTTTTGCCATACCTTGACATGAATCAGACACGGGTGTACATGAGTTCCCAATCCTGAACCCCCTCCCAACTCGCACCCCATATCATCTCTCTGGATCATCCCCGTGCACCAGCCCCAAGCATCCTGTATCCTGTATTGAACATAGACTGGCGATTCGTTTCTTACATGATAGTATACATGTTTCAATGCCATTCTCCCAAATCATCCCACCCTCTCCCTCTCCCTCTGAGTCCAAAAGTCCGTTCTAAACATCTGTGTCTCTTTTGCTGTCTCACATACAGGGTTATCATTACCATCTTTCTAAATTCCATATATATGTGTTAGTATACTGTATTGGTGTTTTTCTTTCTGGCTTACTTCACTCTGTATAATAGGCTCCAGTTTCATCCACCTCATTAGAACTGATTCAAATGTATTCTTTTTAATGGCTGAGTAATACTCCATTGTGTATATGTACCACAGCTTTCTTATCCATTCATCTGCTGATGGACATCTAGGTTGTTTCCATGTCCTGGCTATTACAAACAGTGCTGTGATGAACATTGGGGTACACGTGTCTCTTTCGATTCTGGTTTCCTCGGTGTGTATGCCCAGCAGTGGGATTGCTGGGTTATAAGGCAGTTCTATTTGCAATTTTTAAAGGAATCTCCACACTCTTCTCCATAGTGGCTGTACTAGTTTGCATTCCCACCAACAGTGTAAGAGGGTTCCCTTTTCTCCACACCCTCTCCAGCATTTATTGCTTGTAGCCTGCTGTGGTTTTCTAATTGTTTATGTAATTGTCTGAAAGCCCCTTGAGGGCATTGATTATTTATAATGAAGTTTTTGAATGGATTAACGGCTGCATGGAATGAGGAAATGGGAAACATAAATAGATTATATAGTCTTTTCTTCCAAGAGTTGTTAACTCTAGAAGTAGCAAACAGAGCAAGTGAAACCTGCAGGCCCCTTCCCAGGGAACTCTTCACAGTCTCACTAGATCACAGCTTCCTCCTTGACCCCGGGTTTCACCCTCTTTCTAACTCCTCCTAAACCAACCTATCACCAAACCGATGTATAAGCTCAGACTAGCATCTTCTCCGGAGAAGGCACTGGCGAACCACTCCAGTACTCTTGCCTGGAGAATCCCAGGGACAGCGGAGCCTGGTAGGCTGCCGTCTATGGGGTCGCACAGAGTCGGACATGACTGAAGTGACTTAGCAGCAGTAGCAGCAGCAGAATCTTCTCCCATCGGTATTGCTACCACAACATCCCAATGGTTCCTCTCCAATTCTGCATCCTCAAGTCATTACCCATACTTCAGCCAGTACAGCATTTGTACACTATAAGTCTGATCATGCCATCACCTTGTTCAAAACATTTTAATGGCTCATATTGTGATCAGGGTTAACAGCCAAACTCCTTAGGTTTATAATAAGGTTTGTTGTCCAGATTCCTTCTGCTTACCTCTCTGCAGGCTTTCCCTTCATACCAACTTGCCTCTTTGTTCTTTGCCCACTCTTCATGCACGCTTGTTAGCCATGCTAAACTACATCCGGTCCCATGTGCCTTCTCTTTTCTGGCCTCAGGACTTTTGCATGTCCTGTTCCCACAGCCTGGAGCCCTGCACCTTTCCTTTTGCCCTCTCAGTCTGACTAGCTGCAATTTAGCTTTCGGATCTCTGCTCAGTTGTCCCCACTGCCTGCAGAAAGCTTACCCTGACCTCTGATACCAAGCCTTGGTTCAGTTTAGTTCAGTTCAGTTCAGTTCAGTCACTCAGTCATGTCCGACTCTTTGAGACCCCATGAATCGCAGCACGCCAGGCCTCCCTGTCCATCACCATCTCTCGGAGTTCACTCAGACTCACGTCCATCGAGTCAGTGATGCCATCCAGCCATCTCATCCTCGGTTGTCCCCTTCTCCTCCTGCCCCCAGTCCCTCCCAGCATCAAAGTCTTTTCCAATCAGTCAACTCTTCACATGAGGTGGCCAAAGTACTGGAGCTTCAGCTTTAGCATCATTCCTTCCAAAGAAATCCCAGGGCTGATCTCCTTCAGAATGGACTGGTTGAATCTCCTTGCAGTCCAAGGGACTCTCAAGAGTCTTCTCCAACACCACAGTTCAAAAGCATCAATTCTTCGGCGCTCAGCCTTCTTCACAGTCCAACTCTCACATCCATACATGACCATAGGAAAAACCATAGCCTTGACTAGACGGACCTTAGTCGGCAAAGTAACGTCTCTGCTTTTATGCCTATTTATGGCACACCCACATTTCTCTCCTAGCAGCAGCTACCAAACAGCACCATCATCTGTAGATCTTTCCTCCTCAGAGGTTTGTAAGCTTTTTCCTTTGCTGTTACCATCATCTAGGGCAGAGCCTGGCACATAATAAACCTTTTGCAAACATGTGGTGGATGAGCAAATGTCCCACAGGGATGGGGAAAACATGAACATGTAGCCTGGCAAAACAAGCTTCATACTTTCTCTACATCCTGTCTGGGTTGAGACACCAAATGAGGTCAGTGTCTAATCAATTGGTCCACTAAGTGCCGTTAAACTATAGCTTCTCATGCAGAGTCAGAGATGAAAGAAAACTGAAGTTGAAATTTTCCTCAGAAAAAGAGCAAGCACTGATATTTCAAAAAGATGCTCAAATGAAACATACCCATCTCCTGGTTGTCCTGGCAGGTGGGATGTTATTAGCATCCCTGATAAGTAATGAGATGAAGATGGAGCCCAAAGCACTTCCTCTTCTCTCTCCTTATCTCTTTCTCTCGCCATCTCCCGCCCTCCCCCTCTCTCTTTCTCTTTCTGCCCCCACCCACCCATTATCTTCCACTCTCTCTCTTTTTCTCCCCTCCATCCCCTTTGCTTCAGCAACAATCTTAAGACAAGGGGAGTGCAATTACGCAGTGCCTGTTTAAAATTTAAGAAGACAAAAATGAGTTGAGGGTTGTTTTTTTTTCCTTTTTGCAGGAAACAAATTAGCCCACAGTAGACTTGTGCCTGCAAGCAGCCCATTTAATTTGGTTATTTCCTACACCTTGAGGCTAGTTTTTCCCCACTAATTCTGTCAGTCTTTTTCCATATCAGGGCTTATCTCTTCACTGTACCCAGAATCATGTGACATAGCGAGAGTCCTAGCTATATTTTATCTATTTACTCATTCCACCACCTTATTCCAGAAAGAATCTAAGGTGATGAGTCATTTTTGTAACCACAATCTCTCCTTTAAATTGATGCCCAATGGTGTCTATCAGTGTTTACCAAAGTTTCAAGCCCACATCATTAAGCATATAGCTAAAAATCTATTCACAAAGTTCATGTGTCCCAATACAGTTGGGATAATGAGTCCATAAGCCCCCAAAATGACCAGACCAGGAGTGTCTGCCACTGGCTGTCCAATCGCAGAAGATCCCTTTGCACTGTATCTAGTTTGAACAGGAGGAAGAATTTGGATCTTCACCCTAAACTCAGGCCCATGTGCCTGGCTTCCTGCTGGAAATTGTCATTTGATGACTGCAGGGATCTCAAGTTTGAGATGCCTAAAGTTGAGCTCACTGTCTTACTTGGAGCATAGTGTGGTGGTCAGCCACACAGAATCTGCTGCCAGGCTGTCTGAGTTCAGATCCTGACGCTACCAATCAACAGCTGCAAGTGGGCAAATTACTTAACCCCGTGCCTCCCTCTCTTCACCTATGAAATGTGGATAATACAGTGCCTTCCCCACAGGGCTCTTGTTGTTGTTTAGTTGCTAAGTTGTGTCCAAGCCAGGGATCGAACCCATGTCTCCTGCATTGGCAGGTTGCTTCTTTACCACTGAGCCACCTGGGAAGCCTTTACTAGGGCTCTTACTAGGGATAAACCGGTTAATATGCATCAAGTGCTTAGAACACTTAGAATGGCACATTCAGCATCTCTTGTCTGGTGGTGTTGCTCTTGCGGTCAGTTCTCTCCTTGGTGAACCATGTCAGCATCCACCAATTCTCCAGAAAGTGAGTCAACTCCAGGCTCTTCCTAGTCCCTCACTTCACCTATAACAGGTCTCCCAAGCCTTGCTAACTTTACATTCCCGAGATTCTCCCAAGCCCACCTGCTTCTGTTCACCGACAGGGTGGGACATTGCTTTGGTTCAAGCTTTCTTGCTATCTCACTTGGATGCATGTGACAGCCTTCTAACCCATCTCAGCACCTCCAGTGTTGCCCCCTCCACGAAACTCCACACACAAATGCAGTCGTGCCACTTCCCTGCTTCAGCCCTTACAGTGCTTCTCTGTGGAAGGTCGCTTCCCTCGATGAATGACTCCAGTGCCTTTAATGTCAGCCTGCATCCCCCTTGTCTCCTTGCCCACCCTCCCAAGAGCCACCCCATCTCCAGCCACACAAATCATCAGGAGATGCCTTGCTGTCTTGTCTCTGGACTTTGAACAAGCCATTTTCTCCTGTCAATAATTCATTCTCTGCCTTCTTCACTGGGCAAGTCATGGTGTTTTCTTCCTAGGCTCAGCTCTCCTCGAAGCTACGCAGTGCCTTGTGTATGCCTCACCACACTACACTGCATTTCTCTCTTCCCTTGGGTATCTATTCTACTCCATTACTTCCTTGATGAAGTGTGGACATGGTTATTGGTTAAGAACTCTGAAACATTCTACCAGGTTTGAATCCTGGCTCCTATCACTTCCTGGCCATATAACTTTGGGTGAGTGACCTAGCCTCTGTACCTCCACCTTCTCATCTAGCAGGGTAATAAAAAGACCATTCCTGGTACATACGAAGATATAAATAAATGGAAGTTATTCTAAACCCTGTCTTATTATTAATTGGAACCTCAAACAATGCCTACCAAAAAAAATAACAACTTTAATAGGTTTTAAGATAAAAGGACACCACGCCCTGACTTGACTCTGTCTCCACTGCTCATCACTGGGCAGCTGGTCATTGCAGAGCATATAGACCTTCCTGCTACCGCTTCCCCAGCAGTGTAGCCTCCTTTGGAGAGGGTTGATTCCCAGGATCCTGGGTGGCTTGGTGCAGAAGGAAGAGCATGCACTTTGGGACGAGGGTCTTGAGTCTGCCACCATAAAACCTGTAGTACTTCAGAAAAACTGCTTAATTTCTCTGTTTCCTCATGTATGAAATGGAAAAGCATACCTACTTTTCAATGCAACGTATAAACCAGTAGCTCTGTGCTGGCATGTAGAAAACAGCATCTATTACAGTTTTTTAAAAAAAGACCTCTCCTCAGCACTACTGCAAAATCATTCTAACTAATCAAAACACGCAGTTTTCTTACAGAAGAAGGTATGGTTGAAAGTTAATAGACATTAACTATTAATAGACATAATGTTAATAGGGAGGGATACAGGGTCAGTAAAGAGAGCTTCAGGTATGGATTGGAGATGAGGAATTTATGTGAAATAAATCCTTTATGATATTTTTTTGATTCTCTGAAAGTGAGATCCTGGCAAGTACAATCTGCAACAAGGAGTGTTGAATAAACAATGTTATTTGAAGCCTGCTCTGGTAGCAGTCTTTGATCCATGCTGGGCCTTCTGCATATGGTAGGTGGCCTTCATAAGTCAGTTCAGTCACTCAGTCACGTCTGACTCTTTGCAGCCCCATGGACTGCAGCATGCCAGGCTTCCCTGTCCATCACTAACTCCCAGAGCTTCACTTTCTGCCATAAGGGTGGTGTCATCTGCATATCTAAGGTTGTTGATATTTCTCCTGGCAATCTTGATTCCAGTTTGTGCTTCATCCAGCCCAGCATTTTGCATGATGTACTGTGCATAGAAGTTAAACAAACAGGGTGACAATACACAACCCTGACATACTCCTTTCTCAGTTTGGAACCAGTCCGTGGTTCCATGTCTGATTCTAACTGTTGCTTCTTGACTTGAATACATATTTCTCAGGAGACAGTTAAAGTGGTCTGGTATTCCCATCTCTTGAAGAATTTTCCACAGTTCGTTGTGATCCACACAGTCAGAAGTAGATGCTTTCCTGGTATTCTCTTGCTTTTTTGATGATCCAATAGATGCTGGCAATTTGATCTCTGGTTCCTCTGCCTTTTCTAAATCCAGTTTGAACATCTGGAAGTTCACAGTTCACATACTGTTGAAGCCTGGCTTGGAGAATATTGAGCATTCCTTTGTTAGCGTGTGAGATAAGTGTTCCAGTTCCAGTTCAGTTGCTCAGTTGTGTTCGACTCTTTGCAACCCCATGAACTGCAGCACGCCAGGCCTCCCTGTCCATCACCAACTCCTGGAGTTCACCCAAACCCATGTCCATTGAGTTGGTGATGCCATCCAACCATCTCATTTTCTGTTGTCCCCCTTTCCTCCTGCCCTCAATCTTCCCCAGCACCAGGGTCTTTTCCAGTGAGTCAGCTCTTCGCATCGGGTGGCCAAAGTATTGGAGTTTCAGCTTCAACATCAGTCCTTCCAATGAATATTCAGGGCTGATCTCCTTTAGGATGGACTGGTTGGATCTCCTTGAAGTCCAAGGGACTCTAAAGAGTCTTCTCCAACACCACAGTTCAAAAGCATCAATTCTTTGGCGCTCAGCTTTCTTTATAGCTCAACTCTCACATCCATACATGACTACTGGAAAAACCATAGCTTTGACTAGATGGACCTTTGTCAGCAAAGTAATGTGTCTGCTTTTTAATAAGCTGTCTAGGTTGATCACAGCCTTTCTTTCAAGGAGCAAGCATCTTTTAATTTCATGGCTGCAGTCACCATCTATAGTGACTTAGGAGCCTCCCCAAATAAAGTCTCTCACCATTTCCATTGTTTTCCCATCTATTTGCCATGAAGTGATGGGACCAGATGCCATGATCTTAGTTTTTTGAATGTTGAGTCTTAAGCCAGCTTTTTCACTCTCCTCTTTCACTTTCATCAAGAGGCTCTTTAGTTCTTCACTTTCTGCCATAAGGGTGGGGTATCTGCATATCTGAGGTTATGGATATTTCTCCCTGCAATCTTGATTCCAGTTTGTGCTTCATCCAGCCCAGCATTTCACATGATGTACTCTGCATAGAAGTTAAATAAGCAGGGTGACAACATACAGCCTTGACATACTCCTTTTCCTATTTGGAACCAGTCTGTTGTTCCATGTCCAGTTCTAACTGTTGCTTCCTGACCTGCATACAGGTTTCTCAAGAGTGTGTGTGGGCCTATGCATATGTGGGCTTCACACATATGTACTTGATTCCTACACAGATTTTTATTCCCTGTCCCAGATTGGCCAAATGGATTGGTCCTCTGCTCTACCCCCAATGCCTAGTCCAGTTTCTAGTACATAGGGGATATTCAACAAATGTTTGCTCGATTGTTGAATGAATAAATGATCTCTTCTTAGACTCAGTCACTAGGGTTGATTGGCTTCAGACAGAGGCCACAGCTCTGCTCACTTACCGTTCCTGGGAATTACTTCCTCCTCATTTGCTGATCAAGTAGGTCATCGACTGAGAGGGAATTATACTTACATTTGTGAGCTATTAATACATACTGCTCAAGTGAGAACTACGGCCTGTTCTAGAGCACCTAGATCTGGCCACAGGAGACTGGGCTTCACTTTAATTTTGAAGTTACTTTGTTGAGTGCCCTTTTTAAAAATTGAAGTATAGTTGATTTACAATGTCGTGTTAGTTTTAGGTATATAGCAAGGTGATTTGGTCATCTACATGGATATATATATACATATATGTATATCGATATATATATACATATATCCATTTTCAGAGTCTTCTCCCTTATAGGTTATTATAAAATATTGAGTATATTTCCCTGTGCTCTACAGCAGAATCTTGTTTGTTTTACATATAGTAGTGTGTATCTGTTAATCCCAAATTCCTAATTTATTCCTCTCCCCATCTCATTTCTCCTTTCATAACCATAAGCTTGATTTCTATGCCTATGTGCCTATTTCTGTTTTATATCTAGGTTCATTTGTATCTTTTCTTTAGGTTCCACATATAAGCAGTACATGATATTTGTCTTTTTCTGTCTGGCTTACTTAATTTGGTATGATAATCTCTAAGTTCTTCCATGTTACTTCAAATGGCATTATTTCATTCTTTTTATGGCTGAGTAATATCCCATTGTACCATATCTTTATCCATTCATCTGTTGATGGATATTTATGTTGCTTCCAGGTCTTGGCTATTTATAAATAGTGTGGCAACTATCCTATTAAACAGCATAGTTAAAAAAAATTATTTTGTCATGGCAGGTCAAACCTAGAAGACAATCAAATGCTTTTAAAAATGACTGTCTTGACTTCAGAGGGAGGAAGTCCAGTTGGGAACACAAAGCCTGCCCCTGGAGTAGGGGTTCTGGATTCTAGTCCCTCAACTAGCTGTGGGTCTTTGGGCCCAGACATTTTGCTCTCTAGGCCTCAGTGCTTTCATCTATAAAATGAGGTGAATTAGTCCAGGGGATCTCCAAGTCTTTCCAGGATGAAAATGTATTTAAAGCCAGGCATATTTAGTACATCCACTTCATCATATAGTATTGCTTTTGAATTACTAATATAATGTATCCTAACAGTTCCATTGTGGAAACTAAAATGCAGGGCACTTCTTTAGCTTGAAAATCTTTTTCTAGATTACTCTTCCAAAATTAATATATAGCGTAAGCCCAAAGTCCCTGTTCATCTATATTTAAAATGGCCACAAATTTGTGTGTACCTTAACAAATAAGATAAGAACTGTAAATGACATCTATAAGCAACTAGGGGATATTTTCAACATTTATTGTGACATAAAGAATAAGAACTGTGCTATATTCATGTGAGGAGATTCACTGGTAACTTATCTTGCATGAGAGATGCATAGTAATGCTGGGCAGATTCTGCACATAAAAGTAATACATTAGGTATTTAGAATTTCTAGGAAATTGTAATAAGAAACCAAGCAATCAGTAACATAAAAGCACTTTCTCATAGTAACTGTGATTTCAACTCAGAGGTGAAATGAGGTAAAATTAAAGATGTTGAGAAACAAAGTCTCCTCCATTTCTTCTTGGCTCTACTACCTTGCAAATTTTTACTCATCTTCCCTCTCAATAGAGGTAGAGTTCTCCTCTCAAAAGCCAGTTTCTCTCCCCTGTGCTACTTATTGCTTTGCTCTATTATGGATACATGCCTAATTCCAGAATTGTCTCTGCGTCCTGTTCATATATCCTCAATCTTTCCCTTCCCCTGATTCCTCCCTTCTTTTCTCTAAACACACACAGAGTTATGCTGTAGAATAATTTGCTCAGTCACAACGCAATTTTTATTAAAAGTCCTTCTATTTAATACATGTGCTTGCTCAGTTGCTCAGGCAAGTCTGACTCTTTGCAGCCCCATGGACTGTAGCCCACCAGGCTCCTCTGTCCATGTAATTTCCTAGTCAAGAATACTGGAATGGGTTGCCATTTCCTCTTCCAGGGGATCTTCCCATCCCAGGGATGGAATCCACTTCTCTGGAGTCTCCTGTGCTGACAGGCAGATTCTTTACCACTCGTACCACCTGAGAAACCCCAGGGGGCTATTTAATACAGATAACTTTAAATTGCTATCTCCATCACCTCTCCACTGTTTAATTTCTTAGCCTCCTAAAAATCATTCCCTCCCAGACAACTGTAGAGTGCTCTCAGTACTACCTTCCTTTCCCTCCATCACAGAATCTGCAAAATGGTACCAAAGAATAACCAAATGAACAGGTGTGAAGCCTTGGAGTCATCTTGGGCCTCTCCTCTGAATTATAGTTTCAAATATCTCAGTGTCTACTCAATATTGGCACTTGGATGTAACGCCAGTCACAACTCCTGCAGGTAAAAGACAGCACACTGAAAGGATCCCTGAAGGGCATTTGATGAACAGACTCTAAGGAAGATGGGAAACATTTGGGGAACCAACAGGAGATGATGGAACCCTCCAGGGAACCGGCGAAGCAAGGAGCCATCATCACATCTAGGTTTAAAGAGTATTGCAAGTTGAACTGTGTCCCCCCTCAAAAAAATTCACATTGAAGTTCTAACCCCCCGTTATTCAGACTGTGACAGCATTTATAGATAAGAGTCTTTATGGAAGTGATTTAGCTAAAATGAGGTCATTGGAATGAGCCCTAATTTAATATGCCTAAGAGGCATATTGTAAGAGGATATCACGTACATATAGAGGAAAGAGGATGTAAAGAAACAAAGAGAAAATGTCCAGCACAAGCTGAGGTGTGGGGCCTAGGACAGACCCTTCCCTCATTTGCTATCAAGAGGAACCAACCCTGCTGATGCTTTGATGTTGAATTTCTGGCCTCCAGAAGTATGAGAAATATGTGCCAGTTGTTTAAGTCACTCAGAGTGTCTTCAAAGCAGAGAGTCTCTCTCCTTGTGTCTCCCAGGGAAATTCTCTTCCATGACAGAAAAATACATACAAAAACATGTATTGGTTTACCCCCAAATTAAAATATAGGGTTACTGATTCTTATGTATATATAAATGAGGAATTCTTATTGTTACAGAGTCAAACAAATCAGAAAATGATAAGGAAGAAAGTTTAAAAAAATGATTGTTTAAGTTCTACCACCCTGAGATAATCATTATTAATGTTTCTGTGACTATGACTTCATACACGTTTTAGGCTCAGATGGATACTTACATATAAAATTTTATACAAATGTGTCCATATTATACATCCTTTTAAAGAAGTCCTCAATACTGTCCCCTTGTCTTCAATCTTTCTGTTTCTTCACCTGTCCTTTCCCTTTCTCCTGACTCCATACTTCTCCTCACCCCAGATCTAGGAACCAACATTAAAACTTTATCTTATAGTCTTCCATACTTCTTTCCAGGCTCATAAGCGATGTGTGAATATTTAAGTACAAATATTAGTCTTTGGGGAAACAGAATAAAAATTAAGACTTCAAAAGATATTGCTTACCCTTATCTTCTCTTAATTTTTCTTCTAAAAATTTTCTGCCTTTTATTTTCTATTTAAATTTGTAATATAATTGGGATTTATTTTTACATGTGATGAGAGATAAGAGTATAATTTTAGTTTTCTTCTAGATGGAAAGCAAGTTATGCCAGTATTTTTATTAAATCGGTTATTTTTTCCCCTGAAGTTGAAACATCACCTTTGGCATCAACTTCCCGTAGTTACTAAGATCTATTTCTTGAATTTCCATTCTATTTCATTGGTCTTTTATTTTGGTACCATATTGCTTTAATTGAAAGGTCTCTATAGTATGATTTAATCTCTAGTAAAACATCACTGCTTTTATTTTTATTAATTTTGATTATTCTCAGACATTTAATCTTCCATGTGTTGCTTTTCTCAAATTATTCTCTATTTTGAGATAGATTTAATGCAGTTGTAAGACATGACAGAGAAAGGCCATGATTCCTCAGTAGTAACATACTGAAAAACTACAGTACAATAGCACAATCAGGATACTGACATTGATATAGTCAAAAAGTACATTTCTATCACCACAAAGATCCCTGTATTTACCTTTTAATGTCAAACTCACTCTTCTCCTACCCCTATCCATTCTTAACTTCTGGCAAACACTTATCTGTTCTCCATTTCTATAATTTTATAATTTCAAGAATGTTATATAAATGAAATCATGTAGCATATAACCTTTTGGAATTGACTTTTTCCACTCAGCATAATTCCCTTGAGATTCATCCAAGTCGTTGGTGTATCAGTGTTTTCTTTCTTATTATTGCTGAGTAGTATTCCATGATATCAATATATCATAATTTGTTTAACCATTCACTCATTGAAGAACACTTGGATCATTTCCAGTTTGGGGCTATTACAAATTAAGTAAATCTGAACATTCACAATCAGGTTTCTGCATGAACATGTTTCCATTTTCTTGAATAAATGGCCAAGAGTATAACTGCCAAGTTGAAGTCATACACTAGTTACACATTTAGCTTTCTAATAAAAGGCCAAACCTTTTCCAGTGTGGATATACCATTCTATATGCTCACGAGTAATGTAGGAGTGATCCAGTTTCTTCCATTCTATTTCACCAGCATTTGGTGCTGTCATTATTTGTTATTATAAGCATTTGGACAGGTGTGTAGTGATATCTCATTACGGTTTTAATTTGCATTTCCCAAATGACTTGTGATGTTTAACATCTTTTCATGTGCTTATTTCCATCTGTATATCCTCTTCAGTGAAATGTCTGTTCATGTCTTTTGTCCACTTTCCAGCTGCATTTTTTTTTTTACTATTAAGTTTTGAGAGGTCTTTATTTATTCAAGACAATGTTTCTTTGTCAGCTAATGTGGTTTACAAACATTTTACCCCACTGTGGAACTTGTTTTCTCATCTTCTTTAAAGGGTTACTCACAGGACAGAAGTTTTCAATTTTGATGAAATAAAATTTACTGTTTCTTTATGGACTGTGCTTTTGTTATCAAATATATAAACTCTTTGCTTAGCCTTAGCTTCCCTGGTGGCTCAGATGATAAAGAATCTGCCTGCAATGTGGGAGACCTGGGTTTGATCCCTGGGTCGGGAAGATCCCCTGGAGAAGGAATGGCAACCCACTCCAGTACTTTTGCCTGGAAGATTTCATGGACGGAGGAGGCTGGGTTACAAAGAGTCGGACATGACTGAGCGACTTCACTTTCTTTTTTTCTTTCTTTCTTTGCCTAGCCTTAGATCCTAAAGACTTTCTGTTTGTTTGTTCTTTTTTTCTTAAAAGTTTTATATTTTAGCATTTTATTTAAGTCTGTGGTCCATTTTGAATTAGTTTTTGTGTAAAGTGTGAGGCTGAAGTTGAGGTTCACTTTTTTGCCTGAGGATATCCAGCAGCTCCTGCATTATTATTGAAAAAGCTATTTTCTTCCATCAAATTGCCTTTGAGCTTCTGTCAAAAATCAGTTAGGCATATTAGTGTGGAGATATTTCTGGTTTCTCTGTTCTATACCCATTGATCTCTGTGTCCAACCCTTTCAATACTATACAGTCTTGATTACTGTAGTTACATACTCTTGAAATCATGGAAGCTGACTTCTCCTTTTCATTTTCAAAAATGTTTTTACCTATTTTAATTTATTTTTCTTTCCACATGTACTTTAGAATAATATTGCCTATATCTAGGGAAAATATTGCATTAAGCCTGCTTATTGATTTGGGGATACCTGGCATCATTACTATGTTGAATTTTTCAATTGATGAATATATGTCTCTCCATATACTACTTGGATTTTCTTTGATGTCTTCCAACAATGTTTTATAGTTTTCATCACACATTCTATATATTTGTTTTAGATTTGTATCTCAGTATGTAATATTCTGAGTGACTCTAAATGATCTTTTTAATTTCAGTGTCCACATATTAATTGCTAGTATATTGAACTGCAGTTGACTTTTATATGTTTATCCCATATCTTATAACCTTGCTGAATTTACTTTATGGTTCTATAGGTTTTTATATATACTCCTTGGGATTTTTCTATTAAAACAATCATGTCATCTACAAATAGGGATGGTTCTTTCTTTCTGATATGTATCTTTCATTTCCTTATCTTGCCTTACTGTCCTGGCCAGAACTTCTCCAGTACTATATAGGAGAGCGGTCATTCTCCTCTTGTTACCAGTTTTACAGGGAGAGCACTGAGTCTTACCGTAAGCATAATGTTAACTGTAGGGCTTTTTGGTAGAGGTTCTTGGTCAAGTTAAGCAAGTTTCTCTCTATTTCTCTTTTTCAAAGAGGTTTTTCATTTTGTATATTTTTAATGAATGGGTATTAGATTTCATCAAGTGGCCATGTAGGGAGACTTGACAGTCTAGTTACCTCTGGCCAAGTTCCAGGCAATGTCTCCAGGGGTCCCAAGAGACACAAAGATGTGAAAATCTGGAATAGAAAGGAAAAGGGTCAACTGGAGACAGTTGCTACAATATAGAAATCAGTCAATAGACTTTCACTTCTTTGAGCATTTCTATAATAAAAGTTCACTTGCTTTTCCAAGGCAGGGTTCTAGCTTCTTTTCTTTCTTACATTTTCTCTATGTCTTTCAACAAAATGATCAGAAACTTATGGTTTGACCTCTTAAGCAAAGAACCTTCTGCCAAGGCCTTGCGTGTGTAGTGTCTAGTTCAACTCTCTCCCAGAGACAGAAAATGAAACCCCATGTATCTGTTCCCTAGAATATAAAAACCACTACTTCACTGCTAGTCTTGTCACTGGGAAAGTGTTAATTGGTATTAGTTGAAGGCAGATTATCTTGGCCTCTGTTAATATTGTGTCCCTGTTCTTTTCTGCCATAGAAGAAGCACTGTTATAATTCACAGGCAGCAACAGCTTCCTAGGTGGGGATAAGAGAAGTATTGCTAATTTGATCAGTGTCGCACTTGCTTTGTTCTTCATTATACTGAAGGAGAAAGTCAAAGCTTCAGGGAGATTGCGGGGGGAAAGAAGTGATCCTGGCCCCAGCTGTTACCTAGGAACCCAAGCAATCCTGGAGGGCCAAAGACAGTCCTTACCAAAAACCTCAAAGTAAAGTGGAATCATTCCTTCCATGTGATAAAAAGATTTTATTCCAAATTCTTTCCTTCCTTCACTCCTACAAATATTACTGAGCAGCCAAGACAGGTACTGGAGATAGGGCTCCCCTCTTCAGATAACTTATATCCTGGTGAGGAAGGCAAATGTATGACCTAATTTCAATTATTAATAAGAGCCACAAAGAAATACAATGCAGAGAGGGTGACAGTGATGGGACAGGCATGCTATTTTAGATAGGGTGGCCTCTCAGAGGGCTGACATTTGAGCAGAGATCCAAATGAAGTGAGGAAACAAGCAATGCAAAGTTCTAGGGGCAGAGATTCTGTGATGAATTGCAAAGGCCATGAGGCAGGATAATGCTGGGTGTGTTTTCAAATCAGCAAGGACTTACCAGGCAGTGCTAGTGGTAAAGAATCTGCCTCCTAATGCAGGAGACCCTAGAGATTTGGGTTCAGCCCCAGGGTTGGGAATATCACCTGAAATAGGAAAAGACACCCTACTCCAATATTCTTGCCTGGAAAATTCCATGGACAGTGTAGCCTGGTGGGCTAAAGTCCACGGGGCCACAAAGAATCGAAAGTGACTGAGCACACACACACACAAGGCCAGTGCAATACCCATCTTATACCAGGCAAGAGGGCCCCATCCCCCAACCCCGTCCTCAGCCTCTGTTTCAGAAAGCTTTACATATCACACACATGCACGCATATCCCCAGAAATGACAACTATGTGGATCACCAGCTTCTGTGTGATCTGCTCTGGTTACCACAGCACAACCTGTAATATTAAACGTTGCCCTCATTATTTGCTCTACCCAGGTTCCAGACAATTGTTTCTCCACATCTTTGGCTCTGTGTCCTTAAAGCAAAAAGCAACTGTGTCCAACTGCAAAGGTTTGAGTTTTGCTGAGCTGACATAGCCTTAGTCAGACTACAGTGAGTGAGGGTTTTGAGACATGGGAACACTTTGGCTTACAAAAAAGACAAATCAATTAACTTTTAAATCCTTTTTCTCAGAAAACATGAACACAGTTGATGCTTGCATAATGAAGGTTGTTCTCCATAGCACAAAGTATCCATTTCCTTGTTTCTCTTCCCATGCCATTTCCTGGCTCTTGCAGTGTGTACAAATTTGGGTAGTATTTGCAGGTTATATATGGACACTGGGAACATCCCTCAATATTAATCAATACATATTTTTCCTAAATTTGTAGACATGTAGGCTCAGATGTTGACAGGTATGAAGTATCATACTGAGACAACTAGATCCAGAGGTTTGCACATTATAAAATATTGAATGGTAGTTAACTTTCAAAAAATTAAGTAAAAATAGCTTTAAAAGTTAAATAAAATTTCAACTTTACTAATTTCATTCAAAACATTGATAGTCATTAATTACAATTTGTATTTGCCTTTTAACCTAATAGATAATCTGACTATTTTAGAAGAAAACTAAACTTTGAAAACACAAAAATCTTAATCTTTTAATTTTGTCTTTATTAAACACCCAGATATACACAATGATAATTAAATTCAGATGTCTAATATCTTATAGAACTTAAGTTATATAAATCCATAAACCACAGCTTCACACTTTTTTTTTTTTTGCCTTTGTCATTAGAAAGGTATGTTTGCCAAAATGGGAGAACATAATATATTTTAATAGTTTATTAGCTTGATTTAAATTTTTAATATTTAGAAATATGAAATGTGGTCCTCAATTTTTACCTCTTGCCTGGGTCCCGCAAATGTTAGGAATGTGTCTGGGCCAATGAACCTAGAGCTGGGGCTGATTCACATAAGGCCCAGTAGGCCATGGTAAGGAGTTGGGATTGATTCCAAGTTGGATGGGAAGTCATTAGATGTTTGTGATCTGGGTAGCAACAAATTGGAAGTTCATCTCTACTGTGTAGGACAAATTCAACATTGACTTTTTTGAAAAGAAATATATTAGGCAAAGGATTTTTGAACACCCCCACTCCACTCTTGACTATAAACATGAAAACTGTCATTAAATGTCCTAGGAATTCCAAAACCATCAACTAATACTACCACATTCAAGGAGGAGTCTGGTTCATCCAACACATGAGACTAGGTTGAACTGCAGCAGAGCCTGTTTGTTTAAGAAGAAATTTCCCTGGTACACAGTTTCTTTTGGGGAGGCCTTGACTTTGCTCACGCAAACAAACAACAGATAGAGCATACTGGTTTTCCAGGATGATTCCATTCTATTAGGTTGGTGCAAAAGTAATTGCGGTTTTACACTGTTGAACTTTGCTGTTTGATGTTGGAATATATTCTTAAATAAATGTGGTTATGTTATACACAATTTTAATGTGCATTTCTCCCTTTTTTTGCTAATGATTTATTACTTGCTATGTATTTTATATTTATTTTAGACTACGGAAATGATGTTAGACAAAAAGCAAATTCAAGCGATTTTCTTATTCGAGTTCAAAATGGGTTGCAAAGCAGCAAAGAAAACTTGTAACATCAATGCATTTGGCCCAGGAACTGGTAATGAATATACAGTACAGTGATGGTTCAAGAAGTTTTGAAAAAACAGATAAGAGCCTTAAAGATGAGCACACAGTGGCCAGCCATCGGAAGCTGACAACCACCAGCTGAGAGCATCATCGAAGCTGACCCTCTTACAACTACACAAGAAGTTGCTGAAGAACCCAGTGTTGGCCATTCTACAATCATCTGGCATTTGAAGCAAATTGGAAAGGTGAAAAAGCTCGATAGGTAGGTGCCTTGTGAGCTGACCAAAAAAAAAAAAAAAATCATCATTTTGTAGTGTCATCTTCTCTTAACGTATGCAACAATGCCAAACCATTTTCCGATCAGACTGCGACATGACGAAAAGTGGATTTTATACAACAACCGCACGACTGGCGATGACCAGCTGAGTGGCTGAACTGAGCAGAGGTTCCAAAGCACTTCCCAAAGCCAAATTTGCATGGAAAAAAGGCCATGGTCACTGTTTAGTGGTCTGCTGTCGGTCTGATCCACTACAGCTTCTGAATCCTGGCGAAACCATTACATCTGAGAAGTAAACTCAGGAAATTGATGAGATCCACCCCAAACTGCAATGCCTGCAGCCAGCATTCATCAAGAGGGAGGGCCCAATTCTTCATGAAAACACCCAACTGCATGTTGCACAACCAACACTTCTAAGTTGAATGAATTGGGCTACAAAGTTTTGCCTTATTCACCATAGTCTCCTGACCAACTGACTTCAAGACCACCATTCTTGACCACTGCTTCAAGAATCTCAACTTTTTGCTAAGAAAATGCATCCACAATCAGCAGAAAATGCTTTCCAAGAGTTCATCGAATCCCAAGGCATGGAGTTTTACACTACAGGAATAAACAAGCTTATTTCTCATTGGCTATTGGCAAACATATGTAGATTGTAGTGGTTCTTATTTTGATTAATAAAGACTATGTTTGAGCCTAGTTAGAATGATTTAAAATTCACACTCCAAAACTGCAATTATGTTTGGTTTGTACCAACCTAATATATTCAGACAGTATGTTCTCTACAATCAGACTGTCTGCTCTGAATCTTGGCTCTTCCACTTTCTAGCTGTGTGACCTTGAACAATTTACTTGACTCCTCTCTATCTCTAAGGAGGTTAATTATAGGATTGTTGTGAAGATCAAACAAAATAAACTACACACCCAATTTAGGACAGAGCCGAGCATATAGTAAGCACTTAAAAATACTAGTTATTTATCATTATTTCCAACTTCTTGGCTATCCAGTGAGAAGACTGAAAAGGCCACATTTCAATTCTGTGAGTTTTTTTTTAATTGAGCAATTCATGAAGAAATGGGCTTTTTCACAACAGGCAGTATTCAGGCAGGGGCTGCGTAATTATCTTTGTGGAAGATTGTAAAAGTAAGCACAGCCTAAGAAGGAAATTGAATTTCATGAGCTCTCTTTCAGTGTCAAGATTCTATGTTTCTTACTATGAATTCAGCTTCCTAAGGGTGCTACAGCCTCTCAGAGTTTATAATCTCATAGGAAAGATGAAAATGACTCATACAAAGCAGGTAACAGTAAAGAAGGTGACCCTGATGGGAGGCACTGAGGGTGAATGGTTCAGTGGAGGCATCTGTGCAGGAAGCAGGCAGGTGGACAGCTGGGGTTTTCTTCAGCTCATAACAGGGAGTGACACTGGTTGGGTAGAGAAGGAGGGAGCTGGAGAGAGGCTTACGTCATGGCCCCCAAGCTGCTCTACGAAGCCAGAGTTTCACATATGCCTACCTCTCCCCATCTCAACTGCTGTTTATGCAGCATACAGAGAAGCAGCTTCATCTGGCCACTCTCAAGGGACAGAGGCCTGGGCTTTGAGGAATATCTGTGGATGCTTGATAGTAGAGGTCAGGTGAATTACCCTCTTTATATTGGGGTTTGGACTGTGTTTCATTCCCTTTACCCCAGTGAGCTGCTCCATTTCCATTACTTACAATGCTGCATAGACCCTTGGTATTCAGAGTGTGGTCCAAGGATCAGCATCTCTGGCTTGTGAGAGACGAAGTATTTCCAATCTAAAACCTACTGAATCAGAATCTGCATTTTAACAAGAGCCTAGGCAAGTTGTATGCACACTGAAGTGTAAGAAGCACTTTTACTACACTGGTTTTCAAGTCTGGAATTGCTGAGGGAGATTATACCTGAGGGAGCTGGATGTGCAGGTCCCTTCTCAGGCCTACTGAATCAGAATCACCAAAGACGGGGATCTTGCTATCTGTATTTTTTAATGTGTAATTTTTAAAATTGGGAGCAAATATGATGATCAGGTGTGGAAATCATTGCTTTAAGAGAAAACCCAGGTGTAGTCTGGACACTCAGGACTCAGAATCAATAACTAACACCAAAAGAGAAAAAAAAAATGTTGTACTATGAGAAAAAAAATAGGTTGATCCCAAATGATTATGGAGACTAGAAGTCACCCAAGCTCCCAGTAGCCCTGGGGAGTGCTCTGTGTAGGACTTGGCAAGGTATTTTACTCATCTGTAAAGTGGGAGGTTTAAAGTATCTACCATAGGAAGTTATAAAGCTCTCTTTCTTAGTGAATAAAACTCTTTAATTCTTGCTAATGTTGACAAATTGGACATAGCTGTTGAGAGCTACCTAGAATGTTCTTACCACAGAGACCTACATGGGCCACTACAGTATTCCTTCAGCTATCTGATGAAACATCATCTTGTCCTAGTCAGGCTTTCCCTGACTTTCCCACATGATAGAACACAACTTGCCACCATCATCATCACCACTTTTTAATCCTCTTACCCCTCTTTTTATTATTCTTCTTAGCATTTATCCATGTCTGACATTTCAGGTAATTATTTGATACCTGTCTCTTCCAACTAAACTTTAAGATCCATAAGAAAGAGTCTTTATTTTTCTCTTCATTGTTATATCCCCATTGCCTGCCTTCCAAGCTGACATATAGTTGGCATCATTACTGGATGATTGAATTAGTCAACTCTTCAAGTACTGGTGATTAAAAGCTAATGGGTCTCTTTAATACACTATCCATGTATTGTGCTCTATGTGAAGGCAAGGAATGGAAGCAATATAAATGTCCATCAGCAGATGAATGGATAAAGAAGATGTGGTGTATATATTGGGTTGGCCAAAATTTTTCTTTGGGTTTTTCCACTACATCTTGTGGAAAAACCCAAATGAACTTACTAGGCAACCCACTATGATAAAATACTGCTTGGCCAGAAAAAAGTAATGAAATTCTTCCATTTGCACAACTTGGATGGACTTTGAGGGTACTAAGCTAAGTGAAATGAGTCAGACAGATAAAGACAAATGCTATATGAAATCATTTATATGTGGAATCTAAAAAATACAATGAATTAGTGAATAAAACAAAAAGGAAGCAGACTCACAGCTACAGAGAATACATTTTGGTTACCAGTGTGGAGATGAAGGAAGAGGGGCAATATAGGGGTGAGGGCAAAAAGGTTATTATGGGATTACATAAAATCATGCATATAAAATTTTTGAAAATTGTAAAGCACTATAGAACTTAAAGAATCTTTCATTCAATAAAAAAAATTTAATAAAATAAAAGCTAATGGCTGGCTTTAGTATACTACCCAAGTATTGTCTTCCATGTGAAGTCTTCCTGACAGGCTTCTGCCCCAGAGAGAACAAGTGATCTTCTCCCTTGTGTTATGTATTCTCTCCTCCTATTATTCAATAGTTAATGTATCTTTTTCCACTTCTCTTAGACTATGAGTTCCTTAAAGAGCAAGAACCATTTGTAACTCCTCTTTGTGCCACCAGTTCTAGAGCTTATTGAATGAAAACTTCATGAATTTCCCTACCACAAAAGATGAGTCCATACACATAATCAAGAAAAAGGTCTTTCCAACTCCAGAGCTGCAGCTGAGGAAAAAAGGAACAAAACAAAGCAGATCTTCCTAAAAACTTGTTGGCTTCTGCTCCTGAATTCACAGTATTAGGTCACTTCCCTCATCGAGATCAAAATGAAAGCCCAGTCTTAATCAAGAAGAGTGATGCCAGTAAGTTTAGAGCAGGGCCACAGAGACCGGATGCTGCCAAGCGGAGAGCAAAGTCCAGAATGAAAGAGAAGCCAGTTGAACGCTTCCCAAAGCAATATTCCAGGTCTGAGTCTCCAGTATAAGGAGACCAACTGCACCAATCATTCAGCAAATCTATGGTTCAATCTGCTAGGAAAAGCATGCATAGAACATTTATTTCCAAGTGCCCACGCTGCTGTACTAAATAATAAAGAAAAAGAGAAAGGAGACAGAGAATTCAATTGTTCTTTTCCTGCCAAACTCTTCAGCCCTCGCAGCAAAGGCTGCTAAGCCTGTTTTTACCTGGAAATCTGTCAGGCCTAGGAAAGCTGCTTTCCATGGGGGAGCATGTTTGGCAAGATGCTAACATGCCCTCATCTTCAAACATTCTTCAGTGTCAATTCAGAGACTTAAATGTCAACAAGGACCTACTGTATAGTACAAGGAACTATTTTCAATATTTTGTAATAACCTATAAGGAAAAAGAATGAAAAAGATTATACATACACTCAGACACACACACATATATATATCTGGGCTTCCCTACTCAGACAGTAAAGAATCTTCCCGCAATTCAGGAGACCTGGCTTCTATCCCTGGGTCAGGAAGAACCCCCGGAGAAGGGAATGGCTACCTAGACCAGTATTCTTGCTGGAGAATTCTATGGATGGAGGAGCCTGGCAGGCTACGGTCCATGGGATCGCAAAAAGTCGGACACAACTGAGTGACTAACACAGACACATATATATGAATCACTGTGCTGTATATATGACACTAATATAACACTGTAAATCAATTATACTTCAATAAAATACAATTTTAAAAAACAAAGACTTAAATGTCAACATTTTGAAAGACTGGTGAAAATCTTCTTAGGTTGTTTGAAAATTTGTCTTTACTAAATCATTTTGTTGGAAAATAATCCTTAACTTTTCTTTCCTTTTAAAGAAAATATTGCTTTTGGTATCTTGAAAAAGTTCTTCACATTCTTACCAAGAGGTTTATATTTAAATAGATTATTTCTCTCTCACATGAGATGAAACCAGTTTTCTCAATTTTCTTCATGCAGTCAATATTTACTGAATGTCCAAATGCTAGATACCACTGTCAGCACAGAAAAAGTAGGGTTTCTTTTTAGTGGGGGAGACAATCTATTGCAAGGAAGAGATCTGTCAATATGGCTGTGATGGAGAACTTAGTGTTGATAAAAATGGACAGAAATGTACATCACCTAATCATTAATTCCAAAATGTACCCAATTACCGGGCTTCTGCTATTTGTATACTTGCCACATATAAACATTTTCTAGCTGGTCAACACTAAACATCTCCCAAGTGAAGTCACAAAACAAGCCAGTGTCAAGTCTGAGTAGGGAGATATACCCTCTGCCCTGATTGCTTGCAAATGAGCTGATGAACATTCAGTTGCTGTTCACCCTTTAATTAATTCTGATGGGCTATTGATGTACCACAACTGTTTGTCCTAATAATGAGCTCCAAAATTAGAATGGATGCAACCCACTAAGACAGCTGCCACAGAACATAAGCATTCGAAAATGCTCTTGGTCAAGGCAATGGGGTAGAAATGGCTGTAGTTCAGTAGCAAATTCACATGATTATGTCACATGAGTTGTATTTTTCCATTTCAGGCATAGTTAACATACCAGCAGGGATGACGGCAAGAACCACTACTAGCTGTAGAGTTAAGACTGTTACTTCCTATCAGTAGAAAAAGGATAAACATGCAGCCTGAGTTGTGCTAATCGAGAAGTCGATATAGCAACAGGCATGGAACAATTTAGGTCAGTTCCTTGCAATGTTTAATTAGACCAATATATCTGTTTGCAATTAATAGCAGATGTGACAAGCTAATGTGTCCATGTACAGACAAATTAACCTCTGCCCATCAGCTGCTGGGATCTGTGAGAAAGCTGCCATATTTTGCTTCTATCCATCCGAGTCTAAATAAAACTGCAGGATAATTATAAACATAGATGTTAATAGAATATACTCTTCACATGAAGCACTGTCCACAGGAAACCACTTTTCAGGCAGGCTTTTAGTGACAACAACAGAAGCGAACATCTGTGCTATTCTTTATGTTTTATAAAATATGGGCACATAGATGATGCTCTTATTTCCCGAGTAATCAAAATGATTCCATAATTTTTCACCTGTTGTAAAAGACGTCTATCTGCTTCTAACACAGTTAAGGGCTTATATCACTGAAATGTGGTTTTATCTTCTCAAAAAAGAGGGTTCTATACTGTGTCTGGAAGCAACGCTTCTACTTCCCAACTTCAATTAATGACTATTACCCAATTCTGAAGGAAGAACTCCAGGAAGAGGACATTTTCACAGTGCAGGACTTTTCAAAGGCAAAGATTCTGGGCATTGATTTTGTTCGGTTGGAAGAAGGTCAGGGGCAGGATGCAACTGTCCATAATTGCTACTCCTCTAAGCCTTCCTTCAGAAAAGCCTCCACTCGCCCAAACCCACGGGGGAAATACAGATTGTCCCATCTAGCCCTTTGGGGTAAGAGAAGAATTAGGTCTTGATTCTTGGACTGCAAATGGTTGGTAAGCAGCCAAAATGGTTGCAGGGCTTGCAAATTACCGTCTCTTGGGGGTATTTAGGCTGGAGTTAAGGAAGCTCTTAAAGATGTGACATCAAGAAGTCACATTTTTAAAAACTTAAAGAAGTCAAACTTGCTCCCCCCCGCCCCACCAGTAAGCTGAAGCCTGCTCCCACAATCCCCCTGGCATCTCTCATGCTCCTGATCTGCTTTTACTGTGGCAGTGACCTTTGAAATTAGTAGGAGACTGGGAGTGGTGTGGGAAATGCCCTATTACATTTAAACAGAATCTAATGACATACTCCCACTCCATTTTAGAGTGTTTATGTAGACACTCTTGAAAATCAACCATGTAGAAGCAGTACTTGGAAGGTGGTGCGGTGTTAGAAATCCCCCACAAGTCAAAACTCCTGCCAAGTAAAGAAGCCCCAGCTTGAGACATAAAAAACTTGAGACGGATATGGGAAATGGACGAATGCAAAAAGGAGAAAGCCCCTGGGATTATTTAGTCTCGAGAAGAGAAAGAAATAGGTCACTTAATGTCTCTTTAAATATAGGAAGGATTATTATTCAGAAGCTGTATCCAGACATATGAACATGTCTCTACTGAGGATAGAACAGGAAACAATGGGCTCCAGCCAGAGAAGGAAAGGATATATGTGTATTAAAGAGGGGCTTCCTGACAGTTGTGGTTATAAAGCATTGTAATGGGATGTTGGAGAGGCTGTCACATCCACTTCCCCGCAGAATTTTAAGAACGCAGCAGACACCTCTTGGTAAAAATGGTTTAGATAAAACCTCCCTGGAGGTTGGGGGATGGATCAGATTATTTCTCAGGGGCCCTTTCAGCCTATGTGTTTATCATTTTAAAACTGGATTACAATACTTTTTCAGATAAGCCTTATCTGACAAAACTAGAAGCTAAATCATTTCTTCTCCCCCCACTCCCAGGTCCTGTCCAATCTTCTCTCCTGTGTTTATCCCTGGCTTCGCTGATGCCTACTCGACACCCGCTCTCTGGGTCTTGTGCATACACTGTCACGGCATGCTTTCAGGTCCACAGACACTATCAAAGATGGATGGGACACGTGCAAGGACAGAGAAGAGATGGTTCCCTGGTACACTGTGTACAGACACCATGGGCTCCCACACTAAGAAGCTTAATCTCCAACAAAGCAAGCCCTAATTTAACAGTTTTTTAACACTGACTTAAATCTCATTTCAAGACATCAAAACATTTTGCTTTCTTGGGGAAAACTTCTGTCATATCACATATGGGTTTGATTTTCCTCAGACTTTGGAGTCACACATCCTATTTATTTACAGCACCGTCTTGAGTGGCTGGTGCTGGAGGAGACCCAAGGTGGCCGCTATAGTACTCCGTAACACAAGCTGAAATTGAGAGGACGAGAATGATGCTTCACGACGTGAAGAGCTCTTCTGAAGCCCCACATTTTTCCAGTTCCAGATGGTTGCCTGTCTTTCATAATTCAGAGTTTAAAAAATGCATGTTGGCTTTCCAGGATGTACCCAAACAAGAGAAGTTTGAAAATTAAAAGTCTAATATTCATGAGGCCAAGAAATTAATTTGGGTTACCAAGAATCACTCAGTAAAAGTCATTTGAAAATTAATTCAACATCAAAACTGATTGCCAGCAGGAGAATTCCACTGTATAAATAGAAGCAACAAAATCATCAGCTTTAAATTTAAATAAAACCACCATCGATGCAAGATGCATAATAGCAATGAATGCACAAATAAATTTTAAAACTCATAAATCACACTTTCACTTATGGAGGAGTAGGTAAAAATCTTCACCCCATACCTGCATGCATGCAAAAAAATTCATTTTAAAATTATTTTGGTTACATTTCTTTTGTGCCCCCATTTAGTAGGATGTGGCAAACAAAATCTCAAGCCATCCCAGGTCTCCCCAGTCTTTCCCTGGGAGACCAGGATTTCTAGGACACTAGTGGGATGTCAGGGGTTTCCCGGGTGGCTCAGTGGATGAAGAATCCTTCTGCAATGCAGGAGATGCAGGAGACACAGGTTTGACCCCTGGGTCGGGAAGATTCCCTGGAGAAGGGTATGGCAACCCATTCCAGTATTCTGGAGAATCCCATGGACAGAGGAGCCTGGCAGGCTACAATCCATAGGGCTGCAATGAGTTGGACATGACTGAAGTAACTGAGCACAGTGGGATGTCAGAGCATTATCCGGGAGACTCTGCTCCTCAGTATCATCTAGTATCCAGGCTAGCATCCACCCACGTGTCTGCTCTCCCATCTGGTCTGTGATCATCACTCCATGCAAATCACTGTGCATACTCCGTGTCCCTGCTCCAAAGCTTCTTCAGGTGTGAACTTTCTCTTAACTAGTTCCCCTCCCTCCTGGTGGGTGTGGGGCATTATTATACTGCTCCCATTTATGCTGGGGACTCAGAATTGTTTCAGGACACTTCAGGTAGACAGGACCAGCTACATATTTGTGAGGCCCTATGCAAAATGAAAATGGTGGTCCCTGTTCAGAAATAATTATTAATTTCAAGAGGTAATTTGCTGTAGTTCAGTTGCTCAGTCGTGTTCGACTCTTTGCAACCCCACAGACTGCAACACGCCAGGCTTCCCTGTCAATCACCATCTCCCAGAGCTTGCTCAAACTCATGTCCATTGAGTCGGTGATGCCATCCAATCGTCCCCTTATCCTCCTGCCTTCAATCTTCCCCAGCATCAGGGTCTTTTCTAATGAGTTGGCTCTTCCCATCAGGTGGCCAAAGTATTGGAGCTTCAGCTTCAGCCTCAGTCCTTCTAGTGAATATTCAGGATTGATTTCCTTTAGGATTGACTGTTTTGATCTCCTTGCGGTCCAAGGGACTCTCAAGAGTCTTCTCCAACACCACAGCTCAAAAGCATCAATACTTTGGTGTTCAGCCTTCTTTATGGTCCAACTCTCACATCCTACTGGAAAAACCATGGCTTTGACTAGATGGACCTTTGTCGGCAAAGTAATGTCTCTGCTTTTTAATATGCTGTCTAGGTTTGAGATAATAGGAAAGTGCTAAATCAAGTGTGAGGTCCCGTGTGACTGTACAGGTCCCTCACTCAAGAAGCCAGCCCTACATGCAGACATTCTACCCCTTCTGCCTCCCACTGTGGTGTATGTCAGTGATAATGAGATATGTCTGCCTAAGCAAAGCACAGGCTGTCTATCCTCAGTAACTCAAACCTTTTTGGAGAGTCTGTCTTCCACTGGAACTCAACCTAGAGTAGGAGTGACTGGTGCACAGAACACAGGACCCCCTCACTTAGGCCCATGGAATGCAGGCTGCCTTCTTTCTCTTTCTCATTCTTCTCCCTCCACATGAACAAACCTACGGACCCCATCAAGTCTGGGAGTGTGACAGCCTTGACTTTTTCCCATTCTTCACAACGTATTTCATGGCAGGGAGACAGGGCGGGTAGAATCTGCTCATGTCCTGTGACCTTCACTTCTGGACCTTAGACTTTTGAAACTAAATGAAACTAATAAGCAAAATAACTTCATCAAAAAGCTTTTTCTTCAATAATATGATATCTTCCATTTATTATAGAACCTATTTTGAGACACAAAAGTGCTATTTTGACTCTCTTTTCTCTCTTTTTAATGTGATATCCCTTTCTGAAGTGAATAGCATTTAAATACTCCAGTAGCTACTGGAATAAGGAAAGAGCCAATAAGTAACAGAAATAGGTGGAAAAGCAATTACTGGTCCTCAGTTCACCAATAAGGGAGGTTAAGTACGTGGACCAAGGTCACACAACAAATTACACGGTAGAGCTGGGATTTCAGCCTGTGATTTGGCTCCTGAGTCTGATG
Source organism: Budorcas taxicolor (assembly GCF_023091745.1). NCBI lineage: Eukaryota > Metazoa > Chordata > Mammalia > Artiodactyla > Bovidae > Budorcas > Budorcas taxicolor. The sequence continues at coordinate 53,131,325 of NC_068912.1, read as the reverse complement.
TCTTAATCATAAAGCTATACTGCCTCCTCTAGAAACACTAACATGTAGCAGCTTTAATATTTATGATGATGATAAAGCAGTGACAGTTCGTGGCGACAGTTCATTCCTCACGTTCCCCAGAAACAAAAGTAAACACAGACCATTAAAACAAGTATATTGGGTTGGCCAAAAAGTTCATTCAGATTTTCCCATCCCATGTTACAGAAAACCTTGAAAGAACTCTCTGGCCAAGCCAGTATTTAAGATACAAGCAAGGAAATTTTGTTTAGTGTAACATTTACTAGCACTCACTGACCTTTAACACAATGTGAAAACAGCAATAGAAAAGTAGTGAGCGACAGGTGCTAAAACCCCCTTTTCTACAGGGGCAGGCAGATCCAAAATAATATAGACAGTAAATATAGGCTCTTACATTACAGGCCCTGCAAACAAGGTCCTAAACCATTTTTTTTTTATCAGCTACTCAGCTACATTTACAGAAGTCTAGCAGTAATCACCAGGCTTCCTGATCTTTCAAAGCCATAAACCTTGATGTAGAATCTTCCAGTAAGAAGGTGACAGAAAGAGAATTTTGAATGTCAGTCTATGCCTAAGCCATTTCAGGGGTATAGTGAGGGAACATGAGCTTCCCTGGCTTCATCCCTTTCTCTCTGTGTGACCACAGATGAGACACTTAGCTTCTCTGACCCTCTGGTAGTATCTACCACATATCATATTGAATACAAGCACCTGTGTCAATATCAGAAATTCTAAGTGTTCAAAGCATAATAGTTGCATTTCTTTTTCCTGTGTTTTGGATTCAGCCAGTAACAGCACCAATGTACATTTTCAGTTAGCACTTAGACATTGCTTTTTATGTGTTAAACACTATTCAAAGCGTTTAACATCTATTAACTCACTTAATTCTTACAACACAGCAATCTTACGAAACAGGTTCTATTATTAACCTTATTTTAGAGATAAAGAAATTAAAGCACAAAAAGGTTAAGGAATTTTCCAAGGTCATATAGTTAGAAAAGAACCCAGACAGCCTACTCCAGAATCTACTATTTTAAAGCCGGTAAGCTATTTTGTTGGTTTGATATGTGGTCTTTTACTTTAGATGACTTTTTATACTCCTGATCTTAAAAGCAGTGCATGTTACTAGATAAAAATACTGAGAATATTTAGTAATCTTAGGGTAGGTTGTCCTTCCTAGACAAGACAAGGAAGCTATAACCCAAAACATAAAAGAATAACTAAATTAAAATTTAAAACTTCTAGGTGATTATAAACCAAGTTATAAGACAAATGACAAACTAGAAGATAATCTTGTAAATAATAGTCAACAAGTTAAATGCCATAATATATCAATTATTAAGAAAAAGGAAGACAGTGAAATAGAAAAATTGGTGAATGTTATAAAAGGCGAGTAACAAAAAAAGAAACAAATGACCAATGCATATGAAAATATGCTCAATCTCATTAGCAACTGAGAAATAATAAGTAAAATGAAAATGAGGCACCACTCTTTACCCACTTGAATGTCACAAAGGGAAAAAATTAATATCCCCAGTAGCACATGTATGGGCAAAAGAATATTTTTATATGATATTATAGGAGTACAAACCACAATATTTTTGTTAAGAAACTTGGCAGTATTATCAAAACATAAAATGCATATGCTCTTTGATTTAGTAATCTACTTCTAGGAATCTAATCTATGGAAATGTTGTGCATGCACCCAAACCTATATGTACAGGATTGTTCACTGCAACATTACTGATAATGGCAGAAAAAGAAAAGTAAATCAAAATTCAGCAAAGAGACTGACAAAGCTATAGCTTTGCAATTAAATAATACAAAGAAAGTGGAATTTTATGCACTGACTTGGAAATATCACCCAGAACATTGTTAAGAAAAGAGGGTTTGTGTGTGTGTGTATGGGTGTGTGTGTGTATATGTGTATGAAGTGAAATGAATAATACAATTCCCATTTACAAAAACCAAAACCACTCACACATACAAATATAGTATGTAAATATTACAATGTCCCTGATATTGCAAGCATACTTTTATAAATTTATAGCAATGGCAACCCGCTCCAGTACTCTTGCCTGGAAAATCCCATGGACAGAGGAGCCTGGTAGGCTGCAGTCCATGGGGTTGCTAGGAGTCGGACACCACTGAGCGACTTCACTTTCATTTTTCACTTTCATGCCTTGGAGAAGGAAATGGCAACCCACTCCAGTGTGCTTGCCTGGAGAATCCTAGGGATGGGGGAGCCTGGTGGGCTGCCATCTATGAGGTCGCACAGAGTCAGACATGACTGAAACAACTTAGCAGCAGCAGCAGCAGCAGTGATGGATCTGGAAGGACACATTAAGTGGTTAATAGTAGTTATTGTAAAAGAAATTAGGCACATGTGTATCTCATAGGAACAGCGCAAGAACTTGAATTTGCCTAATTCCTTATCTATAAAGGAACTCTACTTTTAGCACAGTGCTAGCCAGTATCAGCGGAGAAGGCAATGGCAACCCACTCCAGTACTCTTGCCTGGAAAATCCCATGGACAGAGGAGCCTGGTAGGCTGCAGTCTATGGGGTTGCAAAGAATCGGACACGACTGAGCGACTTCACTTTCACTTTTCACTTTCATGCACTGGAGAAGGAAATGGCAACCCACTCCAGTGTTCTTGCCTGGAGAATCCCAGGGGTGGTGGAGCCTGGTGGGCTGCCGTCTATGGGGTCGCACAGAGTCGGTCGGACACGACTGAAGCGACTTAACAGCAGCAGCAGCAGCCAGTATCAGAGTGGACTTTGACTTTTACTCTGTAACATTTTATACTGTCTGAATGTTTTACAATGAACATATATATTTGTGTATTGTTTATGCAATTTCAAGATTTTTAAGGAATCAAGTACAAAGAAAATAAAACAAAAAAAATTTTTTTTAATGTGCTGTGGTGGCTAAAAAACATCCACTAAAAATATCAGGTCCTTATCCCTGGAAACCCCAAACATTAATACCTTATTTGGAAAAAGGGTCTTTGCAGATGGGATTAAATTATGGATTTTGCATGAAGGGATTATTTTAGATTATCCCAGGGGATAATCTAAATAAAATCCTTATAAGAGGGAGACACAGAGAGATTTAACTTCACCAAAGGGGTAGGTGAAGATAGAGCTGAGAGAAATTTGAAGATGCTGATTCTGAAGATTTGAGTGATAAGGTCACAAGCCAAGGAATGCTGGCAACCACCAGAAGCAAAGGCCCCAGGGAGCCCAGTCCTGACAGTATCTTAAATTTGACCCAGTGATACTAATTTTAGAATTCCGGCCTTTAGAACTGTGAGGTAATAAATTTCTGCTGTTATAATCCACTCAATCTGTGGTAATTTCTTACAGTTGCCACAGGATCCTATATGCATACATTCCAGAAAATTTAGAAAACTTCATGAATGTACATACAAAAAAAAAACTTGTAATCTCACTGCCCAGGAATAACAGTGAACTTTTTTCATGAATTTCTTTCTAGAACTTTTACTTTTAAAATATGAATATATACATAATCATTTTTGTAAGTATAGCTGATGTACAATAAACTGCATATGGGTAAAGTACACAACTTAGTGGGTTTTGATATGTACATACATGTATCCATGAAACAACCCCACAGTTGATATACAAATATTCTTGTTCCCCCAAATTTCTTCATAGCCCTTTAGAATCCAACTCTCCCTAGACCTCTGTCTGTCCTCTGTCTTCTAAAACTAGATTAGATGGTATTTTCTAGAATTCCATGTACATCCTCTGTTTTTATCTCTCACATATCACCTTGGCTTAATGATATTGAGATTCATTTACTTTGTCAAACATCCCAAGGATTTATTTCATTTTATTACTGAGAAATATTCAATTATAGGATCTACCATGGTTTGTTAACCCATTCCACTGTGGATGGACATTTGGATTTCCAGGTTTTGGTTATTATAGATAACACTGTTTTATGGATTTGTAAACAAGTCTTTGTGAAGATATATAGTTTTATTCCTCGTTGGGTAAATACCTAGGAGTGAAATAGCGGGGTCACATAGTGAGTGTGTGTTTAACTTTTGAAAAAGCTACCAAAAGAGTCTGGCCAGTAGGCATCTTCCTCCTTGTTCCCAAGAGTTCTGGAAGGACTCTTACACGGAATAAATCCTTTTACAGCAATCAAGGTTCTCAATCAAGGTTACTTCAGTAGCCTTCAGGGGGAGTCAGGGAACCTTCTGAAACTATATGCAAAGGTTTTTCTGACTGTATATACACATACATGTACATTTTTTGGTGAAAAGGTTTGTAATTTGCATCTTTTTCCTAAAGTGGCCCTGTCCTCTCCCAACAAGTTTCAAAACACCCCCTTATGGACAAAGCTTACCCTTAGAGCACCCTGCTTGAGACAAGCAATCTAATTAATCAACAAGTATGCACTTATTGAGCACAGTCAGGAAAAGCCATAGCCAGCATTTAATGCCAACTAAGGAAGCAGTAGAAAACACTACACAGAGAATGTGGGAGGCAGAGAGACAGCTATAGTCACTGAGGGGAGAAAGGAAACATCATTGGGTCCTTAGGGAAAATTTTAAGGAGGCGGGACAGGAACTGCAAGTTAAAGGATGAATGTTTCTAAGGTTTGCTCTCAGGTGTAAACAGGAAAGAAACTCTTTGCCCCGAGGTCCCCATTCTGTATCAGTGAGTGACTAGGCAGCTCTGGCCACCAGATTACCATTAAATGCAACGTGGCTGCTGTCCCATTGGGTCATCAGCATTCAGCTAGTGCCATAGCATAAAGGGAGAAAGCATTACGCTGAAGAGAGGATAAAAAGAACAGAGCAAGCAGAAAATAAAATGCCTTGAGTCTAGTTTGCAGACCCAAACCCACTAATCAATTTTTCCAACTCTAAGTTGAACTAACATAGGACATAACATATACCTGATCAGTAGTAGCACAGAACATTTTGACATAATCTGGCCATGGAAAAGAAAGTCATTTTAAAGAAGTTATTAAGCCATCTGGCTAAGGGAGCTGCCTGCCAGTCCACATCTCGACTGCTAAATCTGAGTGGGCCTCTGGTCTCCAATCTGAATTCCATTAATGCTGGACACATTGTTTCACTCCATAATCGAGCCGACACACTTGATATTTAAAGCAGGTTACCTATTTTTAGTAGGTTGCAGAACATCTGTTGGCCTTTCTCCTTAAAAGCCTGCTCAGTAGACGAGGAGGAGAAAAGCAGTATAAAATCATTTTGTTGTTCAATACCATGATTAGTTTTCTTAAGTTGACAGCCAGCCTTAACAAGATTCTCCTCTCCAGGAAAGGTTCTTTTGATGGATGGTGTCCCTGTGGCTCTAAACTGAATAGCAGAAGCAAGGAGGAGATGAATTCTATCATTGGAGAGAGTCTTCCTCCTGCTAACTCAGGTGTAATTGATAAAACCCCACATCTCGCATAGCCCCAAAGCGCAAGTCCATGAGAAAGGACAGACGTTTTTTTTGCTTTGTTTTAACGGAATAATTCCTGGTTCTGTCTCTTCTGGTGCTGAACTTGGTTACAAATAATAATCTGGGACCAGAACCAAGTTTAATATCACAGTACATTTTGGGAGAAAACAAAAATTCTCCAAATCTCAATTAAAAACAAAATGGCATGTTGTTACCAAAACAAAGGGATATACACTTGTTGAGAAATTCAGAGAGCTGGGTGGGTAAATGGCTGATGAATTATAAAAATTACAACAAATGATTGTAATAAAGGTCCTGTTTTCTCTCACTTTAATTCTTTCCAAACCTGGAAAGAACTGGGCCTGGGCAAAACTCAAATTTCCTTATAAAAATATGCCATGCTCTTGCCAGTGTGGGGAAACATTTTTTCCTTTGTGAACTAGCCCTTTAGCCTTTGAGTCACTTGGCCAAGATGTGTCCTGGAAGGAAATATGAGAGGGAAAGCTCACCTAAGAGGTCTGACAAGATTTCATTTAGGATTTTAATGACATAAATGACCCATAGGACGGAAATAGAGTTTTAAAAATAGGAGGGGGAAAAAAAAACCTCTTCCTTTGCATCCATATATTTATAATTACATATAAATACATTTATAAATTTCTATATTTAGATATAAATGCTATATTTATTTATATTCACTCATGTCCATTATATCTATATGCGGGATCTGAAATGGTATCTGTGAAACAATTTAGGTAAATAATCCAGAAGACTCTCATCACATGGACTAGAACACTGCAGCTTTAGGAAATACATGTTTCCTGTAATTTTCTATTGGAAAAGGAACCTGAATTTAAAGGCAAATCTTTAACAAAATTAATTATAAAAAGATTTAAAAACATACAATTTGAAACAGAAAAATATTCCACATTTAAGTGTCTTAATGAGGCCTCCCAGGTAGCTCAGCGGTAAAGAATCCTGCAAGGCAGGAAATGCAGGAGATGTGGGTTCGATCCCTGGGTTGGGAAGAACCCCTGGAGAAAGAAATGACAACCCACTCCAGTATTCTTGCCTAGAGAATTCCATGGACAGAGGAGCCTGGTGGGCTACAGCCCATAGGGTCACAGAGTCAGACACAACTGAAGCGACTAAGCACGCACTAAGTGTCTTAATGATGACAAAGTATTTAGTTACAAGACTTGATTGAGAATGAAGTATAGTCATTAAAAGGCACTTGTGATTATAAAACAGCATTTGTGGTAGGTTAGCTCACAGAAGGTTGCCTCACACCATGATTTCCTGGGGAGGGGGTAGTTCATGAAATGGTTGCACGTTTCTGACAAGTTAGCTCATTTATATTTGCAATGAGTAAAAAGCAACAAACGAAATGGCACATGACTTTTTCACTGGATTTCAGCCTGAACTTCTGAGAAAGCTTTAGAGTTATTGAATATTATAACCGTCTAGTCAAAGCTGCGGTTTTTCCGTAGTCATGTATGGATGTGAGAATTGGACTATAAAGAAAACTGAGCACTGAAGAACTGATGCTTTTGAACTGTGGTGTTGGAGAAGACTCTTGAAAGTCCTTTGGACTGCAAGGAGATCCAACCAGTCCATCCTAAAGGAAATCAGTCCTGAATATTCATTGGAAGGACTGATGCTGAAGCTGAAGCTCTGATAACTTTGGCCACCTGATGTGAAGAACTGACTCATTGGAAAAGACTCTGATGCTGGGAAAGATTGAAGGCAGGAGGAGAAGGGGACGACAGAGGATGAGATGGCTGGATGGCATCACCGACTCAATGGACATGAGTTTGGGTGGACTCCGGGAGTTGCTGATGGACAGGGAGGCCTGGCGTGCTGCAGTCCAGGGGGTCGCAAAGAGTCGGACACGACTGAGAGACTGAACTAGACACTCTGACAAAGACATAATAACAGAAATTCCATTTAATAAAATATTTATGTATTGGCTGAGAAGTCTTTTCAATAAGTTAGATAATTGAAAATAGAAAAAGTAAATTGTTGGGAATCACACTAAATCCATCTTGAGAAGCAGGGTTTTTTTAAGTGATTGATTACAAGTTCTGTAACATCTCATTGTGGTACACATTTAGTTAGTTCCTATTGATACAGCTACTTTTCAATTTTAACTTTAAAAACATAACTGGGTATCTCTGTAACACAATTATTTAAGGCATGCAACTGTTAGCCGAAAGATTGGTGGTACAAACCAAACCAAAGATATAATTTGACATTTTTAAAATTTATATTTTTTTCCTTGTTGTCATCTGCAGATTCCTCATATAAAATTTACCCGCCAGTATTTGTGGTCCTAGCCACTTCATGTCTGATACTTGCCAAGGGCTACACCAGCTCCCCAACTTGATTCTTATGGAATATCTTCTGGGAAATTGGATTTAAACCAACGTAACAGAAATTCCTGAAACAGAGACCTAAGAACTCTGGTTCTGGTGGGATAAAGTTTTTAACAACAATGAGATACCAATACACACCTGTTAGTGTGGCCTAAATCTGGAACATTGACAGCACTCAGTTCAGTTCAGTTCAGGTGCTCAGTCGTGTCCAACTCTTTGTGACCCCATGAATCGGAACACGCCAGGCTTCCCTGTCCATCACCAACTCCCGAAGTTTACCCAAACTCATGTCCATCGAGTTGGTAATGCCATCCAGCCATCTCACCCTCTGTCGTCCCCTTCTCCTCCTACCCCCAACCCCTCCCAGCATCAAGGTCTTTTCCAATGAGTCAACTCCTCACATGAGGTGGCCAAAGTATTGGAGTTTCAGCTTCAAGATCAGTCCTTCCAATGAACACCCAGGATTGATCTCCTTTAGGATGGACTGGTTGGATCTCCTTGCAGTCTAAGGGACTCTCAAGAGTCTTCTCCAACACCACAGTTCAAAAGCATCAATTCTTTGGCACTCAGCTTTCTTCACAGTCCAACTCTCACATCCATACATGACTACTGGAAAAACCGTAGCCTTGACTAGACAGACCTTTGTTGGCAAAGTAATGTCTCTGCTTTTCAATATGCTATCTAGGTTGGTCATAACTTCCCTTCCAAGGAGTAAGCGTCTTTTAATTTCATGGCTGCAATCACCATCTGCAGTGATTTTGGAGCCCCAAAAAATAAAGTCTGACACTGTTTCCACTATTTCCCATGAAGTGAAGGGACCAGATGCCATGATCTTAGTTTTCTGAATGTAGAGCTTTAAGCCAACTTTTTCACTCTCCTCTTTCACTTTCATCAAGAGGCTTTTTAGTTCCTCTTCACTTTCTGCCATAAGGGTGGTGTCATCTGCATATCTGAGGTTATTGATATTTCTCCCAGCAATCTTGATTCCAGCTTGTGCTTCTTCCAGTCCAGCGTTTCTCATGATGTACTCTGCATAGAAGTTAAATAAGCAGGGTGACAATATACAGCCTTGACATACTCCTTTTCCTATTTGGAACCAGTCTGTTGTTCCACGTCCAGTTCGAACTGTTGCTTCCTGACCTGCATATAGGTTTCTCAAGAGGCAGGTCAGCTGGTCTGGTATTCCAATCTCTTTCAGAATTTTCCACAGTTTATTGTGATCCACAGAGTCAAAGGCTTTGGCATAGTCAATAAAGCAGAAATAGATGTTTTTCTGGAACTCATGCTTTTTTGATGATCCAGAGGATGCTGGCAATTTGATCTCTGGTTCCTCTGCCTTTTCTAAAACCAGCTTGAACATCTGGAAATTCATGGTTCACGTATTGTTGAAGCCTGGCTTGGAGAATTTTGAGCATTACTTTACTAGTGTGTGAGATGAATGTAGTGTGCGGTAGTTTGAGCATTCTTTGGTATTTGTTTTCTTTGGGATTGGAATGGAAGCTGACCTTTTCCAGTCCTGTGGCCACTGCTGAGTTTTCCAAATTTGCTGGCATATTGAGTGCAGCAATTTCACAGCATCATCTTCAGGATTTGAAATAGCTCAACTGGAATCCCTTCACCTCCACTAGCTTTGTTCGTGGATGCTTTCTAAGGCCCACTTGACTTCACATTCCAGGATGTCTGGCTCTAGGTGAGTGATCACACCATCGTGATTATCTTGGTCATGAAGATCTTTTTTTGTACAGTTCTTCTGTCTATTCTTGCCACCTGTTCTTAATATCTTCTGCTTCTGTTAAGTCCATACCATTTCTGTCCAAGATGCAGAACAATAGGCATTCTCATAAATTACTGATGAAAATGGCGCAGTCACTTAGAAAACAGGTTGGATTTTTTTTTCTTTTTTACAAAACAAAACATGCTCTTAGTGTATAATCCAGGAATCACATTCCTTGGCATTTACCCAAAGGAGCTGAAAATATGTCCATATGAAAACCTTCACACAGATGCGTATAGCAGTTTTATTCATAATTACCAAAATTTGGAAGCAACTAAGATGCCCTTCAGTAGGTAAGTGGATAAAGAGTCATCCATCCAGACAAATGAGCTTAAAAGACAATATTTGTCTTTCGATACTTAAAAGACATGAAGGAACCTTAAATGCATATTACTAAGTGAAGGAAGCCAATCTGAAAAGGCTGTATACCGTATGAATCCAACTCTATGACATTCCGGAAAAGGTAAAACTTTGGAGACAGTAAAGAAGATCAATGGCTGGGGAGAAGGGTAGAAAATGAACAGATTGAGCACAGAGTATTTTTATGGCAGTGAAAATATTTCATATGATACTATAGCGGTAGATACATGTCACTATAAATTTGTCAAGACCCTGTAGCATGGACAACACCAAGAACGAACCCTAATGTAAATTATGAACTGCAGGTGAAAATGATATGCCAATGTAGATTCATCAACTGTAATTAATACACCACTCTTGTGAGAGATGTTGATAATGCAGACGCTCTGCACGTGTCGGGCAGGGAGTATGTGGGAAATCTACCATCCCCTCAATTTTGCTATGAACCTAAAACTGATGTAAAAAATAAAAAAGTTTATGGGTAGAGTGAGTCTAGTTTATGTGAGAGTGCATGTTCAGTTTCTTCAGTTGTGTGTGACTCTTCCCAGCCCTATGGAATGACGCCGTCTAGGCTCCTCTGTTCATGGGATTCTCCAGGCAAGAATACAGAAGTGGGTTGCCATTTCCTTCTCCAGGGGACCTTCCCAACTCAAGGACTGAACCTACGTCTCCTGCATTGCAGGCAGATTCTTTACCCAGAGTCACCTGGGAAGCCCGCCTAGTTTACAGATAACTAAGAAAGACAGAAATATCTCATTTAGACAACAACATGATCAGATATGAGTCACTTAACTTTTCCCTCAGTGCGTGTAAATAACAAACCAACTTAAAGATAGTTGAGTTTTGATGAAATACCCTTTTTTAAATTAAAAAAGCTATGTTAAATATAAATGTCATCAGTATTTGAATGTATTCAATCCTCAGTGCTTTGGGTGGGTGGGGATGGGTGGGGTGGGGGTGGGAGTGAATTTCTTCAGAGAGAAAAAACGTTGTGTTTGGTACTGAGCAGACACGAAGAGTTGAAAGTATACCAACTGTGTTGGCTACATGTTTACATAACCAGTGAATTCGAACTTTTTTACGGTACACTTTCATATACAAAGGCTGAATTAAAAAACAAAGAGATTAATAAAAGGAAATCCATTAATATTCACTTGAAGTCAAATACATATAATTTAAGGGAGAGAATAAAATGCTAGCTGGTTAAAGCTTGCTGTTTTACTCTTTTTAAAAGGAGGTTTTAAAATGTTTTTTATGCCCCTCAACTTTCACATCTTGCATTGAAGGAGTTTTTTTTTTTTTTTTTCATTGTCTATACGGTGATATAATCAAAGGAGAAATATATGAGAAGCTGGATAATTTCAGAGTCTTCATTTCAAACCATTAGAGCTGAATTGTATCATTTCCTTTCTAAAAATTGAGGCTGTCTAAAAGTGAACAGATGAAAGGTCTCAGCTTTCTAGGATACTTGTTCATCCACTTATACAAATAACATATAATAACATGCATTCTAAGACTAGTTATTTTTCCTTTAGTATCTCAAAACAGTATGAATTGATGCAGCCTAGATCAGCTATTAAGCCCCTCAGTTGCCTGCCCATCAAGATTGGTTGGCAGCCGAGGTTCAGAGAGCTGCATTATTGAGCCATGGCATTACCAAACAATGATCATCATATGAAATTAGATTCTCCATCAAAAACAAAATTTTTGTGGCTGAAATTATGATTCTGGGTGCAGGCTTCTAGCTCAAGCATCAACACTGATGCAAAATTGATGAAACTTCCAAGTGAAATTGCACTGTTTGATCTTCACAGCCCTGGAATAACATAGCCTAAAGCTACAGTTTCTGTAAACTTACTTTGCACAAATGACTTAGCCAGTACGGATGTATTGACATAGAGTGCCCATGAATGACATTAGGGCTACTTAGAAAAGAGACAAAATAACAGCAAAAGAATGCAGCAATTGGTTCTGGAAATTACCTTTTCCCAGTGAACCTCTCTGAAAAATTACCTTTTTCTGCTGAATCTCACTCAAAAATTACCTTTTCCAACTGAAGCTCTCTCAAAGTGCCTTGATGTTCAGCAATATAGTTTTAAGTTGAAAATGTCACAAGGCCATGAAAAGAAATTGATAGAAAATTTCAGGGTTTCTTGTTGATATTTGAAGCAGCCTGTGGATTTTTGTTCTTTAACACAGATCTGTTCTGCTGTGCTACCACTTTGATTTCTGTATTGCCCAAAACAGCATGTTTCTAGGCTTAATGGCTTCACAGAGAAGACTATGAAGGTGATTTAGTTATTTCTGCCAAGGTTCTGTTACCAGTAGGAAATTGGTAAACAGATGTTTTCAAAATCTTCTCCATTCACCGTGGAACTTTTTAAAAAGTGCAGTAAATAAAATTTTGAAATCTCTTTGTCCTTTAAAAGAAACTATAATTTTAGCTACTATAGTGTCCTTTTAGGAATTATGTACTTGAGCTGAGTTGTGTTTTTTTTGTTTTCCCTAACAGGAGGAATTTGATTTCTTCAGTCAAAAGATGCAGGAAAGACATCATTTATCTTGGAAGAAGGACCACTGGACTAGACATCCAAGAACTTCATCCAAAGGCTCTAGCCTTGAGTCTATCTCTCAGAGAAGCATGACCTTAGGAAAGTCCTCAGGGAATGAGGGAATGGACAGGATAATGTCAGAGGTTCCCTCCAACTCTAAATTTCTAGTTTCCTCTTAGTCCAGATTTAAGACAAAACATGTATCAGGTATTTATTATTATTATTATTACAGATGTTAGTAAAAGACAAGTTGTAGAATTTTTTGCTTGTCTGGGTTGTGTATATGTGTGTATATGCATGTCCTTTAATTTTTAAAAAAGTTTTTAGGCCTCATAGAAATAATTTAATTAAATCAGCTTTGTAAATAAAAAGGAAAAGGATATTAACATCACAAATTTTTTTCACAAGCCTGATTGTATGTGTGCTCTTTAAGAATCAAAGAAAAGCTCCCCAATCTGAGATGTTTTGGATCTGATTTCATAAAGGAATTAGATAGCTGGTTACAATACCTGGGGAAATGATCAAAGTAATTGACCTCCCTGCCACACAGGTGAATTTTCCCTCTTTCTTATTCACCTTTTCTTCTCTCTTCTCTTCCTCTCTGCCTGTTGGCTTCTTTCTGCCTTCAACTCTCCCCCTCTGCTCATCTCTTCTCTTTCCCTCCCTTCCCTTTCTTCTGGCTTCACTCATGAGCTTTTTAATTTCTCCTTAGTACCCGCTATGAAGACCTTGCTGGTAGAATGCAAGATTATGAATAATATGGACTGCTATAGTAGATCAATGTTCAATATTTTTATAAATTCATGAAATAATTAAGATTAAACATGAACCAAATGACCATTTTGGGTAAGTACTTAATTGTCTTTCAGGATTTGAAATAGCTCAACTGGAATTCCATCACCTCTACTAGCTTTGTTCATCGTGATGCTTTCTAAGGCCCACTTGACTTCACATTCCAAGATGTCTGACTCTAGGTGAGTGATCACAGCATCATGATTATCTTGGTCATGAAGATCTTTTTGGTACAGTTCTTCTGTGTATTCTTGCCACCTCTTCTTAATATCTTCTGCTTCTGTTAGGTCCATATCATTTCTATCCTTTATTGAGCCCATCTTTGCATGAAATGTTCCCTTGGTATCTCTAATTTTCTTGAAGAGATCTCTAGTCTTTCCCATTCTGTTGTTTTCCTCTATTTCTTTGCATTGATCACTGAAGATGGCTTTCTTATCTCTTCTTGCTATTCTCTGGAACTCTGCATTCAAATGCTTATATCTTTCCTTTTCTCCTTTGCTTTTCGCCTCTCTTCTTTTCACAGCTATTTGTAAGGCCTCCCCAGACAGCCATTTTGCTTTTTGGCATTTCTTTTCCATGGGGATGATTTTGATCCCTGTCTCCTGGACAATGTCACAAACCTCATTCCATAGTTCATCAGGCACTCTGTCTATCAGATCTAGGCCCTTAAATCTATTTCTCACTTCCACTGTATAATCATAAGGGATTTGACTTAGGTCATACCTGAGTGGTCTAGCGGTTTTCCCTACTTTCTTCAATTTAAGTCTGAATTTGGTAATAAGGAGCACATTTGGAAAACTCAGCAGTGGCCACAGGACTGGAAAAGGTCAGTTTTCATTCCAATCCCAAAGAAAGGCAATGCCAAAGAATGCTCAAACTACTGCACAATTGCACTCATTTCACATGCTAGTAAAGTAATGCTCAAAATTCTCCAAGCCAGGCTTCAGCAATATGTGAACCGTGAATTCCCTGATGTTCAAGCTGGTTTTAGAAAAGGCAGAGGAACCGGAGATCAAATTGCCAACATCTGCTGGATCATGGAAAAAGCAAGAGAGTTCCAGAAAAACATCTATTTCTGCTTTATTGACTATGCCAAAGCCTTTGACTGTGTGGATCACAAGAAACTGTGGAAATTCTGAAAGAGATGGGAATACCAGACCACCTGACCTGCCTCTTAAGAAATCTGTATGCAGGTCAGGAAGCAACAGTTTGAACTGGACGTGGAACAGCAGACTGGTTCCAAACAGGAAAAGGAGTACGTCAAGGCTGCATACTGTCACCCTGCTTATTTAACTTCTATGCAGAGTACATCATGAGAAATGCTGGACTGGAAGAAGCACAAGCTGGAATCAAGATTGCTGGGAGAAATATCAATAACCTCAGATATGCAGATGACACCACCCTTAGAGCAGAATGGGAACAGGAACTAAAAAGCCTCTTGATGAAAGTGAAAGAGGAGAGTGAAAAAGTTGGCTTAAAGCTCAACATTCAGAAAATGAAGATCATGGCATCTGGTCCCATCACTTCATGGGAAATAGATGGGAAACAGTGGAAACAGTGTCAGACTTTATTTTGGGTGGCTCCAAAATCACTGCAGATGGTGACTGTAGCCATGAAATTGAAAGACGCTTACTCCTTGGAAGGGAAGTAATGACCAACCTAGATAGCATATTCAAAAGCAGAGACATTACTTTGCCGACTAAGGTCTGTCTAGTCAAGACTATGGTTTTTACTGTGGTCATGTATGGATGTGAGAGTTGGACTGTGAAGAAGGCTGAGCGCTGAAGAATTGATGCTTTTGAACTGTGGTGTTGGAGAAGACTCTTGAGAGTCCCTTGGACTGCAAGGAGATCCAACCAGTCCATTCTGAAGGAGATCAGCCCTGGGATTTCTTTGGAAGGAATGATGCTAAAGCTGAAACTCCAGTACTTTGGCCACCTCATGCAAAGAGTTGACTCATTGGAAAAGACTCTGATGCTGGGAGGGATTGGAGGCAGGAGGAGAAGGGGACAGAGGATGAGATGGCTGGATGGCATCACTGACTCGGTGGACATGAGTCTGAGTGAACTCCAGGAGTTGGTGATGGACAGGGAGGCCTGGCGTGCTGTGATTCATGGGGTCGCAAAGAGTCGGACAGGACTGAGCGACTGAACTGACTGACTGACTTAATTGTCAATATTGATTAAAATCACTCTTCTTCTAAAGCTGAGGTTAAATAAACTTCAGATTCTGATAATGGCTAAATGTTTATATTTTAAATTAATTAGAACTTTATTGTTAAATTTTAATTGTCAAATGTAAAAGTTCTGACACTATAATTCAGGAATAATAACATCTTCATTTGCTCATTGCTAAATTTCCTTCACAGTCTTTATTTGTGATTCAAAGTAGATTCTCATTTTCAAGGAGCATACTTGATATTTGATAAACTGTTTTGTGCAAAACAAAATAAAAATTTTTAAGAACACTTTTTAGTAGCATTTTCTATGAGAAACTATGCCTGTTTCCTAATTTGGGCAGATATTTTAAAAAATCTTTCAATTATAGAATATGGTTGACAATAAAATGATAATTACAGAAAGTTTTTAATATAAAATTTTAAACTACATAGATCGAAAACTAAGCAATTATCTTCTAATGAATTTTTGTAAAGCCTACTATTTTGAAGTTTGATTAATGAGACTAAAATGTTCTTCAGTAACTTCTTTTTTTTCCTTATAGTGTTTCTTTTTCTTCATGCACTTTATATTCTTCACTTTATCGTGGTACAGGATTTTTGAGTCTTTTCCCATACAGTCTTGAGACTGAAAAGATATTCTGCTTCTAATTCATTCTCCCAAGATATGATGAATTCCAAAATGTTACTTTTTCTTTAGAAACACACAGACAAAATAAAATTAAATGTCTAAAATCTAAATATAGCACATGATGGGTTGTGGGACGTATCCCCTCATACATTGCTGTGGGAATTCAACTCTATGGAAGGAATTTGGAATATCTAGCAATATCACTACGAACAGCATCACTATGAACAAAGCTAGTGGAGGTGATGGAATTCATTGAGCTGTTTCAAATCCTGAAGGATGATGCTGTGAAAGTGCTGCACTCAATATGCCAGCAAATTTGGAAAACTCAGCAGTGGCCACAGGACTGGAAAAGGTCAGTTTTCATTCCAATCCCAAAGAAAGGCAATGCCAAAGAATGCTCAAACTACCGCACAATTGCACTTATCTCACATGGCTAGTAAAGTAATGCTCAAAATTCTCCAAGCCAGGCTTCAGCAATACGTGAACCGTGAACTCCCTGATGTTCAAGCTGGTTTTAGAAAAGGCAGAGGAACCGGAGATCAAATTGCCAACATCTACTGGATCATGGAAAAAGCAAGAGCGTTCCAAAAAAACATCTATTTCTGCTTTATTGACTATGCCAAAGCCTTTGACTGTGTGGATCACAAGAAACTGTGGAAAATTCTGAAAGAGATGGGAATACCAGACCACCTGACCTGCCCCTTGAGAAACCTATATGCAGGTCAGGAAGCAACAGTTAGAACTGGACATGGAACAACAGACTAGTTCCAAATAGGAAAAGGAGCACGTCAAGGCTGTATATTGTCACCCTGCTTATTTAACTTATATGCAGAGTACATCATGAGAAACACTGGGCTGGAAGAAGCACAAGCTGGAATCAAGATTGCCTGGAGAAATATCAATAACCTCAGATATGCAGATGACACCACCCTTATGGCAGAAAATGAAGAGAAGCTAAAGAGCCTCTTGATGAAAGTGAAAGAGGAAAGCGAAAAAGTTGGCTTAAAGCTCAACATTCAGAAAACGAAGATCATGGCATCTAGTCCAATCACTTCATGGGAAATAGATGGGAAACCGTGGAAACAGTGTCAGACTTTATTTTGGGTGGCTCCAAAATCACTGCAGATGGTGACTGCAAGCCATGAAATTGAAAGACGCTTACTCCTTGGAAGGGATGTTATGACTAACCTAGATAGCATATTCAAAAGCAGAGACATTACTTTGCCGACTAAGATCCGTCTAGTCAATGCTATGGTTTTTCCTGTGGTCATTTATGGATGTGAGAGTTGGACTGTGAAGAAGGCTGAGCGCCGAAGAATTGATGCTTTCGAACTGTGGTGTTGGAGAAGACTCTTGAGAGTCCCTTGGACTGCAAGGAGATCCAACCAGTCCATTCTGAAGGAGATCTGCCCTGGGATTTCTTTGGAAGGAATGATGCTAAAGCTGAAACTCCAGTACTTTGGCTACCTCATGCGATGATCTGACTGATTGGAAAATACTCTGATGCTGGGAGGGATTGGGGGCAGGAGGAGAAGGGGATGACCAAGGATGAGATGGTTGGATGGCATCACGGACTCGATGGACGTGAGTCTGAGTCAACTCCGGGAGATGGTGATGGACAGGGAGGCCTGGTGTGCTGTGATTCATGGGGTCACAAAGAGTCAGACACAACTGAGCGACTGAACTGAACTGAACTGAGCAATATCACAAACTCATTTATCTTTTGTTCCAGCAATCTCACTTTGATAAATTTTTCATATTGTTCCAACGATATAAAAATAAATAGACACAAGATTTACTGCAGCACTATTTGTAATTGAAAAATATTGTAGTTTTCTAAATTTCAAACATGAGCTATTGGAGAATAAACTACATACAGACAATGGAGTATATGCAACGGTTAAAAAAAAAAGGATGAGGAAGATCTCTATAAATGGATAGGGAGTGATTTTTAGATATTTTTAAGTAAAAAAAGCAAATTTCAAAACAGTATGTAGTTTTTTATTTTTACTGTAATATTTTAGCTCATACTCTGAATACTGAATAGATATAAATGTCTCAATAGTTTAGTCCAGATTTTACAAAAGATATTTCCATCTTTATCATTATTTAGGATTTAATTTTTAAAAATCTTAAACTTTAATATATTTCTTCAAAGTAGATAAATTGAATCTCTTCTGTGTGAATATTTTTTTCTTTTTTAAGATTTTTAAAAATCTTTGCCAAAAGAAGTATGTGTGTGTGTATACACACCTCCACATACTACCTCCATACATATCTTTTGTGTGAAAAAGAGAAGATAGAAAAAATGCAATCTCTGCTTATCTTTATGGAGAAAAAAGGAAGAGTAAACCCGAAAATAATGAAAAAGAGAATGGGGGTGAAATGGAGGGATGATGTAGAAGGGAATGAAACTTCTATGAGTGTAATTTTTGCATAGTTTAACTTCTGGAACATGTTAATAGTCTACGTATTCACAAATCAAAATAAAATCAGTGAGAATGGTTGGAAGTGGACCCTACCATGAAAGCAAGCTGAAACCAATGGCATTTCAAAGGAACACTATAATCACAGTGAAGGTAAAAAGGAAAGAAAAAGTGGGATAGGGAGAAAGGAGAGAAGGAGAAACAAAGCAAGAAAGAGGAAGAAAAAGAAAGAAAGGGAGGGAGGAATCTAAATAACTTACGAACACAGATTTTTACTATATACTCTTAATTTTCGGGAGAGGTGGGCAGGTTATTATTGACTGCACTTCCTATGCTGTACTCTGCAACCTCATGAGTAATTTATACCGTAACTGGGGTTGAACCTCTTAATCTCTCACCCATTTCATTAATTCCCCCTACCTTCCGCCCCTCTGGCAATCACGCTACAGTTGGCCCCTGTATCTGAGTCTGTTTTCTTCTGTTTATTTTGTTTTTCAGATTGCATGCATAAGTGAAATCTTACGTCATTTGTCTTTCTCTGTCTGACTTACTTCATTTAGCATAATACCCTCTAGGTCTATCAGTGCTGTTGCAAAAGGCAAGATTTCATTGTTTTTGTTTGTTTGTTTGTTTTTTCTTTTGTATGGATGAAGCAATCAATTGTTTTATTTACTTATTTATTTATTTTTGTTGAAGGATAACTGCTTTACAGAATTTTGTTGTTTTCTGTCAAACCTCAACATGAATCAGCCATAGGTACACTGGTTTTTTATGGCCAAGTAATATTCCATCGTACATGTATGCCACATCTTTATCTGTTAATCTATCAGTGGACACTTAGGTGTTTCCATACCTTGGCTATTGGAAATGATGCTACAATGAACACGGGGGTGCATGTGTTTTTGCTTTGTTCTGAAAAATACCCAGAAGTGGAACTGCTCAATTGTACAGTAGTTCTATTTTTAATTTTTCGAGGAAACTGTATTTTACACAGTGGCTACGTCAGTTTACAATCCTACCAACAGTGTACAAGGGTTCTCTTTTCTCCACATCCTTACTGACACTATTTTTTGTCTTTTAAATAATAGCCATTCTGACAGGCATAAGATGATATCCCATTGTGGTTTGATCTGAATTTCTCTGAGAATATTGAACATCTTTTCATGTGTCTGTTGGACATCTATATTTATTCTTTGAGAAAATGTCTATTCATGTCTTCTGCCCATTTTTAATTGGGTTGTTTGCTTATTTTGAGTTGTATGAGGTCTTTGTATATTTTGGATATTAAATCCTTATCAGATATCATTTGCAAATATCTTTTAATATTAAACAGTATACTGATCATTTGAAAATACATTTTAATATCAAAGAGCATACTGCCTATGTTCTTTGTTTCTGGTATTACATTTTAAGACCTTAATTATTTTGAGTTTATTTTTGTATACACTATGAGCAAGTAGTTTAGTTGATTATTTAGCCTGTAGTTATCTGGTTTTTCCCAACATCATTTCCTGAAAAGGCTGTCTTTTCTCCATTATACGTTCTTGTCTTCTTTGTTATAGATTCATCGACCATATAAATGTGGGTTTATTTCTGAGTTCTCTGTTCTGTTCCATTGATCTATGAGTCTGTTTTTGTGCCAGCACCAAACTGCTTTAATTACTGAAGCTTTGCAATATAGTTTGGAATTAGAATGTGTGATACATTCAACTTTGCTATTCTTTCTCAGAATTGTTTTGGTTACTTAAGGTCTACTGTGTTTCCACACAAGCTTTAGAATTATTTATTCTAGTCCTGTGGAAAAAATGCCATTGGTATTTTGATAGAGACTGCATTGAATCTGTAGACTGCCTTGGAGAGTATGGTCATATTAACAATATAAACTCATTCAATTCATGAGCACAACATATCTTTCCACTTGTTTGTGTCATCTTTATTTTTTTTTTCTCAATGTCTGATAGTTTATAGTCTTATAGTGTTCATTCATTCTTGAGTTTGCTGAGAATTTTTATGATCATTAACTTGAATTCTTTACTAGATAGACAGCTTATCTCTAACTTAATTTAGTTCTTCTGGAATTTTATCTGATTCCTTCGCTTGAAACGTATGCTCTGTCTCTTCATTTTGCCAAATTCGTCTGTGTTCATTTCTGTGTATTAGGCTGGTTGGTGATGTTTCCCAATGCTGACGAAGTGGCCTTATGTATGAGATGTCTAGGGGACCGAGCAGCACACTCCCCTTTAGTCACTAGAGTTATATGCTGTGGGGTGCTTCTTACGTGGGCCTCTCTGTTGTGGTGGGGACAGCTACTATGGGCATGCTAGTACGTGGGCTGGACGCTGGGTCAGCTGACTGTCAGACTCTGCCCTGAGTGGTGTCTGCCAGCTCACTGGTATGTGTGACTAGGTCCTGGCATGGCTGGCTGTGAGGTCAGAAGGGCCCTGAGTTGGCACTGGCCTAACTGGTGAGTGGGGTCAGATGCCAGAAAGACTTGCTGTGGTGATCAGGGGATCTCAGACTTGTGCTGGCCCATTGGGCAGGTAACCTTCCCACACTAATGGACTAGAGAGATTTCACAATGGCGCTTGACAATACCAGTGTCCTGATGGTTGAACAAGCTCCCCAAAATGGCTGCCACTAGCATCTATGTTTCCAGAGTGAGTCCTAGTCACCTCCTATCCTTTTATCAGGCTCTTCAAGATCAGCAAGTAGGTCTGACCCAGGCTCCTTCTAAATTGTTGCCTCTAGGGACTTTCCTGGTGGTCCAGTGGTTAAGACTTCCCACTTCCACTGGAGGGGCCCTAGGTTCAATCCCTTACCAGGGAACTAAGACCCCACATGCTGTGAGGCACTGCCAAAAAATATATATATATATTTCTGCACTGGATTCTGACCATGTGAGACTTTGTCTGTGCACTTCAAGAGATTAGTGCCTGTTTGCCACAAGCATCTGGCTCTCCAGTATGTAAGCCCCACTGGGCTTCAAAGCCATATGTTCTAGTGATTCATCTTCCTGGGACAGGACCCCTTGTCTGGAGAGTCCAACGTGGAGCTTGGACCCCTTTCTCCTTGGGGATAACCTCTGTCATTGTAACATCTTCCTGTTTGTGGGTCATCTATAAGGGGGTATGGGTATCAACTATACAGAATCTCTGCCTAACCTGTCTCACTGTGGTTCCTCCATATCTTTAGTTGTGGGAAATCTTTTCTGCTAGTCTTCATGTTCTTTTCATAGATAGTTGCCCTGTAAGTAGTTGTAATTTTGATGTTCCCACTGGAGGAGGTGAGCTCAGGATCCTACTCTCCATCTTGGCCACCACTCCCAACAGTATGAAATTTTAAAAAATATCTTTATATACAAATAAGACTTTAAAAGCCCTTTCAGAAAGCACAGGTAAATATTCTGCACATCAAAAGGACAGAAGGTATTTTTTTAGTCAACAGTATTCTTCTTTACATCTTACAATCACTGACAAGACTGATTTAAATGAAATATGTAAATAGTATCAGCTTTAGTCTTGGCTAACAGAATTAATAATAAGAGGAATTTAACAAAATTATCTATAATGTCTGGGACCCTCACATACTTCAGAGCCAATTTAGACAAATTTTGTTAACCAGGGAAAGCTCTCCTAAATAAAATAATTTCTATCTTTATTTTTTCTAATATCTAATGTTATTATACAAAGTGGGGAGTTAAGAGATAACTTAATTTTCTAGGAGATGGATACATGTTCTGGAGGAGTTCTTGAATGGAAACCCTTTCATCTCAGGACCAACTACATAGAATTCTCAAGATGGCAGGATGACAGCTAAGAAAACAATACTTTTATTTCAACTATTAGATACCCTGAGCTGTTCTTATTTAATGTTAAAAGTCATATCATCATCATAGCACCAATTTTGCTGAATGCCTCCCATCTTAATTTAGTGAGAAAAACACATGACAAACACATTTCCTCAGTAAACACTCAAATTAGTGGAATGGACAAATGCTCTGGTTGAATCAGTCACATTCATAAATGTAACAGCTCTGAGTGATAATAGAAAGAAATATCTTAAGATGGTAAATTAAAGAATCTTTCAAACAGAAACGAAAATCAAGGTATCATTCATATTCAAACTGAGTACTTTGGCACTATTTTAAGGAAAGATAAATGAACCTAGATGCTTAGACAAGATCTTTCTTAGAGTCACTAATTATATTTTCTCAACGTGCTTTCCTCTGAAACCTTAACAGCTATGAGCCTCTTTTCCTCTCTATCCAAAAGATACCTAATTGGGATTGCTAAAAGCCTAAGATCTTCTACTTCTTTCCATGGTGAAGTAAGGAAAGCCCTGAGTTAACTTCACAATGTAAACAGTTAGAAAGTTGTAGAAAACTGTTGTCAGACATTGGATAGCAGATAGTTCAGGACAATGATCTCCAAGAGAGAAACAGGCAAGTTACATAATCACTCTGGCTGACTGCGTGAAGCCAATTTTCAAACTATGCAAGATGCAAGAATGAACTCAACTAGAGCTGCTCCACTAAGTTGAGGAAATTGGAATTCTAAGATGCTGAAGTGGCTGGATGTTTCAGGGCAGATTTCTTGAAAGAAGGATGCTTATAGAAAAACAGTTCCAGAAATCAGCAAAGAATTGCCTTGAGTCTTCGTGATTATTAAGACATGTAGAATAAAACTCCACAAGACCAGCCAAGGCATGGGTAGAGACTTGTATCCTAAACAACTCCCAGAACTTACACAAAGTAGGGAGATGGTCAAACTCTAACCAAAAAAATAGAATCATTGGTGATCCCTTACAGTATTTATAGGAGACTCTATTAGATCACACCTCAGTAGTGGGGGTGAATTATTCCTGGAGTAAAGAATATCCCAGACCTATCACATGTTATTGACAATAAGCTGGCATATATTCAAATTACAGTGTCATAAATTTTGTAATCCCCATAGTAACCACAAAGAAAATAGGTATAGAATATACATGAGAGGAAATGACAAAGAAGTTTAAACAGTTCACTACAAAAAATCAACTAAACCAAAGGACAGTAATGCAGGAAACAAGGAACCAAAAAACTAAAAGGTATGTACAACACGAAAAGCACAGTGACAGAAGTCTCTCCTTATCAGTAATTACTTTAGATGTAAATTGATTAAACTCTCCAATCAAAAGACAGAGCTTGACAAGATAGATAAAAAACATGATCCAACTCTCTGCTCTCTGCAAGACTCACTTGAGATCCAAAGACACAAACAGATTGAAAGAGAAAGATATTTCATGCAAATAATAACCAAAAGTGAATACAGGTGGCTATCCTAATCAGACAAAATAGACCTTAAATCCAAAAAGATTACAAGAGACAAAGGAGGACATAATATATTAATAAAATCTTCAACATAGCAAGAGGCCATAACAATTATAAACATTTACACACCTAAAGACAGACCATCAAAAATTGACAGAATTGAAGACAGAAATAGGCAGACAAGTGCTATAATAATATCTAAAGACTTTCACATCCCACTCACAATAATGGAGTTTTTTAACCAACATAAAAACCAATCTCATATAAGATGTATACAGAACACTCTACCCAGCAACAAAATACACATTTTCCTCAAGTGCGCATGGGACATTACCCAGAATAGCTCATATTTTAGGCTACAAATTAAGTCTCAATATATACTGAAAAACTGATATTGTGCAAATTATCCCTTCTGGCAAAAATGGGATAAAGTTAGAAATCAATAAGAACGGAAAAACTGGGAGATTCACAAAATTCTGAACATTAAACATACTTTTAAATGACCAATAGCTCAAAGAAGAACAGACTTTTGGACTCAGTGGGAGAAGGCAAGGGTGGGATTATTTGAGAGAATAGCATTGAAATATGTACATTATCATATGTAAAATAGATGACCAGGGCAAGTTCAATACATGAAGGAGAGCCCCCAAAGCCAGTGCTCTAGGACAACCCAGAAGGATAGGGTGGGGAGGGAGGTGGAAGGGGCATTCAGGATGGGGGGGAACACATGTATACCTGTGACTGATTCATGTTGATGTATGGCAGAAATCATCACAATATTGTAAAGCAATTACCTTCCAGTTAAAATAAATTAATTAATTTTTAAAAACTAAGAAAGAAATTAGAAAATACTTAAAGATGAATGGCAACAAAACCATACATACCAAAACTTATGGGACACAGTGAAATCAGTGCTAAGATGGAAATTTATAATTTATAACTATAAATGCTTACATGAAAAAGAGAAAGATCACAAATCAACAACCTAACGACAACTAAAAAACTAGGGAAAAAAAGGAATAAAATAACCCCAAAGCTAGCAGAAGGTGGGAAATAATAAAGAACAGAGCAGAGACAAATAAAATAGATAATAGGAAAACAACAGAGAAAATAAACTAAACCAAAAGTTGTGTTAAAAGGCATTATCAAGAGAATAAGGAGGTAACCTACAGAATGGGAAAAATATTTGCAAATTATATATTTAATAATGAATTAATATCCAGAATATATAGAGAGCTCCTGAAACTCAAAAATAAAAAATAACCTGATTCAAAAATGGGCAAAGGCCTTAAATAGATACTTCTCCAAAAACATAAACAAATGGCCAAGAAGAACATGAAAAGAGATTATAACAATTTTAATTAACAGCAAAAGGATAAACATGAAGAAGTAAAACAAGACATCAAAGTTGCAAAATGTGGGAGAGGGAAGTAAAAAATGTAAATCTTTCAGAATATGTTTGAACTTACATGACTACTAGTTTCAAGAAAATAGATTTAGTTATGGGTTAACATACTTGAAAGCCAGAGTAACCACAGATCAAAAACATACAGTGGGCTCAGAAAAACAAAGAGGAAAGGAACTCAAGCACAATACAAAAGAAAATCATCAAACCACAAAGGAAAAAATGAGAACAAAAGTAATACCAAACAAGCAGCAAAGTGTTATAAGTAAATAACACTTTTAAACTTCTAAGCGTTATTAGGACACTGTAATATTGGCAAAAGAAGAGACAAAGAGATCAAGGGAACAGAATATAATATACAGGATTAAACCTCATAATTATGGTCATTTGGTTTTCTGACAAAAGTACCAAGATAATTGGGAGGGAAAAGGATGGTCTCTCTCTCTCTCTTTTTTTTCTTTTTATTTACTTATCTTTACTGAAGTATTGTTGATTTATAATATTGTGTTACTTTCAGGTGTACACTGCAGTGATTCAGTTATATATTATTACTATTGTTGTGTCCGACTTTTTGCAACCCCATGGACTGCAGCACACCAGGCTTCCTGTCCTTCACCATTTCCCAAAGCTTGCTCAAACTTATATTATTACCATAAGAATATATATTCAACATACACACATATATTCCTTTTCTGATTCTTCTCCTTTATAGGGTACTAGAAGATATTGAGTATAGTTCCCTGTGCTATACAGTAGGTCCTCATTGGTTAGCTATATATAGACTGTGTATATGTTAATCCCAGTTTCCTAATTTATCCCCCACATTTCTTCTTTGTTAACCATAAATTTGTTTTTATGTCCGTGAGTCTCTTTCTGTTTTGGAAAGAAGGGTTCATTTGTATTTTTTCTCCTTAGGTTTCACATATAAACTACATCATATGATACTTGTCTTTCTCTGTCTGGCTTACTTCATCTAGTGTGATAATCTTTAGGCCCATCCAGCTGCAAATGGCATTATTTCATTTTTTATGACTGAGTGCCATTCCACTGTGTGTATGTGTGTGTGTGTGTGTGTGTGTGAATGTGTATGCCACATCTTCTTTATCCATTCACCTGTTGATAGATATCTATATTACTTCCATGGCTTATCTATTGTAAACAGTGCCACAATGAACACTGGGGTAAGAATAGTCTCTTTAACAAACTGTGATGGGAAATTGGATAGAAACATGGAAAGAAACATGCCTCCACCTTTACCTCATACAATTGTTGATATGAAATGGCTCATAGACCTAAATATAAAAGCTAAAACTATGTAAAACTTCTTGAAAAAATCAATGAAAAATATCTACATGATCTTACATGTACGAAGATTTCTCAAATGACAGATATACATACGTAAGCTGTAAACGAAAAAATTGATAAGTTCAACTTCATCAACATTTAAAAATTTTGTTCTTCAAAATACACCATTAAGAACATCAAAAGCTAGGCCATAAACTAAGTGAAAAATATCCACAATTCACAATCATCATACCTCTTTGTTGTTCCACGTGGCAACTCTCTTATGACATATCATGTGTAGCAAATTTTCACATGCTTATTTGCCATCTTTATATGTTCTTTGATAAAGATTCTGTTCTGGTCTTGACCTACTTTTTAACTGGATTGTTTTCTTACTGTTGGGTTTTAAGAGTTCTTTGTATATTTTGGATAGCAGTACTTTATCAGATATCTGGCAAATATTTTCTCCCAGTCTTTGGCTTTTTTTCTTTAATTGAAGGATAATTGCTTTACAGTATTACATTGGTTTTTACCAAACATCAACTTGAATTAGCCATAGGCTTACCCATGTCCCCTCCCACTTGAACATCCCTCCAACTTCCCTCCCCATCCCATCCCTCTAGGTTGTTTAGTTCAGTTCAGTTGCTCAGTCATGTCTGACTCTTTGTGACCCCATGAACCACAGCACACCAGGCCTCCCTGTCCATCACCAACTCCTGGAGTTCACTCAGACTTTTGTCCATTGAGTCGGTGATGCCATCCAGCCATCTCATCCTCTGTCATCCCCTTCTCCTCCTGTTCTCAATCCTTCCCAGCATGAGGGTATTTTCCAATGAGTCAGCTCTTAGGATCAAGTGGAAGTATTGGAGTTTCATCTTCAACATCAGATATATACCTAAATATTTTATTTTAGGGGGTGCTAAAGCTAAGCAATACGTGAACTGTGAACTTCCAGATGTTCAAGCTGGTTTTAGAAAAAGCAGAGGAACCAGAGATCAAATTGCCAACATCTGCTGGATCATGGAAAAAGCAAGAGAGTTCCAGAAAAACATCTATTTCTGCTTTATTGACTATGCCAAAGCCTTTGACTGTGTGGATCACAAGAAACTGTGGAAAATTCTAAAAGAGATGGGAATACCAGACCACCTGACCAGCCTCTTGAGAAACCTATATGCAGATCAGGAAGAAACAGTTAGAACTGGACATGGAACAAGACTGGTTCCAAATAGGAAAAGGAGTAGGTCAAGGCTGTATATTGTCACCCTGCTTATTTAACTTATATGCAGAGTACATCACGAGAAACGCTGGACTGGAAGAAGCACAAGCCGGAATCAAGATTGCCGGGAGAAATATCAACAGCCTCAGATATGCAGATGACACCACCCTTATGGCAGAAAGTGAAGAGGAACTAAAAAGCCTCGTGATGAAAGTGAACGAGGACAGTGAAAAAGTTGGCTTAAAGCTCAACATTCAGAAAACGAAGATCATGGCATCTGGTCCCATCACCTGATGGGAAATAGGGAAACAATAGAAACAGTGTCAGATTTTATTTCTTTGGGCTCCAAAATCACTGCAGATGGTGACTGCAGCCATGAAATTAAAAGACATTTACTCCTTGGAAGGAAAGTTATGACCAACCTAGATAGCATATTGAAAAGCAGAGACATTACTTTGCCAACAAAGGTCTGTCTAGTCAAGGCTATGGTTTCTCCAGTGGTCATGTATGGATATGAGAGTTGGACTGTGAAGAAAGCTGAGTGCCAAAGAATTGATGCTTTTGAACTGTGGTGTTGGAGAAGACTCTTGAGAGTCCCTTGGACTGCAAGGAGATCCAACCAGTCCATCCTAAAGGAGATCAGTCCTGGTTGTCTTTGGAAGGAGTGATGCTAAAGCTGAAGCTCCAGTACTTTGGCCACCTCATGCAAAGAGTTGACTCATTGGAAAAGACTCTGATGCTAGGAGGGATTGGGGGCAGGAGGAGAGGGGAACGACAGAGGATGAGATGGCTGGATGGCATCACCGACTCAATGGACATGAGTTTGAGTGAACTCGGGGAGTTGGTGATGGACAGGGAGGCCTGGCGTGCTGCAATTCATGGGGTCGCAAAGAGTCAGACACGACTTAGAGACTGAACTGAACTGGAAGCTGAGCACCAAAGAATTGATGCTTTTGAACTGTGGTGCTGGAGAAAACTCTTGAGAGTTTCTTGGATTACAAGGAGATCCAACCAGTCCATCCTAAAGGAAATCAGTCCTGAATATTCATTGGAAAGACTGACGCTGAAGCTGAAACTCCAATACTTTGGCCACACGATGTGAAGAAGTGACTCATTGGAATCTTTCCCTGATGCTGGGAAAGATTGAAGGCAGAAGGAGAAGGGGACGACAGAGGATGAGATGATTGGATAACATCACCGACGCGATGGAAATGAGTTTGAGTAGGCTCCAGGAGTTGATGATGGACAGGGAAGCCTGGTGTGATTCAGTCCATGGGGCCGCAAAGAGTCAGACACGACTGAGCGACTGAACTGAATTGAACTGAATGTAAATAGCATTGTGTTTTTAAATTCAAATTCCACTTGTTTATTATTGGTGTGTAGAAAAGCAGCTGACTTTTGTGTAATAACCTTGTGCACCTTTAACAGCTCAACTAGAAGCATCCCAAATGTCCATCAACAGGTAAATAGATAAACGTGTTTTGCTTATCCATACAATAGAATTTACTCCACAATATAAAGATATTCACTGCTTTTATACTCCACGACATGAATAAATTTCAAAAACATTACACTGAGGAAAAGATGATTCAAAAGAGTTTATACTGTATGATTACATACATATGTAACTTCAGAAAATACAAAGCTAATTTACAGTGACAAAAAGTAGATCAGTTTTCAGGGTTAATGGTGTGTGTGTGATTGGGAGAGGACATAAGGGAACTTTTTGAAGTGATAAAAATGTACATCTTATGGTGATTATACAGATGTGTAAATTTGTCAAATTCCTTTCACTTAAACTAGCTCATGTGGTTTCTATTATTGTGACTGCACACTGAGAGAGTCTTAAAAACAGAACAGGAGGTTGCCAGGCAAACCAGTAGGGAAGTGCTTTCCAGGAGAAAGAATAGCATGTACAAAGTTACTGAAGTATGAGGAAGTGTGACGCGTGTGACGAGCCTCTTTAATCAAGCTACAGATTTCATGAATCACAGAAAATATACATTATTACGTAAAGACTATTTTTTTTAAACTGCATCAACTATGGTTTCAGATTTTCTAACAGAATAAGGAAAAGGCAACATTTTCCAAAAGTTTTCCCCACTTGAACATGAGGAAAACTGTGCTTAATCAAAACCAAAGGGAAAAAACAGAATGTTTATTTAAAAATTTTTTTTACCAAATTTATGTTGGAAAACTCAAGCTGTTGCCAATCACTCCCAACCACCACCAACGCTGCATGGTTTGATAACAGAAGAGACTTCAGGAGGTCACTCCACAGCAACAAAGGTTCACATCACCTCTCACAGACTCAGGTATCCCCATAGGATTTTCTACAACCTAGGAAGTGCTAGAGACACTTCTGCTGAGTACTGGAGAATACATTTTAAAATTAAAAAATAACCCACACATTTTAACTGCTAATCCTTCCAGAGAGTCTGACTGTATACAATTCAGGGCATATATTATCTCTAATATCAGAAACTAAAAGTTGCAAAATTCATACAAGAGAAAATACAACTAGTAAATAAACAGGAGAAAATGTTTACCTTGAGAGTAATCAGAAAAGCACAAATGAAAGTATTCAAGAGACTTTTTTTCTTAAACTAGTAAAAAAAAGTAAAAGATGATTCCAAATATCAACAAGGGCACAGTGAAACATGTTCCCACCTTGCTAATCATAGTAAAAATTTATATAACATTTTTTTAAATGTTTAAAAAGAAATTTGACAATGTGAAACAAGAATCATACCTTTCCTTAACCAAGGTGCTCACTTGTAGAAGTTTATCCTAAGGGTATGTTTAGATGAAAGGATAACTTTATGATGAAAGGCTTTTCACTGTAACATTGTCTACGACAGTGGAAAAAACTGGGAGACTCTTGAAGTCCAACAACATAAAAATGGTTGAATTGTGATGTAGTACATGCTATGGATGTACAATACTGTAGAAACACATTTATTCTATAAGGCTAAGTGAAATGCAGAATATAAAATTAAATGACACTGTGACTGCAATGGTGTTTAAGAAGAAAGACTGAAAGGCAATAAAGAAAACGCTAAACTGGGTTAGGTGAGGGACTTCCAAGTAATTTTTTCTATTTCCTAAGCTTCTGTAATATTTTATTATTTTTATAATAAACTAAACAAATGGGAGTGCCAGATCTTCTGAGTTAAGGAAAGTGAAAAAAAGAAAAGGCTAAACAAATCACTAAGAGTTAAAAATTGAAACCTTCAATCTCATTATGAGGAAACTGACTATAACTTGACCATCAGAATAACATCAAAACTACTTAATTTAATAGAAATGCAAATATATATTCTACATTTCTGAACATCAGATTCAACCCTAGGAAGGAGGAAGAGCTAGTAACTTTCATTCAAAAGTCCTGGATTAGAGTTCAGGGGCTATTATTTAATACACATATAAGATCAGGCAATGACTTGAAAATATGTTTACCTGTGTATACAAGGATACTAGTAATGCTCCCCTGACTCATCACTTGGGAGAGCTGTGAAAATTACTGAGAGAACACTAATGAAAGTCTCCTGTAAACAAAGCACGGGCTATGGGCATTTCTCAGCATTCATTGTTTGCACTGTTTCTACCAATCCCTTGTTGGCTCAGTGGTAAAGAATCCTCCTGCTAGCGCAGGAGATGCAGGAGACAAAAGTTCAGTCCCTGGGTCAGGAAGATCCCCTGGAGAAAGAAACAGCAACCCCCTCCAGTATTCTTGCCTGGAGAATTTCATGGACAGAGGAGCCTGGCGGGAAAGCCCAGGACGTCACAAAAGAGTCAGACACAACTTAGTGACAACACAAGTGTCTACCACACCAACCTTCCCAGGAGGCTGGATCAGGAATAGAGCCACATTAGACACTCAATGGCCTCTGAAGAATGTCTACCGAGGTGGACCCACCATCAGCTTAACTTCAAATCGGTCCAATTACCCATAGGACTTGGGGGTTTCCATATGTAGTCATTAGGGAGGAGGAAAAAGAAGGCTGAACAGAGTTCTTTCAATTTTCCTTGAGGAAGGAGATGAAGAGAGAAGGCAACAGAGAAAACTTCTTTAAAAGAGAGAAGAGGCTATAATGCTGATAACCAAACTTCCTTCTAAGGTGGAGAGCTATCTGGCCATGATCAAGAGGCTGAGTGCTCTAGCTTCCTACCAAAAAAAGTGGTCCTTCCAGGTGATGCCAAGTAGATCGATCTCCTTGAAATGACAGGGCAGTGGTACAGACAGTATACAGATGTGTGTCAGCAGTCAAAGATTTGTTGTCAACTGTAAACTCTAAACAAATGTTGAGAGAGGGATTCCCTGGAGGCTCAGAGGTAAAGAATCTGCCTGCCGAGGCAAGAGAAATGGGACCAATCCCTGATCTGGGAAGATCCCACATGCTGGGGAATAACTAAGCCCACGTGCCACAGCTACTGAAACCACGTGCTGCGGCAACTAGAGCCTGGGTGCCCGAGAGCCCGTGATCCACAAGAGAAGCCACTGCAATGAGAAGCCCATGCACTGCACCTAGAGAGTGGCCCCCACTCTCCATGGCTAGAGAAAAGCCTGTGCTGCAACAAAGACGCAGCACAGCCAAAAATAAAAAGAAGATAGTTATTAAGTATATATATACATACATTGAGAGAACGTTTGATGGCGATGAGACAAGCTAGGCAATCCTAGAAGCTCCGGTAATAATCCTCTCTCAAAACAGAAGTCTTAGGAAATTTTGTTTGGTCTTCTTTCTAAAACCTTTTGCTCTGCCAATGAGCTGAAAGGAAAGGGGTTCTATATGCAAAATGACCTCCAGTTTCAGTTACACTGGGAAGTCATGGATGGCACAGCAACCACACTGCTTCCAAAAGAATTTTCTTGGCTTGACTTTATAATTGATCATCTTCTCAGTTGGAAAGTAAACCCACTCATCCTTGAAACAAGACTAATGATTTCTGATTCAGTTGCCAAATATGTTCAGAAATTCTAATTTCACTTATTTAACATTTATATTGCACTTGATCGGTGCTGAACACTATGCAAACACTAGCTCCTGATCTGCCAGGACAGCCCCTTGTTTCTGTGGAGTCACCATGGTGTCCCCACACGGAGAGGGCTGCAATTCTGAATGGCTTCACAGTGACTGGAAGCACTGCCTTGTTTAGTCCCCTCCAATTGCAGGTGACATCCCAGTGTGCTCTCTGGGGCTTTGTCCTGACGGGATGTAAATGGCTTCACTCTTTTCCCTAGGGAGGCTAGCCATTAGAAATGCTCTCCTTTCCTTGAATTGATCCCACCACAGGCAGAGAGAACATGTGCCCACCACTCTTTTATCTCCTCTCCCTCCCCGATATCACTACCTTTTCCATCTGTGAGCCTGACAGGCATATTATAAGACAGATCTGCTATTCTGTGATATAGATGTCTAGTTTTCAAAAATGTTCAATCAAATTTTAGTCCCTCGAGCCCTTTTTCTGCTTTCCATTCTTTTTTATTGGTTAACACCTTTCTAATAATCAGGTGTCCAGAACTGTATCATCTTATCACTTTGCAGGTTCAGTTTCCAGGTGCTGTTTACTGTGACTCTAGGGCTTTGGAGGCATTTCTGCCTTTCACTGGATATCTCTGTTTCCAATCATTTATCTCCAGGCACTTAGCTCCTTCCTATTTTAAACTTTATTTTCTGCTTCAAATGTCTAGTATTACTGGGTTTCTTTCTATTATTGCTTGTTAATCTATAATGCATACACTTCCAAGTTTATATCTGATAATACAATTCTTGATTACTTAATTCTTCAGAATCCCTTTAAAAAGTGAATAAGGACCAATAACAGCTATCAGTATTATAATAATAATGATAAAAGAGCTAACGTGTACTGAACACTCTCCACGTGCAAGGCACCATGCTGAGCACTTTCGTGTGTACTCACTGTTAGAGTAAATCATAATCTGTAGGTGCTAATGTCTTCTTTGTTTTTCTGGGTTTCTTTTACAGATATAGAGACCCGAGGTTTAGAAAAATTAAGTAACGTGCTCAAAGGCACAAAGCTAGTAATTGAGAAGACCAAGATTTGAACCCCAGTGGTGGACTTAATCACTAACCTACATTGTTTTCACCTGTATCTAATAAGAACCATATGTGAAGCAGATTTATTTAGCTTTGTTTACTATTTTGAATAACTAAAAACAACTAACTCTATTGCTTTTAACAATGAAAAAGCCTTGGTAGTTAGCTTACTCTTTATAAAGAATACTTTAGTTACACTGTGGAGGTTTAAGACAGCTATCCACAGAGACACATCCAACGTAGACACTGAAGGAGAGCAACTTCAGAGGTGATCCACTCCGGGTATCTTCCTTAGAAGGGGAGGCCTCTGAGACACGGCTATGTAAATGACTTGACAGAGTTTACAGAACTAATTCACAGCAGAGCAAGGATTCCAGCGCTGCTTCCACTCCAACTTGAGGAGACGTAGGGGCCAGTTCTCTC
Source organism: Budorcas taxicolor (assembly GCF_023091745.1). Lineage (NCBI taxonomy): Eukaryota > Metazoa > Chordata > Mammalia > Artiodactyla > Bovidae > Budorcas > Budorcas taxicolor. Next base: position 53,097,076 of record NC_068912.1, on the reverse strand, counting down.
TGAGCCAGAGGACCAGAGCCCACCAGCGCTGAATCTCACTTGAGAATGAAGTCTGGCATTTTGCCACACCAGTGTTGCCTCTGCTATCAGCCATATGACGTCTCCAGTGAAGGCTAAGCCCAGCCCTGTGCCCTAAGCCTGGCCCAACATGGAGGACAGCGCGAAGACTCTTCTTTCTAGCTCCTCTGCGCTCTCCCCCCTTCTCTACTTACTTGCCTTCAGGTGCCAGCCCAAGGTTCAGGCCCTCCCCACACACTCCCCCAAAGCCCTCTCAAACTACCTCAGGTTAAAATGATCTCTCCCACCTCAAAACACTGGAACTCTTATTTCCCCGGCCATTCATACACCACTTATCATATGCTGCTCGGTATTGTCTGTTTGGTATCTTCTATCTAAGAGCCTGGATTGCCTGGAGGGCAGAGATCATCACTTATTCATCACTGAATCCACCACACTGCTTAGCCTAAGGCCCAGAACAAAATAGGTGTTCTATAAATGCTGATTGCTTTATTGTATGTGAAAATGAAAATGACTTCCTTGCTTCTATGGTGACTCCAAGAAAAGAAAGTAGCATTTCTGAGACCCATGAGATCAACTGAAAAAATACTTTCAAGATCCTTAAGGGAAAAGTGATTTGGAGTACTTGTAATTATATGCACAAGACTGTGTATGACTTTCTAAGATAGCTAAAAAAACGGTCAACTTGTTATTACTAAGCAGACAGGAAACAATGACAACAAAACCTCACTCTATAGATTTGCTTACTCAAACAAATCATTTCATTGAATTTTTCAAACCAGTTATACATATAGATATGGCTTGAAAATTAGGCTGGTTATTCACTATCAGATTACCAAAATGAGAGAAAACCAAATATTGCAGTCCTGATATTCTCAATACGTCATGCTGTTATTTCACTGTGTTTGAACATTTTGTTGGGAGGAGTCAATATATTTCCATGACGCTCCTCATTAGAGTTACATCTTAATTAAATACTGAGAAGCTAAAGCTCTGAATTGTACCTATAGAACAACTAATCTAATCTCAGTTCAGAATTGTTTGTTCACTTGCTTTCTTCCAATGGCTCCATTTAGCTTATTTTTATCCTCCTAAAATTCATGAAAACCTTTTGACTATCTTTTAGTTATTTGAACTGTGGCCAATTTGGTCAATATACTGCATTATATTTTGATTCTCGACTATTGAATAAATTGGATCTTGTCATTGCCTAACACATCTTTCACTTTGTATCATACAAGAGTAGAAATCTCGAATTAGAAGGGATTTGGGAAATAAGAAAAGGAGAAAGGTTAGATAACATGCATAAAGTCATACATTTTTACTGACAAAAATCAATGAAAAAGTTATTTTTATTGTATAACAGGCTGTTTGTCATCTAACAGTTAACCTGGTTGGCAATTAACTTTAAAAAATGTTTTTAAAATTACTCTCTGGTGGAATTGTACTCAGGTAGAATATAGAAATAATAATATAGAAGTAATAATGGAATATCAATTCACAAATAATGAAACTTCTTAGTAATAAAGACAGACTTTAAAAGGTGTGGTTGGAGAGGGTGGCTAGTGCCATGTGAAGGGTGCAAGGCTCACACCCTGCAGATAAAGGACTAATGTGTGAAATCAGTTTGGCTTGTGTTCAGTATTCCGTCTCCCTTTCTGTGGTCTTTCCCCTCTCATTGGTGGCTTTGCTCCCCTCACCCCCTAATTCAAGTATTCTATGATTAGCCAGCCTCTCCCATCTAACAAAGCAGGAGTTAAGTATTCACTTGCATTCATGCTAAGTCGCTTTAGTCATATCTGACTCTGTGCAACCCTATGGACCGTAGCCCATCAGGCTCTTCTGTCCATGGGATTCTCCAGGCATGAATACTGGAGTGGATTGCCGTGCCTTCCTTCAGGGGATCTTCCCAACCCAGGGATCGAATCCGCCTCTCATTTGTCTACCTGCACTGGCAGGTGGGTTCTTTACCACTAGCACCACCTGGGAAGCCCAAGTGTTCACTTACTTAGTGTTAATAATTTTTAACCTATTATCTTAACCAAATTTTCCATCTTTAGTGTCTTTGACAATGCTTACATTATCAAGTAGGTGGAAAAACATCTTTGGACTTCCCAAAATCACACTATTCTTCAGGCCAGTGAGAAATCTAAAGGTGATTTAGTTACATGTAGGTAATAAGTAAAAATCTGTCAAAGGAATAATCTATCTTTCCCTACTCCTACCTTTTAGACAGCAACTTCTTCTCTTAGGACAATGAAACAGGGTCTGGTGACCATTCCTAAGAGTGGATTGATAGAGAAGAATTTGTGTCCCATTGTATGTATCTCTTGGATATGAAATCTTTTTTTTTCTTTTGACCCAGGTCTTCTTGGCATGTTATCCCTAGTGGCTCAGAAGGTAAAGAATCCACCTGCAATGCAGGAGAACTGGATTTGATCCCTGGGTTGGGAAGATCCCCTGGAGAAAGGAACAGCTACCCACTCCAATATTCTGGCCTAGAGAATTCCACGGACAGAGGAGCCTCACAGGCGACAGTCCATGGGATTGCAAAGAATTGAACACAACTGAATGACTTTCACTTTCACCTCCTTCTTGATAGGCAGATTTCCCTCTATCACTTCCCCACCAATTAAGGTAGCTGATTATGTCAGCCTTCCACCATTGCTCATTATTAATTTATCTATTTGCCAAATTGTATTTTGCACTTTTTAGCATATATCCAAGGCAATAGCACCCCACTCCAGTACTCTTGCCTGGAAAATCCACGGACGGAGGAGCCTGGTAGGCTGCAGTCCATGGGGTCGCTAAGAGTCGGACACGACTGAGCGACTTCACTTTCACTTTTTACTTTCCTGCATTGGAGAAGGAAATGGCAACCCTCTCCAGTGTGCTTGCCTGGAGAATCCCAGGGACGGGGGAGCCTGGTGGGCTGCCGTCTGTGGGGTTGCACAGAGTTGGACACGACTGAAGCGGCTTAGCAGCAGCAGATATATAATGCTTGTATTAATAGCTTAAGGACATGATCATCATACTTTGTCCAACATTCTGGAATAAAATGTATGTTACATTTATTATTTCCACCACGTTCGCAATTTCTGAAAATAAGATGTGACATGGAAGACTACATTCTCACTTACAGGTATCACTGAACTGTGTCTTATAATTAAAAATATGAAATTTACATGATTATTATATTATGCTGATTTGTAATTATAATAATGTTAATTTCTCTAATAGTTTACAATTTATGCTGATTATAGTGGCACATTATTTTACAATTTACAATGACTCCCTGAGGTAGAAGAAAGAAAGCCATCATTATCATGCCCATTTAACAGGTAAAGAGACTGAGACACTGACTATGTCATTTGCTTGATAGCACTGGCCTCTCTACCTCTGAGACTGCTCCTAGAAGGGAAAAGAGAGAGGAAACTAACGTTTGGTGAGGATCTATTATGTATTAGATATCGTGTTAAAAACTTTTCATATACAGTATCTTCAGCAACTTGCCCAGATTCCAACTGCTAGTAAATATAGAATAGGACTCTTCTTTCTTCCCCCATTCTGAACCTCATGGCTGATCAGCTGAGTTACTGTCCCATCAATTCCTTTGACTCTCCTTACATGTTAGTACCTCCACCATATCCATTTAGCAAAGCCCAGTTTCTATCACTGTTATAATTTACCCTCTCTGCTTTTATACTCAGGTATCATTTGTTGCTTTGAGAAAAACCATTCAGCTACAAATTCCTTTTGTCTAAACACAACGCTGCCCGGCTTCTTTTATTCACTCTTCATTCATCCTCAGTTCTCTCCTACAGTTATTCCATTCTTCATAACCCACATTGCTTTCATTTTTAGCAGATGATCAGAGGCCCTCGTCATCACAAAGCCGTCAGTCATTATCATCCTCTGCTTTTAGAATGTCTACCTATGAATTTAAATATAATAAAATGCCTCTCTCCTTCCTTCCTTCTAGTCTCTGAGAATGTGTCCCTTTTTCTATCCAGAATAAATTCATTTCTTCTTTTGACTCATTCTTAGTCTCAGGATTTGGGGGATTTGTCATTTTACCCCACCATGCACCCTGATTTTTTACTCCCCAAACAAGCTCAAATCTTTCACATTTTAAGAAAAATATGCTCCTCTTAGCCTCAAGGTTTCTCTTGTTACCATAAAACCCATTTTCCCTCTTGATAACCAAACCTATTTTTAAAAAAAACCAAAGATGTCTACTCTCACCAACTTTATTCAATAAAGTTTTAGAAGGCCTAGCCACAGCAATCAGAGGAGGAAAAGAAATAAAAGGAATCTAAATTGAAAAGAAAAAAGTAAAAAAGTCACAGTTTTCAGATGACATGATACCATACACAGAAAATCCTAAAGGTGCCACTGATACAAGGAAAAATTGAGGGTGGGGGGAGGGGGGGTGACAGAGGATGAGACAGTTGGACGGTATCACTGACTCAAAGAACATGAGTTTGAGCAAACTGGGAGATGGTGAAGGACAGGGAGGCCTGGTGTGCTGCAGTCCACAGGGTCACAAAGAGTCAGACATGACTGCAACTGAACAACAAAGGTGACACTAGAAAATTACTAAAGCTCATCAGTGAATTCAGTAAAGTTGGAGGATACAAAATTAATACACAGAAATCTGTTGCACTTCTGTACACTAACAATGAAGTAACAGAAAGAGAAATTAAGGAAACAATCACATTTTACCATCACATCAAAAAGCATTAAAATGCCCAGGAATAAACCTGCACCAATGAAAGAAAATTAAAGACAACACAAACAGATGGGAGGATATATCATGTTCTTGGAACAGAAAAATCAATATTGTTAAAATGACCATACTACCCAATGCAATCTAGGACTTCCCTGGTGGCTCAGACGGTAAAGCATCTGTCTACAATGTGGGAGACCTGGGTTCGATCCCTGGGTCGGGAAGATTCCCTGGAGAAGGAAATGGCAACCCACTCCAGTACTCTTGCCTGGAAAATCCCATGGACGGCGGAGCTTGGTGCAGGCCACTGTCCATGGGGTCGCAAAGAGTCGGGCACGACTGAGCGACTTCACTTTCACTTTCTTTCACCCAACGCAATCTACAGATTTAATGCAATTATCAAATTGCCAATGATATTCTTCATAGAACCAGAACAAATAATTTCTAAAATACTTTATTTATTTTTGACTGCACTGGGTCTTCATTGCTTTGCCTGGGCTCTCCCTAGTTGCAGCAAGTGGGCGCTGCTCACTGGGTGGACTTCTCACTATGGCGGCTTCTCTTGTTGTGGAGCTCAGGCTCTAGGCCCAGGCTTCAGTAGCTGCAGTGAGCTCAGCAGTTGTGGTATGTGGGCCCTAAGGAGCATGGGCTTCAGTAATTGTGACCAAGAAGCTCTAGAATTTGGGCTCAGTAGTCATGGTACACGGGCTTAGTTGCTCCACGGCATGTGGAATCTTCCAAGACCAGGGATCAAACCCATGCTCCCTGCATTGACAGGCTGACTCTCATTCACTGTGTCACCAAGCAAGTCCACAAATAATTTTCAAGTGTGCACAGAAACACAAAAGACTTCAAATAGCCAAAACAATCTTGAGAAAGAAAAGCAGAACTGAAAGAGTCATGTTCCTTGACTTCAGACTATACTACAAAACTATAGTATTCCAAACAGTATGTTACTGGCACAAAGTGAAAGTGAAGTCGCTCAGTCGTGTCCAACTCTTTGCGACCCTATGGACTGGAGCCTACCGGGCTTCTCTGTCCATGGGATTCTCCAGGCAAGAATACTGGAGTGGCTTACCATTTCCTTCTCCAGGGCATCTTCCTGACCCAGGGATCGAACCCGGGTCTGCCGCATTGGAGGCAGATGCTTTAACCTCTGAGCCACCAGGGAAGCCCCAAAACACGCATAATTCAGTGAAACAATATAGAACCCAGAAATAACCCTCCACACTATGGTCTGTTAATCTATGACAAAGGAGGATAAGATAAACAATGGAGAAAAGATGGTCTCTTCAAGAAGTGATCCTGGGAAAACCGGATAACTACATGTAAAATGATGAAACTAGAACATTCTCTAATACTACACACAATAGTAAACTTAAAATGGATTAGACACCTAAATGTAAGACCAGATACTAAAACTGTTAGAGGAAAACAGACAGATTGCTCTTTGACATAAATCACGGCAATCTTTTTGGATCCACCTCCCAGAATAATGAAAATAAAAACAAAAACAAACAAATGGGACACAATTAAACTGAAAAGTTTTGCACAGCAAAGGAAATCATAAACAAAACAAAAACATAATCCTCAGAATGGGAGAAAATATTTGCAAATGAAGCAGCCAATAAGGTTAATCTCCAAAACATGCAAACAGCTCAGGCTGCTCAATATCAAAAACCAAACAACCTAATCAAAAAAGAAGATATAAAAAGACATTTCTCCAAAGAAGACATTCAGTTCAGTTCGGTTCAGTTGCTCAGTCATGTCCGACTCTTTGCGACCCCATGAATCACAGCATGCCAGGCCTCCCTGTCCATCACCAACTCCCAGAGTTTACTCAAACTCATGTCCATCGAGTCAGTGATGCCATCCAGCCATCTCATCCCCTGTCATCCCCTTCTCCTCCTGCCCCCAATCCCTCCCAGCATCAGGGTCTTTTCCAATGAGTCAACTCTTTGCATGAGGTGGCCAAAGTATTGGAGACATACAGATGGACAAAAAGCACATAAAAAGATGCTCAACATCACTAATTATTAGAGAAATGCATATTAAAACTACAAAAAGGTATCACCTCACACTGGTCAGAATGCCTATCATTTAAAAGTCTACAAACAACAAATGCTGGAGAGGGTGTGGAGAAAAGGGAACCCTCCTACACTGTTGGTGGGAATCTAAACTGGTGCAGACACTATGTAGAACAGTATGGAGGTCCTTTAAAAAACTGAAAATAGAGCTAACATATGGCCCTGCAACCCTACTCCTTGGCATATATCTAGAGAAAACTATAATTTAAAAGGATAAACAAAGTTTGAGAAGACAAAATTAATACACATAAATGCTCATTGTAGCACTATTTACAGCTGCCAAGATATGGAAACAACCTAAGTGTTCAACAGGTGACTGGATAAAGAAGATATGGCATATGATGGAATACTGCTAAGCCATTGCAAGGGATGAAACTTTTCCATCTGTTGCCACATGCAGCAGCAACATGGGTAGACTTAGAAGATGTTAAATTAAATGAAATGAGTCAGACAGAAAGATAACTTCTGTATGATATCATTTATGTGTGGAATCTAAAAAATATAGCAAAGTAGTGAATATAACAAAAGAGAAGTGGACTCACAGACACTCACAGATACAGTGGTTACCAGTAGGGAGAGAGAAGGGGTGAGAGGCAATATAAAGGTAGGAAAATAAGAGGTACAAACTTAGGTATAAAATAAGCAGAAAGGAGTTATTGCACAGAACAGGGAATATAGCCAATATTTTATAATAACTATAAATGGAGTATGGGAAGCCCTGGTGACTCAGCGGTAAAGAATCCACCTGCAATGCAGGAGACACGGGTTCAATCCTTGAGTCAGGAAGATTCCCTGGAGAAGGAAATGGCAACCCACTCCAGTATTCTTGCCTGGAGAATCCCATGGACAGAGGAACCTGGCATGCTATAGTCCATGGGGTTGCAAAAGAATCAGACACAACTTAGCAATTAAACAACAACAACAACATAAATGGAGTATAACCTTTAACTATTGAGAATTGCTATACTGTACACCTGTTGCAACCCCATGGAATGCAGTCCACAAGTCTCCTCTGTCCATGGAATTCTCCACGCAAGAGAGTGGATTGCCATTCCCAACCCAGGAATCTAACTCATTTCTCCTGCACTGCAGGCAGATTCTTTATCATCTGAGCCACCAGCGAGCCCAACTTATAGAACACTGCACAGCAACTATACTTTAATAAAATAACTAAATAAATTAACTGAATACATAAAGAAAAATCTAGTCTACAGTCACCATTACTTAGTGTTATACTCAACTCACTGTAAATTTCATTGTTTCCCCTTCTCCAAATTCACTCCTAAAAATTCTTTCTTCAAAGTGTACCACCAGAGCTAATCTCAGCCCACTGTTCTTCTGATTCTATACAACTCTGTAACAAAGAAGAGGTCCAGAATTAGAAATATATTGGGTTCCCATCTAAGTTGAAAGGTTTGTATAAATGTCTCCTGATTCTCGAGGATTAGACAATTTCATTGCCTTCTGTGACCCTAAGATTTATCTATGCATTAAATGAGCTGTCCACTTTCTTCCCTCTCTCCAAGAAAATTCCACTCACTTTTACTCTAGTTGACATGTAAGATTTATAAAAGTTTAATATTTGTCAAATCTACTGATATTGAACATAGGGAAGGACCCAGTGACATTTTTGCTGCCAAAATACTTGAAACAGGGCATACCCAATTAAATGCCCATCCTCTTCTATTATTCATCTTAACTGGAGACATAACCAGTCAACAAAGCCAAAAATCTGGGTCACTCTTGGCTCTCCCCCCTCCTTCTTCCTCTCCCACAAACCAATCATTGAGAATTGTCAATGTTACCCCCTAAACTCTTCTGGAATCTGTTCTATTGCTGTGCTGGGCTGTGCTTAGTCACTCAGTCATGTCCAACTGTTTGCTATCCTGTGGACTGTAGCCTGCCAGGCTCCTCTGTCCATGGTGATTCTCCAGGCAAGAATACAGAGCGGGTTGCCATGCCCTTCTCCAGGGCATCTTCCCAACCCAGGGATCGAACTCAAGTCTCCTGCACTGCAGGGGGATTCTTTACTGTCTGAGCTAAAAGGAAAGCCCAAGAATACTGGAGTGGGTAGCCTATCCCTTCTCCAGGGGAACTTCTTAACCCAGGGATCAAACCGGGGTTTCTTGCATTGCAGGCAGATTCTTTACCAGCTGAGATACCTGGGAAGCTCTCTGTTCTATTACCAATTTCCAAAATGCTAGAATGACCTTTCACAACTTTTACCAAGGATAGTGATATTCTACCAAAACAATGGTACCTCCCGATGGACACTTGGAAACTCTGAAGACATTTTAGTTGTCACATTTGCTAAGTCGCTTCAGTCGTGTCCAACTCTGTGCAACCTCATAGACGGCAGCCCACCAGGCCCCCGCATCTGTGGGATTCTCCAGGCAAGAACACTGGAGTGGGTTGCCATTTCCTTCTCCAATGCAGGAAAGTGAAAAGTGAAGGTGAAGTCGCCCAGTTGTGTCCGACTCTTAGCGATCCCATGGACTGCAGCCTACCAGGCTCCTCCATCCACGGGATTTTCCAGACAAGAGTACTGGAGTGGGCTGCCATTGCCTTCTCCAGTTGTCACATCCAGGGGTGGAAAATGGATACTTCTGTTATCTAGTGAGTAGAGGCCAGGAAAGCTACAAAACATCTTGTAAACAACATACTCCCCTCCCCCACCCCACCACACACAAAAATCACTAAGAATCATCTGGTTACAAATGTTAATAGTGCCAAAGCTGAGACACCTTACCTTGTCTATGGCAGCAGCCTCTTGACAGGTCTCTCTTCCCTCAGTTTTATCCCTTTTAAATCTGTTATACAGGTCTGTAGAGTAATTTGCCTAAAATGGAAATCTGTCCACACAGCTGACCTGCTTGCCACCCCTTCTTAGTCCCCATCCTCCTCTTGAATACAGCTCACCCTGAGCATCCATACTTACGTCACATCACTTTCTGACTTCCCTTACCTTTCACTCTCCAACAATAATCAAATGCTTCTGATTGCCCACTCAGTTCGTGGCTTTCCTATCCATACTCATGCTGCTTCCCCATTTGAAATGCCCTTTGTACTCATACTCTTCTTTACCATTTTAATTCTTTTTCACTTTTTAATGCTGAAACATGGCACTTCCTTCAGTAACCTCCTCTTCTGCCACACACACACCAGGCTGTAAGTCCCTTTTCTGTGTTTCCAGAGTAACTTTCAACAATAAGAGCTTAATATCAGGCTTATCACACTAGATATAAGTTTCTGGGTTTGATCAACTTCCATTTAGACTAAGTTACTGAGAAAGAGTCTGTGAGAACTGTATCATGTACCTGTTTTTAGTACAGCACAAAGATGTTGCTTAAAACTGAATCAATGAATGTTAACTCACATTGACATAAGCACTTCACACTTGACAAAATTATTTCGCATGTAAAATACCACTTGCTTCTTACAATTCTGTCTGAGAGTGTAGCTGAGATAGACATAACAATACTAGTTTTATATATCATTAAACTGGGGCTCAGAGCTGACTTGAGTAAATGAAGTCATTTACCCAGAATGACTTGGTTTATAAATGGCAGAAGTGACACCAGAATCCAGATCATGTGGCGTCATGTCCTATGACCTTTCCAGAACTCTAGACTAGTTGATTTCACTTATATACACACACACCACATATAAGACACAGAACTATTTATATATATGTGTGTATTTTAAAGACTTCTCTGGTGGCTCAGACGGTAAAGCATCTGCCTACAACGTGGGAGACCTGGGTTTGATCCCTGGGTTGGGAAGATCCTCTGAAGAAGGAAATGGTGACCCACTCCAGTATTCTTGCCTGGAAAATCCCATGGACAGAGGAGCCTGGTAGACTACAGTCCATGGGGTTGCAAAGAGAAGGTATATATGTGCTCATATATTTGTGTATGTATTCATAAACATGGCCTATACATGCCTTTTCTAATTATCTAAACACAGAACATGTAAGTACATATATTTGTACATATATAATCTACATGATATACATGTATACACACACACACACACATACACGTTAGCGCTCCCTTTGTAATTCTTTTAATTCTTGATCATAGCATTCGCTGCATTCACAGCTCATCCTAAGTTGCTCTCCAGCTATCTCTTCAGTACAGAAGAGCTGCAAAGAGCACCCAACGATGAAAATGAGCAAGTCATCTGTATTTGGTATGGCTTTCTCAGAGACATATTTTCATATTCCACTTACTCACCCTCCCACAAACAGTGTAACCACAGGACCTAAGATGCAAACAGACCGGAAGGGACCATGGACCTCATGGACATTGTCCAGGCTTCTCAGATATAACTAACTACAACTTCAATAGGAGACCTAAATCTTTAAGAAACTATAATATTTGTCAATGTCTGCTTTTAAAATTTTTAATTTCCATTCAAATGTCAAACTCAGAATATGGCACCTAGTCTCTGAACAAGACAGACCTATTGCTCTATGACAAGATGTATTAAATAGGTTTTTTTTCCTTATTGTGCGAATTCACCATTTGTATTCAGTAGATTCAAAAGTGCACAAAGACAAGATGCTAGAGAGGAACAGTCAGATCTTTCTGGTTGTGGAAACAGACCCGTGTACAATATTTGAAGAGGATAGTTTTATTTTTTAAGTCTGGTTAGCTCAGTAAATCATAAGGAGAAGCTTTGCAAGTTTACTTTAATAAATGTATTAATAAGCAAGATCATTTGTCGGCAGGCTTAATCATTAAACAATATAACTGAAAACAGACTATCAGTTAAATTTTTTGCTATAAATTCAATAGTACATATTATAAGAAAGATTTATTGTACTTAAAGCAAATGCTGGGCAATCTATAGAAAATCTTTTGTTTTCAAATGAATTTATTTAATTATTATTTGTCCCTAGGGTACTGAAAACTCTTTAATATTTTATTATGGTCTGTTTTTATTTCTTCATGGTGATGAAGGTGGGCTACAACAAAGCACCTCATCAATAAGGTGAATTATGATGTTGCCAACTCATGGACATATGTTGAAATATTGTCTTAGAAAGAAAGCTGCTATATCTGTAAAATGTTTTACTATTCAACAGTGAATCATTTATTTATTCAATAAGCATTTACCACATACCTGTTCTGTTGCAGACACTGTTCCAGCTAGATGTTGAGCGTAACACAGCATAAGACAGAGCCGCTCCCTCAGTGAGGTCTCAGTGCCAGGGAGGAGACAGACTCTTAGAAGAGACAGGTAAATTGCAACTGATGCTGGCAAGATCTAAAACAGGTGCATGAACGAACTATGGGAGCATTGAGAGAAAACAAGTGTACGTCCAGGAGCTGACTGTTCTTTCTGAGGGACAGTAGTTTTTGAGATGGGTTTTAAAGAATGAGAATACATTTTGCAAAGTGATCTTAAAAGGCATTCCAGATTGTGGGAACAGTGTGTGCAGAGGCATGGAAATGTGTTAAACCTGAAACATTAAGTTCCATGTGCCTGGAATGAGATAGGAGTGTGGATTTTAAGGAAGAAAAGTTTTAAGTCGGGCCAAAGAGGCAGCTCAAATTTGACTATTGAGAATTTATACATCAAGCTAATTGACTTCATTGTACTTTTATGCATCAAATAAATGGTCAGTATTCACCTATGAGGAAAATAGGTATGAGGACATATTTCTGCTTGGAAAATATGATACTTGCTTTGTGATTTCTTCCAGGTTAGAGAAGCATGAAACAGGCCTATGTAGTACATAGGTAGTCAGCTTTAACATTTAGTGCGTTAGCATATCCTGCCTCATCTGGCAATCAAACATAGACTGTCTCTTACTGTATCTTCTCTTGCTGTCTTGAGCTTTTATACAAATATATCATTGTATTTTGGGGGGTGTCTCTCTGTCTACCCAGTTATTCTATGAATGTCCTGAGGGCATAGATTGCCATGTACCACTTCTGTTTTTCACGACTAACACACATCAGAACATACAAGCCTCATCATTTCAAGTCTAAGTCTAATATTAATTAATTCTAGGAGAGTGACTTTATCGACATAAAATCTATATACAAATAGAATATAAGAAATATCCATGAATCTATATTTATATCCAAGAAAGAGGAAAGAAAGAAGAAAACAGAAAGGAGAAAGGGCAGCTCATTCTCCCTATAGAATTCCAGTTAACAAATTAAAAGGAATTATGGAAGTAGAAAAGTACCATTAGGCAGATATCACCAAAATAATTGTTGTAGGCAAGAATCATCAATGAAGTACTAACATTAGTTGGCAAAAGTTAATGATAAGGAATGGAATATTTTCATAGTCTCAGGGTACACCCCCACTTATTAATTAAAAAGGGAAAGTAGTAACATTACAAGGGATAAATGTGGCAGACAGTATCTTTACCAAGTGATCCAAGTTATAGTAATTAGCAATAAGTTACACTGACATCACATCTCATGATATGATGCACTGAGAATGTCACAGTACTTGCGGTATTTTTATATACCCTCAACCTAATCATGAGAAGACCTCAAACAGAAATTGTGGATAATTTCCAAAATGATTGACCAGTACTTTTCAAAAGTATGAAGGTCATCAAAGACCAAGACTTAACAACTGCTGCAATTGGGGGAAATTAAGAACAGCCAGGAGCAACATGGCTATTGTCCAGAAGAAGGACACTAGTGGGACAATTGGCAAAATTCTAACAAGGTCTCTAGGTTCATTAATAAATTGTATCAATCTTGTTGTTTAGTTGCTCAGTCATGGACAACTCTTTGCAACCCCATGGACTCCAGCAAGCCAGGCTTCCCTTTCCTTCACTATCTCCTGGTGCTTGCTCGAACTCATGTCCATTTAGTCAGTGATGCCATCCAGTCATCTTATCCTCTGTCGTCCCCTTTTCCTCCTGCTTCAATATTCCCCAGTGTCAGGGTCTTTTCTAATGAGTTGGCTCTTTGTATCAGGTGGCCAAAGTATTGGAGTTTCAGCTTCAGCCTCAGTCCTTCCAGTGAATATTTGGGGTTGATGTCCTTTAGGATTGACTGGTTTGCTCTCTCTGCAGTCCAAGGGACTTGCAAGAGTCTTCTCCAACACCACCGTTCAAAAGCATTGATTCTTCAGCTCTCAGTCTTCTTTATGGTCCAACACTCACATCCATACATGATTACTGGGAAAACCATAGCTTTGACTAGACAGACCTTTGTTGGAAAAGTAATGTCTCTGCTTTTTAATACACTGCCAAGGTTGGTTAAAGGTCCATCTAGTCAAAGTTATGGTTTTTCCAGTAGTCACGTATGGATGTGAGAGTTGGACTACAAAGAAAACTGAGCACCAAAGAATTGATCCTTTTGAACTGTGGTGTTGGAGAAGACTCTTGAGAGTCCCTTGGACTGTAAGGAAATCAAATAAGTCAATCCTGAAGGAAATCAGTCCTGAATTTTTATTGGAAGGACTGAGACTGAAGCTGAAACTCTAATACTTTGGCCACCTGATGCGAAGAACTGACTCACTGGAAAAGACCCTGAGGCTGGGAAAGATTGAAGGCAAGAGGAGAAGGGGATGACAGAGGATGAGATGGTTGGATGCCATCACTGACTTTATGGACACGAGTTTGAGCAAGCTCTGAGAAGTGGTGATGGATAGGGAAGCCTGGCGTGCTGCATTCCATGGGGTCACAAACAGTCATACCTGACTGAGTGACTGAATTCAGCTGAAGGTTGGTCATAGCTTTTCTCCCAAGGAGCAAGCGTCTTTTAATGTCATGGCTGCAGTCACCATCTGCAGTGATTTTGGAACCCAAGAAAATAAAGTCGGTCACTGTTTCCATTGTTTCGCCATCTATTTGCCATGAAGTGATGGAACCAGCTGTCATAATTTTAGTTTTTTGAATGTTGAGTTTTAAGTCAGTTTTTTCACTCTCCTCTTTCTCTTTCATCAAGAGGCTCTTTAGTTCCTCTTCACTTTCCACCATAAGGGTGGTGTCATCTGCATATCTGAGGTGATTGATATTTCTCCTGGCAATCTTGATTCCAGTTTGGGCTTTATCTAGCCTGGCATTTCACATGATGTACTCTGCAAGGAAGTTAAATAAGCAGGGTGACAATATACAGCCTTGACATACTCCCTTTCCCAATTTGGAACCAGTCCATTGTTCCAAGTCTGTTTCTAACTGCTGCTTTTTGACTTGCATACAGGTTTCTCAGGAGGCAGGTAAGGTGGTCTGGTATTCCTATCTTTTGAAGAATTTTCCACAGTTTTCTGTCATCCACACAGTCAAAGGCTTTAGCTTAGTCAATGAAGCAGAAGTAGATGCAGCAATATTAATTTTCTAGTTTCTATAATTGCCCTATGGCTATATGATATGCTAACATCAGGGGAATCTGGGCGAGGGCAGTGTGGAAACTGTACTATTTTTGTAACTCTTTTTAGGCTAAAAATATTTCCAAAAAGTTCTTTAAAAAGTGTAAATCAGCTCATGCATAGATTGAACACAAAACTTCAAGCAACTGTATTTTCGTGGTAACTGCAATGAAATCATCTAACTTTCGCTTTGCAATTCTTTAGCTGAAAGTTTTACATTCATCAGCATGATATTCTATAAATACACAATAATTAACATTCTCACACAGAATCAGAGCTTTCTAGTTGGAGATTTAGCTCACTTGCACTACTAATGAAGAAAGTCACAGTTACTGTACTACACAGAAATTAGGGGAAAGAAGAAGATAATAAAACTTAAAAGGCAGAAAAGTCTATAAAACGCAAAAGCATTATTAATTTACAAATATCTACCTAGTACCAACATGCTAATTAGTTTTGTCAAAATAAACAATCAGAATACAAGATCTTTGAACTTGAGGCCTTTATGATCTAGCCCAGGAGAATACTGTGAAACAATAGCTTGTGTTAGAGTGACTCATTCCTCTCTCCTGGCATTTCCACATGAAGGCACCTCCACTAGAGCAACACTTGGCTACAATATCAGTCAGCTCCAGCTGCCATAATAAAACCCCAGAGACTGAGTGGCTTAGGCCACAGAAATGTATTTTCTAGAGAGTGGAGGTCAAGGTCAGGGCTGGTTTCTCCTAAGACTGTCTCCTCCCTGTGCTCTTACATGGCCTTTCTTCTGTGTACGTGCTTTCCTGTGGTCTTTCTTCTTGTTAGGACATCAGACCCATTGGGTTGGAACCTTGTCTTTATAACCTCATTCAACTTTACGTATCTCCTTAAAGGTCCTATCTCCAAGTACGGTCACATGGAGAGTTAGGAGTTCAAAATATGAATGGGGTGTCAAGGGAGGGAAACACAATTCAGTCCATAAAAGCTACCTGGGAAGAAGACAGTGAAGCTCAGTTCAGCTCTACTTTTCTCTGTTCCTCAGTTCTGCCTCTCTGCAAGGACGGTGCAGGTTCATCTGTTCTGTTGCCCAAGTGGTAAATTTAGCAAGACCATCTCTCCTCATTTAGATAGAGGTGCATGTGTGGGGAAGTAGGACCTTTCTAACCAGTTTAATTCAAGATAAAATATTAGCAAACTCACTGTCCTCAAAGCTCTCCTTAATAAAGTTTTATCAGTTCATTTTTTTAAGTTACAATTTTGATCTCAATCTGCCTGATCCCTATGCCTATCTCTCAGTAAATTCTCAATCTGAGTGAAGAAAAAGAGATACTATTTGCGGACCTCCTATGGAGAAGGAAATGGCAACCCACTCCAGTACTCTTGCCTAGAAAATTCCATGGATGGAGGAGCCTGGTGGGCTACAGTCCATAGGGTCACAAAGAGTCAGACATGACTGAGTGACTTCATGACAATAGTGCCATAAAATCATATTTACATATCTTACTTGTTACATAGTACAATATCTATCAGTTCAGTTTAGTTCAGTCGCTCAGTCGTGTCCGACTCTTTGCAACCCCATGAATCACAGCACGCCAGGCCTCTCTGTCCATCACCATCTCCCGGAGTTCACTCAGACTCACGTCCATCGAGTCAGTTATGCCATCCAGCCATCTCATCCTCTGTCATCCCCTTCTCCTCCTGCCCCCAATCCCTCACAGCATCAGAGTCTTTTCCAGTGAGTCAACTCTTCACATGAGGTGGCCAAAGTACTGGAGTTTCAGCTTTAGCATCATTCCTTCCAAAGAAATCCCAGGGCTGATCTCCTTCAGAATGGACTGGTTGGATCTCCTTGCAGTCCAAGGGACTCTCAAGAGTCTTCTCCAACACCACAGTTCGAAAGCATCAATTCTTCGGCGCTCAGCCTTCTTCACAGTCCAACTCTCACATCCATACATGACCACAGGAAACACCACAGCCTTGACTAGTTGGACCTTAGTCGGCAAAGTAATGTCTCTGCTTTTGAATATGCTATCTAGGTTGGTCATAACTTTTCTTCCAAAGAGTAAGTGTCTTTTCATTTCATGGCTGCAGTCACCATCTGCAGTGATTTTGGAGGCCCCCCTCCCCGCAAATAAAGCCTGACACTGTTTCCACTGTGTCCCCATCTATTTCCCATGAAGTGATGGGATCGGATGCCACGATCTTCATTTTCTGAGTGTTGAGCTTTAAGCCAACTTTTCCACTCTCCTCTTTCACTTTCATCAAGAGGCTTTTTAGTTTCTCTTCACTTTCTGCCATAAGGGTGGTGTCATCTGCATATCTGAGGTTATTGATATTTCTCCCAGCAGTCTTGATTCCAGCTTGTGTTTTTTCCAGTCCAGCATTTCTCATGATGTACTCTGCGTATAAGTTAAATAAGCAGGGTGACAATATATAGCCTTGACGTACTCCTTTTCCTATTTGGAACCAGTCTGTTGTTCCATGTCCAGTTCTAACTGTTGCTTCCTGACCTGCATACAGATTTCTCAAGAGGCAGGTCAGGTGGTCTGGTATAAGACAGTATAATTGAGTGGTTCTCAGAAATCATGCTACTGCAAAACATTTAAATACAATTTTACCAAAAATGGCTTTGTGAATGCAACAAGGATGCCCACTCTTGCTACTTTTATTCAACACAGTCCTCAAAGTCCCAGCCAGAGCAATTAGACACACACAAAACAGTTACAGGCATCCAAATTGTAATGGAAGAAGTAAACTGCCTCTATTTGCTGATGACACGACATTATATATAAGAAACCCTAAAGACTCCACCAAAAAACTGTTAGAACTATGAAACAAATTCAGTAAAACTGCAGAATATAAAATCAATATACAAAAATCAGTTGTATTTCTATATAACAATAACAAACTGTCGGGAAGAGAAAGAAATAACAAGTGTTGGCAAAGATGTGAAGAAAAGGGAACAACCGTGCACTGTTTGTGGAAACTTAAATTGGTGCAGCCACTATGGGAAACAGTATGGAGATTCCTCAAAAAATTAAAAACAGAACTTCCATAAGATCCAGCAGTTGCACTTCTGGGTATTTATTCAAGGTAAACAAAATCACCAACTCAAAAAGATATCCATACCCCCATGTTAACTGTAGCATTACTTACAGTGGCCAAGACATGAAAATAACCTATGTGTCCATCAATAGAGGAGTAGATAAAGAAAACAGATTTAAATACACACACACACATACACACAATGACATACTATTCGTGAAAATAATAGTCATTAAAAAAAAAAAAACCTGCCATTTGCAGGAACTTAGATGGACTTTGAGGGCATTATGTTTAGTGAAGTAAGCCAGACAGAGAAAGACAAACACTTTATGATATTACTTATATGTGGAATCTAAAAACCAAAAAAACAAAACACCTAAACTCCTAGAGAATAAATCCATGATTGTCACAGGCAACCATGGTAAAATGTGTGAAGATGGTCAAAAGATACAAACTTCTAGTTATAAAATAAATAAATCCTGGGAGTGTAGTGTACAGCATGATGACTGCAGTTAACAATACTGTAATATATACTGCAATATGTGGCTTCCCAGTTGGCGCTCGTGGTAACGAACCTACCTGCCAGTGCAGGTGATATGAGAGATGTGGGTTCGATCCCTAGGTCAGGAAGAGCCCCTGGAGGGGAGCATGGCAAGTGCTAGGAGAACAGATCTTGAGAGGTTCTCATTACTAAAAACAAACAAACAAAAAAAAAAACCTTTGCGAACATGTGTGGTGATGGATGTTAAGTAAACTTATTGTGGCAATCATTTTAAAATACATACATATATCAAATCATTATATCAAATACCTAAAACTAATACAGTGTTGACTCTCTGAGACCCCGTGGACTGTAGCCCGCCAGGCTTCTCTGTCCATGGGATTCTCCAGGAAGAATACTGGAGTGGGTAGCCATTCCTTTCTCTAGGGTATTTTCTTGGCCTGGGAATCTAACTCAGGTCTCCTGCACTGCAGTCAGATTCTTTATCTAAGCCACCAGGGAAGCCCCTTAATGTCAATTACACCTCATTAAAGAAAATTACTTTGTGAAATTCAGTGTTTTATTTTCACAAAAGAGACAATTAAGTAATTATTTAATCTCCAAAAATCCAGCATGTTTCATATTCGGCTGTTGATTTTAAACTGGAGTTACAAATAATGCAGCAAGTGATAAAACTCACTTTTGCTAAAATATTTGTTTTATAGACGGGGATGGTATCAAAATGTTATGAAATTTAGATGCTACTTCAGTAATTGTATTCGCATACCTAATTCAATATTTTAGACGCTTAGCACTATTTCTGAAAACCAACATCACTAGTTTAATCAGAACTACTGATACCAAAGGTAAAGGACACTTTCCTTCAATGGTGAAGGAAATAAAAAATTGAGAAGGCTTTAGTAATAATAAGTATATGCATTTTGAAGTATATTTATTTATTTTTGGCTGTGCTGCGTCTTCGTTGCCACACAGGCTTTTCTCTAGTTGCGGTGAGGGGGTGCTAGTCTCTCTAGTGTGGGGCACAGGCTTCTCACTGCGGTGGCTTCTCTTGTTGCCAAGCATGTGCTCTGGGGCATGCAGGCTCCAATAGTTGGAGCACATGGCTCAGTAGTTGCAGTTCCCAGGCTCTGGAGCACAGATTCAGTAGCTGTGGCTCACAGGCTTCGTTGATCCAAGGCATGCAGGATCTACTCAGACCAGGGATTGAACCCATGGCTCATGCACTGACAGGCAGATTCTTGACCACTGAGCCACCAGTGCGTGCATGCTAAGTCACTTCAGTCACGTCCAGCTCTTTGCGACCCCATGGACTGTAGCCCACCAGGCTCCTCTGTCCACAGGAGTGTCAAGGCAAGAGTACTGGAGTGGGTTGCCGTGCCCTTTTCCAACTGAGCCACCAGAGAAGCCCACAGATATATGCTTTCATACACAGTAAGTATAATTTTATCTTCAGATATGAATGCTTTCGCTTTAAAAGAAAGTAAGTTAAAAGCTAAAAATTATCTCTACCTAATTTAAGACATCAGTATCCCATACTACAATGTTTACAACTGATTTGGTATATATCGTAAGTATTCATACTAAAAGCCTATATAATTTTCAGATGTCTTGTAGACTTTGTCAAACTAATCTATATGGATGGATAGCTACAAAACAATCTATTCTGGATTACTCATTTATTAGTGTTCAGAAGCATAAAGAATCTTTTGGCAATAATTAACAAGGTACGCCATGCATATTAGCACATAAAGATTAAATTTTTAACACTCAACATCATTTCATGCTGAAACAAATCCTATTGTGCTAACTCTATGCTAACCTATGGCATCTCATTCATTATTACCTAATTAACCTACTAATAGCCACATCATAGGAGCTTGTGTCTATATTTTAGATATTGGTATTAAAGCAGTTAAAAAATGTGATCCTACTGATTCCCAAAATCTATCTGGGAAGCTAAGTTCTTGTAACCTATACAGATAAAATGCCCTGGCTGTTGTATAGTGTTTTTTACAGCTTGTCACTCATTTCTCAGAGTTCCCATTTTTATCTACATATTACATACTGAAAATGCATGTTGAGAGGAAAATTAGAAAGTAAATATTCACAAATATTTGAGGGCAAAAGCTAAATAACCAATAGTAACTACATAAAATGTGTTAATTATTTTATATTACCTTATTTTAAAAAATCCTGCCCAAGGAGGAATAGAAAGTTTTGAAAACAAAACTCTGAGAACAGTATAAAGAAAAATGAGATCACTGAGAAAGTCCATCACAATGTCCAGAAAGAGAAGTTACCCATGAGAATCACACATCACCAAAATTCAAAACTTACTGCTTTAGTAATAAGCTGTAGTTCATGTATACATTTCTTTTGAAATTCTCTTTCCACTCAGATTACAGAAACATCATTTGATTGTTTGAATGTGACAGATGAGCTTGTATTTGTTTTCTATTAAAAAAAAAATTGCAGTTGGGACAGACAGCCAGTCTTCTGTTTCCCCAGAAAGGCAATAAAGGAAACACTGGCATCCCTGAAGAAGGGTACTGGTGATGGAAAATGCTAACAGGGGCCTTAGTGAACTGCTGCTACTGCGCTGCTTACCACTAGATGTCCTGTGGACTAAGCAAGAAGAACAACTGGTACAGAGATTTGCATTCTTAGCCCAGCAATGGATGTTTCTGATTTGAATTAATGTAGCTCTGGATTTCCAAAACAGCTTGTCAACCATTTTTTTCTGCTGCATTTCCTATTGACACAAGCAAAGTAAAATACAGCAACATAGGTTATGTGATAAAGCCTAGCATGCCATTGGTCATTTGCAGATAATTATAACATAAAAGTATGATTGGAATATTTATCTCAGAATATTTCATAATGAGGAAAGAATACACACACACACACACACACACACACACACACACGCACACAGATGCACACACACAAATATAATTCCCTTATTACAAAGATAGATCTTTTAATTAAGCTTCATTTTTCTCATTTAGCAGGCTCAACAGGCTGTCTTGTTACAGATTCTTTCCTTCTCTGAGAAGAGTAATGCATGGGTATAACAAAACAATTATAGCTTATTCAGAGGAACTGTTCACACTGTGTTATCTTCCATGACTGCTAAGCAAATTAAAGTTGAAATTTTACTGTCTGTCAATTTGGGTGATTATTACAATGAATCTGTGAGGCACAGAAGGTATTTAAAAGCAGTGTGACACCTTTCTAAAATTCCACCTTCTAACAAGGCATAAAAGTACCTGCAGATACCAATAATGTGTGCCAATGTATAATGTGAAAGGGTGTCTTTAGCTCCCAATTGTTTGAGTATGGTGCATGGTACGGGGAATGCTAGCAGTGTATCCATTCAGATCCCCAGTGTTGTCTGAAAAGGAAATGGAGGAATAAGCTGTTCTCGGTGGTGCTTGGTGAGAACCCCACAGAGAGGATGGCAAACAGCAAATGCCTTTCCTGGCAGCACTGTGACATGCGGGCAGGACAGTAACCTTGACATGGTATCCCCAGCCAAGACAAGGGACATCATCATCAAGGTCTACAATTCCTCAAGTCTACTTTACTCTCTTTTGAAATTTGACTGAAAATCATTTTGGGGTGGAAGATTAAAAACAAATTAAGATAGTTTAAAATTTCTAGAAACATTGCAATAGGGTATTACCAAAAAAAAAAAAAAAAAAGATTTTTAAAAAGCCATTAGCCTCTCTGGGCATGTGTCTGCTCTATTATTATGGTGCAGAATTATCCTATAAGACAAGGGGAGGACATTGAAACCATGCTGATGGAATGAGATTCCAGGTGAAAGTAACCCTGCAATCCTAGGAAGCTAGAGATCTCTGTTTCCTCAAATGAGTGGATTAGGACTCCCCCAGGACCAGTGCCTTTGTTTCCCCCCTTGGCTAGCCTGCTTGTGCAGTAGCACGCTCAACTGTCTCCACGGTAGCCACAGGCAGCGACAAAGGAAAGAGGGATGAACTGCAAACTTTCTCAGCTTCACTGAGAAGCACCTCAGGGTCAAGGGGGTGATCCTCCTTTAGCATAACCCACGGCTGCCACAAATTAGGCACCTTACACAGGGACTGAGAGCTAAGAGGTCCCACTTTAAAATGACTTATCTGAATCACTTTTCTTCTAAGACCTTTGAGCTGTTGATTTCTCAGGGCCCAAGAGAAGAGACTGGAAAGCAGGGGAGGAGAGGATGGGGAGCAGAGATTCATTCTTTTATTCATTTATTGGACAAATATTTATTGAGCACCTATGTGTAGGGCATTTTATCAGAATTGGTTCTGCACTGCTTTGCATTGAGGGAGTGAGTGAGTGAGTGAAGTCGCTCAGTCGTGTCCGACTCTTCGCGACCCCGAGGACTGTAGCCCACCAGGCTCCTCCGTCCATGGGATTCTCCAGGCAAGAATACTGGAGTGGGTTCCCATTTCCTTCTCCAGGGGATCTTCCCAACCCAGGGATTGAACCCAGGTCTCTTGCATTGCAGGCAGACGCTTTAACCTCCTTTGCATTGGGGTAGGACAATTAGATTCTGAGAAGAATCCAAAAAGCAATTTTAAAATTCAATCACATGAGGAGGAAAAGGGAATACTGAAATACTAGGGGAGAAGAGAGGTTCAAAATGGTTTATTCTGTTGCATGTACAGTTCCAAGTCAGAGAAGTTGACACATACTTTTCCTGCCTCCATTCCTTTGTTCATGGTGAGCTATCTCCCTGGAAACCTCCATTTATCCATCTTTGCTCCCTGGAATTTTATCTGCTTTCAAGGCCTGTTTTGCATGCCAGCTCCTGTGTGGAGCTTTTCCAGATTTACCCTTCTCTCTATGATTTATATATTATTTGAATAATGCTACTTCCTAGTTGATTCTTCTTTATGACTCTGATTTTATTCCATCATGTGTTACTAATGAAATTATCTTTTCCCCTCAAAAATAAATGGTAATGTTCTTAAAGACAGTTCAATTTTTGTAAAGATTTGAATGGCATGGACTAAATAAACTCTTGTTGAGTATCTGTTGAGTTGAATGGATTTGCTTCTCTACAGTTTTACAAAGTTGTAGGAGCGTCAAAGCTGGAAACCGGGCCTACGAGCAGGCTGCCCACGCCATCACTCTATTCCTCAGCTGATATGCAAATTTACTATCCAACATAATGACCAGAGCACTGTTATAAATATAAGATTTATGTACATCTAAATATACTAGATTATGCCCAAACTATCTATAGATGGTACATGGTTCTATTTGGGGGGAGGAATTAAAGGGAAAGATATAATTATTCATTATTATAAACTTTAAAGTGATTTCCAAGGTTCATGCTTTTAAGTATAGTTGACTTACTATTATTATATTAGTTTCAGGTGCACAAAATACTGATTTGATATTTTTATAGATTATTCTCCATATAAGGTTATTATAAAACATTGGCTATATTCCTTGTACTATACATTATTGCACTTTGCATCTTATTTATTTTATACCTAGGAGTTTGGATCTCTTAAATCTCCTTCCCTCATTCTGCCCCTCCCTCAACCACTCACTGGTAATCACTAGTTTTTTCTCTATACCCATGAGTCTGTTTCTGGTTTATTATAACCACTTGTTTCTTTTATTTTTTAGATTCCACATGTAAATTAAAAGATACAGTGTTTATCTTTCTCTGTCTGACTTATTTCACTAAGAACTACACCCTCAAGGACAATCCATATTGTTGGAAATGGCAAATTTTTCATTCTTTTTTTATAGCTGAGTAATATTTCACTGCATGGAATATTTTGTTGCTGTTGTTCAGTTGCTAAGTTGTGTCCAACTCTTTGCAACCCCATAGACTGTAGCCCACCAGGCTCCTTTGTCCATGGGATTTCCCAGGTAAGAATACTAGATTGAGTTGCTATTTCCTTCACCAGGGGATCTTCCCAACCCAGGGATCAAACCTGCATCTCCTGCATTGCAAGGGGATTCTTTACCGCTGAGCCATGAGAGAAGCCCCACACAGAATGTTACTTCTTTATCCATTCATTTGTGAGGGACATTTAAGTTGTCTTCATATATTGGCAACTGCAAATAATGCTGCTATGAACAATTGGGGTACATGTATCTTTTCAAATTATGTTTTTGTTTTCTTTAAATATATGCCCAGGAGTGGGATTGCTGGATAATATGCTAACTTTATTTTTAGGTTTTTAAGGAAATTTCATACTGTTTTCCATAGTGGTTGTACCAGTTTACATTCCCAATAGCACACAATGTCCATTTTTAAATGGAAAATAGTTCAAGTTCTAATTTTTAAGTGACAATAATTTTGTTTAAAGTCAAGTTGCTTAAAATGGTGAAACTTGGAAATATCAAGAAATAATGAATCCAGAAAGAAATAGTTACAAAATCTGGCTTTTTTATTTAAAAAAAGTGTATACCAGACCAATAGTTCTTAGACCAGTAAGTGATGAACTGTTCTGATTTTTCCATGGTTAATCTTATTTGATATGCCAAGATAACTGAAATAATGATACTCATAAAAATTATTTGAGTTATTTGGTCAGATGTAACTGTGTGATGAGTCACTTTGTTGTTCAGTCAGCCTTTACACATCACTCTATTTCCATGGATCCGAAAGAATTTCCAGTTTTCATAGTAAAAGCACTTTGTTTCTTTCATAGAACCCATTTCAACTTTTTAATTATTTTGCTTTTTGTTATCTCCTTAACAAGACTATAAATTCTATGGAGGCAGAGACCATATCTGTTTTTCTCATTACTATTTTCCTAGTGTTTTCTATAGGACATGCAAAGTAGGGTTCAGTTAATGTTTTGTGAATGAATATGAATGGATGGATGGATGGATGGATGGATGGATAAGTGAATGAATGAGTGAATGAAACAAAGCCTTAGAAGCTAAAACTGTATAGATTCACCATGTGCGTGCATGTTAAATTGCTTCTGTCATGTCCAACTCTTTGTGACCCTGTGGACTGTAGCCTGCCAGGCTCCTCTGTCCATGGGAATTCTCCAGACAAGAATACTGGAGTGGGCTGCCATGCCCTCCTCCAGAGGATCTTCCCAACCCAGGGATCAAACCCTCATCTTGTATGTCTCCTGCCTTGGCAGGCAGGCTCTTTACCACTGGTGCCACCTGGGAACCCAAGAAATTGGGGAAGGACAGTTAAGAAGTGAAAAATTTAGCCAATCAACTAATTGTTAGGTCATCCTTCTTCCAAATAAATCATTTAATTATTTTATTGGAAGATATCCTTAAACTTTTATCAACCAGGTCTACAGAGAAATGACCCTCTAGTAAGCCAGGCTATATCAGATAACATAAATGGCAAGACCTTTTAGAAATTTTAATGCAAACAAGATGTTCATATAGTTAGGCTGGAATTTTATGCTTATAACAAAATCAATATTTCTGCATTTTCAAAATTCCACCTTCACTTAGACTATAAATCTCCATTACAAGGATTAAGTAAATCAGAATCAATAAACATCAGGAATCATTTGATACTACAAATCCGTTAAATAGTTTAGAAGAGAGATAGAGAAGGAAGGAGAGTAACAGGAGTAAAATATATAACAAGAAGAGAGTTATAAACATAATATAATAATGTAATGAAAATAGCAACTACCCTGTGCATATACACACACACACAAAATAGACATTAGCTTGAGACATACAGGCAGCTAGGTAAGCAATGTAAAAATGTCCTTTTTTTTTTCAATTAAAATGGTATCCTAGATTCTAAAGAGGAAGGAAAAAATAGAATCTATTTTTAAAAGACAATTTTCAGATATGCCTATAATTGTGTATTGTCATACAGTTTCATACTTATGAACTTTGCTAAAGTTTATTAGAGTGATATTTAAATAGAATTCCATAAAACTGATGCAGCACTAACCCCACACTTCAAATCTGTCATCTAGTTCTACATGGATAGTGAAGTATCTTATAGACTATTAATAGCAAGTTTAGCAAAGAAGCTATTAGTAGGCAAGCTTCGCATATTCTCTGTTGCGTGAGAACAGAGTTTTTTCTATCTTATGGAGAGGAAAAAGAAAGCAAAGAATGAAACTAAAGCATACCCTTTGTTAACATGAGTAGGTGCTTCTCAAAATTCTTTTTATGCTGTCTAGATTTCCAAAGGTGCCCTTATCATTTTCAGCAAGTGAAAATTCGAAAGAAAAAAAGAAACGTAATGTGTATTATTATATTTTAATGTGATGTTCTACTTTTCTGTTTGTAGTTATTGAAGTTTTTGTCTTACTTCATTAAACATTTAATAAATCACCACTAGTTTTGTGACAGATTTTAACCGTAACACAAACAGCAGGAGGTGTAAGCCTGCTCAGTTCATATAGGCATATAATATCAGTGTCTACATCATCATGCCCTGTAGGCATATTGGCAGAACGACCAATGGAAGGGAAGCTTTTTCCGACAAAGCTTCGAAAATAAAGTTTTCTTCTTTTATCTTACTACAAATCAATTGGAGCCCTTACAGCAAAATCCTATAAAATAACTTCAAACACCACTTCTTAGTCTAAAAATTTGTATTATGGCTATAACTCTTTGAAGTATTATGACTGAAGTTTGGAGAAAAATGATTTAAGTGCTATCTGCTAGACATCAGAGCTTCAAAAATTCTCTCAGTTTTTCTTGACACATAAACTACTACCCACTGTATGTTTTTAGAATTTTTTTCCTTGCTTTTAACCACCTAACCCAGTTTGCTTGATGAAAGTTATTTAACTGCAGTTTATCCAATTGAATTAATACTCTTTAAAGGTTCACCAACTTGCAATTGATTATTTTACTTTGTCAAGTTTTTTTTTTTTCTACTCTGCTAGAGTTTGGGGTTTTCTACAAAAGAACTTTCAGAGTCTCAGCATGCTGACTTTAAATTAAGTTTTTAAAAAAATCACAGGGGAGAGGGTAAAACAGGGGGTTAAGGGCACCTGTGATTCTTGCTTGGAAGTCAAATGTTAGAAAGAGAAAACAGAAAAGTTTTCTGATGGAAACGTCTCCCTTACATTGAGTAGATGATGAACCAAGGATGCCTTCTGCAAAGGGCACGAGCCTCATCAGGCCTCCTCTCGCAATGGGTGAGAAGGTGTTGTCAGGGATTCAAGTCACTGCATGCTCACAGACATGCTGCAGAAATCCAGCCAAAACTTGAGTACTTTAAATTTCTTTAAACAACACAGAAAAAATGTAACTTGAAAAAGAGAAGATTGCATTCACAGTAAGTTATTTATGAGTGTCTACCTTATGCAGTCTCCTCTATGAGATGCTATGTTAAGTGGGGTGTGAAAAATGGAAAAAAAGAGAGTGCCCCACCTCAACAGACTGCCTTGGACTCGGTATCTTTGCCCAACACATTGAGATTCCTTTGGCGTTTTATTCCATTCTCCCTGAGGTGTTATCCTGTAAAATGATACTTTACAGAGTCCAAAGTAATTAATACAGCTAATATGGGTTCTAAATTGTCACTTCATATTTATAGTGGTCTAACTTTAGTAGAAAATTCTGCAAAACAATTTACTGATATAAATGTAATCAGTTCTGTTCAAAATGCCAGTCTGTAATAGGACAAGGATGGGTGCTGTGTACTTGTGCTTAGCTGCTCAGTTGTGTCCAACTCTTTGTGACCCTGTGGACTTGTAGCCTGCCAGGCTCCTCTGTCTAAGGAATTTCCAGGCAAGAATAGGAAATGGAATGGGTTGCCATATCCTACTCCAGAGGATCTTCCCGAACCAGGGATCAAACCAACATCTCTTGCTTCGCCGGCACTGGCATGTGGGTTCTTTATCACTGTGCTACTTGGGAAGTCCTGAATAAGACAAAGAACTTGCACCAAAAATTAATGCACTGCTTCCTTCATCAATAAATTTTTTCTTCCAAAACAATAAATGTCAGCTGAGCTAAACAGTATTGTTAGTAAGGTAGCTGACATATTCTGGAGCAAGCTCTTTATTCCATCCCAAGTTAGTAACACATGGTTTGAGGACTGGTAGCTTCTTTCATGAACCATATTTTAAATAACTACTCTTCACAACCCAGCTTAGATTTATAATCATCTGGAGCAAAATAGATAGCAAAATCAGAAAACAGAAACGAAATCAAAAATTACTGAGGAGTAGAGGTTGTGGGGGAAAGATAGGAAATATAGGAAACAGAAGGAATAAAGGGGCTCTGTTACCCATCCAGGGAATTAAAGCATACATTTTATCCATCCTCAATGGGCTGCTGGTTAAGAAGGGGACCTTTTGTGATTTCTTTAAAGAACAGGTTGAGAACACATGCTGCAGTTGTAGGTTTCTTCTACTGCATCTGCGCCTTATGTTTTCTCATTGCTCTTGGTACACTTACAGGCAGGCAGAAAGCTCAGTTATCACCGTTTAACAGGTGATAAAGCCACACTGTTCCCATGGAACTGAACATGATAAGGTGTTGATGCAGAAAGCAACAGAGAAGAGCTTGATACATAAAGCTACAATATCTGGAAAAGAGGCTGCTTGGCAGCAGCTCGTGGGTGATGAGATCATGCTTCTTCCCATCCCATCAGGTGGCAAAACGGGATCAACACAAATGTCTGGAAATGCAGTGAAGCCCAGACCCACAGAGCTGCTTCAGTGGGAATGCGTGGGGAACATTCATCACGCTACCCTTCACAACTGCTGGAGAACTCATTCCTTGAAGAATGACCCAGCTTGATCAGTTCTCAGAGAGGATAGGTAATAGAAATCCTCCTGAGAAATTTTAAAGGCCCAGGCTTCCCATGAGCCATTCTATATCCCCAATCAATTCCCTCTACTCCTCACAGGCCAGGTGCACTTTGGGCCCAAGCCTCAAGCTCCAGTTTCTGACATGTCTCCTGAGTCCTGCTTGTTATATGCTCCATTCTTTCACATACCCCTCATCTTCTCCAGCATGCTCTTCCCTTAGCCAAACATTTTCTGAAATTCCACAGCCTCCATAGACTTTTCTTTCAGAACCACTTCAAAACGAGATGCAAATTTCTTCCCTATTCTGTCTCTAAACCTAATTTTCGAATGTGCTTAACACTTGATAATGCTGGACCATCTATCAGCAAGCTACATCTCTGCTACCTGTCTACATGGCTTCCATATGTGGTTATCTGTATCAGCGTTTATACACTTGATTTAAAGTGCCAAGAGGGCAGAGCTGGGGCTTGTGTGAGTCTTTTTGATACACTTAGTATCATTTCTATATTTGATACTGTAATGATGATGATCAAGAATTCAAGCTAGATGAGGCAGGTAGGTAAACTGCTTAAATTTAAACCATTCTACTCCCATTTTCATTTTTATTCTTCTGTTGCAAAGGTTGGAAAGCTAAAAGTTGTATTTCCCATATTCCTTTGTAGCTGTGGTGCAGAATTGTGACATAGGTCTTGATGATGTCATAAACCAAAATGTAGAAGCAAGCAACAAGGAGAGATGGCCTTGAACAGGAATACATGGCCACCTGGAAAATACTGTAATAAAAACTTGGTTCTTCTACGGTGGCTGAGGCAGAATTTCTGGCGTCCACTTTCAGAAAAGGACCAATATTTGTTGAGAACCTACTACTGTGATAATGATATTACATAGATTACCTAATTTTAATCTTTGAGTCAACTCTATCAGGTCAGTATTATCTTTCTTTCCTTTTAGAGGTGAGAAAACTGAAGCTCAGAAAAGTTAAATAATGTGCCCCCAAGTAACAGTAAGTAGCATACCTGGGGTTGCAACCCAAGTCCTTAGAAGGAAAAACAAGTGTATATACACAAACCACTAAATACAAAGAAGTAGAGTGTTTCAAGAATACTATAGTTTCAGTGGTGCTACAGACAGGGAAAGATTATGGAGAACAAACAATGAAATTTTTTTAAAAAAACTAAATGTCTGTCAAATTTGCTTAGTAGGAAGCAGGAAGTCACTGAGGATCTCTGAAAGAGCTGTCTCTTTATAGTGCTAGAAACTAAAACTATATTGCAGACGTTTAAAGTGAACCCATGGTTTGGAAATGATGAGCAGTGGCTGAAGTGATTAGCCAATCAAAGATGATGAGAGAAAGAGAAGATTGCATGGTAATTCAAAAAGATCTTGGATCAAGGAAAGATTTTCTTATTGTTTCTACTTTGGGTTTGGTTTTTTTTTTTTTTCCATTGTTCCCCGATGGAGGATCCCAGTGCATATTTTTAGGCAGATAAAAGGGATCAAATAGAGAATTTGAAGATCAGAGAAAATAACTATGCTGTGTATAACCAAGAAGACCTAAGATAAAGTCAAATAATAGATTTGGATATTTACAAGCACTAAGGGTAAGGCAACTTTTTTTTACTATTAGACTTTGTTTCAGTCCACAAAACAGTAATCTGTAATTTCCTAGTATGTTTTACTCAATAAAGACTCTCTCTTTAACAGTTTAATACATGCTGCATAAACTGGTTATATAAAGCAAGGCACGAGGCTGGAGGGCTCCCACTCCAATTTGACAACACCATCTCGTCTTCACACCACCTGTCACATCTATCAACATTTTAACTAATGTCAGAGTTCTTCTTTTGCTAATGAGCTGCTATTCAGAGAAGCACATCTCTGCTCAGTCCGCCAGCTACAGCATAATGAGCTAGAGCGAGAGGCGTCCTCTTGCTCTCAGAAGCCCCGCACTGCTGTAGAGGGCCATCACTGCTCTTTTCCTCTTCTGTTACAGACCCAAATTTAGCTATCGGAGGCACTTCTAGGTGTGTTTTGCTTTGACATAGTTAAAACAAAGAAACAACTCTCCTGCACTAAAGGTGCTGGTGTTGGTCATGGCCTGAGTGCTATATTTGTAGCTGAGTGAAGTGGTTGGGCTGTATCCCAAGCACTCTACTGGCCATCCCCTCTCCCAAATGCTACAGTCTCTTCTCTAAAGTGATACTTTTTCAGATTCTTCTATCTGTAATACCAAAAATCAAATGCTTGTAGCTCCCCAGTTTCCCTCATCTGTGCTTATGGTTGTAATGTACTGCCTGGAAGGCTCCTCTCTCCACCCTCCATGTGGTTAACTCCCACTTTTCATTAGGAGGAAGTTATGGTGTAGACCTCTCCAGTGGTCCACTGGTTAAGAACCTGCCTTGCAATGCAGAAGATACGAATTCAATACCTGGTTGGGGAACTGAGATCCCACATGCCGCAGAGCAACTGAGCATCCATGCCTCAACTAGAGTCCACGCAATGCAAGGAAAGATCTTGCACGATGCAACTAAGCCCCAACTCAGCCCAATAAATAAATTTTGACAGAGTCAGTTATGGCATCATCTCCTCCAGAAAGTATCCCCTGAATGCCCAGGCTGGCTTAAGTGTCCCTTCTCTGAGCTTCTGTTCTATCTTACATATGCCTCAGTCCTGGTAATTACATCATTATATTGAAATGACTGATTTTTGTATTTTTTTTCCAAACTTGACCACAATCTCTACACAAAAAGGTGTCTTACTAATTCATACCCCATTCACCTAGTACAGTGAACTGAAGGTGCCTCGGTGACAACTTTAAGTGATAAACACAATGCCATTACTCATTAATTTTCAATAACTGATGCTAGCATTCCCTTTATTAGGTAGCATTTCCTTACTTATCTCCAGTTTGAGTAAATTCACATGAAATATCTGTTATCCCAGGCATAAGAAACTACTACATTAGTCTTTCCCAAAGTGTGCTCCTCAAAACACTGGTCTTAATATGATCACAGAACCACATGTTCCTACGTATTTGGCAAATGCTTCATACTATATAAGTAAGAGCTTCCCTTGTGACTCAGCTGGTAAAGAATTTGCCTGCAATGAGGGAGACCTAGGTTCGATCCGTGGGTTGGGAAGATCCCCTGGAGAAGGTAAAGGCTACCCACTCCAGTATTCTGGCCTGGAGGATTCCATGGACTGTATAGTCCATGGGGTCACAAAGAGTCAGACACGACTGAGCAACTTTCACTTTACTTTCATTTTCAGACTATATAAACACTTGGAGATTCACAAAGCATATTAAATTTGAAAAAAGTCAAATATGTTTCACTTTAACTCAATGTTTCCAAAGTTAATTCATTTAACCAACTAATCCTTATTTTTTCTTGGTGGTGGTTTAATCATTAAGTTGTGTCTGACTCTTTGCAACTCCGTGGGTTGTACCCCACCAGGCTCCTCTGTCCATGGGATTCCTCAGGCAAGAATACTGGCGGATGTTGCCATTTCCTACTCCAGGTGATCTTCCTGACCCAGGGGTCGAACCTGCGTCTCCTGCATTGCAGGCAGATTCTTTACCACTGAGCCACCTGGTGGGGGCAGGAGGAAGATCATCTATTAATATCCCACAGATTTAGCGTTCCTCAGAAAATACTTTGAGAAACTCTGCATTATTAATCAGTCATTTTAATAGAGTCATTCATATGCATTCTGGGAAAGTCAGAGATTCTTCTTAGGGACTAGAAGACTAACATTTCTTTAGCTATTGTTCATAAAAATCACTTCTGCATTTGACTATGGATATATGAAAAAGACAAAAACCTGTTTTAGAAAAGAAAACATTCTCATGGTTAATGTTTCCTATCACTACATTTCAGGCATTTTTCAAGTGTTCTAAGAATCCATGGAAAATAATTTTATTTCTAACAAGAGCTCCTCACTCTTACCCCACTTGTGAGAAGATATCTGGAAACATACTCATTCTTGGTGAGAGTTTACAGATTTGGAGTATTTTCAGAGGCATCCACTAAAAACATCCATACTTTCCAAAATGAAATGTTCTGTATGATACCAGTTTCTGCTTCATGGACACAGGAGCATGTACAGGTATACACACATATGCATGCATTTACTTGCCTTTAAATTAGTTGTCAAAATTAAGCACCAAAGAGTGCTTAATTTGGCATATTTGAGCATTTTCTCTCTTTCAGTCTAAAATTAGCATTTTCTTTCAAGATCATTCTTGAGATTATTCTAACACATCGTGTGATAACACCTCATCAGTCAAAAAGATAGTTTTCCAGTTTTATAACACTAGAGGACTATTTGAATCAAGAATGGATTAAGGTTAACCCTTACTGAGGGCCCACTATTGACAAAATTCTGTATGATACTCTGATGACTACAAGAATAGTTTTTTTTTGTTTACCAACAATGTGTTTAGGCTGAAGTCATACAATGTGGTGTTGACTCAGATGAGGTTGTTCAGTGTAGAAATTGAAGATGGCTGTGCTAACCAACATATTCACTTTTCTAAGATAGAAAGAGATGACTTCAAAGTTTTACAGGCTTTGTGTATAAGACCCTTTCTGATTCCATACAGATAAAGTCTCAAAGACCTCCTCAAGAAGTGGGGCCAGTTGATGAGCAAGGAGACGACTGTGCATGTCACCCAAGTATAAAGCTAATCCCTACAACAATTTCCTAGCATCCCTAATGAGGTCTCAGTAAGGGTAATAAACAAATGAATCCCAAATAAATTCCCAAGGAAATAGCGATAAACGCAAATTCAGTAGCACTTCAAATATCTTTCTGACCCCTTTTATTAGACCCAACATGTCGCATTTCATAAAACTTATCACTTGTCATTGTTGTTACTTGTTTTCTTTGCTATCTTTTAAGCTGTATGAGAACATGGATTTTTCTTATTCTCTACTATATTCTCATTGCCCACTCCTGTGCCTGATGCACAGAAGATATGGAATAAATCTTTGTGAAATCAGTAAATTGACATTTTCTAAGTGTCAGCTATTGCTGTCTCTCTTGAGTTAAACTGCGGGCCCCTTCAAGGGAGAGATTTTTGCCTATTCTATCTTTTAATAAACCCCTACTTTCACATGTCTATGTTCTGTCTGCCCTCCAAAAATAATTTTCTTGAGGTTAGTGACCATGCCTCACTCATCTTTTTCTCCACATCATTAAAAATGTTCTCTGGTGCTGAAAAGCTGAATTAAGGAATAAATGAATGGACGCAAATTTACAATCTAGTGTGGCAGACAGTATACATACTACAGTGTAAACAGAGGGCATTATTGAATGCTTTGTTGCTGTTATTCAGTTGCTAAATCATGTCTGACTCTTTGTGACCCCATGGCACACCAGGCTCCTCTGTCCTCCACTATCTCCTGGAATTTGTTCAAATTCATGTCCACTGAGTAGATGATGCTATCTAACCACCTCATTCTCTGTCACTCCCTTCTCTTCTTGCCCTCAATCTTTCCCACCATCAGGGTCTTTTCCAGTGAGTTGGCTCTTCCCATCAGGTGGCCAAAGTATTGGAGCTTCAGTTTCAGCATCGGTCCTTTCAATGAATATTCAGGGTTGATTTCCTTTAGTATTGACTAGTTGATCTCCTTGCAGTCCAAGGAACTCTCAAGAACAAAATGTGCTATAAGCAAGTATTGAGATAGATTATATTTAGTCACATTAGTCAGATCTGCAAAGATTGCATGGAGAAAATGACATTTGAGCAAGCCCTTAAAGGATGGTTAAAATTTCAACAAGCAAAGATGGAGCAAAGGCACTGAGACAGAAAAAAGAAGAGCATTTGCCTTTGGAAGAAGAGAAAAGTAAAAGAGCTACAGCTAAATCATACTAGAGGGAAAAATAAAAAGAGGCAGGAGAGCTATGTTCAGAGATGTGGTAAAAAAAAAAAAAAAAAACAATGTTCTGACAAGATTGTTAAAGGCTTTAAATGCCAGTGGACTGAAACTGAAAGTAGAATAGAACTTTCCTATTGCCTTTGAATTTCAGCTAAAACCTTAAAGCTAAGAAGGATGATAATAAACATGACTCATTTTAAAGTGTGGTACCAGAAATGCTAAGACTTAATCAGAGTTTAACCAAACTTTGTCACCACTAACAGCCTATACCATAGCTAGAAACTTATTGTGAAGATACTTGGAAATGAGGGAATTAACAAGAGCAGGAAGTGCTGTGACAGTTCTCCCCCAACCGATATCTACCTCAAGCCAAGTGAGGGAGACCCCAAAAAGACATACACAAGGCATGGAATTACTTGCAAGAGAAGAAATTTTATTCTCAAATTATATGCTGGTTAGAGATAGAAACCAACAGATGGCTACCATCAGAGCAAAACTCAAAAACATTTTCAGGAGAGCATCAGGCAAGGATACAGGGGTCCAGGGCACATGGTGAAGACAGAAGCGAGTGCCTGCTTGAGGCTGGCAAGAGCTGCCTGTGAAGGCAAGAAGAGAAGCCACGAGCAGGTGGCTAATCAAGTGCCTCCATTTGATAAGGCAAGGACATGCATACTTTCCCCTGGGCCACATGGAACCTGGAGAAGGCAGTCCAGTCATCGTTAATGGACCCTGCCCAAGAGGACCCTACCAGGGAGAAGGGGAGGAGTCTACTGCAGGAAGGGAAGAAAGGAGGGGAAAGAGTCTCCTGAGTCAGGGAACAGTGCGATGCGGAAGGCTGCATAGGCTTTCCCAAGGAGTATATGCCCAAAGATGCCATTAACACTGGAATACTCCTTAACAGAGCATTAAAGTTCTCAGAGAACTGCACATAGCACCCCTTCCTCTTTCCCTTCCTCCCCACCTGTACTTCAGAGGATCCAAAGGGGGGAAGGGAGAATTTAGTCAGAAAAAGAGACGGCTCAGACACCCATCTCCCCAATTATTTTCTGAACCTTAGCTAAACAGAAGGGTCATGCTTTGAATTAAATAGGAAACAGAAGTTTTGATATATACTAGGCAAATTATTAAACATTAAAAAGAAGATATTCTGATAGCCAATAGGGACAGAAAGTAATAGCGTCTACACAAAATATAATCAAGGGTGATGGCCATGGGAGGAAATAAAAGTCATTTCTTGACAGTTCCAATCCTTCTGATAAGTTGGCTTGAACTTTTTCAGCTTGTGATGGAGGTCAATAGGTTGTTCTAAAGGAAAGAATTATTATGACCTGATTTGTGCTTTAAAATACCCCCTTAAAACCAAAGGCAGATTACTGAAAGACTGAACACTTGTTAGAGCTTTATAAACTTTACTATTATTTCCTCACATGATAGAAGTGGGATGACTTAGTGGGAAAAGAATATATTTCTTCTCATTCTAATTCCCCCAAAAGAAGAGGATTAAAAGTCTTTAATAAACCATCATAAAGGACCCAAAAACTAATATTTTAAAATATTAAATTTGCTTCAGTTCAATTCAGTTCAGTTGCTCAGTCATGTCCGACTCTTTGCGACACCATGAATTGCAGCACGCCAGGCCTCCCTGTCCATCATCAACCCCCAGAGTTCACTCAGACTCATGTCCATCGAGTCAGTGATGCCATCCAGCCATCTCATCCTCTGTCGTCCCCTTCTCCACCTGCCCCCAGTCCCTCCCAGCGTCAAGGTCTTTTCCAGTGAGTCAGCTCTTCCCATAAGATGGCCAAAGTATTGGAGTTTCAGCTTCAGCATCAGTCCTTCCAATGAACACCCAGGACTGATCTCCTTTAGGATGGACTGGTTGGATCTCCTTGCAGTCCAAGGGACTCTCAAGAGTCTTCTCCAACACCACAGTTCAAAAGCATCAATTCTTCGGCGCTCAGCCTTCTTCACAGTCCAACTCTCACATCCATACCTGACCATTAGAAAAACTATAGCCTTGACTAGACTGACCTTTGCTGGCAAACTAATGTCGCTGCTTTTAATTATGCTGTCTAGGTTGGTCATAACTTTCCTTCCAAGGAGTAAGCGTCTTTTAATTTCATAGCTGCAATCACCATCTGCGGTGATTTTGGAGCCCCCCAAAATAAAGTCTGACACTGTTTCCACTGTTTCCCCATCTATTTCCCATGAAGTGATGGGACCAGATGCCATGATCTTCATTTTCTGAATGTTGAGCTTTAAGCCAACTTTCTCACTGTCCTCTTTCACTTTCATCAAGAGGCTTTTTAGTTCCTCTTCACTTTCTGCCATAAGGGTGGTGTCATCTGCATATCTGAGGTTATTGATATTTCTCCAGGCAATCTTGATTCCAACTTGTGCTTCTTCCAGCCCAGCGTTTCTCATGATGTACTCTGCATAGAAGTTAAATAAGCAGGGTGACAATATACAGCCTTGATGGACTCCTTTTCCTATTTGGAACCAGTCTTGTTCCATGTCCAGTTCTAACTGTTGCTTCCTCACCTGCATATAGGTTCCTCAAGAGGCAAGTCAAGTGGTCTGGTATTCCCATCTCTTTCAGAATTTTCCAGTTACTTGTGATCCACCCAGTCAAAGGCTCTGGCATAGTCAATAAAGCAGAAATAGATGTTTTTCTGGAACTCTCTTGCTTTTTCAACGATCCAGCAGATGTTGGCAATTTGATCTCTGGTTCCTCTGCCTTTTCTAAAACCAGCTTGAACATCTGGAAGTTCATAGTTCATGTATTGCTGAAGCCTGGCTTGGAGAATTTTGAGCATTAATTTACTAGCATGCGTGATGAGTGCAATTGTGCGGTAGTTTGAGCATTCTTTGGCATTTGTTTTCTTTGAGATTGGAGTAAAAACTGACCTTTTCCAGTCCTGTGGCCACTGCTGAGTTTTCCAAATTTCCTGGCATATTGAGTGCAGCACTTTCACAGCATCAGCTTTCAGGATTTGAAACAGCTCAACTGGAATTCCATCACCTCCACTAGCTTTGTTCGTAGCGATGCTTCCTAAGGCCCACTTCACATTCCAGAAGTGTTTGGCTCTAGATGAGTGATCACCCTATCATGATTACCTGGGTCGTGAAGCTCTTTCTTGTACAGTTCTCCTATGTACTCTTGCCACCTCTTCTTAATATCTTCTGTTTCTGTTAGGTCCATACCATTTCTATCCTTTATCGAGCCCATCTTTGTATGAAATGTTCCCTTGGTATCTCTAATTTTCTTGAAGAGACCTCTAGTCTTTCCCATTCTGTTCTTTTCCTCTATTTCTTTGCACTGATGGCTGAGGAAGGCTTTCTTATCTTTCCTTGCTATTCTTTGGAACTCTGAGTTCAGATGCTTATATCTTTCCTTTTCTCCTTTGCTTTTCACTTCCCTTCTTTTCACAGCTATTTGTAAGGCCTCCCCAGACAGCCATTTTGCTTTTTTGCATTTCTTTTCCATGGGGATGATCTTGATCCCTGTCTCCTGTACAATGTCACAAACCTCATTCCATAGTTCATCAGGCACTCTGTCTATCAAATCTAGTCCCTTAGATCTATTTCTCACTTCCACTGTATAATCATAAGGGATTTGATTTAGGTCATACCTGAACGGTCTAGTGGTTTCCCCTACTTTCTTCAATTTAAGTCAGAATTTGGCAATAAGGGGTTCATGATCTGAGCCACAGTCAGCTCCTGGTCTTGTTTTTGCTGACTGTATAGAGCTTCTCCATCTTTGGTTGCAAAGAAAATAATCAATCTGATTTTGGTGTTGACCATCTGGTGATGTCCATGTGTAGAGTCTCCTCCTGTGTTGCTGGAAGAGGGTGTTTGCTATGACCAGTGAGTTCTCTTGGCAAAACTCTATTAGCCTTTGCCCTGCTTCATTCCGTACTCCAAGACCAAATGTGCCTGTTACTCCAGGTGTTTTTTGACTTCCTACTTTTGCATTCCAGTCCCCTATAATGGAAAGGACATCTTTTTTGGGTGTTAGTTCTAAAAGGTCTTGTAGGTCTTGATAGAACCGTTCAACTTCAGCTTCTTCAGTGTACTGGTTGGGACATAGGCTAGATTACCATTATATTGAATGGTTTGCCTTGGAAATGAACAGAGATCGTTCTGTCATTTTTGAGACTGCATCCAAGTACTGGATTTCAGACTCTTTTTGACCATGATGGCTACTCCATTTCTTCTAAGGGATTCCTGCCCGCAGTAGTAGATATAATGGTAATCTGAGTTAAATTCACCCATTTCAGTCCATTTTAGTTCACTGATTCCTAGAATTTGCCTACTGAACCTTAATAGACTCGTGAACATGTCTGTTTTAAGATGGGGAAGTCCTGCTTTTCAGATTTTAGAGTTTCTTCCTCTTGATTTTTTAAAATTTGATTGTGAATCTGAAAGAACTTTGTACCTGAAAACACAACTTTAGAAATGGTTAACTGTTCACACCTTCACAAAGAGCAGGCAAATCCACAGATTTACCTATAAAACTATTCCCTTCACCACAGGACCTCTGTCCTCTGCTGTAGAGCCTGATGTGTGGAATAGGGTAATGCAGATAGTAAGCAGGCCCTTCTGCCCTGTTTACCAGCGTTATTAAGATACAAAAATAAAACTTAGACAATGCAATTGGGAATTTGATATATTTAGATGGTCACAAGCTGAATTTTGCTCGTCACTGCTATAAAGAGGTGAGGAAAAGCTTTTTTAAAAACTGTTTTTAAGATGCAAGGTGTAGGGAGTTAAGATCATCCCTATAACTTGCTAAAACTGATGCTAACAATACACAGTGCCGCCTGCAATCTGTTGGGCTCTTATGCAACCCCACCATCAACGGCACTGAGAGCTGGGTCAAGACCGATAAACTTTCTCCTCAACCCTCTTTGTAAGGCCTGCACAAGCCCTCCAAGGCCCATTACCCCTAGGCCTCTTGCTCCAATTAGAGCCATGTTGGCCTAAATGATGACCCATGCTTGGTGGCCTCTTGCTCTCTCTCTTATTTTTTTCTTCTTCTCTCCATCAGTCCTCTTTTGGTCTGAATTATAGACTCTTTCCTTTTGATCTTGCAAATCCAATGCCAGATATTTTTTGAGTAATATTATTAATCTAAAATAGAACCACGATAAACAGTACATTGGAGTTAGAGCAATCAGCTATAGAGGTGTGAGCACTCTGTCTTACATGTCTGCATCTCTGGAAATCTTGCTACCATTCCCAACTACTGGAGACAGTTATAGTTGAAACTACAATTGGAAGTTATAGCTCAAATGACTCAAAACAGAGCCAAAGACTCTGGATTTTTTTTACATTATCCTGAAAAATCTCTCATATCAGTGGATAAACACACTGCAACATGGACACAGAATATGGTGAGAGTCGGTCCTTATTTAGGTCTGAATGCCTGCCTGTGTTTTAGTTTGCTGCCTTGCTTCTAACCAATGGATACTGAGTGCATCACAAGGCTTTTCAAGCCAGAAGCAGAGCAGGAAGAAATCAGGACTTAATAGGAAACACAGAACAGGCCAGAAGAATAGATAATGATAATAGGGGATCCCAGATACCAAATGTACCTTCTTCTTAAGCTAATAGGCACTTCTCACTGGAATAACCAATGCCAACAATGGCCAGTCGGCTGTAGAACAAGCCACCACATCCCACAATCCCTGGTGCAGATCTGATGCGGAACCTCAACTTGTCATATGCAGTCTATTCTGAAATGGCATAACGGTAAGGAGTTATTTATTGTCTCTGCACCACAAGTGACTTATTAATTTTAAAAAAGGGGGATCATTATAAAGTCTGCCTCTAGTCTGCTTAATTGTTTACTTTGAGGATAAACAAATGAATGCTTTTGAAATGTTTAGAGCACAAGATATAAAATGAGGGGCTTCCTATACTTCATTCTAGCCTTAGGTGAAATATAAAATAACAACCAGATACCAGCATCCTTTCCATGGTGATGGCCTCACATTCTCCATGATAGCTATTTAACTAGTGAAGTCAAGGAAACTTTAGGTTTTGATTGTGTCTTCATCACTGATCACATAAATGCATTTTTGTAAAGCAAAACATGTAACAAATTCAACTAATCAGTAAAATTTTGAAATGTATCTAAACAAAGAAAATGGGATTTTAAAAACTAATACAGCAGAGTGGCGACAGAATGTGGCAATAACACGCCAACCTGGCATTCAGTTGAAGAATGGCCACAGTGCTCTATAAATATTACTTCCTGAAAGGAAATGCACTTTACATCAGCCGTTGTCTAATCTGTAACCCGTCTTTTTTTTCTTTCTGTATTTGGTCATTCCGTATTACAGAGTGTGTCCGGCAATGTTCTAAGTCCTGGAGGGACAGTGATGAACCTGAGAGGCACGGTCCCTACCCTCTGAGTTGCTTGCATTTTAAGGGAAAAATATATAACAAATATGCAGGAAATAACATAATAACCTCAGAGTGTGAAACCTGCTCTAATAAGTAACAAAAAGACATCCATGTAATAGGAAGGAAATATGCTTCTGAGGAGGTGACTTTTCTGGCAGTGAAAGGTTTGGTTTCCTGATAAATCTGTGGTGCCTTGAGCTGGTAGCTAGTAAACACTCAATAAATATTTGTTGAATGAATGAGTGAAGGAATGAACAGAGAGAAGAGAGAAGGGTTCACAGACGTTAAAATGCGCAAGAGAGCAGAGGGCTGACAAATGCAGGAACACGGAGTCGGGTGTTAGAGTAAGGGAAGGAAGGCCATTGTGGCTTAAGGATGACGAGCAAGAAGTGGGAAGAGATTAGGTAGGAGAAGAGGTGGGGGTGGACTGTGTTTCTTGTTAGGCACTCACACTCTTGGCTCATCAGCAACACTCGCCAAGAGGGCCACCTCTACAGATGGCTACCCGAACTTGTTTCCAAATTCCGAGTGAGTATCCTCTCCTTTATGCTGGGTCTGCAACACAGAGATTCCTTCGCACGTCAGGGTCTCATAAAAGCTCCCCAGCATCCACTGTAACCCCTTTCCCCAGAGGAAAGGGGGACTATCCCTTACCCAGCCCTCAGCTCCTCTCTTAGGGAGACCACGTCTCACTCCAAACATCCCTCTGTGATAATCCCCAGCCGCAGTCACTGCTTCCCCTTCATTACGCTTACCCTCCATGTTTATTTGTAAGATATTTTATGTCTCCACAATCCTATGAACAGAATGAAGGCAGGAACTGTGTCATTTGTTCATCACTGTTGCACATGCTGGGAACTCAATAAATACTTCCTGAGTGAATAAACTTACTCTAACCATTACCTTAAATACGAAGACTGGAGGAACATGCTTAAATATTTCCTATTTGGGGATTCAGAAACAATTAGCTATATTGTCTCTGACCTTACGACAACATTTTCTAGAAGACAAAGGTTCTTGGCTCTCTTCCTAACTTGGACAGGGTAAGGCGTGTGACTTTGGACAAATCATTTAACCCTGCCTGTGCCTGGGGGTGGGGTGGGAAAGGGGAGCCTTACTACTGTGGGGCAGGTTTGGAGTGGGGGAGGGAAGGGACAAAGTAGGGAGGCAGGGAAAAGAAGGGCTCAAAGTTCTCTGGGATTTTTAAGCAGCATGCCCACCATATCTCAACATCACAACCACTAAACATAAGGCTTATTTGTATCTACAGGCTGTTTTAGGAAATCGGTTCTGTTTTTGTATCAGATCAAAAACTCAAAAAGCAAATGCATGGGAAGGAAAATGTTCTTAGCTGAGATAAAGGCCAGCCAGAGAGAGAAAGATGGATTGATAACTTAGTCATTGTTAGGATAACAGTTTTTAATTAAATATTTAAAATTGAGAGGGAGTCACAGGGAAGAAGTTTACATGTGTATTTTTTTTCCTGACATCAATACTGCCATTGATGAACAGATCCAATTTAGTTTCACTCTGAGAGAGCAGACAATGGTCAGTTTTCCTCCAGCTGGCTTATTTTACAAGCATTAATGAACAATTAACCAACACTGGCACTCTTTCCGTCTGTAATCCTATAGTAGGATCACTAATCTCTACCACTAGCAGCTAATGATGAAGGTCTCTTAAGCTTTACTTCTTATCTCAGCCAGTTCTTAATACTTGCATAAGTATGCTTTCTGAGGAGGGGGGCCCCCTACTGCTATGCAACCCTGAGAACAAAAGCCCAGAGACATTTTTGAAGGGGTTTCTGTTCAATAACACTTCTATGCTTATGTTTGCCTTCCTCCAACAACAAACACCAGTGATCAACAGAGGGCTCTGGGGGTCACAGAGGGCTCTGTGTTTCCATACTTCTAATACTTATAAGAATGTATTCAGACCGTATTATACACAAACCCACCCCCAGTTACACAGGCAGACACCCAAAAGTGGGGAGGGAAACGCGGACTAAAGAGAATCAAACAGTATTTTTCTCCGAGTCAGCTTTGATTCTGTATTGAATAACACCGAGTTTGAA
The DNA here is from genome assembly GCF_023091745.1 of Budorcas taxicolor. Lineage (NCBI taxonomy): Eukaryota > Metazoa > Chordata > Mammalia > Artiodactyla > Bovidae > Budorcas > Budorcas taxicolor. The sequence continues at coordinate 53,053,255 of NC_068912.1, read as the reverse complement.
ACCACATTGTCATTAAAAATGTATAGGGCAGAAGCAGATTTATCTAGAAAACCCCACACAGGATAGGTCTTAGTTTCTCTGAATTTAATACAACTTATATTCAATTGTCTCTTTCTAGTGGGGCAGAAACCAATTCACCATTTCATTAGAACTCCCCCGTAGGGTCAAGATTTAAAGAAAATGCAGGGTCAAGATTTTTTAAAAAAGGTTCCAACTGTAGAGTGATGCAACTGTAGGATAATAGCTTAGGCTGGAACGACACACTTTTCATTCGTGACTACTTTTCAGACTCTTAAAACTCACTTGGAAAGTGATTATTTCAGAGAAGTCTGTACTCAAGACTTGAATCCAAGACTAAATTGTCAGAAAAGTTTTTGTGAGCACAGATCTTGCTGGACTTGGAGCACTGGGGTAGGAGGAGGAGAAGCTTTAGCAAGGGCAGCCGGCAGGCTCTGCTTATGTTGCTTTTTGCATCCAAATAGGAAAAGCAGCTGCTCATCCAGGGCCAAAACTTCAGGTGTGGCTCTTTCTACAGTTTTTGGTCCTCAAAGTTGTAGCACAAGGCAAACAACATTGATCTGGAAGCAGCACAGCTACAGGGATAAGATGGAGGGTGACCTGCGGACTGAGGGGCTGAGCACTGAGATGCATCTGACTGTGATGGTGCTGAGGATATGCGTCCTCTAGCAGAGGGTAAGGAGCAGGGACCGGAAGACAGGCGTGGCAGTGTAAGGGCACTCACTCACTGTTGAGTCTCTGCTAACTACCTGCATCACGACAGACTACAGTTTGGGCACTGGAAGATGTGCAATGCTCTAAAATTAATAAAAAGGTAAACAATTCGGTAGCATTCACCTGACGTGAAATCAATCTTTTCCATGCACCACCTCCCTTTTTCACTTCTCCGTCTGGATTGCTGAAACACCACTTCCTTGTTCCTCTAACATTCAGAACTGCCTGAGGTGGAAAGGGGGCTTAGTGGACAGAGCCCTGGACTGAGAGTTTGGAGGCTGAGTCCTATTCACACACAGCCCCTGACCCTTGTGTGATTTATACAAGTCACTTAACCTCTCTGCCCTTCTGCTTCCTCATTCATTCCACAGACACAATGCTACCTGCCCCTCCCCACCTCTGTGGAGCTGTGAGAGTGAATGACCTGTGTTTGAAAGTGCCATTCGCCAGCACTCGGCTCAAACAGTGTAAAACATTGTGAAAGGCCTGCAGCATGATAACACACACAATGGAAATAAGGATAGACTATAAGATGGGGAATCATGGAGGTCAGGAACATTTGCCACTGAAAATTCAGTAGTCGTGTGCCTTGGATGCAAGTCTCAGTGGCAGGATATTTACTTTATTTTTCTTTATGAAGCACTGGGCTGACCTAATTAATTTAAGTAAATGGACAGGAGTAGTAAAGTTTAAAAGGGAGAGAAGTCGTATCCTGGGACTCTCAGAGAGTTGCTAATTAATCCTCAATTAAGAAGAATTAATTCAAGATTATCCACTATTCTCACTCTCAGAAACAATCTCGTCACTGCCCCACAAACACAATGTTTGTTTCTACTCTCTGTCTTTCCACATATTGCTTCTCACCATCTCCCCATTTAAATCCCACTCACTTTTTTGCATCCCAGTTTAAGTCTCACCTACCTCCCCCATCAAATATCCTATAGCAATCCAGCCTACACATATACACATGTATATCCATCCTCCACAATTCCTAGGACAAAACTAGACACAAGGTAAAAGTTCAGTAAATTCTGCTGACATGATGAAAGAACCCTACCTAGAAAATCAGTTTCTTGAACATATAAACTATTTCCTACCTCAGGCCCATTGCACATGCTGTGGCTGGTACCTGCTCTCGCCACTCTGTCTTAGCCCTTCCTTTTGAATGGCTGACTCTTTCCTATTTTTCCAGTCCCACCTTGAGTGTAATCTATTCACAGAGGTCTATATTGACCCAAAACAAAGCAGCCCCTTCACCCCACTATTCTCTCACGTGTACTATTCTTCCTCCTTAGTAGTAGTTACCACAATTTGTAATTATATATGTCCTCTGTTAGGCTTCCCTGTGGCTCAGGCAGTAAAGAATCTGCCTGAAATGCAGGAGACTCGAATTCGATTCCTAGGTCAGGAAGATCTCCTGGAGAAGGGAATGGCAACCCTCTCCAGTATTTTTGTCTGGAGAGCTCCATGGTCAGAGGAGCCTGGAGGGCTGCAGTGGGGTCACAAAGAGTCAGACATGACTGAGCAACCAACATTTCCTTTTTTACTTCATTATTATCTGTCTTCACTACTAGAGTATAGGTACCTTTCATCTTTAAGACAAGAGGCATATCCATTTTATTCATCACAGCTTAATAAACATTTGTTCAATTAATCAATGATGTCACTTAGCTTCTGAGCTGCCAATATTTTCCAGAGTCTGTTTAGCTGCCTTCATTGTTCCCTCTCAAGCAGAGGGGCTCTCCCTTTCTAACAAGGCTGCAACTCTCTTATCAAGACCCTCCCAAAGGAGCCCAATGTTTCTGGTATTTTATAAAACTTTTCCTGTTAAGACTTTTATCAAATACACTCCCTATGTCTCAAATTTGGGGCAAAGACCACCAGGCTGGGAGGAAAACAATGAAGCAATACACACGTGTGTCTGAAGCATTTCACCCCACAGAGAAGCAGTGTCCTAGGACAGAGCCCAGGCGTCTGTCTGGAGTCGGGGTTGGTGCTTCACCCACTGAGACCCTGAGAGACTGAAAATGGCCTTTTGCGTCACCGTCTTCATTCCCATGACCTGCTACGAGTGACCAACCATTCATTTCAATCTACTCTTCCCTGACTCCCAAGAAATCTCTCAGGTTTTCAATAAATACCACCCTCTCCACCTCAGATTTCCCAGAGTGAGCATGCTATTAGTACTTGTTTGGGGAGTATCTTAATACTTAGTAATATATTTTAACACCTCTGTCTCACAAGGTCGTCATTAGAACCAAATGAAATAGAAGCACTGTGCAAACTGATGACTGCCATCCAAAGGTTGGGTTTTATTACTGTGACAATATTGCAAGTACTGCAGAAACAAGAGACCTGCATGGCTCACACCTGTGGGCTGCCAGTCTTGGGGGAAGATTTATAAACAGACATGGTGGTGGTGTCAGAGAGGGTGCTTTGGCGTGTACTGGGAAATCCTATGGACAGAGGAGCCTGGTGGGCTACAGTGCATGGGGTTGCAAAAGATTCAGACATGACTTAGCAACTAAACAACAACAACAGAAAGCTTGACTAAAGGATGCTTAATCGCAACAGGAAGTCCCGAGGTAGGCAGGCTACAGGGTTTTGTTAATTCCAAGCTCAATTTTGTTATCAAGGACCCAGGTTTTCCTTCCTGCTCTACCATCCTCAACATGTTGGCGAGCAACCCCCAAGGCCACATGTGGCAAGTATCACATCTTATACCAATATCCAGACGTTTCTAGCAGATTTTCTTTCATATTCATTTTTCATTGTCTAAAACTAGGTTACATAGGCAACCCTAAACAAAGCAGAATGGAGTTCTCACAACTGGCCTGGACCAGTCAAGATAAACCCCACTGGAACTGGAGATAAGGGCCATTTCAGCCAGTGCATACGGGAAGTGGATGCATTTGGATGGCAGTCAAGTCTGTTTGCTACAGTGAAGTAACAAAGAAGACTGAGCTCTTGACTGTACCCCAAGCCAAACATTATTTAGATACATTCGTTAATGTTAGTGAAACGTTTCCTTGGGAACTGGTCTATTTTGAAGCTATACACCCGTCCTTAAACACAATCCTTCCCATAACATTGGCAAAAAGTGTAGCTTCTTCTATGGATTTGGAAAATTGGTCCATCTCCACCCTGCTAAGTGCTGGAATAGGAGGACTATGCATGCAGATGATGTGACTGCAGACAGACGAGAAAGAACCCACAAGGAGTCATTTCCATGTGATTACATTGCTAGGTGGCTAAAGGCTCTGAGACTTTTGCCTCACTTCCACTGATTTGCTCATTAATCAACTGAAATATACATCTTCACATGTTGCCCACTGGCAATGAAAACATTTTTGAAAATTGAAATATTTTTAAATTCAAATAGTTTATTTTGTCAATCTACAGCTTAAAAATCCTTTAATGGTTCATGATCATGCTTGGAAAAAACTCTTAATTCAGCTCACCTCTACAATCTCCTGTTTTACTATACCTCTCCTCTCCCAGTTCCCCTCCCTTGCCCAAGCCCATGCTCTACACTCAGGCCTTATTGAACTATTTATATTTCCAAGAACCTGCCTTGCTTTATCTAGCTTCAAGGCCTCCATACATAGTGTTTCCAGGGCAAAACTCTGGCCTGTAAAATTCTACTCATTCTTTTGCTTAGACAGTTCTTCTTCCAGGAAGGTTTCCCTGATCCTTTCAGCCTGGATCCTCCCACTGCTCTGAGAGACATCTCTATTACATCACTAACCACACTCCTCTGCAACTATCTGTTCACCTGCCTATCTCCTTCCACTATGGCAGGACAGTTTCCTGTCATTCTAGCCCTCAGCATTCTCCCTGGCAAACAGTCATTGCTCAATCAATGATTGGTGAATAAAAAAAATAATTTTTATAAGGGTACAAAGTGCATTGCATTGAGTTCCTTCTTAGATCTTCACTGGGATAGGCCCCTGGGCAGTCATCAGCCCTTGTTATGCTCTAGTGTGCAGACAAGCCATACCAAAAGTACCATGAGTTCTAAATTAATTCTCAGGCTCTGTGGATCAACTGATTGCCGCTTGCAGACCAGGAATCTTACAGACTAGACCCTTTTACTACTCAATCCGCCAGGTATATCCACTGCTCCAGTGTAAGTAGCACTAGTTCATGTACTTAAGGTCACATAATGACAAAGAAACAGGATCTAGATAAGCTAGGCTAGGCCATTTCTATTATATTACATTAAATCCAACTAAGAGCCAGCTAAGAACCTTCACGTATGTTCTTACTTGCTTCTCCCAACAACCTTGAAAATTGCAGAAGTATCTGCACTCTCGTTTACAGATAAGAAAGCTGGAGCTCATAAAGGTAAGAAGCAGAGCTACAATTTCCAAATAGATCTGTTTCATTCACAGATACAGAGAACAAACCAGTGGTTAGCAGTGGGGAGAGGGAATGAGGACAGGCAAGAAAGGGCTTGGGATTAAGAGACACAAACTACGGTGTATAACACAAAAATACAGTGAGGATATATTGTACAGCACAGGAAAACAGAGCCATTATTTTGTAATAACTTTATTTTTTATTTAGTTTTAATTGAAGGATAATTGTCTTACAAGATTGTGTTGGCTTCCGCCATACATCAACATGAATCAGCCATAGGTATATGTACGTCTCCTTCCTCTTGAACTTCCATCCCACCTCCCACCTCATCCTACCCCTCAAGGCTGTCACAAACGGAGAATAATCTATATATACTGGAGCATATATTATTGGAGTACAATCTATATATGTCTATATATATATATATAATCTATATATATTGAATCACTATGTTGTCTACCTAAAACTAATATAATATTGTAAATCAACTATGCTTCAACAATGAAAAATAGATCTGTTTTCCAATTCGAAATGTCATTTCCATTATTCTATCATTGTATCGAAGTTAAAGGGAGAGAATACAGCAAGCACATCTATCCCAAAATTTAGTTACAGTATTGGGTAAATTTAAAAAAATAAAGAAATAAAATGTCCAATTGTAAGGGATTGGTTAAATACATAAAACACTTTAAATCATGCTGTACAATATTTAATGGTATGGAGAAACATTCACACAAGGTATTAGTAAATAAAGGAGATTATTATAATCTAGGTACAAGCATGATTTTAATATAATATGCTATATATGGTTGAGTATAATGTATATGCAATATAATAAACATGTAAAGAAAAAAACTAGATTATACACAAAAATGTTAACAATGGCTATTTATAGAAAATAAGAGAACAAAAGATTTTACTTTATTCTTTAGACTTCTACCTGGTTTCCAAATTTCATACAATGATTGCATATTAGTTTCACAATAAGAAAGAAATTACTTGAAAAACAGTCGAAGCACAAAATATGTAAGTGACTGAACCTGGAAAAACCTGCAAATAAATGTTTCTATATCTTTCACAAACTGTCTCACAGTCGGCCTCAATCTACCCTGTTCCGTGGCCACACTCACATTCAAGCACACATTTAGTGCACTTAACCTCTACTGAGTTGTTGCGGTCTACTGTGGTACCATGGACAAAACCAGCTTGAGGAAACTCAGGGCCTAGAGTTTAATCAGAATTCAAATGTTCTAAGCTTGATAGAGAAGACTGTGGGCTAATGTACCTTTCTATCGTACACACCATATTGCTTTTTGAATTAGGGCTACTAGACTGCCACTAGATGGGAACTCTTCATAGAGTCCACAACTTAGCTGTCTGTATTTGCTGAGGGATGAAGCACAGTGCCTGGAACACAACAGGTGCTCTATAAATAACTCCTTAGTTAAATACAAGTAAGTAACCCACCAACTTAAAAAAACTGATATATCAATTAATAGATCAACTTATATTTGAATGTCCAGGACAATGCTTCAGTTATTCTAGGTCCTATCTTAACAACAACAATTAAGAAGAAGGCAAAACACCCCCTGGTTTCAAGAAACTTCCAGCCCGATGGGAAGGCAAAGCTATAGCAAATGAGTCAAATAAGTTTAAGCTGTGACATTGATACAACAGAAATAGAAATTCAGGGAAAAGAAATAGAAGCAGAGATTGGAACACAAAACAACCTTTAAGGAGGCTCTCTTCTCTAACCAGAGACTACATCCTTAATGTCCACCTGACTCCCACACGCCCAGCCTGACAAGTACTGTTCCAGTTCAACCCACTTATCAACCAACCTACTGAGCCCTTCCTGTGCAAGGAAAACCACAGTCTACTGAAGAAAAGCATAAACCATCTCTAGAGGGTGGTCCTAGTGAGAAGATTGATGGGTTCCAGGTTACTCCAGAATTTCAAATCTACCGTGACTTAGACTTTGGACAGGCTCCCATCTCTTCTGTTTGAGAATTTCCCCTTATCCCGTCCTTTCATTGATTCAGCACACCAGCCACCAATTTCACAAATAGGAGATTTCAGTCTAGAAGGAGAAATAAATCATGTATATACACAATCACACTAAAGTAAGAAGGTGCTAGTTGCCTTATGCGAGGTGCAGCTGAAGTGCTATGAGATCGCTTCTAGCCAGGAGAAGTCAATGAGAGTTCCATCAGCAAGAAAGATTATGTTTGGCCTTAGGAGACAGATGGGGATGGAATAGGCAGAAATGATGGGGAAACAGGACAATCAAGGAAGATCAAAAATACTAGTTATACTCATGTGTGCATTTGCACACACACACACAGAAGAATTATATCGATTTTGTAGGAGGACAGGGATTTAGAGTCAAAGACACAAATATAAACTTGGGACACAGTGCAGAAGGAAATGGACTTAATTGTTAAGATAAAAGGGAGCAAATGAAGTTTATAAAGAGGGGAAGTGACATGCTCCCACCCAGTTTTTAGGTGCATGTGCCAAATAAGAGGATGGCTACTTGATGAATCTTTTATCTAACACTTTCTTAAATTTTGAATATTCAAAACAGGTACATTCTCTAAGTAGACTCCTATAAAGGAGGAGCTTTATAGTAGCTTTTCCTTTTAGAAAGGCGTTTTATTGCTTGTGCTATGGTGGTACTGGAATGTTCCCACTCTGTCTCGGCTGTGTCATGTCATCAACCCAAGAATAGATGCTAATTAACAAGGTTATTTCTAACTCACATTGTTAAAGAGAGGAAAACTGTGATGAAACACACATAGAGTATCAAATTAACCAAGGATGGAACAAAATTCAAGCTCAAAATTCCCACCTCACAGATACTCAATTCACTAAATAGTTTCCTTTTTTTGTAAATCAGATAGTCATTATCCAAATTTCCTATCCATGACGTGATAATATAGTGTGATGAGACATGCCCCAACAGAACACAAATTGACTTTTGGAGCCTAGATGCTACATGGAGTGTGTGTGGATGGTAAAGCAAATATCTCACTCTATTATCTGTTGTCTCTGAACCAACAGATTACATGGTTCACTGACTAGCTGAATAACTTTTAGACAGTTTGCTCATATCTATTTACACATATTCCACAGAAATATATTAACAACTGAGGAACAGCTGTAAAAATTACATGGCAAGATAGAGAGATGAGAGCAACAATCTCTCTGTGTACATTTCTGTGGAGAGGATGAAAGTTTTACATGGTAAAGGAAATAGGGAAAAACACACATATGCCCATTTGTATGTTGTCGCCACTCCAGTGTAAATTCCATATAGTAATAGAGGCAGTTGAAGAAAGCATATCATAAAGTCTCCTGCAGACTCCTTACATCTATTTAAGATATTACTACAATATATATTATTGACAACAACGGGTTTAAGATTTCTGTTGGTACTCTAAAATATTTTATATGACAATTGTGTCTCTTCATTAAGAAAGCCACTGCTCATATTCATTCAGTAAACATAGAAATAATGAAAGTTTTCTGGTTTATACTTTCACTTAAGTACTTATTCTCAAATCAGAATTCTATTTTAATCTCTTCTCCAAGTCACATGTATCTCAAATCCAAAGATATTATTAATAGATATAAGAAATTGGCTACAACAACTCTGTCACTAAGTATTTTGCTTTAAAATTAGTAATAATGTTAAGTACACCTTTGTTCAGATAAATTCTACTTATCATTCCATAAATGTCCTACTGAATTTATATAGGTAAATAGAGGTCTGGATGGCATTGAGATTGTGTTGTCCTAATATTTATCAGAGAAAAGGCTCCATGGATGTATAAACACTGACTACTATATCTCCTTCTAAAGATTCAAACACATCACTCTCTTCTTCTAGGAGTACTATCTTCCTCTGATCCCCAGGATGCTCCAGACTCCCCTGGTTTTATCCTTTCTGGCAACCCTTTCTCAACCTCCTTTGCAAGCCTATCCTCATCTAAAGGCATGAAATATTGGAGTTCTCCAATGCCTAGTAATTGGTTCTTTGTTTAGTACACTCTCTAACTAATTCAGTTGAGTTCAGTTCAGTCACTCAGTCGTGTCTGACTCTTTGTGACCCCATGAATCGCAGCACGCCAGGCCTCCCTGTCCATCACCAACTCCATCACCAACGTCCATCGAGTGAGTGATGCCATCCAGCCATTTCATCCTCTGTTGTCCCCTTCTCCTCCTGCCCCCAATCCCTCCCAGCATCAGAGTCTTTTCCAGTGAGTCAACTCTTCGCATGAGGTGGCCAAAGTACTGGAGTTTCAGCTTTAGCATCATTCCTTCCAAGGAAATCCCAGGGCTGATCTCCTTCAGAATGGACTGGTTGGATCTCCTTGCAGTCCAAGGGACCCTCAAGAGTCTTCTCCAACACCACAGTTCAAAAGCATCAACTCTTCAGCGCTCAGCTTTCTTCACAGTTCAACTCTCGCATCCATACATGACTACTGGAAAAACCATAGCCTTGACTAGACGGACCTTTGTTGGCAAAGTAATGTCTCTGCCTTTAAATATGCTATCTAAATTGGTCATAACTTTTCTTCCAAGGAGTAAGTGTGTTTTAATTTCATGGCTTCAATCACCATCTGCAGTGATTTTGGAGCCCCAAAAAATAAAGTCTGACACTGTTTTCACTGTTTCCCCATCTATTTCCCATACTCAGTCATTAAAAAGAATGCATTTGAAACAGTTCTAATGAGGTGGATGAAACTGGAGCATATTATACAGAGTGAAGTAAGTCAGAAAGAAAAACACCAATACAGTATATTAACACATACATATGGAATTTAGAAAGATGGTAACAATAACCCTATATGCAAGACAGCAAAAGAGACCCAGATGTAAAGAACGGAGTTTTGGACTCTGTGGGAGAAGGCGAGGAGGGGATGACTTGAGAGAATAGCACTGAAACATGTATATTATCACATGTGAAATAGATCGCCAGTCCAGGTTCGATGCATGAGACAGGGTGCTCAGGGCTGGTGCACTGGGATGACTCTGAGGGATGCGATGGGGAGGGAGGGTCAGGATGCAGAACATATGTACACCCACGGCTGATTCATGTGAATGTAGGGCAAAAACCACCACAATATTGTAAAGTAATGAGCCTCCAATTAAAATAAATTTTAAAAAAATAAAATAAAATAAAATTCTTCCCCCCCCCAAAAAAAAGAAAGAAATGGAGTGGCAGAAGATGAATCTGAAAAGATAGCATGGGCTAGTTTATGAATAAGATAGGCTTATAACTGGCTCTCCTATTTGCCATCTGTTCCCACTCTTTATTTGCCTCTAGATTAATCATCCTAAAACTCAAGAAGGCAGAAGAAATTTACAGGTTATAAAGTACTCACATTAAAATTACCCTATTACTTATTATGTCACTCAAAAAACTTTGACTTTCACACCGAGGTTCTCCTTGATCTGATTTCAACCTATTTTCCCAGCTTCTTCTAATACTGCATTTAACTGTAAACACAGTGCTTCAGCTATACTGCATTACAGAAGGTAAGATAGAATTCTAGACTGTGATATAGTAAGACAGAGTAGGCAAAATAAGCAATTTATATAGCTCCTCAGAAATGTGCTAGCCTGCACACCTTTGTTCCTTTACTGTTCCTTCAACCTCAATGCTTCATCTTTGCCAAGGCAGGACTCAAAATCCACTTCTTTTTCGTTTTCTACTTTGTATTAATTATAAGTAGTTACATAGATTTTCCTTCTCCTCTGCCATATTATAAAAGCCTAGTGGGATATTTTATTCATCTTTGTACTCCCACAGTGTCTAATATATTGCTGGGCACAGAGGTGACTCTCTTAAAATGAGCTGAATTCAAGTCTATCACTGAGATGAACTAAGTCCTTGGATAATTGTGATTAGGAAGGAAAAAGGTAAGAAATAGAATGATAAAAACACAGCCCCCAAGAAGAGAAACATAAGGACCATTTCATATTACTTAAAGTTCCTGAGGCTAAAATTTATTTATTAAACTCGTCTCGACATTACAAAGTGAAGGTGAAATGATATTAATTTCTTTCATTGATTTTTCAGGTTCTGTAAGTAAATATATTTCAAACTATTTCCACAGTTCAAATGTTATCTTTTGGGCCTAGGAGCATATTCTAGTACCATAAAAGAGAACATTTCTGAGGACCCAATGAAGCTTTACTAAAAGTATGACTGCAAGAATTATCTTCCAGCATTATTAAACAAACCAACAAACAACAAAAGTCATAGGATTATGATCAAGGTTAATGCCTAGAAAGTTTCAGAACCTGAGCATCTAATTCCTTCATGTCTCCCGTTGAGTCATGATGCTTAGGATTCCTTATCATGTGAATCAGACTTTTATCAGTTCTCTCTCAGACTTTTAAAATTCCAAATTATAATCCAGCCTTTTGTTGTTTTGCTTAAATCAATCAGCTAAAATGTCTGGTCTACTCTTTAAATGCCATAAGTCAATTTTGTGAAAGGAAGAAGCAGGATAGTTCTAACAATCCCTGGACATTTCAGTCTTCCCACAAGGCCTAGCTAAATTAAACTTGAAGATAAAAGCAAAGATTTGTTTCTTTTTTTTTAACTAGCCAGATCTCTCCTTATATAGCCCATTATTTAGATCATTTAGTGCATAGTAAACAAACATCACCACTGTTTATAACTCAATTGCCTTAAGTTGTTCTTTGTTCAAAGGTACATAAACAAGTTGCTAACGGGCAGGAAAAAAGAAGATTCTTCTTTAAAATATCTGGTATGGTCGAACTCATACCCTCCCCAGTTTCATGTCTAATTTCATTTGGTACCCAATAACCTAGTGTTCATGGCTACTCTTCTCTTTGGGCTGAATACCAGTGAAATTTTTTTCTTCCTATAAACAGAAACTATGTGAAGAATATGTTCTGCATTTCTACTGAAAATTAAAATAATTTCCAAGTTTTATTTCAAAGCATATAAACATTGCTATTTGCTGCTCGTCTAGGTACTTAAAACCAAGTCTTAAAAGCAAAGTTGCAGGACTAATTACCTTTCCTTTCTGCTGCTCTGTTGCCAAAGCTGCAGTCACTGAGGATAATCTTCAGAAGCTTGGCTTTGTTGCTAGAGCAACCAACCCAACTTTAAGCATTTTTCAATATCTTCCTTTGGGTATTTTAAATAACAATACAATAGAACTGATCTAGTCCATCATAACAAGCATTAGGCACATTTTCTCAATTCTGGTCTAGTTGTAAGAAAATTCAGAACCTTGTCTAGTGGGTGTTTGAAACAACAAACACTATTCATATGGAAACTGCCTGGCATGTGCCACCTTCAGGCCAGCATCCATTCTCCCCAGGGTGAGTGGTCACGATCAAAAGGAAAAGGCAACCAAGGAAATTTCTGCTTCTTCCAGCTCAGACCCTCCAGACATCTTACAATTTAAATGCATCACAGACCAATTTTCAATGTCCTATATTTCTGTGTACTTGTACTGATAAGGAGTTAAGCAGATCTTTAATCTCTCATTGAATATTAAGAAACTAGAGTTTCTGTATCCAAATACCCTAAAAACCAGAGCTTCTGCCACTATTAATTATTTTTTAGTTTTTTATTTAATTGTTCTGCATTATATTAAGAAATCTGACATATTTTTCAGAAGTAGAATAGATATTGATTGTAAATGTTAACAAAATCATTGTATGTAAAATCCTACCATATGTAGAGCCCCTACTTAATGGTACAATTTCAACAGTAGTCACCGTGGCTTTGCTGCCTGTCCATATTCTACAAAAAGTACAAGCCATTTTAACACAATGGCTAGAAGAACAGGCATCTGCGTGTAGCTGTGGCTTCTACTGAGGAAAAGTAGAAAGGGCAGGTTTTCCGGTCAGTTGGTCAGTCAATCAAGGTGTATTTATCAGGCACCTAAACGGTATGGGTAACATAGAAGCAGATGATGCACTTCTGTCTCAAGTAGCCAACAACAATCTAATGATTCGGGACGGAGCTACCTAACAAGAAAAAAAAAAAATTGTTTATTGGGCTTTGGAGAAACCAGGGGACAAAGTACTGCATCAGCGGTGGTCCATTATAAGGATAAGGAGATGAATTCTTTGAAGAAGATGAAGGTAAAATTCTTTGAAGAAATGAAGGTAAAAAAATTACATGGCTAGTGTTTGAACACTCTCTCAAAACAATTATCTACACTAATAACATTTTTCCAATGTTGAGTACTAATGTGCCAACTTTTGTTCCCTAGAATATGAGATAAAGTGTCCTGAGATTATTAATAATACATTATGATTAATAGAAAATTATCAGTTAGCGTAAGCTGTGCCTTGAGTAAGCTTCATTTACTTGAAGCCCAGTGCATGAGTTCAATATTCTCTTCCAGGAGGCTCTCAAAAGATGTCTTCATGATTCTTCCTGTAAGAACATTCAATTTTCTTGAGATGCTGAGGGTAGATGCAATTTGGGTACTCCTCAGTAATTTACATGATAATTGTAAATGTACTGTGAATCATTAAAGACAACACATATTTTTAGTGGTAGTTTTTATATACATAGCTCTCAAACAGTTCTCACTACAGCGATTTAGTTTCTCTGAATATCAAATTTGGCCTCTAAACTTTCCCTCTTCTTACCTTCTGTGGATGTTTGCTCAGATGTTTCCTCACCTAAAAGTCCTTTTCATTTCCCTCTAAAATAAAATGGGAAAAAACTGCATACTTAAGGCAAAGCTCAGTTTAATAAAAACATTATAGAAATTCACATTTTGCAAAATCTATTTCTAAGAAATCATCCACAATGATCTTTCCCCTTTGAGATCCTTCAGCAGATAGGATTCATTCTGCTTTGTCATTTAGCAGCTTCACGTAAGGATATATCTTCCTTCACTATCTAAATGCTATATTTCTAAAAGAGTGGGATCTTCTTTATTTCATTTAAATCTGAATTGCTTATGATATGTTTGAGAATAGATTAGGTACACTATAACTGATATTTGAAAAGATAAAAATAAAGATCAAAGTCTTTATGAGGCGTGACTTCTGTACTTAAATTACTTTTATATTTGTGATTTGTTTTAAAGAAGTCTTGATAAGGCTTTTTTCAGATAAAACTTTTACATAATTAAATAGGTGACTTTTGTCATTCAATTAATATTTATTACACTTCTACTATGGGTTCAATGCCAAAATAGGTGCTACAAATAATACAGAATTTACATAATACATGATTCCAGTCCCCAAGGTGCTTGTAATACAGTAGAGCCCAATGGTAGATTTTGCTGTCAGATGTGATCAGATACAAGCTAATGAGATGTTGAAATATCTTGGTCACCTCAGAAATGTTGAATCCAGATTTTTAAACCAGAACAGTTCAGGATGCTTAGATATGATTATTTAAACATAAAATTGTTTTAAATGTTATGAAAAAACAAGTAATTAAATAGTAAAGCACGTAGAGCAAAACTAACAAAAAAATAAATGAACATCAATGAAATTACATTTATTGATTTTTGTTTTCTGGGCTTTTTTCTCCTTTGTATCAAGTCAGCATGAGTTCTACTGTTTATACCAAAAAATAAATTAAAAAGACAAAAAACAAAGAAGTAAACAAAAACAAGAGTAAATGAAACTTCCTGTAATCTAGTTCCTTACTATCAACCTCATTTTAGTTGTCATTATTGTTCAGTCGCTAAGTCATGTCCGACTCTTAGTGACCTTATGGACTGCAGCACACCAGGCCCTTCTGTCCTCCATTATCTCCCAGAGTTTGCTCCATTTCATGTCCACTGAGTCAGTGACATCACCTAACCATCTCATCCTCTGCCACCCCCTTCTCCTGTTGCCTCCAGTCAGTCCCAACTTTTCCAATGAGTCGGTGGCCTAGGTATTGGAGCTTCAGCTTCAGCAGTCTCACTGCTATGCTCTTAATGGAGACTCTCATCACTTCTCATCTGAATTTCTAGTTCATTAGTTGGTTAGTTGGTCTCCCTATCTCTTATCTTTTGAGAGTTTCTTAAAGAGACAGATATAACCGTGTTATTCTCTCATTTTAAAGTCTTGAGGGCACTGCCCTGCCTAATCCATTGCATAGCATATAAGACCCTCCACAGTCAGCCCCAGTTGCTGCACCTTCTTCTACCCATCCCTATGTACTCCACCTCTAGTCCAGGCACAGTAAACGTGCTGGCTTGCTTATTTCTCAATTCATTCTGTTAAACACACACACACACACATTAAGCAACTGTGCAACACTTTTTGCTAAACACTGGGAATATAGATGAGCTCACAGTCTAGTGCTGGGGATGGAGAAATTGTCCAATGGGGAAGCAGCAACAAACACCCCTGCTAAGCTAGCTTTCTCATGTCCCAAGATGTATATAGAAAGGCAATATGAAGCAAAAAACACTAATGCTGAGAAAAACCGAAGACAGAAGGAGAAGTGGGCAACAGAGGATGAGATGGTTAGATAGCGTCGCTGACTCAGTGGACATGAATTCGAGCAAACTTCAGGAGACAGTGATCGCAAAGAATTAGGCACAGGTAGCCAACATCCGCTGGATCATGGAAAAAGCAAGAGAGTTCCAGAAAAACATCTATTTCTGCTTTATTGACCATGACAAAGCCTTTGACTGTGTGGATCACAAGAAACTGTGGAAAATTCTGAAAGAGATGGGAATACCAGACCACCTGACCTGCCTCTTGAGAAATCTGTATGCAGGTCAGGAAGCAACAGTTAGAAGTGGACATGGAACAACAGACTGGTTCCAAATAGGAAAAGGAGTATGTCAAGGCTATATATTGTCACCCTGCTTATTTAACTTATATGAAGAGTACATCATGAGAAATTCTGGGCTGGATGAAGCACAAGCTGGAATCAAGATTGCCGGGAGAAATATCAATAACCTCAGATATGCAGATGACACCACCCTTATGGCAGAAAGTGAAGAGGAACTAAAAAGCCTCTTGATGAAAGTGAAAGAGGAGAGTGAAAAAGTTGGCTTAAAGCTCAACATTCAGAAAATGAAGATCATGGCATCTGGTCCCATCACTTCATGGGAAATAGATGGGAAACCGTGGAAACAGTGTCAGACTTTATTTTGGGGGGCTCCAAAATCACTGCAGGTGGTGATTGCAGCCATGAAATTAAAAGACACTTACTCCTTGGAAGAAAAGTTATGACCAACCTAGATAGTATATTCAAAAGCAGAGACATTACTTTGCCGACTAAGGTCTGTCTCGTCAAGGCTATGGTTTTTCCTGTGGTCATGTATGGATGTGAGAGTTGGACTGTAAAGAAGGCTGAGCGCCAAAGAATTGATGCTTTTGAACTGTGGTGTTGGAGAAGACTCTTGAGGGTCCCTTGGACTGCAAGGCGATCCAACCAGTCCATTCTGAAGGAGCTCAGGCCTGGGATTTCTTTGGAAGGAATGATGCTGAAGCTGAAACTCCAGTACTTTGGCTACCTCATGCGAAGAGTTGACTCATTGGAGAAGACTCTGATGCTGGAAGGGATTGGGGGCAGGAGGAGAAGGGGACGACCAAGGATGAGATGGCTGGATGGCATCACTGACTCGATGTACGTGAGTCTGAGTGAACTCCAGGAGTTGGTGATGGACAGGGAGGCCTGGCGTGCTGCGATTCATTGGGTCGCAAAGAGTCAGACACGACTGAGCGACTGAACTGAACTGAACTGAGCGACTAAACAACAACAATGAAGTCCAAAGAGGTTCAGGCATGTTATTACCTAGACAGCCAGCCAAAGCAAGAAGAGCATGGTGTCAGCTCCTGCATCCCTATCCCACAGGATGACACTGAGCTGCAGGAGCCAGACAAGAGGTAGTATGAGTGACAGGCTGCTCTGCCACAACTCTAGATGACAGACAAGTGGTTTGACAGACTTGCACAGAAGCCTGCAGATGTGCCTGAAGGGGATGGGAACAGGAAGTGAGATGGAAACTCCTATGTTCAAGTGAAACTCAGGAGATGAATATCTTATGGCAGCCTCCCACAAGACAAAAACTGCCTTATGGTGGCTCCTCACCAGGCTCATCTCCCATTACCCCAGGAGGAATTACACAGTATTTCACCAAACTCTGGTCAGTTCACAGTCAAGTCTTGCTTTCGGCCTAAGTGGAGATGTGCAAAGTCAGCAGGATGCCATGACTGAGCCATCCCTCTATCTGGGTAAAGAGAGTTGCAGTGTAATATGTACAGAAACAGGTGTCTCTGCACATACTTGATCTGCCTAAATGCTTCTTCCCAGGAAGATCTGTCCAGCTCAAGCCCGGAGTGAAAAGTTTTTACCTCTCCTTTGGATACCTTCTCTCATTACTCTAGGCTGAATGGATTGCTCTTTCCTCTCTCTGTTCATACCCTTTATTTTACACCACACACAAAAATTAATTTAAAATGGATTTCAGACCTAAATGTGAGTTACCACTAAAACTTACTAAAGAAAATATAGGAGCAAACCTTACAAGCTTGAGGTAGGCAAAGCTTTCTTAAATATAAACACCAAAAATAAAATCCATTTAAAAATAAACAAATTAGACCTTATCAAAACTGAAAGCTTCTAGTCCTCAAAAGACACCACTAATAAAATAAAAAATCAAGTTACAGATAGGCAGATTTTTGCAAATGCTATAGTCAATAAGGAATTTTCATCCAAAATATATGAAGAACAATTCAATAACAAGAAGATTTAAAAAAAACACCAATTTTAAAATGAGCAAAAATTTTAAATAACTAAAGAAGATACAAGGATGGTGACCAAGCACATGAAAAGTGCTCAACATCATGAATGATGCACATCCATTAGAATGGCTATAGTCAAAAAGTGTAATGGCGTAAAATGTTAGCAGGGATGTGAGGAAACTGGGCCCCACATACATAGCTGCTAAGAATGTAAAGTGGCATCACCAATTTGGAAAGCAGTTTGGAAGTTAATTTTTTTCTTAAGTTAAACCTAAATTAACCATGCAACAGCAATTCCATTCCCAGGCATCTACCAAAGAGAAATCAAAATGAATGTACACACAAAGCTATTTACATGAATATTCATAGCAGCATGATTTAAAATAGGCAAACACTAAACATATCCAAAATATCCATCAATTAGTGAATGGAGAAATAAAATGTGGTACATCTGTAGAATAAAATGCCACTCAGTAACAATAAAGAATAAACTACACTGCTACCACTGTTAAATGTAACAATATAGGTAAACCACAAAAACATTATGCTGAATGACAAAAGCCAGGCACTAACGCCTATACATTGTATATTCCACTTATGCAAAATGATTAGTCATCACAAAACAACAGAGACAAAAAGCACATCAGTGGTTCCCCAGGGCTGGGGATGGAAGTAAGGATCGATCTCAGCCAGGCATGGGCGGATTTTAGCGGATGATGGTTGAACAACTCCATCACCCCCTAAAACCAGATTGTGATGATGGCTGTACAATTTTTAACCTATTTACTAAAATCGTCGAATTTTAACATCATGATCAAATTTTACGGTTTAGAAGTTATACCTCAATAAGCCTGTAGAGAAAAAAATCTATGCCTTAGTTAGAACAAGAATCCCTGGAGAATACAACATTGTCTCAGTATATAAGGAAGAGCTTTCTAATCATCACAATCGTCTAAGAATGGAAGGAGCTTCCTAGGAAGGCAACGAGTTCCCCATCACTAAAGGTGTGCCAGCATAGGCTAACCAATCATGTGGCAAAAATATTATCAAAACAATGATTCAGACAAAACAACAGGTGATTGGGCTAAAACATCTATCACGTCTCTTCCAACTTGTGCATTCTACAGCATTTGGGTCTAATATTTGCAACCCGAACCTCTCATTTATAACTGATATTTACTGAAACTCTTTAAAATCACATTATCTAAAGAATGCCACCCTTAGGCAGCTGTTCCACTAATTTGCTAGTCTCTACACATGTCTAGAGAATGGGCAATCCCTTCACAGTTGGGGCAGGATTAGAAGCGGATTCAACAATTGGTGCATATTTTAGGTATAGTTCAGCTACTTTTTTATTCTTTTAATATAAGTTCTTACTGTGCCTTCCTTTCATCACTGTTTTTTGAATGTATATGTTTGTGTGTGTATATCTGAATGCGTATTATAATAATATGGATATTTAGGACACCAACACAGCATAGAAATTTTTGAAGCAGATGTTCACTTTGTTAATATCAAAGGCATGAAAGAACTTAACACAGAAAAATAAAACAGATAATTTATGCAGTCTTTTTATTAAACATTTTGGTGCTTGGGAAAGTTTTGTTTGTTATGGTTATTTCACTGTAGGGTTTTTTTTGGGGGGGTTCCCTATTATTTGACTTTGTATTCCTTTTCTTTGCACATTCATAATAGTGGCATTTGAATTAATAGAGCATGTACGTAAAGATAGAAGGGTAGAAAGGATAGATAGAGAGCAAAAATAAGACCAAAGATAAAGACTGGGCCAGGCCAGAGGCAGGGAAGAAGATGTCACTGTAGTATAAGGCACTGGTCAAAGCCACCGAAGCAGGACCTCAGCGCTTGTGTTCTGAAATCAGCACAGACTTATTCCTGGGGGATGCTGTTACCAGATACTGATACGGCAAAAGTGAAGAACTCAAAGTAAAACTGAGAAAATGCAGTAGGCTCGAATTCTCCATTTATACGTGATTGCGATGGTGAACGTGACTGACAAGCAGCCACTCATTGAGTGCTGAATCTGTGACAAGCAGTGAATTCTCGAAGCTCTTCAGCAACATCACACTACTGGACTCTTACAACAACCATAAACAGTAGATCTCAAGTTGCTTCTGCTGTAGAAATGGAATAAACTCACAGAGGGTGAAATAAGTTTCCCACACTCAGGCAACGAGCAAGTGAAAGAAACAGGATTCAAAATTCAGGTCTGTTGGACTCTTGAGCCATTGCTTTTCCCCACTGCACATACTGCCCCACTCCACAAACATCCACACAAACCTCCTATCCAAAAATCAGTGGACTTAAGTACACCACTGTAGATGATCTCTGCTATTATTAGGGAGAGTATAAGAAAAGAATGGGTCTCAGGACTCTTCACATTTGGTTCACAAATACCCGGGGTCCAGATCCTTTGGTAGCTCAGCCGGTAAAGAATTCACCTGCAATGCAGGGGAGCCAGTTTGACTTCTGGGTCAGGATGTTCCCCTGGAGAAGGGATAGGCTACCCACTCCAGTATTCTTAGGCTTCCCTGGTGGCTCAGACAGTGAAGAATATGCCTGCAGTGTGGGAGATCTGGGTTCAATCCCTGGGTTGGGAAGATCCCCTGGAGGAGGGCATGGCAACCCACTCCAGTATTCTTGCCTGGAGAATCTCCAAGGACAGAGGAGCCTGACTCCTCCATGGGGTCGCAAAGAGTCCAACATGACTGAGCAACTAAGCACAACACAGCACCAGAGCCTTTCCTACTCCGTGACCACCAGGAACCTTCACTTTATATCCCTCTTCTCCCTAAGAAGATAAGAAGAGTCCAAGAAGTCCAGCTGATTCTAGCACTCACGGTGGAAAATTCATCATGGGAGCAATACCAGGGAAGCAGAGGGGTGGCTGAACTGAGGCATTGTTACCCACTTCTTTTAAACAATATTAAGGCAAGGAAGAATGGGGTGTGAGTCAGCACATCTAACAAAGTTTAAAGAGAGGAAGATGTAGGCGTACTAAGGCTCCCAGCATTAAAACTCACAAGCTTGTCTGCCTAAGCAGGATAGCAACAAACCCAGTAGGCTCTGGTTATTAGGATACGGTACTGCAACAGTCTCCGGTGCATTCTGATTGAAAATTCAGCTGCATAACCTTCCATGAGCTGTTTATCTTATGTACTTATTTAACTAACATTCAAACTGACAAGACTCCTATTTCTGGGCCTTCTTTTTATACTTTCATGTTCGAACGATCAGATGAAGCTCAGATACCACAAACTTGGCATGTTTTTGATTTTGCACATAAACTGAAGGTTAGAATTCTAGTCTGTGTCCTCAGTCATTCAATTCTTTTAGATCTTTGAACATGACTTCAAACCCTGCCAAAACACAACCCAAATACAGACTTGCTTCTATGTCTGTACAAATACGTAAAAGAAATGGGTATGTCAACTTTCAATGGATACCAGCCTAATTGAAGCTTTAACTACTGTCAGGGAACAAAGGCAGCCAGTGCTAACTATGTCTGCTTTGTTCAAGGGTAAGAAGACATTCGGAATGATGAGGAATGAATAAGTGCAGGAAGCAAATGGAAATAATCTAAAAACTTTCCGGGCCTCTGCAATTCATACCAACATCTCCCTATTCTGACTTCTTCCTGCACTCACTACAATACCTAACTACATTAAATACCTAATTATACACACTGTATAAAAAGCATTAGTTTTTCTTTCATGCACATCAGTCTTGCAAATAAAAATGATACTATGGTTGTGAGATATTTCAGCACATTCATACATATAATCTGACTTTATCTCCATTATAGCACATTGAGGTAGATATATTGTGTTGAACTTTGTGGATTTCACAGATGAGGAAACAGAGGCTGAAGGTGTTACTGACATGACAGTATTCATTAAGGGGAGAGCTGGGAATCAAAGCCGACCTCCACGCTCCATACTCATTGCTTTTTCCCAAACACCACACCACCTTAACTGGAGAGCAGTGAGACTTCTGCCCTCCTTCATGACGCAGAGCTAGAGAGATGGTCAGCAAATACCTGCTCAGAGCAGTCCACTCTTCTCCTCCACTGGTAAAGCAATCTGTAGCAGAGAAAGTGCACACTTTCAATCATGCTATGAGTCCATTAGACCTCAAGAGGAGGGGGAATTGGAAGAAAGCATAACCTTTCAGCTTGTAGGCATTACAGTGACTATTTAAAATTCTTCAAGTCTTCAGTGAGTGTACAGTCTTAACTGTTCCCATGTCAGGTTCAAACCACATCGTCCCCTGCCTCTCACACATTTGACAGACCACAAAATGTTAGTATGCTGGCAAGGGTGGGAAATTCAAAGTTCAGCACAAGCACTATGATCTCCACATAACTGCTACATTTAGCTCCTGTTGGCCCCATTTGTCTACCACCCTTCTTAGACCCAGCTATTTTGTCTCTACATTCCAATCTCTCTCTCTTGAATGTTTTTTCTCCTGCTGGGCCACTCTGGAAATACTGTAATAGGTGTTATAACAGCCTTTTTCCATGGCATTTCACCAAAATAGGAAGACACAGAGTCACTGAGAACAACACACAACCAACTTGACTGGGATATCGTTGGGCTGGTGCCTGGTCTGACTCATCTCCCCTTATTCTATGGGAAAAGTCAAAATTACGGAATTTAGCACAAACAAGATCAAAAGTGGTGGAGTAGGTTTAAGGACAAGTCTGTTAGGTTCTTAGAATTCATGCTACAAGGTCAACATCATGATTGCACAGCATCAAAAGGGTAAACAGACCCTGAGGTAGGTAGCACCCCAAACCTACCCCTTATATCATCCAAGTCTGTATCCTGGTTGCCTAATGCAGTGACTTTCAAGGTGGATGGTACCACACATCTCATGTCTCCTTTCTTCACCCATAGCTCCAGTCAAAACCCATCTGTTCAGGTGCTGCTCACTCAAGGAATTGCTTTCTGTTACTTAATCTTTATAGAATATGCATAGGTTAATTTATGCCCATCCCAGATGACGTGTGCACTTTAACAAAAGCCTTCTAAAATCTATGCCTTAATCAAAGTGAAAGTGAAAGTCATTCAGTCGTGTCTGACTCTTGGGAACCCAGTGGACTATACAGTCTGTGGAATTCTCTAGGCCAGAATACTGGAGTGGGTAGCCTTTCCCTTCTCCAGGGGATCCTCCCAACTCAGGGATCAAACCCAGGTATCCCGCATTACAGGTGGATTCTTTACCAAAGGCATGTACTTAATGGTGATAATTTCAAACAAGAGTGCAAACATCATGTTCTCAAGTCAACTACTTATACCCCATTGGTAAAAAGCACCAAAATATCCAAATGCTAAGTTCACCAAAACAAGTCACTTTTTCTCAGATGGGGAGTCATATCAGTTTTCCTCTAGGTATGTTTCTGTTAAAATTAAGACAGACAAATTTAACATAAATTACTGAGTATTTGGAGGGCATCTTCTCTGTGTTGGACCTGTGCTCTAGGCTAGAGGTACAAATATGGATGAGGGTCAGCTCCTGCCCTTAGGGCTTACTGTTTTGAACTAATTACTCATCCAATTCACCTTCTAAATCTCCAAGTCTTTTAAAAGTTAGCATATTGTTTAGATTATTGAAAGTAGAACTGTATTCTATCACCATCATCAATGTACTTTAAGCTCCCTTATTCCAATCAAATTAATAAGCCCACCCACATTTTGAGTGATAAACTAAACCTTAAGTGATCATGTGTGGCAAAATTTAATCTCAAGGGGTCCTGTGTGGCAAAGGCACAGCTGACAATATGCGTGGGTTTACAACACCTCTGCCCTGAGCCGTCCCCAAAAGTGAGATTACCACTCTACCCAAACTAGATAAGCAGTAACTGCCTAACAATGATTCTAGGATGTTGTTTTGATCCTGCTGACTTTCACTTATTTTTAATAGTGTCCAAAATTCCTGTGGCCCAGTCCTCCTTGCCTGCGGTCCGAAAGCAGTAGATCCTCAGTGCCAATGAAGGCATTCTAGTGACCTGCATCATAGCGGGTCTATGGAAATTCTCAAGTGTTTAAATGCTTCCTCAAGCTCTCTTTTTGCAGCATTATTTTTCCCCTTTTCCTTTACCCAGTGCTTAACTGCCTTTCTTTCTCAACTAAATATTATCTTGCCATCTCCTGGGGGTTCCATCACAGCATTACAGAGTTCTTAGACCCACCAGGGAGTTTGGAACCAGTCATGCTGGATATTTGCTCTTTTCCCCTCAAAATAATGTCCACTGCTTCAGACTTGAGTGACCACTGTTCAGCGTTGATATGATTAACATATATTACTGGTAACTTAGAGCTTTTTTTAAGAAAATCAAATATGATAAAATATAGTATCCTAGACACAACAGAAATATGAGAGAAATAAAAACAGAAATATAGAGACATTTTTATATGACAGAAATAGCAAAGGCTGAAATAGAACTGACGGTCATAGCAGAGCAATGGCATTCAAAGAAAAGTGTTTCCCGAGTTCTGAGTGAGCCACTGCAGGCCACTGGTTAGCATGAGTTGTTTGCATTAGTCACTTCCGGCCTGGCATCTTGCTTTAGGTTGGTCATGTAGAATAACTTGAAGGAAGAAAGAAATAGGGAAATAATAAACCATCTTAACAAACCACTCCAAAATAATTCTAGAAGATTCCATGCCATTAGCATACCACGCACACTTTGTATCACCCAACAACCTCCCACTCCCATTCACAGAGAGGTTTTGAGAAGAACAGCAACGTGTGGTCAACTATTCACACTGCTAACACCACAGCAGGTTTCCAGCAACAACAAAAAGAAACAAACAAAATGCTAAACTTTTCAAGCTACAGCAATGTCAAAAGTTTAACACTCTCAAAAATGTTCAGGAAGAACTGATTAAATGACTCATTTTATTATTTAAAAACATTAAGTTTCTAACTGCACTAAGCACTGAGCTTTTTTTATCACAAGTAAATTGCACGGCCCCAGTGACCTCCAGGAATTTAGAATCACCATCAGCACCTTGGAAAGCTCCGAGATGGGGACTTTGACCCACTACCTAAGTCCCTACTTAGGTAAAGTAAATCAAAGTATTTTAGAGATAAAACTGGAATTGAGATCAGAGATAATACCTTGGAAAATGTTTCTTTGAGAAATGAAAAACAGAAAAGAGCAGAAGAATCCCTCTTGCGTTTTCTCCCTCTGCCTTTGGGGAGAAGGGTGGGGAGTGTCAAAGGCATGTGAGCACTTTTCTGGTCCAGAGTAAAAGGTTTCGTTTCACTGAGGAAGCCAGATTTCAAGAGATGTAAAAGTGGTGTGGGCAAGGCATTTGGTTAGGCTGTGGAGAGAAAGAAGTTCCAGGTGTGTTCATTCAAAATTCATGTACTTACTCATTCAAAGCTGTTGGATGTGTTGAAAGATACCGAGATGAACTAGAATAATGATTTGAGGATACACAAATGGAAATAAGGTCTCTAGTATCCCTGTCTACACACTATTAAATCATCCCTCTAACCTATATTCATTGAATAAACATCATTTGAGTGTCTACTCTGTGCGAGACATTTTAGTAAGCATCACAAAACATAAAAAAAAGAGTAAGATAAGAATCTGCTTTCAGGGAGCTTCCTAGGAGCAGTAATAGGATAATGTTATTTATAATGAACATACAGTAGACAGAGAAAGTGCCTCAAGGAGATAAAATTAAGTGCTATGAGAGTTCTAAAACGTTCTCAGACTTGGCCAAATCAAACTCCACCTTCTCTGGGAATTATGGATATCTTTTTTAGAATTTATTCTGCACTTTGTTCATTTGGCACTTATCTTTTACTGTCTTATGTTAGTAGGTAGAGGAATTCATGCATGTATGTCTTACCTCCCCAAATAGACTACAAAGTATATATGACTACATCATACTTCTCAGTAATTTCCCACCACCACAAATTATTCAGCACAGAGCAGTGTACATAGTCAAGTTTTTCACCAAAACTTGTTAGAAGGGTTAGAGTTTCATAAACTTATAGTAGTCCCAGGTACCAGTTGGTTTGGCTTGGTTTTGGTTGTTGGTTGGTTGGTTTCATCTGCCTCTTGCTAGATTCTGACTTCCTTGAGGGCAAGGACTGTGCCTTATTGGTCTTTGTAATCTTCCTAAGTTCAGAGTGTCTGCACATTCTGCATTCAAGAATATTTGTTAAATGAGTCAATGTTCAGAGGGAAACCTTCTAAAAGAACCATAATGACAGCTTTTGTAGGCGTGAAGATTTACAGTTTACAAATCGCTCTAAGAGGCATCATCTCCGCTAATCCTCTCAACAGGACTGTGGAGTTGCCACTGCAACGACTGCTGCACAGATAACAGAAGGATATTCTCAGAAGTCTGGTCACCCAGCAGCTAAGGGCAGAGCTGGAACTCACAGGTGTGTCAACTCCACATCAAGAGCTCCTTTCACTTGACCACACGAATCATCAGATCTCCTGGTGGAGTGATCTGGCTGGATCTTTGGTTCCAAGTCATACTTTGGTATCATGGTACAGCAACTATCGGTGACATATAAAGTCCCTTTCTTGTTTGATGTCACACCATAGTGACATAGTCACCTCTGGCCACTGAAACAGGCCCAGCTGATTTTGGTTGCATCAAGTGTTGACCTCAATTTGGAATACAGACTGAAGTGGAAGAACTGCCTCAATGAAAGAAAATCAAATTTATTCTAAGGATTCCTATAAGGAAAGAAAATCTTAGCCAAATCTGGTGAGTCAAATATGGGCAGTAGAACAGGTAGAAAGTCTAAGTCCAGGGTGGAATCCGTGTCAAAATTGTCCTTGATGGAACTTTGGGAAGGTCGACAAATTATCTGACACAGTCTTTCAAGATATTAAGGGGCTCTCCAGGCCTTCAGAAACCACCTGTGACTCCCCAAACTCATCTTGTATAGCAAATAAACTCTCAAGTTTTCACCCAAACTTAAAACTCAGCCATCCTAACCTTTCTTCAGCCATCAATAGACATAAGCTGCTTTTTAATGCGTCCCTTGTACTTGCCTTATCTCCTGTCAGCAGTCAGAAGATGGGTTTTTCTTTTTTTATCAGGAAGAGGATTCAAAGAGCCTGCCCCGCAGCAATCCCATACTGCACTTCTTTGTCAGAATCCTAATGACGAATTCTAAATACATAAGAGACAGGCTCCAGCTGGAGAAGTGAAGAGCTTCTGGGGGCCTGTCGAGTTCCCTGACCCCAGACCTATTTTTATATTTTGATCTTGGGGACTGCGCCTCGTGACTTTCAGAACCCTCAAGTTATCCCCGGGGTTGCAGAGCACTAGCTTAACCAGTCATAGCAAGACTTAAAAAGGGGCAGCCAGGATCAAAGTGGTCAACACATGAGGGCATTAGCCACCGGACCAGCCCCCGAGAGAACTGCATTAAGCTGCACTGTGCAAGTAGTTAAATTCTCCCCGTGAAAAACCGTAGCACTTGAGGCTTTTAGTTTCATACATCTGAATAGCCACTTTAACAGCTACTCACATTCTGATATAAAATGTAAGAACGGGTGGCAGTTTAATGTTCCGGTTGAACTACAGAGAAAACAACACAATTTGAATATTTTTTATTTAAAGCTGCCTAAAGCTCCAAAGTTCAGTGTTACTTGTTCTACATTTCCCTCAGGATGGTATTAAATGGACTTTCAAGCAGGGTGCATGGGTGAGAGAATGCTTAAAAAAGAGAGAAAAAAAACAAGAAAAGAGAGAAAAAACAAAAAAGAAAAGAAAAAAAAAAAAAAAACACTGAAGAGTCCGGATTAAGAATAACATAGCACATAGAGGTTCTGTCAATGAACTGACACTTCATTTTTCCT
This sequence comes from Budorcas taxicolor, assembly GCF_023091745.1. Taxonomy (NCBI): domain Eukaryota; kingdom Metazoa; phylum Chordata; class Mammalia; order Artiodactyla; family Bovidae; genus Budorcas; species Budorcas taxicolor. Next base: position 53,025,582 of record NC_068912.1, on the reverse strand, counting down.
TCCATTGTCTGCTTAGCCAGCAAGCAGGGGACTAGCAACCAGGATGATCACATGAAGGCGGGAAAAACACAACTGTCAGGCTCCAAGGACAAAGCCTACTTTTAACAATACCATTCCTTAAATCCAGACATTAGAGCCAGAGGAATGAGAAAAAAGCAACTCACTCATGGATAGCTTACTGAGGATACTGCAGAAGATTATGCTAATCTTCACTTCATTGTCCTCTGCAAAATGTTTTCATATCAAGCCTTTTATCTGGGGAAGAAGAGATGCCCAACCTCTCAACTCAGTAACAGCCAACACTTTCTGTGTGGTTTCTGCGTAATTAACACCAGCACTAGACCTTTTCATTTGTGCTACTCAAGCTTAGGGCCTTTTGAGGGTGTCCACAGGGGAGCGGCCCTCACCCTTTGCCTGTGGCCCGGGAGCCCCAGCTTATGCTTAGATCTGCGTGCCATCTGTTAATGGCAGAGGGAGCAAAACTTGAGCTAACTTTTCCTGGACATTCAGAAAATGCAAGAGACCAAATCCACCAGCACAAGATGAGCAAATTACTACTTTAGAAAAAAAAAAAATCTAACCTAAGAATTCAAATCAACGGCCTCATTTTCCACATCAGAGTTTTGCCTCATTATATAGTAGCTTTCATTTAGGACTCAAATGGCATGAAAGCATGAGCTTAGGTGGGAACTTGAATGGACCAAAGGGACACTCTGTGATTTCTTTTTTTTTTTTTTGGAAGGATTGAGCTTCAGCATCCACCTCATTTTATTTCAAAATCGTGTCAGAGATGAGCCACATGTCAGCTTCGGGCTGCCCCGAGGCTCCAGGAAGCCCCTGTGGGAACACAAAATGTGAGGTCAAATTTTCCTCTTTAATCGATTTTCCTGGCTTTTGCTAACTCAGGTCAGACTCATAAGAATGTCATAACAGCCACTCTTCATAATGATGAAACTCTTGTGAGAGTGTGTTAAAGAGTACACAATGCTTTTCTTTGTTGTGATTGCTGGTGTAAGAATTTAGTCATTAAGAGTTTCCCAAACAACATCTGAAAGAAAAGACTAATTGTATATAAAAATACATTTGCCTTTAGATGGATTCCACTTGTCCAGAGGTGAAAAACCATCAGATTTTTTACCTGTTCTCTGAAGAACTTCGATTAGACTTACTAGACAATTCATTTCTATCTAGAGTCCAGTTTCTATTCTGCTCCAAACGAACTCTGTGATCTTGAGTGGAAGGCACTGGGGGGAGGAGGGCCCTAGGTAAGTGCGAATCCTTCATGGATAGAACAAGATCACCTGACATCACAGGTACCCAAAATGGGACCACAAAAATCTCCAAGAATCAACATCCCAAACAGATGACTGTTCCTGAATGAACTGCAATTCTCTTTTAGCCTAAAGGAAACCAAACTCATAAGTTACATATTTCAAATCTTTCAAACCATGGGTACCATAAAGATATAATAAGAAAAGAGGTCTTGATTGATGAAAATTTAGGAACCACAAAACCAGAGAATCTTTAAGTTCTCTGGTAGCTTTGTAAATCTCTGAAATGATGCATGTCCTGGCCTAGATGAAGAGGCATTCTTGGTAGGAAGCTCCAGAGTTGGTGCTCTGTACGCGTATATACTATGCTAGTGTCCTCAGTGGATTTTTGTAGACTTGATCCAAACATGAGTTAGCATGGTTCCAACTAATTGAAAAATGAATATGAATCATCAGTGTTGGCCTCCAGAACATACTATCAGCTCTGAAGAGCCAAAAAAAACATGCCACTGTCCTTAAGGAGGCAATTTTAGGACGGCAATGATGCACTGTGAAAGTACTGGGTAACGTTTGCTGCCCTGACTGCAGCAATGGTCAACGCCAGAGGACTTGTTTGGCCATTCCAACAGTCTGATGCGAATGTGCAGGTCATGCCAAATATTCTGTCTTTTAAAAATAAATCTTTCCTGCTTTTTGCTTATTTATTATTTACTGTCTTCAATACACAGGGATCACAATATCAATCATTTTGTGGATTTCTATTAAAAATTTCTGGAGGAAAAGGAGATGAAGGAAAAGAAAGAGAAAGGCATGAGTAATAAATATTCTTAATTTTCTCCCTTCAAAATGCTGACGATTTTGACAGATTGTATTTTGGATAATCAGAAATGTACAAATTCAACATGGAATTACAATATATCTCTTCACAATTACATTTAGGTAAGAATATTACAATTTTTTTAAAAAAAAACTTTCAACCTTAGGTAAATCTCAACGATTTTCTCTTGAGACTTTGGTGAGAGATGAGATAAAATAAAATAAAAATTTTTATTTAAATAAATTTATTTCCTACAGAATTTATACTTCCTATAGCACCTAACCTTATAACTTACTAGTGCTTTGAAGAATAAAGTCGCTGCCTGATTATCTAAATTTACTAAGATGAGCATATAAACAGGGGGTGTTCTAAACTTAGGATACCCATTAACAATTAAAAGTAAAAGACCACCACTGGCTTCTTCCAGCAACCACACAATTTGGTGGAATTAAACTATTTCAGGCCTGTTCAATCTTGGAAAAACTGCATAGCTGTGAAAACACCATTTACTGACTGCCGGGTGTTTGACTTCGTATAAGCTGTTTAGACCACATGAAATCTGCGATGCGCTGTTAGATCTTTACAAATTTCATGAAATCTTTTTCGGATATCCAAAAAATCCTGAACTGCTTGAATCTTTTGTATCCTAGCACTGGGGACTGACCCATAATCTCTTTCCCAGCCGGGATACCAAGTCTGGACCCAACCTTGTCACTGATTCCGGCAGCTGCTTCAATTCACCAGAGGGGATGGCAGCAATCCTACTTCTAAAAGAACACCACAAGGGCTTACGTTCATGATGCCTTGAAGAGAGCCTGAAAGAAAGGTCAAAGGTGAAGAAAAGATAAAGTGCCAAACAAGGAGATCAGTAACGTAGGGTCTTCTTGATGAAATCCTAATGTCTGATTCTTCAGGATGCAAGCACCGTAATTGCATTTCCAAAAAAGCCTCAGTTTTGTTGGCGTTTGTACGTGCAGGCGTGCCTGTGCTTGTGGGTTTGCCTCCGTGTTTTTGTGTGTGTTTGTGAGCGGTGTGGGTTTTGCTTTGTTTTGTTTTGAGGTCGGATCACTGTGCATCTAAAAGCTTATTCAGTTGTCCTTGTCCTGAGTACTTTGTCTTACACAGGCCGCATTACTCTTGTAAACAGACGCTGCATCAAAGTGAGAGCAGAGAGAGTCGCATCAGTGGATTAAGGCCTTCTGCATGATAAAGTAGCTACCTAGGGGGGGATAAACTTAATATGTGAAAGAATGTTATTGAGAGGAATAAAGTACCAAAACTCTGTCATTCTCCTCGTAATGTCCTAATCTAATGCCTGACACTGGGGCCTTAGGGCAGGGTTAGTGTTAATCAATGAAATACCCATCTGTGTTCCCTGTCCTTATCGCTATTTAAAACTAGCCTAAACTCAATTATTGTCCCTTAGAGACCAAGATGGGATATTAAGTTGATTGAAAGGAATTGTGTCCCACAAAGAAATCCCAGTGTTAAAATGCAGAGGTGTCGACATTGCTAACTAAATTTCAGCTAAACAGAGATTAAATGCTAATTCTTAGAATGGGAAAAAAAGCTGCATAGATTATATCTAACTAAATATCCTTATCTGAAAGCAGCTAAATTCTGGTAGACAGAGTAATCAATCCAGAGCAGCTTGTGCTTTTAGAATAAAATAGATTGTTTACGTCTCCTGTAACATGTATAAGAAAGTAGGTACACAAGGATGATATTAAGTCAGAGAGATCTACATTCTCAATTCACAGTAATTGATAGAATCATGACTGTTGGGATGATATATAATTTATACCTTGAATAAAATGTATCATGCAAAATGTCTTTAATTATGCTTAAAGGTATTTTTTAAAGGGGGAAGGGACTGGGAAAAGAGGGCAAGAGAGAAGCATGATCTTATTTATTGCCCAAGGATGTCCATAATTGCCTTAATAATACTTGAGTATAAAGTGGTAGCATTTTCTAATTTTAATCTTCTCTGCTTTGTTTTGTGCCTGGGTTTAATGGCAGCTTATTTTTAGAACAGAGAAGATTTCTCCAAACCAGGTTTCATGGCATGGATGTATATGTACTGGATATAATTTTGAGAAGTTTTGAAATAAACAGAAAAGCAATTCTTCAAATATAGTCTAAATCTGAATGAATATGTTTTTTATACTTTGGAACCTACATATATATTTAAAGGCAAATAGGTTCATAAGATACCATTTCATAAGTTAATAATAAAATTATAATTTAAAGGCTTACTTGCTATCTACAATACCAAAGAATCCTCATTTTTGGTGGAGTGCTAATCCTACTGAATTCTAATTATTACATCTAGACCTTTAGGCTCAGATGGTAAAGAATCTGCCTGTGATGCAGGAGATCGGGTTCAATCCCTGCATTGGGAAGATCCCTGAGAGAAGGAACTGGCAACCCACTCCAATATTCTTGCCTGGAGAATTCCATGGACAGAGGAGACTGGTGGGCTACAGTCCATATGGTGGAAAAGAGTTGGACATGACTGAGTGACTAACACTTCCATGGGTTTGCCTGGTGGCTCAGCTGGTAAAGAATTCGCCTGCAATGAAGAAGACCTGGGTTCTAATTATTACCAATTACTAATACTAATTAAAAGGTATGATTATAGCATAAGAATAGACTGAAAAGTCAATAACAAAATAGCTCAGAAATAAATCATGTGAATATATGATATATGATGGAAGAAAAAGTCAAAAGTCAGTAGAGGAGAGGAATACTGTCTTGATAAACAGAGCTATTATCCATCAGGAAAAGAAACCAATTTAGTCATTATCTTGTCTCATGTACCCGCTTAAATTCCAGTTGAATTTTAAAAGTTCAGTTGTTTTTAAAAATAATCTATCAAAAGCTAAAGAAATAGTATCAAATATCAAAGTTTTAGAGAGAGAATGCTTAAGACAGTAAAAGAAATCACAAAGTAAAAACCATCTGATTTAACTACATATACTCAAGGTAATCAGAACTGAAAAGTAAATAGCAAACTAGGGATATATTTATAGCAAATACTACATTGCTGCTAAGTCACTTCAGTCGTGTCCAACTCTGTGCAACCCCATAGACGGCAGCCCACCAGGCTCCCTCGTCCCTGGAATTCTCCAGGCAAGAACAATGGAGTGTGTTGCCATTTCCTTCTCCAATGCATGAAAGTGAAAAGTGAAAGTGAAGCCACTCAGTCTTGTCCACCTCGTAGCGACCCCATGGACTGTAGCCTACCAGGCTCCTCCGCACATGGGATTTTCCAGGCAAGAGTACTGGAGTGGGTTGCCATTGCCTTCTCCAAAATATTACATTAAAAGGCCTAATATCCTTATTTATTGATGAGAAAAAACTACAACCCCTAGAGAATACAAAACAGTGGAATCATTTTTCAGCCCTCTAATGATTTCGAATTTTCTTTAGTCAAGACCCAAACTCACCTAATCGAATTTCAGCAGCATGGGCAGATATAAAGTAATTTTTAGGGGTCTTGCTTTTACATGGTCTCACGGACTGGTTCTCACACAATGGCTCTTGACTTTGGATACTAAATAGTCCATACATCTGTTTCCAATAGCTATCCTCAGCCATGCATTTTCACTTTGGTTGATGCTATCTAGTGTCTGACTCAGTGCAGCAAGTAGAAGCTGACCCGAGGAGTTACTTCTTGCACTTTTTTCAGAGAAAAATGAAGTAGTAAGAAAGGGAAAAAGTCAAATGACACAAACATTTCACTATGCCCAATAAAGTTAGAAAGTTAAGCCTAGTCTTCTCAATCCCCAACTTCAAATAAAATTTTTTGTTCACATAACTCAGGTGGTCAGGCACTCAGAAAACTGAGAAGAGAAAATAGGAAACACGTTCCAACGTGCTGACATTAATATACAAAACTATAATTTCAACCATCTTACTATAATTCCAGAGAACAATACATAATAGTGTGATCCTATTTACACATAACAAATAGGGAAACGACCTTTGTAAAACCTAGTTCTTTAAGAAGAGCCAATGTGAGGGCATAGCACCATGTGTTAGGGCCAGAAAGGGAAACAGTTCTGAAGTCAAGAGCATCTGAATGAGCCTCCAAATGTCAGACTGAAAAAAACCAAAAGCACAAGACTGCTGTCTCTCATGGACTGAAGTGGGAGCTGAAGTGCTCTCCCTCAATTAAGCAAAGTGTGGTGCAGCTGATTAACCTGAATGTTACCTTGGTAACCCAAGAATTACACTGTAATGAAATATGTTCAATGATAGGTATCTTTAATCAGACAAGAGCCACATGAGCATTCTGAGCAAGAGAGCCATAAATCTTGGGTTTCTAGCGCTTTAATCATTCATGAAATAAGAGTCTTTTTTGACAAGAAGCAGGCATGGCCACTAGTTATTAAATAAGCAGTAAAAGGACATGTGCTTTAGTATAACAGGGAAACATCCAAGGCTTGACTCCAGGCTTGATTATTATAAAACAAGGCCTATGTAATACAGGTATTATAGTAATGACAGACATACTATAAAGCAGAGATTACTAAAATGTCTTAAAATTTTTCAGTGGGGCCTTGTTTTAAAAATAAAGAAGGTTATGCTGCAATAAATAAGGAGAGTATTTCTTTCCTTCTTAAAATCTCTCCTTAGAAAGGAATAAACATCCTTGATATTTGCTGCATTGATATTCTCTCTCTGTATATTACCCATCCCTCACAGAGGTGCCAAACAATAGACAATATATAAATTCTGCAGCGTGTGCATGCTGCATTTTTTCCTCTATAAGAGAACCAGTAGCATATATTTTTTTAAAAAATAATTAAACACTATGCCCCATTCCTTTCTCTACATTTCTATTAACTCTGAAAGTCTCTCTTGGCCTTCCAGGGTGCCGGGAGCATTGATAAACATTTGAAAACTAAATGAAGCTTTTAAAGTGCTCAAAATTGCCTCCAGCACATGCTTGTGACTATTATCTTGAACCTGAGTCTGAAGAGTAAAGTCCTAGGGCCATATTTAGAGCTTTAAAGACACATTTTAAAATTGATGGTGAGTCTTTTAAAACCTGTGATCAGGTGAGAGGGAAAGGTCAGCCATTCATCCTTTGTGGTTATGCTTTTGCCAAGGGACACTCCTTCTGAAGATCTCACTACAGTTAGTTCTGTTAGGTGGAAAAGAGATAGACAGACAGACAGACATAGACCCCAACCCCCTTCTCTCTTTAGAATGTTCATCTTACTCATCTAATTATTAATCATATATTAGCCTAAGGAAATATTTCTCAAAGTGTGTTCTGGAGAATTCTCTGCGAGACATTTATAGGATAGCTTCATCAAGAAAGTTCTGGACCAAATGAAATCCTGGGTTAAACAAAGTATAACAGGTTTCTTTTTTAAGGACTTTTGGAACCTTTTGTGCTCATATTCATTGGCCTCTCTCCAGACTCTGAGTATCCAGTGGGAAGTAAGCCAGCCGTGGTCCCTGCCATCAGGGAGGAACATTCCAGACAGCTCCCTCAGAATGCACAGGTTAAAATATCATCTTACATTTATTTGGCACTTTGTTTTCCAAGCCCTCTGGATATCCTTTGCACACAGGAGGTGGTGGGTATTAATATGCCCAATTATCTCCATGAATTTACCTGTGTTTCTTATTTGACTAGTGGTATCACCTTCTCAACAGTCCAGGCTTGAAAACTGGCAGTGCCTTTCTACTTTTCTCTCACTCTCAAAACCAGCTGTGACCAAACCCTCACAATTTTTGTCACACTTACACAGTCATGCCCCAGTCGTAGTTTATACTTTTTTTTTTTAAATTGGAGTATGGTTGCTTTACAATGTTGTGTTAGTTTCTGCTATGCAGCAAAGTGAATCAGTTATATGTATGAAATCGTCCACCGTTTTTTAGATTTCCTTCCCACTTAGCTCACTTAGTGCAATTAGTAGAGTTCCCTGTACTATAACAGTAGGTTCTCATCTGTTATCTATTTTATATATAATTGTGTGGGTATGGCAGTCCAGTCTCCCAGTTCATCCCACCCTCTCCCCCCCCTTGATGTTTGTTCTCTACATCCGTGGCTCTGTTTCTGCTTTACAGATAAGGTCATCTGTAGCACTTTTCTAGATTCCACATATAAGTGATATTACACAATACTCGTTTTCCTCGTTCTGACTTACTCATTCTGTATGACAATGTCTAGATCTATCCGTGCACCTGCAAATGACGCAATTTCGCTCCTTTTTATGGCTGAGTAGCATTCTATCGTGTACATATACTACATCTTCTTTATCCATTCTTCTGTCAGTGGACATTTAGGTTGCTTCCAGGTCCTGGTTATTGTGAATAGTGCAGCAATGAACATGCGTGCATGCATCCTTTCAAATTCTGGTTTTCTCCGAACATATGCCTAGGAGTGGAACTGCTGGATCATATGGTAGCTCTATTTTTAGGCTTCCCCAGTGGCTCAGAGGCTAAAGCGTCTGCCTCTAATACAGGAGACCTGGGTTCGATCCCTGGGTTGGGAAGATCCCCTGGAGAAGGAAATGGCACCCCACTCCAGTATTCTTGCCTGGAGAATCCCATGGACAGAGGAGCCTGGTGGGCTACAGTCCATGGGGTCGCCAAGAGTCAGACACGACTGAGCGACTTAACTTAAGGAACTTCCATAGTGGCTGTACCGATTTACATTCCCACCAACAGCGTCGGAGGGTTCCTTTCTTTCCACACACTCTCCAGCACTTATTGTTTGTAGATTTTGTGATGATGATAATTCTAACTGGTGTGGAGTGATACCTCTTTGTAGTTTTGATTTGTATTTCACTAATAATTAGTGATATTGAGCATCTTTTCATGTTTTGTTGGCCATACGTATGTCTTCTTTGGAGAAATGTCTCCTTAGGTCTTTCACACGTGTTTTGGTTAGGTTGTTTGTTCATTTTGATATTGAGCTGAATGAGCTAATTCTTCCCAATTAGGCTAATAATACCACCTCCTAACCAGTCCTCCACCTCAAGGCTCCCATCTCCCTCAAATACACACACACACACACACACACACACACACTTCTGCTATCATACACAACCTCTAAGATGTCCTACACACCATTCCCAGAGTTTTCTTAGTCTCTTACTTTGGCATGCAAACACCTGGATGATTTGACTCCAAAAAAAATCACTATTTCCAACCTTACTTGCCCACAACAGTCCTCTCCTTCCCTCCCATGGCTTTTACCTGCTATTTTCTAGCAACATCAATCTATTAGGTTGGAGCAAAAGTAACTGCAATTTTACATTGCTGAACTTTGCCATTTGATATTGGAATACATTCTTAACTAAATGTAGTTATTTTATACATTATTTTAATGTACATTTCTCACTTTATGTTTTTTGCTAATAACATTACTTGCTGTTTATTTTATAGATATTTTAAACTATAGAAATGATATTAGACAAAAAGCAAATTCGAGCAATTTTTTTATTTGAGTTCAAAATGTGTCATAAAGCAGCAAAGACAACTTGCAACATCAACAATGCATTTGGCCCAGGAATTTCTAATGAGCACACAGAGCAGTGATGGTTTAAGAAGTTTTGCAAAGGAGACAAGAGCCTTGAAGATGAAGAGCATAGTAGCCAGTCATCAGAAGTTGACAACGATCAACTGAGAGCAATCATGGAAGCTGATCCTCTTATAAGTACACAAGAAGTTGCCAAAGAACCCAACATCGACTACTCTACCATCATTCAGCATTTGAAGCAAATTGGAAAGGTGAAAAAGCTCGATAAGTTGGTGCCTCATGACCTGACAGCAAATAAAGAAAAATCGTCATTTTGAAATGTTGTCTTCTCATAATCTACACAGCAACAATGAACCATTTCTTGATTCGATTGTGTCGTGTGACAAAAAGTGGATTTTATATGACAACCGACAAAAACCAGCTCAGTAGTTGGACTTTAAGGAAGCTGCAAAGCACTTCCCAAAGCCAAACTTGCACCACAAAAAAAAAAAAAAGAAAGGCCATGGTTGTTGTCTGGCTGTCTGCTGCTGGTCTGATCCACTACAGCTTTCTGAATTCTGGCAAAACCATTACATCTGAGAAGTACACTCAGCAAACAAATGAGATGCGCTGAAAGCTGCAGCCCCTGCAGCTAGACCAGGCAACAGAAAGGGCCCAGTTCTTCTCCAGGACAACACCCAGTGACATGGCGCACAACCAGCGTTTAAAAACTGAACAAACTGGGCTACGAAGTTTTGCCTCATCTGCCACATTTCCTGACCTCTCGCCAACTGACTACCATTTCTTTAAGCATCTCAACAACTTTTTGTAAGGAAAATGTTTCCACAATCAGCAGGAGGCAGAAAATGCTTTCCAAGAGTTTGTTGAATCCTGAAGCATGGATTTTTATGCTACAGGAAGAAACAAACTTATTTCTCATTAGCAAGAACGTATTGATTGTAATGGTTCCTATTTTGATTAATAAACATATGTTTAAACCTAGTTACAATTTTTAAAATTCATGGGCCAAAACTGCAATTAACTTTTGTACTAACCTAATACTTAAGAGATACCAAGGGAATATTTCATGCAAAGATGGGCTCGATAAAGGACAGAAATGGGATGGACCTAACAGAAGTAGAGGATAATAAGAAGAGGTGGCAAGAATACACAGAAGAACTGTACAAAAAGGATCTTCACGACCTGGATAATCACGATGGTGTGATCACTCATCTAGAGCCAGACATCCTGGAATGGGAAGTCAAGTGGGCCTTAGAAAGCATCACTACAAACAAAGCTAGTGGAGGTGATGGAATTCTGGTAGAGCTATTTCAAATCCTGAAAGATGATGCTGTGAAAGTGCTGCACTCAATATGTCAGCAAATTTGGAAAACTCAGCAGTGGCCACAGGACTGGAAAAGGTCAGTTTTCATTCCAATCCCAAAGAAAGGCAATGCCAAAGAATGCTCAAACTACCGCACAATTGCACTCATCTCACATGCTAGCAAAGTAATGCTCAAAATTCTCCAAGCCAGGCTTCAGCAATACATGAACCGTGAATTTCCTGATGTTCAAGCTGGTTTTAGAAAAGGCAGAGGAACCAGAGATCAAATTGCCAACATCCGCTGGATCATGGAAAAAGCAAGAGAGTTCCAGAAAAACATCTATTTCTGCTTTATTGACTATGCCAAAGACTTTGACTGTGTGGATCACAAGAAACTGTGGAAAATTCTGAAAGAGATGGGAATACCAGACCACCTAACCTGCCTCTTGAGAAATCTGTATGCTGGTCAGGAAGCAACAGTTAGAACTGGACATGGAACAACAGACTGGTTCCAAATAGGAAAAGGAGTCCATCAAGGCTGTATATTGTCACCCTGCTTATTTAACTTATATGCAGAGTACATCATGAGAAACACAAGCTGGAATCAAGATTGCCGGGAGAAATATCAATAACCTCAGATATGCAGATGACACCACCCTTATGGCAGAAAGTGAAGAGGAGCTAAAAAGCCTCTTGGTGAAAGTGAAAGAGGAGAGTGAAAAAGTTGGCTTAAAGCTCTACATTCAGAAAACAAAGATCATGGCATCTGGTCCCATCACTCCATGGGAAATAGATGGAGAAACAGTGGAAACAGTGTCTGACCTTATTTTTGGGGGCTCCAAAATCACTGCAGATGGTGATTGCAGCCATGAAATTAAAAGACGCTTACTCCTTGGAAGAAAAGTTATGACCAACCTAGATAGCATATTCAAAAGCAGAGACATTACTTTGCCGACTAAGGTCTGTCTAGTCAAGGCTATGGTTTTCCCAGTGGTCATGTATGGATGTGAGAGTTGGACTGTGCAGAAGGCTGAGCGCCGAAGAATTGATGCATTTGAGCTGTGGTGTTGGAGAAGACTCTTGAGAGTCCGTTGGACTGCAAGGAGATCCAACCAGTCCATTCTGAAGGAGATCAACCCTGGGATTTCTTTGGAAGGAGTGATGCTAAAGCTGAAACTCCAGTACTTTGGCCACCTGATGCGAAGAGTTGACTCATTGGAAAGGACTCTGATGCTGGGAGGGATTGGGGGCAGGAGGAGCAGGGGATGACCAAAGATGAGATGGCTGGATGGCATCACTGACTTGATAGACGCGAGTCTGAGTGAACTCCGGGAGTTGGTGATGGACAGGGAGGCCTGGCGTGCTGCGATTCATGGGGTCGCGGAGAGTCGGACACGACTGAGCGACTGAACTGAACTGAATACTTAAGAACTACAAACTTGCCAGAGAGAGCCTTTGCCCCATGCATAACACTTTCTTAGTGTTTCTAGTCTCACACATATCACTGTCTATCCTGCATTTGAAACTTTTTACGTATTTGTCTGTCTCACCTCCTAACTTGTGAGATGCTGAAAAACAGATGGCATCTTTTGATAGCACCTCAGCATCTGGTACCAGACACATAGTAGGCACTCATGACAACCTGGTTGAACTGAGTGGAAATAAACTAGACTAGAAAGACTTTGTTTTGGTTCAAAATGGGATCCATAGAAGGGTTGCAAGCAGTCATCATTAGTATGAAAACAGCTTCTCCAGGGCTGACCAGAGATGCCCAACCAGACATATGCTGATAAATGCAAGTGCTACAAAGGGAATAATATAAAATGTCAGGTGTGCTGCAATTAACGAGTTGGTGTACCAGTTTCATTTGGAATAAATGTCTTTAATGTCCATGTATTCCTCAGAAAACACTGGGAAAAGAAATTCAAGTAACGTTTCAACAGCCAGCGGAAACATAATTTTCAATGATGTACTAGGTCACTGATCTAGCAGTAGACGGACTGCTTGCAGTGATGTGCTGCATTTAGAAACTTTGTTTCTTTCTGCTTTAATCACCTGTGACTTCAGATAGTTCACATGGTCCTTCTCTTATGGAAGATTCTACACATGCACTGAGGCAGAGACAGCCGATTTTCCCAAATACCCACTCTACTCTTCTTTTCCTTCATAAAAATTCCCTCTGTGTTTTAGTTAGGTATAAGATTTGCCAGCATTCCATTAACACAGGCATGGCCTTTTAGTTAATTCTAGCCAGTAAGATTGAAGCAAAAGCAGCTTATGCAACATCCGGGTCACGCTCTTACAAGGAAACTGCTTACCCTCCATGTCCTCTTTCCTCCTCCTTTTGGGATGAGACCCTGATATGACAGCAGTGAGCCTGCCTTGGGAATGAGGTTAGCACCCAGGGAACAGTAGTACAGCATGGTAGAAAGAATCGAGGTGTTATTATCTCCAGGGGAAAATGCTGTCCTTCTCCCCTGGACAGTTACCAGCTCAAACGTTCGCATTAAGAGAGAAATTATTTTACCATCTTTAAACATTCATTTACGCATTCATTATTTCAGACTCTGAGAAAGCAAACTAAGGAAATCCTGACCTAACAAATGCCCACCCATATGTCCATGGCATCTGAAAAACTCTGTCCCCAAAGTGACATCTTATCCCAGGAAGGCTACAGCATGAACACACTGGATGGGTATAACAGATTACTCAGTTGTACAAAAGGAGAGAAAAAACCCCAAGAGAAAGGTGCAGAGGACAGCTACACTATAATGCTAAATAGGACACTAGAAAGGTCACAAAAGCAGGGCCCCAGTGCAGGGCACTCTGCCTGGCTCTAGGAAAAAGACATGGAAAGAAAGACAGAAGCAGCAAAAATGAAAAAGTTGGGAGGCAAGCTGATCTGCTCCAAAGTGTTATCAATCAGATGATCCTACAATTGTTCACTACACTGAGACTTCCTTGAGGGAAGTGATACTCTATCTTTTTCTAAATCTTCGGGTGCCTTACAGTAAATATTCTTCAAATGGTAGAAATAAATAAATGGATAACCAACTGACAGCAGCTGATCAATCTTCTATTTCAATACCGAATCTCCTATTAATCACTCATCCATCACAATGGTCTCAACAGGAGCTTTAAAAAAAAAAAAACTGTAAAATAATTTTGAATTTGCTGCACACCTAGGTGGCACTGAAATCCTCAAGTGTCTACCTGACAGAGCGATATCAAGAAGCAACAGGGAGCAGCCAGAAAGGCAGATAGCAGATGCCAAAATTAGGAGGCAGTTTACACTCTTCCAGATGAAGAACTGTAAAAAGAGTGATGGATCGCAGCACAAAGAGAAACCTTTAACTAGGTTCTGCTCTGCATGGCATCAAGTAAGTGCCATCAACTGCATTCAGTGGAGTTAAAAAAAAAAAAAGAGTGTCTGTATGCTGAGATGTCAGCTTGTAAAAGTGTCAGTCTCTAAAATAAATCAAGTAGCAAACAAAAAACATATAAATAACTATACTTGATGCCAGCAACACTAAGCAAGAAAAAAAAAAAAAAGCCATTTTAAAGAATTTTCCTTGTTAACCACACAATGAGCTGGGCTTAGCTGGGGGTTTTCTGGATTAGCAAATGAAGTTTCCTGGTTTTAGATAAACTGCATGATGATTTCAGGGTCTGCTGGAAAAGACACAGATGGAAAGGCCAAAATCTGAGCTTTTGCCTTAACTGTGAACTTTTACCTAACCTTTGGTTTCCTCCTCATAAAATGGAGACTGAGAAGTTAGTTCTTGTTTTTTGTCCTTTCTGCACCTCACCTGCTCAGTTTAAAAACCTTATAATGACACTACATCATAAGCTCAAATTCTGGGAGTAGAACCAATCTGTTCAGTTCAGGTCAGTTCAGTCGCTCAGTCATGTCCGACTCCGCGACCCCATGGACTGCATGCAGCACGCCAGGCCTTCCTGTCCGTCACCGACTCCTGGAGTTCACTCAAACTCATGTCCATTGAGTCAGTGATGCCATCCAGCCATCTCATCCTCTGTCATCCCTTTCTCCTCCCACCTTCAATCTTTCCCAGCATCAGGGTCTTTTCAAATGAGTCAGCTCTTCACATCAGGTGGGCAAAATATTGGAGTTTCAGATTCAGCATTAGTCCTTCTAATGAATATTCAGAACTGATCTCCTTTAGGATGGACTGGTTGGATCTCCTTGCAGTCCAAGGGACTCTCAAGAGTCTTCTCCAACACCACAGTTCAAAAGCATCAATTCTTCGGCACTCAGCTTTCTTTATAGTCCAACTCCCACATCCATACATGACTACTGGGAAAACCATAGCCTTGACTAGATAGACCTTTGTTGGCAAGGTAATGTCTCTGCTTTATAATATGCTATCTAGGTTGGTCATAACTTTCCTTCCAAGGAGTAAGCATCTTTTAATTTCATGGCTGCAATCACCATCTGCAGTGATTTTGGAGCCCAAAAAACTAAGTCTGACACTGTTTCCACTGTTTCCCCATCTATTTCCCATGAAGTGATGGGACCAGATGCCATGATCTTTGTTTTCTGAATTTTGAGCTTTAAGCCAACTTTTTCACTCTCCTCTTTCACTATCATCAAGAGGCTCTTTAGTTCTTCTTCACTTTCTGCCATAAGGGTGGTGTCATCTGAATATCTGAAGTTATTCATATTTCTCCCGGCAATCTTGATTCCAGCTTGTGTTTCTTCCAGCCCAGCGTTTCTCATGATGTACTCTGCATATAAGTTAAATAAGCAGGGTGACAATATACAGCCTTTGACATACTCTTTCTCCTATTTGGATCCAGTTGCTTCCTGACCTGCATACAGATTTCTCAAGAGGCAGGTCATGTGGTCTGGTATTCCCATCTCCTTAAGAATTTTCCAGAGTTTGTTGTGATCCACACAGTCAAAGGCTTTGGCATAGTTAATAAAGCAGAAATAGATGTTTTTCTAGAACTCTCTAGATTTTTTGATAGTCCAACGGATGTTAGCAATTTGATCTCTGGTTCCTCTGCCTTTTCTAAAACCAGCTTAAACATCAGGAAGTTTACAGTTCACATACTGTTGAAGCCTGGCTTGGAGAATTTTGAGCAATACTTTACTAGCGTGTGAGATGAGTGCAATTGTGCAGTAGTTTGAGCATTCTTTGGCATTTCCTTTCCTTGGGATAGGAATGAAAACTTACCTTTTCCAGTCCTGTGGCCACTGCTGAGTTTTCCAAATTTGCTGGCATATTGAACGCAGCACTTTCACCGCATCATCTTTCAGGATTTGAAACAGCTCAACTGGAATTCCATCACCTCCTCTAGCTTTGTTCATAGTGATGCTTCCTAAGGCCCACTTGACTTCCCATTCCAGGATGTCTGGCTCTAGGTGAGTGATCATACCATCATGATTATCTGGGTCATGAAGATGTTTTTTTGTATAGTTCTTCTGAGTATTCCTGCCAACCTGTTACCCAGGGAATAAAGTACATGATTTCAGGAAGGCCAGAAGGGGTTCACCATGCCACCAATATACCCAACCATCTACTCAGCAGTGCTAAAAAGTCTTCTAACATGAGTCAAAGGGCTTCACAGGGGGCACTAGTGGTAAAGAACCCACCTGCCAATGCAGGAGACATGAGAGACAGGAGTTCCATCCCTGAGTCAGGAAGATCCCCTGGAGGAGGGCATGGCAACCCACTCCAGTATTCTTGCCTGGAGAATCCCAGACAGAGGAGCCTGGTGGGCTACAGTCCATAGGGTCGCACAGAGTTAGACACTACTGATGAGATTTAGCACATAGCATGACACTGAATGAAAACCTTACATTCTACAGTATAAATGCAAATATCCCTAAAAGGGACACTGCAAAGACTGAGGGTGCAGCGCGATGGGGCAGAGAAGACCAGTGGCTTTAGGGTCAAGAGATCTGGGTTCAAATCTCAGTTTACTTAGCCCTTTACTAACTGTGTGACTTTTAGTCCCAATTTTCTCATCTGTAACAATGGGGGCGGGGGTCAGAAGTGGAATATCTATAGGTCGACTGCTGCTGCTGCTGCTGCTGCTACTGCTGCGTCGCGTCAGTCGTGTCCAACTCTGTGCAACCCCATAGATGGCAGCCCGCCAGGCTCCCCACTGTCCCTGGGATTCTCCAGGCAAGAACATTGGAGTGGGTTGCCATTTACAAGAAATAAATGACAGAAACTGATTATCTATTGCACAGACAAGAAAATGCCTCTTCCAGGTATAGGCAGTGACAGAGCCTTGGCAATCAAAACAGAAATCCTGCTTGTCTACAGGTAAGTGAAAGGAGAAATAATCTTGTTACTGAAGGATGAAAAGAGCTTGTTTACTTCCTTATCTCTGCTCCCAACACCTGGAATCTTGCTTCCAAAGGCTGGAGCTATTTAGGGTCTCCAGAGTCAATGGGAAGACTTAATTAACTTTTATTTATGAGTGAGTCACTTTAGATTGGGCCTCAATTTTGCCCACGTATTTATCCAGTTGATGAGCTCTGAGGTACTTCCAAACACCATGTATGTGAAAGATGAGGATAGGGTCTCAAAAACTGACAATGAGTCATAGTTGCTACAAATTCTCTAACATTTGCTACATTACATAAGACCCACTGAAATATCTACTTTGTGATGTTAATTCACAAGAATATTGCTCACTCGGGTGACTTAAATCCTGAATTTTCACCTGCATTTGAAAGAAGTATTTAGGATTAAATTAGTTATATGGCTATTTCTGAAAGATATAACTGCATTTATACCCTCCTTGTTTAAAACATATACTTTTACAAATCATCACCTCTAGTGATCTGGTCTTTTTCTATCAATGGCTTCTATTATAGAGCATTGCCTGCACTATCCCTTGATTATGACCTCATTTTCTTCCTTGAGCATTCCCCCAAACTAGTAGTCCCAACTATCATTAGGAAAGCTTCTAGGTCGGAATAGTTGAATTGGTTACAAGGTCACCTGCTGCATCTAAAGTAGTTACTTAATAGAGAATAATGTGATGGGCCCAGGCCAACAGACTCTTCAATAACATTACTAATATTCTAATACATTATTGTCTTCTTTCCTACACACGAAATTTAGTATACAAATGTCTTCAACTAGTATTGCCTCTATCTTGTGATAACTGAGCAATTCTCTATAGGCAACAAGAGTCCAATGTATTATGCATGTTCTATTGCTCTAATAAATAAAAGGATTAGCTTGTTTACAGCTGCCAGTGTGGTCTGTTAATTTGGCATTTCATCTCGCTATATCTGACTGCAGAGACTAAAGTGAAGCTTGCTTTCATTTTTCCTTTTTCCAGAAACATAAAGTAAATAGGCTAATTTCTCAACTATCTAACTTTGGTACTTGAAATAAAAAAATATGAATGTAGCTCATTTTTCCTCAGTCCATTCAGTATCATTACTGGGTTTTTCCATGGCTGAATATCTTGAACAATATCACGATTATTTAGTATTATAACCCTCACAGCTTGCAGACTAATCTTTTACTTAGAAAAAAAAGTCAAGATAAAATTAAGAGTCCCTATATACAGTAATTACAGAAACTAAGTCTTGATCATAATATTCACAACTTAACAGCTCCTTAGAAGGAGAGAGCTTTTTCTGGGCATTCTAGAAGCAGAAACTGCTTAAGATATTTTTAAAATATGCTTCATAAAACTTCATAGCATTATGAATCTCATTCTTAATATCTCCCAAAATTTTCCTGTTGCAGTCTAATTCAAATATCTGTTTCAATTAGATAGTCTAATTTTTCTTACATAGTCCAATTTTTCAAACATGTTATTCTTCCTTTAATTTATTTTCATCTGTTGTCTTCTTTTTCCACTCCTTCAAAAAGCTTTTGAGGACTTTCTTATGATACTACATTTGCAATCACTTTCTTTTCTTCATATAACTCCTTCTCAACACTTCTCCCATAAGAACTTTACAGAACTACTAGTGTCTACCCAAAATATGACAGAAGAACAAGCCGCCACTCGCAACAGAAATCAGCAACTTTTCAAGTCCTTTTCAACTAAGATCTACGATTTTTTTTATTCCATTTATGCACCTAGAATTTAAACGTGGACCATAGCCAGCAGGAACAGAACAGGAGAGATGAAACAAATTTGTTAAAATTAAAGTCACCAATAGAAAGCTAAGGATAACACTCAATGAGACACTTATGACACAGAGAATTATTATCACATTGCCTTCATGTCTCATGTACCTATAGTATTTTCTGAAAGGCAGGGCCACCAAAAAAGCCAGCATTTATAAGCCTTTGAACTGCTTTGCATTTGGCATGAATCTTGCAAACTTCAGTTTCCTGAAATATTTAAAGGAAAAAAGTAGAAAATAAATCTTACATCTTTTCTACAAGCTCTCTAATACTTTGAGCATTGCAAACTGGGTCAAGGAAGACACAAAAGAAGGATAAGAAGTGTCCACATCTGACACAAGCCTACAGAGCTAATATTTGCTGAATGTTCATTGTGTGATAGACATAAGGTCAGGGCTTCGCAAACATCATCTCATTTATCCTCAAAACAATTCTGTGAGATGGCTGCTGTTTCATCCTTACTTTACAAATGAGGAGACTGAGACGTGGAGAAGTGAGGCAATTTGTTCCATGTCAAACAGCAGTAGAAGCGGAGCCTGGCTCTAAACCCAGGCCTCCCCATACCAGAACCCAAGATCATAAGCGCTCCTCAAAACTGAATGCCTCTAAGGTTTGACGCTAACATCCAAAGTACTTAGAATGACTCCATCCTAGTTGTTAGGCAATGTGCATCACATTAACATGCCCCTCTCCAAGCCGGGCTTCAGCAGTATGTCAACTGTGAACTTCCAGATGTTCAAGCTGGTTTTAGAAAAGGCAGAGGAACCAGAGATCAAATTGCCAATATCCACCAACATCCACTGGATCATCAAAAAAGCAAGAGAGTTCCAGAAAAATGCCTATTTCTGCTTTATTGAATATGCCAAAGCCTTTGACTGTGTGGATCACAACAAATATTGGAAAATTCTGAAAGAGATGGGAATACCATACCACCTGACCTGCCTCATGAGGAACCTATATGTAGGTCAGGAAGCAACAGTTAGAACTGGACATGGAACAACAGACTGATTCCAAATAGGAAAAGGAGTTCATCAAGGCTGTATATTGTCACCCTGCTTATTTAACTTATATGCAGAGTACATCATGAGAAATTCTGGGCTGGATGAAGCACAAGCTGGAATCAAGACTGTTGGGAGAAGTATGAATAACCTCAGATATGCAGATGACACCACCCTTATGGCAGAAAGTGAAGAGGAGCTAAAAAGCCTCTTGGTGAAAGTGAAAGAGGAGAGTGAAAAAGTTGGCTTAAAACTCAACATTCAGAAAATGAAGATCATGGCATCTGGTCCCATCACTTCATGGGAAATAGATGGGGAAACAGTGGAAACAGTGGCTGACTTTATTTTTTGGGCTCCAAAATCACTGCAGATGGTGACTGCAGCCATGAAATTAAAAGACACTTACTCCTTGGAAGGAAAGTTATGACCAACCTAGACAGCATATTCAAAAGCAGAGACATTACTTTGCCAACAAAGGTCCATCCAGTCAAAGCTATGGTTTTTCCAGTGGTCATGTATGGATGTGAGAGCTGGACTATAAAGAAAGCTGAGTGCCGAAGAATTGATGTTTTTGAACTGTGGTGTTGGAGAAGACTCTTGAGAGTCCCTTGGACTGCAAGGAGATCCAACCAATCCATCTTAAAGGAGATCAGTCCTGGGTGTTCATTGGAAGGACTCATGTTGAAGATGAAACTCCAATACTTTGGCCACCTGATGTGAAGAGCTGACTCATTTGAAAAGACCCTGATGCTGGGAAAGATTAAAGATTGAGGGCAGGAGAAAAAGGGGAGACAGAGGATGAGATGGTTGGATGGCATCATCAACTCAATGGACATGAGTTTGGGTAAACTCTGGGAGTTAGTGAGGGACAGGGAGGCCTGGTGTGCTGCAGTTCATGGGGTTGCAAAGAGTCGAACACAACTGAGCAACTGAACTGAACTGAACCTTCAACTTAGACTAGAATCCAGTGGATGGTCTTTAAATTAGAGCATAAGATGATAACTTCCTCCCAGAATTGCCAGAGTAAATCCTGCATTAGCCCAGCCACCAGGAATATGACGCCATCAAACAAATCCAAAATCAACCATGAGCCTCATGTTTTGCCAGCCATGTGGGCATGTACATATGGCAGCCTTGCTCCCTAGCAGGAGAAACATAGGGAGAAACAACTTGAATGATGAAAAACAGCAGGGATTTAAATACTTCCACTCAGACAGCAGGTGGCTTGTTACCTGAAATGCCCAAGATCCATCACTTGGCAATGAGAGTGCGAAGACCAGACGCTGATTTTAGGAACACAGCAGGAAAGTACCACTGTGTACAAATTCCTGGTGGAGAGAGATGCTTTCTGTTTCATATTTGGGGTATCTGTAATGTCCCATATCCTCCTCCATCTTATACCTCCTTCGTAACAACAAGCTCAGAACTCTTCTCAAGAAATCTAAACAGGTACAGACCCCTCTCTCCTACCACTTAGGAGAGCTGCAACACAGCAGGGCCTAAGGGGTTCTCAGCAAGCAACAGAGCACTACTGACCTACTGGCATTATGTAGGGCGATAGGAAGCTCCCAACTCAGTTCATCGGCTCTCAGACAGACTGTAGGAGGGCAGTGCTGTGTGTGACAATCTGCCTGTTAACCAGGAAAGTCGATTAGCAAGGAACTCTACCTGATGACTTGGGACTAAGTAATACCATTACTCAGTTCTTTACTTTCTCTATCTATCTATCTCTCTCTCTCTCCTAACACCCTCTCTTCTGTCCTCCTGCAAGCAGTGACTTAATCAATAAACTTCTACTTTTGCAAGGAACTTTGACAGGAATATTGGGCTGGAAGAAGCACAAGCTGGAATAAAGACTGCTGGGAGAAATATCAATAACCTCAGATATGCAGAGGACACCACCCTTATGGCAGAAAGTGAAGAGGAGCTAAAAAGCCTCTTGGTGAAAGTGAAAGAGGAGAGTGAAAAAGTTGGCTTAAAACTCAACATTCAGAAAATGAAGATCATGGCATCTGGTCCCATCACTTCATGGGAAATAGATGGGGAAACAGTGGAAACAGTGGCTGACTTTATTTTTTGGGCTCCAAAATCACTGCAGATGGTGACTGCAGCCATGAAATTAAAAGATGCTTACTCCTTGGAAGGAAAGTTATGACCAACCTAGATAGCATATTCAAAAGCAGAGACATTACTTTGCTGACTAAGGTCCGTCTAGTCAAGGCTATGGTTTTTCCTGCGGTCATGTATGAATGTGAGAGTTGGACTCTGAAGAAGGCTGAGTGCCAAAGAATTGATACTTTTGAACTGTGATGTTGGAGAAGACTCTTGAGAGTCCCTTGGACCACAAGGAGATCCAACCAGTCCATTCTGAAGGAGATCAGCCCTGGGATTTCTTTGGAAGGAGTGATGCTAAAGCTGAAACTCCAGTACTTTGGCCACCTCATGCGAAGAGTTGACTCATTGGAAAAGACTCTGATGCTGGGAGGGATTGGGGGCAGGAGGAGAAGGGGACGACAGAGGATGAGATGGCTGGATGGCATCACTGACTTGATGGACGTGAGTCTGAGTGAACTCCGGAAGTTGGTGATGGACAGGGAGGCCTGGCGTGCTGCGATTCATGGGGTGGCAAAGAGTTGGACACGACTGAGCGACTGAACTGAACTGAACTTGACAGGATTATCAGAAACCACTGGAACCACAGACAATACTATCAGTCCAGGCCCTGCTTTTATTTTATTTTATTTTTTTTTTTGGTAATAGAAAGCTATATTGCTGGAATGTTTTCTTAGTTTTTTTTTTTTTTTTTTTTTAATTTTTTTAATTTTAAAATCTTTAATTCTTACATGTGTTCCCAAACATGAACCCCCCTCCCACCTCCCTCCCCATAACATCTCTCTGGCTTTGCATATCACTACCCTGATGCTGGGAAAGATTGAGGGCAGGAGGAGAACCACAGAGGATGAGATGATTGGATGACATCGCCGACTCAATGGACATGAATTTGAGCAAACTCTGGGAGATGGTGAAGGACAGGGGAGCCTGGTGTGCCACAGTTCATGGGTTTGCAAAGAGTTGGACACAACTTAGCAACTGAACAACTTTGCAGATTATTCAGTTGAATAAAGGCTGGTCAAGGACAACGAGTTTAGGTGTCCTGACCTCCACCAGGGTTGCCAAAAGTCCTTAAAGAGCAATACATCAGCAGAGCAAGAAAAAGGTGGCTTCTGCCAACCATATACATTATCTCTCATTACAGACATAAGTGCAAACCTGCTTTGTAACAGATGTTGAGGAATGCTGTTGGTTGTTCCTGGTGGGAAGTGGGAGTGTTGTTTATTTTTGTAAAAGAAGTTTATGTCTGATTGCTGTAAACAGAACTTAACTCAAATGACACACTGGAGAGGTGACAAGTAAGTTAATGTAAGGCGGCTGCTGCTGCTGGCTAAGTCACTTCAGTCATGTCCAACTCTGTGCGACCCCATAAACAGCAGCCCACCAGGCTCCCCCATCCCTGGGATTTGTAAGGCTACACTGGAGTAATAACAAAGATAGTGACCTTAATGGAACCCAAGAACTGGAACAGTCTTCCCTGGAGCTAATTGCAGTTCCTTAGGGCTCTAGTGAACAACTCTTCTCTTGTGGGTCTTCGTGAGCCACCTCTGGCTGATACAGGCCGGTGGCTCCCTCTCCTCTCTATTAGTCAGCTTCCTTGGCTTTCCTCAGCCTGCACACGGCCCATCATGGCCTTTCTCCACCTCAAGACATCTCTTGATGCATCTTGTTCTGTCCTATCTCCTCACTGGCAACTTGTTCAGTTTCTCAAAAGAACCCAATTGGTTTAGTACATTTTTTCAGATCTAGTCTCTACTCTCTTCTATCATCTTCTCCCAATGCTGGCTGAAATAAATCTGTCTCCAGATTTACTAAATAATTATTGGCTGGTATTATTTGCTTGGGAGGTGAGGGGCTGGGAAAAGTGAGGGAGTCCTATGGGCATTTTGTTACCATTGTAAATACATTCTTCTCTGGACTTTATAGTCCTATTTGGTTTTTTTCTTAGGTTGGTGAATTACCTGAACAATAAATTCAGAACTACTTTTGACCACATCTACAACTTGAGATGGAAAACTTCAATGAGACTATCTGCAAAGTGGGAGAATGTTCCTTAGTTGCTTCTTTCTCTTTCATAAAATGTCCGGGATACACAATCGATTAGAATCAGACCCTGGAAAAATCTCAGCTGAGAGTCTCTGTAGGTAGGAGGCATTGCTGTCTCCCCATATCACTTGCAAGATGATTTTCTGGGGCCACAGACACTGTTCACTACCTTGAAGTGCACAGGCGAGGCTCACAACCAGCTGCACGCGTACTGAAGATCCACGTCCTGTGGCTTCCCAGAATGGGCTCCCAAGGTAAGCAATTAGCATGGAAAATGAGATGAGCCCCAAATCTAGCTCCTCATTTTGCTAATTATTCCTCCTTTTTGCCTGTGTAATTTTGATATGGGCAATCATTTGGAAAAACTACACACAAGGGATTTTAAAATGTCTGAGTTCAAGTAAAATAGACATACATAATTAGAATATTAGGTAGTTATTTTCCATAAACTGTACTTGAATCTCAGTGACAAGCCCATGAAGGTAAGGCTTAAATATAACCAGTGCTTTGAATATTGGTACCCTGGGCTAGGGAGAGTGCATGCCGATAAATTATGAATGCTAAATGATCATAATGATGATAATGCCTCTTGTTGATTTAGTGCTATACCCTGTTCAAAGTTCCTTCATCACCATTAACATACAGCTTCTCTAAAAAGAAAGGGATGTGAATGGTGGGACTCTAGGGTAAGTTTGTATATTTTGATTAACTCCTCTACCTTATTCCTAAACATTGCAATTTTTGTACAGTCATGTGTTCCATAAAGGAAAATGTTTATTAATGAAGAATACTAATTTGAAAACATACACTGCTACCCAGGCTAACTGTTGTCCACACAGAAAGTATTTCAAGCCCCAAACACTTCTGCTTCCATAGCTAAAGTTTTAGGATTCTATAAATTACCTGGATAGCTACCTTAACCAACCCCCATTCCATCTTCAGACCTGCTTTGTTTAAGTAGCCAATCAACAAGTGAGAGCAAGGTGAAGACTGATAAAGAGTATTTTAAATCATATAGGAAAAGTATATTAAAATACTGAAATATAAACCATTATCTTCTAGGACCAGAGATTTATGGAAAGTTTGGAGTTAAGGGGAAAAAAGATAATAAATCAGCAAATATTTATTGCCTGCTTGCTGTGTTTATACAAATGAGATGAGATATACGAAAGGTACCATAGATATGAAAAGTTAATTTATGACTTCCAACTACGGGTATTCCTTATCACACTTAAACACCCCAATCAGTAAGCAATATATTTCTTTGCAAGTGTGCACAACACATAAACACACATAGACACTCAGTATGAGCATCCAAAATGATTTTTTTAAAACTTTCAACCCATGAATTCACCTCCTTGAGGTGAAAAGTTTAAAAATGTAGACAAAAATAATTCAACAATAGGGACATAGCTTTTCCTACATTAACCAAAAATCATGTAAATGATTTTATCAGTCCATTTGCATCCCCAAAGCCTCACATAGTCTCTAGTAAAGTGTCAATTAATTATACATTAAGAAAAAAATGAAGGAAGGTGGGGAAAGAGGAACGGTGGATAGAGAAAGATGAGAAAGTCAAGGAAGAAGAGAAGAAATAAGAAAGAGATGGCCTGGGAGTCACTGGACACAGTGCTGTTTCTCTTTTCCATGCATCACGTGTGTTCAAATGTTTCTTCACTTTATTTGCTGTATCTCCTGTTGTTGTTCAGGCGCTAAGTCATGTCTGACTCTTTGTGACCCCATGGACTGCAGCACGCCGGGCTTTTCTGTCCTTCACTATCTCCAGAGTTTGCACTCATGTTCATTGAGTCGGTGATGTCATCCAATCATCTCATCCTCTGTCAACCCCTTTTTCTCCCACCTTCAATCTTTCCCAGCATCCGGGTCTTTTCCAATGAGTCAGCTTTTCACATCAGGTGATCAAAGTACGGGAGCTTCAGCTTCAGCATTAGTCCTTCCAACGAATATTCAGAGTTGATTTCCTTTAGGACTGAGTGGTTTAATCTCCATGCTGTCCAAGAGAACGTCCAGAGTCTTCTCCAGCACCACAGTGTGAAAGCAACAATTCTTTGGTGCTCAGGCTTCTTCATGGTCTAACTCTCATGTCCATACAGGACTACTGGAAAAGCCATAGCTATCTCTTCTGGAGGTTTTCATTCTTAAGAATTAACTAAACAGTCCCAAATTCATGATCTGACATCTAAGCTCGCTCCTCCAAGATCATGGCCAAGGCTGCAAATGTCTTATATGAAAGTGCTGCAGTTATTCTGTATTTACTCAAGGATTCCTACCAGGCCCCACCTCCCTATCTGGACCCTCACAGGCTGGTGAATGGGCACAAGTTCTGTCCAGTTACCTCCCCCTTGGGTCTGCCCCTTCTGCTGCTCCCTCATAATGACACTTCTAGACTTCCTGTCTGACTTTTATTTGGGCTTCTTCTCTGCCTCAAGTCTCCCTCAACTTCATGGTCTGGAGCCTTCAGGCCAGTTGTACTCCAGGCTCCAGAAAGCAGGCCTTGTCTTGCGCCCAGGCTTGTTTGTCTGCGAGTAGAGTTCCAAGTCCTGTGTTAGTGAGGCCCGAGGTTAGCACTGCTATAACCACTAAAAGGTGATCCATGATTTGCATTACTTAACTTATGACACCTCCCTGCCTCAGTTTCATCATCAGAAAAACAGAAAAAAAACAGCATCATGTTTACAGGGATGTGCATTGGAGAAGGAAATGGCAAGCCACTCCAGTGTTCTTGCCTGGAGAATCCCGGGGACAGGGGAGTCTGGTGGGCTGCCGTCTATGGGGTCACACAGAGTTGGACACGACTGAAGCGACTTAGCAGCAGCAGCAGCAGCTATTAAAAAAGAAAAATTTTTTGAGAAGTGCTTTATAAACAGTAAGCAACTACACAAATGTTAGTGTTTTTTTTAGAGAGTTCTTTAAAATTATACAAGACATAGGGAAAAAACAAAAATATCCAAATAAAAATCTAGTCTTGAGCTGAATTACATCCCGTATAAAAATTGGAACTCCTTCTTTTGCCGATGCCATGACATAATATAGTATTATACCTGTAGTGTCTGTGATAAGATTGACTATTTCTTGGTTGGTTGTTTATCTCATGCCCAACAGAACAAAGAAAAATGAGTTTTATGTTTGCTACTGTAGTTTGACAAGAGGCCAGAGGGAAGTTTTGAAAGACAAGGACAAATGTCATGAAAGGGAGACAATGCCGTAAATAACATGGAAACGACTCCCAGACAGTGTCTGAGACACGGACGGAACTCTCTTCATAACTCAGTGGCCCTGGCACCAAGAACAGCCCTGGCCACAGGGGTGGTGCATGACGGCAGTGGGGGGTTCGAGGGGGAGCTTTGTTGTGGTTCAACGAGGCCTGCTATTCATCATGGTGAAATCTATGGTGTGGTCAGTGAGGCCTCCCGGCTTCCTGCATATTCTCAAAAAAATACCCCACTAAGTGGGTGGAGGATTATTCTTTTTTTTATGTTATAACATCACACAGTAGTTAAAGCCACTCGTCAAGAAGCCTCAACAGCACATCAGACCTAATTTTAGGAAGAGAAGAAACTCAAGAGTCCATTATTTCAGAGAGAAAACCCACATCTGAGAGCACTCAACACCATCAGTACAGTTATTTCTGAGGTTAAACCAAATAAAACCTTCAAAAGTGTGAGTAACTGCCCTGAAATTTCTTTTCCTGTCAGGAGCACTAATACTAAATCAGATTTAGGATTGCAGATGCAAGTGATCACTGCGGAAACTTTTCTCTCCTTCTCTATCTTTTTCCAAGAGATTCCTCATCATAGATGTTTGTATAAGTAGCATTGTGTCATTTCCATTACCAGGTAACCAAATTAGTTAAACTACCAAAACACACCGTCTTTAAAAGCAAGCAGATGGTTTCCATTGTTCAGAGTTAGCTGTCAAAGGGGTAGATGCTAATGTGATCATGTAATACTTACCTGCCTCATTATTTTTCAAGTGACATCTTACTAGGTGTGTGGTGTATATTATGATGTCAGTTCATGCCATGATTTATATGTGAAGAAAATGTTCTGTAAGATAAGCAGTGCTTTGCTTCTCAGCATTTCCAGGGAGTGTAGTAGATGCAAATGAATGAAGAATCCACGAAAGTTCATGCATTCAACAGGTATTGATAGAAGTGGGGGTGCAGAAAAGCTGGGTAGCTCATCTGGGGCCCCCAGGTGATAAACAGGCGAGGAGCTCCCCACTAGGTCTCTCTGACCCCTAAGCCCCAATGCCTTCTGCTATATCACACTGTTGCCCCCTCAGGAATCTCACAAACTCTAAGGGGAGATAAGACAGAGGTACACAGTCACTCAACATTCTCCCACTTGTTCAACAAATATCTGTCACCTGCATACCCAAGGGACAAGCATCACCTGGAAGACCAGGGAAATCAGGACGCTGGGCAAAAGGAGGGACAAAGTGTGCGGGGCAAAGAGACCCACAAAGAGACTGGTGGGTTGCATCTGCGTAAGCTTCAAACAGAAGGTGACAGCTAAGACACTTCCTGAACGATGGGACTGGGAAGGGGCTTCATTTTAAGTGCCGTGAATGGTGGTAAGGGGTTTCCAGTGAGAGGGAATCGTGAGAGGGATGAATTGCGCGGTGTGAATGGAGCACAGGCAATTTTAAATGGTGAAGAATGCAGACTGGGGCCAGATAGATCCTGGAGGGCCTCGAACGCCAGAATAAGAAGTTTACAATTTATTTATTAGGCAACGGGAAGCTGTTGAAGACGTTTAGCTGAGGAGTTCCCAGAGGTACGTATAGCATGACAAATCTGGAAGAAGTGTGTATGTGTCTAACTGAATGGTGGGAAGAGCCAGAGGCCAGAAGAAGATACCTTAGCCTGGGTGAGAAGTAGGGTGGTGCTGGGCACCACTACGGTAAGCTGCTCAATATTCTGCAATAACCTAAATGGGGAAAAAATTTGAAATAGAATAGCTACATGTATATGTATAACTGAATCACTTTGCTGTGAACCTGAAACTAAGACAACATTGTTAACTAACTATGCTCCAATATAAAATGTTTAATATTTTATATTAAATTATAGTTATTATATATTAAATATATGTTATATATATTTATATTAAATTATGATAAAATCAATGAAATGAAATAAAAGAAGTCAGTAGATGGGATACCTTGTATGAATGCCTTGTATGAAGGTAGGAAAATCCACTGCCACACTTCATGAGTAATGTCCTCTAATGAATGATGTTCTTCAGAAATACAACTAAGCATAAGCACCAGTTCTGATGGGTCTCTCAATGATACCTCCAGCAGCTCAGCAGTCACTCAAAGCATGAAGCTGCCTCAATACAGAGAACACCCAAACACACCAGACATGACTCCCTCCCAGCCACACAGGTGGCCCGTTACTCTGGGGCAGGAGAAAGCAGCAATCCTTCACTCATTTACATAACCCTGCAGAGTCATGACTAGAGAAAGAGTATTTTTTATAAAGTCAAGCAGGCAAACATAGGCCAAATTAACTAACTAAATCAAAGAGGAAGGATGGGTTTTGGGAGGGAAAACACTAGCAAAAAAGAGACGAGGGATAGTTACAGGCAAGCTTGAGCTGTCTCTCCAATGGAGATGGCTACACTGAATCACTCACACTCCTTCACACAGATTCCCTCCTGCCCACGGCACCTGCCAGGGTGCAAGCAGCCTCTTTTTCCTTTTATTCATTCATGCATTTGATCATCCCACACACCTATCCGAACACTGCTGGGGCCGGGATTTGGTCCCTGCCCTGAGAAGTCACAGAATGCTATCTGCCAAGGCACAGAATTAAAAGCACTTCTGCAAAAGTGATTGACACCATCTAAGTCAAATGGAGATGAAACCTGCAACTTGACCCCATAGTCCAAGCCAACCTGGGGAAGGCTGTGCCTCGCACCAGACCAAGCTGGAAGGTGGCCCTGGCCGGTTGAGATGCCTAGCTCTTTCCTAAAGATGAAAAAGTAAACTCTAGGCTAGTTGCTTCTTTGACCATCGTGTTTCTACCTCAGAGAAATGAGGAGAGCAGAGGTGGGAAAAACAAAAACAAAAGCCCCACTTCTCCTTTTAACAGCATCTTTCTAGAGTGGGCCTGATAAGGGTGTGCAGAGTCTTAAGCATCAAAGGAGTCAGTAGAGACTCAACAGACCAATGGCAAGTTTATCCCAATGAAAAATGTTAGCTTACATAATAAAGTTAGGGCAAAATTGTTCTGAGCGGTGTGAGTAGAAATGTTTTGCTGACTGCTGTTGAAATGGGTAACAGACTTTGCATATTATCTCACCATTTTTTGTTGTATTTCACATGCAGTGTTTTTCTGCTCTTGACTTTGAGGTGTGAGGGGGAGGCTCTAATCATACGGCCTTGTGCAGATGCTCCATTTGCATTTCTATTAATCCAGGCCCTCCTGGAGATGCTCCAGCAGAGACACAGCATGCTTTGTGTTTGAACTTGTGAGAACCCATACCACCGCTTAATAACTTAATACATATGTATAGCCTCCCTCAGACAGCCCACTAGGAGGCAGAAGCAGGAGGAGGTGCTACCAGCTTGCAGGCTGCAGGGCTCTATGGAAACGTGTTCTGACAGGAAGGAGCACCTTGCTCAGCAAAGAGTTCCAGGGCCTTAAATTCCATCCAGCCAACCCACTTGCCTAATTTTTAAGCCTGTATCCAAAGCGTTGGTTCTTAGTGTTCAGCCCCAAGTGGGGCTGAATGGCCCCGGAAGTGTTTAACTTTATAACATGGCAATGACTGGTCCTTTGTTTCTGGCATGAAGTAGGGGACACAAAATTTTTAACAGAATGTAAGACAGGGAAGCAGGATGGTGAAGTGTTGAAAGCATTGGCTTTACAATAGGCAGACATTTTTCATGAACCTCAGTTCCACCTCTTACTGGTTGAATGGCTAATATCACTTAACTTTTCTCAACCCCCTAATAGGAATTGTACCTGCCCTGCAGAGTTGCCATAAGAACTAAAAGAAATTGTACACATGGGTAATCTACTGTTACAAAGTGGGTATTTAATAAGTTGTAGCTACTACTAGGGTAGCTACTACTACTGTAGCTACTAGGGTCTTCCCTGGTGGCTCAGTGGTAAAGAATCTGCCTGCAGTGCAAGAGATGTGGGCTCAATCCCTAGCTCGGGAAGATCCCCTGGAGAAGGAAATGGCAATCCACTCCAGTATTACTGCCTGGGAAATCCCATGGACAGAGGAGGCTGGCAGGCAGTCCATGGGGGTCACAAAAGAGTTGGACACAACTTAGTGACTAAACAAGTTATTATTATTACATCTTATTGCATGTTGTTGTGCAGGCACTAAGTCGTGTCTGACTCTTTGCAACCCCAAAGATGGCAGCACACCAGGTTCCTCTGTCCTCCGCTATCTCCCAGAGTTTGCTCAAACTGATGTCCATTGAGTCGATGATGCCATCCAACCATTTCATCCTGTGTCACCTCCTTCTCCTCCTGCCCACACTCTTTCCCAGCATAGCTTCTTAATTAAGCCAGTTGATCTACTCATAGGCTGTTTTGCAGGACCAGGACAAAGGAAAGCGCAGGATGGAGGAGGTGAATAGTTGGGTTGGAGGCCTTTTGTCCTATTAGAGAGACACATGAGCCGAACTGGTTCTGAGAAAACTCCTCTTGGAAAATTATCTCAAGAAAATGTACTTAGAGTTTCCCTCTGCTTTCTCAATTTATGTTAAGAAAGTCTGTGAAATTGGCAAACATGAATGAAAACCACTCAAAATTCTTCTAAGAATCCTACAAAGGAAGTCCAGCATGGCAGCCTCCACGGCTATCCTCACTTCTGCTATATGTCACAGGGATTACTTTCAACAAGATCAGCGTTCTAGAAGAACATTGCACCACCTGTTAGGATATTCCTAAGATCATATGAATAAGAAATGTTTCTTCCTATGCTTTCTTTTTTCCCTGGAAGTAAATTGGCAGATTTCAGAAGTCAGAATTAGCAATTCTTAGTTCCCTTATCAGTTTTTCCAAATTTTTGTACATTTTTAGAGCCTAACACATTGTGTACATTTACTTGATAAAGAGCTGATGTGTGGAAGGATGAACAGAAGAGATGATATTCTAACTGTGGAAATTGGCACCAACCTCGGCGCTACCTACCTCAGTACCTGCCTGAAAGGTGGCAGAGAAGAGAGAGTTTTAATGAAAATTAAATGGATGGCTGTATAATCATAGGGTATTTGATTCAGGTCATACCTGGGGTCACAAAGAGTTGGACACAACTGAGCGACTGAACTGAACTGAAATGGATGGCTCATGGCACTGTTCTGAGTATCCCTTAACTAAATCAGCATTGCTAATACAAGGGGGGATGAATAGGGACAAAGGAAAACATGAATGCCTATAATTTTTTAAATCCACCTCTAAGTATCCCTGTGTTCATCTTAGGATTCCGCACAAGACCTCATATATGTTAGATGTTCAGTAAGTATGAAAATAACAGTAATCTATTTCTAAAAGGCTACTTCTTAGAGTCGATCCAAAACACAAGCTCTTAAAAGCAACTGCTTTAGGGTATGCCACAATCAACAGCTTTGTCAGATGATGGGGTGGCAACCATTGGCCAGATCTCCCCTGCCCCAGAACCCCACCATCACCCGCACCATCATCAGCTTTGCTTAGATCACCGACATGCACCTTCCAGTTTCTTTTCTTCTACTTCCTCCTAACTAGATGGTAGATTTTGACCCAGCTCTTCATCTTGACTTGTGCCAGCTTTTGCTTTATTAACACCAACTTGAAGCTTTGGTCACTCACCTCCTTCGATGCCTATGAACATTTTCAAATCATGCAATAAAATAACAAATGATATCATTTCTTCACCCCAACACAATCATAAAAGAAATAAGGGGGGAGAAAGAAATAAGGGAAATTAATATGAAGAATAATACTATCTTTAGGTCTCATTTTATCCAGAAGTCTGATATTTGATGATCCTTTTCCAATTTCTGGTTCTTTTGACTTGTTGGAGGTTAGTATCTTTATACTAATAAAAGTGAAGCCCTTTGGGTAATACATCCACTTTCTATCAATCTCTGGAAACCTCTCTTTTCCCCTACTCTTCCTAGCATTATTATTTCCGCCAAAAGAGCTTGGCTCAAGATGTGACTGTACCTACAGAAATTCTTTCTTAAGTCTAAGAACGCAAGGAGAAAAACACAGATTTTGGCTTCAGGGAGCACATATCAAATGTGGAGTCTGGAGTCAGATCCTCTGAAGTTAATTCCCAGCTCTGGCATTCACTGCTGCTGCTGCTAAGTCGCTTCAGCTGTGTCTGACTCTGTGCGACCCCATAGATGGCAGCCCACCAGGCTCCCCTGTCCCTGGGATTCTCCAGGCAAGAACACTGGAGTGGGTTACCATTTCCTTCTCCAATGCACGAAAGTGAAAACTGAAAGTGAAGTCTCTCAGTCATGTCCGACTCTTCGCGACCTCATGGACTGCAGCCTACCAGGCTCCCCCGTCCATGGGATTTTTCCAGGCAAGAGTACTGGAGCGGGGTGCCATTGCCTTCTCTGCTGGCATTCACTAGCTATATACAAAGAACAAGTCATTTGTTATCTATGCAATTCAATGTTTTCATTCATCAAGTGGGGAAAATAAGATTAGTTATCCCATAGACTTGTTGTGATTATGAAATGAGTTAATCCACACAAAAAGTTCTCGGAATAGTGTCAGCACATAGTAAGTCTTCAATTATTATGAACTTCCTGATGTTCAAGCTGGTTTTAGAAAAGTCAGAGGAACCAGAGATCAAATTGCCAACATCTGCTGGATCATGGAAAAAGCAAGAGAGTTCCAGAAAAACATCTATTTCTTCTCTATTGACTATGCCAAAGCGTTTGACTGTGTGGATCACAAGAAACTGTGGAAAATTCTGAAAGAGCTGGGAATACCAGACCACCTGACCTGCCTCTTGAGAAACCTGTATGCAGGTCAGGAAGCAACAGTTCGAACTGGACATGGAACAACAGACTGGTTCCAAATAGGAAAAGGAGTACGTCAAGGCTGTATATTATCACCCTGCTTATTTAACTTATATGCAGAGTACATCATGAGAAACGCTGGACTGGAAGAAACAAGCTGGAATCAAGATTGCCTGGAGAAATATCAATAACCTCAGATATGCAGATGACACCACCCTTATGGCAGAAAGTGAAAAGGAACTAAAAAGCCTCTTGGTGAAAGTGAAAGAGGAGAGTGAAAAAGTTGGCTTAAAGCTCAACATTCAAAAAATGAAGATCATGGCATCTGGTCCCATCACTTCATGGGAAATAGATGGGGAAACAGTGGAAACAGTGTCAGGCTTTATTTGGCGGGGGGAGGGGAGGGCTTCAAAATCACTGCATGGTGACTGCAGCCATGAAATTAAAAGACGCTTACTCCTTGGAAGAAAAGTTATGACCAACCTAGATAGCATATTCAAAATCAGAGACATTACTTTGCTGACTAAGGTCTGTCTCGTCAAGGCTGTGGTTTTTCCTGTGGTCATGTATGGATGTGAGAGTTGGACTGTGCAGAAGGCTGAGCACTGATGAATTGATGCTTTTGAACTGCGGTGTTGGAGAAGACTCTTGAGGGTCCCTTGGACTGCAAGGAGATCCAACCAGTCCATTCTGAAGGAGATCAGCCCTGGGATCTCTTTGGAAGGAATGATGCTGAAGCTGAAACTCCAGTACTTTGGCCACCTCATGTGAAGAGTTGACTCATTGGAAAAGACTCTGATGCTGGGAGGGATTGGGGGCAGGAAGAGAAGGGGACGACAGAGGATGAGATGGCTGGATGGCATCACGGACTCGATGGACGTGAGTCTGAGTGAACTCCAGGAGTTGGTGATGGACAGGGAGGCCTGGCGTGCTGCGATTCATGGGGTCGCAAAGAGTTGGACACGACTGAGCGACTGAACTGAACTGATCATCACTACTTGTATTATTGTTAAATTAATATTATTTCACAAACATATAATTCACTTTTTCTTCTAACTTTAAGAATACTTTGGTACTCATTTGTGTCTGCCTTAAGTTGATTTTGTGATCTAGAGCTGTGTATTGTTACCACATTTACTCTACCTGTAGGCAACATGTCAAACCTCTTAATTTCTTTATACTAAAGTAACATTTGATTTCTCTGAGGTTGTTCTGGAATAGCTAATCTTTTCCCTGTGATCTTCCCACTCAGACACACAGAGAAGTACTGGTTGGTCCTTGTTACATAACAGCAAAAATGAGTTTCAGCTTGCTGTTCTTTTAGTTACTATGTTTAGTAAACCATTAAATAGAACCAATTTAATAAAAGCTTTTCATCAATAAATCAGAATCTATTTTTAATGCTTTACTTGGGGAGCAAGGAGAAAACTATGTCTCTCAGTCCAGCCAAAGGACCAGGACAAGGAACTAGCCAGTAGCAAGGAAGCCAGCATGGAAACATCAGAGGATAAGATCAAGGTTGAACCAGCGCAGAAGATAAACAGAAAGCAACAAAGCAGGAGACTGAAGTTCAAGGTGGGGAACCCTGTGATAAAGCCAGATAAAAACATTTTCAACTGGACATTTCAGAAGGCCTATGTTTGGCCTTTCCTCTAAGCCATTGAAAAGCTTAAATTATTTCTAGGTTATCTGGCCATATCCCAAGGAATCAAGGATTTGTTAGAAAGAAAGAAGGAAGGAGGAAGAAAGAAATTTTCAACTATGTATTCTGAGTCCAGTACAATTTCAGTCTAATCTGCTATGCTTCCTAAATATATAATTCATTATAAAAATAAAATTAATTTTCATAATGATGGCACTGAATCAAAATAAAATCTCCAGAGAGTGAAGATTAAAATGAATCATGCCATGACAATTAAAATGTGTGTACCATTCCCTACTAAGGCAGAAAACAGTCTACAATGTTTCAGCCACAAAAGTTAAAAAAAAATTTCTAAGTAAATCTAAGTAATACAAAGTTTCACTAACTAGAATGTGAGTGAGTGTTAGTTGCTCAGTCATGTCTGACTCCTTGTAACCCCCCTGGACTGTAGCCCACCAGGCTCTATCCATGGGATTCTCCAGGCAAGAATCCTGCAGTGAGCTGCCATGCCCTCTTCCAGGGGATCTTTCAAACCCAGGGATCAAACCTGGGTTTCCTGCACTGTAGGCAGATTCTTTACTGTCTGAGTTACCAGGGAAACTCTAACTAGAATAGGGATGGCACAAAAGCCTCATCTCAGGTAACAACTGAAATCTTTTGGTGGGGTGTGCTTACATTATTGCGCTGAGAAGGAGTCTGAGGCCAATTCAGGTTGAGCAGGAAAGAGCTCTGTGAACAATTAGTTGTATCTGCCGTGGGTGATATTTGTGGATTACAATCTGTGTTTTCCTGTTTAGACTGGGAAAAATGACATTCTCTGAGAATACATTCCCATTGACGTTATCAGTTCAGTTCAGTAGCTCAGCCATGTCCAACTCTTTCCGACCCCATGAACTGCAGCACGCCAGGCCTCCCTGTCCATCACCATCTCCTGGAGTTCACTCAGACTCACGTCCATCGAGTCAGTGATGCCATCCAGCCATCTCATCCTCTGTCATCCCCTTCTCCTCCTGCATCCAATCTCTCCCAGCATCAGAGTCTTTTCTAATGAGTCAACTCTTCGCATGAGGTGGCCAAAGTACTGGAGTTTCAGCTTCAGCATCATTCCTTCCAAAGAAATCCCAGGCCTGAGCTCCTTCAGAATGGACTGGTTGGATCTCCTTGCAGTCCAAGGGACCCTCAAGAGTCTTCTCCAACACCACAGTTCAAAAGCATCAATTCTTTGGCACTCGGCTTTCTTCATAGTCCAACTCTCACATCCATACATGACCACAGGAAAAACCATAGCCTTGACGAGACAGACCTTAGTCGGCAAAGTAATGTCTCTGCTTTTGAATATACTATCTAGGTTGGTCATAACTTTTCTTCCAAGGAGTAAGCGTCTTTTAATTTCATAGCTGCAGTCACCATCTGCAGTGATTTTGGAGCCCCAAAAAATAAAGCCTGACACTGTTTCCACTGTTTCCCCATCTATTTCCCATGAAGTGATGGGACCAGATGCCATGATCTTTGTTTTCTGAATTTTGAGCTTTAAGCCAACTTTTTCACTCTCCTCTTTCACTTTCATCAAGAGACTTTTTAGTTCCTCTTCACTTTCTGCCATAAAGGTGGTGTCATCTGCATATCTGAGGTTATTCATATTTCTCCCGGCAATCTTGATTCCAGCTTGTGTTTCTTCCAGCCCAGTGTTTCTCATGATGTACTCTGCATATAAGTTAAATAAGCAGGGTGACAATATACAGCCTTGATGGACTCCTTTTCCTATTTGGAACCAGCCTGTTGTTCCATGTCCAGTTCTAACTGTTGCTTCCTGACCTGCATACAGATTTCTCAAGAGCCAGGTTAGGTGGTCTGGTATTCCCATCTCTTTCAGAATTTTCCACAGTTTCTTGTGATCCACACAGTCAAAGGCTTTGGCATAGTCAATAAAGCAGAAATAGATGTTTTTCTGGAACTCTCTTGCATTTCCATGATCCAGCAGATGTTGGCAATTTGATCTCTGGTTCCTCTGCTTTTTCTAAAACCAGCTTGAACATCAGGGAGTTCACGGTTCATGTATTGCTGAAGCCTGGCTTGGAGAATTTTGAGCATTACTTTACTAGCGTGTGAGATGAGTGCAATCGTCCGGTAGTTTGAGCATTCTTTGGCATTGCCTTTCTTTGGGATTGGAATGAAATCTGACCTTTTCCAGTCCTGTGGCCACTGCTGAGTTTTCCAAATTTGCTGGCATATACAAATGGTTAATATTCACTATGAGTTGTGGGCTACAAAATATTTAGTAAAAAGTTCAGTTCCAGAAAACTCCTACAGAAAATAAGACTACATCCTTAGGTGTATGATGCATTTTTCCATAATTTAGTAACTTTTACCTTGGTTTCACAAAATTTCTAGACACTAGCTTGGTCCGTGTGAGCATTCAATGTTCATGGAGGCAACAAACAACCATGACCATCACATACAGACATTTCACTAGCCCCATCAATAACCATAAAGTTGAAGTCACTGCAGCCTCACATTCCTGACAACATCATCTAAATAAGTCTGAAATTTAGGTGCATTTGACTTTAGTTAACGAAGGTCCTGAAATTTTAAATGTTGGGATCCCCAATTATTCTTACCTGTTCATGGGCATCTAATTCCACATCTCAGAGATAAATCATTTTATCACTTAGCTTAGTGGCCCTTAGCTTTTTGACCTTCCGTGCATGTTTAAGGGTCTGTTCAGTTTGGCTTCTTCTTAATTAGGAGAAAAAGCCTTGTATTTAAAGTATGTCACTGTTTAAAACAATGTGAATTTTACATCACACATTTGCCTTAAGCTTCTGCAATGAACTCATTTTTATAAATCAAAACAAATATGAATATAAAACCAACCATTAGACCTAGAGTCAAAATTATGTTGTTTTTAACCCTGGTTGTTATGAAAGTTCAAATTTCTTTGTTGAAGACTTGTTCCTACAATAATACATAATTCTCATAAATCTCTTATTTCTGGGACGTTTCTAAGAAATAAAAATAAAGTTTGCAGAAAAGCATCAAATTAGCAACTAAAGCCTCTAATGTAAAATCTAAACTGTAGTGTTCCTTTCCAAAAGATTAAATATTAAATCTTCAGAGCAATTTATTCAATTCCATAGAATAGAAAGGACAGCGGGAACAAGTGCAAACTTCAACATTAGTTGCTGAGTTCAGTGTTGCTTACAGTTTTCTTCTTTACTTTCAGTGCTGTTACAAATAATGCAAACCTGTTTTTATTAATTTACATTAAGTTCATTTAACACTGATGAAACAGACCAGAAATGTATAATGAGGAACATTTAACAAGCTCCTGCATTAGGGCTAATCATGCTCTGTTTACAAGAGCTTATTTCCTTCTTGGAAAATATCCTGGTAGAAAACTCCATCCTTATTTAACAAGTGAAAAAGGAGAGAGCATCACCAGCTACTGATAACAAAGAAATGAACAAGCTTAATAATCTCCAATTGGGTTTTCCACTCCAGTTAATGATGGAGGCAATTCGAGCTCTGTGGCCAGGGTACATGAGGAAGCATCCACAAGTACTGAAAATTTAATTAAAAGTCAGAAAGCCATTGCAATGAAGACTCAGCAGAAAGCCATTTATTTTTAAAATCTAATATATTCTTCATGACTAAAGGCTAAAGCACATGCTGACTTACACATTTAGCTGTAACTGATTTAAGCTACTTGATGATTTTTTTCGTTTCTTTTTTTTCCCTCTCTTTTTTTTCTCACAGGGTGGTGCTCAATTTGCAATGGAGTAAATTGGCAGATTTTAATTTGGTGGGTTTTTTTAACTCTGTAAAAAGAATCCTCATTAAAGCCACACGATCAGCTGTATACTTTTTCCATCATTAACTAGCCTAACTGCAGGTAAAAGAGATACAATTATGGATTTATATAAATCCTATTGTCAATTTACAGCTGAAAGACTGGTGAGTTACCTCATTTTAAATAGGTTATTTTTTCCCCTTAACCTTTCTTTGTTTTAATGAGGATCCAGTTTGTCACTGTCTGAGAAGTCTGCTAGCAGGAAAGTTTCTCAGAAATTATAAAGAATAAAAAGTAGGAATGGGAAAAGACACCTGGCTAAATTTCAAATTTTCTGGAAGACTCAATATTTGAAATTCATCTCCAGAGCAGTATATTTATTGCCCATTCTGTGCCCTGCTGTAATCCAGAAAGCCAAAACCACAGGAGCACTTAAACAATGGCTTGAGAATGAAAAGGAGCTGAGAGAAATTTCACTAGATGGAATAGAATGGTGAAGAACATTGGGTAAAACCAGGCTTTTAATATGACCTTGATATGAATATATTTTGCCTAATCATTTTATTTTACCGTGCCCCCCCCAAATATACAAAAACCAAAAAACAAATGCTTTGAAGCGGCTGAGTCCTGAAAATTAAACTTTAGAAAACAACACATCTCACGCCAACTGATGTGACTGGAGGCTCTTCACTCTCCAGTTTAAGGCTTAACAGGGGGCTGACATTGCTGTTAAAGTCTACCTGTTTACCCCCTAGGTAACTGTAATTGAGTGGAACTTAGTCACCAACCTCTCACTCATTTTTATGACATCACAGGTTGGGGGGCTTCTGAAGGTCAAGGCATTTTTGGCTCATTTTCTCTCTCCTCTCCAGTCTAGATGAAATAACAATGCATTCCCCTGGTTAGTATTAGCTAATACTAATCCACTACCATTGATTACATAGGGGGAGCTCCTAGGGAGGGTCATCTCTTTAACTCTGACACGTCCTGCAGAGCAGACAGAAAACTGAGAATTTTCTCAAGGGGGCAGTATAAATCTCCAGACTTTCCACCCCTCACACAAGAATACCATTATACCTAGTAGTTACGTTTATTCACCAATAGGAACATGATCCATGATAACGATCAGTTGGCTTTTGGAAGGTCGGGGAAAATGCTTTTAGACAGCTACCATTTTGCACTTTCAGCTGTTCCATCTCCCACATTTAGGCATTAGCCCTTGACAGACAAAAAAACAGGTATTAACTCCCACTTTTTATGGTGCCTCTAAATGTAAAGACCGCACACTGTGGGGGGCTATGACTCATTTATTTTATTAAACAGCCTTGGGGCCAAAGCTAATGACATTATGATTTATAGGTATATAACTGACCAAAAAAAACTAGCCTTCTGCTTCTGCAGAAAGAATAATGTCTGATTCCTTCTCCATTTTAACTTTCAAATCATCTGAGTCCTACTAATATTTGGAATCAGAAGCCCTCTCCCATAACTTTCAGAACTTTTTGGTGCTAGACCTTCCCTGAGGACCCTGAGGACCAAACCCCTTTCTGTAGAAAACTGGGTCCAATTTCCCTTATCAAAAAGCAAGCCCCATGGTACCTAACAATTCAAGCTTTTTCTGTCACTGCCCATATTCAGAGCTTCCTATACCTATGTGATCTACATGAAGTGAGCTCGCTCAGTCGTGTCCGACTCTTTGAGACCCCATGGATTGTAGCCCACCAGGCTCTTCCACCCATGGGATTCTCCAGGCAAGAATACTGGAATGGGTTGCCACTTCCTTCTCCAGGGGATCTTCCCGACCCAGGGATCGAACCCGGGTCTCCCGCATTGCAGGCAGGCGCTTTACCCTCTGAGCCACCAGGGAAGCCTGTGATCTACATGAGTAGACCTAAACTAGATAAAATACCTCTGTGCTATGATCCTGCCTTCAGGCCAAAGAAACATCTCTCAAACTTTTCACAGAGTAACATGGAACTTTTGGTAGCTGGTGTCCAGAATGAAATATAGTAGTCCATTCCAAACTATTTGTGAAGCATGGAGATGATTAAGGAACCCAGAAAGAAACTTCATCACCTTTTAATCCTGCAACACTCTCGGTCACTGACGGTGCTGAACGTCATACTGACCTCACCTCTTCCTATGGCCCTACTGCCATACTGTAATACAGAAATTCCCATGACACAAAAGTCACATCCATAACAACTGCCAAAACTACCAACAGAGTCTTTAAGGGGGCTGGATGTCCATGACTAATGA
Source organism: Budorcas taxicolor (assembly GCF_023091745.1). Classification (NCBI taxonomy): domain Eukaryota; kingdom Metazoa; phylum Chordata; class Mammalia; order Artiodactyla; family Bovidae; genus Budorcas; species Budorcas taxicolor. The sequence continues at coordinate 52,983,700 of NC_068912.1, read as the reverse complement.
GAACCAGTTTTTTGCCCTATCCTGAAATGTTCTTCAAAGGCTTAGAAAAATTCAACAGCAATAAAATAGGATTTTCACTGAAACAACACCCATCATCAGAATGTTAGGGTCTTCTTCTTTCCTATTACCAGTTGTTACAACACTGTCATCTACACCTTCTTCCAAACACTTTGTTCTATTCTGTCTGTTGTCACATAACCCAACATTTCCTACCTTCTATTCCCTAAGCTCAGTTTCCCCAGATGACATCTAACTGAGCCCCCAGAAGCTACAGGTGACATTTATTCTAGCTCTTAGTATCCTACAGAGAACACACACCAAGTGTACTGACCAGCAACACAGGTTAGAAAGAGTTCATTCACATGGGTGATTTGGTATCGGTGCCTCAGGAAAGCCAAGGAGAGTCTTGTCAGCTCAGTTTCCATCACCCATACAATGAGCCCAGTGGCCTTCTGACAGCAGCTTCTCCATCACTCATGGTCCTTATTTCCTTGGTCATTCTTCTGCTGGTTAAGTCTGAACTTAACCTTAAAATCAACCATATTCATCTATGTACCACAATGCTAAGTGATAAAAAGATCAAATCTGTGTTTTATATAGCTCATTCTGGCTGCAGGAGAACAGAGACAAAAGCAATGGCATAGAAATCACTTGTCTAAAATGGAAGGTACCAGTAAGAGCAGGGGTGGAGGCAGGGCTGCAGGGGGCCGGGGTGGGGTAAGGGCAGTATGCCTCGTGTTGCTAGAGTATCAGTGCTTCCTCGGATTGAGTTGCTTTTCCTATACCTGGAACAGAGTATTCCTACCCAGATTCTTATGCTCATGGCTATTCTTCATCTTTGTTTAAAATCTTGAACAATATTTTACACTTTCTACTCTAGAGAGAACAGATAAAGCCTTGATATAAACAGTTGCATCATACTTCCAACCCTATCAAAAACAATATATGTTTTCTTCAATAGATTAGGGGATATATGGCCCCAGTGACCCACTGCCATGGGGTCTGATTTTTTTAAAACCTGAAAGATTTTGTAATAATTTATATGAAGCTTAATGAACATCTGAACCAGTACACTAACAGGAAAAAACAGAAAGCAGAAAATAAATCAAGAACTGTGTTGAAGATACAGTTGTCAGAATCTGGTGACTATTATAAGCAACAGATTCCTAGCTGGACATCCAGATAAATGATGGCAGCACGGACTGCAACAGATAATCGGGATACAAAGGGGAGGAGAGAAGGGAAATGCTGGAGCATGCTCAGTGTGGGATGCCTATGGAAAAATTAGCTGGAAATACCCCGCTGCAAGTTGAGTTGGAAATGTAATTTGGGCATGTTCAACAAAACAGTGGTAATTAAAACTGTAAGAAAGTATGAGATTACCTGGGTGGCTTATGTAGAAAAACGAGAGCAGTGGGCAATGATCAAAACCACTGAGAACCTTTATGAGATGAGATCAAAGGAGAAAAGAGATTTAAAAGGGTTACCTTTTCCAACCTCAATCTGAAACACTGTAGGCTAAGATGCAAAGTGAAATCTATCTGCCAGAGGGTGTGTTTGTGCATGCACACCCAGGTGTAGAGTTTGCAGGAGAATAGAGAGAATTTCTGAAGGCTATATACCAAACTGTACTGTAGGAGCAATGTTGAGACAAAAGGAGGGGATGCAAGAGAGCAAGGAAAAGCGCAGCAAAGAAAGTAAAAATCAACATGTAAGAACAGTTTTAATTTAAAAGATCCCATTTATGTAAAATTCTGTGTGCATGTACACATGTGTGTGTATGTGTACACACAAAAACATTAAAATGAAAAAGGATAGCGTTAACCTGTATCTCGGAAAAGGCAATGGCACCCCACTCCAGTACTCTTGCCTGGAAAATCCCATGGACGGAGGAGCCTGGTGGGCTGCAGTCCATGGGGTCACTAAGACTCGGACACAACTGAGCAACCTCACTTTCACTTTTCACTTTCTTGCATTGGAGAAGGAAATGGTAACCCACTCCAGTGTTCTTGCCTGGAGAATCCCAGGGATCGTGGAGCCTCGTGGGCTGCCATTTATGGGGCTGCACAGAGTCAGACACGACTGAAGCGACTTAGCAGCAGTGGTAGCAACCTGTATCTACACTCTCTTAGGAGTTTCCAGGTTATACTCCAAGTACATTTTAAGCAAATTTTTAGGCAAAATACAGATTAATGTATGGTCTTATTGCAATACAAACATTTTTAAATTATGCATGAGAACATATTTTTGTATATATGTGTGTAAGAAAAAAGGAGCAAAGTCTGAAGTCCATACCAGTCAGCTCTCCCGGAATCCTTCAGAAGCACGGGATATGAAGGGGAAGGGGCAGTGATAATCAGGGTTCTCCTTATATCTCTTGGTTTTATTTTCTAACAACAAGAACAGAGTACTTTGCCATTACGTGTATGTGCGCTCAGTCATATCTGACTCTGTGACTCCACGGACCGTAGCCGGGTCTCCCCTGGTGGCTCAGCAGTAAAGAATCTGCTTGCAATACAGGATACTCCAGTTTGATCCCCAGGAAGATCCCCTGGAGAAGAGCATGGCAACCCATTCCGGTGTTCTTGCCTGGAGAATCTCATGGACAGAGGAGCCTGGAGGACTACGGTCCATGGGGTTGCAAAAAGATGGAAATGACTAAAGCGACTGAGCATGAACATGGCCTGTAGCCCAGCAGGCTCCTCTGTCCGTGAGATTCTCCAGGCAAGAACACTGGAATCGACTGCCATTTCCTCCTCCACTTTGTGAGAAAATATCAAATATGAAAATTTTCAAAGCAGAGCAGTGGTTTCCTGAAATTTGAATTCAGTGGTAGCAGACAGCACTTCATTAGAGAGACAACCATACCTCTTGTTTTGATGCCCTGTTGTTAATTGCTGAGCTAGAGGCTAAATTTTGTTAATGGTTCCTCAGGCTATGCTGTGTTTGGAAATCCTACTCATCACCACCCCGCCTCCTTTTATACCTTGTCTACTCATGAATTTTTATCCTTCTTATATTTCCAAACACAGCCCATTTCATATAACAATTCTTGCATACCTTTAGCGTCTTAACAATTCACTCCTCTTTGAGTTTTTCAATTAATATGAGAAAGGCCTCTCTGTATTATCTTTGGAAAAGTAAATGAGTTCATTATTTGCCAAAATTAATCTTTGTTAAGTTAACCAAAGTAGCCAAAATGTCTTCAAATTCTAAGTGATATGATTATCTTTATTTACATATTATATATGTTTTATATATAAGTGATCATTTTCTCAAATCTGTAAGTTGGATTACAGAAACACATGAGCTAAAAATTGGGGGACCATTTGACTGAACTTTAATGACAACTTAAGTTAGAAATTAGAGACTATTCCTTAGAGATTTCCAGGATCAGGTTCCCAAAAGAAAACACTATATAAATAGCAAGAAAACAATGCCATGGGGGATGACACATTGATACATCCCATAGCAACCGGCTAGACTGAGGTCAAAAGCAAGATTTAACAAATGATTTAAATTACATGGTAAAGACAAACATAATCTGCCTGAATGCTTCAGGTTTGTTTCTCCTCTACAATGAATAATATCATCTTTTTTCATGTATTCCATTAGAAAGAACAATTTATTCAAGGTGAAATTGGCTTTAATCAAAGATAAAAACAAAGCTTTTAGATTTCACACATAACTCTAAATAGTGGCCAAGAATTACTGCTCCCCTCCCAGGATCTCAACAAGGATTTAATTCAGTAGAATATCAACTCAGTTCAAGAAAATTGCAACGCCTGGTTCCAGCTCAGGAGACTGAAAAAATATATAGGTTAGACTCCACTTTTAGCTGGGCTATTGTTGAAAAAGTTTGGTTTTGTTCATGGTTTGATAAAATAGACTGACTGGGTTTAAAGTGAAGTCCGCGAGATGCATAGGTACTTCATAGTTCGGTTTCAGTGCCTGAAGAGCCTGGTTACAGAAGTCTGTATCATGCCCCTGCAGCTCCAGTCCTGGGCTTTTTCTTCTCTCCTTGCTCTAATTGTGCAGAACTAAATGCAACATAAGCAATGTAAAAATCAAGTCTTGTTAGTTAAATATAAGAACACGAAGAAAAATATCTGAGAAAGGTTACACCTCTTTAAAGATGCAAATTGATAATGGAGCTCAATATCAAAACAACAGAGTGCTGTTAATTTTTAAAAAGGTGCAAATTGCTAATCTTACTTAAGGCTTTTTTTTTGGAATTGCTTATTAAGAGTCCTAGCGCGTGCACATGGGCACGTGTACACACACACACACACACACACACACACACACACACAATTAAACAAAATAAACTCTTAAACAGAGGAGGAAAGAGACTTGCTGGTTTCAATAAGAATTGTTAAAGTCTGGAGACTTTAAATTATTTATACCATGATGAGTCCAGAACACCCCACACTTGATTTACCCATTATTTCCACCATTTTACTGCATAACAACCACAAAACCTCAGTGGTACATAACAATAAACATATATGTAGCTCAAAGTCTGGAGTTCAGCTGATCTCAGCTGGCCTTGGCTGGTCTTGCCTGGCCTCACTCATACATCTGCAATTAGCTGTGGGTTGACTAGGGGGGCCTGCTGATCTTAGCTGAGCTGTTCACGTAACTGGGGTCAGCTCTCTGTTGATTGACGCACTCACCAGGGTGAAGGGGCAGCTCTCTGCTCCATGTGTCTCAGCCTCTAGAAGGCTAGCTCAGGCATGTTCTCGTGCCCGTGACGGAGGGGCAGCAGCTGGAGCAGAAACATGTAAACCATTTTCCAACCATCTGCAAGTATCGCACATGTACAGTCGTTTTGCAGTCGTCTTGTGAAGGTAGGGTGGACATACAACACCACCCCCCACCCTCCAATTAACAGGCTGCAAGTCAAAGCTAATGACACTTCACACACAGAGAATTTTTAAAAACGCTTATCATTCGCACAAGGGATTTCTTGAGGGAGCACAACAGACACAAGACACTCTGGAATGGCAAGAGAGGAGGAAGTGGGTTGAATCTTTGTAGTGGTGGTGGGGGGGTGAAGAAGGGTTTATCATGTGGGTTTTAGGGTATTCAGATTTTCTGGCAATGCCAAGAGCTCAGGAGGCACGTGTGTGTTTTCTTTCCTAAGGCCAGATGCAGTAGAGGAGGGAAGGTTGGAAGCCTCGACATTGTCAATGATTAAACATCAAAACTGGAGTCAAACTAATTCAGCATTCCATTGGACAGAGGAAGTCACATGGCCAAACTCAGAACCGAAAGGCAGAGAACTCAACTCCAGTGAGAGGAATTACAAAGCCATAACCAAAGGTGCATGGCTATGGAAAGGATACACAATTGAGACTACTCATACAATCAGTCTAATGGCTGATGAAGATGGAGACTCAAGCCCAGGGCACTGTTGCCTCCAGAATAATTTCTGGATACACATGATGAAACAATGGGTTATGCCCTCAGGACACTGAAGAAGTAGAGTGGGAATGATGAATCTGAAGAGTTCATGAATTTTAGGTGACCCTCCTAAAAGGAGAAGGAAAACAAACATGAAATCTAAAAAAACATTAGCTGAATTTAGCAGGTTGGCAATTGCTGTGGGGAGAGAGGAGTGCTGTTAGATCCCAAATTTGACATTTGTCATTTCTTAAGACAGGAGGTTAGGTCCTATGCTAATTCAGCATAGTTACCTCCTGTCAAATCCTCCAGAGGACGAGGAGTCCTAACCTGGTCATAAGTCTCCACAAACTTTACTGGTTTGACATCCTTCCCTTACCCCATTACTTGACTATGAAAAATATACAAAATTTCAATACTGATGTAAGTAAAAAAAATGCAAGAAGGTAAAGCTTGCTGACATTCAACCTCTCCAAGTCTCCCTCCCTCCACATATAATAATTTCATATGAAGATAATACATATACTTTTTATGGTATCCACCTTTCAGAATTAGTTCTGCCTCCATCCAGTAAACATCCACAGGGTGCCTCGTCTGTACAGTGAGAGTGTAAAGTGGGTGAAGTGCTCTGTGGCTTCACCTGAAGAGCACTGACCCCACACACACCACAGCAAATCTGCCTCCTTCAGAAGCCTGAAAGTAGAACCTATGCTTATCCTGAGAACCACCAGAGCTGGACAGACAAGTAAGCCCAACTCAGGGAAGATAAGAAAAGAGAATTTGGTTGCCACAATTTAGAACAATTTCTCCTAGCTAAAGAGAAAACTTCAAATTTTATGTTCTTTAGGAAAGATTCTACTAAAAAAAAAAAAAAGGATAGAAAAGGGTAATAACTCAGGAAAATTTGAGATCCTACGGAACAAATATGCCAATGAAGGTAAATCTTCCCTAAATGCTCACTCCCTTTCACCTCCCACATCCAGTCTTACCATGGGTCCATTTGACCTCTGAAATGTCCGGTGAATTCATTCATCATTCATTTTCATATATCCCCTTAAGATACACATAACCTAGATACTAAGAAGAGAAGAGGGCAACAGAGGATGAGATGGTTGGATGGCATCACTGACTCAATGGACATGAGTTTAAGCAAACTCTGAGAGATAGTGAGGGACAGGGAAGTCTGGTGTGCTACAGTTGATGAGGTTGCAAACAAGCACGACTTAGCAACTGAACCTCGAACCTAGATACCTAAGTATCAATACCATGGCTCCTCGTCTATCCATGGCTCCCCAGTATTTACAGGGTTCCATAACTCCATTTCACAGAATGCAAGAATCTCCACAAAACTCTTTCCCATCTCTCCAGTATCATCTCTTACCAAGATACCCCACATCCCCCATCTGCCTTGCCGTGGAGCCACCAATCCATTTACGCTTCCTTGCTTCAGTAAATCATCTCTCACCCTGGAATGGCCCTTCAGTATCTCAAACCATTTCCTGGTGATCCTCCAATCATTCTTCATGTTCCAGTCCAAATGCCTAATGCACTATGAATTTTTTCCCACCTCTTCCAGACACATTTATTTCAGGCCTCTGTACACACATAATGCTTCCTACCTATCTCTATTATAGCCTCTTTCTTAACTGTATCATAACAGTGTGTTGACCTATTTGTCTCTGGTTAGACTATGAGCTCCCTGAAAGCAAGGACCATCTCATTCTTCTTTGCATCTGTTTTCACCCAGCTCTTAGCACAAATGCCTGGAACCTAGCAGGCACTCAGTGCATGTCTGATAAATTAATGAATTCACTCTTTCTTCCTCAGAGATTTCTGACCTCCTTACACCAGCAGAGTGGTGCTCCTGTCTGGTCACTGGGACAAAGTAAACATGTATTTCTCAATCAGCAGTGGCTATTTACCAACTTCCCAGAGGTAGAAAATAAAAGATAGCACAAGAAACATCATGAGAGACATATGGAAGAGAGAGAGAGAGACGGAATGGGAAGAACCAGAAGGGAGGAGAAGTAGCAGGTTGAAAAAAAATTTGGATAGCCAATAGAAGAAAGCAAAAATAAACTAAGAGTTACAACAGTATAAGGGAAATATACAAGAAGGACAGAGACGGAAAAGTGCCGTTCATAGAAAAAATGGAGAGGAAAGAAGGAGGAGAAAACTAAGGAAACCAATGAGAGCCAATTAGAAGGAAAGTGAAAAGACTTATTCAAGGAGTATGGTGTTAAAAAGAAAATGAAGTGGAAAATTTTCAAGTGTTAAACTCTACCCAAAAGCAGTATGAGGGGAAATTTTCACACAGTGAAACTTAAAACAAGTGAAAAGGCATAACAAGTCTTTTGCTTGTGTTTAGATGGTATAAAATAGTAAATCACAATTAAAGCACTTTACCAACACTAATTAAGGTAGGTAGGTCAATATTATTGGCCTTGTTTTTTTAAAGAGAAAACAACCTTTGGAGCTGGATAGATTAGATATCTCAACAGGATCACACAATGAGTGTTCCTCAAAAAAAAAAAAAACCAAAAAACTGTGTGAGTTGCATTACACAGAGACAAAGCTATGTAAGGAATACGAAAACTTATTTAAAAAAACAAAAAAACAAAAACCTCTCAGAGGAGAATAAAAGGAAAAGATAAATGAGCAAAGAGCAATAAGACATGTAAAGATTTGTAATTATTTCCTGGAAAATGTCCAGGGCTTTAAGCATACCACTTGGACTCTTGGTCGAGAGTCAAACCCATGAAAGGGAGAGAGTTCCACTGGATAGCAAACTGCAAGTTTGTTCGATTCCCTGATTTAGAGGTAGGGCCAAAGATCCAAGGAGAAACCCAAAAGAGAGGTCTGGCAACGGCAGGAATCCAGCCCTGTGCAAGCTGCTGATAGTTCCACCAGCTTGTCTCCTCCTGGCCACCGTACTTCCTGTAAGTTACATCTTGAATACACACGGGAGGGCTTTTTAGCAATGTCACTGAAGCTTGTTGTGACATCTCAGTTGTCTAGGCGCTGCTACAGACGAGATGGTTGGATGGCACCACCGACTCAAAGGACATGAGTTCAAGCAAGCTCCAAGAGACGGTGAAGGACAGGGAAGTCTAACATGCTGCAGTCCATACAGGTGCCAAGAGTCGGACATGCCTGAGCGACTGAACAACTACAGGGTCCCGCTGTGCCGCTCCCATAGCTGTCATTGCTGGACCACAATCGCTAGTTTACCAGCCTTCTCCCCAACTAGACTGTGCACACCTTGAGGTCAAGGCTTGCTTGCTTCCTTCCACCAGCATCCATAAAAATTCCCATCATGTAGCAAATGATAATGAAGTGAAATCAATACATGAACAAATAAAGGATCAAACTTTAAATGCTGCTTGATCTTTAAGCTCAGCTCCCTGAGGGTTTGTGACAACTCTCTGGGCACCCAGCTACAATTTGAAATTGTCACCACTAGATGGCACTATTTTAATGAGGTAGTAAAGCCCCTACTCAAACATCTTTTTTAACTATCAAAGAATAAAAACTATTATTTTAAAAGTAGAATTTTCTCACCCTGGAATTTCTTTTCCATGTCCATAATACGGTGATGTTTGACTTATCAAAAAGGAAAATATTTTCCAATAAATTGTCACTTTCCGAACCCCATTTATGGCCACATAAATCACCATTAGAAAGTTGAATCCTTCCAACTTCTCCATAAGCCTAAGGAAATTCCCTTCTTAGGATGTGTTCTTGTTAAAATGTTTCTGACCTCAATTACAGGGGCTTTAAAATCATATCACCATAGAAGGAGTCAGACTTAGGCAATAACCACCTAGGCAACTACCTTTCCCATGACTTTGTGGGGGCTCCTAGGCCACCGTCACCACAGCCAATAAGAACAAGGCTCAGCGGCACTAACAGGCAGTCAGACCCTGGGTGTGTGTCCGTGCACCACCAGCGGACCCCGAGAGACAGAGGACCCAGAATGCGCCCCGGGGAAAAGTAGGACGGAAAAGTGGCAAGCAAAGAGAAGGGCGGTTAGCCTGGGCTCCCAGACTCCAACCAACAGTAATGGTTGGTTATTCATCAGGGCTACGGCACTGAGTCTCCTTCATTTAGGCTCAAAAGAACCATTTTCCTCATGAAAAGACAAAAATAAATCAATCAGTGATGTTGTTTTATCTATATAAATGAGATTACCGCTGGAAAAACAGATACTACCTTCTACACTGCTTTTACTCATTTCTTAATAGATCTGATCCTGGAAATGATGTCCTTCATTCTTAATAACTTCCTTAAGAAGGTCTTAAGGGGCGGCTGGTCTTGGCCCTCTTAGCACACCCTCTACAAGTAGTGGCCATAACATCCCACAACCCACAGCTAAAACCTACTGGGTTATTTATATATTACATGCTGATCTTTATGCGTAGGACCTGACCTAATGTTTAGAACAACCCTATAGAGTATTATTTTACTCATTTTCAGAGGGGAAAACTGAGAATCAGAGAGGATAATCTTGCTTCAGGTCATACAGTCAACAAACAGAGGAATCTTTCTGACTCATTGTATCCTCCTTTCCTCCAGCTTTTACAAAGGTGTGTGCTATTTTCTTTTCAATTTGTTTTTAAATCCCCCTGGTGGCTCAGCAGTAAAAATAACATCTGCCTTCAATGCAGGAGACAGGAATTTGACCCCTGGGTGGGGAAGGTCCCCTGGAGAAGGAAACGGCAACCCACTCCAGTATTCTTATCTGGAGAATTCCATGGACAGAGGAGCCTGGCAGCTTATAGTCTGTGGGGTCTCAACAGTTGGACATGATTGAGTGACTAAACAACAACAAATCTTCATATTAGGCCATATCTTACCATATACTTTTTAAACAGAAGCCATTCATTTAGGTGCTTGAATACAATTCTATATCAATGTGCTAAAGTTTACCAATATTTCTGGAATATGAGAGAATGAATATATTAATAGAATAAAAACAGTCTGGAGATAAATAAGACCAAACTTAACATTTTCAAATGAGAAAAGTAAAGCCCACAGGTAAATATGTCTTGCTTAACATGGTGTAGCAGGCAGGGAACTAGAATACCAGGCAACCTCTCTTCCCAAAGCACTCAGTTCACCTACTAAGACTAATTCCATACAGTATAAAATGGTAGCGCATGGTGGTTTCTTCCTTACAGATTGTGTGAAAGTGAAAGTGTTAGTCCCTCAGTTGTGTCCGGCTCTTTCCTACCCCATGGACTGTAGCTCATCAGGCTCCTTTGTCCATGGGATCCTCCAGGCAAGAATGCCAGAGTGGGTAGCCATTTCCTTCTTCAGGGGATCCTCCCAACCCAGGGACTGAACCCCGGGTCTCCTGCACTGCAGGCAGATTCTGTACCATCTGTGCCACCAACTAAGACAGCATAGAGATTGTAGTTGCCATGTTTTTTATTTCTGTATTTTATGTTGTTTTGACATCTTCAAAAAAGCTTTCTGGCTGGAGTTCTAAGCCAGTTCTTAGAGACGACAAAGGACACGGCCTGGAGCAGGCCTCTGACCTGCAAGCTGACCACTCCAGAACCACAGCTCCTCTATCTGGTCTAAAAAGCTCAGGAGGCCATCACCCCAGGACGGAGAGCAGGCAAGCAGAGAACACCTAAGGGCATACGAGCCAGTCTTAAGCTGCTCTCCCTTGTCTTCCCCTCAGGAGCCCCAGCAATGCTCCTGCCTAAACTGCTGCTTGGTGCCCTTCTGCTCCCTGACCAAAACCTCGTTTTCTTTCTGTGGCCCTGCATGGTGAGCTATGCCTCTCGTTTCTCGGGGAGCTGTAACACTAAACTTTTTTTCCAGTGGCATTAATCTCTCTATGCTGTCACCTCTGTAAATGAAGACATGGGCCCAGACAGCAGTGAAAAGCAGAGGCTCTGGGATCAGACCAAATGGACTTACTCCCACTGCCATCACCTAATGTCCCTTGGTAGTTAGTGAAATTTCAGAAGAACTCTGAAGGATGAATGAGACTTCAACAGGCTGAGAGGACAGGAGAGGGCATTCTAGGCAGAGGACACAGTAGAGGCATCATCATGGAGGCATGAAATAGCAAGGAGTACTCAGAAAGGTATAAGAGGGTGGTATTCCAGAGCCTAGGGACCAGGGCACATGGTTGGGGGCATGAGGAGGCTGTAGGGTAAGCAGAGGCTAGTGATATGCCAAGCTAAGGGCTTGTACTTTGTCTCACAAATAATGAGCCATGACAGGTATTAAGCAGAGCAAAGACAAGATCAGATAGGTCTTTTGGAAAACTCCAGTGATCTGTCTCCAACTTCATTTGCTTTCCACCTGCTCGGAATGTCTGTACATCTCCTCTTCTTCAAGCTAAATACCAAATTAATCTCAAAATCCTGCTCTAACCCACCACAATGGAGCACCCTATCTGGCTCTCTCAACCAGTGTTGCTGTCTCCCTTTTGCCTTGGCAAGTCTGATCCGCTCTATCATGACTCACTAGCTACTGGTTCGACAGTCCTCCATACTCCAGAGGCAAATATCTATAAAATCATCAGATGATGGGTTCTTTCAAGGGAGGATCATGTGTCCCACCCTGGGATCCCCTCCATCATCCCATCCCCAGTGACCACCCTCTGTGGGCAGCTGGAAGAGCCTCAGAGAGGGCTGCTGCAGCTGTCACAGAAATAACAGACTGCTCATCCTGCAAACACTCTGCATGCTCAGAAAACAGGAAGACTGCCTCTGAAATCCTGCACTACTTCAGAATGCAAGGGTTCCCAGGAAAACTGGGCTGCCTGATTCTTGGTTCTCCAGGGGCCTTCTTTCCACTAACAGAAACACAAGTGCCTGCTGCAAGGGCAAAGCTATTCAATTAGCTCTCACTGAAGTTTCTTCTTTCCCCACAGGTGTAAATTGGGTGCCTTGTATGTTGTTTTGAACTTGACTCAACATAAAAAGATATTTATTTCCAGATGGTCTGTGGCTCCAAAGAAGAAGGTGAAGACACATTCAAGCCCTGAAAAGTTTACCCTGTGTGCCCGAGTCCTCCACCTGGGGGAAATCACACACAGGAAGGGCTTCATTGAGCAAGTTACAGGGCAATTCATTCCTCCTGCACCCACAGGGAAGAGCAGAGTAGAGTCTGCCCCAGCACTGAAGGTACTCTAAGAGTGGTTAAATATGTAGGTGGCGTATGATTTCCATGCACTGAAGCAAATTTCTCTCAGGAAAAAAAGAGTCATTGTAAAATCAGCAGGATAGAAGCCTACACTTTTCAAAAAAGATGTTTGATCTAAGAACAAATCAAATCTGACAAAATTCTTACCCAAATAGGACAATAGCAACAGAACACATTTTCCAGTAGCTGCTTCCAATGATTTCGGCCACATTCACACCACTGCCCTCCAATGACTCCCCTCTCTTATACTGTATACAGCACACTTCATGACCTGCCCCTACGCCCTGATTAGTTTCCCCTACTGCTGCTCCCCAACATACCCCATCTACTTCTGCTGCACCGATCTCTGCATTTCCTCAAACAGACCACATTCTACATCATCTTCATCCCTTTTCCTACATTATTTCTTCTTCTTAGAACATGTTTCCACACACCCATACACCCCTGCCTCAATTTTCTGGTTAACTCCTAAACCTAAGTGCAATAACCAAAATTCAATAGTGTCTCAAGTACTCCTGGTATTGTATTAGGTTATAATAGAAAATACAAGTCAGGTTGCCCTCAAACTCCAGTTTAGGCAACATTCTCTCCAGAAACCGCATTCATGACTTTGCAAGTCAGTGAGGGTTCCCTCCTCTTCAGCACTTTCCTCTCTTACAAAGTGTATCACATCCCACTACAACCACTGACTGTGGTTATGCAGTAACCCACTGTTTACTGATTCTGTCTCCTGTCAGGCTGTGAGCTTGCTGAATTCAGAAAGAGCATCTTGTAGCTCTGTACCCAACATCTCCATCCCTAAAGCCCAGCACTCAGCATGAGCTCAATAAATGCTACTTGGAAGAATCAAAATATAAATGAATGAATGGAATAATGCTGACAGCCTTACATGACAACAAGCAGACCTGTGACCAGGGCAGTAATTATGCAGACGTGGGTTTAAAATCCCACCACGTTTAAGAGTTGTGGTTTGGAAAAACTACTAAACCTATATTTTCATCTATTTATCAAATAGCTAGATGAATGAACCAACACGGATGAATCTTGAGGACATTATACTGAGTAACATAAGCCAGTAACAAAAAGACAAACACAGTATGATTCCATTCATATGAGTTATTTAAAATGGTCAAATTCAGAGACAGAAAGTAGCATGGTGGTTACTTGGGGGATAGGGAGGGGGAGTTATTTAATGAGTGCAGAGTTTCAGTTTGGGAAGAAGAAAACATTCTGGAGATGGATACTGGTGGTAGTTTCACAACAGTATGAATATACTTAATGCCACTGAACTGTACACTTTACAATGGTTAAAATGACAAATTTTATATTAGGTACATTTTACCACAATAAAAAATAATTTCCAATTATTAAAAAAAGTAAGTCTTGAGACTTTTGATTCTAACAAAATGTCATAAGCTCTTTCCTCCCCACCCCTCTAAGTACAATCCTGGCAATAATGCAAGACACAACCAAATGAGAACTCTGAAAGGTGGAAAGAGAAAGTGAACTGGTTAGGGAACCCCAGGACTAGAGGAATAACATGGTGGGGCAGGGGTGGGCAAGGGCATCAACATCCCTTCCACTCTCACCCTAATAAAGATTTAACCCTGGTGTTTCCCAACCTCCAACAGAGCAACAGAAGATCCCCCAGGATACTCATTACTTATCTAGATCAAAGGTGAGTCCCACTGCCAACACCAAGGTGAAGGAAAGGGAAAGTGGAGCAGATTAGTGAGAAGCCCTGCAAATAATAAACAGCCAGAAGTAATACTCTCCTTCCCACCGGGACTGATGCTATGCTACCTTCACCAAGAGACGCCAGGTGGCCGGGAAGCACTGGCAGGAGGATCCTCCACAACAAGTAGCCAGGCCCAGAAACTCTCTGCAGGCTGGAGACTCTCTTACCCTGAGCTGAGACATCAGGCATCACAGCTATAATTCACAAAACAGAAAAAAGGAGAGAAGAGAGAGTCACTGAGAAAAAGAGAGAGAAAAGACATGGCACAGCTCTGCAGAGTCCACTTGACTATCAGGGGAACGGTGATCAACACAACTCAAGGTAAGAAAAGACCTTCTAAAAGAGACTAGAGGGGAAAATATCTAGAGCTCACACAGGGACAGGTACGTACAGTTCCTATTTCTATCAGCCAAAGTGAGAAATGGAGAAGGCAATGGCACCCCACCCCAGTACTCTTGCCTGGAAAATCCCGTGGTTGGAGGAGCCTGGTGGGCTGCAGGCCATGGGGTCGCTAGGAGTCGGACACGACTGAGCGACTTCACTTTCACTTTTCACTTTCATGCATTGGAGAAGGAAATGGCAACCCGCTCCAGTGTTCTTGCCTGGAGAATCCCAGGGATGGGGGAGCCTGGTGGGCTGCCGTCTCTGGGGTCGCACAGAGTTGGACACGACTGAAGCGACTTAGCAGCAGCAAGTGAGAAACTAAATAACTCACAGAGCATCAGCAGTGTATTCAGAAGGCTTTTGCCTCAGCAATAGGAAAAACGTACCCCTGAATAAACATTACTCTGGTTATGCTTAACAAAGATCAAAATGAAGACATATTATATATTGTAGCAACACAAAAATATCTAGCACACAGAAAGATAAAGCCACAAAATCTGGCAAAAAAATCAAAAATTACTTAGCATTCAAAGGGGGGCAGGGAAATGTGAGCAATAATGAGCAGAGGTGATCTAAACCCAAGTGACACAAAACAGCATTAGTAGACAGGAACGTTAAAACACTACTGTAACTATTTCATGCATTCAGGAAGCAAGAAGAAAAACGTTAACTGCATATATAGAAGATTTAAAAACTCACATCAAACACCTAGAAATAAAAACTACAATCTCCGTAATGGAAAACACTTAGGATAGAATAAGAGTAACTTATAAATTTCAGGGGATGAATAGCAAACTTTAAGACATACAACAGAAGTTATCCAAAATAAAACAAACAGAAAAAAAAGGAAACAATTTCAGGTGACCTAACTTATGTAACTGGAGTTCCTAAAGGGAATAGGAAACAGAGACAGAAAAATACTTGAAAAAATTATAGCTGAACATTTTCTAAATTGCTGAAAACTTTAAACCCAAAGATCAAAGAAGCTCAGTAGACTCCAAAAAGTCTGAAAATTATACTGAGACATATTAAACAAACTGTTTAGAATCAATGATTAAAAAACCAGAAAAGTAGTCAGAAAAAAAAAGAAAAATAATAGAAATAATCTTAAAAATGACGGCAGAATTATCATCAGGAACAATGCAAGCTAAAGACGATGGAGTGTCATCTTTAAAGTCTTGAAAGTAAAAAACATCTTTAAACCTAGAATTCTATGTCAAGAAAAAAATACCTTTCAAAAATGAACATGAAATAATGGCTTTGTCAGATATATAAAAGCTGAAATAGTAAATAATACAGAACTGCACAGTAATAACTACTAAACAAAGCCATGTAGGCAGAGGGAAAAGATACCAGCTGTAGATTTATACCTACACAGAGGAATGAAGGACATTAGAAAATATGTGGGCAAATATAAAATAATATTTTCTTATTTTTTAATCACTCAAAATATACATGACCAGTTCAGTTCAGTCGCTCAGTCATGTCCAACTGGTTTAATCACCTTGCTGTCCAAGAGACTCTCCAACACCACAGTTCAAAAGCATCAATTCTTTGGTGCTCAGCTTTCTTTATGGTCCAACTCACCCATCCATACATGACTACTAGAAAAACCATAGCCTTGACTAGATGGATCTTTCGTCAAAGTAAAAGTAAAAGTCGTCAAGGTAATGTCTCTGCTCTTTAATATGCTGTCTAGGTTTGTCATAGCTTTTCTTCCAAGAAGCAAGCGTATTTTAATTTCATGGCTGCAGTCAACATCTGCAGTGATTTTGGAGCCCAAGAAAATTAAGTCAGCCTCTGTTTCCATTGTTTCCCAATTATTTGTCATGAAGTGATGGGACCGGATGCCATGATCTGTTTTCTGAATGTTGAGCTTTAAGCAAACTTTTTCACTCCCCTCTTTCACTTTCATCAAGAGGCTCTTTAGTTCTTCTTCACTTTCTGCCATAAGGGTGGTGTCATCTGCATATCTGAAGTTATTGATATTTATCCTGGCAATCTTGATTCGAGCTGGAGCTCCATCCAGCCTGGCATTTTGCATAATGTACTCTGGATATAACTTAAATAAGTAGGATGACAAAATACAGCCTTAACGTATTCCTTTTCCAATTTGGAACCAATCCATTGTTCCATGTACCAAAAGCTAATTTCCTAGTTTTTAAAGAGACCTTATATAAATATGTCCCGACCAGAAATGCTGAAGAAGCTGAAGTTGAATGGTTCTATGAAAACCTACAACATCTTTTAGAACTAACACCCAAAAAAGATGTCCTTTTCAATATACCGGACTGGAATGCAAAAGTAGGAAGTCAAGAAACACCTGGAGTAACAGGCAAATTTGACTTTGGAGTACGGAATGAAGCAGGGTAAAGGCTAATAGAGTTTTGCCAAGAGAACGCACTGGTCATAGCAAACACCCTCTTCCAACAACACAAGACAAGACTCTACACATGGACATCACCAGATGGTCAATGCTGAAATCAGACTGATTATATCCTTTACAGCCAAAGATGGAGAAGCTCTATACAGTCAGCAAAACAAGACTGGGAGCTTACTGTGGCCCAGATCATGAACTCCTTATTGCTAAATTCAGACTTAAATTGAAGAAAGTGGGGAAAACCACTAGACCATTCAGGTATGAGCTAAATCGAATCCCTTATGATTATACAATGGAAGTGAGAAATAGATTTTAGGGACTTGATCTGCTAGACAGATGACTGATGAACTATGGATGGAGGTTCATGACATTGTATAGGAGACAGAGATCAAGACCATTCCCATGGAAAAGAAGTATAAAAAAGCAAAATGGCTCTCTGAGGAGGCCTTACAAATAGCTATGAAAAGAAGAGAAGTGAAAAGCAAAGGAGAAAAGGAAAGATATGAGCATCTGAATGCAGAGTTCCAAAGAATAGCAGAGATAAGAAAGCCTTCCTCAGCAATCAATGCAAAGAAATAGAGGAAAACAACAGAATGGGAAAGACTAGAGATCTCTTCAAAAAAATTAGAGATACTAAGGGAACATTTCATGCAAAGATGGGCTCGATAAAGGACAGAAATGGTATGAACTAACAGAAGCAGAGGATACTAAGAAGAGGTGGCAAGAATACACAGAAGAACTGTACAAAAAAGATCATGACACAGATAATCACGATGGTGTGATCACTCACACTCACCTAGAGCCAGACATCCTGGAATGGGAAGTCAAGTGGGCCTTAGAAAGCATCACTACGAACAAAGCTAGTGGAGGTGATGGAATTCCAGTTGAGCTATTTCAAATCCTGAAAGATGATGCTGTGAAAGTGCTGTACTCAATATGCCAGCAAATTTGGAAAACTCAGCAGTGGCCACAGGACTGGAAAACGTCAGTTTTCATTCCAATTCCAAAGAAAGGCAAGGCCAAAAAAGCTCAAACTACCACACAATTGCACTCATCTCACATGCTAGCAAAGTAATGTGCAAAATTCTCCAAACCAGGCTTCAACAATACGTGAACCGTGAACTTCCAGATGTTCAAGCTGGTTTTAGAAAAGGCAGAGGAAACAGATTAAATTGCCAACATCTGCTGGGTCATGGAAAAAGCAAGAGAGTTCCAGAAAAACATCTATTTCTGCTTTATTGACTATGTCAAAGCCTTTGACTGTGTGGATCACAATAAACTGTGGAAAATTCTGAGAGAGATGAGCATACCAGACCACCTGACTTGCTTTTTGAGAAACCTATATGCAGGTCAGGAAGCAACAGTTAGAACTGGACATGGAACAACAGACTGGTTCCAAATAGGAAAAAGAGTACGTCAAGGCTGTATATTGTCACCCTGCTTATTTAACTTACATGCAGAGTACATCATGAGAAACGCTGGGCTGGAAGAAGCACAAGCTGGAATCAAGATTGCCAGGAGAAATATCAATAACTTCAGATATGCAGATGAAACCACCCTTATGGCAGAAAGTGAAGAACTAAAGAGCCTCTTGATGAAAGTGAAAGCGGAGAGTGAAAAAGTTGGCTTAAAGCTCAACATTCAGAAAACGAAGATCATAGCATCTGGTCCCGTCACTTCATGGGAAATAGATGGGGAAACAGTGGGAAGAGTGGGTGACTTTATTTTTGGGGGGCTCCAAAATCACTGCAGATGGTGATTACAGCCATGAAATGAAAAGACACTTACTCCTTGGAAGGAAAGTTATGACCAATCTAGAGAGCATATTGAAAAGCAGAGACATTACTTTGCCGACTAAGGTCCGTCTAATCAAGGCTATGGTTTTTCCAGTAGTCATATATGGGTGTGAGAGTTGGACTGTGAAGAAAGCTGAGTGCCAAAGAATTGATTCTTTTGAACTGTGGTGTTGGAGAAGACTCTTGAGAGTCCCTTGGACTGCAAGGAAATCCAACCAGTCCATCCTAAAGGAGATCAGTCCTGGGTGTTCATTGGAAGGACTGATGCTGAAGCTGAAACTCTAATAGTTTAGCCACCTCATACAAAGAGTTGACTCACTGGAAAAGACTCTGATGCTGGGAGGGATTGGGGGCAGGAGGAGAAGGGGATGACAGAGGATGAGATGGCTGGATGGCATCACCAACTCGATGGACATGAGTTTGAGTGAACTCCGGGAGTTGGTGATGGACAGGCAGGCCTGGCGTGCTGCAATTCATGGGGTCACAAAGAGTCGGACATGACTGAGCGACTGAACTGAACTGAACTATATAAATAAATTTTTAAAAGACAATGTAGGGCTTCTCTGGTGACTCAGTGGTAAAGAATCCACCTGCCCACGGGTAAATTTATGGTTGGTTCATGTTGATGTTCGTAGAAACCAACATAATACTGTAAAACAATTATCCTTCAACTAAAACTAAATAAATTTTTTAAAAAAGAATCTACCTGTCAATGCAGGAGACATGGCTTCAATCCCTGACCCAGGAAGATCCCACATGCCACGGAACAACTAAGTCCAGCACCGCAACCACTGATCCTGTGCTCTAGAGCCAGGGAGCTGCAACCATGGAAGCCTGAGCACCTTAGCGCCTGTAGAGAACATAAGAGAAGCCACTGCAGTGAGAAGCCCACACTCTGCAGCTAGAGAGTAGCCCCTGCGCCCCACAACTAGAGAAAAACCCGTGCAGCAACAGAGACCCAGCACAGGCAGAAATAAACAAATGTTTTAAAAAACAATGCAATAGGAAACAGTCAATAACAATGAACCGGCAGTTCACTGGAAAACTAATGAAAAAGGTCCTTTATACATATAAAACATTCTCAACTTCTTAAATTTAAAGAAATATAAATCAAAATAATGAAAGACCACAATTCACCTATCTGGCAAAAATTTAAAAACCATAATACCCAGTGTTGGCAACAGTGTGTCGAAACAGGAATTTCTATTATTGACAGAAAAATGTAAATTTACAGATTTTTGGATAGCAATTTGTCTCATATCTATTAAATTTCTAAATATACACATTCTTTAACCCAACCGTTCCATGGCTAGAAATTTTTCTATGGACATGCGTATTCAAAAATATATGCCAGGATACAGATATATCTTTAGAATTGTTAATAATTATAAAATAAGGAAGTAATCTAAATATCCATCAACAAGCACCAGTTAATATACTCCGGTACCTTCACACAATGAAATATCATGCAGTCAAAAATAATGAGGGTGGTCCATACATGCTTAAGGGGAAAAAATTCCCATATATATTACATCTTAAAATCTATGAAGATAGTGGTATGCATAGTATGATTCCATTTGCATAAATTAAAATATACCTGTATTTTAAATATATACACATAAACATACCTACAATTGTATATTCACCATATATATTTCTACACATACAGGTAGATGCATAAAACCTTTTTTTCTTTTCTGAAAATATATATAAAAGGAAGAAATGGTGAGAGTGGGGATATTTTACTTTTCATTGTATATCTTTCTGTGAAATTAACATATTGAGTAGGCCAGAAAGTTCGTTTGGGTCTTTCCCCAAATGAACTTTCTGACCTACCCAATATAAGATGTATGAAGAAAATAAATACATAGAAACTTAAATAAAATTAACATATATAAGTTACTTGGCACAGGTAGAAATACCCAATAACACGAATTATATTCTCCTTTAACACTGAAAGTGAATAATTCTTCTCTAGGACTCACCGAAACTCTTTCGACCTTAAACTTATAACTTTGGTGCCTGTGTTCACAAAAAAAAAAAAACCACGAGATCTTAAAATTAAAACTTCTAGACAGAAGAAAAGACAATTAGATTATCCTCCTATTTTTTCTTTACTAAAGAAAACTAATTTATTTAAATTTTGAACTTTTAAACAGTAAACACTTTTCCTTCTAAATCCCTTCTAAATCCTAAATACTGGCATTGTTGATGTGATTTTTGTTTCTAATTAGTGTTCTCTGCCCCAGATTGTTTTGACAGAAAAAAGAAAACTCAGAGGAAATCTTTTGATCATGAAAAATAGACATTTTCACTCAGAAGGGTCCGTATTTTACTTATTTTTCTACATTAGCTCTGTTCACCCCTCAGAGTAAGCTTTGAAGCATGAGGAGTGGTAGTTCATGTAATTAAATGAATAAACAAACAAGCAAACATCATCTTCTCTAAGGAAATGCTGAAGTACTGCACTTAGACTCAAAATGGTCCAGGCTCACCTGGGCTTTCAGCAGTACTCACAGAACCAGCTTTCCTGCTGACACCAAAGCAATCAATGCTAGGAGCCCAGCCAAATTCCAAGACAACACCCCACCTCCAAGAGCTCTTCTCATGTTTTAATTGCACGTGTCTGTAATTCCTTTCTGCCTGCCACTTAGTATTCCTGCATGTTGCCAAACAGCTGCCATATTGTTTCCCTGGAGAAGCATTCCTGAATATCCTTACCTAGTTCACAGGGCTGTTGTAAAGCTTAATTAATTAATGTTTCCTGAATGCCTGGAGGTTTTCTGATGAAAAGTGAAAGTTGAAGTGTAGAGTCTTAGTAAATCTCTAGCTTTATCTTGGAGACTGAAGCTTCTCACCTAGGCTTGAATTTTTACAGACAACGTTTCAGTCCTCTGTGCCTTGTTCAGGGTCCTTATACGATGGTGAAATTTTGTTGTAGCCATTGCCTCAACATAGCCTTCTGAGAGGTGACAAGTGATTCAAAATGTCACATGGGGCTACAGGTCAAATTCTTCTCCAACCAGTCTGAATATGATGAAGACAGAATGACTTTTTTTCATAGTAAATCACAAAATTACCCTATCACATTCCATAATGGGCCTAAAGATTTTTTTTTTTTCCACAAAGGGTATTAAAAAAACATGAAAGATTTCACATGAGCAAAAGAGATGAAGAGGGTTTTAAAGTATAAGAAACTCAAAAGTCATATAAAAAGCTATCCAACATCACTAATAAACAATGAAATGCAAATTAAAACAATATGAAAATACTATTTCCCACTCATCCTACTGGCCAAAATTTTATCATTCTGAGTGTTGGCAACGATGTATAGTCAAGAGAAATACTGGTTGGTGAAAGAAAACTGTTGGTGGGTGTATAAATTGACACAATCACTTGAGAAGCAATCTAGGAAAGTTTAATATGTATCTACCCCATGATCCATAAATTTCACTTTTTGGAAAAGAAACTTTTGCATGTGCGCATAAGGAAAAGTTTAAATTATTATTCTTAAAATACTGTTCATGGCAGCCTCATTTTTAACTGCAAAAAATGGGGAACAATCTAAATATGTTCTTCACTGGATGACTTAGAGAATACCAAATAGCATGCATGTGTGCTAAATTACCTCAGTCATGTCTGACACTTTGTGACCCTGTGGACCAGAGCCCACCAGGCCCTTTTGCCCATGGGATTCCCAGGCATGAATACTGGAGTGAGTTGCCATTTCCGCCTTCAGGGGATCTTCCTGACCCAGAGATAGAACCCGTATCTCTCATGTCTCCTGCATTGGGAGGCAGGTTCTTTACCACTAGTGTCACCTGGGAAGCCCACCTAATAGCAGTGAAGATAAATGACCAGAGTTACTGTGTCAACATAGATAAATTTCATAAACACAATGCTGAGCAAAAAATACAGTGCCCATAAAGATGATACTTAATGAGAGGGAAAAGACATGCAAAAGAATACTATGCTGTTCTGTTCAGTTCAGTTCAGTCGCTCAGTCGTGTCCGACTCTTCGCGACCCCATGAATCGCAGCACGCCAGGCCTCCCGGTCCATCAGCAACTCCACATATTTATGAAATAAAAATTCAATGCATAGAGATGACAAACTCCAAAATCAAAGAAGGGAATGGCAGGGGGAATCCAGGATTTAGGAAAAAATATAAAGACAGTTTCAACAGAGTTGTAAATAGATAGGAGTTAATTATATTATGCTTTATGGACTTTTATTTTATACTTCTTATTCACATTAAGTGTTTCTTAATAAAAAGTTATTCATTATTAACCTTTATATGCTTACGTTGGGTTGGCAAACCCAGTATGACCAAATCATTTTATAATAACTTAATACTCAAGAAAAGCCAAAAAGAATCTTAACAGGTAGAATATTCTGGGTTGAAAGAAAAGGACTTAAGAAAGGAAACTAATTTGGAAGTTCAGCACATCAAGCCTACATCTCTGATATTTGTACAGATGCACGTGGGCTGTACGTGAACTTGCTTTAATATGTCTGAGGGACATTCTAAACAATAGGGCTGGGGGGGTACACCTTTATGAAATTTATTACTGCATAGGGGATGTCATAGCCACTTTAGAGTTATATTAGAAGTTTCATTGTTATTTTTTTCAAAAACCAATTTTCCCCCAACCTTCAGTTCAGCTCAGTCACTCAGTCACGTCTGACTCTTTGCAACCCCATGGTCTGCAGCACGCCAGGCTTCTTTGTCCTTCACCAACTCCTGGAGCTTGCTCAAACTCATGTCTATCGAGTCAGTGATGCCATCCAACCATTTCATCCTCTGTCATCCCCTTCTCCTCCTGCCTTCCATCTTTCCCAGCATCAGGGTCTTTTCCAATGAGTCAGTTCTTCCCGTCATGTGGCCAAAGTATTGGAGCTTCAGCTTCAGCATCAGTCCTTCCAATGAATATTCAGGATTGATTTCTTTTAGGATTGATTGGTTGGATCTCCTTGCAGTCCAAGGGACTCAAGAGTTTTCTCCAGCACCACAGTTCAAAAGTATCAAAGCATCCCCAACAATAATTGGGGCAATAATTAACAAATATTTTACAGGAGCCTATATACAATGTCATGTAGAATTCAAACACATAAGCTGATAAAACTATATATTTTTTTCTGGTTTAAGCTACAGTGGAAGCCTAAATTCCTACCATGGCTTACTCTGTCCTGTAGAAGTCTCCAAGAACCTCTCTTATGTCCTAGGACCTAACAGAACACAATTGGAATGCCATTCTTTTAAAACGCCACTTTCTGAAGTTTATTTTGCACCAGCACCAGCACTGAGAAATGTTCTACTAGTGGAATTTAATGGTCACGCATGTCAGAGATGTGCCACGCACTCTGTCTCTCTTCTTGGACTTTCACGATGCACGTTAAAGGCTCTAGAAGCTGCAACAGAGATTATTTTCCTTGTTTAACTCCGCATTTCTCAAGCTTAGGTGACCAAAGAATACACTCCTTCACAAAAGATCTTTCTTATCATCCCATGGAACTCTAAAGCACTCTTTTAGGAACACTTAGTTTAAACAAGGAAGCAAATGTATCTTTCCATGGCAGTCAATATTTGGGCATTTTCAATAACATATAGTTGGCCAGCAATGTCCTTACATTGCCCCAACCCCTCCTTTTTTTTTTTAAATGACTTTTTCCAGTACATTTTCTAGAACTTTCTCTATTAAAAACTATACACTGCAATGTCTATAGCTTTATTTTTCTTTTCCCAAGATTGCTTCAGCTACGTCAGGAATTTTTTTTCATGGTACCTTAATTTTAGGATTGTTTTTCTAATTCTGAAAAAAAAAAAAAAACCAGCAGGGGTAAAGATTGTATTGAATATGCAGATCACTTTGGGTAGTATGGACATTTTAATAATATTAAGTCTTCTAATCTATGAACATGGAGTATCTTTCCATTTATTTTTACCTTCTTTGATTTCCTTCATCAATCATTCATGGTCTTCAGTGTGCAAGTCTTTCTTTCAGCTCCTTGGTTAAGCTTATTCCTAAGTATCTTCTTACTTTCGATTCTGTTGTAAATTATATTGTTTTCTGAATTTATTTTCAGATAGTTAATTGTAAGTATATAGAAATGCAACTGATTTATCTGTTAATTTTATATCCTGCACTTTTACTGAATTTATTTGCTTTAATAGTTTTTTGTGGAATGTTTAAGGTCTTCTACATGTAAAATCATATTGTCTACAAACAGAGATAATTTTACTTCTTCCTTTCCTATTTGGATGTCTTTTATGCATCACAATTCTCAATTTCAAAATATATTACAAAATGCTTTAATTATTTTAAAGCAATATAGCACTAGCCTAAAAACAGACATACAGACCAAGGAAACAGAGCAGACAGCTCCAAATCAAACCCATGAATATACAATCAACTGATCTTCCACAAGGTTGCCAAGAATAAATAGCAAGGAAAGAAAGTCTCTAAATATCTTGATTTTTAAAGTGGCCAAATGACTTCAATTAAAATACAGAGACATTACCTACAAAGGTCTGTATAGTCAAAGCTATGATTTTTCCAGTAGTCATGTACAGATGCAAGAGCTAGACAATAAAAAAGACTGAGTGCTGAAGAATTGATGCTTTTGAAGTGTGGTGTTGGAGAAGACTCTTGAGAGTCCCTTGGACTGCAAGGAGAGCCAACCAGTCCATCTTAAAGGAAATCAACCCTGAATATTCATTGGAAGGACTGATGCTGAAGCTGAAACTCCAATACTTTGGCCACCTGATGTGAAGAGTTGACTCACTGGAAAACACCCTGATGCTGGGAAAGATGGAAGACAGGATGAGAAGGGGATGACAGAGGATGAGATGGTAGGATGACATCACTGACTCAATGTGTAAGTGAAAGTCACTCAGTCATGTCCGACTCTTTGAGACCCCATGGACTATACAGTCTAGGAAATTCTCCAGGCCAGAATACTGCAGTGGGTAGCCTTTCCCTTCTCCAGTGGATCTTCCTGATCCAGGAATTGAACTGCGGTCTCCTGCATTGCAGGTGGAGTTTTCAGCAGCTGAGCTGGACATGAGTTTAAGCAAACTCCAGGAGCTGGTGAAGGGCAGGGAAGCCTGGTGTGCTGCAGTCCATGCGGTAGCAAAGAGTCAGGTGCAACTGAACAACAACAAATGACTTGAAAAAACATTTCTCCAAAGAAGGCATACAAATGGTCAACAGACGAATGAAAAGATGTTCAACCTTTCTAATCATCAAGGGAATCAAAACCACAATGAGATTATCACCTCACATCTGTTAGGATGGCTATCATTAAAAACAAAAATAAAATAACAAGTGTTGCCAAAGATGTGGAAAAACTGGAACTCTTGATGGCTAATAGAAATGTAAAATGGTACAGTGCTATGAAAAACA
The DNA here is from genome assembly GCF_023091745.1 of Budorcas taxicolor. Classification (NCBI taxonomy): domain Eukaryota; kingdom Metazoa; phylum Chordata; class Mammalia; order Artiodactyla; family Bovidae; genus Budorcas; species Budorcas taxicolor. The sequence continues at coordinate 52,957,424 of NC_068912.1, read as the reverse complement.
GTGTGGAGGCTCCTCAAAGAAATACAAAGGAGAACCACCATATGACCCAGCTATCTCACTTCTGGACTTACATCTGAAAGAACTGAAATCAGGATCTCGAAGAGACAGCTGCATTTCCATGTTCACTGCAGCAATATTCACAACAGCCAACATATGGAAACAGCCTAAATGTCCACTGATGGATGAATAAAGAAATGTGGTATATACATACCATGGACTATTCCAACCTTGAAAAAGAAGGAAATCCTGCCAGTACACAATAATACAATGAAGCTGAGGGATGTTATACTAAATGAAATAAGCCAGTCACAGAAGATTACTGTATGATTGATTGCATGATTCCACTTTTATGAGGTGTCTAAGATAGTCAAGGGCTTCCCTGGGGCTCCAGATGATAAAGAATCTGTATGCAATATGGGTGACCTGGGTTCTATCCCTGGGTTGGGAAGAACCCCTGGAGAAGGAAATGGCTACCCACTCCAGTATTCTTGCCTAGAGAATTCCATGGACAGAGGCTACAGTCCATGGGGTCACAAATAGTCGGACACGACTGAGTGACTACACTTTCACAACAAAATAGCCAAATTCACAGAAATAAAATGATGGTAGCAAGCAGCTGGAAGGAGAGGGAAATGGGCGATTGCTATTCAATGGACATAACATGTCAGCTGCACAAAATGAATAAATTCTAAAAATTTGCTGTACAACATCCTACCTATAGTTAAGAATACTGTATTGCACACTTAAAAATTTGTTAAGAGGGTAAAGCTCATGTTAAATGTTCTTACCAAAAAATTTTAAGTAAAAAAATAAATAAACTTATACACTGCAGGCTGATTATCTACTTACTTGTTCAACACATACCTACCGAGTTCTTAACCTATAGAAGGAATTTTAAATGCAAGACTATATGAGAGCCACACTTAATCTTCAAGGGGTTCAAAAAGAATTGTGTTGCATTTTTTCAAAAAGGCAGGCATATAGTTCACAAAATAGAGCCAGTTCTTTAAAAATATATTGAACTTAAGTGAACTTGATATTTCTGCAATTTATCAAGTCCCAGAAAGTTTTCAAGCTGACCCTTGATGGCATGTCTATTGGTTTGAGTGCATCTAAGGGTAAGTGCTTAAGTAACTACTTGATAAGTATTTGTTGAGTCAATGAATGAACATATACATAAACTGTATGGAACAAACACATTTAGAGACCAGGATGGAACAGAGACAGAGATTAGCAGCCCTGGAAAAATCTAGCAAAGTGAGGAAGAGAGGCAATATCCACAAAATATTTCCATGAAATATTAAAACTGGTCAAGTTTCCATCCTATTTGTTTTAATTATCCACCTGTTTAAAATCAGGGTTGTTTTGTTTTTTTTTTAATCAAAATGTCTATTAAAATGCCAGAATTAGCCAACTAAAGAGGGACCTGGGTGTTTCTGAAAAATTAATCAGAATCTCTTTTATTGTCAAAATTATAGGATACTGACTTAAGAATTTATTCTATCAGAAACAGGAGTGTGAAAGTGATATTATTATAAAATTTGTATTTGGAATATGGGACTTACCCTTATTTTTGAAACAAGAAAAATAATTTAAGCAGATACATAACACCATTTAACCAAAAAACACACAGTTCTCCAGATGTGAGAACTATAAGCCCTCATTTGACTATGTAGATTTACATGAATAGGTATCATATGAGCAAACGTGGGAATCTTTTCTTGGAGCTTTCAAAGGATGAACATTTAACACTATTAGATAACCTGATTGACCTCAGTAGTCCCAGCATCCCAGTCTCTTGGAAAATTTTGGAATTCCCTATTGATATTTCCCTAATAATAGGTGAGCATAGCCTACCAAAGAGAACTAACTTAAACAGGCCAACTGAAGAAGAATGTGTTAAAGACCTAAGAAAGGTTTTTGTAATTTCCTGCCTTGATAACTTTATCTGAGCGTTTTTTTTATAAAATACATACAAACCTCTTTCTTTATTATAGACAGCCATTTGATATATATTTATTCTCCTAGATTGTTCAGCTACTTATTCATTCAACCAATCAAAATCAGTGTACAGAGAATAAGGAAAGATCAAAATAATATAAAAGTAGATATCTGCCCTTGGAGAGCTTACAGTCTCCTAGGAGAGACTACAGATAGAACAATTTGGAAAAGCTAAAAAGAGGTAGAAGAACATACTCAAGATGAATAAAAGCTCACAGATTGTCTGCAAACCATTCAAAAGACATAATAAAATTTTGTCATCACTACTCCACTTTGCTGAATCATATACAAAACATCCAAATTAAATTGACTAAACCAAAACATTTACTAGTAAAATCTCAAGCAAGTAATAACATTGAAGTGTATCCGAAACTGTTTGCTCAGCAACTGAGTAGAGCTTCATTTATGAAGCTTACCCATGTGCCTGAATCCCTAACATCTAGCATTGTTAATATATGTTAAATTTTTAAAGAAATATGGGGGAAAAATCTGGGAAATCTGAACCAATTCACTGCTGCCAAAGTCACATTACATTTCAAAGAAGTCCCTCTATATTTTAGCCACACTGACTCAACTGAACATTTCTCTATCTTTTTCTGCTGCTGCTGCTGCTGCTGTTAAGTCGCGTCAGTTGTGTCCGACTCTGTGCAACCCCATAGATGGCAGCCCAACAGGCTCCTTTGTCCATGGGATTCTCCAGGCAAGAGTACTGGAGCAGGTCGCCATTGCCTTCTCTGCTGTCTTTTTCTAGGCCTGGCAAATTTATGTGCCAAAGACAGTGGGCTTGGAATATTTGAAAAGATTAGCTCCAAAGCAGATAAATCTTCAGATGAATCCATAGAAAACTATGAGAGGATTTCTGTACACAAACTAAAAATATGAAAATGACACTGTAGACACTTTTTCTGAGTTATGTTTTACTGGGCACCATTTGCTTTACTAACCGGTTTTGATCACTAATTTCCACATAATCTTTATGAACTAAGCCAAGTTATCTGCCAAGTTCTTAGTTCAGATTGCTAGAGTAGTATACAGGTCCAAAAAATTGAATCAACTGGTATTTACTCTATAATATCTAATTACATGCAATAGGCATAATTTGGGAGTATAGGAATGTGCAATTTTAATTGGCGGAGCTAAGACACACATGAAATAATCAGCAATAAATAAAATTTATATAATTAAATGTGTTGTTGATATGGTTTAGACTGGAAAAGAGGTCAGATGGCAAGCAATGACGAAAGTGTCAGAATAGTTAGAAAGAAGAGCTTTCTAGGTTCTGGAGTTGTATGAGCAAAGACAGCGGAAAAAAGAATGTTCACACCACAGGTATACGATGGCAAGAAGACCAGTTCATATGGAAAAGAGGGTATGTGCCAGGAAAAGGGGAAAGAGAGTAAAGGACAGGTGGTATGAAGCTGCAGCGTAGAACAGGAGTTGTCAAGTTCCAGCCAGAAGCCTATTTTTGTAAGTAAAGTGCTCTTGGAACAAAGCCACGTTCATTTACAGACAGTCTATGGCTCCTTTCACACAATGGTAGTGTTAAGTAGTTGTGATGGAGACCCTGAGACCCACAAAGCCCAAGATATTTATTGTCTTGTCCTTTACAGAAAAAGTCTGCCAATCATTTGGGAAGAGGGGAGGGAACACATACCAGCAGATATGTTGCCATTTCTTTATACAGTCCCAGTCACATGCATATAATACAGCCCGTTCCCCAAGCTCCATGGGTCTTCTGATAAGGACAGATTATAGAAGACCTTTAAAAACAGGCAGAAGGATAATGGAAATTCTAGGATAAGAAAACAATCAATCTGGAATATTCACCAAGAATAAGAAGAGAAAAGAAACCGGAATGAAAGGCACCAGTAAGATTATTGCATAAATCCAAGCAAGAGGCCTTCTTAAGAAATGGAGATGACAATTCAAAGAAATATTTCAAAGGATGACTCAAGCCCTGGTGACAAATTAATGTCGGACAGGTACTGTAAGGGAAAGCACAGCAGACTAGGAGCAATTGAACTGGGGGCTAGCTTCAGCTCTGCCTTTTACTAGCTGTATCCTTGGCAAAGACATCTAATGGGTCTCCATTTACTCACTTACAGCATTAGGAAGTGAGTAGAAACATTACTATATACTATTCTTGAGTACCTACTTGGGCAACAGATACTGAACAAAGGCATTTCACATATTTATTTCCAATTGTTACAAAAGGCTCCAAGAAAAGTATTGCCAGGCCCATTTCACAAATGAGGAAACTGAAGCTCAGACAGCTTTAATAAATTGCCTGATATCACATAGCTCAGTTCAGGTCAGTTCAGTCACTCAGTTGTGTCTGACTCTTTGAGACCCTGTGGACTGCAGCACGTCAGGCCTCCCTGTCCATCACCAACTCCCAGAGTTTACTCAAACTCCTGTCTATTGAGTCAGTGATGCCATCCAACCATCTCATCCTCTGTCATCCCCTTTTCCTCCTGCCTTCAATCTTTCCCAGCAACAGGGCCTTTTCCAATGAGTCAGTTTTTCACATCAGGTGGCCAAAGTATTGAAGTTTCAGCTTCAGCATCAGTTCTTCCAATGAACATTCAGGACTGATTTCCTTTAGGATGGACTGGTTGGATTTCCTTGCAGTCCAAGGGACTCTCAAGAGTCTTCTCCAGCACCACAGTTCAAAAGCATCAATTCTTCAGCACTCAGCTTTCTTTATGGTCCTACTCTCACATCCATAGATGACTACTAGAAAAACCATAGCTTTGACTAGATGGACCTTTTCTGGCAAAGTAACATCTCTGCTTTTTAAGATGCTGTCTAGGTTGATCATAACTTTCCTTCCAAGGAGTAAGTCTCTTTTAATTTCATGGTTGCAGTCACCATCTGCAGTGATTTTGTAGCCCCCAAATATAAAGTCTGTCACTGTTACCATTGTTTCCCCATCTATTTGCCATGAAGTAATGGGACTGGATGCCATGATCTGTTTTCTGAATGTTGAGTTTTAAGCCAACTTTTTTAGTCTCCTCTTTCACTTTCATCAAGAGGCTCTTTATTTCTTTGCTTTCTGCCATAAGGGTGGTATCATCTGCATATCTGAGGTTAATCATATTTCTCCCAGCAATCTTGATTCCAGCTGTACTTCATCCAGTCCAACATTTCTCATGATGTACTCTGCATATAAGTTAAATAAGCAGGATGACAATATACAGCCTTGACAGACTCCTTTCCCAATTTGGAATCAGTCTGCTGTTCCATGTCCAGTTCTAACTGTTGCTTCTTGACCTGCCCACATATTTGTCAGGAGGCAGGTCAGGTGGTCTGGCATTCTCATCTCTTGAAGAATTTCCCACATTGTGGAAAATCACATTGTGAGCCACACAGTCAAAGGCTTTGGCATAGTCAATAAAGCAGAAGTAGATCTTTTTCTGGAATTCTCTCACTTTTTTGATGATCCAACATATGTTGGCAATTTGATTTCTGGTTCCCCTACCTTTTCTAAATCCAGCTTGAACATCTGTAAGCTCATGGTTCATGTACTGTTGAAGCCTGGCTTGGAGAATTTTGAGCATCACTTTGCTAGCATGTGAGATGAGTGCAATGGTGCGATAGTTTGAGCATTCTTTGGCATTGCCTTTTTTAGGGACTGGAATGAAAAATGACCTTTTCCAGTCCTGTGGCCACTGCTGAGTTTTCCAAATTTGCTGGCATATTGAGTGCAGCACTTTCACAGCAGCATCTTTCAGGATTTGAAATAGCTCAACTGGAATTCCATCACCTCCACTAGCTTTGTTCGTAGTGATGCTTCCTAAGGCCCATTTGACCTCGCATTCCAGGATGTCTGGTTCTAGGTGAGTGACCATAGCATCGTGATTATCTGGGTCATGAAGCTCTTCTTTGAATAGTTCTTCTGTGTATTCTTGCCACCTCTTCTTAATATCTTCTGCTTCTGTCAGGTCCATACCATTTTTCTGTCCTTTATTGTGCCCATCTTTGTATGAAATGTTCCCTTGGTATCTCTAATTTTCTTGAAGAGATCTCTAGTTTTTCCCATTCTATTATTTTCCTCTACTTCTTTGCATTGATCACTGAGGAAGTCTTTTTTATCTCTCCTTGCTATTCTTTGGGACTCCATTCAAACGGGTATATCTTTCCCTTTCTCCTTTGCCTTTAGCTTTTCTTTTCACAGCTATTTGTAAGGCCTCCTCAGACAACCATTTTGCCTTTTTGCATTTCTCTTTCTTGGGTACGGTCTTGATCACTGCCTCCTGTACAATGTCATGAACATCTGTCCACAGTTCTTCAGTCACTCTGTCTATCAGATCTAATCCCTTGAATCTATTTGTCACTTCCACTGTATAACTGTAAGGGGTTCGATTTAGGTGAGACATGAATGATCTAGTGGTTTTCCCTGCTTTGTTCAATTTAAGTCAGAATTTGGCAATAAGGAGTTCATGATCTGAGCCACAGTCACCTCCCGGTCTTGTTTTTGCTGACTGTATAGAGCTTCTCCATCTTTGGCTGCAAAGAATATAATCTATCTGATTTCATTGTTCACCATCTGGTGATGTCCATGTGTAGAGTCTTCTCTTGAGTTGTTAGAAGAGGGTGTTTGCTATGACCAGTGTGTTCTCTTGGCAAAACTCTATTAGCCTTGGCCCTGCTTCATTCTGTACTCCAAGGCCAAATTTGCCTGTTACTCCTGATGTTTCTTGACTTCCTATTTTTGCATTCTAGTCCCCTATAATGTCAAGGACATCTTTTTTTGGTATTAGTTCTAAAAGGTCTTGTAGGTCTTCATAGAACCATTGAACTTCAGCTTCTTCAGCGTTACTGGTTGGGGCATAGACTTGGATTACCATGATATTGAATGGTTTGCCTTGGAAACGAACAGAGATCATTCTATCATTTTTGAGACTGCATCCAAGTACTGCATTTTGGACTCTTTTGTTGACTATGATGGCTACTCCATTTCTTTGAAGGGATTCCTGCCTGCAGTAGTAGATATAGTGGTCATCTGAGTTAAATTCACCCATTCCAGTCCAATTTAGTTCGCTGATTCCTAAAATGTCAATGTTCACTCTTGCCATCTCCTGTTTGACCACTTCCAATTTGCCTTGATTCATGAACCTAACATTCCAGGTTCCTATGCAATATTGCTCTTTACAGCATCAGACTTTACTTGCATCATCAGTCACATCCACAACTGGGTGTTGTTTTTGTTTTGGCTCCATCTCTTCATTCTTTCTGGAATTATTTCTCCAACAATCTCCAGTAGCATATTGGGCACCTACGGACGTGGGGAGTTCATCTTTCAGTATCCTATTTTTTTGCCTTTTCATACTGTTCATGGGGTTCTTAAGACAAGAATACTGAAGTAGCTAGTAAAGTAATAAAATAAGTTTCAAACTTAGAACTGATCTCCATATGCACAGGGTATCATGTGGTACAAATGCCCATTAATCACATAAGGGATAATCACCACTTCACTCAGGGAAGTCCTGTATCATCTTTCTCTAAGGCATTTAGGTAGTTAGGACTTCCCCTCTCTCCATCCCTCTAAAGTGGGGTCTATATCAAGTGCTCACCAAAATTCATGTGCTCCTTTACATTCCCAGATGCCCTTGAAGTTACCTTGACTGTGATTTGGATAGTTAGACATGGGTAGAAGTGATGTAAGACACTTTCAGATTTGATCCTAAAAACAAAATAATAATTGATGTGTATAGTGCTTTATATTTCCCAGTGAATAGGCTTTCTTACATAAACTAGCTCATTTGGCTCTCACAGCAAATAAGAACTGGAGTTATTAGCATCAGAAACATGATTGCAGATAAAGATACATAATCACAACCAGATTAGATAACTGGATATTCTGTAGGTAAGGGAATTCCTCTGAAGGCTACATGTCTCATTTCTGCATCTCAGCACCCAGGCAGTGCCTAAAACCAGCCAGTGCCTATTGGTCGAATGGACTAACTAATGTTTGTGTATAAAAAGGGTTCACACTGCACAAAAATAGACTGTTCTTATAAATAACAGAATTAGTTCTGAAATAATATAAAAAGCTAGCAGTTACATCATTTTCTCATAGCTAAAATTTCTTTCTCCCCTTAATAGTTTTTCTGCTTACAACCAATGTCAACTTTAATTGTTTTACACAGCAGGACATAATTTCTCCTCTTCTCTTCTGATCCAAACCCACTGCGGCTGCTGCTGCTAAGTTGCTTCAGTCGTGTCCAGCTCTGTGCGACCCCACAGACGGCAGTCCACCAGGCTCCCCCTGCTACTCAGTGACAACTTCAAACAGACAGTAAACCAGTCTGACACTCTCACCCTGTACTTGGCAAATCTAAGCCAATAGCTTTTACATTCCCGTTATCCTGGTATGGTTTCTCTTCTTGGATTCTAGGGGACGTTTCAGAATGCTAAGGAAACTTAATTGAATTCTATCTTGGATTTCACATTATAGAAATAAACTACTCAATCCTCTTGCTTATTTTCTGAACTGGCTCTTTTTTTCTTTTTTTCACTTCCACTGGAATTCAGCAAGAAAATTGTTTCAACTGCATCAGCCATCATGCCTTGATGTGATAACAAAAATGAAAATGAATGATGGAGGAAAAAAAATCAAAAGATTTGCTCTTTGAGATATAATTTAGTGTCTGGCAGGAATAATTCGAGAAAATTGTGTCCACTTTCTGACCACATAACTAAACAAACAATGATCGAGGAAGTCCTGCTGAGAGACATTTTCACATTAAAAGGTGCTAAAAACGGGCTAGATCTCCTCATAGCCCAGCTGGAGGCCTTCATTCCGTCTTTAGTCATTTCCTCTCTGACTGGTAGCAACTGGTGAGGCAGAGGGAAAAGGGGATACTGTGCCTCTGTGCTGATTCAGTCAGCAAATCAAGGAATCAAGGAATGACTTGAGAGGGTTAGGGGTTCGCGTCCTTCCAACCATTTCCAGAGGTCACAGGGACGAATGTTCAAGTGGCTGGAGAGAGGAGGGGAATAAAAAAGATTAGAAATCTTCTTAAGACTTTATCAGAGATCTAACATAAGTCTAAGTCATACTCAGCAGTAGTCCACCAGAGGATCTGTATGAATTTGGCCCTCACTGATGGCCAGGTACTACAAAAAAGAAGGAAATTAAATATGCTTAGACATCCAGCATATAGATATAAAAGCAGATAGCCTCTCTTACATAGCTATGGGGGGTGTATTTTGGAGTCTCATGATAAACATGTGATAAATATGCCAAAGCCTTTGACTGTGTGGATCACAAGAAACTGGAAAATTCTGAAAGAGATGGGAATACCAGACCACCTGATCTGCCTCTTGAGAAATCTGTATGCAGGCCAGGAAGCAGTAGTTAGAACTGGACATGGAACAACAGACTGGTTCCAAATAGGAAAAGGAGTCTATCAAGGCTGTATATTGTCACCCTACTTATTTAACTTCTATGCAGAGTACATCATGAGAAACGCTGGGCTGGAAGAAGCACAAGCTGGAATCAAGATTGCCAGGAGAAATATGAATAACCTCAGATACGTAGGTGACACCACCCTTATGGCAGAAAGTGAAGAGAAACTAAAAAGCCTCTTGATGAAAGTGAAAGAGGAGAGTGAAAAAGTTGGCTTAAAGCTGAACATTCAGAAAACGAAGATCATGGCATCTGGTCCCATCACTTCATGGGAAACAGATCAGGAAACAGTGGAAACAGTGTCAGACTTTATTTTTGTGGGCTCCAAAATCACTGCAGATGGTGACTGCAGCCATGAAATTAAAAGACGCTTGCTCCTTGGAAGAAAAGTTATGACTAACCTACATAGCATATTGAAAAGCAGAGACATTACTTTGCCAACAAAGGTCCGTCTAGTCAAGGCTATGGTTTTTCCAGTAGTCATGTATGGATGTGAGAGTCGGACTGTGAAGAAGGCTGAGCGCCGAAGAATTGATGCTTTTGAACTGTGGTGTTGGAGAAGACTCTTGAGAGTCCCTTGGACTGCAAGGAGATCTAACCAGTCCATTCTAGAGGAGATCAGCCCTGGGTGTTGTTTGGAAGGAATGATGCTCAAGCTGAAACTCCAATACTTTGGCCACCTCATGTGCAGAGTTGACTCACTGGAAAACACTCTGATGCTAGGAGGGATTGGGGGCAGGAGGAGAAGGGGATGACAGAGGATGAGATGGCTGGATGGCATCACCGACTCGATGGACATGAGTTTGAGTGAACTCCGGGAGTTGGTGATGGACAGGGAGGCCTGGCGTGCTGTGATTCATGGGGTCACAAAGAGTTGGACACGACTCAGCAACTGAACTGAACTGAACTGAAATATGCAAACATCAGAGTCCATGGTAGAGTTCTATAAGGATTTAGGAAGACAAAACTTCCACCAGACGTATCATGTCCTCTGCATCAATAGTATTCATGCAGCTGATTCAATAAACAGCTTGGGTGCCTGCTCCAGACGAGGCATTATACCAGAGATTTCCAAAAGCTAAGCTGTGTCCAACTCTTTGTGACTCCATGGACTGTGGCCTGCCCAGCTCCTCTGTCCATGGGATTTCCCAGGCAGGAATACTGGACCAGGTTGCCATTTGTTTCTCTAGGGGATCTTCCAGGAGCTCCAAGGATCAAACTCACGTCTCATACTTGGCAGGTGAATTCTTTACCACTGATCTACCTGGGAAACCCTCATTAAAAAGTTGGATATATAAAGATGGGGGAGATTTACCTTTTGGATTCATAGTCCAGGACAGGGTTTCCCAGACACAACAACATTACTGACATTTGGGGCAAAGTAATTATTTGCTGTGCAGCTATCCTGTGCATTGTAGACTGCTAAGCAGCATCCCTGGCCTCTACCCACTAGACACCAGTAGCATTCTGCCTTAGTTGTGCTGTCAAAATGTTGTGACAACCAAAGGTGTCTCCAAACATTGCCAAATGTCCCCTGGAGGGGAGTAGGCAAAATTTCACAGCCTGTTGAAAACCACTCATTTAATGGGAAAAATAAGGTTTTGTAATCAAATAATCACAATGCATTGAGAAGGGCTAGAATTTGTAGGAAATGCTGTGGGAGCACTCAGAAGAGAGCAGCTAGATAACCCGGAATGGAGGAAGAGGAGGATGAATGCTCTATCAGCATTAATCACACTCTAGTAACCCAGTATGCTAAAAAGCAGATAATAGACAACAGATAACACTTAATCTCTGGTGGCTCAGACAGTAAAGAATCTGCCTGCAATGTGGGAGACCTGGCTTCAATCCCTGGGTTGGGAAGATCCCCTGGAGGAGGGTATGGCCACCCACTCCAGTATTCTTGCCTGGAGAATCCCCAGGGACAGAGAAGTCTGGCGGGCTACAGCCTAAAGAGTCAGACACAACTAAGCAGAGCACAGCATAACACTTACTGAGCACTTCCTATGTGCCAGACACTGTTCTAAGCATTTTGCAGACATTAACTCATTGATCTTCACAACAGTCCTAGAAGACAGATTCTATCATTATCCTCATTTTAAAATAAAGAACCAGACATAGAAAGGTTAAGTAACTTGTCCAAGTTACAGAGCCGGTAAATAGTGGTGGCACGATTGAAAATCCAGGCAGTGTATCTCAGTACATCTGCTTTAAAAAAAAGAAGAAAGTGGCAGCAGTCTGGCTTCTGCAAACATATTTTCAAACAGTATAAGTAAGAAGACAAAAAGAGGCTTGAACACAAAAAGGATTAGCACTGCTAGCAGTGAGAAGATGGTGGGGGGTGGGGAGTGAAATGCATACTGTATTATAAATGTCAAACTTGCTAAGATACTAGATCTTAATTACTCCCACCACCAAAAAGAAATTATAATTATGTGTCATGATAAAGGTGCTAACCAACCCTACAATGGCAATCAGGTTACAATAGATGATCAAATCAACATGTTGTAGGCCTTAAACTTACCCAGTGTTACATGTCAAATATATTTCAATTTTTAAAAAAAAAAAAAAAGGAAAGGAAAAGAAATCACAAGGAAAAAGAGAAGGGTGTCAAAAAGAGGCAATGCTTACCCACTTTGGAAAATTGTAGAAAATTGTACGTTGGAGGTAATAAGACTAGAAGGAAATCAGGCATGGGTTACATTTGCATGCAAATCCACATTCACAAGGTTTATAGATATGATACAGTTTGAACAAGAGCATTAAGTGTTAGACCATAAAGAAGGGTCAACACCAAAGAATTGACGCTTTCGAATTGTGGTGCTAGAGAAAACTCTTGAGAGTCCCTTGGACTTCAAGGGGATTAAACCAGTCAATCCTAAAGGAAATCAACCCTGAATATTCATTGGAAGGACTGATGCTGAAGCTGATGCTCCAATATTTTGGCCACCTAATGCAAAGAGCAGACTCACTGGAAAAGACCCTGATGCTGGGGAAGACTAAAGGCAAAAGGAAAAGAGGGTGGCAGCAGATGAAATGGTTGGGCATGAATCTGAGCCAACTCTGGGATATAGTGGAGGACAGGGAAGCCTGGCGTGCTGCAGTCCATGGGGTTGCAAAGAGTCAGACACAGCTTAGCGAGTGAACAACGGCCTAATTTTTTAATACTTCTCAAGAAGGTACATGGTAGTGTACCAAAAATGAGTATATAAATCTTTAGAATAAATATGACTTAGACTGTTCCTTTTTTTTTGAAGTTTTAGTATTCTATAAAGATGGAACAAATATACTGTAAATTTGATGTGAGTTAAGATAAACTCAAGCTCTCAGGAAATTTCAAGCTTTCAGTGTTACTAGAGACCGTGGCCCAGGCCTCTGGGGGCTGTGAATGCCCTCTTCTTCTCTCTTTAGGACTCTTCGACAAAGGGAAACTGAACTCCCATCCTAGAGCACAGTAAGTACTTGTGGTTGGCTAGGCATGTTTCTTAGAAACTGGAAGTTAAAGGAGTGGTGTGTTGTCATATTTTTGGTTGAAAACCAAGCCAGCCCAGATGGCCTGCACCCTCAAGAGCAGGTTTAGGGTAAAGCTATGTGGCCAGTTTATGGTGCCAACTGGATAGAGCATTCCCCTACATCAACCTCAAGCTGGCTGTTTGGGATAAACATTCTAACAAGAAACCAGAACCAGGTCTTGGACAGACTTCCCCATTAATGTCTTGCATTAATTAAGACGCTTGAGATCCAGCCATGCCCACTGTCAACTCACACCTCAGGCCTTTATAACTACTCTTCCCTCTCTCTCACAATCTCCCTACCCCAGCCACCTTCTGGCTCTCTCCCCCACCTCTTTCAGATCACAAAGTCCACCTTCTCACTGATGTCTTCCTTGACCACCCCACTTCAAATCAGAAACTCCTTCCTCTCTGTAATCCTTGTTCATAATACCTATCACCATCACCTATCACCATTGAACAGGCTACATATTGTACTTGTTAATTTACGTTTTTATTGTTAACCTCCCGCCACTAGAATGTTAGCTCCATGAGGGCAGGAGATTTGGTCTGCTTTGTTCCCTACTGACATTCTCTAGCACCTGGAAAATATCAGGAAATATTTGTGGAATGAATCATTTACGTCATTTAATCCTCACAAAGACTACGTCCTTTAGTGTTTCTCTTAGGTGTGGATCCTGCCATCACTGTTGTGACTGATAATGACAATAAATAACCTTAGTCCGAGTGTTTTAGTCACCTTCAGTTCAGTTCAGTTCATTTCAGTCGCTCAGTCGTGTCCGACTCTTTGCAACCCCATGAATCGCAGCACACCAGGCCTCCCTGTCCAGCACCATCTCCGGGCTGCTATAATAAAATACCATACACTGGCTCGTTTAAATAACTGAAATTTTATTTCTCACAGTTCTAGAAATTCAAGATCAGAGTGAGCATCAGCATAGCCATGTTACGGTGAGAGCCCTTTTCTGGGTTGCAGACAGCAGTCTTCTTGCTGTGTTCTCACATGGTAGACAGAGGGGCTGGCACTCTTTCCCTTCTCATAAGGACACAAATACCATCACAGGGGCTCTGCCCTCATGACCTGATTACCCTCAAAGGCCCCACTGGAGGTTACAGTTTCAACATCTAAGTTTTGAGGGGACACAATTATGCAATCTATAACATCAAGTATTCAATTACATATGTTGGCTCCCTTTCTAAAATTACTACTATTGCCCATTTTCTTGATGAGGAAATTGAAACTCAGAAAGGTAAATGATTTGCTCAAAGTCACAGAATTAGGCATTAAACCCAGGTCCCTCAGGCTCCAAAGTTACATGCATATCAAATCAATGAATACTTCATTGATAAAAATAATTATTACTAGTATTTTGTTACCATCACACTTTTCTACCACATTTGGAAAGATGATTTCCCATCCATTAACTCACTGGATACTCACAACAGCCCCATAAGGGAAAGAGCAAATATATCATCCCCCTACTTCTTACAGATAGGAGATTAAAAGACTTGTCAAAGGCCATGCATCTAATAAACAGAGATGGAGAGGGGCACAACAAAAGCTCATTCCTACAATCAACAGGTTTGGTCAAACTCATTCATTTGTAAACCCAAATGACATGGCTCCAAGTCTATCAATCAGTCCAAAGTCAGACAAAGTTGATAAGCATCTTTGTACAAATTAATTTCTTCTAGTATTATCGAAATATTTGCACTGAGCTGCTGATTCAGTCTCAGAAGATTTCTAAGTGACTGGACAGTTCCATATTTGAGTAAACAGGACCAGGGCAGGGGACTTAGTCCAACACAGTGCTTCCCAAGTGGTAATGTGCTCCAGCTCCAGAGGGAGGCAGTGGTGAGAAAAGGACCAGTCTTCAAAGCTGGGCATCGGTACTCCTTCTGGAGCTCTTTCTGGGAACAATTATGGAATACTCTTTACAAGCCAAGCTCTAATGGTGATATAGGGCAAATGTTTTGAACATGAGCAAAATCCTAAAAGATTTCTGAACACATTAGGGAAAGCAAACATTATGAAAGACTGAGGCTATATTTTATTTCTACAAAGAAATATTTATTTCTATATTTTATCTCTATAAAAAAAGCTGAGCACCAAAGAATTGATGCTTTTGAACTGTGGTGTTGGAGAAGACTCTTGAGAGTCCCTTGGACTGCAAGGAGATCCAACCAGTCCATCCTGAAGGAAATCAGTCGTGAATATTCATTGGAAGGACTGATGCTGAAGCTGAAACTCCAATACTTTGGCCACCTGATGCGAAAAACTGACTCATTTGAAAAGACCCTGATACTGGGAGAGATTGAAGGCAGGAGGAGAAGGGAACGACAGAGGATGAGATGGTTCGATGGCATCATAGACTCAATGGACATAAGTCTGAGTAAAGTCTGGGAGTTGGTGATGGACAGCAAGGCCTGGTATGCTGCAGTCCATGGGGTCACAAAGAGTTGGACACGACTGAGCGACTGAACTGAACTGAGGCTATATGTATTGCTAATATAGGCCTCTGGGGACTCTGATAATTGTTCTTAGAAATTGTCTTTTGGAAAGCTGCTTAGGGAGGGTACACTGTGCTAGCCACAAACTGAAAATTAGGAATATATTCCATACCTCAGATTATCCTGTGTTCTCTCATCACTCTGCCCCACATCACTTAAATGTAAGTTCCTTGAAGGCAGCAATCAGACTGTATTTCTCTTTGTATCTCAAGTACCTAGCACAATATCAACTGCACATAGGATAAATATTTATCAAATAAAATCAAACAATCAAGATTTTTTCCTGGCATTTGTGCAGTGTATGTCAATGTCTAAGCTCCTGCTACTAGCCAGCTGTGAAATTCCATACAAACAAACATTACTCTTTATTTTGTATTCCCAGTATTAACACTGAGTCTGGAATATTGTAAGTTTTTGAAAAATTTTTGCAATGAATGCTTAAATGGATGAAATAATGTTACAAGATTTCAAATTTCTTACCACAAGTCTTCTCCTGACTGGGCTGCAACATTTTTAAATGATATAATACACTTAGCACCAGTTTACTTATGTACAGGAAAAAAGATACAGTATACTTGCAATGATATCCTAGTATTTTTTCACAAGAGGTTTTGGTAAATTTAATCTCCAAAAAATGAGTGAGTAAGGGTTTCATTTCTCCAGTGATGCTTAGAGAAATACAGTCCTCTTATCAGAACACTTAGATGGCCCCTACTGCCTACTATGTTGATCATTTCTAAGTTCTCATTTGAGAGCTCTTCTTTTCCCTATGGTCAGCTATCTTACCCTGCTACAAGTATAATTTTCAGAGCCTGCTCTATAAAATGACTTCTAAATGATTGACACGGTTACTGAAATTTTTCCTATTTTGGATTTTTTTTTTCCCCACAGCCAAAGAAGACCTCCTAATAACTACTCTGGCCACTGCTGGCCAATGTTATGATTCCCTTCTCTTCCCAATGACTGCCTCCCTGTCCTCTTCAAGCGCCATAGTCACTGCTCCACTCGCTGAACTCACCCTGAGAAACCAAAATAATAGCTGGGCCCAGGGGCTGACCAGTCATGAGAAGGACAGTTGGACAGGTGCAGAAACCCAGCTGCTAGGCCTACCTCAGACTTGGCCTTTTCTTTCAGTGAGCTGAGTCATTTCCTCTGGCCCCTTTTTATCCAATTGAGATGAAAATTTGCTTTTCTATTTAAGTCTCAGTGCTCCTTTGGTGTTTAAAGTCTACCTTTATCCTTTTGGATTCGTCACTGGTTTTGAAGGGAAAGATAAAGTTAAGCTCATGGAGCCTGCCTAAGGCCTCAAACCACTCAGCATGGCAGGAGGCCGTGGTTAAACCCTTTTCCCTACTACTCCTCGAAGTAAGCCTGTCCGTCAACAATTACCCACCGTTTGCAGAGAGGGTGATGTGAACAC